>NC_091251.1:89717500-90967500 GCF_042477335.2 Ovis canadensis
AAAAAGGTTCAGAAAAAAGAAGGAGAGAGAACATAAATGATAAAGCAAAATGTTAAAAAATATTGAATCTGGATAAAGAGTATATATGTATTCTGTGGGGCTTCCCAGCTGACATTAGTGGTAAAGAACCTGATCCCTGGGTGGGGAAGATCCCCTGGAGGTGAGCATGGCAACCCACTCCGGTGTTCTTGCCTGGAGAATCCCACAGATGGAGCCTGGGGTCTACAGCAAAGAGTCAGACACAACTGGAGTGACTTAGCACGCATGCATGCGTGTTCTGTACCATTCCGGCAACTTTTCTGAAGGTACTTCTGAAGTAAGTCTGAAATTACTTCCAAGTAAGAAGTTAGGAGAAAAATAATGACAGCAACAAAGGAACCCCTGCCATTAGGGGGTGGGATGGAGTAGAGCAGACACGGAGGGTGAAAGCAGGGGGGACACTGGTCGTCACCCGTCTACCTGGGCCCCAAATTCTAGCCCTGTCAGTGGGTCCCTCATAGACACCTTTCCTCTCCAGTGGGGCCTCCCCCTTCTCTTACTTCTCTACCCGTTTACTCCTCTCTCTCCCCAAGATCGGCAGTCTTGCAGGAGACCACCCTATCAGGACCAGAGGACAGGATTATTTAGATCTATTCTTGGACGTAGTTAATATTTGCTGACACTTGTTGTGTCCACAAGCCCATACTGAGTCAGGGTATGTTTGTGAAACCACAGCCTTCTAGGTATTACCTGGTCTTTCATTCCCCCTACGCTGCCCAGATTTGTGGTTAGTCCTATCCACAGTGCCTGACTTTAGGTCTTTAGACCATGTTCATCCCTTTTGAGATCTCATGCAGGCACAGCCTCTCTCCCCCAAGTACCACGTCTTGTCACAGCTGAGTGTGGCCACTTTATTTGTTTCTGTCTTCTATTTTTTGGCCACACCACATGGCAGTTCCCCTACCAGGGATCGAACCTGTGCCCCCTGCCATAGGAAGCATGGTCTCTTAACCACTGGACCACCAGGGAAGTCCCAGGGTGTGGCCGATTTAAATAACACACCTCTTTAAATAAGGGGCAGGTGATGGAGCCTCTTTAAGCAGCCTCACTGCAGGAAGGGAATCAAGCAAACCATCATATTGTGCAACTTCATTTATTTATTAATTCAGAAATCCTCATATGCATCTTTTATGTACAGACTACTCAGTGCTAAGTGGGTTGAAGTATGAAAGCTGAAGCACAACGGTGGCACTGCTTGTCTTTAGAACATCGTAAATATACAATCTTGGAAATTCTACTGTAGCATCAAATACCAGAAGCCTAGTAACGATAGTAAGTTCCAACAGTGCCTTTTACTTAAATGAACCTACTTCAAGTGCATCTCATTGTTCATGCACTCATTCACACACTCCTTAAACAATTACTCAGTATCTATGTCATGCCACCAGGTACACAGAAACACCCAAGAGGCAAAGACCACAGGCAAAGACACCTCAGGCCACAGGTCGCTGACATTCTACGTGATCCTGGATTGTCCAAATGGCCCACTAGACACACACTTAGGGCCACCAGCCACAATGGGGCACCAGAGGAAATTATTTTAAAGAAGGGCAAATGAGAGAGATTTAAAAAGATGCTATGAGAGAGAATAAAAAAGAAACTACAGTGGCTTTGGTATACAAATAAATTTTGTTGTTTCTGAAAACATTATTTTATATTATAATTTAGAATGAGGTTAATTTTTTTTAATTACTTAGGAAACCCTAAGCCCTTCCGTGCCAAGAGCCTCCAGAGACCTTAATCCAGCCAAACAGTAAGTACAGGTTGCAATCCTAAATGTCAACAAGGGTCAGGCAGCCAACTCAAATTAGCAAAGACTCCAGAACTATTAAGGAAGCAGGACTGAAGGGACTCAGTGAGAGATTTACTGGAGGTAGGGCAGGGGGTGGGAAGGAAGGAGGTGTGAGAGAGAGAGGAGAATGGCACCCATAGTTCTGACTTGGGCAGAGGTAGGGTCATTCACTGAGAGAAGAGGATGTAGGCAAAGGTGTGCATCAGAGGTGATCCACGGGGAACTGCGTTTTGATGCTCTTATTTTGATGCCCACAGGATTGTAGGCTGGAGGCAGGTCTCAGCCCCCACTGGCTGCAGTGGTAGAGAGGAGGGGCCTGCTGGGGAGGAGGCGCAACAGGTGACATCCCAGGCCCACAGAGGGGGGACATGAGGCCTGTGGAGGGGCCAGGGAGGGAGCAGGATGCCCAGGAAGGGGTCCTGCCGAGGAAGTGGGGGCAGGAGAGTGTGAGGGGTCTCTCGGCTAACCGCAGAGGCAGGCCAAACGGGGACTGAGGGGAGTCTGCAGCAAAGAGGCTCCTGGGGCCCGTTGTGACTGGGACAGTGTGGACAGGCGACTCTCTCGAGAATTTTGCTTATGAAGGGAAGGGGAGAGAAAAGCTGCTGGAGAGTAGAGATGGGGGCAGGAGGAGGTGTCCTTTCTCCCTTCCTCCTTTCTTCTTCCCACATAAGAGAGGAGAGTGTGTGTGTGTGTGTGTGTGTGTGTGAGTCACTCAGTCATGTCCGACTCTTTGTAACTCCATGGACTATAGCCTGCCAAGCTCCTCTGTCCATGGCATTCTCCAATCAAGAATACTGGAGTGGGTTGCCATTCCCTTCTCCAGAGGATCTTCCCTACCCAGGGATCAAACCTGGGTCTCCTGCATTGCAGGCAGATTCTTCATCATCTGAGCCACTAGGGAAGCCCTAAGAGAGACATAAATATGTTGAAACACCCAGGAGAAAACCACAGTGAGGGAGAGCTGTGGCTGGGACATACACTGTGGGGTCCATATGAATGCTCTGGGCTGACCTGAGGTCACGGAGGGAGCACTGTGAGCCACAGTCCCAAAGACGAAGGCCAAGTGTGTCATTATATTAACAACCCCTTTACAGAGAGGAGATCCAGGCAGCCAGAGTTAAGGTCACACAAGCACTAAGGAGCCTTGACCCGGAAGCAGATCTCCCGGGTCTCCTCCTGGTCGTTCTCCAGACCAGTAGTTCCCAGTGGGGCCGCCCCTGGAAATGGGGGAGTGTGGGGGCCCTGTGTCAGCACCACAGTGGGTGGGGAGCGCTGCAGGTACTTATTAGTGGGGACCTGAAATGCCGGACGCCCTGCAGTTCCCACAACAACCCACAAAAGAACCCTCCCACATAACTTAGAACATGCCACTGGGCATTCACAGGGGAGAAAAGCCACTTCATAGTTATCAGCATCTAGAACCAAACTCCTTTCTGAAATAAACACAGGAGATTTTTGCACAGTTTTAACATTCCTCCTGGAATACCACTGGAGTACAAACCAAGGGGATACTGTACTTTATGTTTGGAAGTTTACGAAGAGAGGTTCACCAACCTGGAAAACCACATCAACTGCGGGGCGCCTCTCCCGGTATCTGAGTCACCCACACGACACACCTGTATCTTGTGGGTATCTGTGGCTGTTACATTCTCAGTGATTCTATGCACAGGTTCAAGCACCTGGCTCCTTCCTTCTGTTTTCTGTGTCATTGTGCCCAAGCAATCCATATTGGGATATGTGGTATTGTATTATAATTAATTTTTCCCTTAGTTCTCTTTCAGTTTAGGCATACTGATTTTTTAATTTATGTAGACAGGTATGTCATATTATCTATAAATTTTAATTGGGGTAATGAGGCGGCATTACAAATAATTGTTCTAATAAAAAGGGACACCATCCTAGATTGTGCAGTGCTGAGGGAAATGCAGGTGAGCAGAATCAGGGCAGCTTCATGTGATCAAGCCCAGACAGGAAGTTCAGTGGTCTCCTACAGACCTACAGATATTGACACGAAGTTCCTGAATGATGGGTACACGGTGTGATCTAACCTTGGACCTTAAGACAACTATACAATTGGGGGGCCTTTGGGAAATTTCATCTCCACAAATAATTTAAATTATACTATACTGCAGCATTTTCCTGCACGTAATAATAGGTAGAAGACCGCATGTCATCTGCAGGGCCCAGGGAAATGACAAATGGTTGAATGTCTGGAGGCAGAGGTGTGTTTAGAAGAAGTCAAAGAACGAGGTGCCAGGCTTGGTCTGGTGAATATCTTCCTAATGGATGAGAAGATGAGTAAACAGTATGTAAGAGGATGCTTAAGGATATTTATGGAAATGCTATATCACGAGGAATCGTGAACAGAAATAGGGATAGAGAAATGATCTCAGAGGACTTCCAATAGGTTAGCAAAACAGGCCAGAAATACGGCTCAGAATATAAGAGGGGCTGGTTACTTAATGGTAGCGGAAAGGCGGCCTTGACTCCCATAGGCATGCCCATCACTGCCAAATAGGTACGAAGGGTTAAAAAAAAGTGTCTTTCTGTGTATACCTATCACTGATTCATGTTGATGTATGGCAGAAACCAACACAATATAGTAAAGCAATCATCCTCCAATTAAAAATAAAATTCTTTAAAAGTGTCCTTCAATCAAGAGATAGCTAACTGATTCATGTATCCTCCCCATCTGAGGGCCTGGAAACAGGGCTGTCTGAACCTGGCTCTTCCACAAACCCTCACAACTCTATTACCTCGCCTCCCGATTCCCTCATCCAAAAATGAAGAAAACACAATAAAACACTTTAGATTCCATCACCGTACATTTTTCTACTGTTCTGCTGTTCTTCCAGGAGCATTGTGTAATTTATATATTTTAATTTTAAAATGTCAGGATGAAGCAGCTATAGGGATTAACAAGAAGAGTGATTCTCCCTTCTCAGAAGGTGGTAGAGGAACTTGGCTCACTTGGGCTCTGAAGAAACATCCAGGTGTAGGACTTGCATCCAGGAACCAGTTTATAAGTCTCTCTGCAGAGCTGACTCAGTCAAGGGCCAACAGCCTATCCCCCACCCCCAGGATTCGAGTGAAATGCAAGCACCCAGCAGGCACTCCCACCTGGAGGACCCACCAGTTCATCATTGAGATGAACCAGGAAGCCTTCTTGGTTTCCTAGGGTGAGGCAAGATTGATGATGTACTTAAGGCGCAGAACTGAAGGAGGTGCCAAAAAAATCTTAGCAATCAAGATAAATGGTATCGTATGTAATACAATATTTTAAAAAACCAAATTGGTAAACCAGGGTGTGGGCTATCATACTGGAACCAGGGCCAAGATTAGGACAAGGTCAAGGAGGCAAGGTCATATGAGGGTCTGTGACGCTGGCATTGTCCTGCATCCAAAGGACCTCTCCACCCATTACTGCCAATAGCACCTCTGGAGAAATACTGCCCAGAACCACAACCTCTGGTCCCAAACCCCTGACATTCAGAACTGTTTAATTTTTTTTTTTTTTTTTAAGGTAATGTAGAGTGCCAGAAGAAGCACAAGCTGGAATCAAGATTGCCGGGAGAATTATCAATAATCTCAGATATGCAGATGACACCACCCTTATGGCAGAAAGTGAAGAGGAACTAAAAAGCCTCTTGATGAAAGTGAAAGAGGAGAGTGAAAAAGTTGGCTTAAAGCTCAACACTCAGAAAACTAAGATCATAGCATCTGGTCCCATCACTTCATGGGAAATAGATGGGGAAACAGTGGAAACAGTGTCAGACTTTATTTTGGGGGGCTCCAAAATCACTGCAGATGGTGACTGCAGCCATGAAATTAAAAGACGCTTACTCCTTGGAAGAAAAGTTATGACCAGCCTAGATAGTGTATTGAAGAGCAGAGATATTACTTTGCCAACAAAGGTCCGTCTAGTCAAGGCTATGGTTTTTCCTGTGGTCATGTATGGATGTGAGAGTTGGACTGTGAAGAAAGCTGAGCGCCAAAGAATTGATGCTTTTGAACTGTGGTGTTGGAGAAGACTCTTGAGAGTCCCTTGGACTGCAAGGAGATCCAACCAGTCCATTCTGAAGGAGATCAGCCCTGGGATTTCTTTGGAAGGAATGATGCTAAAGCTGAAGCTCCAGTACTTCGGACACCTCATGTGAGGAGTTGACTCATTGGAAAAGACTCTGATGCTGGGAGGGATTGGTGGCAGGAGGAGAAGGGGACGACAGAGGATGAGATGGCTGGATGGCATCACGGACTCGATGGACATGAGTGAGTGAACTCCGGGAGATGGGGATGGACAGGGAGGCCTGGCGTGCTGTGATTCCATGGGGTCGCAGAGAGTCAGACACGACTGAGCGACTGGACTGAATATAGAGCGCATCCAGTAGATTACGTGACCCCCCACAGCTGGGTCTGGGGGCAGCATCCCAAACACACGAACATCTCTGCAGCCAAATCTATGAATATGCTCGCTCTGCAGATAAAAGAGACCGCCACTGGCCTCATGTTCGTTCAGGTCAGGCTTTGCCATCACATGAGTTTAAAAAAGCTTTTTGGTTTTAGAATGTTTTGGATTTTGAAACTGCAGATAAAGGAGTGTGGGCCTAAATAGCATTACATTAGGTCTCTTAAAGACAAAAGGTGGCAGATTGGACCCAAAACTTCTGTTACCAACTTGTACAAAAAAAAGAACTCCAAAGGTCCTCAGCAGTGACCACCCTGAGGAAGGTGATTTCTCGAAGTTAGTCAAGCCCAAAGCAGACTTACAGCCTTCCCCACCTACCAACCAACCGACACTTAAATACCATCTGCATGTAAAAGGTTGGGCAGAGTCCTGGGCTGTACTGAGACATCCAAGACACAGGTCCAGCCCTTGAGAGTTGAACAGTTAGATGAGGCTGGAAGGCAACTATAAACCATTGTTTTTTGGAAGTCAAAAGGAGCAAATTCATACCCATACTTTAGGAATGATGAAACCAAAGTTCAGAGGGGTGAAGGCCTTTCATGTATTAGCAACAGGAAGTGAGTGTCAGGGAGAGTTCAAACTGGGGTGTGATAACTGCCCTTCCCTACACTCTGCATAAAGGCACATAATAACTGCCATTTTAGTGAGAAAATGGCAAGAGTTGTAGAAGATCCTGAGGAAGTGGCTTTGGTCAAATACACCTTTGCAGCAAAGATGGGTTCTCTTAAAAGGACTGTAATGTAAGGAGGGAGCAAAGAGGTGAGGGGCCTCCTGGCAGGGAAATTATGAGGTATGGGGTGGGTGCTACGTGGCAGGTGAGCAGGCATGTGGCTTAGGCTTTGGTGAAAGGCATAGACGGAGTTGTTGGGAAAGTAGGCGAAGGCGATGAATGGAGAGCTCAAATGCCAGGGTGAGGACTCTGCACTTAGGTCCTAAGGCAGCATGTCTCAATCATTTGAGTTCTGCCTTCATGACTTACGGCTTTCTACTACCCTTGTAAGAAGAGGCAGATACAGCGATTTAAAAGAGACCACTCTGGGACTTCCCTGGTGGATCGGTGGTTAGGAATCTGCCTGCCAATGCAGGGGATACGGGCTCGGTCCCTGATCCAGTAAGATCTTAGATGCCTTGGCACAACTTAGCCTGTGTGCCGCAACTACTGAGCCTGGCCTGGGAGCCACGACTGCTGAGGCCTGTGAGCCCTAGAGCCTGTGCTCTGCAACAAGAGAAGCCACTGCAATGAGAAGCCTGTGCGCCACCACTAGAGGAAAGCCCCTGCTCTCTGCAACCAGAGAAAGTCCACAGAAAGCAACAAAGACACAGCGCAGCCAGGAAAAGAAAAGAGAGCCCACTCTGGGGTCACATTCTTTCCATCTGAATCTGGGCCCCGATGCCAACTGTGTGACCTTAGAGAAGCTCTCTTTGCCTCTGCTTCCTCATTTGTAAATTGAAAAATAATACAAGTACCTCCCTTGTAAGAATTACATGAAAGAGTGTTTTTGGTTGTTCGGTTGCTCAGTCGTGTCTGACTTTTTGGGACCCCATGGGCTGCAGCATGCCAGGCTTCTGTGTCCTTCACCATCTCCCAGAACTTGCTCAAACTCATGTCCACCCAGAAAACAGCACCTGGCATTCATTATAAGTATTCAGTAAATGTTAGCTGTTGCTAGCATCTTGATTTAAGTTAAATTTGTAGTTACGTATGTATTTGTAGCCTTATCCTAAGCAATAATATTCACGAAATCCTGGATTTCTTCTGTTGTTATAATTCTGATGACACACAAAACAAGAGGTTCAGTCAAAAGTCTTGAGCATCTTAACTAAAACACTGACTACAACAGGTCTGATGCTCCCCAGCTGGTGCGAGGGCCTCCAACAGCACCATCCAGGAAGTCTGATATCTGAGCCTGCAACTGAGAGGCCAAGGTGGACTGGCATCTGACTGTACCTGAGACACACAAGGTGTGAGACGTGAGCTGCCCATCTGCTGTGGGTGGAGCCGAGGGAGCCAGCCGAGCTGGGGGCGTGGGGGTGGGCCTGTGTCCTCAGGTTCGCTGCAGGAGAGGACAGTGTGATTGCTTCCCGGGCTAATGTGGGCCACATGCAAGAGGGGCTGGCTCCAGGTCAGAGCAGGTCTTGTCCAAGAGGACCATTTGGACAGATGGAAAGACCTTAGCCGAAAGAGGCTAGAGGTGAATCGCTGGATTTTCAGGGGCTGAGGAAAGAACAGTGAGCTAGAATAGAGGATAATTTGCTCTTTTCAAGACAACTGGGAGTAAACAGTCCCCACTTATGGAGGAAGAGTCTCTGAGAAATGCATGACTGTGGCCACAAGAAGAGACTCAGCACTAGGTACCTGCCAAGCCCAGGAAGCTGGGAGCTGGCCAACAACAGTGCTGGCCAAGCAAGCCCTTTCCTGTCCCTCTCAGCCCAGGGAGAAAGGACTGGATGTATTCAGTACTGAACTGAGACAGCTTGCGACTTAAAGTGACCACAGGACCTTCTACTGCCTAAGATTGACCCGGATCATTCATTATGAGGCCTGATGGAGTTTTCCTCCTGGGGCAGGGAAACAACCAATCCCACTGAATCAACATAAAGGGACAGCGGGAGACAAAATCAAGTCGTATTATGAGTGAATCCCAATGAGTCATGTTTCTTTACACTCATTAGAAACATAGCTATTAAAACAAAATGTTTGTCCCTGGACCAACTAAAATAATATATCAATATCCCCAGTGGTATGGTAACCACCATTCAAAATCACTGCAATAAGGCAATAAGAAACTCAGGAAGAAAGCAAGGCAGGCAGGGACAGAAAATTGGTTTGGTGGATTCAATGGCAACTCATTTGCTCCCCAACCTTGAATATGATGAAATTAAAAGACGTACCAACGGAGAGCAGAATCCTTGGATGAGTGGCTTGTTCAAAAGGAAATCGAGGCAGCCTGATTCCTTCAACAGAAAAGCTGTGACTCTCTGGATCCCTAGGCTGAGCTTACCATATGATCTTTTTCTTTTAGGAGGAGCTAGGACTGAAGCATTTGAAAAGACCTTGATGTGGGGAAAGATTGAAGGCAGGGGAAGAAGGGGGCAACAGAGGATGCGATGGTTGGATGGCATCACCAACTCAATGGACATTAATTTGAGCAAATTCCAAGAGATGGTGAAGGACAGCGCAGACTGGCATGCTGCAGCCCATGGGATCGCAAAGAGTCGGACACGACTGAGCGACTGGACAACAACAACAACAAGGGCTGCAGCGGGGGATACATTCTTGTGGACTCTGAGTCACTGGGAGAGCATCAGCCAGTCCCTAGGTCCTAGAGCTTTGGGAGGATACTGGGCTGAACCAGAACCTGTATCTGCCAAATCCAAGCACGGACTGTAAGACATACACCAGTGCATGAACCTCTCTGCTGCCTTCACTTGGGGACAGTAGGAGGATGAGGGGTGAAGATTAAGTTTTAAGACAAGATAGAGGTATACTTCATCACCAGGCGATGACAATAGCGTGAACAGAAGCCACCTCTTGGCTCCCCATTTTAACAAGGAGAAGTGACCCAACCCAGGCCTCCTTCACAAGACTTAGTCCCCTAACTTGCAGTGTGGCTTCTTTCTCCTTCAGCCTACCTCTATTCTCTCAGCTGTGACTTCCTCCTGCTCCAGACCAGCTTAGTTATTGCCTGAGAAAGAACCAAATTATCCAGATTCTAACGTGTCTGTGTGCGCTTAGTCGCCCAGTCGGATCTGACTCTTTGAGACCCCATGGACTGTAGCCTGCCAGGTTCCTCTGTCCATGGGATTTCCCAGGCAAGAATTCCCTTCTCCAGGGGATCTTCCTGACCCAGGGATCAAACCCATGTCTCTTGCGTTGGCAGGCAGATTCTTTACTGCTGAGCCACTAGGGAGGCCCCAGAAATTTACTAGATGACCCAAGCAGTATTGCCGGCGGGACATGTTAGAGAATATCTCTCCTGACACTCCTATTTTACAGATAAGGAAACGAATTTACGTCACATGCCCTGAGTCATTGAGTTGAGACAAGAACTGAAGTCCCATGACCTTGGCATGAGGCTCCATTATACACTATCATGTCAACTCTCAAAACAGGGTCAGCCCCCCTGCTTCAGGCCACCACCTAACCTCCATTCCCCTTCCACAAACGTCTCAAAAAATGGTAGAAAAGCCCCAGAGTTAACTTGCCTGGAACAAACAAGAAAAAAAAAGATGAGAACCACCTCAATGAACTAGCTGGTCATCTTTGAATGGAGTTATCAGTGGCCACAAACACTTTCTCAGAAGGACAGGAGGGTCCAATGCTTGCTGTACCCTAGAGAGTATACCTGAGATCCAGAGTCATAATCAGGGTCTCCGCAGCTGGACTATAATGATGGGCAGGGGAAGGCCCAGAAACTAGGTTGGAAGATGAGGCCTGGAGTCCAGAATCTGCAAAGGAATTCCCTGGGAGTACAGTGGATGGGAATCGACCTGCCAATGCAGGAGACACGGGTTCAGTCCCTGCTCCGGGAACTAAGATTCCACATGCCACGGGCAACTGAGTTTGTGCACCACAACTACTCACCCCATGTGCCTAGAGCCTGTGCTCCACAACAAGAGAAGCCACTGCAATGAGAAGCCCGTGCACAGCAACGAAGAGTAGACCCCACTCTGCAACCAGAGAAAGCCCACACACAGCAACAAAGACCCAGCGCAACCAAAAATTTAAGATTAAAAAAGAATCCGCAAAGATAAACTACGGTGACTAGAAGAGGTAGGCTGATAGAAGGAACTGCTGCTGCTAAGTCGCTCAGTCGTGTCCGACTCTGTGCAGCCCCACAGACGGCAGCCCACCGGGCTCCCCCGTCCCTCGGAGAAGGCGATGGCAGCCCACTCCAGTCCTCTTGCCTGGAAAATCCCATGGACGGAGGAGCCTGGTGGGCTGCAGTCCATGGGGTCGCTGAGGGTCGGACACGACTGAGCGACCTCACTTTCATGCATTGGAGAAGGACACGGCAACCCACTCCAGTGTTCTTGCCTGGAGATAGAAGGAAAATGCTGCCCAAATAGCCGGTTGAGCAAGAGAAAAATTTGGCATGCAAATGAAATGGGGTTTATGAGATACATTCTTACGCTAAGCAGAAAGTCTGTCCTCTTATAGTAACTCCCAGGCCATCTGGTCTGCTTCCCCAGTGCAGGGTACTGACCTCTCTCTCCCCGAACATTCGAACACTTGTCAGGATATTGTTTTTCAAAGGAGAATCTCAATTTCCATCTCCTTTTAACTAGCTGTGTTTAACCCACCCCAGCTTTCCTACTTACACTCTCACTGCCACTACCTCCACTTGACTTTCTCCCCGACATTTGTTCCACCATGCGATCCAAGGCTACAGAACACAGTGGAATCAGACAGATCTCAGTCCAAAGCTCAGTTCGGACTCTTGCTAACTGTGGCATGTGAGGTGATTTTATCCTTTATCAAGTGCTCAGCCCAATGCCTGGCATAGAGTGAGTATTCAATAAACAGTGGCTGTCGTCATTATTATCACTGTGTTCACAGAAGCCAGCTGGAGCTCCATGGGTGGAATGAAATCTCAGAGGGCTGAAGTGGGCTGTCCAAGGTCACACAGTAAGTCAGGGAGGGATCCCAGATTTTCTAATCCCGAAAACCTTTGCCAAGCGTCAGCGCCTACACAAACAGCATTATCGCCCAACGACCTCGAAATCTGGGTATCTGATTATGTCCAGGTACTATAGCTGATGATTAAATAGGTACTCACCACATGCTGAAAACTTGGCAGACCATATGAAAGCTCTAAGGCATCTACAGATTAGCATAGGAAGGCCATCTCCTTGTTTGTGACAGCCAAAAATACAATCACAATACGAAAGTCTGAAGCCACTGCTGATGTTGCCCAGTGGTGATAATATTTCTCATCCATATTTGTTTTCAGAAGGTAGATGAAAGGAAGACCAAGGCCCTGGCTGCCCCACTCCTGGCTTTTAGAAAGGCTTTTTCAATTAAGAAAGAGAAAGGGAGAAGTCCTAGGGACTGAAAACTAAATGGGTCTGACCAAGGACTGCTATGAAAAACAAGAAGGGGGCTGGAAGTGGGCTAAAAATAGGTCCCCACCATTGATTCAAGGAACTGCGGTTATTTTCTTCAAGGTGGTCTTCTTGTTGTACCAGGACCTGTCTCCCCACTGACTGTGCAAACAACAAGACCGGGGAGCCCCAGGAAGCACACTTTATCTTGAAGTATGAATCACCCTCTCAGAACTCCAGAAAAGAATCTTCTCTTTGTGGCCCTTCACTCTCCTTCTTGGCTGGCATCCCTCGCTCCTCGGGGCTAGCGTCAAGGCCTTAGGATAACCCAGGGTAAGTGACCTTTCTGATGGAGACAGACCATTCCAGAAACTCACGAGACAGGAGTGCCTCTTAAAAACTGAAAGGAAACAATGAGTGAATGAGCCAGCTGGAAGGCCTTCATTATTCAAGTCCCCCTGCGAAAGCAGTCCCAGCGCCTCCTGAATGCAGGGCTTCTGAAGTGCAAAGCAGTGGCAGAAAGAGCCCTCTGCAATTATGCTCCCTGATCTAGTAGATCTCCCAGCGGTAAGTTAGGATTTGACAACGCCATGTCTGATTTTTCTAAACTGCCATGTGTCCAGAGGGTGGAGCCGCAGAAGGCAGCAATCTGAGGACCCAAGTCCTGCCACGTAGACCGTCTGCCCTAATTCCAAGGATGCTGTCCCATCTACAATACCAGCCACATGGAGAGCCAAGAGCCCTGAAAGGATATCAAACTCCCCGCTAGGGATTAAACAGAGTAAAAGACAATGGGGAGCTGAATGTTCAGAAACAGGAACTGGCAATGACTTTGGTTACTCTTCAAGCTGCCAGACTTGATGGTGACCGACCCCAAAGGCAGAAACACCAACATCAGTAGAGGGTGGAAAGTTACCTTTCAGAACCAGCCTCTGAGGAAACAGGGAGCCAATATCACTCATTCTGTGGCTTTGACCTCACCAAATACCTAAAGGAACTGATGGATGTTAAAATGAACATTGGGGACAGCCTTAGGGCAAAGGGCAGTGGGAATCCACAGCCGCAGGATGGTGTGAGCAAAGGGAAGGGAGCAGGCTCTCCTTTTTATCTGCGAATGGGATAGATTCCCTATCCAGCCTCAGTTCTGTCTATGGATGTCAGTTGCAGGGGTGAAAACCCCTTCCGTTCCCTTGAAGCACAGCAGCATGGCATATCCCACAGCACAAAGTCCAAGACAAATGTATATCTGAAATCAAACATGTGGGTACCTAAATTCTATCAGTGCATGTTTATCTCATAACAAAAAAGTATAACCAGTGGATCTCCAGTACTGGATTCTAAACACTCTTAAATCCCAGGCAAGAAAAACTTTCCCAACACAGGCATTCACACAGATCATGGCCAGCATGCTAACTCACAGTGTGACTCAGTTTCCCTCCACGGGAGCCATAGTCAAGAGGGCCACCTCCTAGCCCTTCCCTAGAAATCAGCTTGGACTTTACTTGTCATATATAAAGCCTCTATGATTTCTGAGAGGTGGTGGTGGAAGAAGCAGGAGCCCTGGCCAGTCAGGCTGAGTTCCTTCCTGCTCAGGGCATCAGAATCCCTCTGACATTCCCAGATGTTGCCACAAAGGGAGTTGAGAGTTTGCCAAGTCAGAAGTTATCTGTACCCTTAAAAGGAAAGTTCCTTGAATAATTATAAAACAGAAAAACAAACAAACCTAAACCACCTTGCCTGTAAACTGGGAATGGGGGAGGAGGGCAAAGGAAAGTAGAGAGACAAAAATTTGTAAACAGTCAGACAGGGCCCGGGTTAGATTTCCCTTCCCTCAAGGACAGCCAGATCTGATACGGCTGCTGATAAGGCCAAACAGCTTCACTTTACTGCTTTTATCCAGGTCTCAATTTATAACATCAGTGTTCCCAAACATCATCAGAGACCCTTCTGAGAGCATGGAGGGGGATTGTCACTGACATCCAGGCTGGACAACATCTACCAGAAAAAAATCCTACTAGGAAGGAGCTCAAAAGGCTTCCAGAGAGCAGAGGCAGACAGAATAGCACTTGCTGCCCGCAAGTACCTTTCTGATGAAAAAAACTACACTTTTGAAACCAACACTGAGCTTTCCCTATCACAGATGCTGTAATGTGGCCCTTTCTTGCAAAAGGACACCTTTCCCTTTAGAAACAATATGTGAATCTGATACATAAAATAAATAAACACAGTATAAGTATCCCTAGCTCATTAAACATCTTTCATTCAAGACTTCAAGGCATTTAAGTCATTTTATAAATGTAAAAATTCATGCCTCATCACTTTAAAAGGGGGAGTCAGAGGGAGTATCATTTCCCCATCTTACGTTCAGTACATTTGAAAAACAGTCCATGGAAGAGCCCCTCTCTCCCCACTGTAAGTGGGGAGGTCAAGCCTCTATATCATTATCCTCAGCTCGGAAAAGCTTGGGATAAACCCAAAGGAGAACTGAGCCATAGTTAAGAGGGGAGAGGGCCCTCAAAGTAGGGTTGGTGGTGCTCTCCAGTCTTGCACCTGGATCTGACTTCAGCCACAGGTTCCAGGGCCATATAGAGCTATAGCTCAGGGGACTTCATTTTTCCTGATATCCTTTACTGCACCTTCCCTCCTGTACCTTTAAGTGGCCAAAGTCAACACTAAATCAGCTTGTTATTTCCCTCCAAGGACCAGATAAATAAGTTGACCCAGCATCGACTGTCTCCCCAGTTACTCAACTCTGTCCCCAAATATAAAGCCTTGGGGAGGAGGGCCAAGCCTTATCTCAGCCCACCCCTCCATGTGTCCGGCCGGACCCACCCCTGGCCCAACCACTTACAGCATTAGTAGTTCATTTACAGGAGCAGACAGAAGTCACCCAGCCAGCCTGCCCCCAGTCTCGGGCAACGCCACCCCCAGTCCCACCCAGCTCATTCTGTCTCCACAAGCAAGCAGATGCAGCTCTGCCTTGCCACCAGTGGATAACCCGATTCTCAAGGGCTGTCCTTTCTAAGAAGGCAATGGGCAATCCTGCCACAGGATGGAAGCCGGGGGTCACATGCAAGGGGCTCAGAGCTGGAGGCACCTTCTTCTTGGAGACACAACGTCAGAGACTGGGGACCTGGAAACTGGCTCATTTGCTTTCTATAGAAAATGACACTCTATCCACTACCACCCCCCCCCAATTCTGGGAAGGTGTTCAGCCCTCCCCTTGACCCCTCTCCCTGCTTACAGCAAAGAGAAAACCCCAGGCCTCCTGACTCAAGTCCCAAGGCCAGAATAACAGCTCATTTGTTACTGGGTGCTGAGAAGGCAGGAGACTTGTGAGCAGAGCCCCAGGGTTACACTGGCGCAGCTCCCCAGGGTCCTGTTCTTTCCTTCTGGGAGGGCTCCCAGTGGCATCAGAACAACCTGCCACCCTAAGCAGGTTGAACCCGAGGCAACCAAACAAACATACCCCCGAAAGAGAAAGAGGGAGACATAGTCCAGGGAAGGAAGGAAGGAAGGGGGTCAGTTTCCGACTGGACATAGAAAGAGGGAAAGGAAGACACCTGGGAAAGAGGCCAACATCTCCCTCCCCTTGCGGTAACGGTCCCCATCCCAGCCCCGCCTCTCCCACAGAGGACCGGAGATCAGGGTGGGCAGATGGAGAGCTAGCGGCCAGGGGGCTGGGCTGGGCCCCGGGGCCGGACCGGGGGAGGGGAGGACTAGGTGTGCGGTCCACCATCGCCTAGTTTTCCCATGCACCCTGGAGAGACGGTTCATCTCGGCACGGATTCTTCCCCTTCAGAAAAGTCCTCAAACTCAGGAGGGCCCGTGGTTCCCACTCCCAAGCCTCTCTAGCTTCCACCCAGACTGACGCCCCC
Organism: Ovis canadensis; assembly: GCF_042477335.2. Classification (NCBI taxonomy): domain Eukaryota; kingdom Metazoa; phylum Chordata; class Mammalia; order Artiodactyla; family Bovidae; genus Ovis; species Ovis canadensis. The sequence continues at coordinate 89,733,720 of NC_091251.1, forward strand.
TCCGCCCTCCGGAGGCTTCGGGGATGCTCTCCGCGCGGAGGCAGAGGGGGTGTCAACCTTGCGCTGTCGGAGATCCCCGGCTGGCCCCTTCCCCTCGCATCTCCCGGATGCCCCTTTTGTTTCTGGCGGTGAAAGTTGCCAGGGTGCACCCCTTCCCCAACACGCCCCCCTGTGCGCCCATCCCCCGCAGGGAATCCAAGCCCGGGCGCACCATCTGATCTGCGGCTCGCTCTCTAGCCTGGGCACCGCAACGAAATCGAAAGCAAAGAGCAGGCGGGATCCGGCAGCGCCTCCAGCCTGGTCCCCCGGTGGCAGGGTCTTCCCCACCACCGCACCATCGCCCGCGCCCCCCGCAACTCGGCGCTGCCCGCCCCGCGTGGCCACTTCTCCCGGCGGCGGAAAGGCCTCTCTGCGGGCATCGAGGGCACCTACCGGTGCGGGGCCGGGATCGCGAGCCGGGGCAGGGCAGGGCCGGCCGCCTGCCGGGCGCAGGTGCGGCCAGGAGCGCGGTCTCCCGGGCTCGCTCCCGCTCCTCCTCCCGCGCCGGGACTCGGGGCGCTCTCCTGCGCCGCCTGCTCCCCGCCCCCACGCCCGGCGCTCGGGCTCCCCCCGCGCCGATCTGCCGCTGCCCGTGCCTCCCCCACGCCGCCGGCCCTCCGGCGCCGCGCCTAGTCCCGCATCGTGTGTCGGCGCCCGCCGCGGCGCGGGGGTCGGAGGGCTGCGGCCGCCGCTGCCCGGGCCGAGCGGAGCCCCCGGCGGCGGCGGCGGCGGCACTCACCCATAGTATGGATGCGGTGCAAACTGCACATGCTCGCGTCTGACAGGCGCGCTGCCTCCGGCCCCGCTTAACTCCTTGCTCGCCCGCTCACCGGCTCGCCCTCCGGGTTCGCGGCCCGGTCGACTCCTTCGGCCCTCCCCCGCCTCCGGGAATCGGCTGCGCCCCGGGCGCCTGGAAATGCGCCCCCGGTCCCGACTGCGGCGCAGGGGGCTGCAATGCAGAGCTGCTCTGCCTGCCTGGCCCCTGCCACCCCGCCTGCGTGTAAGGTGTCTGAAGGAGCCTCGAGGAGAGCGCCAGCCGGGACCCCTCACCTCCCCACTTGTAGGAGTTGTGGGGGTACAGCGTCCACTGTGGGTGTCCTGTGGGTCCCCGTTCCCCGAGGGCCACGGTTCCCCGGCGCTGCAGACCCACTAGATGCCAGAGCTGTGTTTTGTGCTGTCCCTTCGTTGAAATAGGCCTGCAAGATCGGTTTTAGTATCCCCATTTTCAAGATGGAAAAACTGAGGCCTGCGGAAGTTAAGGAATCTACCTAATGCAGAGCCTGAACTTCCAAGGTTGACAGTTTGGTTTATACCACAAAGATTAAACAGAAGTCAGTTGGCATCCTTCTGTTGGAAGGTGTAAAATAATGGATGCCATCTAGAAAACCTGGAGATTCTGATATGTGGATCAGTGGGAAATCCCTGACAGGAGGGCCAGACCTTGAGACAGGCCCCTCCGGTGGGTCCTGGGTCGTGCAGAAAGGCTGGGAAAGGAGTAGGAAGGCAATGCAACTCCTATCCCTACGTCAAGCCCGGGTTTGGTACTGGAGCTACAGCCAAGAGGAAAGGACATTTTTACAATTTCTAGTGCCAACTGGGGTAATTATCTGTCTGGAGGGGACCCTATGTGTGCTGAGGCCTGATCAGAGAGGTCTAATGGCTGCTTCCCTCCTAGCCCTCACCCCCTTTTTAATCACATGCCACAGTGAGAGAGTTCTCAGGGGTCCAAGGCAGCACAGAGTCTTCTAAGGAAAGGAACCATCCAGCTGGTCTCACTCCACTCTAGATGAGAAGCTGAGCTGCTGTCTTAATCTGACCTGAAATTGTGGGTTTCTCAAACCTGCAGAGGAAGTACACAGCCATGTAGTGCCAATGGCAAGAGCTCTTGCTTCCCTGAGTTAGTTTCCTCCTCTGAGATGGAGGTGGTATGGCCTGGGTCATAAGTATATTGTGATGCCCCAATAACAAAATGCATGTAACAGCCTCAGTACAGAAGACCTTCCCTAACAGGAGAGTGTTTTCTGCTGAGGCTAAAGCAGGGCTGGGGAGAAGGGATCAGGGCTTCATTGAAGCCATGGGCTGTCCTAGGACACTGTCAGAGAGGCAGAAGACAGGCCCCTCTCAGGAACTCCTTGCAAGAAGATACTTCAGTCAATCTGGCAGCAAAGCCCACCTGCTGAAGACGGACCTCCCCGGAGCCCCCTTGCCTTGGAGTCCCTTTCTGCTCTGGTTTTCAATCTCTGGCTGGTGGCTGATTCCACTCCCTTCTGGCTCTGGGAGGCAGCATTGTGCAGAAGAAAGCATAACAGGCTGTTAAGGCAGAGGATCTGAATTGGGGGTGATTTATCCCTTAGGTACAGTGCAGGGCCAGGCATCCACAATATTTTTAGGGCCCATAAAATTTTCTGAATTTCTTTTAAACTCAGAGGCAAAAAATAAACTTTGAGGTCAAAGAAAATGTTTTCCTATATAATTTTAGTTTAGAAGCCATAGTGTATGGAAGCCAAGGGGCCAGTTATAGAAACTAAAAGAAGGAAGAGTTAGGAACTAAGGCCCAAGATTTGGCGCCAGTCAGTCTCTACTTTATCCAGCTCTCCTGTGGACTTCACTCCATCATCTGGGTCTTCCTCATTCTGAAATTAGGAATCATCTCTTCCTAACAAAAATATATACAATGCCTTACAGTTGACTTATCTCGTTTCTTGGATTTATCATTAATCCCCATTTTATAAATGAGGAAGTCAAGGCTCAGAGAGATTATATGGCTTGGTCAAGGCTATGTTGCTAGTAAAAGCGGAATGCAATTCAAACGCAAGTCTTCTGGCACCCTGTCCAAGATCCTTTCCATCTATCTGCACGCCAAGTAAAGATCAGATGTGTACAGGACAGAGCTGTCTGCTGCAGAAGCAGACCTGAAAATAACATCCGTAGCGGCGAGTGGGTCCCCTGGCTTTTCACCCAGAGAATGCTGAGACATGCACTCATTGTTGTGAGAATGGGTAGAGAGGGTGACCCTGGGTGAAGGGAGGCACTGTATAATGGTTCTAGTGATTCAGGGACAGATTCAAGGTGGAGGGCCATGGGACAAACCAAGCCCCGCTGCACCAACACACACGCCAGAGGATGCCGGCCCCTTTTTTGACTTCTTGTCTTATCCGAGCGACCCGGACCTGAGTTCAGACTCCACATCCTAGTCAGGCATCTTAAGGCAGTTTATTTAACCTTTCTGAGCCTATTTCCTCATCTGCAAAATGGAAATGGCAATAAAACTCAACTCCATGGCTGCTGCAAGCATAGATAAAGATGCTGAACACGTATGGAGTTTGAAGTCCCTGCCACCGCAGGCATTTAACATTCGTTCTCTTTGCATCTCTCTTCTACCACTGAGTAGGGACAAAGAGAGTCTTTCAAGTATCTTTGTGGTCTCTAAAGTACCTTGAAAATGTAGGTCCTTAACCATATTTTCTGAAAGACAAGAACTTTTCCGCCCTTCTACAAAGCAAACCATCCATAAAGTGGTAGCTCTTGTCTACCATAAGTCATTTTCTTGATGACTTTCAAGGGGAACCAGAAAAACTTCTGCATACTAGTTAGAAAGGGTTTTTTTCCTGGGGGTTGCCCTCTGACCACAAGTCAGGAGAGATGTTGCTCAAGAGGGTGATTTCAGTGAAGGGACTGGGCCAGCAGCCAGAGCAGAAAGGACTTGGGAGGGGACTGAAGTGTGGAAACTGGAGGCCAAGAGATAACTGTATATGGTGTGTCACAGAATGCTGTGATAAGAAAAAGAGAAGTGAGTTAGGGCAGAGGAAGCACTGAAGTCAAAGGTTATCTTGAGCTCAGAGTTATTGGGACTAGCTTAACAGGAAAATGGGCTTCCCGGGTGGCACTAGTGATAAAGAACCTACCTGTCAGTGCAGGAGACACAAGAGACACAGGTCAGGAACATCCCTGGGTGGGGAAGATCCCCTGGAGGAGGGCATGGCAACCCATTCCAATATTCTTGCCTGGAGAATCCCATGGAGAGAGGAGCCTGGAGGGCTACAGTTCATAGGATGGCAAAGAGTCGGACACAGCTGAAGTGACTTAGCAGGCATGCACAACAGGAAAATAATTGGGTGAGAAAGAACTGGGGAAACCACCCGCCCCTGCCCAGGGAACCAGTCTTCCCTTACAAGCATGCAGAAATCTTCCTGTTCTCTTCGAAAGTCATTATGAAAATTACTTATGGTAGACAGGAGCTACAGCTTTCTGGATGGTGTACTTAGTGGAAGGGCAGAAAACTTCTTGTTTTCCAGAAGATACAGGCATGGTCTAGGCAGTAAGAGATGAAGACAAGATCTGCTGGAGTCTGCAAATGGGGTGGGAGGAGGAGTCTGCTTGTAACAGGCTTTTTTTCAAATAGGAAGGAAAGAGGCATAAAATTTAGAGGCATAAAGAGTCTAACGGAAAGAAATATGAACCTGGAACTTTTAGGATTCTTTGGTTGCAAGCAACAGAACCCAACTTTAGCTGTCTAAAAGGAATTTATTAGGAGGATATGATTAGATGGCCCACAGATTTGGAAGGAATGCTGGCAAAACAGACTTGAAAAGGCTAGGACCAGGACAGCTCTGGGAGCCCAGGGAATTGGAAGTAATTGAGAGCCTCCTGGGGCTCTGCTGCCAGAACAACGGGACTTCAATTATTTTTATCTCTTTTATCTGCTCAAGTGCAGGGTTAAGTTGGTGAAGTTTACCTAAGCTTGGCCAGAGAAAGGCAAGAAGAATACCCTGATGTAAGCTCCACCAGCGCCCCACATCACAATCCAGAGGAAGACGGGAAATTGAAGTGTTGTTACCCCAAGGGAGAGACAGGCTGCTAGGCAGCCCCCGAAAAGGGGGTGTCCACAGTGTATGGGGGAAGCAAGCAGCAAGGGGATGTGTGTCTGACTCGGGGCCCCATTACGTTCTCAGTTATGAGAGAAGGTGAAGGGAGAAACAGGAAGGCCTTCAGAAAGCAGCAGGAAACTCTGGAAAGTACCGGGACAGGCAGGCCTAGATGGCTGACTGAAATCACCGCTCGTTCCAGGGTGGGTATCGAGCTAGAGACAGGCCAGCACTTTCGGGACTTCGCACAGCGACGAGCTGTGCTCAGAAATGGATGAACTGTAATAGGAAAGCAGGTGCAATGGGTTATTAAGGATGTCTGCGAATGTTTGCTAAATGCTTCTGAGGAGTGGAAAAGTGGTACCAGCGGAGGGCTAGGAGGCATCAGGCCCCAGGGAAATGGTCCAGTTGACTACAGGTTTATCAGAAGGTCTGCTATTCACATGCCCATGCGGGAGAGGGGTGTGTGTACTTTCACCGAGCTCTCAAAGTAACGTATGTTCCTACTTTAGGGATCTTTAAAAGTCATGTCCTCTCTCTCTCTCTGTTTTGTTTTTCTTTTTCCAGTCATCAAAAAGAAAACACAGTGGATAAGAACTATGCAGTATTCATGAACACCTAGAGCCTGAAAATGAGGAACTCACTATATTCTGTGATAATGTGAATTCATCCATAAAGCATTAAGACAGTAATGTGTGGGCACTAAGATAGCCCAGAAAATGAGCACAGGTTCATGAGACCAGCAGTAAATTAAGGGGTGGGGGGAGGCCAACGCTCAAAGAAATCAAAGGGAGTATATGAACATACATGGGAACTACACAACTTCATAGTCGTTAAGTGCGAGTTCAGCTGTGACGGTGGTAAACTGGAGAAGGGGGGAAGCTAGAGCTGATTATGAAACGGGAATCACGGGGAGAGCCGTCCCCATCCCCAGCTGCTCTCATTTCCGACTCAGCAGTCAGCCCAGGTGCTGGGCAAATTTGAAAGAATTTCTACCCTGGAGATTAGAAACCAAACTCCCAGCTAGTCACCTCCCCTCTGTGCCTCCCTCTGCCAGGATACAAGGAGCTCAGTCGTCTGAGGAGGGACAAAGGAGTATTGTTAAGGCGAGCCTGGTTAGGAGAAGGCTTTGCAACTAAAAGCTTTTCTGCTGCTATCTAAGCCCTTCAGCCTGGGGCGGGGGGGTGTGGGGGGAGGGTGGGGGGGTGGGTGGGGGGTGATTCTGTGTGCCTGTCCCAACTTCACTGGATCAGTTCAAAGAGAAATTTCAGCCTGAAATTTTTGATTGCAGGATAGCTTGGGACTTGGCAGCATTAATAGGTTAAGAATTTCTATCACAACATCTCATCCAAGACCCAATTCCTGGTCCCACTAGGTCCTGAGATGGGTTAGAGTGGGAAAATCTTTTTTTTTTTTTAAGATTTGAGTTAAAGAAGTTGTCCCATAGGAGCTGACTGAGAGGCAGCCCAGCTTGGGGGTGAGAGTGGGGGTAGATGGGTGGGGGTGTTGGGACTATACTACCTAGGATAGGATATAACCTGTATCAATTCTTTTTACCGTCTTTGGCCTGCCCCTTGTAGAACTCCGCCACCTTCGGGAAGGGCTGCACAAGCCTGAGGGGTGGATGATCTCAGGGATTCCATCTTGTCTGAGTGCAGGTGAGGTGTCCCATTAGTCTCAGATGCTCACTAATTAATAAGTTTTATATCTAATCTCTTCTCTGGTACTGTGCTGTCATGAGGACTGGACTCCTGATTTGAAGAAAATTGTTACTCAGTTCAACAACTATTAACGCACATGCGCTGTGTTGAGTAGGATCATAGAGGTAAAAAAAATTGAGACCTAAGCATTTGGATATGGGGACACTACACAAAGGTCTCTAACAGAGACCCCACATTCCTAGGAACTTAAATTTTCTCCCTCCCATGAAGTTCAGTTCAGCCCACTCAGTGGTATCCCACTCTTTGCGCCCCCAAGGACTGCAGCATGCCAGGCCTCCCTGTCCATCACCAACTCCCGGAGTCTTCTTAAACTCATGTCCATTGAATTGGTGGTGAAAGGCAGTGATTATTAGTGTTCTAAGATGGAGTCGTTTTCTTCCCAGACTTTATCCCTACCGCACTTGATTTGTAAAGCAACTTTCAGGCACTGGCTCAATATTGACTAGTATTTGCAAATTTGTACATTTCTTTCTGTCAAAAGACCCTTTGCCCTTCTTTCTTGCCCATGACTTAGGTCAAAGTTTGCTTTTGTTTATGCCCTTCAGCAAGATACAGACTTGGGACAGGGCACTGACATCTTTAGTGGGATTTTCCATACTTGTGAGCAGTAATGATGTCAGGTACAGAGCTGTGACCTCCCTGGAGAATACAGCAGAGGGGTCTAGGACAGGGAAGGAAGAATAGTGGGGTTCCCCATGACTTAAAGGAAGACCACAGAGGACATGAGTGCTTTGTTATGGACCTCCATGTGTGTTCTTAGCATCGTCGAAGAAGGGAACTAGTTGCTCCAGGCCTCATCTTAACCTCGTAAGTGCCCTTATGGGCAATTGTATGATGGGAGGTTAACAGTACCCCATATCCTAGCATTTTTACTATTGAAATCCAAATTCATGTTGTAGGAAGACACTGGACCCAGTGGATCCCACCCTCTAGCTTAACTGAATGGAGCTGGATGATGGCCCCAACACTCCAAGAATGTCGAAGGAAGGGGCATGAGTGTCTCTGGTGCTGCAGTCAAGGAGCGTGGATGAGTGTAGGTGGGTGTGGAGGAACGAGGAGCATAGAGGGAAGGACCAGGGGCTCTAGACTTTCTTCCTGAGATCATCCACCATGCTGCTCCCAGCCAGAGGCTCACAAAGTCTACCCTCTGGACCACACCCAACTAGCTTCACATTCCTTCTTCCCTCAAGTGGACACCACGGCTGAATGCATCATTTCCCTTGCAGGATGTAAAATGGGCTTGGGTTAGAACTAGACCCAACTTAACTCTGTCCCCAGACTTGTGTCTGCTCCTTCAAGACCTGGACAACTTCCAGACCACAAGAACACAGTGTATAAGAGGAATCCAGTAATGCTGTTGTGGGCATAGCTTAATTGCTCTGAAGAGGTAACAGGATCCGGGCAATATCAAAAGCATGTGAGTCCCCTCTGATCTCAGCATTGGTCCCCAGCTCCTCCCTTTATCATACCCCTGCCCAGGATCTTCACCAATTGGAGACAATGAGTTGGCATTAAACATGAAGGATGGGAGGTTATGAGGCAAGTTCTTTGACTGGTAGATTGTAGCTTTCTTGAGTTAGTTGTCAACTGAATCGCAACTTTATACTTTACTGATGAGATCCATATTTTTTAAACATTTTAATAGCATTATTAGAAAAATGATCTATACTCCTTGTAAAACATTCACATAATATAAAAGAACAGAAACTAAAAATATTACAGCAGATTTCTACACCCAAATATAATCAGATAATCACCATTAATGTTTTGGGGGAAAGCTATCTACCCATATTTATTTATGTATAGTTTTATATATATATATGTAACTATAGGTGTATAAATATATACAACTGTGTGTGTGTGTGTGTGTGTGTGTAGGCTTCCCAGGTGGCTCAGTGGTAAACAATCCGCCTGCCAACACAGGAGACACGGGAGGTGCAGGTTCTAACCCTGGGTCAGGAAGATCCCCGGGAGAAGAAATTGGCTACCCACTCCACAATCTTGCCTGGATAATTCCATGGGCAGAGGAGCCTGGCAGGCTATAGTTCATGGGGTCGCAAAGAGTTGGACATGACTGAGTGACTAAGCACAACACATATATAGTTTTACATAAAGTAAATTATATTAAACATATTTTTCTGGAAATTATTTCACTTGACATTAATAATGAATTTGTTCCATGTCAATAAAAACAATTCTTCAACATAAATTTTAATGGCTGCATAGTATTTTATTTTCTAGATGAATTTTAATAATTTATTTACTAGGTTCCAACTGATGAACATTTAGGTTGTATCCTTTTTTCTTTACTCTGTTATTATTGCTGCTATAAATATTTGGGGCAACACAGTCTTTTGAAGCATCTTTCTCCTAATGACAAAAATACTAAATGATGTAGCTTGAGGAAAGGCACAAGAATCATAAAACCCTGTCAGTGAGAACAGGAATTTGGAGTGGAGGAAAAGGTCTTAGAAAATATTTAGTGATCCTCACCTATATAAATAGGATTTCCCTGGTGGCTCAGACGGTAAAGTGTCTTGCTTACAATGCAGGAGACGTGGGTTCGATCCCTGGGTCGGGAAGATCCTCTGGAGAAGGAAATGGCAACCCACTCCAGTACTCTTGCCTGGAAAATCCCATGGACAGAGGAGCATGATGGGCTACAGTCCACGGGGTTGCAAAGAGTCAGACACGACTGAGCTTTAGTCAGACACGACTAAATGATGTAGCTTGAGGAAGGGCACAAGAATCACAAAACCCTGTCAGTGAGAACAGGAATTTGGAGTGGAGGAAAAGGTCTTAGAAAATATTTAGTGATCCTCACCTATATAAATGGTTTCCACTCTTATGTATATTACTACATATGTACATGACTATTACACTGGCTTAAGTGGCAAGTTTATTTAGAGTTATTTCTCATCATGAATATCCAGTGAATTTACTTCAACACTAAAACTTTGCTTCCCAAAAGAACCGCGTTCTTCCCAAGAGAGGCTTTGTTCCAGAGATCGTGCATCCAGTAAGCACAACTCCCTGTGCCCTGCAGGGAGATTCCTTGTTGCAGAGTCAGGCCATTCCAGAAGCCATCTGAATGTTCCCCCAGTGGCCAATGGGGCGATGCATAGTGTTTGGAAGGAGCAGCAGTCACATGTCACCCCTACAGCAATGCCTGGTGGTTTCCCATCACAGGAGCCTGTGTATTCTGCTCCCTTGCTTCAGTTCAGTTCAGTCGCTCAGTCGTATCCGACTCCTTGCGACCCCATGAACCGCAGCACGCCAGGCCTCTTTGTCCATCACCAACTCCCGGAGTCTGCCCAAACCCATGTTCATTGAGTTGATGATGCCATCCAACCATCTCATCCTCTGTCATCCCCTTCTCCTCCTGCCCTTAATCCTTCCCAGCATCAGGGTCTTTTCCAATGAGTCAGCTGTTCGCATGAGGTGGCCAAAGTATTGGAGTTTCAGCGTCAACATCAGTCCTTCCAACGAACACCCAGGACTGATCTCCTTTAGGATGGACTAGTTGGATTTCCTTGCAGTCCAACGGATTCTCAAGAGTCTTCTCCAATACCACACTTCAAAAGCATCAATTCTTCGGCGCTCAGCTTTCTTTATAGTCCAACTCTCACATCCATACATAACCACTGGAAAAACCATAGCCTTGATTAGATGGACCTTTGTTGGCAAAGTTATGTCTCTGCTTTTTAATATCCTGTCTAGGTTGGTCATAACTTTCCTTCCAAGGAGTAAGTGTCTTTTAATTTCATGGCTGCAGTCACCATCTGCAGTGATTTTGGAGGCCCCAAAAAAAATGTCTGACACTGTTTCCACTGTTTCCCCATCTATCTGCCACGAAGTGATGGGACCGGATGCCATGATCTTAGTTTTCTGAATATTGAACTTTAAGCCAACTTTTCACTCTTCTCTTTCACTTTCATCAAGAGGCTCTTTAGTTCTTCTTCACTTTCTGCCATAAGGGTGGTGTCATCTGCATATCTGAGGTTATTGATATTTCTCCTGGAAATCTTGATTCCAGCTTGTGCTTCCTCCAGCCCCGCGTTTCTCATGATGTACTCTGTATAGAAGTTAAATAAGCAGGGTGACAATATACAGCCTTGACGTACTCCTTTTCCTATTTGGAACCAGTCTGTTGTTCCATGTCCAGTTCTAACTGTTGCTTCCTGACCTGCATACAGGTTTCTCAAGAGGCAGGTTAGGTGGTCTGGTATGCCCATCTCTTTCAGAATCTTCCACAGTTTATTGTGATCCACACAGTCAAAGGCTTTGGCATAGTCAATAAAGCAGAAATAGATGTTTTTCTGGAACTCTCTTGCTTTTTCCATGATCCAGCGGATGTTGGCAATTTGATCTCTGGTTCCTCTGCCTTTTCTAAAACCAGCTTGAACATCTCGAAGTTCACGGTTCACATATTGCTGAAGCCTGGCTTGGAGAATTTTAAGCATCAAAAAAAGATACCAAGGGAACATTTCATGCAAAGATGGGCTCAATAAAGGACAGAAATGGTAGGGACCTAACAGAAGCAGAAGATATTAAGAAGAGGTGTCAAGAATACACAGAAGAGGGACTTCCCTGGCGGTCCAGTGGTTAAGACTTCGCCTTCTAATGCAGGGGGTGAGGGTTCAATCCCTGGCAGGGAGTTAAGATTCCACATGCCTCAGGGCCTAAATATATATATATATATAAAAGGAATATATATATATATATATAAGGAATATATATATAAGGAATATATATATATATAAAAGGAATACACAGAAGAACTGTACAAAAAAGATCTTCACAACCCAGATAATCACGATGGTGTGATCACTCACCTAGAGCCAGACATCCTGGAATGTGAAGTCAAGTGGGCCTTAGGAAGCATCACTAAAAATAAAGCTAGCGGAGGTGATGGAATTCCGGTTGAGCTATTTCAAATCCTGAAAGATGGTGCTGTGAAAGTGCTGCACTCAATATGCCAGCAAATTTGGAAAACTCAGCAGTGGCCACAGGACTGGAAAAGGTCAGTTTTTCATTCCAATCCCAAAGAAAGGCAATGCCAAAGAATGCTCCCTTGCTTACCTTCCTTCATATGTACAAGACCTGTCTGTAGGCGCTACCTGGTTCCTTAGGATGGACTCCATGCTGCAAGGGGAAAAGAACTAGTGCTCCCTCCCTGGGCCTGGATCAGGAAGTTGAGAACCTGGAAATGTGGATATTCCTCTTTGGAAAGGTACACTATCCTTAGGACCTCTCTGAGAACTCCAAAGCTCACTTTTGCATGAGAAAAGCCCAGTTGATGCATGGATTCCATCAGTGTTCTGAGTCAAGCCATCTGATTCCAGCTCAATGTCTCATCACTTTGTCATCCCATCACTTTGGCACGGCAAAGATGATTCTTAATGCTCAATTTGCACTTTGTGCAGAAGAGACTCTTCCTGTGCCCTCCTCTTATGGCACAGTTGGGTGAGAGATGCCTGGAATAAGTGCCAAGCTGATGGTGTCTGTTGTGTGCATGCTGGAGCCAGCTGGGGAAAAGGAGAACGTTCTTTCTATCTATCCCTACTTCACCCTAGTCTTTTAATACCACTAAATTCTCCAATCCTCTTCCCTAAAACTATGTAAAACTGAACAAGGACAAAGGATACAGAATTTAAAGTTTCCACTTCAGGCAGAGCTTAAAGCCTCATGAATCACTTTTCAAAGTGTCCAAAGCCCGCAAGTGGTCTGATCAGAAGGGACATAGCCGTAGGTGTGGCTGGAAGCAGGAAGGTGCAGGCTCAGGGTCTTTTCGGGAAATAAGCCATGCCCACCACTAGATGGCGCTGAGAGACAGCCTCCAACGTCCTAGCAGGTAGTGGCTCACACCCAGGCCTTTGAGATGGAAGACAGGTTATGTTGCCTGGACTAATTCCTCTTCACAAAAAGGAGTTGGCAATAAGAGTTTCTGATAGGATATAAGCCCTGACCTTCTCATAAAAAACCCTGAGCCTATGCCTGATGATCAGAAGCACAGAAGGCAAAGGTGTAATTGATCAAGGGAGACCTACTGGCTTCATACTAAACCGCCCGGGAATGCAGGAACAGCTGCAATGACTATGTCCTCTCATCCATTCAGGTATTTCTGGCCTTCCTTTCTCTGTGAATTCTGGGGAGCGTGTTGGCCTGCTCTTAACAGCAACCACACCCTGGAAGGTGCCCTGCAGGGTAATGCTGTATTCCTGCAGCAGAGGGAACTCCCAGCCTTGTGTGGCGGTCCCCACCTCAGTCCATAGGCCTCTTCCACTGAAGCAGCTGCTTAGAAGGGAAGCCAAGCTGCCATAGCACCTGCCATCTACTTGGACTTGGTCCCTGCCCAGGCCCTCCTGCCCACTGATGTGAGCAGCCATTGTTTTCATCTGTGATGAAAGTTGAGGGAGAAAAAAGACAGCTGGTTTCAAACCACAGTGTTCCAAGTTCTGAAATGATCTATCAATAGAATCCCAGTCAGATGGCTGGATTTACCAGATTCTCATGCCCTGAGCTCCATCAGCTCCAAATTTAGCTTCTCTTTCCCCCTCCCTGCCATCTCCTCTCCCCGATTTCCTCCTTCATCCTACCTAGCCCCCCTCCTCCTGGCTCTTTCTTGCCTGGGGAGCCCTCAGCTACACTGGACAGATCATTCCACATTGATAAATGTCATCATCACGTCAGTTCTACTCTGTGTTCCCCTCTGGGGCTGTTGCTGCTCTCTGAGAAGATCATTGGAATGTGGGAATATGATGTATAACAAACCCGTCAGTACTGGGCAGGATCCAGGTCCGAAGCAGCAGAAAAACACACATCCTTGAGCCTGCTGATCCCAAAGGCCAGGGCCCGAATGTATATTTTGAGTAAGTGCCCCCAGGATTTTGTGACCAGAGGCTAGATGGAGAGTCACTGCCTACCTTCTTGTTGGAATCCTTCTCCTCTACAACCCCTGTCACCTACTCCTCTTAATAGTTACCAGGTCTTTAGTTTTTGCATAGCTTCCTAGTCCTCCACCCCTTTATACCCTCACGTTCACTCTTCATTTAACAACACTCGTTAGGTGTCTATCATATGCCAAGGATGGGGCTAGACCTCTACCTCCACCCCTCAGAGCAGGTAAGAATCCTGCTCCCTGCCCTCCAAATGCAGAGCCCCCCACCCCATCCTCCACCCGGCTTCCTCTGGCTTCAGAGCCCACTGCTGCACTGGACGGATGGGTGACTTGCAGGGACACAAGCGGAAACTGCATTGGTCCTTCCCCGCGTTCCCCACTGGGAAGAGCGTGGATTAACAGCAGGTGTGTCTGCTTCTGAAGCCCGTGTCCTGCGTTCATCCACCACACTTGCCTGGAAAACAGGAAGTGCTCCATAAATATTTGTTAGGGAGCAGCTGAATGAATAAATGAGAGAAGTATCCACATTCGATCTTAGGATACTCCCCCAACACACACACACACAGAGACACACACACATTCTGCCTCTGGGCCATCTCATTTTCTTCCTGCTCTGCACCTCTCTGCATGTCCCATCACTGCCTTCCCAGCCCCATTTGGATGATGACTGAGCCTCCGTGACCCCAGCTCATCGTTGCTCTGGCTGCTCCCAGAGACTTAGCAGTAGAAATAGCCTCCTGATTTCTCTGTAACCCCAAAGCCATCAAGCTTTGCTCCCGAAGCAAAAGGCTGGACAGGGACTGGCTTCAGGGCTCCTGAGACTCTGAGGCCCCTCCCCCTTCTCCTCTTTGCTCCCCTCTCCCCCTTTTACTCTCCTCCTTACAGCAAGTGAGAAACAAGCTGTGAAGGCAAAAGGGTTGCTTTGATTTGATAAGGTTTCTGTGAAGCAGGAGGGCTCTCTTTGGAGTGCAGAACCCTGCTCAGAGAAAACAAGTGGGGTTGGGAAGTGAGGTCTCTGGAAGGCCCAGGACACGGGGAGGACAAACTGTCAAGCATTTCACCAGTTCTCCTAGAGTTATTGCTGTCTCTCAAGCTATCTTGCTTAACTACTGTGCTGCAATCTTACAACAAAAAGAATTCTTTGGAAGCAGATAACATTTCTGGACCTAGTAGGGGAGGGATGCTGGAGGGTACTAGTAAACATTAGACCTCCAGCAAATATTTGTTCAAGAATGCATAATAAAAGCTATCCTTTAGACAGCACTTGCTAAGTTCCAGACGTGTACTATCTCACTGAACCCTCTCAAAAAGCCTAAGCTGCAAGAATCGTCATCACCATTTTACAAATAAAAAATTAACTCAGAAAGCTTAACAATCATCCCAAGGTTATAGCAGCACATAGGTAGTGAAGCTGGGACTCGAACTGTGGCCTGGCTGGTTCCAAGGTTCCCATTCCCTTCCACAGTGCTGCCCAGGGAAACAGGCACAGCCTGGGATGCTGTTGTATTGACTCTGGAGGAATTTCTTCTTTAACTCAGTCTAAACATTGTGGTGTGTGTATATGAACAGACTCTCCTCTCACCCCTAGAGTGGTCAGTTAGAATCTTAAGAGCCCAAATAAGGAATCTGCACTCTACAGCACAGTTACATAAACACTTCAAATGCTACTAAACACGACACAAGCGGGCTGGATGTGCTTGAGGGATGCTAGAAATAATCTCTCACTGGTAAGATGAGTGGCTTTCGAAATAGGGAGGTAGTCAGAAAGATGATCCAGGCCCTCATGTGACAGACACGTGAGAACAAAGCCAGGCCAACTCCCCAAGTCCCGTCAAGCAGGTTGTGGGGCTTTTGGTACCTGCTTGCCGATAAATGTTTGTACATTTGGTAGGTTCTGGCCTTGGTCACACTTAATGCCCCACCTGCAGGAAGTAATGGAAAGGGGACACTCACCTCTCATTTCCAGTGGCTGCAAATATTGGGTTGGCCAAAAAGTTCATTCAGGTTTTCTGTAAGATGATACGGAAACACTTGAACAAACTTTTTTACCCAACCCAACAGGAGACCTTGACTATCGCCAAAGGGCCAAATGGGTTCAGAGCTGTTCACAGCGGGTGCTTATCCAGGCCTCATCCTCCTCTCGGAAAGCTGAAAGGAGGCCTGCGGCTTCTGCGGCCCAGCTAAGCCTTCATCTCCAGGTACATGATGGCTTTCTCCCCTCCTCTGTTCTGTCAGGCCACCTGTACTGATAAGCTAACATCAAGCAGAAACAAGCTTTGGGTGTGGAGGGTACCCTCTCTCTGTGGACCCTTCAGGGGGTCTGGAAGTTCAGAGCCTCTCTCTCAGCTCCATCCAGCCTTGCCTACTCTCCTTCCTCTCCCACAATGGCACCGGCCCAACGCAGCTTATTATTATTATTATTTTGTCTCAGTTTTTCTAAGGTTCCCCTCTTCTATAGGGACTCCCTCATAATCCAGCTTTTTCCTCCAGCTCTCAAATATCATGATCCAGAGGGTAGCTGCGCAGAGGAAATAATTTCCCCACTTTGTTGTCGTTCAGCTGCTAAGTCGTGCACAGGATAAAGTGAGACAGGAAGCAAGGAGATGGTTTATCCAAGCTTGTAGCTGGGCAGCTAATAGATTCCCTGGAACAACTTGAAAGTCCGCTACCACAAATGGACAAATGAAGGAATGAATGAAAGGGTGGGAGAGAGGGACAGGCATCAGCAGATACTGTCCACTGATTCAGCCATAGCCATGGTTTGACTTTGTCTAGGTCCATGGAGGGCTACATAAAAAGTGCTTTTCTTTTTTTTTTTTTTAAATATTTTCAATGCGGACCATTTTTAAAGTCTTTATTGAACCTGTTATATTATTGCTTCTGTTTTGGTTTTTTGGCCAAGAGACATGTAGGATCTCAGCTCCCCTCCCAAACCCCCTGCATTGGAAGGCCAAGTCTTAATCACCGGACCTTCAGGAAGTCCCAGAAAGAGCTTTAAGACAAAAAGACTTGTGGGAAAAAGACAGTGTCTCAGACATTCCAACCCTGAATCTCAGAGTTGAGTTAGGCGTAGGCTAGCCTGAAGGTCCATAAGAATCCATCCTTGGGGAGGTGTGGCACGGGAGCTATGGCTGAGGGTGCCGCTGGGGAGCCAGCCTCACTGAAGCCTGAACAGTCTGTCTCTGATGATTAGGGACCAAAGAGGGGGGCAGTGGAGGAACCCATCCAGAGTTGGGGGACAGTGGGCAGGACCTCTCCAGGCTGCTAGCATGGGGGTGGCTGGGGTCACAATTGCAGCAAAGGCTGGTGGGACAACCTGTAGCATCAGATGGGACACGGCTCTCCCTGTGTGCATTCCTGCCGGCCTGGTTAGTGATTACCCGCCAGGGTCTAAGGCAGTGGGAGTCACTTTTTCCCCTACAGTGGAGGAGGGGACAGGCCCATCTTCCTCCAGGCAACCATTCACCCTGGGGAGTACTAGGTAGGGATTAATAACAGTAAATAGAAGAGCTATAAAACTGAGCTAAGATTGGGACAATTGGGGACATTTATGGCCTGTTCAGTCAATGATAGTATTGTGTTGATGCTAAATTTTTTAAGTGTGATGATATTAGGAAAACATGCTTGTTCTTAGCAGGAATATCCTGAAGTATCCAGGGACAAAAGGTCATGATGTGTACAACTAAGTCTCCAATGGAAAATACACACACACACACACACACACACACGGAGAGAGAGAAAGTAAAGAAAGCAGTGTGTTAACAATTGGTTAAGCCTAAGTGCAGAGTGTATGGGTGTTTAATATACTGCTTTTTACAACTTCTCTAGGTTTGGAATTTTCATAATAAAATGTTGAGGGGGGAGCAGAGCTAAGAGAAGAAAAATAGCCATCACTTATCAAACAATGATTGGATTTCAAAATTTAGGTGACTCTAATATCTGATTTAATCCTCAAACCAACTCCAGAGGGAGACATTACAATCCTCATATTAAAGATATGGAAACTGAGTCCCAGAGAGACTAAAGAACTCACCCAAGTTT
Source organism: Ovis canadensis (assembly GCF_042477335.2). Taxonomy (NCBI): domain Eukaryota; kingdom Metazoa; phylum Chordata; class Mammalia; order Artiodactyla; family Bovidae; genus Ovis; species Ovis canadensis. Next base: position 89,751,287 of record NC_091251.1, read on the forward strand.
ACAGAGCAGGGATTGAGACAGAGCCCAAAGAACGGGAGGTCTTGCAGGGGAGTGTGGCTGGGGGTCCGTCATCTAACACTTTTATTGAGCTTTTCTGTGTGCTGGCAGCGTTTTAAAATCGTCCATGTGTTTAACTCATTTCATCCTCCCTTCCTAAAAGCTTTGTGCTTTGTGATAAATCACTTCATCATTGTGGGTGGGAGGGAACAAAGGAGCACTCAAATGTATCGACAGAAGTGTTGGTTGGTGCAGTCTCCTTTGAGGGCAGTGCGCAGCATCTGTTGAAATTTAAAATTCACATTTTGTTTACATCCTGCAATTCCACTTCTAAGTGTTAAACCGTAAAGATAGTCACATATGTAGACCAAGAAATAGGTATAGAGATATTCACTGCAGCAAGGTATATAACAGCCAAAGACTGGAAATGTTCTAAATATCCATCATTAGGCATGCTAGGGAACCATTTAAAAAGTAAGGCAAATGAACAAACATCACAAAACACAAACAGAGTTATAGGTACAGAGAACAAACAGGTGGTTATCAGAGGGAGGAGACTGGGGAGAGGAAAGAAATAGGTAAGGGAGATAAAGAAGTACAAACTTCCAGTTGCAAAATAAATGAGTCATGAGTATGAAATGTACAGTGTGATGAATATAGTTAATAATTATCTAATATCTTTTTATGGTGATGTATCATAATAACCAATAGTTAGAACCGAACATGGAACAACAGACTGGTTCAAAGTTGGAAAAGGAGTGCTTCAAGGTTGTATATTGCCACCCTGCTTATCTAACTTCTATGCAGAGTACATCATGCGAAATGCCAGGCTGGATGAAGCACAAGTGGGAATCAAGATTGCCAGGAGAAATATCAATAACCTCAGATATTCAGATGACACCATCCTAATGGCAGAAAGCGAAGAGGAACTAGAGAGCCTTTGATGAAAGTAAAAGAAGGAAATGAAAAACTTGGCTTAAAACTCAACATTCAGAAAACTAAGATCATGGGATCTGGTCCCATCACTTCATGGCATATAGATGGAGAAACAGTGGAAACAGTGACAGACTTTTTTGGGGGGGGCTCCAAAATCACTGCAGATAGTGACTGTAGCCATGAAATTAAAAGACACTTGCTCCTTGGAAGAAAAATTATGACCAACCTAGACAGCCTATTAAAAAGCAGAGACAGGACTTTGCTGACAAAGGCCCATATAGTCAAAGCTATGGGCTTTTCCAGTAATCATGTATGGATATGAGAGTGGGACCATAAAGAAGGCTAAGTGCTGAAGAATTGATGCTTTTGATCTGTGGTGTTGCAGAAGACTCTTGAGAGTCCCCTGGACTGAAAGGAGATCAAACCAGTTAATTCTAAAGGAAATCAATCCTGAATATTCACTGGAAGGACTGAGGCTAAATCTGAAGCTTCAATACTTTGGCCACCTGATGTGAATAGCCAACTCATTGGAAAAGACCCTGATGCTGGGAAAGACAGAAGGCAGGAGGAGAAGGGGACAACAGAGGATGAGATGGTTGGATGGCATCATCGACTCAATGGACATGGGTTTGAGCAAGCTCCGGGAAATGGTGAAGGACAGGGAAGCCTGGCGTGCTGCAGTCCATGGAGTTGCAAAGAGTCAGACACGACTGCACACACACACACACACACACACACATACACACAGGCATACACACACTAGGGGACAAGGGACAGGGGAGGAAGGAGACTTACTATTCATTGTTAGCCCTTCGGCATTATTAATAATTCAAATTTATACTATGTGAATGATTACCTATTCAAAGTGAGTGAACGCATGCATGAATGAGCATAAGTCTCCTTGAAAACTCCGCAGGACTTGTTTTGGGGCTTCCTTAGCAATATTTCCAGTCTTGAAGGGGACAGAGGCCAGTTACCCACAGTTTGGGGTTGATCTATTCCAATCCTCAGGTGGTATGAGTCCATGTTTAAGCTCATGAAGTCCCATTAACCCTGATGAACTTTCGCCCTTGGCCTCCTGAACTACATGAGTCAGCTTTCCACAGAGTCTGGGCTCTCAAAATTGTGCATGAGAATTACTTGGAGGCCTTATTAACTGCACAACTTTCCAGCCTAACCTCCAGACACTCAGATTCAAACGTGGGGTGCGGCCGGGGGGTACCACCACCTGGAAAGAAACTTTCAAAGCCCCTGGGGAGAAACTGGTGAGTCTGCCTCTGTTCAGAACTAGCCTGAGAGCCTGCCAGATTGGGGAAAAAAGCTGTTCTGAAACGTGGATCCTTCCCTGCAATATTCTCCGTATTCATCGTCTTTACCCCATATCCACCTAACTAAAAACTGAGTACTCCACCCCCCGCCCCCCGCAGGTAATTTAGGATTGTACTGGTGAGCGCAGGGGCTGCAAGGGTGCACGGAGAGCTGCCCGCGCAGGCGACGTCCTGTTTGCCTTTCCGGTTCCTCGGCCGGCCGGCTCCTTTAAAATAAATAATGCGTGCATGCATACATACAGACGTACGGACGCAAGCAAGTTACCCTCTAGGCTGCGGTGAGTTTTGTTTTTTCCTTCATATTACATATCAGAACTTTGGTCTCCCAATGGGACAGACTCTTTGAAATAAGGATTTCTGCTCCAAATATCCAGGCGTGACGGTTCCTGCAAGTCGTTCGACCAATACGGGAACCTCCTTTTGAGGGGGAACGGGGGAGGGTCTGGTCTTGCGCCCCATCCAGGGAGGGTCTCAGGCTGGTTGGGAGCTGAGGAGATGCTGGGGCGCCCCGGCCGCCCCAGGTGGCCGCTGATTCGGCCTCTGCAGAGAGCTCGGGGCTGGAGCTCGGGACACCTCTCGGCCCGCGGGACCCCGCCGCCGTCCCCGCCGCCCCAGGGACGAGCCCGGCGGTGCCGAGAGGTGGGAGGCTGGAGCCTGCTGAGGTCATTTCCTGTGCCTCTCCGCGAGCCGCCCCTGGAGCCCAGCCTGGCGCTCTGCCTTTAAGGAGCGGGCGGGGAGGGGGCGCGGCGGAGTATTGAATGGGGCGCTGCGAGGTCGGCTCGGCTTTTGTGCAGCCAGCGGGCGGGCAAACCTCCCGGGCCAGCTCGGCCCGCCCCGCCCACGCCGACCCCTGCTGCCGGGGAGCGGAGACCCGGCGGCCGCGGCGGACTCCGGCGAGATCGACGCAAGGTCAGCGGCGGACGCGCGCCAGGGGCGCCCGTGTGCCAGGGGCGCCCGTGTGCCAGGTGCGCGGCGGGGACGCCCGGGATCTGGCTGGAGGTGAGCGGCCCCAGGGAGCCCCGCGGGCAGAGATGGGGGTGGGCGCGGGGGTGGGAGTGAGGATTCGCTGGCCGGGGAGGGTGTTTGGTTAGACTGAGAGAGGATCCGCTGCCTCTGGCCCGAGGGCGATTCCGGAGCAGGTGCCTCCCTACCTGGAAACAAGCTCCTAGCAGCCAGGAGCGCTAGGAACGGAGCGTCGGGCTCCGGGAACTGGCACCGCCAGGCGAGGAGTAGCCTTCCTGGAGAGGATCCGGAGTTTGGGACCGGCTCGATCCAGTTGCTCCCAGGAAGGGCCCTCGGAGCGAACCTGCAGGCTTTCCACCGAGTTGCCTGAGCTCTAGCAGGCTCTCAAGTCCTCCTGCTTTTTTCCCGGTCTCATCTCGGGTTATTGCTTCTGTGATTCCTGGGTGGTTCCCTTAGGGTCCCGGTGGATTAGGCTTGATTTTTGGAGGCAGGTCAGCCAAACAGCAGAGAAAACCAGTCGGGTGCCAAATGACAGCAGGAACTTAGCGTCCTAGGAGCCTTAGAGAGGAATCGGTCACCGGGGCGCAGGGGGTCTTACTGGAGGTGGCAGGCGCAATGAAGACCCTCATTTGGGAGTAGATCTGCTCTCTGTTGGATCTGTCCCTGGTGGTTTAGTCCCTCAGTCGTGTCCGACTCTTGAGACCCCGTGGACTGCAGCCTGCCAGGCTCCTCTGTCCATAGGATTTCCCAGGCAAGAAAACTGGATTGGGTTGCCATTTCCTTCTCCGGAGGATCGTTACCCACCCAGGGATGGAACCTAAGTGTTGCGGGAAGTCTCCTGCCTCGCAGGCAGTCTTTACCAATTGCGCCACCAGGGAAGCTCTGGATCTGTTCCTGCCAGGAGACAAGTAAACTTTTACTATGAATACACCTCATGAAACTTCAGGACAAAGCTTTAGTTCTGGCTAACACTTCTGGCTAAAGATCGTTTTAATATCAATTTCAGTGGAAAAGTTATTTGTTCCTTTCTTAAACTTTTTGGACTGTCTTCTATGCTGCAGACATTGTGTCTTGGTAACATCACTTAACTCTTTATAGAACACCACATGAAGTGTTTCTGCACATCACTATCTCGGTTTTATAAAGGAGAAAACTAGGACTCGGAAAAACAGTGACTTGCCCAAGGTCATATAACTGAAAAGCGGAGGAGGCAGGACTCAAACGGAAGCCTCTTAAACTGAATTTACATCGCTGTTCACCACCCTCCTTCTCCACAGGCTGCTGAGGGGTCCTGTTCAGAGCTGGGTTACTCATTGAAACTAACAAGTGAGCTGAGAAAATGCCTCTGGGACCCCTTCTGCCCTCTCCAGAAGCCATCAGCTATGGGAAGAAGTCACTCCGCGTGCAGAGGAATGCTCCATACTGTTCCCATCTTCTCTCTACGAGGCTGCGTGTGTGTGTATTGCTCAGTCATGTCTGACTCTTTGAGACCCCATGGACTGTAGGCTGCCAGGCTCCTCTGTCCATGGGATTCTCCTGGCAAGAATACTGAAGTGGGTTGCCAGTTCCTTCTCCAGGGGATCTGTCTGACCCAGGGATCAAACCCAGATCTCCCACATTGCAGGCAGATTCTTTACCGCCTGAGCCACCAGGCAAGCCCCATGTGAGGCTGTGTAACTGCAGAACTCTGTGCTCCCTGTGGGTTGAAGAGTGCGTTCTACATGCTGGCACTGAGGTGTCAGGATCCCCTTGCTACTGATCCAAGTGACTCCATAGCAGTCTGGCCACTGAGCCACCATCCCATGTTCTCTGACCAACCTTTCTGTCAAAAATGAATTAAAAACCGACCACCTCTGTGGGGAAATTGGTGCTTATTGCTGGCTGGAGTATCAATTAGAATAGCCTCAGGGGAGGGCAGTTGGAACTCTTTGGCCATTGCAAAATATAAATCACTCAGCAGTACAGTTCCATTTCTGAGACTTTATCCTTGAGATAAACTGAGATGTGTATGAAATAATGTCTATTCATTGAATATTCATTGTAGCACTGTTTTAGTGAAAGGTTTAAAACAATCCAAGTGGCTGCCAATTAGGGACTCAAATGAAATCATGTAATAGCCACACAAGAGAATACAATATAGCTCTTAAAAAGCTTGAGGGAGGAATGGGGCAGATATATATTATTATATATGTACATGGTTTCTCTGGTGGCGCAGTGATAAAGGATCCGCCTGCAATGCAGGAGACTCAGGAGACATGGGTTTGATCCCTGAGTCAGGAAGATCCCCTGGAGGAGGAAATGGCAGCCCACTCCAGTACTTGCTGGGAAAATCCCATGGACAGAGGAACCTGGTGGGCTGCATTCCACGGGGTTGCAAAGAGTCAGACTGAGTGAGCATGCACGCATACACACACACACATATAAGAAGCTCTCTGAGTTATAGTAAGTGCAGTGTGTATAGTGTGCAACATATATATGGACACTTGTATATGCAGAGGACATCTCAGAAAGACTCAAATCCTCCTAACAGTGGTTGCCTCTGGGTAAAACTATGTCTGGAGTTCAGGGGTGGGAAGAAGCCTTACTTTGTACCATATACTCTTTTGCTTAGTATTCAAAAACAAAGAGGTAAATAATTTTTTTATTTGGCCACACTGTACAGCATGTGGGATCTTAGTTCTCTGACCAGAGATCGAGCCCATGCCCCCTGTGTTGGAAACCCAGTCTTAACCACTGGACCATCAGGGAAGTCCTGAGATAAAAGAATTTTTTAAAATCTCCTGACTTGCTCTCTGATAATGGTGGTGAGCACATCTCCAAGTATGCCCAGGGCACTGTTGGTTTGCCTTTTGTTTGTTGATAGTAGCTGTTATTTATCGAGTACTTCCTGTGTGCCAGGCTTTTGTATTATAATACGTCCTTTGATTCTCAAAAAAATCCCAACGTAGTGTGGCCTATGAAATTGCCATTTTTGAAAGTCAAAAAATGGTTAAGTGTTGACAGTTTCACATGGTTCGACCTAATATTATTGTGCTCCTTTCAAATATTATTCCCTTCAATTTCAAATAGGTTCAGAGAAGTCAAGCAGATGGTTGAAGGTCACGGTTCGTTCTTGAGTCAGTATTCAAACCCGGGTCTGTTTGGTGCCAAACCTCAGGATCTTAAGTACTACACTCTGCCATTTCTTTTTGTTGGTTTTTTGTCTGAGGGATGCTATATTCCTGGATTTCTTAGCCCCTTTTGGGATTTATGTCCCTGAAGTCTGTAACATGCTCACCTTTTCCTGACTCTCCCACCGTTGTGAAATGGGATGCTCACTCAGCATGCAAAAGAGGTAAAATGCATGCTGTTGGCTTGATCAGATAACAGTGGGAGATCAGATCGAGGGAGCTGTGCCCCTGTGTACACTCACCCTCCCTCCGGCTTCATCCCCAGGAAAGGGGCTCTTCCTTGCCGAGAGCCGGGCAGGTAGTCAGCCTCATCTGCACAGCCCTTTCAGAAGCCCACTGCTGGTGAGTGGGAATCACAGAAGGTGCTCACGCTCAGGGAGTGAGCCACAGTGAGGTGACACAGGAGAGCCTAGTGGAGACTGCACCCAGAACGTAGTCCCTGTTACCTTCTGATGCCTCCTGCAGTGACTTTAGGCACTTGCTCTGATTGGCCTTCTTTGCAGGAAGGTTCCAGGATATTCAGACTGTAGACCTGAAACGTCACAAACCACAGGGTCTTTGTTCCTCTTTGTGTCTCCAACCTCACACATAGGAATCACCTAACAAAAGTTGGTTAAGTTAAATTTACTGTCAGTATTTTGTCTACTTCTGGTCCATATCCCTAAAGTTTCCAGAGCTATCCTCAGTCAAGTTTGTGTTTTCTCTGATACAGACTGAAGTCACCTAACAACTTCTCTTGCCTCTTTTCACCACCCTTCTACCCATGGCCCCTGCCTCTTGAGGCATGTCTCTGCTGACCTCTGTGGCCGTGTCAGTCCAGGGCGCTGGGAGCCTTAGGGAGTTCTAAAGCAGGTGCCAAGGCCATGGCAACCATTTGACTCTTGCCTGCCAAGCCATTCAGCATGCTGGGGACGAGTGGGAATCGAGAACTAGCTTTCACAAGAGCAACTATGAGTTGGTGATCATTATAGCTGGCCAGAGGGCACATGGGGATTTATTGTACTGTTCTCCCTACTTGTGTGTGTTAGAAGCTTTCCAGGATAAAACATGAAACAAACAATTGAGCTGGGGTTTGTCCCTAGCTTACATCCCTTCTGTCATTTCCCCATCTAACGCAGCACATTAATGCTGTATCTTCATTAGGCTAGCCTGGTAGCATAAGACTCCACTGCCACTATGGAAGCGTCTTCATGGAAAGAGGACAGTTCTAGATGTTGGGAGATCAGGATTCTTAGTCCAACTCTGATACTACTTGCCTCTGTGTCCCTGAGCAAGTCATCGATGGGAGGAGTTTGCTTACCTGTTCAGTGTGAATTATATCACTTGTCCTCCATCTCGGGGATATTGAGAGGGTAATGAGAGAAATAACACCTGACAAAGCAATGCTTTGAAGAGTTAAGGACCATTCTGCAAGTTCATTCCTGCTTATCCTTGCACATCTTTATGGGCGGTTCAAATGCAAGGTGACTTAGCAGTTGAGGTTCAACTTACTGGCATCTCCCCCTAACATCCTGTATACTAAAGCTGCAGCTCCAGCCACCTGCCTCTGTCGAAAGAGCCTCTGGGTCTTGGTTTCACAGCAGGCACCTTGCTCCAGATCCATTTAGAAACCTCTTAGTTCCACTCACACGCTGAGACAAGCCTAACAAGAGTGCCAGCTCCTTCACCAGCATACCCAAGGCAGGGAGAAAATTAAGCTGAGCACTTCTAAAAACCATGAAGTCATGAAGATGCTGGACTGGGGAAAGAACCCTTCCAGACTAGGTATAATCTCAGGTATCACTGTGGTATTTTATTTCCCAAGTCCCTCGAGATTTTGATGATTTGGGTTTCTGCCCTCCAAAAGAATCTAAGCTGCAGCTTTGGCAATCAGTAAGAGGGAATTCACACTCACCAAACTTTTTTTAAACAACACAAAAGAATTGAGTTTCTGCTGCCCTTTGGTTTTACTTGGGTGCTTTTACTGCTAATTCTTAGCCCTGGGCTAGGGTGCAAGACTCCAAGGTCCTAGCTTCGGGTCTGCCACTTTTTGTACTTAGGCAGGGAAAGTGAAATCCCCTTTAAAGGACAAAGAAAACTAAACATGAAGCCTCCGGGCCTTCTATTCAGGCCCCACAAGGTTCTGTTGTGTCTCTTCAGCTGTGATCTTAGCTCAGAGAAGGTCATGTTTTGTTTTTGTCTTTTGTCTTCCTGCCCGTTCCAGTTGGTCCCAGTCTTTTGAGGTGGAGATTGCTGGGAGGTCACAATGTCGGATTGTTTGGGATGACAGTTCTGGGAGCTCAGGACTGAGGTCATGTGTCCAGCGTTCTGAGCCGCCCAGAACCGAAAGGCTCCATCACCTGACCTGTCAGTGGTTTCATTGTTGGGCCTTTCTCTACAGGTCTACTGACCCTGTTTTTTAAACAAAAAGGGCACATGACTAATAGCCTCCATGCTTATGGAGGATGAAGGGTCAGAATATTTGAGACCAGGGTGCCCTGGGAAGTCTAGGGTTTGGGTTCACCTTTGCACTGAGGATCTTGAGAGAGCCTATAAAATGTTTCATTCTTAATAGTCTGCTCCACTCTTTTTTAAAAAACAGTGAACGTTTTTGTTAATTTTTTTAAATACTTACTTATTTTTATTTATTTGGCTGTGCCAGGGCTTAGTTTCAGCATGCAGGATCGTTGGCTGTGGCATGTGGGATCTAGTTCCCTGACCAGGGCTGGAATCCAAGCCCCCTGCATTGGGAACCTGGAGTCTTAACCACTGACCACCAGGGAAGTCTTCTCCATTCCACTCATTGTGAAATCAATTCTTGCCGTTTTTGGATGGGTAAGGAGCTCAGTGGCTAAGAGTAGGCACTTTAGAATGAGAATCTCAGCCCTACTGCTTACCAGCCACAGACTCTGCTCCTCAGAGTCCTCAGCTGAGAGTGTGGACTAATTCCCACTCCTTGTCTCATGGGTTCTCATGACAATCAAAGAGGCCACATGTGCCTGGTATACAATAAGGACTCAGTAGGTAATAGCTGTTTGTGGTGTATAATGGGAGAAAGATATTGTAAAGGTCACATGTCAGGTGGGAGGCAATATTGGGGTGAACCTACCAAGGAGAGGCTCACTGGTGCCCCAGGGTAATATTTAGTGACATACAGGAGGTGGCTGGGTTTTCTGAGACCATGTGTCTCCTGAAGAAGGGAAAAGCGATTTTTTAAAAACGACAAATTTTTTCATCTCTCTTTTTTTATTGAAATATAGTTGATTTACAATGTTGTGCTAATTTCTGCTGTACAGCAAAGTGACTCAGTTATACATATATATACATTCTTTATTTATTTATTTTTAAAATTTATTTATTTTAATTGGAGGCTAATTACTTTACAATATTGTAGTGGTTTCTGCCATACATGGACATGAATCACATGGGTGTACATTTGTTCCCCATCCTGAACCCCCTCCCACACCCCTCCCCATCCCATCCCTCAGGGTCATCCCAGTGCACCAGCCCTGAGCACCCTGTCTCATGCATCAAACCTGGACTGGCGATCTATTTCACATATGACAATATACATGATTCGATGCTATTCTCTCAAATCATTCCACCCTCGCCTTCTCCCACAGAGTCCAAAAGTCAGTTCTTTACATCTGTGTCTCTTTTGCTGTCTTGCATATAGAGTTGTCATTACCATCTTTCTAAATTCCGTATATGTGTTAATATACTATATTGGTGTTTCTCTTTCTGACTTACTTCACTCTGTATAATAGGCTCCAGTTTCATCCACCTCATTAGAACTGATTCAAATGCATTCTTTTTGATATCTGAATAATATTCCATTATGTTTTTGTACCACAGCTTTCATGTCCATTCGTCTGCTGATGGACATCTAGGTTGCTTCTATGTCCTGGCTATTGTAAACAGTTCTGCAATGAACATTGGGGTACACGTATCTCTTTCAATTCTGGTTTCCTCGGTGTGTATGCCCAGCAGTGGGATTTCTGGGTCGTATGGGAGTTCTATTTCCAGGTTTTTAAGGAATCTCCACACTGTTCTCCATAGTGGCTGTACTAGTTTGCATTCCCATGAACAGTGTAATAGGGTCTTTTTCCTCTCCAGCATTTATTGTTTGTAGACATTTTGATAGCAGCCATTCTGACCAGTGTGAGATGGTACCTCATTGTGGTTTTGATTTGTATTTCTCTGATAATGAGTGATGTTGAGCATCTTTTCATGTGTTTGTTAGCCAACTGTATGTCTTTGGAGAAATGTCTGTTTAGTTCTTTGGCCCATTTTTTGATTGGGTCATTTATTTTTCTGGAATTGAGCTGCAGGAGCTGCTTGTATATTTTTGAGATTAATTCTTTGTTAGTTGCTTCATTTGCTATTATTTTCTCCCATTCTGAAGGCTGTCTTTTCACCTTGCTTATAGTTTCCTTCGTTATGCAAAAGCTTTTAGGTTTGGTTAGATCCCATTTGTTTATTTTTGCTTTTATTTCCATTTCTCTGGGAGGTGGGTCATAGAGGATCCTGCTGTGATTTATGTCAGAGAGTGTTTTGCCTATGTTTTCCTCTAGGAGTTTTATAGTTTCTGGTCTTACATTTAGATCTTTAATCCATTTTGACTTTATTTTTGTGTATGGTATTAGAAAGTGTTCTAGTTTCATTTATTTACAAGTGGTTGACCAGTTTTCCCAGCACCACTTGTTAAAGAGATTGTCTTTTCTCCACTGTATATTCTTGCCTCCTTTGTCAAAAGATAAGGTGTCCATAGGTGCGTGGATTTATCTCTGGGCTTTCTATTTTGTTGCATTGATCTATATTTCTGTCTTTGTGCCAGTACCATACTGTCTTGATGACTGTAGCTTTGTAGTATAGTCTGAAGTCAGGCAGGTTGATTCCTCCAGTTCCATTCTTCTTTCCCAAGATTGCTTTGGCTATTCAAGGTTTTTTGTATTTCCATACAAATTGTGAAATTATTTGTTCTAGTTCTCTGAAAAATACCATTGGTAGCTTGATAGGGATTGCATTGAATCTATAGATTGCTTTGGGTAGTATACTCACTTTCACTATATCGATTCTTCGGATCCATGAACATGGTATATTTCTCCATCTATTTGTGTCATCTTTGATTTCTTTCATCAGTGTTTTATAGTTTTCTATATATAGGTCTTTTGTTTCCTTGGGTAGATGTATTCCTAAGTATTTTATTCTTTTCATTGCAATGGTGAATGAAATTGTTTCCTTAATTTCTCTTTCTGTTTGCTCATTGTTAGTGTATAGGAATGCAAGGGATTTCTGTGTGTTAATTTTATATCCTGCAGCTTTACTATATTCACTGATTAGCTCTAGTAATTTTCCGGTGGAGTCTTCAGGGTTTTCTATGTAGAGGATCTTGTCACCTGCGACAGTGAGAGTTTTACTTCTTCTTTTCCAATTTGGATTCCTTTTATTTCTTTTTCTTCTCTGATTTCTGTGGCTAAAATTCCCAAAACTATGTTGAATAGTAGTGGTGAGAGTGGGCACCCTTGTCTTGTTCCTGACTTTAGGGGAAATGCTTTCAATTTTTCACCATTGAGGATAATGTTTGCTGTGGGTTTATCATATATGACTTTTATTATGTTGAAGTATGTTCCTTCTATGCCTGCTTTCTGGAGGGTTTTATCATAAATGGATGTTGAATTTTGTCAGTCTTTCTCTGCATCTGTTGAAATAACCATATGGTTTTTATCTTTCAATTTGTTAATGTGTATGCATTCTTTTTTAATGTTCTTTTCCGTTATGTTTTAATCCTAGGAGATTGGATATAGTTCTCGCTGCTATAGGACCTTGTTGTTTATCCATTCTAAATGTAATAGTTCTCATCTGCTTATCCCAAACTCCAAGTCGATCTCTCCCCCACCCGTTGACAACCACAAGTCTGTTCTCTAAAGACAAATTTTTATTATGGGAAATTCCAGGCATATATTCAAGTAGAGAGACCAGTAAACCCATCACCCAGTTTCAGAAATTATCAGTGTTTTGACAAGTCTTAATGAATATATCATCTCTCTCACCTCCTATATACCAGCTTCTCACCTCCTATGGTGAAGTGTTTTAAAGCAAACCCCAAGCATTACATCGTTTCACCTGTAAGCCATATTTATCTCTAAAAGATGATATTAAAATATATTATCAACCTAAGACTCATGCTTCTACTGCAGAGGGCACAAGTTCAATCCCTGGTCAGGGAACTAAGATCCCACATGCTACATAGCACAGTCCCTGCCCCCAGTTTTTTAATGAAAAATAATTTTTAAAAATGTATCAACCTAGAAAATTAACAATCATTCTTTAAAATCACCTGATAGTAGGGAGACCATATGTCATGGTTTGGGACAGACCAAATTTATGCTTATTGTCAAGCATAATTATTAAAAGCACCCTGCTGCTGCTGCTGCTGCTGCTAAGTCGCTTTAGTCGTGTCTGACTCTGTGTGACCCCATAGACGGCAGCCCACCAGGCTCCCCCATCCCTGGGATTCTCCAGGCAAGAACACTGGAGTGGGTTGCCATTTCTTTCTCCAATGCATGAAAGGGAAAAGTGAAAGTGAAGTCGCTCAGTCATGTCCGACTCTTAGCGACCCCATGGACTTCAGCCTACCAGGCTCTTCCGTCCATGGGATTTTCCAGGCAAGAGTACTGGAGTGGAAAGCACCCTAGAAAGGGGATTTAAAAAGTCCTGGTGATGGATGTGTCTTGCAGCCCTTCTCTGCTCTGTGCCCCCTCTGCACCTATATCCTCCTTCTCATGCACATATACACATTCTTCTTCATTTTCTCATCCCTGACCCAGGCTTGTTTCTCTAAAATACCTCCAGGAGACATCTGGGTAAATTCCCCTGGCTGGGGATATTATAGGTGTCTACTTGGCTTGTTCTGAATCTGTCTGGAGTGTTTTCTAAAGATTTGTGGTTTCCTCCAGTGTGTGTGCGTGCTTAGTCACTCAATTGTGTCCAACTCTTTGCGACCCTATGGATCGTATCTGCTAGGCTCCTCTGTCCATGGGATTTTCCATGGCAAGAATACTGGAATGGGTTGCCATTTCCTCCTTCAGGGGATCTTCCCAACCCAGGTATCGAACCTGTGTCTCCTGTGTCTCCTGCATTGGCAGGCGGGTTCTTTACAGCTGAGCTACCCGGGAAGCCCACGATTTCCTCCAGAGGCTATGGCAAAATATCTACCAATTTTCTGGTTTGCATTTTATAACTTAAAGGAAAGTGAGAATCTGTTCCCAAACAGGGTGATTTGATGACAACATATGAGATCCCAACTGAATAGAACCTTGTCAAGGAAATTTGAAGCATTACATTTTCGTTCCATTTTTTTTTCCCATCTGAAATCTTTTTAGTTGTAAAAAAAAATCAGTACCCAGCTGGGAATCACAGTTCTGTCTCCAGTTAGCCTTGTGATCATGGATGAATCTGCTACCCAGTTTAAGCTTTCCCTCAACACCCTCCCCCTAGCACAGTCCACTCCATTTCTCTGCTTCCTTTTATTTGCATATCGATTAGTAATTGTGACTACAATGTAATTTTGCAATTAGACTTTTCCACAGAGTTGTTTGAAAAGACACGGGGACCTCTTTCATTTCCCTTTGCATCTCCAGTGTCTAGAACAGTGTCTGGCACTGAATGTTTATAATGAACACATTTTTGTTAAATGGATAATTGAATGAAAAACCCGTGAGCCCTGCTTTTCACTTCTGTTACAGTGAGACGAGGTTCTCCTTGCGGTTTCTCAGCTTGTGTGATTTTCTGAGGCTGCACAGCTGCCTTATGATGAAACAGGACCAGCTGAGCTCAGAACTTGCCCGTGGAACAGAGGGAGAGCCAGGCTCACTTACCTTCCCCGCCCTGTTTCCTCTGCTTTCTATCGGTCTCCTCCTTTCCCCACCGAACTCCTCCTCACACACTTATCTTTTCCCCTCTCTATATGCTGGTCCTCAGGGCTCCCTGGAATCTCCACAAGTTGCTCCCATCATGGCAGAACTCACGGTGGAGACGCGGACCAGTGTGGACTGGCAGAAGCGCTGCCTGGCCCTAGAAACCCAGCTTTTCCGGTTCCGACTGCAGGCCAGCAAGATCAGAGAGCTGCTGGCCGACAAGGTGAGTCCTGGGGAGCAGGTAGTCTCCAAGGTCCCTGAAGAAATCACTGTCACAGAGGAGAGTGGGGGAAGGCCAACTTTCTTTTCATTTTTTGTTTTTTAGAGTTTTGATTGATTGGTTGATTGATTATAATATATTTGACATATAACATTGTGTAATTCAAGATGTACAACATGTTAATTTGATCCATTTATATATCAAATTAACATGTTGTACATCTTGAATATTTATATATTATAATATGATCCCCATTGCAGCAATAATTAGCTTGTCTATCATATTACATAATTATCATTTCCTTTTAGTGGTTGGAATAATTACATTCTAGTCTCAGCAAGTTTGATGACGATTGCACAATGAAAAGTGAAAGTGTTAGTCACTCCGTCATGTCCAACTCTTTGAGACCCCATGGACTGTAGCCCACCAGGCTCCTCTGTCCATGGAATTTTCCAGGCAAGAATACTGGAGTGGGTAGCCATTCCCTTCTCCAGGGGATCTTCCCAACCCAGGGACCGAACCCAGGTCTCCTGCATTGCAGGTGGATTCTTTACCATTTGAGCCCCCAGGGAAGCCCTAGGGTACAATA
Source organism: Ovis canadensis (assembly GCF_042477335.2). NCBI lineage: Eukaryota > Metazoa > Chordata > Mammalia > Artiodactyla > Bovidae > Ovis > Ovis canadensis. Next base: position 89,766,388 of record NC_091251.1, read on the forward strand.
TTGTTGTCTATATTCATTATACTGTGCATTTGATCTCCAGGGCTTATTTAGTATCTGTTGCAGTAAGGTGTACTTTAAAAAAAAAATTATTTCTAATTGGAGAATAATTGCTTTACAATATTGTGTTGGTTTCTGCCATATATCAACATGAATCAACCATAGGTATAAATATGTCCCTCCCTCTTGAAAGGGCTTCCCCAATAGCTCAGTTGGTAAAGAATTCACCTGCAATGCAGGAGACCCTGGTTAAATTACAGTCGGGAAGATCCACTGGAGAAGGTATAGGCTACTCACTGCAGTATTCTTGGGCTTCCCTTTTGGCTCAGCTGGTAAAGAATCCGCCTGCAATGCAGGAGACCTGGGTTCAATCCCTGGGTTGGGAAGATCCCCTGGAGAAGGGAAAGGCCACCCACTCCAGTATCCTGGCCTGGAGAATTCCATGGACTACAGTCCATGGAGTCCCAAAGAGTGAACACGACTGAGTGACTTTCACTTTCCCTCTTGAACCTCCCTCCCACTTCCTACCCCATCCCACGAAGGCAGCTCTCCAAAATACGAAGGCAGCTCATGCAGCTCAATACCAGAAAAACAATCCAATCAAAAAGTGGGCAGAAGACCTAAACAGACATTTCTCCAAAGAAGACATACAGACAGCTAATAAACACATGAAAAGATGCTCAAATGGCTCTTTATTAGAGAAATGCAAATCAAAACTAGTAATACAAGGAAGGTGAGCTTTTAATAAGGTGCTCCCCACACTCATAAAATAAAACCCAGGTTGGTTTGTTTGTTTGTTTTTCAAAGATCAAAATCTAAGCAGTTTACTAATCTGTCATCTGGCATTCTTTCCCACTCTGCTTCTCCCTGTAACACACCAAAGAAATGCTACAAATCTTCTTGGTCTTGCGTCACTTCTTGAGTCATGGGTGTTTGCAGTGGAGGTTCTCTTATTCCCCTAACACTTCTTTCTCACTGTGAGAAAGAGATATTTTAGGAGAGTTGTTCCACATGTAGATGTATTTTTGATCTATTTGTGGGGAGGAAGGTGGTCACCACATCTTACTCCTCTGCCATCTTAAAGGTCCCCCTGATATTTTAGGAGAGGAAAATGGATATCCCCACCCTGCTGCTCACTCTCTGTTAAGAGTGTGAACTATGGAAGGCAGCCTGCTTGCTGGTGACAAGGACCCAGGCTTTGGAGCCAGACTACTTGGCTCTGCCACTTTCTAGCTTTGTGACTGAGGGCAAGTTCCTTTACCTCTCAGGCAAGGACACAAATGTCTACTTACGCAGGAAAAAGGAAAGTCCTTAGTGAAAATGAATATGTTGATCCACATTGACTAAATACTTGAGAGAATTGCCCACAGTGAGTGAGAGTCCATGTATGCGACAAACTGGACTCAATCCCCCCGCCAAGAATTTCTAATACATGTTGTTCCAACTGTTCTAAGAACTGTTGGCAAGACACTATAAAGTCCATGAATTCAAAACTACTTAAGGGAATTCCCTGGCAGCCAGTGGTTAGGACTCTACTTTCACTTCTGAGGACCCGGACAGTCCCTGCTTGGGGAACTAAGATCCCACAAGCAACTCAGCGTGCCCCTCCCCCACCAGAAACAAACACACACACACACACACACACACACACAATACTATTGAAGACATGATCAACTAACTGAAAACATAAGACAAGGGCAGGACATCACCCAAGAAGAGCAGGAAAAGAACGGAATAGGACTGCTAGACATGAAAAATACTTGCACCGAAATGAAGCACTCAATGGCTAGATTAACATCAGATAAGGCACCACGTGAGACAGACCTCAGGAATGGAAAGATGGGCCTGAGGACATAACCCAGACTCGAGGGCAACGCAGAGAGATGAAGACACAGGCTACAACGTGGATGCCAGAATGACAAGATCCTTTTTGAAGATTCCAGAAGTGGAGAAGAGAGGCATGACTTCAAGAGATAATGCCTTTAAAGTTTCCCAAGTTGATGAAAGACCTGAAGCCTCCGATTTAGGAAACAGGATGAGCCAGGCAGTACATGTGTTTAAAAAATCCATTCCTTTTCATGTGACATTCCAGACAGAAGCAGCCTGGCTCCGGGGGAGATCTGTGCATGTTTGAAGGTGGTTCGCCCTCATGCCCACATTCCAGTCCCTTCCCTTTGAGAGCGTGACCCAAAGGCTGCCTTCATTCCTTCCACTCACATCCCATTGGCCACTTATTCATGTGGTTATATCCCGCCACCGAGAAGATTGGAAAAGTGTAGTCTTTATTCTAGATAACCATGTGTTCTGTTAAAAGTCAGAGCTTCTACCTATATGACAAATAGGGGGAGAAGAGAATGTGGGGAACAAATAGAAGTCTCTAAGTCTCAGTCACTTCAGTCGCTCAGTCATGTCTGACTCTGTGACCCCATGGACTGCACTACACCAGGCTTCCTTGTCCATCACCAACTCCCCGAGCTTGCTCAAACTCATGTCCATTGAGTCAGTGATGCCATCCAACCATCTCATCCTCTGTCATCCCCTTCTCCTCCTGCCCTCAATCTTTCCCAGCATCAGGATGTTTTCCAATGAATCAGTTCTTTGCATCAGGTGGCCAAAGTAATGGAGTTTCAGCTTCAGTATCAGTCCTTCCAATGAACATTCAGGACTGATTTCCTTTAGGATTGACTGGTTTGATCTCTTTGCAGTCCAGGGGACTCTCAAGAGTCTTCTCCCAGCACTACAGTTTAAAAGCATCAATTCTTCGGTGCTCAGCTTTCTTCACAGTCCAACTCTCACATCCATACATGACTACTGGAAAAAAAATAGCTTTGACTGTTGGCAAAGTAATGTCTCTGCTTTTTAATAGCTGTCTAGGTTGGTCATAACTTTCCTTCCAAGGAGCAAACGTCTTTTAATTTCATGGCTGCATCACCATCTGCAGTGATTTTGGGGCCCAAGAAAATAAAGTCTGTCACTGTTTTCATTATTTCTCCATTTATTTGCCATAGAGTGATGGGACTGGTGTTTCTTGACTTCCTACTTTAGCATTGCAGTCCCCTATAATGAAAAGGACATCTTTTTGGGGTGTTAGTTCTAAAAGGTCTTGTAGGTCTTCATAAAACTGTTCAACTTCAGCTTCTTCAGCGTTAGGTGGCTTAAAGCTCAACATTCAGAAAACGAAGATCATGGCATCCGGTCCCATCACTTCATGGGAAATAGATGGGGAAACAGGGGAAACAGTGTCAGACTTTATTTTGGGGGGCTCCAAAATCACTGCAGATGGTGACTGCAGCCATGAAATTAAAAGATGCTTACTCCTTGAAAGAAAAGTTATGACCAACCTAGGTAGTATATTCAAAAGCAGAGACATTACTTTGCCGACTAAGGTCCGTCTAGTCAAGGCTATGGTTTTTCCTGTGGTCATGGATGGATGTGAGAGTTGGACTGTGAAAAAGGCTGAGTGCCGAAGAATTGATGCTTTTGAACTGTGGTGTTGGACTCTTGAGAGTCCCTTGGACTGCAAGGAGATCCAACCAGTCCATTCTGAAGAAGATCAGCCCTGGGATTTCTTTGGAAGGAATGATGCTAAAGCTGAAACTCCAGTACTTTGGCCACCTCATGCGAAGAGCTGACTCATTGGAAAAGACTCTGATGCTGGGAGGGATTGGGGGCAGGAGGAGAAGGGGACAACAGAGGATGAGATGGCTGGATGGCATCATGGACTCAATGAATGTGAGTCTGAGTGAACTCCGGGAGATGGTGATGGACAGGGAGGCCTGCCTGTGATTCATGGGGTCACAAAGAGTCGGACACGACTGAGCGACTGAACTGAACTTAACTGAACTGATGGGACTGGATGCCACAATCTTAGTTTTTTGAATGTTGAGTTTAAGCCAGCTTTTTCACTCTCCTCTTTCACTTTCATCAAGAGGCTCTTTAGTTCCTCTTCACTTTCTGCCACAGGGTGATGTCATCTGCGTCTAGAATAATAGAAATAACAAATAGAATGTATAACTTTCCAATCAGGAGAGTAGCTACTGGAAATGGAATAAAACCTATTAAATCCAGGCGGGGAAGAGAAACAGGAATATAGAAAATAAGGAGTAAATACAAAGCACAAAATGCAGTAGTAGAAATAAATCCATATACAACATTGTAACTAACTATACTTCAATTAAAAAAAGGAGTAAAATCCCCAAATATATCGGTCATAAGTAGACCTATACAAGAATGTCTATTGCAGCATTGACGCATGGAAAGTTGAAAATATTCTAAATGTCTATCGGTGTGATTGGGTAACTATGTTGAGTGTATTTGCACAGTGGAATATTACATGCAGTTAATAATGAGTCAAGTAAAGCTATATGTATAAGATCAACAAATCTCAAAAACCAACATTGAACAAAAAGGATCAGAAGAATATATATATACAAAAATACAGTTTATATATAAAGTATTAAACCTGCACAAAACAGTAATGTCTGTTGTTGAGGGGTATTTACAAATGAGGTAAAAATGTAAACATAGTCAAGTGTAGGGTACATACATTTGAAAGGAGAGGAGTAACATTGGAGAGAGCAACACTGGAAGCGTCAACTGTCTGTAGTGGTTTATTTTTTAAAAAGTCAGAAGCAGATCTGACAAAAATTAAGATTTGACAAAGATGAATAGTGGATACGTGTTTTTTAAAAAACTATTCTCTATACGTTTCTGGTGGCCTGAAACGTTTCATGATAGAAAAATAAAGTGTTTTTAAATGCCTTCCTCCCCTATTCCCCAGTGGCCCTAAACACATTATAAATAAACATGTTCTTTTTCCACAGCCCCTTGGATCTGGGGAGGTTGAACTTCTATTGGGTTGGCCAGAAAGTTCACTCAGCATTTTCCATAAGATCTTGCGGAAAAACCCAAACGAACTCTTTGGCCAACCCGGTATAATATCAGCCCTTTCTTTTCTTCCAGACTGTATTTGCTAAGTAACCAGAACTCTCTGTAAGTACCAGTACTTATCATCTAAGCAACCAGAACACTCTCCCATAAAGACGCTGGGGGCTCAGGCTGGGACTTGAGTAAAGAAAGGAGAAGCATATAGACTCAGGGCAGAAGAGCCTGGGGGTGTAGGAGTGGAGAAGAGAGAGAAAGAAATCTTGACTAGGAATCATGGGCTGGAAGACTTAAGCAGGGACTAGGGCTGGGACATTAGCCTGACATCAGACCTCTTGGCAGGAAACCTTAAGGCCATAAACACTGTGTTGCTCAATGCTGGGGCCGCTCTTGTCATCTGCTGTCATTCCCCAAACCAGTAGGCCAGATTCTGCAATTCATTAGAGGTTTTCCCCAGTACATCAAGGTAAGTTTCAAGTCCTAGGAAGGGATGACCCAGATTCTCAGGAGAGCTCCGGCCAGAGCTGGGCCCTGGACCCTGTCTCTGTCGCTGCTCCCAGAACTTACTTCTTAGTCATCATCAGTACCCACCTGCACCGAGGTGAGCCATGCCAGCTGGGTCCCTTTGCCCCTCCCCCTCACCTACCTGCCCCCTCCACTGCCACCGTTCCACACAGCTCGCCCACTGGCCCGCCCGCCCATGGAGATGGCACTGCCTGGATGACTAATGGCCACTCACTCGCTGCTGGCAGTGGTGCAGGGCAAGCCAAGCCTGTGTGTCTCCCAGGGGACGGGCCCTGCCTGTGATCAGATGCTACCCACTGGCAGCTAAGGCTTGGGAACAAGCCCTCCTCCTTCCCCATCACACAGCTTGCTGGAACCTGACTCCCTCTTTCATAATTGTCATTCGCCACATGGAATTGTTGTGCTGAAAACCAGATTTTTTTAAAAAAAGAAAAAATGTCAAGGCTGCCAGATAATTTCTTACCTATTTTGAGGGGCTCCAAAATCACTGCAGATGGTGACTGCAGCCATGAAATTAAAAGACGCTTGCTACTTGGAAGGAAAGTTATGACCAACCTAGGCAGCATATTAAAAAGCAGAGACATTACTTTGCCAACAAAGGTCCGTCTAGTCAAGGCTATGGTTTTTCCAGTAGTCGTGTATGAATGTGAGAGTTGGACTATAAAGAAAGCTGAGCACCGAAGAATTGATGCTTTTGAACTGTGGTGTTGGAGAAGACTCTTGAGAGTCCCTTGGACTGCAAGGAGTTCCAACCAGTCCATCCTAAAGGAGATCAGTCCTGGGTGTTCATTGGAAGAACTGATGCTGAAGCTGAAACTCCAATCCTCTGGCCATCTGATGCGAAGAGCTGACTTATTGGAAAAGACCCTGATGCTGGGAAAGATTGGGGGCAGGAGGAGAAGGGAACGACAGAGGATGAGATGGCTGGATGGCATCACCAACTCGATGGACATGAGTTTGGGTAGACTCTGGGAGTTGGTGATGGACAGTGAGGACTGGCGTGCTGCAGTTCGTGGGGTTGCAAAGAGTCGGACACAACTGAGCGACTGAACTGAGCTGAACTGAACTGAACTGAAGGGTGAGAGAGGGGAGGAGGCGGGAGGAGGGGAGATGGTTCTAGACCTTGTTTCTGCTGGGACGCCTCTCACGGTCCGCTGTGCCCTTGCCAGGGCCACCTATTCCGAGGCCAGGTAAACCGTGGACTCACTTTCCGTCTGGCACAGGAGTTGAGGGAATGGCTCATGTTTCAGAGGTCGCATCCTGTCCTGCTTCCGAGAGCCTTTTTTCCGGCTCTCTTCTTGGTTGTGTTGAAGAAGTCACAGCTAGTCTGATTGATCTAAAGTGAAGTAAAGTCATCGCTCAGTCATGTCCAACTCTTTGCGACCCTGTAGACTGTAGCCCACCAGGCTTCTCTGTCCAAGGGACTTTCCAGGCAAGAATGCTGGAGTGGGTTGCCATTTCCTTCTCCAAGGGATCTTCCTGACCCAGGGATTGAACCCAGGTCTCCCGCATTGCAGGCAGACCCTTTAACCGCTGAGCCACCAGGGAAGCCCCGATCAATCTAAAAGGTGATGCTGTCCTAAGAGCTGTATGTGTTAAAAGTCCCTTGGACTTTGTTCATTCTTGTCAACCTTGTGCCTCAGTTTTCCCATCAGAAAAGTGGGAGTATGGCATCTATCTGCAACAGAGCTTCATAGGAATTATCATGATGAGTACATGGCATCAATATGAGGACTAAAACGAGTTTAACATTTTTTTATTTATTTACTCCCTCTCTGCTTCCAAAGGGGATTTGAGTGGATCTGTTAAAGAGAGGACTTTATGTAATAAAACATCCCTCATTTTTTAGCTTGAATATTTTTAACCGAGGCAGGTCTTCCTGAGGCCTGTTCTTGTGGGTCTGTACGCACTTCCTCTTTTTCTAGAATCCCTTTCTAGTTTCTCCAGCCAAGGTTTTGAAATACAGTAACTCAGTTTTATATTTATATACCAAAAATTTGTACTTCAGGATTTTTTTTTTTTGAGTGTATCAATGGTTCCGTTCAGTCCCTTAGACAAAGGAACAATGACTATTGCTCTTCCCCACTCTGACCAAGGATTATACAGAGGCAGCGATTCAGTTTAGGCACCAGCTTGACGGAGCCAGGATAGTTCACAGAGCCCAGAAAAACATCCCTATATACTTCAGAATTTGTGAGAAGGCCAGTACTGTTATATAAAAGGAGAACACTAGGGCTAATTAGGACTAGCTGGAAATAAAGTCTGCATAAAGTCATCACAGAATCGGCCTTAGCAGATCTCCTTGCTGATAGATCCGATTTGCCTTCTAGAACTTTTATTCACTATGTTTAAGGATGTGCATGCATATGTGTGTGTAGAGAATTTTATTTTATTCTCTTAACCCCCATTTTTTAACAAGGAAGACCCACTATAATATTTCCCAGGAACTGTAGTCTTGCTAGAGCTTTGTACTCCTATAAAGTCATTTGAGAAGAGTCCTGTACCGATGAGGGCTTGGCCCTGGGATGTTTGCATCCCCAAAGGATCCCCAAACAGTTAGCTTTGCTTTGCATTCTGTAGCCGGTCTAGCATTTTTCAGAGAGTGGTCTGTGGACCACCCTCATCAGGATCACCTGGGGTTTTCTTTTCAAACACATTCCTGGGTTCACGCCTCAGACGTGCTAAATAAAAACCTCTGTGGGCACAACCCAGGGATCTGTAACAGGATCCGTGTGGATCACTATGCCCCTGAGGGTGTGAAATCTACTGCCACAAACTCCTGCCCCGAGCATGTCCTGGGCCCCATTCAGCCATCCTTCTAGCCTTGAGCCCTGTGAGCCTCAGAGGGACTTCTGGGCTGGGTGGGGCCATTGACAAGACACAGACAAGACTTAGGAGTCCCTTCTTTCCTGCCTCTTCTGCACTCGGACACCAGGGCAGCCCCACAGTTGTGTGTTTTATATATTTGGGAATAAGAATATGATTTCAAATGAACACAAGATTTTATATTAAAAAACAAAAAGTTGAGAATCAAGGTCTTTGATGACAACAGAATTAGAACCATTTAATAGCTAGCACTGGGGGTTGTAATTTCAAAGGCTTAACTAATCTTCTGTGAATGCAGAAGTTAACTAATCTATGAACGCAGTGGGAGGGTTCTGGGGAGGATTCAAGGAATGTGCTATAGCTAGAGGAGGAAGCCAGGTGTCGCCAGAAGAAAAGGTAATTGTCGCTTGTCCAGGTCTCCTGAGTTTTCAGGAGAAGCTGAGAATCGGGGATTGCATTTTGGAGTCTGGGTTTTTGCAGGACATGAAATTTGGATGTGAGGGCCACGGTAGCTAAGGGTATAATAGATTCCGGAGCCAGTCCTCCGGAGTTTGAATCCTGGCTCTGCCTCCTGGCTGTGTGACCTTGGGCAAATGGCCTCATCCCTCTGCGTCAATTTATCTGTACAACAGGGATAATAACAAGACCTGCCTCCTAGGATTGGGATGAAGATGAAATGAGTTGATACATGTAAAGTGCTTTAACCAGTGCCAGACACATAGCAAGTGGCCTTGTTTAGATATATCTGTGTTGGCTAAATGCCCACAACATGGTAGGTCTTACATGACGCTCTGTAGGCTAATAGCCCTGACTTAAAGCCATTCTTTCTGTAGATGGATCGTAAGCAGCATGACCAGGTAATTTATCATGTAAACCAGGAGACTTTGGAGAGAGAAAAGAAGGGTCTATGACTCATTATTCTGGAGGACAGGTCACCACAGGACTGTCCCAGGGAAACTGGTCTCCCTGGTCCTAAGCACCATCTTTGGTTGTGAAAATCCAGCAAGTAGCTTATATCTGCAAACTGCTCAGTAAGTGCCAGGTCGTGTACGTGAGCTGGCCGTGAGGCATCTCCTGTGATCTTCACCACAACCCTAGGAGGTGGACATTCATTACTGTTTTTTCTACTGGTGAGAAAACTGAGGCTCAGAGAGGTTAAGGAATTTATAAGTCACACTGTAGTGGAGCCAGCCGGGCTCCAGAGCCTTACTGCTTACCGGTACCATTCTCTTCAGAGGATGTGATGCAATGGTAAGAATGTTGAGCCCTTTTCAGAGGGATAGCTGAGACCAGCCTGGCGAGGCTCTGGGCTCGAACCGCTGCTCAGCACGCAGGACTGTCCTGGGAGCACAGGAGGGTGTCTGCTGCCTTGGGGCCAGTATTTCACAGCACCACAAGGAGCTGTGGACATGGGGATTAAATACCAGGTCGGTGCCAAGAGCCTTTCATCAGGTCGCTGCAGCCCGTTCTAGGATGGCTTACAAGTCTCATGTGTAAGTCGAAGCTGGTGAAAGTGGATCCCGCCTAAAAGTCAGCCGCCCAAACCTGACACCAGCTTGGCTAGCATGTCACCCAGACTAAAAGGATAGCTGAGGACTCAGTCCTAGGGAACCCTCTGAAAGGAGAAACAGAACCCAAATAAGGAGGCCTGCCTGTAGCTCACCTTTTCAGATCTCCCAGTGTGGCCCTTTGAGTGAGTGCAGGGGACGATCTGCCATCATGAATTGCATTGATCCTAGAATTAAGAATTTGAAAACTCCAAAATCGACACGCAGGTATAGGCATAGTTGGGAGTGTTCCTGCAGCAATGGAGAAAATGTGTTTTCATAAAAATGGAGGGAAACATGATGTTAAAGATCTTCAGACAAGGATGGCAGGATGTTAGTAATTGTTGGAGCATAGTCATGGATACATAAATGGTCTTTTATCCTCTTCTCTTTTAAAAAACTACCGGATGTGCCAAATGGTTTCAATGTTCAGAAATTTGTTTTCTGAACATTGAGAGAGTGCTCCACCATAAAGGTGAATGCAGACTGCTTTTAGCTTTGAGTCTCGAGTGCCCTTGCCCAGTAGATAAGAGTGGCTGGAGGGTGGATGGTGGGGAGGACCACGTGGCAGTCAGCCCAAGGCTGAGAGAAGACCCTAGGTTCCAAGGGGCACCTTCCTTTCCATCTGCTTCAGTGATAGCTTACCCTGAACTGTGGTGTTGGAGAAGACAATCTTCAGAGTCCCTTGGACTGCAAGGAGATCCAACCAGTCCATTCTGAAGGAGATCAGCCCTGGGATTTCTTTGGAGGGAATGATGCTAAAGCTGAAACTCCAGTACTCTGGCCACCTCGTGCAAAGAGTTGACTCATTAGAAAAGACTTTGATGCTGGGAGGGATTGGGGGCAGGAGGAGAAGGGGACAACAGAGGATGAGATGGCTGGATGGCATCACCGACTCGATGCACGTGAGTCTGAGTGAACTCCGGGAGTTGGGGATGGACAGGGAGGCCTGGCGTGCTGCGATTCATGGGGTCGCAAAGAGTCGGACACGACTGAGCGACTGAACTGAACTGAACTGAAGGATATCTGACATTAAAAATTTAGGGGGTAAATTGTTAATACAGAGTGACTTATGGCTCTGACCAGTGTCCTTGACCACTCGACCCAAATGGAAATGCCCAAGTGGGAGGTAAGACTCAAATGCGTTTTTTCCTTCCCTCTACCATGGTTTCTTTTCTGTGTAAGGTCACAGATATGAATGATCATTTCTTATGGAAATCATATGTCTTCTGAGCTACAGAGCAGACGTCAGATCTAAATGAAACGTGAATCTAGGAAACTTGTCAAGAATCTAAAGCCTTCCCATTCAGTGTTTCATTGTGTTCTTAAAAATTAAATGCTCCTAGTAATTGTATTAGTTAGAAATGTTCCTGATGTGGGCAGAAATTTCAACCCTGGCTAGCTTAAATAGACAGGGCATGTATTAGGAAGGGCCCGGGACATATCACAGAACTGAAGGACTTACCTGATAATCATGACTTGGTAAAGTTTGTGCATGTTCTCTGTGCAGTCCCCTGACTCTCATCTCTGGCCTCTTAATCCTACACTTTGGCTTTCTGGGGAGAGAGAACCTGATTTGCTCTTGGACGAGTCGGTTCTGGTGCCCAAGGGGGAAGGGTTATATAGTACTAACCTGGTCACTGGGTTATGTGTCAACCACCACCCACCCCCACCCCCCCCTCACCATGTAGCATGTTTTTTGCACTATGCAACCATGCCTATCACCGTAATATTGGTTTATTCTATGCTGTTACCTCCCCCGTAGCTACGATGGCCCGAGGACTGTTTGATTTTGGAAAGGCCATCTGGCTATAATTGATGCCTGAGTCTGGCCAGAACCAACCCAGTGTCTCAGGCTTGAGTCAAGAGGTTCCATCATGATTATTAAACCCAGGAGAGGAACGAAAGAGGAGATGCAGACATCCTTGGACTGAGCACAGGAATGCTCATCAAAGATGGTCCTGTCCGTTGGGAGCCCAGGGAGCATTTTTGTCCCCTGGGTTGTAAATCTTGAGGTTTTATTTGGTATCCTCTGTCCTTTCAAAGGGAACGTGTACTGAAAACATCTGTCTCTCCCCAACTCCAAGGAGGAAAAAACGGATGAGGGAAGGTGGTCCTGAGAGCAGTTTCTCCAGGCTCTCTAACTTGAACCGCTCCTGGGTAACCCTCTTTTCACTGCCTGGCACCAGACTGGGGGACTTCTTTTCTTTTCCATCCTTTAATCAAGGCCTGAAAGCAGAATTTCACCTAGGCAGAAGAGAGATTGGGAAAGAGAGAAAATTAGTGGCTCGATTCCCTGGTAAATATCAAGCCAAAGTCCGTGTTAGATGGAAAAAGTTGGGTAGCCAGAGAAAAGGCCAAATCTGCAGAGATAAGGTGGGCGAGGACTGGACTAGTGCTTGGGACGTGAGGCCTGTCCAGTCGCACGGAGGACGCAACTGGGACGTGATGCCTCTGGTATGGTTTTCCTGCATACCTGTTGCCCTGGGACAAGGCACCATGGGGAAAGCAGGAATTGACTCAACTAGGCCCTGGCCCGTGGCGTCTGGTTGGAGAATGGAATGTGCGACTGTGCTCTGCTTCCGCAGGGCCTTTATGTCACGGCGTGTGGTTTTGGCAGTGCCCTCTGAGCCCTGACCAGGGGGAGGGTGGGAGCTGAAATCCACTCCACTCGGTAGGCTGTAAGCTCGAGAAGTGGCAGAGATGCCCCCACTGCTCCTGAGCTGCTCCTTAGGCTTTAGCTTACATCTGTTCCTTGATGAGCTTCTGTGTGTAAGAGCATGGGTCCCTTTCCTTGGGCCAGTTGGCATGAGATTCCAGAATTGCTATGATCCTCAGACCTCCATGGGCAGCAAGAGAGAACTTTTAAGAAATGTGTCTTAAGCCTCTATTTAAGATTAAAACAATCAAGAAGGGGATATCTATGAATGCCATTTGCGGTCAGAGGCATCCTGAGAGGAGAGGAAGTATTTGTCGCCAGCCAGTGAGCCGTTCCCAGTGGGAGGGAACATCCTCATCCTGATGATGGGGGCTCACGTGGGAGCAGGCTCCACGTCAGACACGTGGCGAACAGTGGTGGGGCACTGCCTGCTGCCCGCTGCTGCGGGGAGGACGACCTGGGAGAGGAGCCTGAAGGCAAGAGTGGGGATGAGGACACCCCAGCAAGAGAGATGGTGGCACTGCTGCCCCTTCCCAGGGCCCTCAGAGGGAGAAAGACCTTAAGTTTTCTCACTCACTGTAGAGAGGACAACACCTCTAGGCTCCTCAGCTGCCCCAGGCTTCAGGGCTACCTCTTGATGAGGGAGAAAGAGGAGAGTGAAAAAAGTGGCTTAACACTCAACATTCAAAAAACAAAGATCATGGCATCTGGTCCCATCACTTCATGGCAAACAGATGGGGAAAAAGTGGAAACAGTGGCAGATTTTATTTTCTTGGGCTCCAAAATCATTGCAGATGGTGACTGCAGCCATGAAATTAAAAGATGTTTGATCCTTGGAAGGAAAGCTATGACAAAACTAGACAGTGTATTAAAAAGCAGAGACACCATTTGCCAACAAAGGTCCATCCAATCAAAGCTATGGTTTTTCCAGTAGTCGTGTACAGATGTGAGAGTTGGACCATAAAGAAGGCTGAACACCTAAGAATTGGTACTTTCGAACTGTGGTGCTAGAGAAGACTCTTGAGAGTCCTTTGGACAGCAAGGAGAGCAAACGAGTCAATCCTAAAGGAGATCAACCCTGAATATTTATTGGAAGGACTGATGCTGAAGCTGAAGCTCCAATACTTTGACCACCTGGTGTGAAGAGCTGACTCATTACAAAGACCCTGATGCTGGGAAAGGTTGAAGGCAAAAGGAAAAGAGGGCTGCGAAGGATGAGATGGTGAGATAGCATCACCGACTCAATGGACATGAATTTGAGCAAAGTCTGGGAGATAGTGAAGGACAGGGAGGCCTGGCGTGCTGCAGTCCATTGGGTCGCAAAGAGTCAGACAGAACTGAGTGACGGAACAACAACCAGCGCTGCCATGGACATCTTTACCCTGACATTCTTGAGCCTCTTGCAAGGGGTAGTTTAAGCTGGCCTGTGTGTAGTGTCTTCAAAATTCATCTGTGTTGCCTTGATGCCGTGTTCATAGCAGGGATGCCACACTCAAATCTCGTTTCCTCTCTGGCTGAGCAGATGCAGGAGCTGGAGCAGAGGCTGCTGGAGGCAGAGCAGAGAGCAGAGAACGCGGAGACCCAGGTAATGGGGAGGAAATGGTGGGAGTGTGCAGGGAGAATGACCTTTCTTGACCCTTCCCGTGGACACTTATGGACACATCACACCGATGTAGTCCGCCCCAAAGAGACTTGCTTCTTACAGGGACGAGGAAAGCCAGCAGTCATGTGTTAGACCTTCTGAACAAATAAAGGTGCCTGGGGCTTTCTATGGGCATGAGGGAATCTCGGGTAAGGGTCAGTACAGTGAGCAGATGTGTGGCATAGTCCAAATAGGCTGGGTTATGCTGAGGTAACCTGTGAAGTCTGACATGTCCACAGTTTATCATATTTAGTTCTCATTCATGACACCTCTACTGAGGGTCAGCCAGGGATTCTGCTTCACAAAGTGATTTGGGGATCCAGGTGAATAGAGTTCCGCATCTTCCAGCTGAATCAGCTAGCACATGCAGTCTTCTTGGTTGCCATTGCAGGGAAAGATAGCTGGGTGCTTGTGCACCAGCTCTTAAATACTTCAGCCCAGAAATAATGCATCGTTCCACTCCGACCCATTGACTTCATGACTTCCACAGCCACCTAACTATAAGATGGCTGAGAAGTATTAGGAAGTTCATGAACATTCAATGAGCAGCAAATGCCTCTGTCACAGTGAGGTTGGAGCATTTCCTCTCCAGGGCTTTTTGTCCTGCCCAGCTTGTCCTTACTGGGGCCCCCAGAGTTAGATGGCCCTACACCTTGCTATTCCTTCCTCGTCAATTCCTTCTTTTTCCCAGATGAGGCTTCATAAATGGTCACTGAATTAATTGGCTCCCATTGCCCTGGGTAAGAGCTCTGCCTGGGAGTCACAGGCTGGGGCATCAGGAAGCATCCCATCCCATGTCAGTGGCATCGCATTCCCATCCTATGACAACAATTGGTACCTTCCAGGTGGGTGTGATGGAAGAGAAGGTGAAATTGTCCAATCTGATGAATGTGGACTCAGCAGGCAGCCTGCACCGAAAGTACCAAGAGTTGCTGAAAGCCATGCAGGGCAAAGATGAGCTCATCAGCGAGCTGGAGGCACAGCTGGAGAAGCAGGTAAGTATTAGTGCCCTTTGCACCAGCTGGAGCAGCTGCCCACGGCCCCTGAGCAGAGCCCCTCTGCTTCGGCCTCTGGTGGCAGGGGCTCACTCCCTCACCAGGCTATTCATCCGCATGGAGATGTAATTATTGGAAGGGGAATGAGGAGCCAGGCAGGGGATGTGGTGGGAAACGGAACTGGAGGCTGACTCATCTGGGTTGAATCCCATCTTTAGCACCTGTGACCAGATGACTTAAATTGCTGATTTTCTTTGTACACGTCTGTAATATAGGGGTTGTAATATGTCATAGGGCTGTCGGCAGAATGAACTCAGGGAGTCAGGGTACAGTGTCAGACACGAGGTTGGTGGTTGGTCAGGAGAGCTTTTCCTTCTCCACCACGTGCCCTGCCAACCTGTGGGACATGTAGTATTTGGAGAAGCACAGAGCCAGACTGTCAGCCTCAGTTGGCCAAAGTTTCTCAATGCACCTGAGTAGGCAGAGACCAAGGTTGCTGCCTCCTCTGAAAAGCACATGGAACTGAGGAGAGGCCAGTGCCCAGTGTTGCAGCCACAGTCAGCACCTTTGTTCTGGAGAGGACATCTGGGACACCCCCTGCCACCAGTCCCGTACGCCCAGCTTCCCCGTCGTGATCTCATTAACTTCATCCTAATTCTGTCTCTCCCCTCTACCATTGGTCTTACCTACCCAGCTTTTCCCTGGCACCAGAGCTTCATTGTTTCAAAAAAAAAAATACCTTCATAGCTTGGCCAGACAACTTGCAATTTTCCACATGTGTACTCTATGGAACTCCCAGCTGATCCTGCTAATGCCTTCCCACTGTCGCGGGCACATGCGTAACCATTCGCCAGTAGTCACTGAACATTTCCGCTGTGGGGGTGTACCTCCCACAGTGTGGGACACCATGTCTTCCTGAAAAATCATGGGAAAGTATAATCTTGACACATGGAATCGTTCATCAATTTCCCATTGATTTTAGGTGCCTGTCCTCTCTTTCAGCCTTGCCAGGTAGCACTGGTGGTAAAGAACTCGTCTGCCAGTGCAGGAGACATAAGAGCCATGGATTCAGTCCCTGGGTTGGGGACACTTCTGGAGGAGGGCATGGCAATCTACTCTAATATTCTTGCCTGGAGAATCCCCTGGACAGAGGAGCCTGGTGGGCTACAGTCCATGGGGTCGCAAAGAGTCAGACATAATTGAAGCGACTTAGCACACATGCACATTTCTCTTTTGAGTGGTCCATAGTTAAAAGTGGCAGCATCTGGCATGGGTGGGCAAAATGCGTCCTGCTAAAGCTGAGGTCAAGAAAAGAATCCTTTCACAGTAATACTAGGACCAGATCAGAATAGGAAAAATGCTGTTCTGCAAGTCGGTAGATCTGATTTTAGTCCCAGCCAGGCCATAAACTAACAGAGGCAAGTCATTTCACCCTCTGGGCCTTAGTTTCCATAGCCACATAAAGATCAGGTTATCAGGCTAGGTCGGGTTGGCAAATTTTTTCTGTAGAGGGCCAAGTAGTAAATATTTTTGGCTTTGCAGGCCACATGGTCATTGTTGCAACTACCCAACTCTGCTGCTGTGGCCTGGAAGCAGCCTTGGACAACAAAGAAATGAATGGCCATGGCCGTTTGGGGAGGGCCCAGGTGGAAGCCTGGAGTTGGCCTGTGGCCAGTCTGCAAACCTCCAGGGGCTCCCCAACCTCCAGGATCTAGTGCCTGATGATCTGAAGTGGAGCTACTGTACTAATAATAGAAATAAAGCCCACAATAAAGTGCTTGAATTATCCCCAAACCATCCCTCCCATCCACTCACCCCAGTCCATGGAAAAATTGTCTTCCACGAAACTGGTCCCTGGTGCCAAAAAGGTTGGGGACCACTGCACTAGAAAAGCTTACCAGTTCTCCAGCTCTGAAATACTGAGTCAGACATATTCATAGCCCCATCTCATTTCCACCAACCCTCTTGTTTGGGGCTTACATCCATCATCTTACAGTTTCGAGGCCATTTTCCCCTAGAAGGGTAACCAAAGTCATTCTAGGTGGTCTCCGAACGGCTGAGAATATACCAGTTGTCTCCATGCTCTTTAGAGCAGGGAACTAGCACTCGTTCTGGAACGGGTTGATTACCTGCTCCTCAGGCGCCGTGCTGTGCACATTCTGTCCCTTCATCCTCAAGATGATGCGGAAGGGAGATGTGTCATTGCTCATTTTAGGGATGACATCACCAGGGGGTGATGGAGCCTGCGCAGTGCTCGGCAGCAAATCAGCCTCAGAGGCAGAGGCAGATCCCCAAAGCCTGTATTTTGTTCTTCCTTAGGCCGCTGTTCTTTAGATGCAAACCTCACTTTTCAGTCACTTTATAGTGGTCCCTCTGTATCCACAAGGGACTGGTTGCAGGACGCCGCATAGATAAGATCCACGGATGCTGGAGTTCATTATATAAAAGGGCAGAGTACCCTTTTATATAGAAAAGGGTATATAGAGATCCTCCACATCTGTGGAATCAGGTCTGTGGTTGGTTGAAGCTGTGGATGCCAACCCCACCATCAGGAAGAGCCGACTGTACTCCACCCTTTTATCTAATGACTTGAGCACCCACCCAGATCTTGGTATCTGCAGGGTGTCCTGAAACAGGTACCCCAGTATCTACTGAGGGATCACTGTATACTATTGATTATTTTGAGGGAATTGCACTCATGTGCTAATTTACTTTATTTTTTGCTTTTTAACTGTAAAGGTAATACATGCTTATAGTAAAAAATACAAATGGACCAGAAGGATATAAAATGTCAGCGTTTTTCCCTCTGGCATCATCCTTCATTTCCATTCCTCGCCACTAATCACTGTTCTTTGTGACCATTTCCTGTGTATCAGAGCACAGTGTTCCATTTTCATTTTGTTTATTCAGCCAAACTCTTGTTTGTGGACTCTTAGAGGTTATTTCCAGTTTTGAGGGGTTTTCTGTTTTTGTTGCTTTATCAAATACTAATGCAACTAATGATTCCTAAGCAGTAGATTTGTTAGATCAATGGTATGGACATTTAAAATGTTGATAAATACCGTCAAGTGTTTCCCCAAAAGGCTTTGCCAGTTTGTAGGAGGTGAGCTGTTTCCCAACACCTTTGATAATTTGGGGCTATGTCAGACTTTTAGGTTGTGTTAGTCTAGTCACTTTAATCTGCATTGTCAAAATTATAATTAAGATTGCGCAGCTTTTCATGGGTTTCTTTACCTTAATTTTGCTGTTGATCTCCTATTCATATCCTTTGCATAATTTATTGGTTTGTTCATTTCACATTATCCCCTTTGTATGTAAATCATTTGTGTTGCAAATCATCCCCTAACTGGGTTTTTTTTGGGCAGGGGCTCTATGCTGGGTCCTCGTTGCTGTGCAGGTTTTTCTCTAGTTGTGGCGAGCAGGGGCTCCTCTCTAGTTACAAGCACAGGCTTCTCGTTGCAGCGGTGTCTCTTGTTGCAGAGCATGGGCTCTAGACCACATGAGCTTCAGTAGTTGCAGCTCCCAGGCTATAGAGTACAGGCTTAATGCTTGTGGTGCACTGGCTTAGCTTAGTTGTTCCACGGCATGTGGGATCTTCTCAGACCAGGGATCAAACCTGTGTCTCCTGCATTGGCAGGTGGATTCTTTACCACTGAGCCTCTAGGGAAGCCATCCAGTTAGTCTTTTAATTTTGTTTAAGGGCATCTTTTTTGGGTTGTACAGTAATTTATAGTGATGAGGAAGATTTATTAGTCTTTTCCTTCATGGCTATTTGGGATTTGTATTTGTAGTATGCTTAGGAAGGCCTCTCCCACTTTAGAAGATTTTCTAAAAATTCATAAATGAATATATTTTCTGTGTTGGCTCACCTCCATCCTGTCCAGGAATGTTTCTTCTCAGGGCCTCCCACCTCCGTTTATTCACTAAACCAGGGACTGCCATGACTAATAAAGGCCCTTTCCGTCTTGCAGAAGCAGATGAGAGCGGAAGAGGCAAAAGTTGTTCAAGAAAAAGCTGCAAAGATCAAGGAATGGGTGACCCTGAAATTAGCGGAAGTGAGTTAAAAGCTGGTCTGGGAACACCTGGAGGGACCTGTGTGGGGTTGCTCTGGTCCCCCCTGTGTGTTTCTGCTTCCATCTGTATTCGGGGTCTTGCCTGCCGTTCATTTTGTTAACTATTTGTCCCCCACTCAGCTTAGATGCGGAGACACTTCACTTTCCCCCTCCTGCTGCCAGGGCTGGGTTTCTCTTGAGCTCCTGGTTAGCTTTGTGTCTGGGGAGAAGGAAGGATTTTCCCTTCTGAGAAGTCCCATCAGTTTCCCTCAGAGAAGCACTCATGGTCCTTACCATCCACCCTCTGTCCTCGCCATTCTTTTTAAGTTTTTTTTTTTTGATGGTCAGATATACATAAAGTGTACCATTTGAGCTGTCTTTGTACAGTGCAGTGGAATTAAGTATATTCACAGTGATGTGTACCCTCACCATTATTTCCAAAACTCTTCATCACCCCAGACAGAAACTCTGTACCATTAGTCACTACTCCCTATTGTCTCTGTTCTATTTCCACCTCTGTCCATCTCTTTCCATAGTTTCATCACTTGCTGCAGCTTTATTTAGGAAACTCAGGACTAGAAGCTATAGCACTATGGAAAAACGAAAAAAGCTCTAAACAAAAGGAAAGGGAATTAACATTTGGAGAGGAGCAAACACTCATCGTGGCTTCCTCTTTCCTGACACAAATGACCCACACCTGCGGGAGGTAGCTGCTCATTTTGCCTCTTGTCCCTTCTATGGATGCACGTCTCAGGCCACCTGCTAGACTACAAGTCCTTGGGGACAGAGCTGACGCCTGTTACTCCATCTTCCACAGCCCTGACCTCTTGCTAAAAGAAGCTCAGGAAAAGTGTGTTGGCTTTCATTTCCAAGAAAATGCAGCCATTCTGAGGCTGGATCTCATGGATGGTGTGTTAAGCAAAAGAAGCCAGACAGAAGTCCACCGCAAAGAGTTCTATTTGCATAAATTTCTAATGGGCACAATTGCATGAATGTGCATAGGGATGCAGACTTAGACGGTAAAATGCAGAAAGCAAGGAAATGAGTCTTAGAGACTCGGAAGACTTGTCTCCTCGGTGGGCAGGGAGGATGGTGTGACTGGGGAGGGATGAGTCTCAGTTGCCTGGGGTGCTGGCAGATTCCTCTCTCTTAACCTGTGTGGCGGTCACATGACTGTTCATTTCACAATCATTTGTTAAGATATTCATTGGTGTGGAATGCATTTTTTGTGTTATATTTCACCATTTTTTGGAAAAGTTAAAACAACCTAGAAAAGAAAGCCCAAGGGCTCCCGAATGGAATCTTGTCCCAACCAAAACCAGGGAGCCCAGAGGGGAAGGCGGAGGTCAGGGCTCCCAGAAGAGTCATCAGTGGATTGAGTTAAGGGCACCATGGGTTCTTTTTTGAGGATTTGATCTTTGAGAAGGATTTTAATCTCGTTTTAAATTATTTGTCTAAACCTATAGGCTTGAGTATTCTAAATCTTCATTTTTCTTTAGCTTGAGATGGAGAATCAGCACCTGAAAAGCTGTAATCAGCACCTGGTGGAGCAGGTGGGAGCTCTTCAATGTGCACTGGAAGGTAAGTGGGCCAGCCTGTGCGGGGACTGGGGGAGTGTGGTGTGTGTGGAGGGGGTGGGGGTGCTTGTATATGTGGTGGGTAGTGGCTGAATTGGGGAAGCTCTTAATATGCCTATATTTGCCCCAACCACAGCTCTTCAGATGTCACCTTCGGGGAAGCTGCTGGTGGCCCCCCAGGGAACCACAGAGCGGGAGTCTGTCCCTTCAGGACCAGGAGCCCAGCCAGTGGGGCAGGACAGTGGTCCTCCGGCCCAGGGTGCCCTGAAGGCAGCTATCTCTGCACCTTTTCCAGGTGCCCTGCAGAGCAAAGACTCTGTTCCTAAAGCAGGAAGCCCCGTGGAGGATTCTAGTTCCCGGACAGTCCACCCTAGAGCAACATCAGAGGCCAAGACCCTTCCACTTCATCCGGGAAGACAGGGCTCTCCTGGCCAGCTGTGCCTGAGGCCTCGCACCCCCAGGCATGGTCTGGCCTCCTGGGGTGAGGGCCTGGTCACTGCTCAGGGAGGGACGCTCCCTCGGACGAAGACTTCTGCCAAGGAAGGCGGCCCCGGCTGCAGCCTGACCCTGCCAAAGGCCCGGGCTCCCAGCACCCTCCGGGACAGCATCCAGCTGGCCAAGCGGCACCACAGCCAGCCTCAGGCAGGCCCTGGGCACTTCAGCCATGTGGTGCGCATTGAAGTGGGGACCCTCTCAGCCTTCCACCCCCCCAGCCTTCCCAAGGGGGTGGTCAGAGCCGAGCCCCGGGAAGAACCAGAGAAGATGGAGATGGAGGAGCAACCCCCCGTGGGGAAGAAGGAGGCCCAAGGAACAGAGCTGGAGGAAGTGGATTTGGAGAACAAACCACCCACACCCCCCTTGCACCGCTTTCCATCCTGGGTAAGAAGCTCCCTCAGGGACAGGACAGAGGGGCCTGGCTGATGATATGACCACTTTTTTGGTGCCCAGGCCACCCCACCCACAAGGGGTGGAGCAAAGATTTCTGATGATCAGATGGTGGCCAGCTGTTTCCTGAGCTTGGGCCACAGCCAAGCTGCGTGCCTGTTTTCTCGTGTAATCTTTGTGCCTCTCCAAGGGGGTGCGGTGTGGTGGCTAAGAGCACCTAGGATCAAACAAGGATTGAATCACTAGCTCTGTGAGTTAGCGTGAGCTGCTGAACCTCTGTGCCTCAATTCCCCTTTCTGTAAAATGAGGATCGTAGTACCTGCTTAAATGGCACCCCACTCCAGTACTCTTGCCTGGAAAATTCCATGGTCGGAGGAGCTTGGTAGGCTGCAGTCCATGGGGTTGCGAAGAGTCGGTCACAACTGAGCGACTTCCCTTTCACATTTCACTTTCATAGATTGGGGAAGGAAATGGCAACCCACTCCAGTGTTCTTGCTTGGAGACTCCCAGGGATGGGGAATCTGGTGGGCTTCCGTCTATGGGGTCGCACAGAGTTGGACACAACTGACACGACTTAGCAGCAGCAACAGTACCTGCTTTCCAGGGTTGCCCTGAGGATTAAGTGTGTTAATGTGTATTTGATGAGTAGTTGCAGCAGTGGCTCACAGCAAGGGGAGAGGTTGTTGGAAACAGGGCAGGGGCCATGGGAGGTTAGAATACCACCAGAACCATTCCTCCTCTTGTTCACTGCTCTCTTGTAAATCCAGATGCTTTGGAGTCCTAAAGCAGAGGTGGGCAGTCAGGGAGCATTTGGCAAGAGGGCCCAGCTCCTTCCATCCGTGAGACAGGATCACTCTTGTCACTTTAGGGAACCATAATGGCCATAAAACCCAACGTCTGTTCTTGGGTGGGACCAGCTGGGCAGTAACCACAGGGGAAAAATTGAGACTGAAAATTGGGAGAAGGCCGTTTCTTAATCTGAGGGAGTCAGATGGACTTACTTGCTGATTTAGAGTTCCTTTTTCTGATAGTCTGTAAAATAACCTTGTGAGTTAGCCATTGTGTGCTATGTGCTCAGTTGGTTCAGTCGTGTCCCACTCTTTGCCACCCCATGGACTGTAGCCCACCAGGCTCCTCTGTCCATGGGATTCTCCAGGCAGTAATACTGGAGTGGGTTGCTATCTGCTTCTCCAGGTGATCTTCCTGACCCGGGAATCAAACCCACGTCTTCTGTGTCTCCTGCATTGGCAGGCGGGTTCTTTACCACTAGTGCCATCTGGGAAGTCTGAGTTAGGTATCAGGTAACCTTCTGTGAAACACTCTTGCATTTGTTTAACCTAAATCCCACAAGTTTCACTTTCTGTCTGTGAAGTCAGAGGCCTATCTGTAGTTGAATTCCACAACCACTACTGGCAGGAATAATCTTTTTTAGGCCTGATTTTACCACTTGGACCCAATTTATCTGCCCTACATAAGCAGAGAATTCCCTGCCCCAGCCCAGTGCCACCCCCACCCCGTAATCCCTTCTTGCTGCCCATCACTTCCCTTCCCTTGCCTGCAGGCACCGCAGGCTCTCATCCCAGCCCTTGCCAGCCCATTCCTCCCTCCTGCACGTGCCCCAGCACTGCCACTCCTCTCTGGAGTGGCCTTGATGTAGCATCCGCCCCGCTTCCCACCCCAACCCCAAGAACCAGGCCAACAACTTTCCCAGTCCCTGTGCCTCACATGTCACCTGAAGGGGCCTTTGTTTTCCCTTTACCTTGAGTGGAAAAGAGATATGGAAAAGGATAAGTGGGACTTCTGGGTTGTTTGGGAGGGATCTGGACCCTAAGGAAAGCTCCCCAGGCCTGTGGGCCTGCTTCAGAAGCAGGGAACCCTGAGGGGCAAGGGAAGAGTTGGGGTGGGCATTCCTGTTGTCTTCTGTACCATGATTTGACATTGTTGCTGTAGGGAAAAAAGATGTCTCAGTTTTCTAACTGGCTTACAAAAGGGCACGTCCTTGCCCTGGGACTCTCACCTCCTCATTGTCAGTGCCCCCGCTTCTAGAGTGCTAAGATGCAGAGAAGCAGGTCCTGGTCCCCTCTCCTCCTGAACTTCTTGCCCCAAGGGGAAGGGCCGAGCGAGGGAGGGAATAAATATCACCTGATGGGCCCTGGCTGTATTCTAGGTATTAGATGTTTTTGTTGATAATTTTATCTGATTGTCACAACAGCCTGAAAGGTATTATTTATTACGCCCATTTTGGTTGGTTGGTTTTAGTCACTAAATCGTGTCCAACTCTTGTGACCCCATGGACCATAGCCCGCCAGGCTCCTCTGTTCATAGGGATTTCCCAGGCAAGAATACTGGAGTGGGTTGCCATTTCCTTCTCCAGGGAGTCTTCCTGACCCAGGGATCGAACCTGGGTCTCCTGCATTGCAGGCAGATTCTTTACCAACTGAGCCACAGGGAAGCCCACATTTAGAGCCGAGGAAAGTGAGGTCCAGAAATGATGTTAACTTGCCCCAGATCCCCCCACCCCTACCCTTGGAGGCTAAGCGTGAATGTGGACCCAGGTCTGCCCGCCTCCAAAGGCAAGGGCCAGGATGGGCACAGGAGTGGGTGGGGTGCGGGGCCCCTGACCCCCTGCCACCGCCCTGTTCCAGGAGAGCCGGATCTACGCTGTGGCCACGTCCGGCATGCGGCTGTCTGAAGTGCCTGTCAGAAGTAATGCCACCAGCTGCGGTGAGTCCCAAGTGGCTCCTGTGGCGGGCAGGGTGGGCATACGCGGAGGAGAGGACTCTGAACTACGCCCAGGCCAGGTCACCTGCAGCCCATTCCTTCCCACAACAGGTGAGGTTCAGGTGAAAGCATGTGGCCAGGGCTCCCTTGGAGGGAGAAGGAAGCTGCAGGGTTCTGCTCTTCAAGTGTAGGGTGGGAGTGGGCGTGAACGGAGTTGTAGCCAATTACAGAGATGGAAGGGGTTTTGGAGGCGGGGCCTCCAGCAGCCATCCACCTGGGCTGGCCTTCCCTGCCGCAGTGCAGGGACTGTGGGCGGAAGGAGCCGCCACCCCTTGCTGTGTGTGGCTCCGGAGTCACCCGCCACAGCGACCCCACAGTGATGCGAGCGCCGCGTAGTCACATGGCGTGTAACTCACCTTGGCAAGAGTGGGACTGAGGAAGACCTTGGCCCTCATCCTGCTATCTGTCACCGGTCTTTCCGGTCTGTCTAGAGTGCTGTTTGTTTCAGGGAATGCTGTCTATGTGGCTCTCTCTCCTCCTGACGCCGCTCAGGTCTCTGCCTCCCTCCCACCCCTTCCTGGGTTATGTCACCGGAGTGAATCTCATTCCTCTCTCCTGCCCCTCCAGCTTCAAGCCCTCCTGCCCTGGCATCACCTGGGCCATTCTCTGGCCTTGTCTACAAGAATGTCACCGTGCCTGTCTACACAGCCCTGAAGGGGGTAAGAAGCCGCTGTTGGAAGAGGGATTGTCCTCCTCCAGAAAGGCCTTCCCTTCACCTCCTGACCACCACCCATATCTGCAGGGGGTGGCTGGAGTCAAGCTCTAGGGTCAGGCCTCTGAACACACATGTAACTCTGGGCAGGCAGCTCAGTGCCTGCTCCACTCCCCCACCCCCACCATATATCATTTTATTTATCTTTCTTAGATTTTTTAAAACCTATTTTTAATTTTTCTTCCAATTTTATTGAGGTAATGGAAACCTAATAAAGGTATTGCTGTGCACCAGGAACTCATATAATATAGTGTTGTAGGTCAATTATACTTCAAAAACAAACTCATAGTAAAAAAGAGATCAGACTTGTGGTTACTCAAGTGGGGGAATTGGATGAAGGTGATCAAAGGTATAAACTTCTAGTTATAAGAACTAAGTATGTAATGCACAATATGATAAATATAATTTACAGTGTTATATGTTAATACACAAAAGAGTAAATCCCAAGAGTCATTTATCACAAGGGAAAGGTTTTTTTTCTGTTTCTTAAATTTTATATCTATATGAGATAATGGATGTTTTTTAAGCTTATTGTTGTAACCATTTCATGATGTATGTAAGTCAAACTATTATGCTACACACCTTCATCCAATTCCCTTACAACACTATATGAGTTCCTGGTGCACAGAAATATCTTTATTAGGTTTTTATTAGAAAAATTCTACATTTACAAAAGTGTGAATCATTATGATGGAGGGCAAAGTAAAAAGTTAGAGGTTAAACCAATGCCTGCTCCACCTCTTCTCATCTTTTCACACATCTGTCCCAGAGACCAGTGGGATATTCCATCCTGAACTTTTTATGTGTTCAAACATGTATTCCCATATATACTCCCATAACTTTTCTACATTAAAAAAAAACATTTATTTATTTGGCTGCCTCGGGTCTTAGTTACAGCACATGGAATTTTTGCTGCATCGTGTGGCAGCTTTCATTGTGGCACGTAGACTCAGTTACTCCACAGCAAGTGGAATCTTAGTTCCCTGACCAGGGATCAAACTCACATCACCTGCATTGTAAGATGGATTCTTAACCACTGGCCCATCAGGGAAGTCCTTCTCTCTATATATATTTTTAACAAAAATCAGATATTGCTGCAACATGATGTTTTCATATACTTTTTGGTCTGCTTTTGTTACTGTTTTCTGAGATCATAACAGTAGTACTTTGTAAAACTTGTTTGTAGAAGGATAAAAAGCCCAAAGTGAAATTTCCTCTTACATTGCTTTTCCCTTATTCCTAACCCTAGAGGCAACTATCACTGATGGTTTGGTGTTTATTCTGTAATGCCCTCTGACACATTTACAAATTTTCTGTCCCTCTCTTAGATGCACACACACAGAGGATGACATCGTACATGTCAGTCTGCCTGTTGCTTTTGCACCCAGCCACGTGTCAGGTCTCCCGGCCCCGCCTCCACAGGCAGCACAGCTCTGCCTCCCTTTTTAGGGCTGTCCAATATCCCTGGTATAGATGCCCCATAACGACTTTAACTTGTCCTTTCCTGATTCACAGTGTGGGTCATCTCTATCTTTCTCTAAAATCAATGTTGGCGATTAACATCATCTTGCAAATACTTCTCTGTGCCCTTATATATACATATTTCTGTAGGACCTAGTTCTAGAGGTGGAATTTATGGGTAGATAATATGTATGTTTTAAATTTTGAGAGGTAGTGCCAAATAACCTTCTAAAAAGATTTTATCACACTATAGAGAGTATCCTTTTCCGCACAGTTGCCCCAACATTGAAGTAATTGGTCTTTTAAATTTTTTACCATGATCTCTGGATTTGTCATCCCCACCCACTTTTAAAGCTCCGGTCTCACCCTTGGCCATTGGTGTGGTGTTCTGGCCCCATAGTGGCAGGGAGCAAGGGTCCCAGCGGCCAGGTGTTCAGCCCCACTGGAGCAGCTCCCCTGGGGATCACGTGGTGTGTGGGGGAGAGAGAAGCATGGAGGTGAGGATGCAGGGGCAAGGTGATCAGGTCGGGAGGGGACAGTTGTCTTTTGGGTGTCCCAGCTGGATGGAGGCGTCCCCATGCGCTAGACAGGCTGTGTTGGCCACACCCGGGGCACATGGAGCTGGAGTGAAAGTGCAGGTGGGTGGGGGCTTGCTTTGCAGCAGGAGCTGCAGTGGGAAGGGGGCCTGTCTTGCAGAAAGCCACGCAGATCAGCACAGTGCCCTTTGTGGATGAGTCCTCTGGGTCCGATGATGACTGCAGCTCCCAGGCGAGCTTCCGAACTTCAGTCCCCTGCTCTGAGTCCAGGAAGACCAGTGGACTGGGCAGCCCCCGGGCCATCAAGAGAGGTAGGGAGGAGGGGGGTGGGAGGGGTATGAAACAATGGCGGGCACGTCCTCTCCTCCCATGGGGGGTCCTACTTGAGGGTCCTTGGTGGGTGAGGAAGGCCCTGCAGTTCCTGGGCTGGGCTAGCCGAGAGGGTGTGGACCCAGGCCTGGACTCCTCTTCCCTTGGACAGGCGTCTCCATGTCCTCACTGAGCTCCGAGGGTGACTACGCCATTCCCCCAGATGCCTGCTCCTTGGACAGTGACTACTCTGAGCCTGAGCACAAACTGCAGCGCACCTCATCCTATTCCACCGACGGGCTGGGCCCAGGCGGGGTGAGCTGGGAGCTGTGCTCCCACCCCACGGGGCCGAGGCAGGGCTGGGTGGGAGCGGACCGCCAGCACGAGACCCAGGCAGCAGCTGTGGGGTCCCTGGGACTGGCAAAGGGACAGCGAGGCCTGGGGGCTGCCACTGATGATGTGAGGCCTCGGGGAGTAGGCGGGGGTATGCAGTTAGGAGGTCAGGTGCACTCACACCCCATCACTATAGCCCAGGGGGCCCAGTGGGGCAGGAGGAGTTTACACGTGTTGCCTCTTTAGCACCACGCTGACCGGGGATGCTGAGCGCTAACAATGTATTTATTGAGTGCTTAGTGTGCCGGGCACCGTGCTCAGGGCTTTGCATGCAGTGTCTCATTTGTCCTCACAGTCGTCTCAGGCTTATTACCCCAGCTCGCGGATGAGAAGCCTGAGCCTCAGGTGTGCTGCTGTGCTCCAGAGCCGGCAGTGAATCCAGGTGGCTCGTCCCCCAGCCCTCACTCCACACTGCTGTGCTGCCCTGGCTTGTCTTTCCCTTTCCACTCTCCTCCCCCACTCAGCTCATGTTCCCCAAACTTCTCCCACTCTTCCTTGCTACCTGGAATGGCCTCCTTCCTCCTCTGGGCTCATCTCGAAGGAAAGGCTGATTTCCTTCCAAGGCTGGTTCAGGTCTGGCTCCTGCTGGAAGCCTCACCTGGCCAGCCTCTCGCTTGTACGGCCGCTGACCCACCACCTCCTCACGGTCATGTGTTGTCTCCCCTGCCAGCAGGACCACCCATGCTTTATGACTCCTCTCTGCACTCTTAGCCGGGCAGTTCCTTGAAAACACACGTTGTTGTTGTTGTAGTCGCTAAGTCATGTCCGACACACACAGTAGATACTCAATAATTTGTTTTAATTGATGACAAAGCAGTGATTCTGCTGGGCCCTTTTGGCCTGTGTGATGTCCAGGAACCCCAGTGATTTTTCCCTTTCTCGCCCTGCACCCCTCCACTCCTGCAGGAGTCACTGGAGAAGTCGGGCTACTTGCTGAAAATGGGGAGCCGGGTAAAGACGTGGAAGAGGCGCTGGTTTGTGCTGAGACAGGGACAGATCATGTACTACAAGTCTCCGGTGAGACCTTCCTTCCCTGGACAGTAGGCAAAAGGACCCACCCCAGCCCCAGAACTGCATGAGGGGCTGGAAGCCGGGCAGAGGGCGAAAGTCTGGCAGGTGGAAGAGGCAGCCTGAGCAGGTTCCTGAGGCTCTGAGCCCCACATGGGACCAGGAGTGAAATCAAGCCCTGAGCAGTCAAGGGCACTTCTAGACCGCTTGGCTTGGTGATTTCTTTTTCCTTCGGAAGCCGAGTTCTTCTTATGCCTGGTCCTGTAAATGAACTATTCCTAGGCTGCCCTCATGTGATCTGGGCTGCTCTAACAGGGAAGCTTGTTACCTCCTCCATCTCCTTCCAACGCTGTTTGGAATTAGGGAGCCTTAGGATCCTGGGACCTAGGAGAAGGCAATGGCACCCCACTCCAGTACTCTTGCCTGGAAATCCCATGGACGGAGGAGTGTGGTGGGCTGCAGTCCATGGGGTGGCTAAGAGTCGGACACGACTGAGAGACTTCACTTTCACTTTTCACTTTCATGCATTGGAGAAGGAAATGGCAACCCACTCCAGTGTTCTTGCCTGGAGAATCCCAAGGACGGGGGAGCCTCATGGGCTGCCATCTATGGGGTCACACAGAGTCAGACATGACTGAAGCAACTTAGCAGCAGCAGCAGCAGGATCCTGGGACCTAGTTTGGCAGGATCTCCCTGGAGGACCAATGTTAATGTTTTTTTTCTATTTTTTTATTTTTTAATTTTTTTCAATGTTAATATTTTAAAGAAAGTGAAAAGGCCTATCTCTTGTGCAACTCCAGTTGATTGTTAGTGCCTGCCTTGAGCACCATGTTAAGGATTCCGGGCCTGTACCACTCAATGAGTAGGCATGCTCTGATTGATTGATAATGTCTGGAAAGGGTAATGGTGAAATACAGGCCACCTGTTGATGACACTTGCTATAAAATATATAGTAGAAAGAATGTAAGGGCTTTATAGCTCAGGAATAACTTAGTGGCTTCTTACCCAGTTTTTAAAAAGGTTCAGGCTATACTCTTGAGGCCTGAATCAGCAGGACCCATGTCTCTAATCATTGCTCCATTTACTTAGAACCAGGATCCAGAACAAGTTACCCATCGTACCACAGCCCAGGAACTCTTGGGAGTCACTTTCCCCTTTGTGACCTGGAATAAGATCTGAGGGGAAACGGTGTGCTCTGGGAAGGCTCCAACCTCTTTCCCCTCCTTCCTTTCTTTACAGAGTGATGTCATCCGGAAACCTCAAGGCCAAGTGGAACTAAACTCCCGTTGCCAGATTGTTCGAGGGGAAGGTGCACAGACATTCCAGGTGAGCATGCTCCTGGCAGTTGGTGTTTTAGATAGAAGAGGTGCTGGGTTTGGATATGGCTCCTCTGAAAACAAAGATGGAGCAAGATGAGCATGTATGAGAGACGTTACACTGACATTTGTGTCGCTCCTCATTTGTGGGTTTGAGGAAGGAAGAGGAGGCAGGATGTGAGATGGAGTGAAGGTAGGAGAGATATGGAAAAAAAGAGAAGAAGAAAGGCCCGGTGGGCCAGAGTTCTGTGCCACCTCATAACCGGGCCCCTGTTTTTCCATCCTCCTCTCCCCACCCCCTCACCCCCCAGCTCATCTCTGAGAAGAAAACCTACTACCTGACGGCTGACTCACCCAGCCTGCTAGAGGAGTGGATCCGTGTCCTGCAGAGCCTGCTGAAGGTCCAGGCCATTGGGCCTCCCGCTCTGCCTCAGGGGGGCACCAAGCCCACCGTGAAGGGCTGGCTGACCAAGGTATGGCTAGGGGGATGGGGGAGGCATGTGGGCCTCCTGAGAGTCAGGGGAGCCAGGAGTGAGTCCCAGGGGTGGTGGGTCCCCTCCTGACACAGCTTTCTGCAGAAGGTTCCTCACACTGGTTACCTGTTGTCTGAGCCACATAAGGTGATGGTGAATGACTCTCTGGAAAAATAGGGATCAAGGTTGTTAGAGCAACAGCTGTTCTCAAGACAGAAGGGGAAAGGAATGTCTTGGACCCATTTTGAGGTCATTAGAAGTTGCCCCCACGGCTGCCTTGTACCCACCACAGCTCAATATGAACAGAGGGAAGCTGTGACCTCAGTGAGGCAGGCATGGCCAAAGACTCATAATATCTCAGGCTGCCCTAAAGATGTTTTTTGATTTTTTTTTTTTTTTTTTTTTAGCCGTGCCACTTGGCATGCAAGATCCTAGTTCCCTGACCAGGGATCAACCCGAGTGCCCGCTGTAGCGGAAGCTCAGAGTCTTAACCACTGGGCCACCAGGGAAGTCCCTAAAGACATTTTAATTAGGGCCTTTCTGGTTGCAGGGAGCTGAGAAGCACTTGTGGACCCCAAGGAAGGGGAGGTTAACAGGGAAGCACAGTAACTAGGCCAGGACACTGTCAGGAGTGATACACGGAGTGTCAGCTCCATGCTCGGGGCTTTCCCTCTGCCTGTCTGTTCAGTCTGGGTTCACAGCCCTCTCCTCTGCCCAGGTGCACTGTTTTTACACTTCATGATTACATTTGCCCAAGGGCTTCAGCCCACGGTGGTCCTGTCCTCCCAACTCTAGTCCTTGCTGACTAGCAAGTTCTTCTTGTGGTCATATTCCTGGGACAGGACATCTGGTTGGCCAGGTCAACCTTTTAATGGCAGTTCATATGAGGATAAATGGGGGTGTCGTGGCTGTGGACCCTTGCTGTGAAAGGGCTAGTTCCATTAGTCGAGAATCTGGGTGGCATCTGAGTTTGACCTGGAATTGACCTAAGGGTCTGAGTTGAACCAGGGGTTTTGAGATCTGTCTCCTCGTGGCTTCTCTTTGCCAGTCCCAGATTTACTTCCGGGGTCATCTGATTCTGATAATGCTGGTTCACTTCTGACCTGCAGGTCAAGCACGGCCACTCCAAGCTGGTCTGGTGTGCTCTCGTTGGGAGAACCTTCTACTACTATCGAAGCCATGAGGACAAGGTACTTCTTGGCCTCCCAATAGCTTCCCCCAATCTACATTCCTGTGGCTCTGTGTCCTGATGGAAGGCCCCACCCCAAACCCTATAACCAGTATAAAGCTAGTGGCCGGATCCCTCTCGAGTGTGACCAGTGTGCAAGGCCCACAGGTTGTTTTTGTGTGCTGTGTCTGTGCTCCTCCAGGCCTGTCTCCCCTTCCCCATCCTGTCATCCATCCACTTCCTTGATCCCTAGCCCTATAAGCCCCAAGGTTCAGAGAGAAGAGACTCCTCCATCCCTGCCAGCCCTCTCATTCATGCAAGGCTCCTGTCTGCAGCGACCTCTGGGCCGTCTGCCTGTGCGGAACGCGCACATAGAGGAAGTAGATCGATCCTGTGACTCAGACGAGGACTATGAGGCTGGAGGAACCCGGCGGTTGCTGTCCTCCCACTACACGCTGGTGATCCACCCCCCGGAGCACAGCCCCACCTACCTCCTCATTGGCACCAAGCATGAAAAGGTGAGGGAGGGACTGGGCCTCCATGGCAAAGCTCAACCCTTCGATTCTCATCTTCCTTCCTTCTTCCCTGAGATTCCCAAAATTCAAATTTATTTTCCTCCTAGACATGTTGGCAACTCGTATTTCCTGTTTGGGAATATTCCTTGTACTGGGTTCATTCCCAGCGACCAACATCTCTTCACTGGGGCCATGAGATGGAGGGGACCACAAGCTTAGGAACTTAGGTTCATATTCATTCGATCCCAAGTCTTTGTTCTTAGAGACCGATGGCCTCAGCTTGTGCCAACCAAGCAGGCTGAGCATCACCCTGGACTTGGCCCCTTCAGGGAAGCTCCCTTGGAGGTCCTGCCTCCATTCTCACCCAGCCCAGCCCCATCAGCTGGCTTTCCATCCACTTCCAGGATACGTGGCTTTACCACCTCACAGTGGCTGCGGGTGGCAGCAGTGCCAAGGTGGGCACTGCCTATGAGCAGCTCATTGGAAAGCTGATGGATGGTGAGGGAGACCCAGGTAAGGCAAGGGTGGCCATCACTGCTGGGTTGGAGGGCGGTGGCTGAGTAATTGGTGGTTGGGAACCCCAAGAAAGCACGACCATACCCTGAAGCTGTTTGGAAACCATCTGAGCCACAGAAGGGCATTGGTGTCCCATGCTCCAGGGCCTTGTTTCTGGTGAGGATACTGGAGAGACCACTCAGTATCTGGGGGAGTTGTCTGGGGAGCAGACACTTGGTCAATGTTTTACTTTGTTCCCTGCAACTTTGCTGGCCAGACAGAGGGTTGAGGAAAGAAGGTGGCTGGTTAATCTGTAGTTAGAGGTGGTTAATAAATGAAGTTAGGATCAGGCTGACTTCAGCCTGGGGCATTTAGAAGTCTGTATTTTGCTACTGATTCTCAGGACCCTAAGGACCTAAGGGCTCCCAGCACACACACACTGCTCCACTGCTGCTTCAAGGCTTGTTTGTTCCAGGCTGATACACATTCCTCTATCCAGACCTGACGCTGCAATGAGGTGGCCTCCCTTGCACACGTGCACACACACACACACACAGATGCCCACGCCTTGCACTCACTCCTACTGCAGCCCCACGGGCAAAGCAGTAGCCACCTTCCTGTAAGCTGTGCTTCTGAGTGTCCTGAATAAATGCAGTGCACACCTGCCCAGCCCACACTCTGTGGGTGTAAACGCAGCACAACCCGTGTGTCCAGACTGAAAGCCCTGCCTTCCCTGCAGATCAGAGTGGTGGTGGGGGCGGGGGGCGCGTTCCCTCCACACTGCTGACTGCCGCTGCTCTGTGGTGCTGTGCTCCGGGCAGACTCTCCTCTCTGGAGGCACCCCATGCTGTGCTACAGCAAAGACGGGCTGTTCACCTCCCTCACCACCCTGCCCTCCGAGGCCCTGCAGACGGAGGCTGTCAAGCTATTCAAGGTAAAGTGGGAGCCGAGCCCCAGGCCCACAGACTGGCGGTTGGCACCCTTGCCCTGCATCTCGGCTCTGGCCAAAGCAGTTCTGCCCACCGTGGTGATGGAGACCTAGGCAGTTTAGGGGGTAGCTTACGGAGGGATCTGAAGAGGACAGGAGACAGTCCCTCAGGGTTCCCACCGTGTCCTTTATGGGGAAGATACTATAAGCTCTGGGATGTCACCCCTGGGCCCTTGAAATGAAGAGCTGCCCTCCTCCTGGAGTGCACAGTGGGAAGGGGCAGGTTTTTGTTGCTTCTGGACCTGAGAGGTTCTGGCCTATTTTAGGATGTTCTTTGTTCCCCTCTGAATATTCTGTCTTTTTGAAAAATGAATGTCTTGTTTATGTAATGGGAATATTTAAAGAAGGAAAGATCCTCTCTCAAAGTAGCCATCTCAGTAAGCATAGATATTCTCAAGCAGTAACAATGCTCCCTCCAAAAAAGCGCTGTCTGCAGTGATCCAGGGCCTCCCTTGAGCTCTGAGGGGGTGGTGGGGGCAACCCAGTCTGTCCCAGCCATAGAGGACAGTGGTCAAGGACCCGCCCGAGCCTGCCGTCATCTCCCTGCAGTCCTGCCAGCTCTTCATCAACGTGCCCGTGGAAGCCGCCTCGGTGGACTACCACGTGTCCCTGGCGCAGACGGCGCTGCAGGTCTGCCTGGCTCACCCCGAGCTACAGAGCGAGATCTACTGCCAACTCATGAAGCAGGCCTGCTGCCGCCCGCCGCAGAAGTACTCCCTCATGCAGGTGGGCGTCCCTGGGGCAGAACAGCCGTGGGCCAGGGCTGCCCAGGAGGTGGGAAAGGCGGAAGGAGGTGACTGGGCGCATATCCTCTGAGCCTGGCGGCCAGCAGGCGGCCTCGGGGCACAAAGCTGTCCCGCTGTCTTCTCTGTGCCCCTCCTGGATGTCCACACACAGATTGTGTGACTGCAGTTCTGGACAGAGCCCGGCCGAGCTGGCCCTCCCGGTGCCCACAGGAGGTTGGGGGCTGTGGTTTGGAGGGGCTGCTTAAGGCTCTGCAGCTCAGGACTGTGAGGGCGGTGGTACGCAGACCAGCACTCACCCTGCACTTCTTTCCCCACTCAGTGCTGGCAGCTCCTGTCTCTGTGTGCCCCCCTCTTCCTGCCTCAGCACCACTTCCTCTGGTACATCAAGCAGCAGCTCCAGCGCCATGCGGATCCCAGGTAAGATAGTGCCCCTCTGGTGTTACTGACAGGCATGACCGAGAGGGACACCAAGGGAGACCAGGATGGATCAGATCGCCCCTGCTCCCTGGGATTTGTGTGGTGGCCATGGAGACTTTGCCCATCAGCATGTACACTGATGGCACGTGGCGATCCGGGCACGCTGGGCTCCTCTACGTGCCAGTCCACGTAGGCATGGGTATCTTGTGGGGGCTTTCATGTGAAGCTACAATGCCCCCACATCGTCCCCATATTTTCATTCTCTGTTGCCATGTTTTTGGGCTCCCGCAGAAAATAGCCATGCCAGCAGCCTGTAGCAAATAGACCCCAAAAGACAAAGGGCTCCTATCACAGCCTCCCAGCTGCGGGTTCAGTCCTACAGGTTATGTGTTGGTAGGGAGCTGGGGGTGAGTGGACTCCCGTGTTCCTTTTTCCCTTCACCTGTCTTTTTAGAAATGAAACTGGCCAGTATGCCACATATTGCCAGCGGGCGGTGGAGCGAACGCTGCAGACTGGGGAGCGGGAGGCCAGGCCGTCACGCATGGAGGTGGTGTCCATCCTGCTGCGGAACCCCTTCCACCACTCCCTGCCCTTCAGCATCCCCGTGCACTTCGCCAACGGGACCTACCAGGTGACCGGGCTGCCGCGCTCCCTGAGCTGAGTCTTCTCATGTCACCGACCCAGAGGAGAACACCTTTGGCCCAGAGGGTGCTGAGCCTCCATAGGTCCAGCAGATCTTAACAGGCAGACCAGCCGAAGCACAGGGCTGGAGTTTAGGGGGCAGGTGGGGCCATATGCGCCAGTGTGGGGGGAGGAAGGAGCTGGAATCGCAGAAGTGTTTCAGTGTTTGGGGCCTGGGAGGTGGGTCTTTTGAACCCACTGCACGAACAGGGAAGCTGAGACACTGACCACGAAAGTGGCCTGGGAAAGGGCCCCCCAGAAGCGGTTATAGCATGTGGGACTGCAGTCCACTGTGGGCAGGCTCCTCCCTTAAGCACTCACCACTCCACATGGAAACCAGCTTCCTTTGGCCTTTGCAATCGCCCTTTCACTCTTCCTGTAGCTCAGTCGGTAAAGAGTCTGCCTGCAATGTAGGAGACTTAGGTTTGATCCCTGGGTTGGGAAGATCCTCTGGAGAAGGAAATGGCAACCCACTCCAGCATTCTTGCCTGGAGAATTCCATGAACAGAGGAGCCTGGCGGACTACAGTCCATGGGGCTGTGAAGAGTGGGACAAGACTAAGCGACTTTCACTTCACTTGCTTCTTTCAGTCATGCCTTTCCATCTCCTGGACCCTGACCCCTCCACTGGCCCCTCTCCCGGCAGGTGGTGGGTTTTGATGGCTCCTCCACCGTGGACGAGTTCCTCCAGCGGTTAAACCAGGAGACGGGCATGAGGAAGTCCTCCCGTTCGGGCTTTGCCCTTTTCACCGACGACCCTGCTGGCAGGGACCTGGAGCACTGCCTGCAGGGGAGTGCCAAGGTAATGCCCCCGGCCCAGCCAATGGAGTCCCTCCTGCGCCACCTCGGCCTTCAGGATTCTGTGTTCCCAGCCTGTAGGAGACTAGCCCGAGGCATTCCCCCAGGCCAGCATTTCTGTGCCATTCTAAAATGAGCCCATACAGGCAGAGTTGTCTTTGCCCTTGTCTCTGGAGAGATCTCCACATCCCTCCCTCCCTTAAGAGGCTTTTCAGCTTCTGGGGGAAAAGCTGCCTCTCAGCTCAGTGTTGGAAGGACAGGGAGGCGCTTGTCAGCATCAGCCCGACCTGGGCAGAGCCCCCTGCCAGTTCCAAACACACACGCATAGACAGATGACTGAATGCTGGACCAGCAGATGTTGTATTGCACACTGGCCGCTCACCTCAGCTGCCAGGGCCCCTACTGTGCGTACAGATTCCATCATAAAGAGGTAGATCCTTATGGTACTTCTGTATGGACTTTGAGTGGGATTCGAGCCCTCTGTTGCGTTAGGGTCTGGGGTTAGAGCTGCAGGGCATGCTGGCTGTTGGTGGGAATGTGCTGGAGCAGTCAATAAGGATGAGGCTTTGGCTTCAGTGTCTGCTTTCTTTATGGTGACAGGACAAAGGCTTCTATAGTCTTTTACCATTGCCTGGAAAAACTATGCCATGTACCTTCTGTGTAAATGCCTGGCATCTGTAAGGCTTTGTTACATAGTAGGCCTCTGGTTACACTTGTTGAAGAGGAGAATGGCGGCTGGTGGTAAGGGGCCATGTTTTTTGACTGGGCCTGCCCAGCCTCTGGAGGTGGCCTAGATGTTAAGCCAGTGCGGGGCAGTGTTCCGTGGTTTGCTGCCCACACTGCACGCAGAGCTCCGCCTCTGTCTGTCAGGAAGTCACTGGCACCGTGGGTCCCAGGAGCATGAAGCCCGCTCAGGTCAGCCTCCGGATGGAGAACGATCATTCTGCTCTGCCTGGGTCCAGGAGTGACTGCACCTTCTTGCCCTCATCGGGGGCTTTTCTGACTTCGCTCTTTTGCATCCTGTAGATCTGTGATGCCATCTCCAAGTGGGAACAAGCCCTGAAGGAGCTGCACACCGGAAAGTCTGAGGGTGGCACACGTGTTGTGAAGCTGATGTACAAGAACAGGTCCTGAGGGTTGCCAAGGGGGGCACCGAGTGTGAGGGCTGCT
Organism: Ovis canadensis; assembly: GCF_042477335.2. Taxonomy (NCBI): domain Eukaryota; kingdom Metazoa; phylum Chordata; class Mammalia; order Artiodactyla; family Bovidae; genus Ovis; species Ovis canadensis. Next base: position 89,803,943 of record NC_091251.1, read on the forward strand.
GCTGGGGTGCAGCTCCTCACTTTTTCACTGGAGGCCTGTCCTTCACAGACAGGCCCACAGATATAACACTGCCTATTGGTCATTAGCTGGGGGCCCAGGCTGGCTCTGCTGTTCTCTGTGAGACCCTGGACAGCTCAGGCTTTTGGTCCCTGTACTGTATCTGCACACTCACACATGCATGCAAACACACACACATACACCCCCCTGACCACCAGCCAACTTCCTCAGGTGGCTACATGTGCTACATTAAGAGAGGAAGATTTTGAGCACTGGATATTTAAGGCTAAAGAATAAATTGCTCCTGTACCAATTCCAGGAAATACAGGAGCCATCCTGACTTTATATCTCTCTGAGTAAGAAAATTTCATCTCAGATATGTCTCCAGGCAAATAATCTCCACTAGTCTCTTGGAATCTTAACTCATCCAGTTCTCTAATCAACTATGAAAAAGGGGCTTCCCAGGTGGTGCTGTGGTAAAGAACCTGCCTGCCAATGCAAGACAACATGGGTTCAGTCCCTGGGTTGGGAAGATCCCCTGGAGGAGGGCAAGGCAACCCAATCCAGTATTCTTGCTTGAAGAATCCCATGGACAGAGGAGCCTGGCAGGCTACAGTCCATAGGGTTGCAGAGTCAGACACAACTGAAGTGACTTAGCATGCATGCACCAGGTACCAGCTTCCCCTCACCTAATCCAGTAAGTGTAAAGGTGAATTCAGAATTAACCACATGCTACTGTTGCTATGAGATCTGGAAGGACAGGGATCTTCTCTGTATCATGCTTGGTTAAATTTTCTGGAGGCAGTGGAAAACAGACTCACAAATGGTATAAAAAACTTTTTTTCTTTGGAAATCAAGATATACAGATCCAGAGACAGCCTCATCGTTCGGGATTCCAGTTGAGTCCTGGCTTCTCTTTCTCTCTCCTGTAGGCTGTATTTTCGGAGTCAAGTCAAAGGTGAGACAGAGCGAGAGCGTCTGCTGCTTGCCTCCCAAACTAACGGAGAGATAGTGGCAGGGAGGTTTCCTGTCAACAAGGAGCTGGCTCTGGAGATGGCTGCCCTGATGGCTCAGGTAAGGTTCTGTTCAGGAATCCGGAGGGTCAGGGGACCGTCTTGGACGCGCAGGCAGAATGCACCACACGGGGGGAACCAGAAGAGTCTGCAGGTTCTGAGGTGCCAGAGAGGGTGGCATTGCTGACTCCTTACCTAGTAGGGCATCTCACTGCAGACACATACTGAGAGCACGGAGCCCAGGGGCCTAGGTTTGAATCCAGCCCCCTAACTGCTATGAGATCGTGGCCAACTTACTTTTCTTATCTATGCTTTCGTTCTCTTTTGTATTCTGAAAGCAAAAATCCCTTACTGCCGCCCCTACAGTGTTGTACTATGGTTCTTAGATAAGGTATGTTGTAAAATGTGTACTCGCCAGCTGTCAGACGCGCAGTGAGAACTGGGGAAAGGAGCGTGCATTCAGGCTTTGACTCGTCTTCCTGTTACCTTTAGGAGGCTGTGTTGCCAAAGGCATCTGGGATGCCTTCATGTTCCCCCTAAGAGTCTGGATTTATGTGCTGGAGAAGGGGAAATAATAACAGTTGATCTTTAATAAACATGTACTGAATATGCTAGAGAGGGCCCTGTGCTGAGCGTTTTATAAGCATTACCCTATTTAGTTCTCATCCTTACTTTGTAGGAGAGTAAACTGAACAGAGTTTAACTTGATTGTGGTTTCAAAGCTGGTAAATGGCAGAGCTGGAACTGGAGTCAAGCATCTGACTCCCGTGGCCACATTCGGAACACTGCTATACTGTAGGATCTGCAGCATCTTCCGCCCTGTATCCCATAGTTTGGGATTAGAAGCCAGAATTTCTGTAGTGTTGTCTGCCACCGATTAGCTATGTCTTTGGAGAAGGCACTTAACTTCAGCTCCAAAATGAACGTTGAACTTGACAATCTAATATTCTTGGATCCTAAGATTTTTTCTCTGGTGTCTGTGAAACTTGAGATAAAGGGTCTGTTCACAAGAAATGTTTTTTTTCCATCCATTCCCTCCTCACCAATAAAGGAATGAAATGATGGTTTATTGTACCTCTCTCAGCAGGCCCCCACCCACACCCTCTCCACATCCAATTTCCTGACTTGTCCCTCCACGTGCTTCTATTGCAGGTAGAGTACGGGGACTTGGAGAGGCCCATCCTTCCCGGACCTGGGGGTACACCCTCTGCCAAAGCTCAGCATCACCTCCAGCAGGTCCTGGACAGGTTCTACCCAAGGCGCTATAGACACGGGGCGCCCCCTGAACAGCTGAGGTAGGCTGCAGGGTCTTGCAAGGAATCACTGTGGGGAGGGCTGCAGAGTTGGGGAAACCTCAGAGCTGCGACAGAAACATGGCACCGTCTCTCCGTCCGTCCAAACCAGGCACCTGGCAGATCAGCTGACCACGAAGTGGGCGGCACTGCAAGGCTGCTCCTCTCCTGAGTGCATCCGCATCTACTTGACAGTGGCCCGGAAATGGCCCCTCTTTGGTGCTAAGCTCTTTGCTGCTCAGGTGAGTGTGAGCCTTTCCAGTGGAAGGAGTGGTTACCATATCATCTGGAAGCCCACCATCCCATCTGGAAGCCCACCATCCCATCTGGAAGCCCACCATACCATCAGAAACTCTTAAGTTTCTCAGGGATTCCATCACGTTTGAGCCAGTTCAGTCTGTAGTGCCTGCCTGCACGCTAGCAACCACTAGGGGTCGCAATCTCCCCACCCATTTCTTGCCTGCTGCAAGCTTTCCCTGGTCCAGAGCAGTTGTGACTCATTGCTTTTGGACCAGGATTATTTCTGGGTGACCCTCAACTTTCCTTTATTGACTTCTTTCCCAATCCTACCCCCTGAAAAAAAAAAAAAAAAAGATAGGGTCAACTAATTCACAGCAGGGTTCAGACTTGATGTGACGTCCCTCTCAAGAGTGCTTTCATTTGAAAAGAAGTTTGAAAGGACATACTAGTATCATAACCTAAACAAACACATCTCCACTGACCTGGAGTGGCCACGGGGGATGTGACTACTCAGGCAGCAGTTCATTTCTCCTGCATGAAGGTCAGGTGGCCAACAGTAATTTCAGCTGGAACTCTTCTTCACTGGGTATCTGGTATGTGTGAACTTTGTACATAATCACACAGTGTCCTGTCCTCGATGCTGGATCGTGATCCTGTTCACTGAGGGTACAGATCAGACAATAGACTCATTCATTCAACAAAGAACTGTTGAGCTCCTATTATATCTCATGCATCGCGCTGGTTGTTTGCGGTGGCAAGATGTAAGCAAATCCGACACAGTCCTTGCCTTCATGGAGCTTCTTATCTAGTAGGGAAGGTCCACATTAATCAAATAATAATTTTCTCTCTAAATACATATATAATTTTTTCACAAGTTGTCACAGTGCCATGAAGGAAAAGTACAGGGGTGTTATAAAGGCATATAACATGGGGACCCTCTTGGCCTGGAAGGTTGGGGAAAGCTCCTGATGAAAGAGATATGTCCATCTCTGATCCCAGACTTCTGGGTAGAAGAGATAGATCTAGATCTAGATTGCCCTAATGCAGCCCTGGCAGGGAAAATTAGTCATTCTAAGACTTGTCCACCAAATAGTCACTTTTCTCCCTGGTAGGGCCTAAAGCCTTTAAGGTTACATTATTGTTTTCCTGACTTTTAAAAAAAAATAATCCCTAGAAAATTGGTTGAAGCAGGATGCACTGGTGCTGGGAGAAACTGGGTGGAATGCTTTCAGTTTCTGAGAGCCAGGAGAAGACAGCCTGTTCATGCCTGTGACGGAACAGCCAGGGCTGGCCTCTGCTCTGTTGCAGGAACAGAGTGTGCTCTGCTCTGTTTCGTAGCAGGGTGGGTACCGCAAGAAAGTGACACCCTTCCCCACTCAGCGTAGTTCATAAGCGGCCAGAGCTCCAAGCCAGATGCCTCCTGCCACGAGCAGACTGTTTATCCAGTATGCTGTACAAATACCATCTTCTGTGTTTCCCAAAAGGAGAAAAAAGTTGGAAATCACTGCCTAGCAGCTCCCTGGACGTGCCTTCTACTTCAGAAAGCTCTAGTGGTTCAGAATCCTAGCTGTGACTCGGTCTGATGGGATTTTCCTGTTCCCCCAGCCTGCGCAGCTGTCTTCCAAGGAGAGCGCTCTGGTGTGGATTGCTGTGAATGAGGATGGAGTCAACATCTTGGACCACAACACTATGGTATGGGAGGGTACGGGCTGGCTCCCTGGTGGCTCCTCTCTGCACTCAGAGTCCTGAGCTGAGTGACCGTGGTTGCTCTGCCCCCACTACCCCAAGCACTGCTGTCTAGTCCAGACACAGCTTAGACATTTGAATGGAGCTCTCCAAAGTGTGGCCGCTTCAGACTTCTCTTTCCTGGTCTGACGAGATTCCCAGCTCAGGAGGCAAGGGGAAAGCTACCCAGGAACTAACTGCATCACTTCTCACAGCAACTGCACGTCACCTATCCCTACTCTTCGGTGATGACCTTCGGTGGCTGCCGAGATGACTTCATGCTTGTGATCAGATCCCTTGCAGACCAGAGCTCTGGGAAAGGCCACGTTGAGAAGTTGATCTTCCGCATGGCTGCTCCCAAGGTGGGCCTGAAAGCTGCTACATTTGACTCTGATCGGGTATGATGAGGTGGGCTTGGAGCATAGAAAGGAAACTGGGGTTATGATAATACCCCAGAAGGGCCCTGCCCCGAACAAAAACCTTTGGCCTTGTCTCTCCTCAGTACTCCTGAGGGTGCTGGGCTGGTAGAGGGGCTGGTGGGGGCACTCCTCACGTTACTTCTGTTGTCAGCCACAGCACTGCGCAGCTTGAGCTGGGGGGCCTCTCGCTGCTCGTCCTTGCAGCAGGCCCAGGCCCAGGCCGGCTTCCTCCTCCAGGTGCTCCCCCCTTGCCTTGGGTTCTGCTGTCCCAGCACTTGTCACAAGTGGGCCAGTCCGCACAGGCTCCCCCTTCCCTGGGGTTCCGAAGAAGGCCCAAAGACCTGTTTCGCTTTAAGGGCCTTGTTCCTACTCGGTACAGGAAATGTTGATTGGCAAAAGTAACAATTCCAGAGACTCTGAAACTGAAGTTCTGATTTATAGTTTCTGGCTTCTTTCTGAGCAGCTGGAAACCCTGTTGTTTTAATCCTAAAGCTGGAGTTTGACAAACCTCCTCCTCCTTTTAATACTGTCCCTGCCAAAGGAGAGGACACACAGGTCCCTTCAGGGAGGCCGCCTGCCCCGGCTTGGAGACAGCCAGAGCAGAATGTTGGTCCTCCTGTTTTCAGGAGGTACCATGGATTCCAGACACCCATTTCACTGGTTGTCTGAACCTCACCAGTAATGATCCCCTGCTTGGACACTTCCACCCTGGGTGGTTATTTAAGAGACAAACCAAAGCCCAAGAAGCTTATGCAACAGCTAGTGAGAGAGAACCAGAATTCAAGCCATAGCTAGTTCCATTCCTTCATTTCTCTGCTGCCTCCTTAGATTGCAGAGGTGACCTTCATCTTGGCCAGCTACATGAACCACTGTTCCACAGCTGTGAACCCACCCACCACCCCCGCTGCTGCCTGCCAGCCATGGGAACTGGATGGACGTCAGTTCTTTGCTTCTGTTCCGTGTGGTGCCAAGGGGCCAACGTTGCTGTGAATATTTCTCTTGCCCTTTTCCTCACCACCAGCTGGTGCCTCTGGGATTAGACATGTGTCCTCGGATGTGATACTACTGTGATGGGTCTGATAGCCCCCGCAACCCACCCCAGTTGTTCTGTGAAATGTGTGCTTCGGTGTCCACTTTACTCTCCAGGTGCCTTATCATGTTCCAGGGCTATCCTTTAAAAATCCAGACCCCGTATAAAAACCACTTTCCTCGCCCCCCACAAAAACACTGAGCTGTGGATGCTGTTCGGTTCTAGACACAGGGCTGCCCACTGCCCCTGGTCACTGAGGGCATCAGTGCTGTACGTCAGTTTTCCTGCACTGCTGCTCTCAGGGAGACTAGTGTTTTTTATATTCTCTATGGTCCTCATGCAGGGATTTATACTTGAAGTTTTCCTGACATCCCTGAACGGGAGAGGACTAGAATTTCCAATTCACTTGAACTTCAACAAAAGCCTGAAGCTCACTCAGGCTGGACTTCCTTTCCCACACGGGAGAGGTGCTGGCGGGGCTGGAGACAAAGGAGTGGACCCACCTTTCCCCTTCCCCTGCTGCACACGAGGCATCGGTGGCGCCCTTCCGGGGCAGCGGCCCCTGGCCCTGCAGGACAAGGTGCTGTCCCCCGAGAGTGAAGTTGGTCTCCTCACACCGGACCGTCAGCGCACCCGAGTACAAGCAAGGGCAGGGGTGGGTCCACCCTGGCCTCTCCTTGTCTCATTTTACTGACTGGACAGGGCTCACTGAAGGCTGTGCTTACTACTGTAGAAGGTGGGCATCACTTATTCCCCTGCTCACTGAAAGACCAAGCAAATGCATCCTGCTCTTTGCTACTCTGTCAGGCCACCAAAAATGGCTCAGAAAGAAGATCCCTCCTCCAGGGTTATGAGCCTGGATTTGCTTAAGACTTCCGGTGAACTTGCACTGGGAATTAGTTTGAGGGCAGAGCACACACATGTGTTATCTGATGCCTGATTGAAAGTTTGTTTCACCTTTTGCCTTCCTGATGATGCCAATATCTCCCCACCCCCAAGTGAGACCTGCTGTTGAGTGCAGAGATGATCTTGTCTCTGCCCTCCTGACAGGAAAAAAAAAAAAAAGACGAAAGAGTTCATTTATACTCTGATTTTCCAACACGGGAGAAACTGAGTTTTATTTCATAGCTCTAAGGCCGCCTTATCTTTTTCAATAAAGTGCTGAACAAACTATATGAGTTTAGCAATAGCATCTATGAACCAAGCCTTTAACCCCAACAAAGTGTGTGGTGGGGGCACACTCAAAAACTGCAAGGCTAGAACTCGTTTATCTGAACACCTCAGCGGCTGTAAGCTTCCCCTCCCTCACCCTCTAAACTGAGAAGCATGACGAAACGGGCAGCGCATCAGACTGTCTGCCTCTGTTAAATGAACTGGACTTTGCCAGGCTGGCAATTTTATAGCTGCCTCCCAATTTGGTTTTTCCCTTCCCCCCAGGATTTGGGATTTACCTGAGACATTTCTACCTCGAACAAGTCACATGTCACATGTCCCACAGGCTCCTAAATAACCCTTCCAGGGCTGCTGTAAAAGGCAGAAGTTACAGCTCTGGTTTTGTAATATCTTGAGTATCTCTAAGGCAAATAAAGATATTATCATCTACGGGACCCTGTACAGAACTACCCTGTACGGAACACAGGAGCTAGATGGACAGAGACTAGACTTTTGTAGGACATTGCTTCCTACTAACCAGTCCCTGAAGGACTTGCTTTTTTTCTTTCTTAACTTTTATACAGGGACTCTGCACAGTTGGAACAATTATTTTTTTCAAAAGAGCTGATGTCAGGAGTTAAAATAAAAAATCCCAAAGAAAAAGTAAGCAGGAACGGAGCTGTGTTCCTACTGAGTTTAGAGGGTCAAGCTGCTTTCCCTGCCCTGGCTTCTTCCCAGCCCTTCAGGAATCCTCCCTAGTTTGTTGATTTTATACAAAAGAAATACCCTTATAAACAAAGGCTTCTATAGTATGTATGTTTATCCTTCTTCAACATGTCTGGGAACCAAAGTCAAATTTCTGTCTGGCTTTTTGTTTCATCCCTCTTGGCAAAAGAAGTTTCTGGAGTCATAGACAGTGCTGAGGAACAAGAGTATTAATGTACTTGACACCCTTGACTGAAATGCCACGATCATGTTTGTCAATAAAAAGCAGCTGTCTGAACCAAGCAGTGGTGTATGTTTTGGAAGAATATCTGTTTATTAAGAGAATCATAAAGTAACCCTGAACAGAACACAGGAACTAGGTGGACAGAGACTAGTCTTTTCTAGGACATTGCTTCCTACTAACCAGTCCCCGAAGGGCTTGCTTTTTTTCTTTCTTAACTTTTATACAGGGACACTGCACAGCTGTAAAAGTTATCTTTATCAAAAGAGCTGATGTCCGTTTCCCATTTTCTATAAATTCCAACAAAAAGTAAGCCCGAGTGTGCTCACAAAGTGCGCTTAGTCAACATTACTCCTAACATAGAGTTTCAAGGTCTCCCCTCAATTGGTAAAATAAATAAAACCGTACAAGAGGAACACTAAAATATACATTAATACTTTGCTCAATATCACACAATAAGTTAGGTTTCCAGTCACCTTCTCTAGGGCTCTGAGATCCACCACATCCATACTGGTTTCTCAGACTATGTCCACTTGAAGGTTTAAAATACAGAAAATAAGCCAGCCACTGTGGCTTAGGAGTCTCTGGTAGACAATACTGGCTTTCTGAACGCTGGGACTCATGGGCTCGCTGATGTGGCTTTCTGGTGTGCCAGGATCTCCTGGCAGCTCCTGTACACTTCGATCAAGCAGTCCAGCCGGGGCTTGGCACTCTGAATTCCAGAGGGGAGAGATGCAGAGTCAAGGTGAATGTAAGAGACGGATCAGCGGTGCTGCGTCCATGTGCAACCTTGCTCTCTCACCCACAACCCGGGGGGGCTGAACGGCACAGGTGTGGGCTTGGAGAGGTGCAAGTTCAGGCCTCACCGGACTTTGCTGGGAGTGATCCCTAACGAGGCCTACAGCCCAGCCTGTGAACTGTGGGAAGCAGGAGCTCAAAAGACAGTTTTTAATCTGTCTAAATTTCATGATATCCGCCTAAGAGCAAGAAAGGGGAGTAACAAGGACAGACCCTCTTGGGAAGTGTCACAAGCTGTGAAGCAGCTCTCAGAGACAAGAAGGGCACTTTGATATGTAAATACTGCAAATTATTTTGTATAATGAAATATAATACAATCAAATTAAAAGAAAAGCCACAGAATGAGAAAAATGTATGTGGAAAGCATATTTAATAAAAGTTGGCCACCTAAAATAAATTCTTACAATGCATAATCAATATGTAGTATCTGCTCGACTAATAGAGGAGATGGATAGTTTAAAACGAGAAAATACTGATAGGTAATACTTACAAGGAAATATAAAAGTCTGTTATTTAAAGAGATACAAATTTAGTAACTAAATTCCTTTAACTATATACTAAACTAAAAAATAGCTTAAACTACTGTTAGGCAAGACTACATAAAAACAAGCACAAATTCCCAAAAGTATGGTAAAGTTGTCTAATCTCTAGAGCCAAATCTCAAACACTATTATATTAAAATCTATCAAAGTATTCATAAGCTTTAATACAATTTTTAGATAAATTCAAAAGAATTTTAGCTTAGCTACCTTAAATCCTTTGTGAAAAAGGCAGTGAGGCAGAATTAACTGCATACATAATTTACATACCTATAAAATAATTGACTAATTATGTTTGTATAAGTTTTTTATAAGAGCAAAACAAAAAATAATCTGGATGTGGTTTTAAAAGCTAGCAGATGATGTGGCTAAATAAAGTGATATGATATAATTATTTAAAATAATAAGTATAATGGCTTTTGTAGATACATGAAAAAATATATATTAAAAAAGCAATTATGGCTGATTCACATTGTTCTATGGCAGAAACCAATTATAACATTGTAAAACAATTATCCTTCAATTAAAAAAAAAAGAGTTAACTGAAAAAAAAAAGGAAGACGCCAAAATAGCGTATAGCAGTCTGTATAGATCAGTAACATTTATGTAAAATCATATATCGGGCTTCCCTGGTGACTCAGTGGTAAAGAATCCTGCCAATGCAGGAGACCCAGGTTCCATCCCTGGGTCGGGAAGATCCCCTGGAGAAGGAAATAGGCAACCCACTCCAGTATCTTTGCCTGGGTAATCCCATGGACAGAGGAGCCTAGGGGGCTACAGTCCATGAGGTCTCAAAGAGTTGGACATGACTTAGTGACTAAACAGCAACAAAAATCACACAGTGGCAGACTGCCAGAGTCAAGCAGGTGAATGGTGATGCATATGCAGAAGCTGCTATGTATGTATTACTAGCTCTAAAATTTGTATAGGTTCCTAGTATTTCTGAAAGTTTTATCTGCCTCAGAAAGGAATTTCTGAAATAACATTCTAATTCTTAGTAAAAATAGCCCTCAGGAATCCTCAAATATTCTTGACAATAGAAGATTACATTCCTACTGAACCTAAGCAGCAGTGGATCTGGGGAAAGAAGGAGTAAGGTAAAGGACTTCTCTGGAGAAAAAACTTAAGAAAAGTCTTCTGTGCTCACCTGGAAGATGGGTACTACTTGGGATATCCCATGTGGTTCCACTGGATCCTTCAGTAAAATGCAGAGGTAGTAAATCACCTTCTGCTGTAAGAAAAATAAACCAAATAGGAGAGATCTAGGTGAAACTCAGTTTTCTTTCTCAAAACTTTTCATAAATAACACTTGATAGCTTCTGAACTGAGAGAGGGGTATATTCTCATTCTTTAGAGGAAAAAAGACAAAACAACAAGAACCAGAGATGATTCTGAAGCTGGGCTAGAAAATAAAGTTGAAATGCTAAGTCCCTACCCATGAAAACCTACTGCATCTCTTTAAGAATAAAGGGCATATGTTTTCAATACAAGTTTACTTTTACGGTTTAAAGACATGCCAGCCAAAAAGAAAACACTCTAAGTACTAGTACACGGAGCCCTTAAGTTTCATTCCGTGACATCAGTTACTTGCGGTATTAAGACTCAGTTTAGATCCAGACACACCCCATGGGCTGCCTCCTCTAGGGAGGCCTGTTAACATTTACTGATTTAAATACTTACCATGTAAATAGCCTCATTAATGATGACATCCTTCACCTTGCCCATCTCAATGAAGGTGGTGCTTTCTTTGCCTGAGGCATAGGATGAGGTCATCTGGATGCCCAGGGAATCAATGATTAACAGAGTCTCATGATCAATCTTTACAAAATGGAGGTAACCAAGCAGGCCTAAGAGAGTGATGAAGATGGCAGCAGAGAGGATCATGCTGTTCTGAAGAGAGAGCCAGACACAGGCGGTTAAGATTATCAAGTGTTTCTCTGCTGGTTAACAAGTCAACTCCAGATATTGTGAAAAAAACCTTTGTTCTCCTTGAGGTGAATGGATAGGAAGAACGTGCGTGAAGGAAGAGGAGGCTACTTTTATCTGGGCTCTGCGGAGCTAGGAAAGCACATGATAAGATACATCCAGACAACAAATGGACCCGTCTGGGGAGGAGAGCCTCCCTCAGCAGGATATCCATCACACTGCTCTCCCAGATTTTTCTTCCAAAATTGCAACTTAAGGACTCAGATTTTTTTCTTCTCATCTTTCATCAGTAAAGTATGTAGCAAAATCTCAGACTAAACAGTAATAAATAATAAAATGCTTAGCACAGTGCAGCAGATAATACTCAACAGCTTCCTAATACTCTTGCCAATGACTGGTTCAGAAATGGACCAATGACACAACTCTAGCCAATGACATATGAGGGGAAGTCTGCTGGAGAGCTTTCTAGAAAACTAAGTCCATCTCAAGAAAGAGATCTAAGGAGGAGAAGGCCCCTTCATCCTGAAGTTTTGATGCCCAGAACAAGGCCTCTGCCAAAACTGTGCGGAAGCTGGGCTGAGGGCAGGTAAAGGGTAGGTTGGCAAGATGAAAAAACTAATGTCAACCGAGCCTCTTATGCCCTGTAGAGTCCTTCTTCATCTTGACTTCTGGTTTTGTTAAATAATAAAGATCTTCCTATTCAGGGCCCTTTTGGTTGTTTTGGGTTATGACTGACTGATATGTTAAGGCTGACTGACTAGCTGAAATGACTAAGAACAGTGTTAAGGGTCCCCGAAATGGTATTTATTTCTTTGATTCTAAGAAACTTTTAACATTTACAACCTTTTAACATTTCTGAAGTTGAAGTGTGTTTTTCTATCGGGGTATGTTTGTTTTCCTTTTTTTCCCCAAAAAAAGCTATTTAGAAGGATGGCACAGGAAAAAAAAAAATCATTGATGACCTAGAATCACAAGAGATTCACTAATTTATGGCTGTCATTCCTTGAGGGCAGGAGGTGTTCTACTAATCTTTGTTACTGACAAGATACCCTCTCTGACCTAACTCTAGTCAGACTCTTGTTGAACAATGCAGGCCTTGCTGGCCAAGTTGTAGCAACTTGCTAAGTGAGTTTAGAGAAGACGCTCACCTTGGTTATCTGATCACCCTGGCCTGCCTTCAGCAAGAATCCTGTTGAATCAATTTAGCCAGAATCCCCCATTTACTCCTCATGTTTCCTTTTAGTAATTTTGCATCCATTGACCACTGACCCTGCTCTTTGGCTATAGATTTCTACTGGTCCCTGATGTATTCAGAATTGAACCCAACCTTCAATACTGAGGTCTCTTTTCTCCCATTGCAACAGTTTCTGAATGAAATCTGTTTTTACTGCTTTAACTACTGACCAGCTCTGGTTTTCCTTCAAAGTACCTTTCTACTTCTTTCTAAATAACACATAGTTAAGAGTTAGATAAGAAGTCTAGAAACTATTTGGGCATGTGATCTGCTTTTGTCTGGTCCACATTAAGCTAAAACTGGTTTTGTTTTTTTTTTTACATTTTTTGAAGGGTTGATAAAGAAAATGAAACAGAAGAATATGAGACAGAAACCTGCAAAGCCTAAAATATTTACTGTTTGGCCTTTTTAAGAAAGAGTTTGCTGACCTCTGTACTAGATAATTATTTGTTAATTAACAAATGGAGGATGGAGAAATCTATGTGCTGGGTCTTTGATGGGCCCAGAAATACCTACTTTGAGTTAATTAAATGTCTAGTACCTAGTACAGTGTCTTGTACATAATGTGAACTGAATAAGCATTATGGAAGAATGGAAAGAGATAAATTTATGTTCTGGCCCTTACAGATTTATTAGAAGCAAGATTAAAATATATAAAATGTTTCTGGAGAATACTATGATATAGAAGTGACTAAGACAGGATTAACAGACAAAGAGAAAAAGCAAGAAAGAGAGAGATTAAAGCACACAGGAATATCCTATGAAGATTTCTAAGGAAGCAAGATTTAACTTGTGCTGAGGAGGTGGTGATTATTGACAGATATACTTAGCTGAGAAAAGGAAGGGGGAAGAACATTCCGGGTTGGAATAAGTAAGGTAAAAACCTAGAATTCTAATAGAACTGTGAATTTAAAACTGGGAGGAAAGAAGGAATGAAGAACAAGTATATACTTAGGGGATTTTAATATTTTTAAATTTTTTATTTTATTTTGGAGTATAGTTGATTTATAATGTGTTAGTTTCAGGTGTAGAGCAGAGTGATTCAGTTATACATATTCATATATCTTCACATTTTGAAATTCTTTTCCTATTGAGGTTATCACAAAATATTAAGTAGAGTTCCCTGTGCTATACAGTAGGTCCTTGTTAGTTGCCTATTTTAAATATAGTAGTGTGTATATATCAATCCCAAACTCCCAATTTATCCCTCCTCCCTTCTTTCCCCTATGGTAACCATAAGTTTGTTTTCTAAGTTTGTGAGTCCGTTTCTATTTTGTAGGTAAGTTCATTGGCTTACTTAGGGGGTCTGACCCATATCAGCTTTCCTATAAAAGTAATCACTGCCCAAAACTTTATTATCCCTGCATTTTTTATACTTAATTTTTCTTTCTGAAATTCTAACAATCCAATATTGGTTTGGATTGAAGTAAAGCCACATGTTTTAATGAATTCCTCCAACAGATTTCTTCTTATACAAGCTGACAGTCATTACTCTGATTAATAGTTTTGAATAGGAGGAAAAATAGAAATTCTGGTACACAGAGCCCTTAAGAAGTGCTGCAGTGGAGTTTAAAGGAAGATAAGCTTAGCCCTGGACATTGATGAGGGTTAAGCAGGATATACCAGGATGAGAGCAGCGACCCGGGAGCGGGAATAAAGTACAAGAGCGCAAAGTTCACTCAACGTTAAGGAAGGAAGAGAGCTGTCCAGCAGGGGAATGGCGTCCCCAGAACCAGAGAGTTTCTGCCCTCCAGGCCGCACGACTGTAGGAGGGTCCGGCGAGAGCTCTGGGCTCGAGCCTAAGACCCCAAAATCGTTCCAAACCCAAGCCCCGACTCCGAGGCCGGCCTTACCTCACAGAGTGTGAAGAGTCCGTAGGCGGCCAGCCACACGGTGCAGGTGACAGCGGTGAGCGAGCGCAAAGAGATCCGAGGGCAGCTGAGGCAGAACTCTAGGCAGTAGGGGGAGTAGTATCGGCGGTGCAAGGCCAGGCGGCCGCCGCAGATATCTGAGAAGCTTCGCTCGTCCTCCATGGCCTGCTCGCCCGCCCCAGGCCCGGCCATGCCGCGCCGCTCTAGCGCGCCCTCCAGCGTCCTCTCGCTGGCTCTGGACTCACGTCCCCGCCGCGGAGTTGGCCACGCCCCTCCTCTAGGGGCGCGCAGCCGCAGTTCGGCGCGGACGGCGGCGAAGGCTCTTGAGGGGTTCTCTTCACATCTTGCGCGGCCGGAATTCTAAGCGTATATAACCACGGAGATTCGTAGGGGGTGCCAATGCCTGAGCAGACAGATGAAAACCGCTATTGACGTGTTTTCCGCTCGACAAACTGATTTTTATTTCCAAGCTAGAGTACGCCCCCGGGAGGCAGTCAGCAGGTATTCGTTCATAACACTCATTTATTCATTCATTCCGGTGCCAGGCCGTTTTAAGTGCTGAAGGTACAGAGGTGAACAGGATCGACAAGGTCCTTGGCTTCAAGCAGCTTCCATCCTATTGAGAAACAATATAGAAATAATTGCAGGGAGTGTTGTTGCAGTAATATGACCTGCAGGGGTGGCTTGGGGAGCCAGGAAGGTCTCAGAGAAAATATACCAGAGCTGCAAGGATATGGAGCCAGACTGGTCTCTGGGAACTCTGGAGAAAGAATTTGCCAGGAAGGAGGACCAGAAAAGACAAAGCCCCCGAGGATGAAACAGGATTGGCTGTTGGAGGAATCAGGTCAGAGAGGCGAATGCGAGGGAAATGCAGTTGGAAGTTAGGGAAGTAGGTAGGGGTCAGATCCAGAAGAGTCTTGTAGGGCCTGGTAAGGAGTCTGGATTTCATTGCCTAGTTTTCTCTCCCAGACCACTAAGTGGAGCACTGAGTAGGCAGACAAGTCCTGGCTGGAAGGGTTAGCAAGAGTGGAGGATGCAGAAGGTATGGATAAATAAAATTATTAAACTCATGAGTAATAGAGACTTGTGGGATTCCCTTTTCTTTTTTATTTGGAATGTGGCCCAAGAGTGCCTGTGTGGCCCGTTAAGAGAATTATGGTGCTTCAGCCCTGAGGCAGCATCGTGTATTAAAGAATTTGTGTATAAAAATGAGTGGTACAAAGGTCTCATCAGCTTGTGCCCTGATGAAAGTCAGGTTCGGTTTCTCCATCTTCATCCAGGATTTTGTTTTCCTTATTCTTCGAGCATTATTTTGTTTTTCCAATTTTATTTCTGTATACTGAATCTTACCAAGCAGTACACCCCTTTCGTTTTTGTAAATATCATGTGATGTCTTTTATAATGGTAAAAGTGATGTTTGCTTATTATGGAAAATTTGAACAATATAGAAAAGAAGAGGGACTTCCCTGGTAGTCTAGTGGCTGACTCTGTGCTCCCAAAGCAGAGGGCCTGGCTTTGATCCCTGGTCAGGGAACTAGATCCCACATGCCACAACTAAAGATCCTGCATGCCGCAACAAAGATCGAAGATTATGCACGTGTACAACTAAGACCCAGCTTAGTCAAATAAATTTTTTTAAAAATCGTTACCATACCTGGTTATGAAAAATAAGAAAAATTTAAAACATCCATATTTCTACTACTCAGAGATAAACACTGTCAATGTTTTGGGGAACCCACTAGTCCTGGAGTTCTTAACTTGCACACCATAGATAAAATCAGAGTTTTATCTTTAGTTTCATTAACTTCTAATTGAAATTTAACATTTCTTTTGATTATTAAGTAGGCAACAAACCAATTAGAATTAGCAATACTTGTGATTTTTATCGCTGATAGGAACCACAGATATTTTCATCTCATAATAATTATCTCAAAATGTCATTTCCACTCATTACTTGAAAATTTCTGCAGTAATTATTAGACCAACTACTAGATCTCCTTAGTTAATGTGTCAATAGAGACACATATTACCATAAGACATTTTAAAAAATATTCTGATAACTATTTTCATTCACTTTTGTTTGAAATCCTATGTATTCATTTACAAACATTATTGTGATAAGGGGTCCATTAAGTTTATTAGATTTCCAAAGTATCTGTGATAACAAAAATGGTGAAGAACCTGTGCAGGCTCAGAAGTTTCACCACTCTAGAGTCGTAGAAAAAAGACACCTAAATGTATTCAAAGTACTTAATTTTTTGAATATTAAATTATTATATTAAATATTAAATTCTAGGGACAAATAGTATGATAATATAATTCCACAATCTTTATAATCACTTTGCTCTATCAGATCAGCATCTTAATTTGCTTATCTACAGTAGAAATTGAAATCTATATATTTGCCATTTGCTTAGATGCCGCCTGGGATATAAAGTGACAAGATCTCACGACCATATCCCTAAAGACAGCAAGGAGTGATTTTTTTTTTTTTTTTTTAGCTCTCAATGTTGGACTTCAAAGTATTCATCAGCCTTAAAAGTTCAGTAGAGGGGACTTCCCTGGTGGTCCAGAGGTTGAGACTGTGCTCTGAATGCAGAGGGTCCAGGTTCAATCCCTGGTCAGGGATCCAGAACCCACATTTCCCAGCTAAAAATTTACATGCCATAACTAAGTTCTGGTGCAGCCAAATAAATACATAAAACTAAATAAATTTAAAAAATTTTTAAAAGGTCGATGGAATATAACAGCAAGGAAGGGTGGGCTGACAAAAAGAATTCAAACTTAGCAATTAGCAAGTTTCTCCATGGAGTTTTATTAATGATATCTTTTTGCAGGGTCACTAAAGGAGTCTCACAACTAATTCCCTAGTGAATTTAGTTGTGGAGAAGCAGAGAAAGGAGGTATGAGAAACACGTACTCTGTATATGTCACGGCACTAACTGCTACTAAAATCAAATGTCAGTAGCATAACAATAAATGTTTGTTTATTGTCTGTCTATAGTTCCATTTAAGTGCTTCTAGTCAAATAACTCCTCATTTCTGCCTAGTGGTAACTCAGAGACCTTCTATTTAGTGGCTTCACAATCCCTTGGGGCTTCATCAAGTTCCCCTCCGTTGGATCTTCTGCATCCAACAGATAAGGGGGCAAGCGTAGAGTATCATTCCTGGGAAGGTTTATATGGCCAAGTCTTTGACCCACAGAACTCATAAACATGGATATACGTAACTTCAAAGGAGGCCGGGAAACACTGTCTAACAGTATGCCAAGTGGTGAAAGAAAAATGATTTGGTGAACAACTGGCCAGTCTTTGCTATACTTTCCAAAGAGCTCTGGCTACAAGAACAAGGAAATATATTTGAGTGAATTGAGCATTGTGGTGGCAATATACAGAATTAATCGGACCTACTTTTGTTAAAATGGGTACTTACTTCAACTGCTGAAGTTCTTGGAAAGCTGAGTATTTATGAATAGTAAGAAAAATATCTAGCCAAAGAATTCAGATAACTTTTTATTTTTATGGCCCATGCTAGATTCCTTTTTCTTTGGCTGCGAGGGGTCTTTTCTGTGACACTAGGGCTCTCTCTAGCTGTGAGGAACAGGCTCTCAAGTGTGCGGGCTCAGTTCTTGCAGCACGCACCTGGGATCTTGGTTCCCCGACCAGAGATTAAATCTGCATCCTCTGCATTGGAAAGCGGATTCCCAACCACTGAACCACCAGGGAAATCCCCATGCTAGATTCTTAAAACCTTTCTATAGAGCTTTCTTTTAGTATTTACTTACACTTATTGATGGCGTAGTTTTTCTAAGAATACTGTCTTATTCTGTAGTTTTTATTGTTTTTTCTTCTTATGTTATAGCATTAATGATTGTTGCTACTGTGTTAACTGAAAGTAGGCTTAATTTAGGACCACTTACTCATAGGGGAGAAAAAGAAGAGGCCCATCTAAGTGAAAAAGAAATTCCAAATAAATAGGGTTTAAAAAAGATAAATATTGAAATTATACCTGTTTTTAAAAAGCCAACTAAAAGAACTTAAAAAAAAAACTTGTTTCAATTTTGTGAAATTGATCAAAGAAGAATTTACTTTGCATAAAAAAAGGTAAATATAACACACTTCATCCTGTTCAGAATTTCATTTTGGTTTATCTATGTAGTATGGTAATAATAATAATGAGCCATTGAAGAAAGTAGGGAAAACCGCTAGACCATTCAGGTATGACCTAAATCAAATCCCTTATGATTATACAGTGGAAATGAGAAATGGATTTAAGGGCCTAGATCTGATAGATAGAGTGCCTGATGAACTATGGAATGAGGTTCCTGACATTGTACAGGAGACAGGGATCAAGACCATCCCCATGGAAAAGAAATGCAAAAAAGCAAAATGGCTGTCTGGGGAGGCCTTACAAACAGCTGTGAAAAGAAGAGAGGCGAAAAGCAAAGGAGAAAAGGAAAGATATAAGTATCTGAATGCAGAGTTCCAAAGAATAGCAAGAAGAGATAAGAAAGACTTCTTCAGCGATCAATGCAAAGAAATAGAGGAAAACAACAGAATGGGTAAGACTAGAGATCTCTTCAAGAAAATTAGAGATACCAAGGGAACATTTCATGCAAAGATGGGCTCAATAAAGGACAGAAATGGTACGGACCTAACAGAAGCATATGATATTAAGAAGAGGTGGCAAGAATACACAGAAGAACTGTACAAAGAAGATCTTCACGACCCAGATAATCATGATGATGTGATCACTCATCTAAAGCCAGACATCTTGGAATGTGAAGTCAAGTGGGCCTTAGAAAGCATCACTACGAACAAAGCTAGTGGAGGTGATGGAATTCCAGTTGAGCTGTTTCAAATCCTGAAAGATGATGCTGTGAAAGTGCTGCACTCAATATGCCAGCAAATTTGGAAAACTCAGCAGTGGCCACAGGACTGGAAAAGGTCAGTTTTCATTCCAATTCCAAAGAAAGGAAATGCAAAAGAATGCTCAAACTACCCCACAATTGCATTCATCTCACATACTAGTAAAGTAATGCTCAAAATTCTCCAAGCCAGGCTTCAGCAATACGTGAACCGTGAACTCCCTGATGTTCAAGCTGGTTTTAGAAAAGGCAGAGGAACCAGAGATCAAATTGCCAACATCTGCTGGGTCATCGAAAAAACAAGAGAGTTCCAGAAAAACATCTATTTCTGCTTTATTGACTATGCCAAAGCCTTTGACTGTGTGGATCACAATAAACTGGAAAACTCTGAAAGAGATGGGAATACCAGACCACCTAACCTGCCTCTTGAGAAATCTGTATGCAGGTCAGGAAGCAACAGTTAGAACTGGACATGGAACAACAGACTGGTTCCAAATAGGAAAAGGAGTATGTCAAGGCTGTATATTGTCACCCTGCTTATTTAACTTCTATGCAGAGTACATCATGAGAAACGCTGGACTGGAAGAAACACAAGCTAGAATCAAGATTGCTGGGAGAAATATCAATAGCCTCAGATATGCAGATGACACCACTCTTATGGCAGAAAGTGAAGAGGAACTAAAAAGCTTCTTGATGAAAGTGAAAGGAAAGTGAAAAAGTTGGCTTAAAGCTCAACATTCAGAAAACGAAGATCATGGCATCTGGTCCCATCACTTCATAGGAAATAGATGGGGAAACAGTAGAAACAGTGTCAGACTTTATTTTTGGGGGGCTCCAAAATCACTGCAGATGGTGACTGCAGCCATGAAATTAAAAGGCGCTTACTCCTTGGAAGGAAAGTTATGACCAACCTAGACAGCATATTCAAAAGCAGAGACATTACTTTGCCAACAAAGGTCCATCTAGTCAAGGCTATGGTTTTTCCTGTGGTCATGTATGGATGTGAGAGTTGGACTGTGAAGAAGGCTGAGTGCTGAAGAATTGATGTTTTTGAACTGTGGTATTGGAGAAGACTCTTGAGAGTCCCTTGGACTGCAAAGAGATCCAACCAGTCCATTCTGAAGGAGATCAACCCTGGGATTTCTTTGGAAAGAATAATGCTAAAGCTGAAGCTCCAGTACTTTGGCCGCCTCATGAGAAGAGTTGACTCACTGGAAAAGACTCTGATGCTGGGAGGGATTGGGGGCAGGAGGAGAAGGGGATGACAGAGGATGAGATGGCTGGATGGCATCACGGACTCAACGGACGTGAGTCTGAGTGAGCTCCGGGAGGTGGTGATGGACAGTGAGGCCTGGCGTGCTGCGATTCATGGGGTCGCCAAGAGTCGGACACGACTGAGCGACTGAACTGAACTGAACTGATGTAGTATGGATATGTCTCTTTCTATAGATTTTTTTAGTGCGATTTCTCTTGGTGCTACATTACATATATGGCACTGTTTTAGAAAAAACTTGATCTACTGTGTTTCTCCTTTACTCTTACACTACTACCACACACATAACACTTCTGACACCAAATGCTGGGGAGGGGGGTCCCACACCAAGGACAGTAATTCTCCATGACACCAGTTTTCAGACTCCATTATGTTCTGTTCTCTTGTTTTTCCTTGTGCCAGCATCAACCTGTCTCATTACTTTACAGTAGGCATTGAGTTCTCATAGTGTTAAGTCTTTCAACTGTGATATTTTACTTCAAAACTGTTGGCTCTTCTAGGTTCTTTTATTTTCACCAAAAATTTTGCTTGGATTGCATCTATCAATCAATTTAGGGAGAACTGACATCTTTTTTTTTTTTTAACTGAGGTATAGTTGACTTACAATATATAAGTTTCAGGTGTACAACATAGTGATTCATAGTTTTTCAAGATTATATTCTATTTATAGTTATTATAAAGTATTGGCTATATTCCCTGTGCCGCACAATGTATTCTTGTAGCTAATGTTTTTTGCTTTTGCTTTGTTTTTTTTTTTAACTTTTGTTTTGCTTATTTATTTTTTATCATCTTACTTATGTTAAGATTTCTAGGTCATGAACCTGGTACTGTATATATCTGTTTATAGGTCTTCTCTACTTTCTCTTAGTGGTCTTCTGCAGTTGTCTTGTACATCTTTCATCACACTTATTTCTAGGTATTTGGTGATTTTTTATACCCTTACAAATAACATATATTTTAAAAATTTTATTACCTGTTTTTTTAATAAGATATGTTCATTATTTTCCCAAAAATATCAAATTGAAATTTTATAAAAGAAAATATATTCCTAACCTTGTCACCTAAACAAGTTTTCATTTCTCAAGCATTTGAGTTCTTTTGTTTTAATGTTTTTTAATTATTGTAAAGATGATGTAATATAGAACATTTGTGAATGAGAGAAAAAAATTACACAAATCCTAAAGACCTTTCAGTTTTACATATTACTTTTCCATCATTCTCTCTTAGTTTCTGCACTTTAAAATATTATTGTAGTGATAGAATACACACCATTTTGTAATGTTAAAATATAAACTGAGGCATTAAAAAAAAAGAGTTTATTTGAGAAAAAAATCGATTCAAATAGGGCAGTACCAAGCCAGAAGTGAGTAAGAGCTCTCATTCCATTGACAGGCACTAGGGAAAAGACTTCTGTAGAAAAGTTGTTCTTGCTGTTTAGTTCCTAAGTAGTGTCTGACTCTTTTGCAACCCCATGAACTACAGCCTGCCAGGCTTCTCTGTCAATGGGATTTCCCAGGCAAGAATACTGGAGTGGGTTGCCATTTCCTTCTCCAAGGGATCTTCCTGACACAGGGATCCAACCCACGTCTCCTGCATTGCCGGTGGATTTTTTGCCACTGAGCCACCAGGGAAACCCTTATAGAGAAAAGGTGGAAACAAAACAAGGAAATCATCTGATTGGCTATAGAATAAGGTTGTAGTATTTGGAAAGCCTGGTCGGCCATTTGTGATTGGTAGTCCTTAGGTTTAAATTTCTTAACCTTGAGGCATTTATAGGTTTTTTGGTTTGCTTATGAAGGCAGCAAAAGTATTAGAATCAACTCAGTGTAATTTATTTAACAATAATTAAAAATGAATGTTTTGGCAAACATTTTCTATATTTCTATAGAATTTATGAATACATTTAAAATAGCTACATAGAGTTCCAGCCTGTTAACCTACCGTAACTTACTTCATACCCCCCTGTTGTTTTCTTGCTCAGTGAAAATGGCTAGTAACTATTTCAGATAAGGAAGAAAGACAGTGGGAAGATATAGACAACTAGAAAGGGAAAATAGATGCACAGAAATAGAAGGAAACCTGCAGAAAGGGATACAGCATAGAAAGCAGAGGGTTTTTTTCTTGGAGTCATATCTCCACCTTGTGGTACTTTAGGATAGTAATGCTTAATGTTTTCAATTTAAATCAAAGAACACAATGGCCATTTTGTGTGTGGGGGGGTGGGGAGTGGGGGTGGGGGTGGGGGAGGTTTCTGTCACCCCTGAAACATCAAGTGACTGTATATCCTTGAACACTAAAGAGTTTTAAATGGAATAAACCAAATGTGGAAAAGTTTAGTTAAAATGATGGATCTAGTTTGAAGGACATGGGCTTGAGAAACAGGTTCAGACAGACCATTATATTCGCAGCTCAATTTCAAGTGATGGGTATCAATGACTTCTTTAAGTCATTGATGAAGCCACAACTATGTAGCCTAGGAAGTTGTTACCTTCGTGTGAAAATGATTCTGAAGATTTAAAAGGAAAAGTGAAGAAAAAAAAAAAAAAGGCTGGTTAAAGAAAGTCTTGCCATTCAAAGTGTGGTAGGTGGAGCAGCTGTATGGACATCCCCTAAGAGCGTGTTAGAAGTGCAGATTCTTGGGTCTCTTTCTGGCTTACTTTACTCTGTATAATAGGCTCCAGTTTCATCCATCTCATTAGAACTGATTCAAATGTATTCTTTGTAATGGCTGAGTAATACTCCATTGTGTATATGTACCACAGCTTTCTTATCCATTTATCTGCTGATGGACATCTAGGTTGTTTCCATGTCCTGGCTATTATAAACAGTGCTGCGATGAACCCTGGGATACACGTGTCTCTTTCCATTCTGGTTTCCTCAGTGTGTATGCCCAGCAGTGGGATTGCTGGGTCATTTATTGACTATGCCAAAGCCTTTGACTGTGTGGATCAAAATAAACTGTGGAAAATTCTGAAAGAGATTGGAATACCAGACCACCTAACCTGCCTCTTGAGAAACCTGTATGCAGGTGAGGAAGCAACAGTTAGAACTGGACATGGAACAACAGACTGGTTTCAAATAGGAAAAGGAGAACGTCAAGGCTGTATATTGTCACCCTGCTTATTTAACTTCTATGCAGAGTACATCATGAGAAACGCTGGACTGGAAGAAACACAAGCTGGAATCAAGATTGCTGGGAGAAATATCAATAACCTCAGATATGCAGATGACACCACCCTTATGGGAGAAAGTGAAGAGGAACTAAAAAACCTCTTGATGAAAGTGAAAGGAAAGTGAAAAAGTTGGCTTAAAGCTCAACATTCAGAAAATGAAGATCATGGCATCCGGTCCCATCACTCCATGGGAAATAGATAGGGAAACAGTGGAAACAGTATCAGACTTTATTTTGGGGGGCTCCAAAATCAATGCAGATGGTGACTGCAGCCATGAAATTAAAAGACACTTACTCCTTGGAAGGAAAGTTATGACCAACCTAGATAGTATATTCAAAAGCAGAGACATTACTTTGCCGACTAAGGTCCGTCTAGTCAAGGCCATGGTTTTTCCTGTGGTCATGTATGGATGTGAGAGTTGGACTGTGAAGAAGGCTGAGTGCTGAAGAATTGATGTTTTTGAACTGTGGTGTTGGAGAAAACTCTTGAGAGTCCCTTGGACTGCAAGGAGATCCAACCAGTCCATTCTGAAGGAGATCAACCCTGGGATTTCTTTGGAAGGAATGATGCTAAAGCTGAAGCTCCAGTACTTTGGCCACCTCATGAGAAGAGTTGACTCACTGGAAAAGACTCTGATGCTGGGAGGGATTGGGGGCAGGAGGGGTAGGGGACAACAGAGGATGAGATGGCTGGATGGCATCACGGACTCGATGGACGTGAGTCTGAGTGAACTCCAGGAGTTGGTGATAGACAGGGAGGCCTGGCGTGCTGTGATTCATGGGGTTGCAAAGAGTTGGACATGACTGAGCGACTGAACTGAACTGAAGGCAGTTCTATTTCCAGTTTTTTAAGGAATCTCCACACTGTTCTCCATAGTAGCTGTACTAGTTTGCATTCCCACCAACAGTGTAAGAGGGTTCCCTTTTCTCCACACCCTCTCCAGCATTTATTGCTTGTAGACTTTTGGATCATAGCCATTCTGACTGGTGTGAAATGGTACCTCATTGTGATCTTGATTTGCATTTCTCTGATAATGAGTGATGTTGAGCATCTTTTTCTGTGTTTGTTAGCCATCTGTATGTCTTCTTTGGAGAAATGTCTATTTAGCTCTTTGGCCCATTTTTTGATTGGGTCGTTTATTTTTCTGGAATTGAGCTGCAGGAGTTGCTTGTATATTTTTGAGATTAGTTGTTTGTCAGTTGCTTCATTTGCTATTATTTTCTCCCATTCTGAAGGCTGTCTTTTCACCTTGCTTATAGTTTCCTTTGTTGTGCAGAAGCTTTTAATTTTAATTAGATCCCATTTGTTTATTTTTGCTTTTATTTCCAGTATTCTGGGAGGTGGGTCATAGAGGATCCTGCTGTGATTTATGTCGAAGAGTGTTTTGCCTATGTTCTCCTCTAGGAGTTTTATAGTTTCTGGTCTTACGTTTAGACCTTTAATCCATTTTGAGTTTGTGTATGGTGTTAGAAAGTGATCTAGTTTCATTCTTTTACAAGCGGTTGACCAGTTTTCCCAGCACCACTTGTTAAAGAGATTGTCTTTTCTCCATTGTATATTCTTGCCTCTTTTGTCGAAGATAAGGTGTCCGTAGGTGTGTGGACTTATCTCTGGGCTTTCTATTTTGTTCCATTGATCTATATTTCTGTCTTTGTGCTAGTACCATACTGTCTTGATGACTGTGGCTTTGTAGTAGAGCCTGAAGTCAGGCAGGTTGATTCCTCCAGTTCCATTCTTCTTTCTCAAGATTCCTTTGGCTATTCGAGGCTTTTTTGTATTTCCATACAAATTGTGAAATTATTTGTTCTAGCTCTGTGAAAAATGCCGTTGGTAGCTTGATAGGGATTGCATTGAATCTATAGATTGTTTTGGGTAGTATACTCATTTTCACTATATTGATTCTTCTGATCCATGAACATGGTATATTTCTCCATCTATTAGTGTCCTCTTTGATTTCTTTCACCAGTGTTTTATAGTTTTCTATATATAGGTCTTTAGTTTCTTTAGGTAGATGTATTCCTAAGTATTTTATTCTTTTTGTTGCAATGGTGAATGGAATTGTTTCCTTAATCTCTTTTTCTATTTTCTCATTATTAGTGTGTAGGAATGCAAGGGATTTCTGTGTGTTGATTTTATATCCTGCAGCTTTACTATATTCATTGATTAGCTCTAGTAATTTTCTGGTGGAGTCATTAGGGTTTTCTATGTAGAGGATCATGTCATCTGCAAACAGTGAGAGTTTTACTTCTTCTTTTCCAATTTGGATTCCTTTTTCTTTCTCTGCTCTGATTGCTGTGGCCAAAACTTCCAGAACTATGTTGAATAGTAGCAGTGAAAGTGGGCACCCTTGTCTTGTTCCTGACTTTAGGGGAAATGCTTTCAATTTTTCACCATTGAGGATAATGTTTGCTGTGGGTTTGTCATATATAGCTTTTATTATGTTGAAGTATGTTCCTTCTATTTCTGCTTTCTGGAGAGTTTTTATCATAAATGGATGTTGAATTTTGTCAAAGGCTTTCTCTGCATCTATTGAGATAATCATATGGCTTTTATTTTTCATTTTGTTAATGTGGTGTATTACATTGATTGATTTGTGGATTTTGAAGAATCCTTGCATCCCTGCGATAAAGCCCACTTGGTCATGGTGTATGATCTTTTTAATGTGTTGTTGGATTCTAATTGCTAGAATTTTGCTAAGGATTTTTGCATCTATGTTCATCAGTGATATTGGCCTGTAGTTTTCTTTTTTTGTGGCATCTTTGTCAGGTTTTGGTATTAGAGTGATGGTGGCCTCATAGAATGAGTTTGGAATTTTACCTTCCTCTGCAATTTTCTGGAAGAGTTTGAGTAGGATAGGTGTTAGCTCCTCTCTAAATTTTTGGTAGAATTCAGCTGTGAAGCCGTCTGGACCTGGGCTTTTGTTGGGTCTCACCGTAGATCTGTGTGTGTGTGTGTGTGTGTGCACATGCACACATGCGCGCTCAGTTGTGTCTGACTCTTTTGCGACCCCATGGACTATAGCCCGTCAGTCTTCTCTGTCCATGGAATTCTCCAGGCAAGAATACTAGAGTGAGTTGCCTTTTCCTCCTCCGGGGGATCTTCCCAACCTAGGGATTGAACCCCATCTCCTGCATCTCCTGATTGGCCAGCTGATTCTTTACCACTGCGCTACCTGGAAAGCCTCTCCCACCCCCGCCCAAAGGCCTACAGACTCAGAATCTGAGCTTAACAAGATTCTTAGGTGGTCTGCTCACACATTAAAGTTTGAGAAGCACTGAAAGATCTAACTCCTCATACTTCATTGTCTATCTTGACTGCATATTAGAACCACCTGGGGAGCTTTCAAAACTCTATTGTCTGGGTCCATCTCTAATAACTAATGAGTGGGGGGGGGGCGGAGGGAGGATAGGGGCTTGAGTATTTCTTAAAAAGGTCCCTGCTGCTGCTGCTAAGTCGCTTCAGTCATGTCGGACTCTGTGCGACCCCATAGACAGCAGCCCACCAGGCTCCGAAGTCCCTGGGATTCTCCAGGCAAGAATACTGAAGTGGGTTGCCATTTCCTTCTCCAATGCGTGAAAGTGAACAGTGAAAGTGAAGTCGCTCAGTTGTGTCCGACTCTTCGAGACCCAATGGACTGCAGACTACCAGGCTCCTCTGTCCATGGGATTTTCCAGGCAAGAGTACTGGAGTGGATTGCTAGTGCCTTCTCCAAAAAAGGTCCCTAGGTTCTTTTTATCAGCTGCAAGGGTTGAAAACTGCTGGGAGAAATATATTCCTCTGCCATTTTAAGTTCAAGTGGTGGGGGGGCTTGCAAATTAACTGACAAGAGATTAACAGGAAGGAAGTTACACAGTAAGAATGACTCACTGAATAGCCAGAGTAAAGCTATATACACCAACTTAACAAAAGAAGAAGTGGGGAGGACTTCATACTTCAAAGTATGGAAAATTCTGTTTGGCTTTTTGATGTCAATAGGCAGTCGGTTCCCTCTTTGGTGTTAAAGGTCAGTCATTTCCCAATCAGGAAAATCCCTCAGTGGAGTGAGGGGTGGGAGTCAATGGCAAATGTGTTTTCAGGAGGTTCTGCTTAAGTTTTTTTTTTAATGTTCTTTTTATGGCTCATATCAGATATTATTAAAATAATTTTCATACAACTTTGGTGGGCCCTTCATCTTTAAAAAAAAACACACAATCCCTCTTTTAAATTTTATTTATATTTGGCTGCTCTGGGTCTTCTTGCTGCTCTTGCGGCAAGCAGGAGCTACTCTCTAGTTGTGGTACACAGGCTTCTCACTGCAGCGGCTTCTCTGCTTGTAGAGTCCAGGCTCTAGGGTGTGGGCTCAGTAGTTCTGGCATAAGGGCTTAGCATTCTTCCAGCATGGCATGTGGAATCTTCCAGGAACAGGGATTGAACCTGAGTCCCCTGTGTGGGCAGGCAGATTCTTAACCACTGGACCACCAGGGAAGTCCATATTCATTCTTTTAGAACTATCATTCTAGCACCACCATTCTGTTACTCTTAAGTCGCTCAGTCATGTCCAACTCTTTGTGACCCCATGGACTGTAGCCCACCAGGCTCCTCCGTCCATGGGATTCTCCAGGCAAAAATACTGGAGTGGGTTGCCATTTCCTTCTCCAGGGGGATCTTCCCAACCCAGGGATCGAACCCAGGTCTCCCATATTAGAGGCAGACGCTTTAACCTCTGTTACTCTATAATATATATTGTATATATTTTACTCTACTACACTATCCTCCACCTCACCCAGGCTTAAAACCTCTCCTAAACTGCAGCTCAGTACCCCGTATTTCAGTTGCTCCATACTTTTAACCTCTGTCCCTCACCTCCCTGACTGCACTGGTTGACAAAGTTCTCCCCCATACATACTCTCTACCACATTACCTTATGTTATTTATCACACATGTTTTATTTATCATGCAAATCAATACCTACAATTCTATGTCTCAAGGAGAGCTTGGGCTCTTTATCACTATACCCCCAGATCCTAGAACACTATCTGATAAATAGTGGGAGCCCAAATATTTATTGAGTTTCTCCTTCCACTTCCATCGCTGAAGTTCCAAACACCCTACAGATTCCTCCTGGAAAATCCTTAAGCTCAGCTTTAGAGCCAGTTCCATGAGTCCTTCCCTGCCCCATATAAGAGTGGTAATTACATCCTCGGAACTTTCATAGCGTAAAGAGACATAACTTCTTTTAATTTTTTTAAGCTTTTGTTTTGTATGGGGGTATAGTCAACTGAGCGACTTCACTTTCACTTTTCACTTTCATGCACTGGAGAAGGAAATGGCAACACACTCCAGTGTTCTTGCCTGGAGAATCCCAGGGACGAGGGAGCCTGGTAGGCTGCCGTCTATGGGGTTGCACAGAGTCGGACACGACTGAAGTTCAATTAACAATGTTGTGATAGTTTCGGGTGAACAATGAAGAGATGCAGCCATACATATACATGTATCCATTCTCCCTCAAATTCCCCTCCCATATAACATTGAGAAGAGTTCCATGTGCTATACAGTTGGTTGTTGTTGGTTATCCATTTTAAGCACAGCACTGTGTACACTGTGTACAGAGACATGACTTCTTTTAAAACTCACTTATGATAAATTACAAGTGATAAATTATAATTTATCACTTATGATAAATTACGAGGTCCTACTGGATAGCATAGGGAACTATATTCAATATTTTATAATAACCTATACTGGGAAAAGAAGAGAAGCAAAAAGCAAAGGAGAAAAGGAAAAGATATAAGCATCTGAATGCAGAGTTCCAAAGAATAGCAAAGAGAGATAAGAAAGCCTTCCTCAGCAATCAATGCAAAGAAATAGAGGAAAACAATAGAATGGGAAAGACTAGAGATCTCTTCAAGAAAATTAGAGATACCAAGGGAACATTTCATGCAAAGATGGGCTCGATAAAGGACAGAAATGGTATGGACCTAACAGAAGCAGAAGATATTAAGAAGAAGCGGCAAGACGAACTGCACAAAAAAGATCTTCATGACCCAGATAATCATGATGATGTGATCACTCATCTAGAGCCAGGCATCTTGGAAAGTGAAGTCAAGTGGGCCTTAGAAAGCATCACTACGAACAAAGCTAGTAGAGGTGATGGAATTCCAGTTGAGCTGTTTCAAATCCTGAAAGATGATGCTGTGAAAGTGCTGCACTCAATATGCCAGCAAATTTGGAAAACTCAGCAGTGGCCACAGGACTGGAAAAGGTCAGTTTTCATTCCAATTCCAAAGAAAGGCAATGCCTAAGAATGCTCAACTACCCCACAATTGCACTCATCTCACACGCTAGTAAAGTAATGCTCAAAATTCTCCAAGCCAGGCTTCAGCAATACATGAACCGTGAACTTCCAGATGTTCAAGCTGGTTTTAGAAAAGGCAGAGGAACCAGAGATCAAATTGCCAACATCTGCTGGATCATGGAAAAAGCAAGAGAGTTCCAGAAAAACATCTATTTCTGCTTTATTGACGATGCCAAAGCCTTTGACTGTGTGGATCACAATAAACTGTGGAAAATTCTGAAAAAGATGGGAATACCAGACCACCTGACCTGCCTCTTGAGAAATCTGTATGCAGGTCAGGAAGCAACAGTTAGAACTGGACATGGAACAACAGACTGGTTTCAAATAGGAAAAGGAGTATGTCAAGGCTGTATATTGTCACCCTGCTTATTTAACTTCTATGCAGAGTACATCATGAGAAACACTGGGCTGGAAGAAACACAAGCTGGAATCAAGATTGCTGGGAGAAATATCAATAACCTCAGATATGCAGATGACACCACCCTTATGGCAGAAAGTGAAGAGGAACTAAAAAGCCTCTTGATGAAAGTGAAAGTGGAGAGTGAAAAAGTTGGCTTAAAGCTCAACATTCAGAAAATGAAGATCATGACATCTGGTCCCATCACTTCATGGGAAATAGATGGGGAAACAGTGGAAACCGTGTCAGACTTTATTTTTGAGGGCTCCAAAATCACTGTAGATGGTGATTGCAGCCATGAAATTAAAAGACGCTTACTCCTTGGAAGGAAAGTTATGACCAACCTAGATAGTATATTAAAAAGCAGAGACATTACTTTGTCAACAAAGGTCCGTCTAGTCAAGGCTGTGGTTTTTCCAGTTGTCATGTATGGATGTGAGAGTTGGACTGTGAAAAAGCTGAGTGCCAAAGAATTGATGCTTTTGAACTGTGGTGTTGGAGAAGACTCTTGAGAGTCCCTTGGACTGTGAGGAGATCCAACTAGTCCATCCTAAAGGAGATCAGTCCTGGGTGATCATTGGAAGGACTGATGTTGAGGCTGAAACTCCAGTACTTTGGCCACCTCATATGAAGAGCCGACTCATTGGAAAAGACTCTGATGCTGGGAGAGATTGGGGGCAGGAGGAGAGGGGGATGACAGAGGATGAGCTGGTTGGATGGCATCGCTGACTTGATGGACATGAGTTTGGGTAAACTCCAGGTGTTGGTGATTGACAGGGAGGCCTGGCGTGCTGCGATTCATGGGGTTCCAAAGAGTCGGTCACGACTTAGCGACTGAACCGAACTGAACTGATCTGAACTGATACTGGGAAAGAATATGAAAATATATGTATTAATACATAATCTGAATCACTTTGCTGTACACCAGAATCCAACACAACATTGTAAATTAATTATACTTCAATTTAAAAAGACACTTACATATGTAATTTAGTATCTATTTATTCAATATAAATTTATTGAACACCCCTCCTGTACCAGCCACTGTGTTAAATGATATTAAGACACCATTCAGGCTCTCAAAGAAGTTGCTCTCCAGGAGAAAGAGATAATCCTCTAAATGGATGATTGTAAGTCAGAGGCTGCAGTGAACCAGCAGAGGGGTAATCAATACCCTCGATCTGACTTGGTTTTGGATTCTGCTTTTGACCACTTCCTCTGTGACCCTGAGCAAATGCCCTTGCCTTACCAAGTCTTGGTTTCCATATCTTAAATGGAGATTATACCAGTGCCTACCTCACTACATTGTGATGAAAATTTAAATAACACTTGTAACACGTTAAGCGGGTATCTAGTATGTAGTACAGAGAAGGCAATGGCACCCCACTCCAGTACTCTTGCCTGGAAAATCCTATGGATGGAGGAGCCTAGAAGGCCATGGGGTCGGTGAGGGTCGGACACGACTGAGTGACTTCACTTTCACTTTTCACTTTCATGCATTGGAGAAGGAAATGGCAACCCACTCCAGTATTCTTGCCTGGAGAATCCCAGGGATGGGGGAGCCTTTTGGGCTGCCGTCTATGGAGTCGCACAGAGTCAGACACAACTGAAGCGACTTAGCAGCAGCAGCAGCAGTATATAGTAATCATTTAATAATGTTAGCTAGTACTATCATATCTAACTCAGCATTGAAGGGTCTGGAAAGGCTTCCTTGAAGAAGTGACTTCAAACTGAAAACCTGAAGAATGAGAAGGAATTAAATAAGGGAAGGAAGGGAGGGAGGGAGGGAAAGGAAGTAAGGCCCTAAACAGAAAGAACAGTAAGGTGCAAAGGGCTTGAAGGTTGTTTGTAGTGTAGAACCTGAACAAAGGACAAAGTGTTCTGGTGTCCTTTGCAGCCCCAGCCTCTGCTGGCACTAAAAGAGATTTCACACCTAAATTTCATTTGGCCTTTGATGGCAGCTATTGATCTGTTTTTACTTCTTTATCACTGATCAAGGCTAAAATTAAACACCCTCTCTGTGTTGCGGGGGTGAGGGTGAAGGTGGGGGGGTAGTGATGAGTATGTGAGGGGCTCAGGCACCTCCCTCCACACAGAACTACTGGTTGGGCAGGCAATGAGGCCAGTCATTTACTCCTACGTCCCCTCTTCTATTCCCCTCACTTCGGGCTTTCTACTGAATCCAGGAATCCCCACTGCATGGTAAACAGACTGTTATGTCTTACCCTCCTTAGAACTCATCCTCAGTTTCCTTACCTTTATTGTATGAATTCTCCCAGCTCCAGGATGGAAAAGCAAGAAAGAAGGGACCACATTTTCCCCAACTCCCTAATGCAGATTCAGAAACATTAATCTTCTGCCTTTCTGGAAAAAATTCTTTTTCTGAAGTTTATCCTCTTCAACAATGCCCCTGACATCTGACCCCCACCTACAAACATGACGCAAGTCACCGTGTTTCCTCTGCTCTGGACATTTGGGCTATATAGGCATTCTCGTTCTTCAGACCCATAAGCTGGTTTCAACTTAGGGCTATTGGTCTTGCTGTTCCTGAAAGCCTGAAAGGCTCTTTTCCTAGAACTTGTTATGGTAGCTCCTTATCATTCAGGTCTTTGGCTCAAATGTCAGTTTGGAGAGGCCTTTCTTGACCCTTCTCTCTAAAACAGTACATCTGGTTCCATTACTTTGCATTATTTTCTCCATACCATTTACTGCCATCTGAAATTATGTATCTGTGTGTGTGTGTTCAGTCACTAAGTCATGACTGACTCTTTGCAATCCCATGGACTGCAGCATGCCAGGCTTTCCTGTCCTCCACTGTCTCGCAGGAGCTTGCTCAATTACGTTATCTACTTGATTGTTTTCCCCACTAGAATGTAAGTACTGGGAGTGATGAGATTTTATCTGTCATTGTCAACAGCACATAGAACAATGTTTTTTTTGCACATTAAATACTGACAATCTCCAAATGTGTTAAATATTGACAATAAATGAATACATGAATAGTTTAACTAAGAGGCTCTAAACTTTAGAGTCGGGCTTCGCAGGTGGCCCAGTGGTAAAGAATCTGCCTGCCAGTGCAGGAAATGCATGAGACTCGGGTTTGATCCCTGGGTTTGGAAGATTCCTTGGAAGAGGTAATGGTAACGCACTCCAATATTCTTGCCTGGAATATCCCATGGACAGAGGAGCCTGGTGGGCTATAGTCCATGGGGTCACAAAGAGTCAGACACAACTGAATGAGTATACACACAGACTTTCGAGGCAAAAGGTGTGGTCAATGAGCTCAGCCCTTTGGAAATTTCCACTTACCATATCAGAGCCATAGACCAAGGACCATGAATAAGGGCTTCAAAAAAGTCTGTATGTTTTGTTCATTACCAAGCTCCTGTTATGTGCCAAGCACTGTACTCTGGAAAGGATCAAATGATGAACAGAAAGAGTCATGTTTCCTGCCTTTGAGAATTTGCAATTTAGTCCTCTCTGAGTTCCCTTAGATTTGTAGTAAACAGTGGTGTGCTGGGCACTGCTTTTAGCCACCTGTCAGAAAGATCTGCTGGAGCCGAAAATGGTGACCTGCTCCAGTACTGTTGCTTGGAAAATTCCATGGCCAGAGGAGCCTGGCGGGCTACAGTCCCCATGGGGCTGCAGAGAATTGGACACGACAGAGCGACTAAGCACACACAAGATCCTATTGTCAAATTTTCAGGAATTTTGGAAGCCAGTTGTTAAATACTGCCATCATTAAAAGTCAAATTATATAAACTTACAAGTAAATCATGATTAAAAAGATATACTCAAAACTATATGCCTAATTATTTTACTATATCTTACTATTTTATGCTCTTGAGATTATTTATGTTGATTGTATACATACGGTGAAAATATTTTATAATGAGCACATTTTCTCAGTTTCATGTTCAGTGACATCACAATGGTAGCTTGAAATGATAGCCCTTGTGGAGTATTTATACCAGGGAGATCTCTCAACACCATCATCAGGTCTTACCTACTGACCACCCTGCACCTATCACCCCCAGCACACACTCCCAGCAACCTATCAAGGGATAGAGTATGTGTTGGCAGCCAGTGAATTGCAGAGGCAGAATCTCTAGGTTCTTCTACAAAGGAAGAAGAAAAAGAGAACCAGCTGGTTTGGACCTGAGGAAAGGTCCAAGAGCTATACTATAAAAGAGTACTACAAGTCTTAAAATAAATTTCTAATATTTAACTCATTCTTTTATGTAATTTTAGAATATCATCTTTAATTACTTATTTTGAAAATAAATACCTATTTGGAAATAAAAGCAGACCTGCCTGTTATTTGAACTTTGGGTTTTAAAGAAATGAATTATAAAATATTTCAGATATATAAAATTAATAATTTTTAAGTATAATAGTGATATAAAAATCTATTCACTCCCCTGATGTATGGTGCTGCTGCTGTTAAGTCGCTTCAATCGTGTCTGACTCTTAGCGACCCCGTGGACTGCAGCCTACCAGGCTCCTTCGTCCATGGGATTTTCCAGGCAAGAGTACTGGAGTGGGTTGCCATTGCTTTCCCCTGATGTATAGTATTGTGGAACTAGTAATTTACCTGTGAGTAAACTGTAGGTGTTGGAAGACCAGTGAAAGTGACATGCAAGATTCACGTAATACTTTAGAAAATCAATCTGGTGACTCACAGTAGGTGCTCATGAGCTGAGGTTTCCAGGAAAACCTGAGGTAATCTGTGACAGTATCAACTTCTGAAAACATAGCAAGGGGAAAAAAACAGATGGGTCGATGGGCAAGAAAAACGCACTTAGATAATTACAAGGACCTGCTCAAGGGTGACAAATCAGTGACTTCCTGAGCACAGCCCCATCCAGTCTCTCCACACTCCCCCACCCTGGAGAATTTGTTTAAAAACCAGGCCGTTGGTGCCCTACCCCCACAGAGTTACTTAGCCAATAATGTTTAGTGGTCAGACTCAGTAATTTGCATTTCTGCCAAGCATGCAAATATTGACCCTGCTGATCTGGGACCACACTTTCAAAATCACTGCCTCACAGTAATACTCTGCTTATTTTGCTAAGGCTTCAAAGACACCTTTTTCTAAACCAGCAGGGGGAGACAGGTATACAATTTAGCCTTTAAAAATAAAATGAAAAATCCCATGGACAGAGGAGCCTGGTAGGCTGCAGTCCATGGGGTCACGAAGAGTCAGAAATAACTGAGCGACTTCACTTTCACTTTTCACTTTCATGCATTGGAGAAGAAAATGGCAACCCACTCCAGTGTTCTTGCCTGGAGAATCCCAGGGACGGGGGAGCCTGGTGGGCTGCCATCTATGGGGTCGCACAGAGTCGGACACGACTGAAGCGACTTAGCAGCAGCAGCAGGAATTCCCTGGTGGTCCAGTGGGAAAGACTCCGTGTTTTCACTGCCAACAACTGGATGGATCCCTGGTCCCCTGGTCGGGGGAACTATGATCCCTCACAAGGCCCTGCAGCGCAGCCAAAACACAAACTAACAAAACCTGTCTTATAGTACTAAAGCTCCTTGGAATTATGACATTGCCATGGAGACTTCTGAAATATTTTAAAGAGCAGCATGTAAGTTGGCATCAGGTGAAAAATTCTTCAGGTATTTATATAAAAATTTATTTTTGATAGGACTAATGTCCAGATTCCTATAAGTCATTCCTTACAAGTCATTCCTGTAAGACACTAGTCATGGTTAAGGGCTTGGAATCTAGAGTCAGGTAGCTACCACTTACAAACTTCCTGACTTTGGAAAAGTAAATATCTTCTCTAATCCTGTTTCCACGACCTTAAAATAGTCACTACTTTATGGAATTGTTAGAGGGCTAAAAGTTCTTAGAACTTACGTTGGTTATTAGAATATTACTATTACAACTTTAAGTAGTTACTGTCAGCTCTTTCAGTTCAGTTCAGTCGCTCAGCCATGTTTGACTCTTTGCGACCCTGTGAATCGCAGCACGCCAGGCTTCCCTGTCCATCACCAACTCCTGGAGTTTACCCAAACTCATGTCCATCAAGTCAGTGATGCCATCCAACCAGCTCATCCTCTGTCATCCCCTATGCCTCCTGCCCCCAATCTCTCCCAGCATCAGGGTCTTTTCCAGTGAGTCAGCTCTTCATATGAGGTGGCCAAAGTATTGGAGTTTCAGCGTCAACATCAGTCCTTCCAATGAACACCCAGAACTGATCTCCTTTAGGATGGACTAGTTGGATCTCCTCACAGTCCAAGGGACTCTCAAGAGTCTTCTCCAACACCGCACTTCAAAAGCATCAATTCTTTGTCGCTCAGCCTTCTTCACAGTCCAACTCTCACATCCATACATGACCACTGGAAAAACCATGGCCTTGACTAGACGGACCTTTGTTGGCAAAGTAATGTCCTGCTTTTGAATATGCTATCTAGGTTGGTCATAACTTTCCTTCCAAGGAGGAAGCGTCTTTTAATTTCATGGCTGCAATCACCATCTGCAGTGATTTTGGAGCCCCCCCAAATAAAGTCTGACACTGTTTCCACTGTTTCCCCATCTATTTCCCATGAAGTGATGGGACCAGATGCCATGATCTTCATTTTCTGAATGTTGAGCTTTAAGCCAACTTTTTCACTCTCCTCTTTCACTTTCATCAAGAGGCTTTTTAGTTCCTCTTCGCTTTCTGCCATAAGGGTGGTGTCATCTGCATATCTGAGGTTATTATATGAGATACTGAATAAAGAGCCCCTGTCAGCTCTTTAGCCTCCCTAATATTGAGAAGTAGTTCAGATATGTTGCTATGCTTGTTTTTTAATAACCGGTACTCCCATTATTCAGATGAAGAACTGTAAACGCCTAGAAGGTAATTTATAAATCCTAATTTCACATCCAAAATACCTAAAATAGGTGAGTTATTAATATTAACATGCCCCTCCCGGAGAGCTCTAATCTGTATTGGATATCTCCTAGCCTTTGACGCCCAAAGGGGGTGATAAGCACGTTTCCTGGACCTTGAGCTCTGAGATGAAACAGAGCTGATGGACACCAGCTTGGTCTTGGCCAGGCACTCACGTGGGGTTGGAACATGTCCAGCCCCAGCCAACTCTTCCGTAGAACTGGCATCTGCCAGGCGTGCATTTGTGCGAAGAGTCACGATCCTGGAGCCTACGTACGTGTTGGTTGGTTCGAGAGTTCCGCTGAGTTCGCGAATTTTGAGGCGGGGGGGCGGCGGCCGCTTCCCGCCAAGGGACACACCTCTCCGGGACCTCCCTCTTATTGGCCAGGCCCCCGATCTTGGCCCTGTGGCGTCAGCGGCAGGGGCATGTCCTTGGCCCGAGAGCCCAGACCCGAGCCAAGTGACATCAGCGAGAGCAGGGGCAAGGAGCAACAATGGGCGGGGCCTGCAGGAAGGTGTGCCGGGGGCTGGCTGGGGGCGAGGCGGCGGGGCCTGGGCGGGGCCGGGCGACGGTGACGTCACGGGTCGGGGGCGGGGCGGCGCGCGCCGCTAGGCTTTAAGCGCTGCCCGCCCCTGCGCTCACCTCAAGCGGCGATCCGCACGCAGCAGACCTTTGCGTCTACTACTTCCTGCGCTGCCCATCATGTCCCTGAGGAGCCACCTTTCGCGTCTCCTCCGAACTCAAGTGCACTCCGTTCGGAAGAAGTCTGTCCACTCCGTGGCTGTCATTGGAGCCCCATTCTCCCAGGGACAGGTGAGGACTGGGACCTAGCACTTTGGGGCAGGGTTTCTCTCCCCTCAAACCCCCACCCCCAAACCCCTCACTCGAGCCCCGGAGAAAATCGGGACCGGTGGAAAGAACGAGGAGGCTAGGAGAGGATGGGGAGGAACGGAGAGGGGGATGAGGTTGTGGATTCCCGCGACTGGACGCCGGAAGAGCACGTGGGATTTTTTTCCCCCCGGTAGAAGATGGGAAAGGAGGGAGGGGATGGATGGAGGGCACCCTGTTTGCGAGGCGGACTGGGGGTAGCGGCCTGGTGGGTTTCTTCAGCCTCCCTTCCGAGGAGAGATAAAGAAGTGGATTCCCCTCGGGGTGATGGAGGAGAGGAAAGACGGGAGAGGATTTCACAGAGGGCCTGGAGGAGGAAAATCCCCGGTGGAAAATCGAGGGCGGAGAGGCTAAAGACAGCGACCGAGGATTTAAGCCTCCAGGGTCTATTCTCAGAAAGAGCGTTCACTGGAAAGGAAGTCGGCGCTTGTCTCTCCAGCGGCGGGAAGACTGAAGGGGCTGTTTTGTCCTCTCTTCAATGAAAGAAACCTGCAGTCGTGGAGACCTCACTGATGGAGAAGCCAGGGCTCAGCCCAGGACAGCGATGCACACACCCGACAGCTAGATTCTGACATGGTTCAGCCTCAGTCTTATCTCCGCCTGCCCTTACCGACACCGAGTGACTTGGGAGGTTGATTTGAATCCAGTGGTTGTTGTCTCTCTCCTCCTTCCCTCCAAAGATCAGAAGATCAGATTAAAAGATTGAAATGATCAGAACTCAGATTAAAAGAATAAAAGGAAGGCCTGATGCTGTCACAGGTTTCCAGAGGGATCTGCTGGAAATTAAGAATACTATTGCAGACTTCTGTTTTTTTTGTGAACTAAAATGGTCTTATTTTCAGTCATCTTCCCTCACATCTAGCTCTAATTTAACTTACAGAAAAGAAAAGGAGTGGAATGTGGTCCTGCTGCTGTAAGAGAAGCTGGCTTGATCAAAAGGCTCTCGGATCTGGGTGAGTGGCTGGATTTTAGAAGCCTGAAGGCTGTTAATAGGCCAGTTCAGAGTCTTATTCTCTTGTATCCTGAAACTGTACGGTGTGCTTGGAAAGCACTTCCCATCCTCCCTTGGATTTCACCTGCAGCTTAAGATCTATGGAGGAGTCTTTAGGCAAAGTCTTCTTGCAATAAAGAGCGAATGGGAAAGGCAAGGAGGTGAAGTGAGGCAGGACCTGGAGCAAGTGCTGGTGACTGCAAAGTGGTGCTGAGGATGCTGGCTCCCGCTCCCACTGGACAGTCAACCTTTCCTTGAAATTCTAGTTCTCCTAACTCAGTCAGAGGTCCTTCTGATTGATCCGTCTAACCAGTTTCCTGTCTTCAAGTCATTTGTTTCCTCCTTAGTTTTAAGAACTTGCTATGACTGTAAGCGGAGACTTAGATCTGTGTTCTCCAAATGAAAATAACTGGGTTTACTTGTCAGAAATAGAGATTCCTTGGCTTCACTGAGGACTAATCTGATTTTCTGGCTCTGAGGTGGGACCCAGGCATGTGCATTTTTCACAGACAGCCCAGATAATCAGAAGTAATATTGCTGTCTTGTAATCAGGATAGTGTTCTAAACATACAGAACCAGAAGTAAATCCCACCCACAGATACATGCCATTTGTCTAGTAATGGAAAAGCTTTTTAGTAACAGGGCACCGAATTCCAATACCCTTATGGTAAGAAGTGTCTTATATCGAACTCAGATGTTTCTAGCTGCTATTCAAGGCCATTTCCTCTGTTACATTAGGACCCTTCACATACCTCTTCTGGAGCTATAAAGTGCAAAAGGCGTGGCAGTAGGGAACTATAGGTCCTGGAGACAGTAATACAGAGGCTAGGTGGACTACAAATCCCCTCCCCATGCTTGCTTAGAAATCTCTGCTGATCATTGAGTCCATTCCAGGGGTGGGTCATCTCCCTCTAAAACAGGATTAATAAACTCCCTGAAATCACCTTGTATTGAGGGGCCGTTCGTACACCTCTGGCTACATGTGGATGTAGTGTCTTGGTTTGAATATTGAAAACTTTTCTGTTAAATAATAAAGAACCCTACTGAAGAAGGAACTATAATTGATCACTTTAATAACTTTCCAAGTTTACCACCAAAGATGAGAGAGAAGATTTACTTTTCATGTGTCAACAAGTTACCTGATGGGAGGAGATCGTCCCCCTCTTCCTGCTTATAAATGAAGGTGTGTGTACTTGGTCAATCAGTCATGTCTGACTTTTTGTGACCCCATGGACTATAGCCCACCAGGCTCCTCTGTTCATGGGCATTCTCCAGGAAAGAATAATGGAGCGGGTTGTCATGCCCTCCTCCAGGGGATCTTCCCACCTCAGGGATTGAACCCAGGTCTCCTGCATTGCAGGTGGATTCTTTACCGTCTGATCCACCAGGGAACCCCATAAATGAAGATACTGTCTCTTTGAATCAGCTGTACATTCTTTCTTTTTAAAAGTGTCTTTTACACTGAGGAAAGCAGTTTCTGCTAATCGCTATTTTAAAATAATGGGTAAACCTGCAGCCCATCTGATAAACTGAGCCTAGCTTTGCTAAAATTGCCTGCTCATTCTATTCTGCCTTAAGAGACTCCTGACTGGAATCAATTGTAGCTTCTTACAGGGGAGGTTAGTAATACCCAGCTGCTGCTGCTGAATGAGGGGGAGGGGAACGTTTATAGCAGCTTCTCTTGCTCATGCTTTGTAGACCTTCTTTCCAGCCACAGAGCCTGGTATTTTTCCATTCCAACCTGGGGAAGCCATTCTCCCTAAAAATTCCACTCGCTCAAAAACTTCTTGTGTAAATTTCCAACCTAAAGTAATGATGAAGCTTCAGTTTATTTGGTCCCCCCTTTAATTTTTTCCAGATATTTTTAGTTTTACACTTTATGTCCTTACCCTGTAGCTGATTGGCAGCCCAGTATTACAAGCAGTCTGAAATAGGATCTCATTGCATATTAATAAGATTGTGGCACTCAGCAGATTTCCAGCATGTGGGTTTGGCTAATCTCCAAGAAGATGCTGGAGAAAAGTACCAAGAGAAGTTTTAAATGGCACTATTCTGAAACAGTACCAAATAAGCAGCATGAGTCAAATTTCAAGGGAGAGAAGACCCGTGGAAAGGTAGCTCACAAATCCCTTTGTTCCGTGCCTTCTGCTCTGATGTCACAGGCTGCTGGTGTTGCCATGGCATCAGTTAAACTTCCTGTTCCCTTGAATGAATGTATTTGATTTTGTCTGGGTTTGTTTGTTCCTTTCCCTGGGCTTAGGCCATTCAGTGGTTCCTCTCTTGGGTGACCACTTTAGTATATAAAGAGAGCCTGAGAGAAATGAAAAAGTAATTTCTCTGACAAGGCTTAGGTGCAGGGCCATTGCTCCTGATTCTAGTTAGCGCTTATGGTCATGGTAATTTGCACTCTTTCCTCCAAAAGGGGAATGAATGTTCTGTGGGTAAGAGAGTTATAAACTGAGACTAACAGTTTGAGGTGTCTGTTATTGTAATTATGGTAATTTGACCCATCTGTGTAAGGAGTGATGGCAGCCACTGAGGCGACAGCCTGAATGAACCGTGCTCGCGAGATCAGCCAAAGGTTTTGGAGTTCAGGAAGCCATTGTTCCCCTCAACTAGGCGAGGGACATTTATGCTTTTGTCCCATTTGGTGCTCCATCAGAAGCAGGGCAGGAATCTCTGGTTGAGACCTAAGCAAGAACCAATAGAGAGCCGGAGATAGTTTAAACATAGAGATATCAGAGCTGTTTGTTTGGGACAGACTGCTATGTGAGTGCAGGGGTCTGTGTGTGCTTTCAATGTTTGGTAGAGAATGGTAGCCATCACACATTTAGTTGTATGATAGTGATGCTTCAGCCTGGCTCCCATCCCACCATTGTACTGAAACTACCCCGAATAAGCTTACTGGTTTGTCAGCCTCTTTTTTGCTGGACCTCTCTACTATATACCACTTCACTCCTGAAATATCCCGTAAGTCAAGACACTGCTGTCTCCTAAGCCTTCTCCCCATTTCTTGGTCCTTCCTGGACTCCTTTTTGGGATCCTCCTCTTCTTCCCAACTCTCAAGTGCTCATGTCCCCAGTGTTCCTCCAGCTTTCTTCTGAGTAGCTTCATCTCACTGTCACAGATGTCTCAAACTCAACAGGATGGAAACAAAATTCATTACCTCCCTCCCCAGTTTGGTCCTTGGTAGGGGGATGGTTTTTCCACTGGTCATGTATGGATGTGACAGTTGGACTGTGAAGAAGGCTGAGTGCCGAAGAATTGATGCTTTTGAACTGTGGTGTTGGAGAAGACTCTTGAAAGTCCCTTGGACTGGAAGGAGATCCAACCAGTCCATCCTAAAGGGATCAGTCCTGGGTGTTCTTTGGAATGAATGATGCTAAAGCTGAAACTCCAGTACTTTGGCCACCTCATGCAAAGAGTTGACTCATTGGAAAAGACTGATGCTGGGCGGGATTGGGGGCAAGAAGAGAAGGGGACGACAGAGGATGAGATGGCTGGATGGCATCACCGACTCGATGGACATGAGTTTGGGTGAACTCTGGGAGTGATGGACAGGGAGGCCTGGCATGCTGCGATTTATGGGGTCGCAAAGAGTCGGACACGACTTAGCGACTAAATGAACTGAACTGAGGGGAGCTAAGATCCCACATGCTTTGTCGCCCCCCAAAAAAACAAAAAAAAAACATAAAAACAATATTGTAGCAAACTCAATAGAGATTTGTAAAAAGGTCCACATAAAAATTAAAAGATCCTACATACCACTGTGAAGAATGACAATCCCACATGCTGCACCTAAAACCCAGTGGAGCAAAATACATAATTTTTTTTAAAAAAAGAATATTAAAAAAAAGATCCTTTATAATTTGACCCTCAACTACCTCTTCAGACTTCTCTCCATCCACATTCCACTTCATTTTTGTGCTAACTAGGGTTGTGGGCACTTGACCTCGGCTCTACCAATAGAAACACCCATCCTAAACCTTGTCTTGATATTCTGAATGGAGCAGTGAAGATTTCATTCCGTGAGGGGCCATGGTGGCGGCAGTTGCAGCAGTAGCTTGTGTCCGTGGGATCAGCCATGCAAACTGCAGTGCTTCCTACCTGCTAGTAGTGGAGTTGACAGCTGCAGTAGTATCTTCACTGGGCAAACCTGCATTGGAAAGGCAGAGTCTTAACCACTGGACCACCAGGGAAGTCCCAAGCGTAAAACTTGAAAATGTCATCAAGTTCTAGGCGTGCCTGACTATGGTAAACAGACCTACCTTAGTGTGTTAACTGTGACTTACTAATAATTT
The DNA here is from genome assembly GCF_042477335.2 of Ovis canadensis. Classification (NCBI taxonomy): domain Eukaryota; kingdom Metazoa; phylum Chordata; class Mammalia; order Artiodactyla; family Bovidae; genus Ovis; species Ovis canadensis. Next base: position 89,847,237 of record NC_091251.1, read on the forward strand.
TACGTTCAGTGTTCTGTACCTTAAGCATGGTGTAGGTTATAGGAGTACATATATTTGCCAAAACTCATTGCACTTAAAATGTCAACGAATATAAAGTAGACGTCAAAGCTGCTTAAACATTTCTAGGTTTATTCTTTTTTTCTTTTCATACTGTGCATAGGGTTCTCAAGGCAAGAATACTGAAGTGGTTTGCCATTCTCTTCTCCAGTGGAGAGCCAACTCATTGGAAAAGACCCTGATGCTGGGAAAGATTGAGGGTAGGAGGAGGAGGGGTCGACAGAGGATGAGTTGGTTGGATGGCATCACCGACTCAATAGATACGAGTTTGAGCAAACTCTAGGAGATAGTGAAGGACAGGGAAGTCTGGCATGCTGCAGCCTACACAGTCACAAAGAGTTTGGCATGACTTAGTGACTGAACAATAGGTGTATTTTTAGGATCAGCTTTTAGTCACTAAAAACTATAACAAGTTCACTATTCGCATTGTGACTGTCTGCGGGTGTTAGTCACTTAGTCGTGTCCAACTCTTTGTGACCCCATGGACTGTAGCCCACAAGTCTCCTCTGTCCATGGAATTCTCCAGGCAAGAATACTGGAGTGGCTAGCCATTCCCTTCTCCAGGGGATCTTCCTGACCCAGAGAAAGAACCCTGGTCTCCTACATTGCAGGCAGATTCTTTACCATCTGAGCCACCAGGGAAACCCTCAATTTCATTATTTTGTATATTCAAAAAATTTAAGCACTACAGAGGAACTAAAAAGCCTCCTGATGAAAGTGAAAGAGGAAAGGGAAAAAGTTGGCTTAAAGCTCAACATTCAGAAAACTAAGATCATGGCATCCGGTCCCATCACTTCATGGGAAATAGATGGGGAAACAGTGGAAACAGTGTCAGACTTTATTTTTTGGGCTCCAAAATCAGTGCAGATGGTGACTTCAGCCATGAAATTAAAAGACGCTTACTCCTTGGAAGGAAAGTTATGACCAACCTAGATAGCATATTCAAAAGCAGAGACATTACTTTGCCAACAAAGGTCTGTCTAGTCAAGGCTATGGTTTTTCCAGTAGTCATGTATGGATGTGAAATTTGGACTGTGAAGAAAGCTGAACGCCAAAGAATTGATGCTTTTGAACTGTTGGAGAAGACTCTTGAGAGTCCCTTGGACTGCAAGGAGATCCAACCAGTCCATCCTAAAGGGATCAGTCCTGGGTGTTCTTTGGAAGGACTGATGCTAAAGCTGAAACTCCAATACTTTGGCCACCTCTTGCTAAGAGTTGACTCATTGGAAAAGACTCTGATGCTGGGAGAAATTGGGGGCAGGAGGAGAAGGGGATGACAGAGGATGAGATGGCTGGATGGCATCACCGACTCAATGGACGTGAGTCTGAGTAAACTCCGGGAGTTGGTGATGGACAGGGAGGCCTGGCGTGCTGCGATTCATGGGGTCACAAAGAGTTGACTGAGCAACTGAACTGTACTGACTGAAGCTTTAGATACTAGAAATACAATAGTGAACAAAACAGAAATACCTGTTATCATGGAACTCTCATTCTAATAAGGGGTGGTTGGAAGCTGATATAATTAAAACATACAGTATGTCAGATGTAATGACATAAATAAATGAATGTAAGGGTTGGGGGATGGGGTAAGCATTGCAGATGTAGGTAGGAGGCTTCACTGAGAAGGGGTCCTGTGAGCAGACCTATGGGAGATAAGGAAAGGAACCATGTGCATATCTGAAAGAAAAGCATTTTAGGAAGAAGGTAAGTGCAGTAAGTGAAGTGTAAAGACCCTGAGATAGAAAGGTGCCTGGAATGTTGAGGGAACAAAAAGCTACTCCTAAGGTCCTTCCAGTGGTTGTCTTATGGAAAGGGGAGGGCATTTCTACACTCTCATCTCCAGTTTTTCAAGAAAAGCCAGAAATCTGGGTTCTTATAGGAGATTTAAGAAAAACGTGATATCATAAAATGGAATATTGAGTCACAAAAAGGAATGAATTGCCAGTTCATGCTTCAAAATGGATAAACTCTGACAGCATGATGCTGAGTGAAAGAAGGAAGACCACATATTGTATAAATCCATTTATGTGAAATGTCCAGAGCAGGCAAATCTATATAGAAAATGATTAGTGGTTCCCAGTGACTCGGGAGAGAGAGAATGGGGAGTGACTGCTAGTGGGTCCTGGTTGCTTTTTGGAGTGTGTTTAGCTTTTCTGGAATTAGTAATTTGCTAATGCCTTGGCAAAAGTACACATCACTGATGAGCTTGAATATAGGCAAATCTATTATAGGCATTACTGGGTGGGATTTGGCAACTTTTAATATAACTGTATCTTTCCGGCTTAGGAAAAGGCAGCACAGAATTTAACTTACATCTTATATTTCAAAGTTGTTTGATAGCTAACCTTTATTATGTTCTAAGCACTGTGATAGGCTTTTGCTCTTATGAGATCCTTACTCTTAAGAGCAAATTATGACATTAGGATGGCTAGCATCAAAACTAAATAACAGTTGTTGGTGAGGATGTGGAGCTATTGGAACCCTTGTGCACTGTTGGTGGGAATATAAAATTATTCAGGTACTGTGGAAAAGAGTATGGCATTTTCTCAAAGTTAAAAATAGTTAATAGATGATCTACAAATTCTACTCTGGCCACATATTCAACAGAATTGAAAAACAGGGTTTTGAAGAGATGTTTGTATACCCATATTCATAGCAGCATGCTTCATAATAATAGCCCAACGGTGGAAGCAACCAAGTGTCCCTTAATGGACGAATGGATAAACAAAATGTGGTACAAACAAACAACAGAAAATTAGCCTTAGAAAGGAAATTGACATATGCTATAACATGTTGAACCTTGAGCATTATGTTAAGTGATATAAGCCAGTTGCAAAAAGACATACTATATGATTCCATTTATGAGGTACCTGGAGTAGTCAGATTCATAGGGGCAAAGTAGAATGGTGGTTCAGGGACTGGAAGAAGAGGGAATGGAGAGAGATGGTTTAATGGGTACAGAATCTCAGGTTTACAAGAAAGAGTTCTGGAGATGGATGGTGGTGATCATTATCTAGCAATGTGAACTTAATACCCCTTAAAAGTGATTAAGATGGTTATTTTTATGTGTATTTTACCATAATTTAAATTTGTGTGTATTTTACCACAACTTAAAATTTGAAAATGAATTAGAATATTATAAGAACAAAGAAGTTCACTTGAGGTTGTAACTTCTTAGGGACATAATAATGGTGTATGCTTGAAAATTTTTCAACTTGTTATTTAGCACACTGTTCTATAAATAAAAGCTGAGAATGGAAAAAAAAAAAAAAGTATGGCCTGAAGGTCATACAGTCAGCAGTAGAAGTAGTTGAGAGCTTCACAACTTGCCATATACAACCTAGCCCCTCAGTTGGGGCAGTCAGCTGCCTTCTTGGTTCATCATGGCTGAATAAGCTGAGTGGCACCATCATAAAGTATGGTCTCCAGCTTCTTCTGAAATTCCTGTATTTCTTATGATGGCTATTTCAAACCTACCCACAATTCTCCTATTTTTCCAACTCAAGTATGAACTCCCTTAACTTCTAGCTCTTCTCCCCATCATCCCCCCAGTTAGTTGTTATCTACAAAGATGTTATGACACTCTCCTTAGAGGATGAGGTATCCAGTCCTTCCTGGATAGGCAGGTACAGTTGCATGTGATGAAAGTCCCAAATAACAGTGCTTTAAGAAAAACAGTTCACTCTCCAGGAAATAGAGTCTAGAGGGAAGTCAGAGCTGGTTTGGAGGCCCAGTTCCTTGACATTCAGACCTAGATTCTTGTCTTGCTGTATTACCAGCAAGGCCTCTATCTAATGGTCCCTTAAGGCTGTGGCCTCGTTTCTGGTGGCAGGATGGGAGAATGAACCAAGAAGCGGGCATAGGGAGAACCTGTGCTTTCCCTTAAGGGAAGTTCCCAGAACATTGCTGGAGGATGCCGCTGCTTATCCTCTTGGCCCCAGTATGTCGCATGGCCACAGCCAGTTGGAAAGGAAGATGTTGAATTTAGTCTATTCTAGGGGGTCATGCCTCAGCTATTAATAAAATTCTTTCTGGAGGAAGGGAAGAGCAGATACTGGACAAGTGATTCTCGGCCATGCCATCTCCCTGGGGTCTAGAGCCTGTCTCTTTCTACTTCCTGAGTGACCTTGCTCCGGCACTTAGCCCTTCTTTCCCTTGTTTCTCAGCACCTGTCTATTAACCTGTCCCTTCAATAATTCAGTGCAAATCTTACCCACCTCCCACCCCCTGTCTGCCAAAATTAGCCTTCCAGCCCTTGTCCAGATATTTTGCTTCTCTTCAGAGCCACTGTCTTGGCTTCCCCACTGCCTTTTTACATATCTCCTTGCTATAACCTGGTGTCCTGGGCCATCACTGCAATGAAACTGATTTTGCTAAGGTCTCTGACCTCCTACTTTCTAATACGGTGGATTCTGCAACATTCATATTTGACACTATTAACCGTGCCATCCTTATTGAAACTGACACCACCCTCTTCTGCTTTTAATTCTTCGGATTTCTTTGCAATATTCTCTGCCGTCTACATGTTGGTATTTATCAGGGTTTTTGCCCTTGATCCTCTTGCTTTATGCTGCCTTGGTTGGCAGTTTGTCCATTTCCATGGCCTTCCTGGTACTGGTACATTGATGCCTCCAGAGCTTTATCTCCAACACTTAAAATTCTCTTTCCTTCCAGCTCCAAACTTATATACCAGCTGGCTTCCATGTATCTTAACTTTTTTATTATGGAAGTGTTCAAACATAAGAAAAGTAGAGATGGTAACATAATGAATTTGATGTCTCACCTAGTACCAATTATCCATACCTGGCAATGTTTCTCATCCCACCTCCATACCTTTTGAAGCAAATAACAGACATCCTATTTTTTCATCTGCAAATATTTCATTGTATTTCTTCAAAATTCAAGAAAGCTTTAAAATTAACTACAATATTTACTGCATCTAAAATAAGTTAGTATCAAATACAGAGTATCAGGGAAATATAATTTAAAAGAATTTCTCAACTGAGAACCTGTCCACAAAGGTGGTAGAGAAGGAAAACAGTTTATTTTTGAATAAGCATTAAATCAGGCAATCTGCTGAAAAATTACAAAGATAAAGAAATCTTACTCTTTTCTATAGCCAAGCAGGTGCAAGAACAATCCATGTTTTCAAGATTAATAACTAGTCTTCCAGTTAGAAGACTTTGATAGTTGACCTTATGTCACAAAGCTTCCCACGTGGCACTGTTGGTAAAGAACCCATCTGCCAATGCAGGAGATGGAAGAGACTCGGGTTCAATCCCTGGGTCAGGCGGGTTTGATCCCTGGGTCAGGAAGATCCTCTGGAGGAGGGCATGGCAACCCATTCCAGTATTCTTGCCTAGAGAATCCCATGGACAGAGGAGGCTGGTGGGCTCCAATCCATGGGATTGCAAAGAGTTAGACATGACTGAATCAACTTAGCATGCACACAGTTATATCACATGTTCAGTTCAGTACAATTGCTCAGTCGTGTCCAACTCTTTGTGACCCCATGAACTGCAGCATACCAAGCCTCCCTGTCTATCACCAACTCCCGGAGTTTACCCAAACTCATGTCCATTGAGTCAGTGATGCCATCCAACCATCTCATCCTCTGCCGTCCCCTTCTCCTCCTGCCCTCAATCTTTCCCAGCATCAGGGTCTTTTTCAATGAGTCAGCTCTTCACATTAGGTGGCCAAAGTATTGGAGTTTCAGCATCAGTCCTTCCAATGAACATCCAGGACTGATCTCCTTGCAGTCTAAGGGACTCTTAAGAGTCTTCTCCAACACCACAGTTCAAAAGCATCAGTTCTTCTGTACTCAGCTTTCTTTATAGTCCAACTCTCATATCCATAAATGACTACTGGAAAAAATATATGTAGCTCATCCTAACTTTATTATGGAACTTGGAGGGACTACTTTAGTTGACTGGCTTTATCTGGAGGGGAAACAAACATCTCACATCTTAACGTGGGAGGTAGTTTTTTGGCAAATTGAAGCCAGGAGCCCACCATCCATGCCCTTAGAAGTGGGAGGTCGAGACCCTGGATGTTTGCATTTCAAAAAGTGGCTCCTTGAGGAAACATTCCTAGGTTACAAGGCCTATTTAGTCGTAAATATTACTTGCATGTGAAAAGGACAGAGAAAGGAATTCTGAAACACAGGGAGGGGAAAAGTCTACCCTTATTTTCAACAGGGATAATTAAGTCTATTTTCAGTTTGTATCTGTCTTTGCACAGTTGAGATTCACAGTGCCCAACTGATTTACACTTGTGCTTGATCTGTAGAGGAAACTAGGTCATTTGTCTGTAGAATCTCTCAGCTTGGATTTGCCATCTCTCAGATGGCATCCGGTAGCATTCTGTGACATGTTCTTTGTCCTCTGTATTTCCTGTCAACTGGTTACTGAATCTAGATTCTTGGTCAAATTCAGGTCCAGCTTTTTGGTTTTTTTCCTGGCAGTTCTGCTTCTTGTGCTCAGTCACATGTGACTCTTTGCGGGGCCATGGACTGTAGCCCACCAGACTCCTCTGCCCATGGAATTTCCCAGGCAAGAGTACTGGAGTGGGTAGCCATTTCCTTCTCCAGAGGATCTTCCCAACCCAGGGATCAAACCCAGGTCTCCTGCATTGCAGGCAGATTCTTTACCATTTGAGCCACCAGGTGACATGTTTTCATTCAAAGTGATGTCATCAGTCATGAATACTCGTAGAGCCTTTAACTTGTTGAATTGAGCCATTAACTCATTCCTGTGTTTATTTTTTGGGGCTCCAAAATCACTGCAGATGGTGATTGCAGCCATGAAATTAAAAGACGCTTACTCCTTGGAAGGAAAGTTATGACCAACCTAGATAGTATATTCAAAAGCAGAGACATTACTTTGCCGACTAAGGTCCATCTAGTCAAGGCTATGGTTTATCCAGTAGTCATGTATGGATGTGAGAGTTGGACTGTGAAGAAGGCTGAGCGCCGAAGAATTGATGCTTTTGAACTGTGGTGTTGGAGAAGACTCTTGAGAGTCCCTTGAACTGCAAGGAGATCCAACCAGTCCATTCTGAAGGAGATCAACCCTGGGATTTCTTTGGAAGGAATGATGCTAAAGCTGAAACTCCAGTACTTTGGCCACCTCATGAGAAGAGTTGACTCATTGGAAAAGACTCTGATGCTGGGAGGGATTGGGGGCAGGAGGAGAAGGGGACGACAGAGGATGAGATGGCTGGATGGCATCACGGACTCGATGGACGCGAGTCTGAGTGAACTCTGGGAGTTGGTGATGGACAGGGAGGCCTGGCATGCTGCGATTCATGGGGTTGCAGAGAGTCGGACATGACTGAGCAACTGAACTGAACTGAACTGTGTATGATCAACAGGATAGTCTCTAACACGCCAATGTCAGTGCATCCAAAACTGAACTATCATCTCTACCCCCTTTCCCTGTGCTTTCTTATCTCTGGTGGTAGCAGAACCAGAAAGCTGGAGGGAAACCCTTTCTCCCCCATAGCCCTTTTAAGTATTGCTGGAATCTTATTAGTTCTCTCCCACCGCCTTGTCTTTATAGCCCCTCTGGTGGCTGCTCTTCTGCAGGCCAGGCAGTTTTCCAGAGGCCACCAGATCACCAGATCTACAGTGCAGATTTGATCTGCCCCCTCCTGACTTGAACCTTAGTAGCTCTTACTGCATATAGAACCTGAACCCTGCCTCTTCCCGCCTCATCTCTCTGCAGTCATCCCTGATGGTCCCTGGGTATTGTTGTGTAAGGTTGAAAGCATTATGTGCCTTTTCTGCTTGGCAAGCCTTTCTCCTTTTATTCCTGACTAAAACCTTCAAGATTCAGATACCGACTCTTCTGAGATGCCCTCTTGGCTTATCCTGGGTCTGAGTCAGCACCTTCTCGTGACTCTTCCCATCACACCCTGTATATGACAGCATCATCACAATTAGCAGCGGTCTGTGCTTTCCCTGCCTGTCTTCTGACCAGGCTGTGAGCACCCTGAAGGCTACAGTCAGCACACAGTCAGCTTTTGTTGAAGGAAGAAATGGGGCGAAGCATTCTACCTGTCTTCTGGAACTTCATTCCCGTCGTGACCCATGGGATTTTCCTGGATCACAACTTCCTTTCTCTCCAAATGGTTTGCTCCTCAGAAGCCCCCTGGTTTCCCAGATTTTAAAAAAGTATGACAATAGATAATATATCAAATTGATATATTATCAGATTATGTATATTAATCTATATATCTGTCGTGTATCAAATTGTTTAATTCTTACAAGGTGTTGGGCTACCAGTTGAATGAACTTAGTCACACTAAGTGTTGGTAAGCAGCGATGGCCAGTTTTTGCCTCCTTTTTTGAAACATGCTTGGTCTTAATCTAGAACCTGAGTATCCAATGATGACTGTTTCAAGTAAGACTGACCTCTAGTTGCTTTAGACGGAAGTGGCATTGTTCCTTTCATATCCAAGACAGTACCGTTCAGAGACCTAGGGGATTACTGTGGTTAGTTTAAATAACTTAGTCCTTGAATAAATTTACTTGTCCTCTGTATTAATGAGCAAGCTGGTAGGGAGGGTGTATTCCTGTAATAGATGTAGTAATGCTAAGATTTGATGAGAAGATAGCATCTTTCTGGCTCCCTCCTCTATTCCAAGAAACCAGAATTACAGAAGAGGAAAAGAAGTAGAAAATGCCTTCCTGTGTGACTGAGAATTGAGTCACAGTGGGGTGTTGCATTGTGGCTAGGGCTTTTGGAGAATCAGTGTCCCAAGTGAAACTGGCTGTGCCTTTCAATTCTTTTATAGGGAAACTAGAAAATTTGAACTGTGTGTGAGAGCTGGACTCCTTAGGAGCCATTGTGATGAGAAATCAGTGGGCCTATGTGTATTTGCTACTTCTCACCGAAAACTCTTGTTCTTCTCAAAATGACATAATCATACTACAAACAAGTTTGGGGAAGTCTTAAATTACACCATCTGTTGTGAGAAAAGGGTAGGGTGGAGAGAAAAACCACAAAGATGCCTCATCAAGTTGAACTAATACAATGTGACCCTTAGTGTGTGTAGGCTTTTCCTTGTCTCCTTATTTTAACTAACAACTGTGTGAGAGTGGGACACACTTAGAGACTGAACTTGGTTAGAGATCTTGACTCTTCTGAGGGGGGTCAGGGGCCAGAGGACAGTGATTCTTTCCTTTGCATCTGTTGTGACCACATGAACCATCCTGGCCACCTGGTCTCCACGCACTGTGCTTTAGAATAGTGTGGAATGTAGTCCGTCTGGTTTGTGGAGCTTCCTCGGGAAACCAACCGGGGGGCTAGCCCAGGTCTGGGGCAGGGAGCTACACATCTGGACTGGTTCCCTGGCAGAGCCTTAGTAGTCACCCGCCCTTTCAGTCCTTCCTGGAACAAGGTGAAGCATCAAGAATTTTAAAAAGATAAGACCACATATTCTCAAGAGCACTATTATAGCCCCAGGGATCGTCACTATCTCTTTCTGTGGTTAGATAGTGAAGTAGCTTGAGGTCTTGTCAGCATGTTAACAACAGATCTTTTTCTCAGAGAAGCTTAACAGTCTTGTTTGGAATGAGGGAAAGTGGTTATGTTGCAGTGACTTGTGAAGCCAGAGGAACCCTCCTCTTCTCTCTGCCCCTGCCTGTGTTGGAATCAGGCTGCCGTCTGTCCACTGAAGATCTGCCCGAGAAAGCTGAGCTGGCTGCCTCACCATGGTCTAGAAGTGCCTGGAGGGTTGACATGAGTTGGGTACAGTTCACTTCAGTTCAGTCGCTCAGTTGTGTCTGACTCTTTGCGACCCCATGAACTGCAGCATGCCAGGCCTCCCTGTCCATCACCAACTCCCAGAGTTCACTCAGACTCGCGTCCATCGAGTCCGTGATGCCATCCAGCCATCTCATCCTCTGTCGTCTCCTTCTCCTCCTGCCCCCAATCCCTCCCAGCATCAGAGTCTTTTCCAATGAGTCAACTCTTCTCATGAGGTGGCCAAAGTACTGGAGTTTCAGCTTTAGCATCATTCCTTCCAAAGAAATCCCAGGGTTGATCTCCTTCAGAATGGACTGGTTGGATCTCCTTGCAGTTCAAGGGACTCTCAAGAGTCTTCTCCAACACCACAGTTCAAAAGCATCAATTCTTCGGCGCTCAGCCTTCTTCACAGTCCAACTATCACATCCATCCATGCCCACAGGAAAAACCATAGCCTTGACTAGATGGACCTTAGTCGGCAAAGTAATGTCTCTGCTTTTGAATATACTGTCTAGGTTGGTCATAACTTTCCTTCCAAGGAGTAAGCGTCTTTTAATTTCATGGCTGCAATCACCATCTGCATTGATTTTGGAGCCCCCCAAAAATAAAGTCTGACAGTTTCCACTGTTTCCCCATCTATTTCCCATGAAGTGATGGGACTGGATACCATGATCTTCGTTTTCTGAATGTTGAGCTTTAAGCCAACTTTTTCGCTCTCCTCTTTCACTTTCATCAAGAGGCTTTTTAGCTCCTCTTCACTTTCTGCCATAAGGGTGGTGTCATCTGCATATCTGAGGTTATTGATATTTCTCCCGGCAGTCTTGATTCCAGCTTGTGTTTCCTCCAGTCCAGCGTTTCTCATGATGTACTCTGCATAGAAGTTAAATAAGCAGGGTGACAATATACAGCCTTGATGCACTCCTTTTCCTATTTGAAACCAGTCTGTTGTTCCATGTCCAGTTCTAACTGTTGCTTCCTGACCTGCATACAGATTTCTCAAGAGGCAGGTCAGGTGGTCTGGTATTCCCATCTCTTTCAGAATTTTCCAGAGTTTTTTGTGATCCACACAGTCAAAGGCTTTGGCATAGTCAATAAAGCAGAAATAGATGTTTTTTCTGGAACTCTCTTGCTTTTTCCATGATCCAGCGGATGTTGGCAATTTGATCTCTGGTTCCTCTGCCTTTTCTAAAACCAGCTTGAACATCAAGGAGTTCATGGTTCACATATTGCTGAAGCCTGGCTTGGAGAATTTTGAGCATTACTTTAGTAGCCTGTGAGATGAGTGCAATTGTGGGGTAGTTTGAGCATTCTTTGGCATTTCCTTTCTTTGGAATTGGAATGAAAACTGACCTTTTCTAGTCTTGTGGCCACTGCTGAGTTTTCCAAATTTGCTGGCATATTGAGTGCAGCACTTTCACAGCATCATCTTTCAGGATTTGAAACAGCTCAACTGGAATTCCATCACCTCCACTAGCTTTGTTCGTAGTGATGCTTTCTAAGGCCCACTTGACTTCACTTTCCAAGATGCCTGGCTCTAGATTAGTGATCACATCATCATGATTATCTGGGTTGTGAAGATCTTTTTTGTACAGTTCTTCCATGTATTCTTGCCACCTCTTCTTAATATCTTCTGCTTCTGTTAGGTCCATACCATTTCTGTCCTTTATCGAGCCCATCTTTGCATGAAATGTTCCCTTGGTATCTTTAATTTTCTTGAAGAGATCTTTAGTCTTACCCATTCTGTTGTTTTCCTCTATTTCTTTGCATTGATCGCTGAAGAAGGCTTTCTTATCTCTTTTTGCTATTCTTTGGAACTCTGCATTCAGATGCTTATATCTTTCCTTTTCTCCTTTGCTTTTCGCCTCTTCTTTTCACAGCTATTTGTAAGGCCTCCCCAGACAGCCATTTTGCTTTTTTGCATTTCTTTTCCATGGGAATGGTCTTGGTTCCTGTCTCCTGTACAATGTCAGGAACCTCATTCCATAGTTCATCAGGCACTCTATCAGATCTAGGCCCTTAAATCTATTTCTCACTTCCACTGTATAATCATAAGGGATTTGATTTAGATCATACCTGAATGGTCTAGCAGGTTGGGTACAGAGGGGCATGCATTACTCAGCCTATTCTCAGCAGGTGATGCCCTGTTCTTCTTTGGCAAGATGTTCATATGTAGCTAGAAAACCAATTAGCAGGAAACAATATAAATATGAATATAATATAATATAAATGGTGTTGCAAGTCATCTCTTGTTACATGTCTTGAGCCAAACTTTCAAGCTTGTTTTGTGTTGGGGTTTTTTATACCAGGATCATAGTCACACACAGATACCAGGATCTAGTAACACCACGTCTGTATCAGCTGATCTTGAGATTAAGTCCGGTATGTGTTAGGTGGACATGTCTGAAGTGACCAGCCTGGATGCTGGGATTAACCTTCCATCCTCGAGCGCCCTGTTCCACTCTCCCTGGCCTTCCTCAGCTGTGGTCTTAGAGTAGCATTGTAACTTTTTTCAATAAGTTGGTCTTCTAGGTACAACTTTGAGGTTCTAAGAATTAGCAGGTGCAGTCCTTTTAAAATACCAGGAATTCCCTTTCTGTGGGATGAAATCTGCCATGTACAATATATGAATCTGTAACTTTAAGAGCCACCAGTGTTCTCTTGGCACCAAATGAGAACTCAGTCTTTGTTTTTCTGCGCGTTTCACTGACTCATTATTTCTGACAAATCATAAGCACTCATCCTGTTCAAGGACAGTTCAAAAAACTGTTCACTAATGGACACTCGGGCTTCCCAGGTGGCTCATCTACCTGCCAAGCAGGAGACATGGGTTCAATTCCTGGGTTGGGAAGATCCCCTGGAGACGAAATGGCAGTCCATTCCAGTATTCTTGCCTGGGAAATCCTGGACAGAGGAGCCTGGCGGGTTACAGCCCATGGGGTCGCTAAGAGTTGGACACCATTTAGCGACTAAACAACAGCACAACAACAGACTCTTAGCTTTACTCCAAGTCTAATATTCTGCCAATAGGCTCCCTGTGGCTTGCCATACTCACCCATGTGCTGGGAGCCAGCGTGAGGAATTCCACCCGTGACAAGGTCATGCGGCAAGAGCTCTGATGGCAAGGCTAGTCAGACCTCAGGTTTTCCCCCTGGAATTTCCTGAGCATCCACCCCCCAAAAAATAAGAATCTGCCTGCTTTTCCACTCTTCTGACATTCTCTGGAAAAAGTCAATTCAGGGCTTTAGTCTTCTGCATTTGAAACTGTGTTTCAATCCAAAAACCCCTCTGATGGCTTTCTAGCCTGCCTGCAGGAATCGTACTGCTGCGCATGTGATTGTTTGAGGCCTCCTGACCGCAGGAGGCACAGGAAGCTTAAAACATCCTAGGAATGTAGAGGCTTCAAAATCATTAGAATAGGACTGATTAAAAGTTTCATTTGTTGAGCCAATACTTGCTGCCAAATTTTCATATCCTTTATTTTTAAGACATAGTTGGTATATAGAAAAACAAGTAGTAGACCTGGTATTAGCAACATTAGATCTTTGAGTTAAGTACTTTCTTTGTTATAACCCACTGCACCTTTGTTCTATAGAGATGTAACTTTAATGCTTTAAGGAGATGTAGATTAAAGAAAAACATTTCAGGGGAAACGAAATTAACATTCATTAAGGAAGAGAGCCAAAAAGTGTTAACAAGCCTCTTGGCCAGAAGATAATGTAAATCACCTGAGACCTTTTGTATACAAAAAGATGAAAGAGTCTGGACTGCTAATGCTACATAATTTTGTATTACCCATTGATCTCTATGTATAATCAAAAGTATAAAAGGCCTTGAAGGACAATAGAAGGAGAGCCAGTTGCTAGACTGGTTTCCCCCGTGTCTCCTCTTTACTCTAATTTCAGGCTGAATTCCCATCTGGGGCGTGGAGGCTCACTATGTCTACTTACTTGTCCCGGCTTTTAAGATCCGTAAGAGAGCCCAAGGCGGGGCACTCCAATATTCAAACAGGCGCCAGCGGCCTAACGTAGATAGTGCAAGCTCCTTGTCTGGAACTTTATTGGTTTTCTACGTAACCCAAGTTAATCAGCCTCTTCTCTCCACTTAATCTTCCTACTACACTACTTCTTCCTAATCTAATCTTATATTAATAAATAAATAAGTTTTCCTCGCCGACTCCGTCCACCCTTCGAATTCCCTGGATCCACCGGGGCTGGAACCCGGCACTCATGTGTCAACCCACTTGACCCATCTCTCATGACTTGCTGGAGGCCTTGGGAGCAGCTAAAGCTACCTATAAGTACAAGCAGAGCAGCAGAGAGAATGGGGTGCCCTTTTGCTGTAGAAATGCCTGCTCACTCATAATATTCTTATCTGATCTCTAACCAAAGGAGCAGTCAGGCATGCTCTGAACTTTAGGTGCCCTTTACCTCTGCTGAATTTCTTCTGCAGTATGTGGGTGATGATACCAGCAGAGGAAGTAGTGAGGATTAGCAGCTCTCCGTAAAGCATCTAGCCAGCACTACATGGTAGGCACAGAGAGACAAGTTTTGTTCCTTTCCCTTGTTTCCTGTCACTGGTTTCTTTCAGGGATTCACTGGTGATGCGGGCCCTGAAATAGAAGTGCTGTTCGCAGACATTACTAAGGTCAGATAGGGCTCTTTCCATTTCTTCCGGTTGCATCATTCTGTGGATGCACTTGTATTCTCGTTCCACTCCGATGGAACCTGAGAGGTTTATCAAGGCCAAAGGTAACATCTAGGCCTAAAAGATCAGAGTAGTAGTCAGTGTATTTTTATTTCCAGCACTGGGGAAAGAAGCAATGAGGCAGTGCCAGTATATATAGGGCTTGACTTTTTTCCCCGCTGCAAATGAAAAATGAGAGCCCTTTCCAGTTGGTTCCAGATCTATTTGATATGAGAGCTTCCTTGGAAGTTTCGGGTTTATTTCATCTTACAGTACCTTCTAAAAGAGGAAAGAGCAGCAATGGAATATTGTGTCTCTTCCAATTTAGACTTGCAGATGAGTTGACCTGAAGCACAAAAGATTTGAGAAGAGAGAGCTCCCTCCAGCATGGTAGCTATTCCATGTTCTAATATGCAGTTTTCACTATTATTCCAAGATTCATTGAAATTGGTGAGACCATTTCTTGTTTTTTGAACCAGAAAATTTGCCATTAGCACTCTAAGTAATTGCTTTAACTTTATTCAGTTCATCCTGCTCTTAACAAAAAAAATTAACCTCCCATCAACCTTTCTACACCTCAAAAAACAGCCTATGGGTCATAATTTATGTTCCCTATAACCTCATATTGCTTAGCTCCAATATGCAGACATCTCATTCTTATTAAATTGTTCAGCTGTTTCCAAACAAGGCATACATTTCTTCTTTCAGGTCCTCATTTTCTTTAGAAACCAATCTTAGGCTCTGTTCCACTAGTCCTTTGGGTGTTACAATGCTGCTGGTGCAGTAGGCATTATAGGAGAAAGCTGCATCAGGATGGCATGGTCCCCTCACTGATTCAGCTCTGCAATGAACTAGAACAGTTAAGATCAGCAACATAAGCTTTCACATTTTGAGTTCTTAATCACTTAAAGATAATGGTAGTGGAATTAGAAAGTATTCACTGTGGCACAGATTTAGCTATCTGCCAGAATCCAGTCTCATCCTCTTCTGGATGTGAAAACCTCATTTGCTGGCCAGTGCCATCCGAGCAGGAATGATGTGCCACTTCTAGGCTGGGCTTTTAAAAGCAGAGGTGTGCCTTCTTAGCGCCTTCTCCCTCTCCACCTGCCTTGAACCTGGGGAGACTTAACCTTAGCCATATAAGATGACAAGCTCCGAAGTGTGGTAGACCCAGGAGCCAGGAGGAGTCTGGTTTCTGAATCATATAGAGGAAAGCTGCTTGCTGACCTAGAATACCGAACCCTGGATACTTAAATGAACAAGAAACCAATCTAACATGTGTATGTATGGCTGAGTCCCTTCATTGTACACCTGAAACGATCACAACATTGTTAATCGACTATACCCCAATACTAAATGTTTTGGGTGTTAAAAAAATCTATAAAAAAAGAATATTATGGTGCTTGCTTCAGCAGCACATATACTAAAAAACTGGAACAATTCAGAGATTAGCACAGTCCGTATGCAAGGATGATGTGCAAATTTGTGAAGTGTCTGGCCACCTGATGTGAAGAGCTGACTCATTTGAAAAGACCTTGATGCTGGGAAAGATTGAGGACAGGAGGAGAAGAGGATGACAGAGGATGAGATGGTTGGATGGCATCACCCACTCGATAGACATGGGTTTGGGTGGACTCCGGGATTTGGTGATGGACAGGGAGGCCTGGCGTGCTGCGGTTCATGGGGTCGCAGAGTTGGACATGACTGAGCAACTGAACTGAACTGAACTGAAAAAACAAAACAAAGAATACCATGGATTTTGTTTAGGCATAAAGGTCTACAAGGACAGAGTAGTCAAACTTGAGGAATGGGATAAGGGACTCTCACCATTCGATTTTACAAAAATTTCCATTGTCAATTAGGAAGGAAAACAACAATAAAATAACAAAATTTTCTGGCACAAAATTCACTTGTTGTAAAAGCCCATCCTTGTCTACCCGATCCTCCCTGAGTTTCCTTTCACTTCTTTAGCATTCACTGTCTCTGGTCCTTACTTGGACCTTATTGTGGAAATCCAGGAGCAGAGTTGGGAGTCATACAGGGTGGGCCACTCAGTCAGGGCCCTCAAGGTATTAATCCCTTCAAGGGGACTGGTCCTCAGCTTTGTGGATCCAGAACAGAAGTCTTAAAGTGTGCAGCAGAGTTTATCAGACTTTCACACCCAGAGACTGATGCTAACCATGATGTATAAACCCAAATGCCCATCTGTGCGTAATTATAGTGAGCAACGGTCCTTCTGACATCCACTGTCAGAAGAGGAAGTCCTCTTGCTGGTATGAGGGCTGCTGGGAAACTGAGTAAGCAGAAGGCTGTTTCGGAAGCAAGGAATTGGAACCCACCATCCAGCCTGTGAATTAATCTGGTGATTCACTCCACAGTTACACGTTTAATGACCAAAATCCTTTTATGAAATTCAGTCTCTCTGTCATGCAGAGTGTTGCTTTTAAGACTGCCCGATTCTCTTAAGGTTCCTTTTTAGGCTTTCTGAAGCTTTATTCTGATAAGTAAACAATAGTGAGCCAAGTTAGTACTGTTTCTGTCGCACTTATCAAAGCCTACATCCTATATTCCATGATTGGACTTGAGTGTTCCTCAGGTTCTGTCACTTAACCACCAGGCTGATCACTTTAGTTCTTTTATTTCTTATTGGTTATGGGGAGGACTAAATGAGTTAGTCTTCAAAAATTAATATTAGCATGATTAACTTAGATTATAAACCCTTTCTAATTATACACTTATCATAAAACACCTAGGAAGAGCCTAAATGCTTGAGATGGTTTAAGGAGATGCTGAGATAAACATGGATAGGGAAGTTAAAGGGGCTTCCCAGGTTGTGCTAGTGATAAAGAACCAGCCTGCAAATGCAGGAGACTTAAGAGACATGGGTTTGATCCCTTCGTTAAGAAGATCCCTTGGAGAGGGGCACGGCAACCCACTCCAATATTCTTGCCTGGAGAATTCCATAAACAGAGGAGCCTGGCGGACTACAGTCCATAGGGTTGCAAAGAGTCAGACATGACTGAAGTGACTTAGCACTGGAGCACTGGAGCACTGGAAGGAAGATAAAACGTCCAAGGATAGGCACTGCCATTGACTCTGTCCAGCACAAGACTGCCTTGCAACAGTGGCAGGACCTAATATTAACTTGAAAGTTAAGGCTTCATTTCTCTTAAATCCAAACTGTCCTTCCATATTTTGAGATTCAGCAAAGTACATAGTGACCTTCAGTTCAGTTCAGACACTCAGTCGTGTCCAACTCTTTGTGACCCCATGGACTGCTGCATGCCAGACTTCCCTGTCCATCACCAACTCCCAGAGCTTGCTCAAACTTATGTCCATTGAGTGGGTGATGCCATCCAACCATCTCATTCACTGTTGTCCCCTTCTCTTCCTGCCTTCAGTCTTTCCCTGCATCAAGGTCTTTTCCAGTGAGTTAGTTCTTCACATCAGGTGGCCAAAGTATTAGAGCTTCAGCTTCAGCATCAGTCCTTCCAATGAATATTCAGGACTGATTTCCTTAGGATTGACAGGTTTGATCTCCTTGCAGTCCAGGGGACTCTCAAGAGTCTTCTCCAACACTACAGTTCAAAAGCATCAATTCTTTGGTGCTCAGCTTTCTTTATAGTCCAACTCTCACATCCATATGTGACTACTGGAAAAACCACAGCCTCAACTACATGGACCTTTGTTGGCAAAGTCTGTCTCTGCTTTTTCATATGCTGTCTAGGTTGGTCATAGATTTTCTTCCAAAGAGCAAGTGTCTCTTAATTTCATGGCTGCAGTCAACCATCTGCAGTGATTTTGGAGCCCAAGAAAATAAAGTCTGTCACTGTTTCCATTGTTTCCCCATCTATTTCCCATGAAGTGATGGGACCAGATGCCATGTTCTTTGTTTTTTGAATGTTGAGTTTTAAGCCTACTTTTTCACTCTCCTCTTTCACTTTCATCAAGAGGCTCTTTAGTTCCTCTTTTCTCTCTGCCATAAGGGTGGTATCATCTGTGTATCTGGGGTTATTGATTATTTCTCCCAGCAATCTTGATTCCAGCTTGTGCTTCATCTGGCCTTGGATTTCGCATGATGTACTCTGCATATAAATTAAATAAACAGGGTGACAATATACAACCTTGACGTACTCCTTTCCTAATTTGGAACCAGTCTGTTCCATATCCAGTTCTAACTGTTGCTTCTTGACCTGCATACAGATTTCTCAGGAGGCAGGTCAAGGTGGTCTGGTATTCCCATCTCTTGAAGAATTTTCCTCAGCTTGTGATCCACACAAAGACTTTGGTGTAGTCACTAAAGACGTAGATTTTTTCTGGAATTCTCTTGCTTTTTTGATGATCCAATGGATGTTGGCAATATGATCTCTGGTTCCCCTGCCTTTTCTAAATCCAGCTTGAACATCTGGAAGTTCTCTGTTCACATACTGTTGAAGCCTGGCGTGGAGAATTTTGAGCATTACTTTGCTAGCATATGAGATGAGTGCAATTGTGGGGTAGTTTGAACATTCTTTGGCATCGCCTTTCTTTGAGATTGGAATGAAAACTGACCTTTTCCAATCCTGTGGCCACTGCTGAGTTTTCCAAATTTGCTGGCATATTGAGTGCAGCACTTTCACAGCGTCATCTTTTAGGATTTGAAATAACTCAACTGGAATTCCATCACCTCCACTAGCTTTGTTCATAGTGATGCTTCCTAAGGCCCACTTGACTTCGTATTCTAGGATGTCTGGCTCTAAGTGAGTGATCACACCATCATGGTTATCTGGGTCATTAAGATCTTTTTTTGTATAGTTCTTCTGTGTATTCTTGCTACCTCTTCTTAATAGTGACCGTACTCATGTCTTTTTTCTTTTTAAAAGACTTTAAAGAAAATTTTTTATAGTTGTTTTATTTGGTTAATTTTTTTCTCTTGGTTCCCAATATCTTTGGTCTGTTTTCACATTCTACCTCCAGAACCTTTCCTTTTTATTTAGTCATTGAGATCTTCTCTGGTTTTGGATCTCTCATATGTTATTTTTAAAAAAGCAATGCAATGGTACACAAAGAAGATACACACAGAAGTCTAGCTGCATTTGCATCTTACCTTTAATTGAGAATAGCATAAGGCAGTCTGTTTTGCTTCCAGTATCCTTACTAGTGGTGACCCCTTGGTTGGGCTTATGTTCCAGGCCATTGTTGACCTTATGTTCCAGACCGTGGCTTCTCAAGTTCCTACATTCTCTCAGAAGTTTGGCTTTGGATTGAGTTTGGGTTCAAGGGGTAAAGCTCAAACTGTACAACTTACATTCAAGACTGGTTGTGCTGATCTTAATCCAGATCTTTAACACAAATCTCTGCAGACATTAAGATGTCTATCCTGTGACCCACCCTTTGCCCTCCCCTTATCATACTTGGATCCCAGTTGGAGAAGGAGGCCCTTAAGAATACAATCTGTTCTAACATTGTTTATTCAGATCTCCTGATAGTGTTATTTAGTCCTTACCCTAAATGTAACTGATTTATTGATATAAGTGGTTAAGATTGAAAGATTGGTACTTACACTAAAGATTAACATGTAGTTAGCAAAGGTTAAGGTAGAGTGACTAATGTAATTTGTTGGAATACTGTGAACCTTGCCTGGGTGGGAAAATATTACAGCTTACTGTCAGAATGTACCAGTAGCTCATTTTGTTTGTTTTAAAGAGAAGTCTGTGCCTTTACTTGCCAAACAGGTACTCAAGGCGGATGAAGCAGGAGGAGCGGGTGGCTCCATGCTTCCTGGGCTTTTAGGTGATGGAGAACTCGCCCAAGTAGTGTCCAGTAATCTTGGACTTGGTTTCCACCCAGGTGAAAGTCTTGGGGTTGTAGATACCCACCATCTGAGTGGGATGACTTCAGTACCTATGGCATCTCTTTGGATCGAGCCCCTAAGACTGGTCCTGCCCAGGAGCTTCTACCACGCCCATGGGGTGCCGTGCAGCTGTGTCACTGCGTTGGCACGTCCAGCAGCTGGTCTGGGTGCTCATCCCTGTGGGTGAACTTGTGGAAGGTCCGCTGCTGCCTGCTCCCCTTCTGCTGTCTTGTTGGCTCCTCAGAGAGGGCTGTTTAGTTCTTAAAGTGTTGGAATCAAGAGGGAGTCTTTGAGGTCTCAACTGCATAGTCTAGAATACACACTTTGGGGTAGACGGCCTGAGTTGGGATCCTGATTCTGACACCTAGAAACTGTGTGACCTTGGGGCCTTGCATCGGTTCCCTCACCTATAGAATCGCATACTGTAGTTGCCTACTAGGATTGTGAGGCTTAAGAATTTCTGTTGAGCAGTTGCAACAGTGTTTTGGATCTTGTAAGCAGTAACTGAGACCATAGTGAGGCCCAATCAGGCTGAAAGTGTCAGTGGTGTGAAGTCACCTGATCCTTCGCTCCCTGGTTTTGCTGAATGTGAGCACCTACTGTATGGGTAAAGGAGCGCCCCTGCCCCTTGGAAGACGCACTTGCTTTGGCAGCAGACTGTTGTGTGTCTCTCTTACTCATAACACCCTATTTTTAGGAGTTTAGCATTTGATCTTTCACTGTGGTGTGAATTGAACGCCTGAAATTTTGATTGAGAATTTTGACGGTACTTTTACTTTTTGGAAGAAAAGTTATGACCAACCTAGACAGCATATTCAAAAGCAGAGACATTACTTTGCCGACTAAGGTCCGTCTAGTCAAGGCTATGGTTTTTCCAGTGGTCATGTATGGATGTGAGAGTTGGACTGTGAAGAAGGCTGAGCGCCGAAGAATTGATGCTTTTGAACTGTGGTGTTGGAGAAGACTCTTGCGAGTCCCTTGGACTGCAAGGAGATCCAACCAGTCCATTCTGAAGGAGATCAGCCCTGGGATTTCTTTGGAAGGAATGATGCTGAAGCTGAAACTCCAGTACTTTGGCCACCTCATGAGAAGAGTTGACTCATTGGAAAAGACTCTGATGCTGGGAGGGATTGGGGGCAGAAGGAGAAGGGGACGACCAAGGATGAGATGGCTGGATGGCATCATGGACTCGATGGACGCGAGTCTGAGTGAACTCCGGGAGTTGGTGATGGACAGGGAGGCCTGGCTTGCTGCGATACATGGGGTCGCAAAGAGTCAGACACAACTGAGCGACAGAACTGAACTGAACTGAACTGAACTGAACTGAAAGGCATAAAGTTTTTTCCAAGGCTTATAACTAGTAAAAGCTTAAGCCATGACATAGATAAGAGTTTATTAAGTATATTAAGTATGAACTGTATTTTCAAATTTCAAATTTCTCTCCACAGTCTGATAAATGTTTTGAGGTAAAATGTAAAACATTTTGATGAAAAACTCCCTTTAATAGAAAAGTTTATGTGAAACATATTTTATCATTCACGTTAGCCCTTGGACGTGTTGAACGTAGGTCAGAGGTGAGAACAAACTGAAGTTTTGTTAAGGGACAGGGAACAGGAAATACAGTTGATTTTATTATTGCTTGCCAACCAAAGCACTTGACAGAGCTGTTTACATAGAAAAAAATGCCACCAGAGAAGAGAGGTATGCCTTAAGTGTATTCTGGTTGGAATTCTCAAGTCATTAGTTGCTCTGGAATGCTGATGGATTGGTTAATTTAGCTCTTTTGGACCTGGGAATGTGTGTGCACGTGTTTGTTTACTTATACCGTTTTAGATGTAGTTTCAGAGTGTTTTATGTGCTTGCCTTATTAGGAGAAACATTTCTTTAGGACTCACAGTTATGAACATCGTTTTTAGGCTATGGCATATTAAGAGAAGCTATTCTTAAGACATGATATATCGGGGTCATCATTTACTAAATGCTCTGTCTGCGACGCACAGGGTTTTGTCTTTTGTGTGCGTTTGTGGGGTTAGTCCTTCATTTGAAAGCCATTTCTATCAAATGACTCCCCAAAATAGTCCCTCTCCCTGCTAATTTTCTCTGAGTCACCCATTACTACATTAAAAACTAAGTAAATTGGCTGAGATTTGTGTTTATAGTAAGAGTAAACAGGCTGTGAATGAGTAGGTACTCATCTGGTGGTTTCAGCTGTAGAAACTTTGTCTCCCTCTGCTTTCTGGATAAAGTTGAAGAGTTGGGGTGAGTCAGGTGCTGCTCTTGTAGTTCAGTCTTAGGAAGATGCTTTGTGTCTCTTTAATGTTTATTCTTTTTAGGATTCTAAGATTTTTATAAAAGACCTGGGAACTCTTCTGTTGACTTTGTAGGATGATAAGAATCTGTGGATGTGGTTAAGTATATTTAGTAGAGTGTTTTGAAATCCTTCAGGTTATTTGGGGAAGAAGCAGCTGCCCTTATAGTAAAGAAGCACTTATAGGGCAAATAAACCAGGAGTTAAAATGGGATTCAGGCCTTAAGTTGGAGAAGGCGATGGCACCCCACTCCAGTACTCTTGCCTGGAAAATCCCATGGATGGAGGAGCCTGGTAGGCTGTAGCCCATGGGGTCGCGAAGAGTCAGACACGACTGAGCGACTTCCCTTTTACTTTTCACTTTCATGTACTGGAGAAGGAAATGGCAACCCACTCCAGTGTTCTTGCCTGGAGAATTCCAGGGACGGGGGAGCCTGGTGGGCTGCCATCTATGGGGTCACACAGAGTCGGACACTACTGAAGTGACTTAGCAGTAGCAGCAAGTAATAACTGTAAAAGCCTCCTAAACATAAGAGATATTTAGGTACTCAGATTGGCCTTTTATTTTTAAAAAGTTGATATTATGAAAATTCCTATATTTGTTTCTTTGTCCTAAATTAATGCTGCTTAATTTTCTGTAAATCCTTTCAGTTCCTCTTGGTATTTTACTTTCACTCTATAACTTGAGGCTATCTGAGCTCTAATTGAGACCAGTTTTGTGATTGGTAGGTTAAGTGAGTGAACATTTCTGGGTTTTACTTTATAAAATTCAGCTTATCTGCAAAATGATATTCCTAAAAGGATCTAGCCCACAGGATTGCTGGGAGGATGGAGAGAATCCTGCCACTGTGGTGTGAGGTTTCAGTTACCCTGATGTGTACTCTGTTACAACTGTTATTTGTGGCCCCAGGCCAGTACAAGTGGGAATAACATGATTACTCTTGTCATCCCTCATTCATTTCTAGGCTGCCACCTGAAAGACTTCGGAGATTTGAATTTTACTCCAGTTCCCAAAGATGATCTCTATAACAACTTGATAGTGAATCCTCGCTCAGTGGGCCTGGCCAACCAGGAACTAGCGGAGGTGGTTAGCCGAGCTGTGTCAGGTGGCTACAGCTGTGTCACGGTGGGAGGAGACCACAGGTAAGAGGGAGCCAGGGTGGTGGAGGGGCTGGACTCATGGCTCATTTAGAGCAAAGTACTCCAGAATTTCTAGGGCATCATGTACATAGCATTTTCATGCCTAATATCAGGAACCACTTGAGGCACGTACAGTTTCCTTTGTAAGACAGTATGAGGGCAAGTTCAGAGTTGGACTAAGCAAAATTTTTAGATGGTATGTTTCATGCTTACTTCTTGGAAAACTTTCTTAAAACTTCTAATGACTTTTCATTTTGGTTATTTAGGAGAATAGGAGGGATTCATCGATAGGCCGAATTTATTTTAAGCATTTCTGCTAATAGGTTTTAGAAATGCCCCACTTGGCACGTGAATACTTTCTCTACCTCCACAGTATGGACCCTAGGTGGCTTACGCAATTGATCCTCTCAGTGAATCAGCATGCACTTTACTGAGCACTGTTCTGAAGAGTTGTCAAGCAGTGCCAAGGAATATTGGAAATGTGATCTATTAGAATTAAATGAAATAAATACACATGGAATGAGGAAAAAATACTGAATTCTGCATCTCAGAAGGATGAGATCAGTCTGGGCTGGACTAGTCAGATTTCATGGGGAAGTATGATTTGAGCTAAGTAATGAAGATTTTTTTGGTAGTAAAAAATGGCATTAAAGTACTGGGAATATCAAGCATTTAATACATAGTCTCAGTCAGTCCTCAAAACCATGCCACGAGGCAGATACTGTTTTATCTGATTCACTGCTGGGTACAGTGAGGGACAGAGGCTGAATAACATCTAGAGCCAGGAAGCAGTAGGGCTTGGATTCAAGCCCACTGTGACCACTGTGGGCAACAGTCTTTTGAGACGAAACCTAGCCACTTCCCTGAGTTGCTCAGCGTTTCACATCAATTAACAGAGCTGGAAAGACAGGTAGATTCCTCATTACGAATAAAGTTTTAGATAGAGTAAAATACCACATTCTCTACTCAAATTGATTAAATAACTCAAGGGTGGGTCTCTTGCTTTGAGCTCAGTGCTCTCTGAGCTCTGAGAGCTCATCTATTGTCTCTTTATTTATTGTCTCTTTTCTGGTTGGCTTACTATTTAGGGACCACTTATTACTGCAGTTATAATCTTTGGTTTTTCTTTTGTTTGTATCAAGATTGCAGTCCTCTCATTGCTAAAACCTAGGCTGTCTGGAAGCTTCTAGAAAGGAAGGGGTGTGTGTATAATCTGAACAGTTGAATGTTTGAATTTGAATATTTCGAATATTTGAATTTGAATATTTTAAAGAAAGAGGCATTTTTCAGTCACCCAGCTCCCTTTAACAGTGTAACATACACTACTGCTTTGATCATCAGACCGACTAACATTATTATCCTTATCTTATATAAAGGGAAATAGCAGTCTGGAGAAGTTAGATGACTTGTCCTATTTCACACAGTTCTTCCTAGAAAGACCCCCGGTGTTCTGAATTGATTCAGTGCTTTTAGCACCATACCATGCTCTTTCTTGAAAAGGTCCTACGGGGAACACAGGGCTTAAAATGCTACCTCAGGGTATACTGACCAAAAGGATGACTGTGGCTAGTTCCTAAGATGCTTAAGCTGCATTTCCCATCGCCCTGAGGACAAATTCTTTGGTTCCTGGGAAGCTTGGGCAGCTTTCCAAACACAATTTCATCAGCTGTACTCCTTCAGTTCAGACAGGATAGTTGGCTAATATAAGAAGAGACCCGAGGACAAGCAAAGCAAAAACCAGAAACACCTAACGATTGTTGAATGTCATGCTAATGTAAAGAACATGCAAATAAACTTGTTTTATTCAGTGATCTAATGAGGTCTTTAACTGGGTTGCCCTGTTAATGTCTTTAAAAATGTTGACTTCCTGTTTTAGGAAGTATCACATAATCTTTCTAAAAAGCGGTAATACAAATTTTTATCCTTAAAAAGTTAATATAACTGATTCTTTAAAATACATTCTTCTTGGTCTCTCAAGAGATATTAAGTAATACTAGTGAGTTTTTACATACTGATCACCTCTTTAACAGGATTTCATTTGCTGAACAAAAATTTTGGGTCCTTTTCTGGGCCAAGGCAAATGGATCCAATTAAAGGAATTTAGGGGCAGCAGTGACACCTGGCACACCACAATAACAACCAGTTGTCAGCTTTGAATCTTTAGAGCCTTCCATTTCTCCCTGTCTTTCATTCAGGATTTGTCTTTGGGAATGACAGTCCCAGGGACCGTGTCTTATCCAAATCCAGATTCAATCTAGAGCCCTGACTTTGCCCTGAGGACAAAGTGTGAGCTGTGCTGGCTGAAGATAT
This sequence comes from Ovis canadensis, assembly GCF_042477335.2. NCBI lineage: Eukaryota > Metazoa > Chordata > Mammalia > Artiodactyla > Bovidae > Ovis > Ovis canadensis. Next base: position 89,873,317 of record NC_091251.1, read on the forward strand.
TTGTTATTAATGATGTTTGCCAAGCAGGGGGCCTTTAAGATTATTTTATTTTTTCTTTGCAGCCTGGCAATCGGTACCATCAGTGGCCACGCCCGACACTGCCCAGACCTTGGTGTGATCTGGGTTGATGCCCATGCTGACATCAATACACCCCTCACCACTTCATCTGGAAATCTACACGGACAGCCAGTTTCATTTCTCCTCAGAGAACTACAGGACAAGGTCTGTGGGCTGAAATGAAGAGAATGGAGGGCAGGTTGTAAGGGTTATCCTGGGGCTCTGAGAATCTAGTTCAGTGAGATTTCTGTGAAGGACAGATTTATGGTGATGGTAGTAATGTTCCCCACTTCTTCGTTTGTTCACCAAACTATTTTGGACCACATAGTCTAGATTCTGGGAGCATAAAGATGACTAGCACACGGGCCCTGCTTTTGGAATGGCTCATAATCTCATCTCATAATAAAGGAATGTGGTAGTGGGCAGTGCCCTCTAGTGATATGGATATACCTACAGCCTGAAGAATTCTTGGTAAGAAGCTCCTGGGCCTCACTCTTGGACCCACCAGACTAGAAGACAAATAAAACCATGATTACCTCAGTAATGTTTTCCCAGGCTCTTCAGAAGACATGGGAGCTCATGCTAGGCATGGACTAGAATCTGTGTCTCTCTCCCCTTAGTAAGGGACGAAGTTAAACCAGGATAGTACAAAGGTTATTCACTAGGCAGAATTCACATTTTGGCTCTTGGGGACTTGAAACATAACCTGGCTCCCATCTCAAGAACCAATCTGTAAACAATTCAATAGTGTGCAAAGAGGTGGAAAAGATCTAGTCAGCAGTATTCTTGCTATTTAGGTAAGTTAATGAGAAACCAAGGCCACCTTCAGTTCTGGTCAGTTGCTCAGTTGTGTCCAACTCTTTGCGACCTCATGGACTGCAGCATGCCAGGGTTCCCTGTCCATCACCATACTCCTGAAGCTTGCTCAAACTCATGTTCGTCGAGTCTGTGATGCCATCCAACCATCTCATCTGCTGTTGTCTCCTTCTCCTGCCTTTAATCTTTCCCAGCATCAGGGTCTTTTCCAATGAGTCAGCTCATCACATCAGGTGGCCAAAGTATTATAGCCTCAGCTTCAGGTGTCAGTCCTTCCAATGAATATTCAGGACTGATTTCCTTTAGGATTGACAGGTTTGATCTCTTTGGAGTCCAAGAGACTCTCAAGGGTCTTCTCCAACACCACAGTTCAAAAGCATCAATTCTTCGGCACTCAGCATTCTTTGGTGCTCAGCTTTCTTTATAGTCCAACTTTCACATCCATACATGACTACTGCAAGAACCATAACTTTGACTAGACGGACCTTTGTTGGCAAAGTAATGTCTTTGCTTTATAATATGCTGTCTAGGTTGGTCACAGCTTTTCTCCCAAGGAGCAAGCGTCTTTTAATTTCATGGCTGCAGTCAACCATCTGCAGTGATTTTGGAGCCCAAGAAAAAGTCCGTCACCATTTCCATTGTTTCCCCATCTATTTGCCATGAAGTGATGGGACTGGAAGCCATGATCTTAGTTTTCTGAATGTTGAATTTTAAGCTAGCTTTTTCATTCTCCTCTTTCACTTTCATCAAGAGGCTCTTTAGTTCCTCTTTGCTTTCTGCCATAAGGGTGGTATCATCTGCGTATCTGGGGTTATTGATATTTCTCCCAGGAGTCTTGATTCCAGCTTGTGCTTCATCCAGCCGGGCATGTTGCATGATATACTCTGCATATAAGTTTAAATATGGAGGGCGACAATATACAACCTTGACTTACTCCTTTCCTGATTTGGAACCAGTCTGTTGTTCCATGTCCACTTCTGTTTCTTCTTGACCTGCATACAGATTTCTCAGAAGGCAGGTTAGGTCAAGGTGGTCTGGTATTCCCATCTCTTGAGTTTTCCACAGTTTATTGTGATCCACACAGCCAAAGGCTTTGGCATAGTCAATAAAGCAGAAATAGATGTTTTTTCTGGAACTCTCTTGCTTTTTTGATGATCCAGTGGATGTTGGCAATTTGATCTCTGGTTCCTCTGCCTTTTCTAAATCCACCTTGAACATCTGGACTGTTGAAAACTGGCTTGGAGAATTTTGCTACTTTGCCAGCCTGTGAGATGAGTGCAATTGTGCAGTAGTTGGAGCATTCTTTGGTATTGCCTTTCTTTGGGATTGGAATGAAAACTGACCTTTTCCAATCCTGTGGCCACTGCTGAGTTTTCCAAATTTGCTGGCATATTGAGTGCAGCACTTTAACAGATCATCTTTTAGGATCTGAAATAGCTCAACTGGAATTCTGTCACCTCCACTAGCTTTGTTTATAGTGATGCTTCCTAATAAGACCCACTTGACTTTGCATTCCTGGATGTCTGGCTCTAGCTGAGTGATCACACCATCATGGTTATCTGGGTCATTAAGATCTTTTTTGTATAATTCTTCTGTGTATTCTTGCCACCTCTTCTTAATATTTTTTGCTTCTGTTAGGTCCATACCATTTCTGTCCTTTATCGAGCCCATCTTTGCATGAAATGTTCCCTTGGTTATCTCTAATTTTCTTGACGCAATCTCTGGTCTTTCCCATTCCACTGTTTTCCTCTATTTCTTTGCACTGATCACTGAGGAAGGCTTTCTTATCTCTCCTTGCTATTCTTTGGAACTCTGCATTCAATTGGGTATATCTTTCCTTTTCTCTTTTGCCTTGAGCTTCTCTTCTTTCCTCAGCTATTTATAAGGCCTCAGACAACCATTTTGCCTTTTTGTATTTTTTCTTGAGGATGCTCTTGATAACTGCCTCCTGTACAATGTAACAAACCTCTGTGCATAGTTCTTCAGGCACTCTATCAGATCTAATCGCTTGAATCTATCTGTCACTTTTGTATAGTCAAGAGATTTGACTTCAGTCATATCTGAATGGTCTAGTGATTTTCCCTACTTTGTTCAAGTCTAAATTTGGCAATAAGATTGAGTTGATGTTCTGAGGCACAGTCAGCTCCTGGTCTTGTTTTTGCTGACTGTATAGAGCTTCTCCATTAGGCTGCAAAGAATATAATCAATCTGATTTTGGTATTGACCATCTGGTGCTGTCCATGTGTAGTCTTCTCTTGTGTTGCTGGAAGAGGGTGTTTGCTATGACAAGTGCATTCTCTTGGCAAAACTGCTAGCCTTTGCCCTGCTTCATTTTGTACTCCCAGGCCAAATTTGCGTTACTCCAGGTATCTCTCTTGACTTCCAACTTTTGCATTCCAGTCCCTTATAATGAAAAGGACATCTTTTTTGGGTGCTAGTTCTAGAAGGTCTTGTAGGTCTTTGTAGAACTGTTCAACTTCAGCTTCTTCAGCATTAATGGTTGGGGTACAGACTTGGATTACTATATTGAATGGTTTGCCTTGGAAGTGAACAGAGATCATTCTGTCATTCTAGACTGCACCCAAGTACTGCATTTTGGACTCTTGTTGACTACGATGGCTACTCCATTTCTTCTAAGGGATTTTCGCCCACAGTAGTAAAATTCACCAATTCTAGTCCATTTTATTTCATTGATTCCCCAGGTCCCATCTCCTGTTTGACCACTTCCAATTTACCTTGATTTATGGACCCAACATTCCAGGTTCCTGTGCAATATTGTTCTTTACAGCATCAAACTTTCTGTCACCAGCCACATCCACAACTGGGCATTGTTTTGCTGTGGCTCTGTCTCTTCATTCTTTCTGGTGTTATTTCTCTACTCTTTTCCAGTAGCATATTGGGCACCTACTGACCTGGGAAGTTCATCTTTCAGTGTCCTATCTTTTTGCCTTTTCATACTGTTCATGGGGTTCTCAAGGCCAGAATACTTCAGTGGTTTGCCATTGCCTTCTCCAGTGGACCATGTTCTGTCAGACCTCTTCACCATGACCCATCCATCTTGGCCCTACAGGGCATGGCTCATAGTTTCACTGAGTTAGATAAGGCTGTGGTACATGTGATCAGTTTGATTAGTTTCCTGTGATTGTATTAAGAGAAGGTATTTTATTCTTCAGAAGACTATACTGTTCTGCAGCTGCCCTTCTGAATCATTTCCACTTCTATCAGATCTTTCCCAGATTGTGTGTTTGCTGGTTTACACATACACTGGGGGTGAGAAAAGAAAGCATACCGCACACAGTGATTACCTTGGAGAGACTGAGAATCTCTGATGAGTCCTTCTCTTCACAGGTACCACAGCTCCCAGGATTTTCCTGGATCAAACCTTGTATCTCTTCCCCAAGTATTGTATATATTGGACTAAGAGACGTGGACCCTCCTGAACAGTAAGTTAATATGTTAGGGTTGAGTTTTGGTCCTGTCCTGGCCACTAATGTTCCATTTGATAGGTTATTTCTGGACTTAACCTGTTGTAGGTCACTATAAAGACAAACCCCACTCCCACATCTGATTGAAAAACTCCTCTTTAGCTAAGGCTTTTTTCCTTTATATCTCACCAGTTTTATTTTAAAGAATTATGATATCCAGTATTTTTCCATGAGAGACATAGATCGACTTGGTATCCAGAAGGTCATGGAACAGACATTCGATCTGCTGATTGGCAAGTAAGTAACTACAATGGATGTCTACTTCTAGGTCCCAAAGAGAACAGGGCAGTAAACTTTGGCCTGTCTCTTAAGATAATGACCTTATAAAAGCAAAACGTACATATAAAAAAATTCAGATCAGAAAGGGAGACTGAAACTTCAGTCATGTTCTTCTGGGGCTGGGAGGGAAAACTGCTCGGTGAATTTCTCTTTAGCTCCAATTTTAATGCTTATCTTTCGAGAGGAGAAGCATTCATCATTCCAACTTTTCTCTTCTTCCCAGGCTCAACTATTGCATCATCTGAAAATTTTATATTAAGCAAATCTTGGTGGTATAGAAAGATGACAGGTGAATGCTAATCAAATGCTAGTTAAGAACATTTTCCCAGTGCTGAGTCTTCATTTCTGGGTGATTAATTGCCACCTCGGTAATATACTGTTTCTTAAAGTGTTAAGAAGTATAAATAATTTACTACATAGGTGTTTACTATGTTACCTTCAACCATTTGGATGCCTGGGCTAAACTGAAGTTGGAATTGGGAGATGGTAAGATTGCAGTCATAAATTCAGAGCTGCGGTTCTACTGAGAGAGTAACTAACTGTAACCTAGACCAATCCAACTTCAACTAGAATTTGTCAGAACCCATGTCCTATGGAAGTGAGGAATTCCCTCTATTGACAGTTCTTAATGTAAGAGGCTCTAAAGCCCAGGGTAAATCAGAAATACAAACTGGAGTTAGTCTGAGGCACACAGAACTGAGGGCAAGACTGTGAAGTGGTGTGTAAGCACCTAACACAATAACTTTCAGAACAAATCTGGAAATCTGCTGTGTTAATAAAGTACTAGCATGAACAGCAGCAAAACCAAGGAGTTGTAGCTGTAGGAAGGACAAATAACCAAGTACAGCCCAAATGACTTTCTCTTGTTTTCCTCCTTTCAAGAAGACAAAGGCCAATCCATCTGAGTTTCGATATTGATGCATTTGATCCTACACTGGCTCCAGCCACAGGAACCCCTGTTGTAGGGGGACTGACCTATCGAGAAGGCATGTATATTACTGAGGAAATACACAGTACAGGTAAGCAGTGATCAACCTGTTAATTACCTAAATAGATCTGCTGAAGCCTCTTGCCTGCCAGGGGATCTTTTCTAGTATTACATGTCACTGGAGACATTGTTTCTCTTTAAACTTCTATAGCTAAAAGCCATGTGGCCAGGCTAATTTAGAGGCATGTTTGGACCTGGCTGATAACAAAATACATTAGGGTAACACTGAGTAAAAAAAAAAAATATTATCCACTTAAACACTTAATAAACACAAGAATAAACTGCCAAATTGATGTAGTTCTTTGCATCTGAATTGTATAAAGGCAGATGAAGACTAAAAGGCAAGCCCAAATAGCTCTAATTTTAACCCTGACACTATGAGACTGGTTCACTGGGAGTTAAGAACATCAAGCTGAAGCTTCCCTTGAAGATATTTCAAAGCTGGACAATACCTTGTGCCCTTTCATAGAAGTCTTATACTAGAGCTTGTTTGCTAGGACCTGTAATATGGGGATACTGGAAGATGAATGGCTGACAGGAAGAGGAGTAAACTGCAAGCTAGGGGATCAAGAGTAGCTACAAGAGGGGAATTCCCTGGTGGACCAATGGTTAGGACTTACTTGGTGCTTTCACTGCAGTGGCTGGGTTCGATTCCTGATTGGGGAACTAAGATCCCACAAGCTTCGTGGTGCAAAAAATTAGTAAAAATTTTTAGAAAAGAGTAGCTACAAGAGGTTACTGTCCCCAAACTCATACTCATTTGCAAACACTTTCCATTTCTGTCAGAAAACTCTTGGTTTTAAGGCTACTTTAAATGACCTCTCATTATAAAATTTAAACAATTACTGAATGGTACTTCATCAACTAGATAAAGCAGTTTGCTTAAATTAATCTACAAGGTGGCAGTAGTCTAGAAATATGGGTAGTATATGTTTTTAACAGTTTGTACCCTCCTGATTTACTTCTGGGCTATGCAAAAGGTCCACATTTAGTAGGTGGAAACGATACAGATGCGTGTGCAGGGACTGGTGGACACACCTGCTCACTGTAGTTCTGCACGGTGCACTGAACTCCACATTGCTCCTAAGGGACGGCACACTGTGCGGATGTGCTAGCATTGAATGTACATGTACTAAAATATAATATCCATAAGTCAATAGGTATATCCATCCATGTATCCAGGCTTTATGGCCACCCTAAATACTCAGATACTTGTATACTCCAATCTAGTTTCTTCTAGTGACTCTTAAAGGAGGTAGATTAACTTCATCCAGAATAACCAACTAAAGATAAACACCCCAGAAGTAGGGCATATATATGTTGATGGGGAGGGGCAGAGGGCAGGCCTAGATAGGTTCTTTTATGCTCTAATCTTCCCGCCTCAAACCCTTTGGCACAAGTACCCAGACCCTTACAGAAGGTAACTGGAGTTCAAACTAAATATGACCAAGTGCAAGATACTGCATCAGTCTGAAGGGAGACCTAAGAACTGTGTCATACATGGAGTCTGTCCTCAGAGTTCAAACTTGCAGGGGTGAGAGTAAGATATGCAGTAACAGCTATACTTTAGGACACATGGTGCCTTAAAAGTTACACAGCGCCAGAGTTCAGAAGTGGGAATAGAGTGCTGGCTAGTGAGACGTGAGAGATTTCATCACACAGCTACAGGCAGGCATCTGGCAGGTCCCTAGAAATACTGGAAATGATACATTTTCCCAACTAGACTGGAAACTCCTACTGCCACCCCTGCTTACCCCTCACCCCGGCCTTGCTCATCCTAACCAGAAAGCCTGTCAAGTCATGCCTGTTATGTTATTAAACAGGGATAACTGACTTAATTACTTTAAAGGTTTCTTTCAATCCTACTCCGGCATTACCAGTGTTTCTAACTTAAATTCATGCCCAAGAGGATGAGGTGTAAGGGCCTTCCTGACAGTGGGTAATTTTCTAGTAGAAAATGACCCTTTCACCTTGGTGTGTTCTACCCAGGTGGGACGACCCTCACTGAAAGAAGCAGCTAGGAAGTTTTCTTTTTGTCCTGCTTTGTGTTTTCAGGGTTGCTCTCGGCCCTGGATCTCGTTGAAGTCAATCCTCGGTTGGCTGTGTCAGAAGAGGAGGCCAAGGCTACAGCCAGCCTGGCAGTGGATGTCATTGCTTCGAGTTTCGGGCAGACGAGGGAGGGAGGGCATGTTGTCTACGACCAACTTCCTACTCCCAGCTCACCAGATGAATCAGAGAGTGAAGAACGTGTAAGAATTTAGGGAATACTGTTTGTTGACACATGTCACAGTGGGCATTCCAGAGCCGTGAGGCGTTTGCGGTGACAGAAACTGAATGATCATCTGGGTCAATACTGCCTTAATGAGAACATTTGTGCATTCTTACAATTGTAAAGTTTCCTTCCCTTTCATTTTGGTGACCGATAATAGTACTGTACATGTATTTGTTTTTTGACGCTCACAGGGTATTAATATGTTGGAGCACTGTGTAAACTTAAAGAAGTCATAAAGGACATTTATTACCTTGGTATATCATACTGGTCTTATTACTGTTCCTTCACATTTCAGTGGTCTTCCGTCTTCCTCCCTCCACCCACAGTCTGGCTACACAGTGCCTTCTTGAACCGCTAGTTCACAGCAGCAATAAGATTTTTTTCCACACCTCTAACGCCATTCATTCACTGAGTGACAGTTCTGGTCCACAAACCCTTCCCTACAGGAGGTTTAATGCCTGCGAAAGAATTTGTAATAAACCAGGCCTCCCAGAATGGCTAGCTCCAGTAAGATGACGATGGAAAGTAGCAGCTTGTTGGTTGTCACTCTACAAAGAGAAGCAAAGTGGGATGTAGTCAGAACTCTGGGTAACCTTATTTCTTTCCATTCTTAATACTGAGGAGTTTGACCTAGGGCCAAGGCAGGATACTGTGAGGCAGACTGAATTTTTGTTTGATCATGTAGCCACTTAGTAACCTGTAAATAATTACTACTATCTACCTCACAAAAATATTGAAAAATGGGGCAATAAGGTACCAAAACATACAAATGTTTTTTTTCTAAAATGTCTTCAAATAGTAATTAGTACTTCACTTTAAAAGTACTTTTTCTATGATGGGCTAATTAGAAAAATATTAAATGTACATGTGAAAAAGTATACCATATTTTAAATCAGTTGAATCAGATTTCAAAGTAGAAGTTCACTACCTAACACATCTACAGCTGTGAGGACACATTAGGAGAAGGGGTGGCGGGAGACTCCAGGGTCCAAGTCCAGCTTGGGTACAAGGAGGTGGTCCTGCTTTAGGATGAGTAACTAGAAGCTGGGAATGCCTTTCAATGTCTTCTCAAACTTCTTGCCTTTCTTTCTCTATAAAGGTAGAAATTTTTCTGACACTCCTATATTCTTTAACACAAAGAATCGAAATCGGACATTTCTTCCTGCTCCACAAGGAACTTACCACTGTTTTGGAAAATCTCATTCTCTTGCTAGTTCCATAACTTGGTTATAGTCTCACTCATACTACCTACACCGACTCACGCCCCAAATTCAGCCTCAGTGCCAATACTTCCCTTCTGCCCATGGCTCTGCTGCTGTCAGCACTTACCTAGACGGTTTTTTCTCAAGTCAGCTCCTTGCTAACAAGACAGAACTCCCAAATAAGGGCTGACTCCCATAAAGGGCAAGCAGAGCCAAAATCAAGTACGAAGCCATAGCAGTGAAAAGTTTTCTAATTAAGTTTTTACAAATTTATTTCCAGGAATGCTCTGTTCCCATGTGCTCTCTTCTTTAAGGAATGTAAACTAGGATAAAAAGTCCTTCCAGTAGACCAGTTTTCCATGGCTCCAAATCATACCAGCATATATACTTCCAAAAATGGATTTTTTTCCTGGGATACTTAACTATGTGATACTCTTTATTTCTTCTGTTTTATCAGTACCTTTGCAAGTCACAGTTTAAAGCTTTGACATTCTCAGCCGAAAGATTAGAATTAAGAGAAATTAATTCTGGGACTAATTTTTAAAACTTACTTTCTGGACATTGAGCGGAGAATCTTCCGACTTTTGCTCAAGTTTTCACTTGTATTTACCAGCTGAGAAGAGAAAATAGCAATTATTTCCCTCTTCTTACAGAAGTACACACTGTAGAACTGAACCTGAGTAAATTGACGGGTGTTAAAGGGTTTATGTTGAAAAACTCCCAGAAATCAAATCAATTTAAATGATGGCCTCTGTAAATAGAAGAAACTGGAAAGGACAAGATACTCTAATACTTATCAATAAGGCCTAGGAATGATTGTATCCCAAGGCTGCTGTGAGGAGACCTCTGGGACTGAGGGACCTCTAATCCTTCACTGTGGCTACACAAAACAAAGTCTTCAAGTGTACCTTGCCAGTAACCGAAGTAACTCTGAGCAACTTAAGATGTGAATTTCATCAGCCAAACTCCAGGAGAGCCTCCTGAGTTAATGTTTGTTTTTATAGGCTGGTGGATTACCACTTTTGAGATCTGGTTCTTTTTCCTTTTTTCTTTACCCTTTTAAGAGATACTTACATTGAATTATGAAAGGAATTAATCTTTTTTTTAAAAGCCTTTTTTTCCCCCTTTTTGTTGCCTGTTACTAACCTATATAGCTGGAGGATATTTCAACAGATGCCACCTGCCATCTGTTCCTGTTCACCAGTGGCCTTGGTTAAGTTGATCTCTCAGCTCATTCCTCAGCTTTTAAATTCAACTAATCCATCTAGTAAGTTCAAAAGTAAAAACAAATAAACCATGCAATCTGCAAACAAGCTGCTTTCTCTGCAGCTTACTTGAATTCAGTACTTTACTGTGAATTTTCACTGAGGAGGGTGATACCTGACTTGATTTTAAGAGTGGAGAATTATGGCTACTAACATGGGAAAATAACAGCTCAGTGTGGGGATTTGAGATGACCTTCTCATATCTAAGTCTTGCCCACAGTATCTGTGTTTCGTTTATCTGCCTCATGCTCCTAATACAGCATTCCACTGGCAGTTTTTAAAATTCCTTTGCAGATGGTACAGAAAGGAAGAAATAAGTTGTTTTTCAGAGCCTCTTAGAGTGATAGTAGATAGAGGCCACAATATAGTCATCATTTGGCCTAAGGATTTTGTTTTCTCACAGTGATCTCCCTTAGTGTGTAGCAGTAGTGGTGTTAGTTGCTCAGTCATATCTGACTCTGTGACCCCATGGACTGTAGCCCGCCACGTCCTCTGTCCATGGGACTTCCTAGGCAAGAATACTGGAGTGGGTTGCTGTTTCCTACTCCAGGGGATCTTCTCGACCCAGGGATCGAACCTCTGTCTCCTGTGTCTCCTACACTGCAGGCGCATTCTTTACCACTGAGCCATCAGGGAAGCCCATGATCTCCCTTACCTTAGGTTAAGAAGAGTCCAGGATTAAACCTCTTTAAATTGTCGGTAGTACTATTTTATGACATGTGGAAAATAGCTTTGGCTCTAAATGACAGGAAAGCTAGAATCTTTTAAAGCAAATGTTGGCTTTCATAAGAATAGCAGGTGTTCTACTAGACGTGTGAGAGACAGAAATTTAGTTCATAATACAGGACCTAATAAAAGGATGGTATGGCTACAATGCTATTTGACAATCTTCAATAAATGCAGAAACTGGGTTTTATGCAATCTCACTCCCCCTGCCCAATGACCTCTAAATCTTACAAGTAAAATTACTTCCAAGGGATATGTTTTAGTCAAGCAAATTACGAACAGAGAAAGCATAAGAACCTAAAAAATCATACCCTGAATTTGGAACTGTGGTAGCTTCTGACAGCATCAGGGTGTAGTGGGCCCACCTACTTTCCCCATTTTTGCCCCTCTCCCTATCCACCCAGACTTACTCTATTCTTGGTACGTTCCAATTGGTCACGTTGCTCCCCCAGCTCTTCTATGATTTCTGAGCCAATCTGGTCAGTCTCTGCGGCAATACGATGAGAACGCTCAATACTCTGGGTGGCCCGGTTCAGGCTGTCAGTGCCTTGCAGAAGCAATGCCCTTTGAGACTGTAGCCGATTCTGACAGGAGTATGGAAGGGAATTGTTAGACTTCTTCCATTATAAATGAATTTATAAGAAGGGATATAATGTGTAGTAATTTTCATTACTTGTAAGACAATCAAAGATGCTAATGAATCAGACTACAAGAGAACCTGGGGTTCAATCTAGGATCACAATACCTCCCAGTCCACTGCTTGTTACATGTAAGTGAGGCAAGGAAAGGATTCAATACACCAGAGCATCTTCCTTGTGCTCCTGATGAATCTGAACTGACTCATGTGCTTCCTGGACTAACAACTTCTGAGAGGCAATGGCCCAGATCTGGGATGCAGGAGCTACCTGAAAATGCATACATCCTATCATTTTGATAGGGTAAACCAACTAAACTCTACCACCTTAGAGATAGTGTAATTCACTGAAAGTTCCCACTGATTGGTACTGAGTGACCACAGAATAAGCTATTCGTGTTTAGCACACACAGAAATCACTTAAAAGTGTGAAAGACTACTCCTCTCTGGAAAAAAGTAGCTACACTCTTGGTAAGCATCCAAAGAATTTCGCCTCAGGCCAAACACAGAAGACAAATACTGAAGTTGTTACACTGGTGATTTACTCTCAGGGGAGGTAGTATCTGGGGCCAAGTAAGCGCCCTATTTCTGAAACTCCACCAAAGTATTATTCCACCTATTCCTAAGCACAGGAGGCATGAGGACCGAAGCAGCCTTTGTCAGGCCAGAAATAACTACTGACAGAAATGGAGGCAGCTCTAAGTCCTCAGCTCTTCAGAGCACACGTGCGTACAAACTCTGGAAAAGGGGTCAGCTCACAAGGCCTGTTACTGAGCAGGTGACCATTAGCACTCGATACCACCAGTAAGAAGCTGAAAAGATGTGTTTCCAGATCAGAAGCAACAAGAAGGTTTTTTCACTTCATATACAGCATACAGACGAGTGAGTGAGGAAACCACTGAATAAGGCTGAAATGAACCCCAGTTTACACTGGCTTAAAAGCAGCAGGAAAACAGCATTTTTAAACATAAAAGATGAGGATTTTCAACTGAGTGGGCTTAAGAAAGAGCAGGGAGAGACAGTAAGGTCACATGAATCAACCCCAGATTTGGAACAGTAATTCTACTGAAAGTACTTTATATACCTATATTGTTTTTATAATTTCTGAAACTAATAATTTTAAAGCAAAATTATTGCTTGGAATTATCTTCCCCCCTTTTGTTTTTGGGGCTTTTTGGGTCACAGATGACCAAAGTCACTGTACACCTTTCATCTCACTTTTAACAAGCGCTACTTGCCTGCATTTTCCCACTCTCCTTTGAAAATTTTACATCATTCTCAAGTACTCTAGTTTTCACATCAGGAATGTCAGGCCACTATCATTTGAATATCTCTTAAGCCATATTTAGGAGGGTGCTTCACGAAACAGGATTTGTTTAATCAGCCTTTCTACATCCATACAGTCTGCACTAGTGGGCCCCCTTCCACTTCTCTCCCACATTACCAGCCAGGCCATTTCTACTTTGTGCTGTGGAATATAGTCCCAAATGTAACACATGAAATTTAACCTTTGTGAAGCTTTTCTCCTTTACCTACCTAGCTTCTTTAGACAGTTTGAGAATATACATTTTCAATTTAGTAGTCTAATTTTATAAATGAGAACACTGGAGGCTAGAGAGGCAGCCTGGCTCACTTTCTATTATGATGAAGTAAGGCGTCAGCCCCCTTTTTGGGAAGCATCCTGCTTTCTCTACTGTATCTGGGCTATTGGGCCATCTTGGTACAAATAACAATGCTCTGATAAGTTAAAATCTTAACTGAACTCTGGGGGGATATGTGAGAAAGAAACTGGATTGGTGAATCAGACTAGAGTCCAGGTATAATATGAAGAGGTAACACTTGTTTATCACCACTACCCATCAAGCACTGTTTTATACATAAAGGATACAAAAAAATCTAAACAGGTAAATTGCTTGGAATGATCTGCATTAAATTCAGTAGAAGCAGGCACCCAAGGGGAGAAGGGAAATTGGATGCAAGAAAGAAGAGGGAAAAAACCAGGCGTACTTGTGGAGTACTTGAACTGTACTCCACAATTTGGTTAATCATTGTGCCACAGACCCACAGGACAAAGATGGCTAAAACTCACCATATGCTCGTTCTCCACAGCGTATGTGCCATATTTCATGTCTCCTCGGGCCCCAGGAGTGGCTGTCAAAGGCGTACTTCTCACTTCCCGATGGAGTTTGGCAAGGTCCTTCCGGTAGGTTCGCAGCTTAGACATCATAGGGTTACGAAAAGATAGGGGTGCATAACGCAGTTCCTCTTCCATCTCTGCCAGCTAGGAAGGCAGAAAGCAGTGAGTAGACGGCCTGCTTCTATTCTCTCTCATATGGGTAATATGTCTAGTTTGGACTAATCAAACCACAAGCAATCCTAAATAAATACTCAACATGTGGCCCAGGAGGGGAAGGACCACACGTGACACCTTTACTTCATTACTGAGTGCTTGGTGCAGTGCCCAGCAGGCACAGAACAGGTCTTCAAAAGGTATGTGATGAATGAGTGAGAAAACTAACAAGTAGCTTATAGCTACTTATAGCTTATTAAACATTTTGACATGTATTCTCTCACAACAGATCAAAACGGTAGGAAATACTTTTACTTCATATATGAGACTTGAAGAAACCTGTTCAAGATTACATAAATCAGGATTCCAGATCTTCATACTCTTTTCAGTATACCAAGTTCTTAGCCTGTTATGGTCCAAGTGCTATCACGAAGCACTTAGGGACCTACTGTACTAAAAATGATTAGGGGTATGGCATCAAGGTTCTTCCCTTCCTCCACCTGAAAATCAACTGTCTGTGTCCATGTGAGAATAACCAGGGGTCCAGATCATTTCCATTTTTCTGGGACAAGTAAATTGTAACACATAGAATCATTTGTAAGAGCCCATGAGTCATTTTCTTCTGCTTTGGATGGCTAGAGTAGGACTGGTTAACTTTAGAAAATGCTACCAAGATGTTAACTGAAAAAGAGGCCTAGCTCTGTAACAGATATCACAGATATATGCCCAGTAATGCAGAGGTATTAGAAAAGTTTCTGGTACTCCCATTATGAAGGTGATAGTTTCCATAGTCTGGGAGGCTGATCCTCCTTCAAATACATGCAGAGCGGAAAAAAAAGGATGCAGATGGGCTTAACTTCTCAAAACTTCATTGGAATAAAGGAGGTATTCTTCAACAAACAATAAAGTTCTCTGGCTTAAAAAGAATTCTTCAGTCTACTCTGGGGTAGCAGATACTAGAGGCAACTATTTCTTTGGAGTGCTACCAGAGATCGAGATTTTAGCTCCAGCTTCCTAAAAGGGTTTGCTAAAGCTAGACACAATGCGATGAAGACAGAGGATCCTTACTTCTAAAAGGTAAGAGCAAAAATTGCTTTCTTTCTTTTTTTCTTAAAGAAAAGTCACAGGTTAAATGAAGCAGTTCTTAAACTGCTTAGCAACCTGGACCAACTTCTGATAAGCTTAGGATCCTGACTGAGAACTCATCCTGACCATGCATACCTTGCCCAAGGTACCAAAACCTATTTTTCAAAACAAGGCAATGTGAGTAGGAACCACCTCTGAGCTCCATTTTCTGTGACAGTAAATTTAACAAAGGAGAGTAAGTTATCTTAATGGCCAGCTTTTAAAAAGTGCTTTCAAAAGGCCACCCAGGTAAAAGGAGAATGTCCTTATTGTATCAGCAATGTTTTATCAAGGACTCACAGAGGAATCTTCAAGTTTTACTCAAATACCCATCCCCATCAACTGGCCTCATTTAGTAAGAAATAATCAAAACTAAGGTCAATAGACAGGAACAGTTAAATCTGTGATCATAATGTCATAAGCATTACTTCTGGCAAAGACCAACAGACAGGAAGAGGAAATAGGACTTGTTCCTGTTCTCACCGTTTCATTTGCTTCCTGTTGCTTTTCATCGAAATCTCTGATCAACAACTTCTTCTCTTCTGGAAAAGACAGATGAGTTTTAAATACTCAATCCTGCTTCCAAACATTTATTTGTAGAGAACATACCCTCTGCTTAGAATATATTCCCCATTTCCTTTCTGGGGGTACCCTACAGAACTTAATCACCCCTGAAAGACATTTAGAAAAGTAAGAGAACTAGTTACCAGAATTAATGGGGGGGGGGGAGTAGATGGATGGTATTATCACTGGCATTTAAGTGGCCAGGGAACAAGAATACCTAAACTAGGGACAGTCCTGTGTAACAATGATCTGGCCCCAAAGACCAACAGCATTCCTACTAAGAAAGAAAACAGGTCTAATTATCGTCAATCTTTTTTCACCAACCTAACAAAGGGACCAGGCACGCTTTGATCAATAAGAATGTTTAACAATACCAGTTCTCTGAAGTCTTCATCCCCATGGTAAATCACATCTCTACATTAACACTTATCCACTGCTTTTCTGCACAATATATTCAAAGCCCACCTACTTTGCTCTCTGGAGAGCCTGCAAGGCACACAGCACAAGTTTCTTAGCCATACCCACCGGCAGTGGTATAGGAAATGATCTAAAATACCACTGACTCACACAGGGGAAAATGTCATTCCTTGTTCAATCCTTTGCATCCTGTCATTTTAGTTCTAGTATGTCTTTAATACCTAAAAACTACTAATCTCCTCTTTAAAAAAACAGAACAGGCTTTAGCCTCAAAGCAAGGACATCTAACTAAACCAGCACTGTTTTGTCTTCATTGTAGCTTTTCTGATCATATAGCTAGGTTCTATAGATTTTTCATCTAAGGCAGTGATATAAAGTGTCCTTTTAAAGTAACTTTATATGTTAAATAAATGCATTTTACATGAAATACTGATATAAAGGAAATAATTACAGTAAAAATGGTGCTTAGACACACCACAATGATGAAGTGAGTACCTGGTAAACTTTGTATGGGGGGAAGTGCTGGGGAGTAAATGAGCTTAGGTTTTGGTCTTAGCTTTGGGCCTAACTCAACATGTAAGCCGGATAATTCTCTTCATCTTTTTGGGACCTAACCTCCCTCCTCGGCTAGGAAATGAGGAGGCAAATCACACCTAAGAAGGAAAACTTAGCCCTATTTATGAGGAGTTTGTTTTTTTTCAAATGTATACAGCAAAATGAATGTTCTCCCCGGAAATCTACACATACTCTACTTATTACCACAAACTGTCACTGTTTATAATATTTTTTGAACTCATCTTTTGGGATTACATTCACAATCTGGGATACTTTTTTTTAAATTGTGGTAAAATAATATAAAACTTACCATTTTGACCATTTTAAGTGTACAGTTAAGTGGCATGAAGTACATACACAATATTGGGCAACCATCACTGCTATCCATCTATAGAACCTTTGCATCATCCCAAACTCTACACCCAGTAAACACTAACTCCCTATATGCCCTCCCTTCAGACTCTGGTAACCGTGATTCTACTTTCTGTGTCTATGAATCTGACTACTCCAAGCACCCCCATATAAGAGGAATCATACAGTATTTGTCTTTTGTGTTTGACTTATCTTGCTTAGCATAAAACCTCCAAAGTTCCTCCATACTGTAGCATGTATGAGGACAATCTATGCGTTTTTCACTCAGTGTGATTTCTAAATACAAGCCAGCACTGCCATCAACTGAAGAAAGAGCAATCTTTACCAATGCCAAGAAAACAGTAGAGTATAAGACCTATGAAGGGATGGCATGTGGGTACTCAACATGCTATCCTAAGATTTTCTTGGATAATTTTGTTTACCCTGATTTTCATCTCACACCTTGACTTTCAAACCCAATCCCATGTTGGAAGTAACACCACTGTCATGCTTTATATAGATTTTACATTGTGTTAATCACATAGCATCTACCATGTCAGCTGTCCACTACTTTTTAACGTAAATCACTTGGCTGTATATATTCTATATTCTCAACTTGAGCTCAGTCTCCCTCTGAGTAGAGGAATTTACTTTTTCTTTTGTACATCCCATAGGTTCTAGAACTCTAAACCTGGTAGGGTGCTTCTTAGACACTGTTATTGCCTGCAAGAGTCAAGCGACAATCCACCCTTTACTAAGCGGCATTCATTGTCATGCGCATTCCCTTAATAGGTATTCCAGGTGAACTATTTTTCACCACACACTGCTCACAACGCACCACCCACCCCCTCAAAAGGAGAAAGTTCAGACAAAGCAAAAGGCCTACCTCTTGACCAGCCATGAGGTAACCACCATGAAATTACCACCACAAGTGAAAGTGTTAGTTGTTCTTTGCAACCCCATAGACTGTAGCCCATCAGGCTTTCCTGTTCATGGAATTCTCCAGGCAAGAACACTGGAGTGGGTAGCCATTCCCTTCTCCAGGCATCTTCCCTGACCCAGGGATTGAACCTGGGTCTCTCACACTGCAGGCAGATTCTCCCTGTCTGAGCCAGCAGAAGTGCCAAAGCAGCCTTATTATCCTTGAGTGGGCTATGTTTCCACCCATCAGCAGTGAAATAATATCTGCAATCAAGAATGGCTACTTCCATGGAGAGCTATCATATTTTACAATCAGCATTCACGAAAGTGTTGAGTGCCACCACTCCTCTGAAGAGACACATCTCCAAACGCAAGCACACTCACTCACTCCTGATCCAAGATGACAGAGTTCTATAAGGGCGCTCTGGTCCTAGATTTTTCTACATCTCTGTTAGTCCTAAGTTCTCCTCGTTTAATCTTTGTTAAAGGATATGAATATCTGCTTTCCTAAGAGACAAATTCTAGAATAATTCAAAGAAGGCAGCTGTATAATAAGAATTGGGGTAGGGGGGGTGGCAAGGTAGTCCACAGAGTCTTGATCCTTTCACTAACTTCCCTGCATGATTCTGTTATTCTCAGTCTTTTTGGAATACTCTACTCTCTGATTTCATAAGACATATATTCTCCTAGGAGTGCTCTACAGCCTATACACTTTTAAAGATTCAAGAGATGGAACCCCTACCCAACTGAGAGGTATCGATACCTGTTCCTTTATGCTTTGCTCAGAATTGTGAAATTAATGAATGTTAAGAGCTAAGATGGCCCTCAGAAATCATCTAGTCTAACCTCATTTTACAGTTAAGGAAACCAGAGCCTGGAGAAACTGTCTTCCCCAAGGCCATAGAAAAGAGAAGGTGTGTAGCAACACTAGTTACAGAATGCAAGTCTCCTGACTATGGCACTGTACACCATGTACACGATGGCACTGAGGGGTATTTTCATGCTCTCAAGGTACACAGGTATAATCCTTTCAAATCTCTTCATTCTTTAGGGAGCTAGAATTAACACTATAATCAACTACAAAACAGCAAGACTGATACCAGGTAGAATGGACACCGGAAACTCAGAAAAAATGAGCTACTCTAAATAACACTATTCTTGACCCCTCATGTCTTTCCAAACCATTCACATGTGAGTGACTCACTCTGCAGCCGAATGTTTGGTAAACTAGGTGCATGGCAGCACAATGTCTCAGACACGGAATAAAATGGAAACAGCCAGCTCTGAAAGTGCTAGAGGAAGCCCACCTCATCTCAACCAAGGTGGCAGCCTCTCCATCTTGTAGAAAAAGAAAAGAAGGTAGCTCAGTCATGTCCAACTCTCTGTGACACTCCGGACTATACAGTCCATGGAATTCTCCAGGCCAGAATACTGCAGTGGGTAGCCTTTCCCTTCTCCAGGGGATCTTCCCAACCCAGGGATCAAACCCAAGTCTTCTGCACTGCAGGTGGATTCTTTACCAGCAGAGCCACTTGTTCAGTTCAGTCACTCGGTCGTGTCCAACTCTTTGCGATCCCATGAATTGCAGCACGCCAGGCCTCCCTGTCCATCACCAACACCCGGAGTTCACTCAGACTTGCGTCCATCAAGTCAGTGATGCCATCCAGCCATCTAGCAGTTTGAATTTTCACAGCCCCAGAATGACTCATCTTGGTCCATTAGAACTGTGGAAATAACTTCAGTTTCACCAGGATCTTTAAAATCTGTGATTAATGCTTTTGGTGCTTCCTTGCAGCATTTCTAGGACCTACATCCTCTTTGCAGACCTCATGGTTAACCTGGATCTCACACCATAAAGGAAATTAAAGCATCAGATCACTCTAAGCCTGGTTCCTCAATTATAAATAAGAAATATAACAGCACTGACCTGTATAGTTGTCTGAAAAAGACAATATACATAACAAACACGCAGCAAATGCTAAGCACATTAGGGCTCAACAAACAGTGACTACCAGTGTTTTTAAAGTAAATTCCTAGGTAGGAAGAACTAAGCAAAAACTAAATTTAAAGAATATGAAGTGTTGGAAAAATTAAAATTCTGCAGTCAGTGAGTAACTGTGTTTACCAACCTGCTACATATGGTCCTCCATAGTTATCATTTTTTCTGGTTTCCAAAATAATGAAGTTTTGTGTATAGCAACTGAAATTTAAGTGAATTAAAGTGAAAAACTGAATAATTTTACAATGTTCATTACAACATGTGGAGAGATGCCTTCAGGTGCTACGAAACTAAAACTAGAAATCATGACTCTAGGTACTTACTGTATTGACTGGATAAGAATTTACAGCAGCCTGAGATATGTGGAGAGACCTCTTCAGATGCTGCAAAACTAAGACTACTGTTGTGGGTGTTTAAAGTAATAATGGATTAATAAGTATCACAAATGCTAATGGACTGTCACTTCCATACAAACTTCCTAAAGTAGGACACATTGCGTCTGTTAATCCTATCCTTTTTAAAAACAGGTGTATACATTGATTTTAAAAGTGATGACAATATGGAAAACATGGTAAATAAAATCACCTTCAGTTTCAACATTTAATCATATATTGAGTTACTATTCTCTTCCCAACAACTCACAGTATTTATACAACCATTCAGCAAATATTTATAGAGCACCAAGTATGTACTAGGCATTGTTCTAGGTGCTTGAGTGCTAAGTCGCTTCAGTCATGTCTGACTTGCTTCGACCCTATGGACTGTAGCCTGCACCAGGCTTCTCTGTCCATGGGATTTTCCAGGCAAGAGTACTGGAGTGGGTTGCCATATCCTTTTCCATCTAGGTGCTTAGGATATATAATTAACAAAACAGACAAAATATAGAGCTTACAACAGAAGAGGAGGGAACGCTTCCAAAGTCTTTTATGAGGCCAGCACTACATCGATACCAAAACCAGAGAACATCACAAGAAAAGAAAATTACAGGCCAATATCCCTGATGCAAAAATCCTCAACAAAATATTAGCAAAATGAAGGGCATTTTCCACCAAAACAGAACAAACAATCCAAAAATTTGTATGGAACCACAAGAGACCACAATTAGCAATTTTGAAAAAGAAGAACAAAGCTGGAGGCATCATGCTTTCTGATTTCAAACTACAGCTGACCCTTGAACAAGGGTATGAATTGGGCAGGCCCCCTTATAAACACATTTTTTTCAATAGTAAATTCTACAGTACCATATAACCTGTGGTTGGCTGAATCTGCAGATACTGAGGAACCTTGGATAGGAGGGCCAACAAGCTACACTTGGATTTTCAGCTACACAGAAGGTTGGTGTTCAAGGGTTAACTGTATATTATAAAGCTATAGTAATGAAAACAGTATGGTAACTGGCATTAAAACAGATTCAAAGCTCAATGGAATGGAAAAGACAGCCCAGAAAAAAAATCCACCAATGTATGGTCCCCAGCATATTTTTGTGCCTCTCTTTCAACCTCTACTCAGTCACCAGCATTCTCCTTCTAAAATACAACCATATGGTCCGATTTTTAGAATCTGTATTTTGTTCAGGATATTTGCATCTGTGTTCATCAGGGATAGTGGCCTGTATTTTTCTTTTCTTGTGATGTCTTCTGCCTTTGGTATCAACATGGGCTGCCTTTTAAAAGAATTTAAAATCCTTTACTGACTCTCCATATCAAGTTTAGATGTCTTAATGTGATATTTAGGTCCCTTAGTGGAAACAGTGTCAGACTTTATTTCTTTGGGCTCCAAAATCACTGCAGATGGTGATTGCAGCCATGAAATTAAAAGACACTTACTCCTTGGAAGGAAAGTTATGACCAATCTAGGTAGCATATTCAAAAGCAGAGATATTACTTTGCCAACAAAGGTCCGTCTAGTCAAGGCTATGGTTTTTCCTGTGGTCATGTATGGATATGAGAGTTGGACTGTGAAAAAAGCTGAGCGCCGAAGAATTGATGCTTTTGAACTGTGGTGTTGCAGAAGACTCTTGAGAGTCCCTTGGACTGCAAGGAGATCCAACCAGTCCATTTTAAAGATCAGTCCTGGGTGTTCTTTGGAAGGACTGACGCTAAAGCTGAAACTCCAGTACTTTGGCCACCTCATGCGAAGAGCTGACTCACTGGAAAAGACTCTGATGCTGGGAGGGATTGGGGGCAGGAGGAGAAGGGGACGACAGAGGATGAGATGGCTGGATGGCATCACTGACTCGATGGACATGACTCTGAGTGAACTTCGGGAGCTGGTGATGGACAGAGAGGCCTGGCGTGCTGCGATTCATGGGGTTGCCAAGAGTCGACTGAGCGACTGAACTGAACTGAAAGGTCTGGCTGTGTCTTACTTACCTCATCTACTATTGATCTCCTACACACATCTTGTTTCAGTCACAGTTCTGAATATTTGACTTTTCTTTTCCCCTTCCTTTGTTGTCTCTTCTCACTTCCCCTCTCAGGCAAATTCCCACTCAACCCTTTACACTCAGAAGTTCTCCTTTCTGAGAAGCTTTCCTCTCACTCCCCTACGGCCATGTTAGCCTTCCTGTCACGGTCTCAAAACTATCTTAGGACTCATCACACACTTTGGAAATCTCCCATTTAAGGCAAGAACTCACAGAACTCCCCAGACCCAGGATATTGAGTGATTCATAATTCTTGATAGATGTTTATTGAAAATACTGAATTCAATTACAGAGCATAAGCTAAATGCAAGGGATGTGTTATGTATTAATGTATTATTCAGTGACTATATTATTCAGTGCCTAATAATTCATGATAGGAAAGCTTTGGAAAGCCTATGAAGTCGTCTTAGTACAAGAAAAAAAGGATTCAGAGATGACACCCCAGTATGTTTGCTTAATTAAATCCAACTTATTCAACAAATATTTATTGAGGAATATAAACAAAGCAGTGAATAAAGGGACTGAAGGCTGTTGAAATTCTTATAACCTGAGGATATGCAAATACTATATAATACTTACCCACTGAACAACTAAGTGTTACCAGCAACTTGTGTGGAGACTATTTTGTACCTGGGTAGAAATTCACACCTTTTTGATTGTCCTCAGGTAGATGACAAAAGTGAATACAACTAAGTTTTCTATTTTTGGAAACAGAATGTCCTTTGGCATTATTTAGCCTTCCCTGATAGCTCAGTTGGTAAAGAAGTCGCCTACAATGCAGGAGACCAAGTGCAATGCAGGAGACAGGGGTTTCAATCCCTGGGTTGGGAAGATCCCCTGGAGAAGGAAATGGCAACCCACTCCAATCTGGGAAACGCCATGGACAGAGGAGTCCGGTGGGCTACAGTCCATGCGGTTGGAAAGAGTCAGACACGACCTAGCAACTAAACCACAACCACACCCTTACAAAAACAAATCTTGCAAAATTTAAATCAACACCAGGTGAAAAAAATGATCTATTTTTCAACCATGTAAATCAGATCCAATCACTCTCCTGTTCTGTAGCCTTTAACTTCAAGTCACTGTATTTAGATAAAGATGCAAATCTTTCACCAGGGTTCACGTGGCCCCACACAATCTGGCCCTTTAAAACCTTATCTATTACTATTATTTCCTTTGCTCATTCCACCCTAAACACACTGGCCCTTTAGTTCTTCCTAGAGCATACCAAGCTCACTTCTGCTTAAGGACTATTGCAGTACTATTCTGGAGAAGGAAATGGCAACCCTCTCCAGTCTTCTTGCCTGGAGAATCCCAGGGATGGGGAAGCCTGCTGGGCTGCCGTCTATGGGGTTGCATAGAGTTGGGCACGACTGAAGTGACTTAGCAGCAGCAGCAGTACTAGTCTGTCCTCCTGAAACTTATTTCTCCCAAATTTTTGCATGGTTCAGTCCCTTACTTCAAGTCTCTGCTCAAACGTTACCTCCTCAAAGAGGCCTTTCATGGCCATCCAATTTACAATTAGAGCTTCCCCATTCCTTGCCCTGCTTTATTTTCCTGTATGGCCCTTAACACCACTTCCAAATATTTCTATCATCATCGACCCATAAGAACAGAGGTCTCTAAGTCTTTTCACAGCAATTTGCAATATTACCAGCATCTACACAGTGCCGAGTGCACAGCAGCCTCTCTTAATAACTATATGTTAAACAAAAGTATGAGTTTCATTCTCATCAGAGTCATTCAATTCATGTGACCTTAGGTAACAGAGCAAACACTCAAGCTTCCACGCTTCAGGAAAAGCAATGAAAGTCTCATCAGCCTTGCCATCAAGATCTACTTGTTTTAAGGCAAAGAACTATGATAGACCTTCCTATACAGATTCAATCAAAAAATTCTTAGCTCCCCCAAGACAAGCTTGCAGCACACTGCATTATGAAATCAAGGGGCAGGAAGGTCTAAGCAGAGGTCATAAAAGGATCGCACCTGAAGGCCACCATCCTCATTTTAAAGACCAATCCCTCCCCCAACCCCTACCCGCCCCCAAGACTGGTTATTTACACCAGCCTCCAAAGTTATGATGGCTTTGGATTTTTAACCCTTTTTGTGCTACAGGTCCTTTGCCAATCTGGTGAAAACTATGGGCCTCTTTGGAGAACACTTTCAAGCGCGGAAAACAAAGTACTGAGAGCCACAAAGAAAACCAATTATACTCAGTTTACAGATTTAAGGGTCACAGGTATAAGGTCTCTCATGCCCATCTTGCCACAGTGAAAATGAAACGAGCGAACTCTGAAGGCAACAGGGGATTCAAGAGAGAGATGACACTCCGTGGTGGACCCCTGGGTACCTAAGTGGCAGCACGAAGATTCTGGACGCCGGGACTCAGCCAGGCCTAGGGGGCGTGCCTGAGGACGCCAAGCGAGAGACGGGAGGGTGGGTCTGGAAAGGAGGTGGGGGTTCTTCCTCCCGGTGCTAGCGGAGCGCTGTTCCCGTTGCCTCATCCCGCCCCCACCTCACCTGTCCCTGCCATCCCCAGGAGCCGCTCCGGCACCCCTCGTAGGTCTTCATGGAGGCCGCGGAAGATCTCGTGCAGTTTCTCGAAATGCTCCGAGGAGGCGGCGGAGGTGGCCATGGCGCAGGCCGCTCTCGAGCAGCGGGCGCCGAGATTCTGGGCCCAGGGCCCGCTCCTACTCCGCCGTCAGCCGCCCAGCCCCTCAGGCATCACGGCGACCGCCGCCACAGTCCCCCGACGAGGCGCTTCCGGGGCCGCGGCGGGGTCCTCCCGGGCCGGAACGCCCATCCCCTGCTTGCCGTCACTGACGGCGCGCCGGGCGTCAAAGCCTGACAGAAAGTTAGTCTGGCTCCGTTGCCCGGGAGACTTCTGAAGGGGCGGTGGCGCTTTGGCGCGAGCGGCAGTCTCGGAACCCCAGAAATACTCAGTCCGAGGCTGTAGGGAAGCCGGATGGCGGAAGGAAAACATGGGCACCCGCGGGCCGGCCGACGCGGGCGCCTCTTTCCTGGGCCCCGCCTTCCGGCAAGGGTGGGGGGGCTCTGCAGTGCATGCCGGGGGTTGTAGTTCGGCACGAAAGACGCTCCGACTCGGAAGTCACGAGTTGCCGGGGGCGGTGGTCCTGCTGTAACCGCGGCCGCCGGCGTGACCGCGATGCGCAGCGGTTAGGGTATCAGTTGGCACCTGGCCGTCGTCGTCATTATCATCGCACTGTGACTATCCTGATTTCCTCAGTTCACATTCCGGCTGTTAGCTTTCAGTTCTCAGAAGATAGTAGGACCAGGTGCCTGCCTGCCCCCGAGTTGAAAGCACTTTTATTGGGGAGCAGGTGACTGGAGTGACATGCTTTCAGGAGTGGCCCCCGGACAGCAGTGCGACCCCTCAAATATGCGCTCAGCCTCTTACTTGGGCTGAGCTCATATATCGGCTTGCTCATGCAGTCATTCACTCAGCAGGTGTTTGTCAATTTAACCATAGCCTTTATGCTGGGTTCTGGGCATGTGTTGGTGAATAAAAGATTCATCGCTTGGATAACTTATAATGTAGTGAGCAAGACAGACCTGGCTTCACCATTAAGTGTAATGTGTTAACGATTACAAAGCCTTTTCCTGCACTCTGTGGGTTCCCATGGTTAGTGGGAGAAAATTCCTATTTCCGTTGATTACATGGTTTGCCTATGGAGTTCATTCTGAAATGTTTCCTTGGCAGCCCAATACTGAAGACTGCCCACACATTAAGATACATTTGACTGTTCGGGGGAAATGATTTGGTGATGTATATACCTCCTGGGCCCTTATTTTTATTAGACTGAGTTCATTGGCCTTTGATTCAACAAACATTTGTTGAGCTCTTTGTGTAGCCAAGTCTGCAGTTGTTAGTAGCAGTGTACTGTGATAAGTCCCAAGAAAGTGAAAAGTGTCAGTCGCTCAGTTGTATCCAGCTCTTTGTGACTCCATGGACTGCAGCCTGCCAGGCTCTTCTGTCCAGGGGATTTCCTAGGCAAGAATACTGGAGTGGGTAGCCATTCTCTTCTCCAGGGGAATATTCTTGACCCAGGGATGGAACCCAAGTCTTCTGCACTGCAGGCGGATTCTTTATCACTGAGACACCAGTATTCATTGAGCATTCAGAGATAGCAAAGTCTGGGATTGTTAGTAGTAGTGAATAGCATTGTGTTACAGAAAAGGCAGGTACAAAAAGGAAAGATTATAAATAGCCTGGGTTGGAAAAAGTGGTCTTTGAACAGTGTCATAAAAGATTAGCAGAAATGGGTGAATGAACAATCAAATTATCAACAACCCAAGTTAATAACATTTGAACTGAGACTGCACTGTGGCAAACTCTGGGACAAATTGTCCTCATGAATGAGGACTGATTGCATAACCATAGTAATGAAAAGTGTTTTCTTATTTTGACCGTAATTAAACTTTCATTTAATTGCTTTCTTCTGTTGACGCAAATTAAATTTGCTTAATTATTACAGGTTTTATTCTGGTAAATAAAAACATGGTAAATCATCAAATTTTTTATTTGTCATTGACAGTTCAATATAAATTAAGTAAAATATTAATTCAGTTCTGTACTATTATCAAAAGTTTTCCAATTTTTCCATAAAATGACCATATCTAAATATATAGTTTAATGGTCAAAACAAGTTCAACAAAAGATTATTTACAAATATGAGAAGACTATGGTCCTATGACTCTTTTCTCCACCAAAGTGAACATGTAATTACTAGTCCAAGAAAATCATAAACTCTACTAAAAGAATGTACTCCAAGCAAGTGATGGAACATGTTTGTGTTCCAATTTCTCAGACTTCCATTACTTTGGATAAACATTCTTCAAGTAAACTATACAGCAGACATTTTAATCTTGTCATGGTCATATAAGGAAATGCCCTGAAAGAGTTTTAAAATGACCATAATTACCAATACCAATCCTTAAGATAATTTTGCTGAATAAAGAATTGGAGCGGGTTGGGGACTGTTTTTGCTTTTCTGCCACATGGGTTGACGGATGCTTGTTAAAACAGTGCCTTATCATGCTTGAACACAGGGTGCTGCTAAGTAGTTACCCTCAATTCTTCTATTGCTGGATTTTACCATCTTTAGCTGTGCATTAAAAAAAAAAAAAAAAAGAAACACCTTTTTCTAGCCCCTTCATTGCCTTTGCATGCATTACCTTCCAGGATTCTGCTCTTTTTTGGACTTCTCCCCTGCTACCCATGTGCTTCTTGGGTAGAGTTCATTTCCTATTTGTATCAAAGGCTGAGTGACACAGGTCTGCTCTGTCTCTGATTATTTATCGGCACTAGGGTCCAGTTTAATACTCTTCCTTTGTGACTATTTTGAATACTCCCAACTGCTTAAACACACAAGAACACACACAAAGATATACTCAGGGACAATCATTAAATAGCCTTCCTCTTCTGGTTTGCTAAGAGAAACTAAGGCACAAAGAGGAAGCCTCCATGAATCAGGGTCAGTAACTGAAGTCAAGTGGCCTATCTTTGCAAACTGCTTTTTCCACTACCTTCTTGCTGATTTGAGAAACAGCAGAAAAATGAATGACAGTTTAAATTTGATGTTTATTTCTGCCTTTCTGCAAATCTCTGCCATCCAGTAAACTCCACTTTCTTAGAAAAGGAAGTTCTTCTGTGATCTAGGCATGGGAAAGTGTTTTAGCCGCAGTGGCTTTGGATTGTCAGAGATAAAGCCATGCCACAATCCAGATTCAGTGAAGAGCTGAAAGAATTCAGATATTGGTGCCATGGCGGTTTTCTTAAGAAGGACAAACCCTGCCCTTGAGCCAAGCCACTGGGACTCCTAGAGTTTAGCTGAGGCTAAATCATGCCTCCCCTTGAAGGTTGTTTGGTTCAGAAGAACTACATTGTGGACAAAGAGGATAGAAACTAATCCAAAGTGCCATCAATCAACCTCTGCCACAGCTCAGGTTCCCCTGGGTAAGAGGCTTCAGAAGGAAAAGATGAGCTTGGAGGTCACCTGAGGGTCTACTTAGCCTATATTATCTCTAGTAACGGGCAGTAATAGAAGCAAAATAACCTGGACAAATGCAAGGTGTTTGGATGAATCCGGCAGTGTACACTGGGCTTTTGTCAGGCATCAAACAGGCAAGGTTGGAAGGTGTGCTTTGTGCTCAAGGTTTTGGCCATCCTGAAGGAGAATCGTTTTGGCAGGGCATGCTAAGTAGTCTACTTCAAGCTTCTCTTGGGTCCAGCTGCCATCATCAGCCAGTCCACAGGAATGCCCAGCAGGTCACAGCTGACGTCCCACAGCCGCCTTGCTACTGTCTCATTACGAGCCTGTGCAGAGACCCATGCCACATGGCAGTCACTGGAAGGGAAAGAGAGAGGCTTAGCACACAGGGTTAAGAATGCAGTCTGCCCTCCGCCTGGCATAAGGAACACGACAGAAAAATAACCCGGGGATGACGTGTGTTCTGGGTGCTTCGCAGGACCAGTGTTTGTCCTATCTCTTCATTCTCCAGTCTTCACCCCAGAGAAAAATGGGGCCAGAACCATTTTGGAGCTCACTAGACCACCTGGGATCAGAATGTTTGTTTGATATATAATACACATCATTTAGTCTTTATATCCCCCTTGTGTGTGTGTGTGTGTGTGTATAAATATTTAATTATAACATCAGTGCCTGGCTGATACCTGTGTATATCCATCTTGTTCAAATATATCTGTAAGGTCAATTCTGTAAGAAGTTGTACGGTGTCATGTGGCTGAGATACTACATTGCTCATAGATGCTTGGAGTGATTGAAAAAGTGCTTCTTCTTTCTGCAGGGTACCTACAGTTATAAGTGTTTTTAAACTCAAAGAACAAGTAAAGTCAGCTTCATAACCAACAAAAGAAGGAAAAGATGATAAGAGAAAAGAAACGGTAATGCAGGGACTTCCCTGGTGGTTCAGTGGTTAAGACACTGCCTTCCAATGAGGTGCAGGTTTGATCCCTGGTTGGAGAGTTAAGATCCCACATACCTCATTGCCAAAAAAACCAAAACAAAAACAGAAGCAATATTGTAACAAATTCAAAATGACTGTTAAAATGGTCCACATTAAAAAAAAAATCGTAAAAAAAAAAATGATAATAAGGTCCCATCTGTTTCATATACCTTCTCTTCACTGTTGTAATTCCAATTATTTTAAGTCCCCATTAAATACAGGAGAGATATCCCAACTCTTTACTGCCCAGAAAAGTTTCTCAAGAATAATTCTTTTACTCATTTTTGTATTCTCTGCATCTAGTACACAGCAGGGATTCAATGAAGGGTTATTTTTTTAATGATTGACTAAAGGGAATCACAATCTTTGAAGTCATGTGAGAAACAATTTTTAAGACTATACCGTTTTAGGGGCTCCCCTGGCGGCTCCACAGTAAAGGATCTGGCCTGCCAATGCAGGAGACACAGGCTCAATCCCTGGTCTGAGAAGATTCCACATGCTGCGGGGCAACTAACACCATGCGTCAGTACTACTGAGCCTATGCTCTAGAGCCCAGGAATCTCGACTATTGAGCCCACTTGCCGCAACTACGGAAGCCCGCTTGCCCTAGAGCGCGCAGACTCCACAGCAAGAGAAGCCACTGCAAAGAGAAGCCCACGCATCGCAACTAGAGAGTGGCCCCAGCTCGCTGAAACTAGAGAAAAGCCCCTGAAGCACAGCCTAAAATAAATAAAATTACTAAAAAAAAACACACTATACTATTTCAGGACTTTCCTAGTGGTCCAGTGGTTAAGAATCTGCCTGCCATTGGAGGCGACATGAGTTCTATCCCTGGTCCAGGAAAATCCCACTTGCTCCAGAGCAACTGAGCCCATGTTTCACAACTACTAAAGACCTCACACCTGGAGCCTGGGCGCCACACCAGTGAGACGCCCAGGCTTCGCATAGAGTAGCCCTTGCTTGCCACAACCGGAGAAAGCCTGTACATAGCAATGAAGACCCAGTGAAGCCCCCACCAAAATAAATAAATAAATATATATATTTTTAAAGGGTATAGTGTATCAAACAAATCCAAATAATTTCCTACAGGCAATAAAATTCCATTTTCAAAAACAGACACATTTGTACCTGAAATGATTTCCGCTGAGAACTTCTAGACCCTCCGTTAAGGCACAGTATAGGCTGGTCTGGGCTCCCTGCTGAGGGGTCTTGATGAAGAAGGAGAAAATCCACCAGATCCATCTCATGAGGGCTGAGTGCCGAACCAGTTCAGAGTTGACTGTGCCAGGGTGCACAGAGTACACCGTGACGCCAGAGCCTGATGCTAGGAAGCCATATAGAAAGGGGAAGACAGGACTTGATGATGCCGAATGGCCAAAGAGGGCAGGAGACGTGAACGGACATTTGCCTGCTGTGGACTCTGTTCTCCTGATGCTGTCACAACCACTCCTCACAGTAATGTATACCTGCACTTCACGGACTACGGTTCAGGCTCAGCGTGGCTATTAACTGTCAGGAAGCAGCAGAGCCAGGACCCACTCAGAAGCACTTGACATTGTTGATCACTGCCTTTCTAAAGCTGCCTTTTCACTGATGGTGGTAAATCTCCAGTACTATATGGAAAGATCTCTAAAATACTATGTTAGAATTTCAATTCCTTATGTATGGTATAGACACAGTTAAATGCACAAGAAAATAATTGGAGAGGTGCACATCAAGTTGTTGACAGTGGTTTCTTGGGGCAGGCAGTGGAGGGGAAGCAGAAGAGGGACAGAGAAGAGTAAGTAAAGGGCGCTTTTCATTTCTAACTCTGTGTACTTCCATATTATTGGAACATTTTTTCACAGTGAAAATTATTCATGCGTTACTAGATTCATTTTACATGGGACAGCTGGATTAAAACTTGTTAATTATTTCTCTCTCCTGTTGGATATGAACCACTCCACCCCCAGCCCCTAATCCAGGGTGTAGAATAACATGGGCCCTGAATACATGGCTATTGAATGGCTGAATGAATGACTCGTCATCATGCCCAGGTTTCTTTCTTTGCATCACAGCTTATTTCCCACCTAATCCTCATCCATCAGGTGTCCTTACTTGTGTATCCTCTTGCTCTTGTCTGATCCTGACAGCTGGACCCATCTCTGCACTTCTAGGCCCCCCTAGCACCCTGACCAACTTTTGGTTGATTTTCACCACCCACTTCTCCTGATCCATCTATAGCTGATAAAGGATATCACGCCCTAGGCATAGACTTTCCTCCCCATCTCACAGCTGTTCATGTGGTTTGACATTCCTGTTCCAGTAATGAAGCGCCTGTGTCTGATTCCTTCTGCCTGATCTGCTTGCCTCAAGTCTAAGCACTTTTAATTGTCCACATTGGATTTCCTTGCTCTTTATTGGAAATCCAGAGTAGACTGTGCTAAGGACCTCTGGTTGTGTCTGGAGACTCCCTTCCTCAAGCATACATTTCCCTTTTATTTGAACCTTTGCTGTTAGGTTTGAACCCTCACCCTCTATAGTCCCAGGACCTGTTTTATCCTAGTGTTTGTAGCCAGTGCCACTTTTGGTCCCTCCATTCTATCTAGAAGTCAAAAACCTTGACTTGCTCATGAGGCTTAAATTAATCATGACAATAACCCATGAAGCAGTCCCACTTTACATATGAGGAATTAAGTCTTGAAAAGTTAAGCAACTTGCTGCAGGTCATGCAGCTAGTAAATACCAAAGCCAAGCTTTCAGAACTCCCTCATCACCTCCAACATTCATTTGTGGGCTGTTTATTAAAACCATACCCAAGCAGAGCCATGAAAGCAGATGCTGTCCATCAGATGGGCTCCAGAAAACAGCTCTGATTCCGGTGACTTTTAGCTACTTCCCATTGACCCATGTCTCCATACTCACTACTTTTAAGCCTACCTTTTAGCCTCCGGGCCAGTTCCTGGGTGAAGAGAATGTTGGCTAATTTGCTGTGACAGTAGGCCAGACCTGATTGGTAGAACTTCTCGCCCTGCAGGTTATGGAAGTGGATCCTTCCCAGGTGATGTGCTAAGGAAGACACATTCACCACCCTCGATGGTGCTGATTCCTTCAGCTTTTCTAGCAACAGATGGGTCAGGAGGAAGTGACCTATGAGAAAAAGAATTAACAGATTTCAGGGCCAATGTGGGGGTAAAGGGAGGAGTGGTGAGCCAGGCTCCGCTATGGGAGACAGAGAATCCAATAATAAAGCCTTTTGCTTCATTAATTCATTACTAACTACAGAACAAGTTCAATGAGAGTTTAGGGACATAGGAACAGCCAAAGACATGCGACATCCTTCTATGATAGAGGTCTAGATTATGTGAATATGAATTCTCCAGGCCAGAATACTGGAGTGGGTAGCAGTTCCCTTTTCCAGGGGATCTTCCCAACCCAGGGATCAAACCCAGGTATCCTGCACTGCAGGCAGTCTTTACCAGCTGAGCTACCAGGGAAGCCCTCATGAATCTGAAGTCATATCTTATTCCAACTTTTAATAACATCACTGTTGCCGGGAGGAAGCCAATTCTGACCCCGTGATGGAACTGTTTCTTTGATTTGCTCTTTGCTGCTTTTGTTATTAAAATCATACAGAATGGTTTGCCTCAGAGAATCCTGCCCCTCTGCCTGGCTGTTAAACTAAAAGTGCCTTTGTTTAGAACCCTGTCCCCCTGTGGATGGCAGGAAGGGAGAAATTAACACATCCCATGCCTGAGGCTTGCCATTCCAGCAGATGTTTGCCAAGATTAACGGTCTTTTTACTTTGCTTCCTTACCTATCCCCATCTCTGATCTATAATAGAACCTGGCATCCAGAACCTGATAAGATGGTTACTTTGAGGTGCTAGCCTGCCACCTTCTCAGTCTGCCTGTTTCCTTCTTAAAGTCTCTTCCTTGCCTCAACACTGCGCCTCTCGGATTCATTGGCCTGTCGTGCAGTGAGCAGAGTAAGCTTGGACTCAGTAACAACTGTTTAAGAGCCAATGGCCTCCATTTGATGCTGCCACAAGGGTGGCTACAAAGAAAGCAACATAGCACCCACTCTAATTAGGTTAAGTTAAACTGAATGTAAAACACAGATTAAAAAATGGGGGGAACCTCAAGGGAGCCTGAGCATTCTGGCAGGACCACACTATTTATTAAATTAATGTATTTATGGTCTGTTACGGCCCAGAGGTCCATTCACACCACAAAGAAGGCACCATATGACCCTAAGATTTCCAATGAGAATTTAACTTTCCCTTTAGCTTTGTGATGAGACAAGATTTCTTACCTAAGTGGTTGACTCCCATATGCATCTCAAAGCCATCTGCTGTTTTGGAGTAGGGACACATCATCACTCCTGCGTTGTTAATCAAAATGTGGAGATGCTTTTCCTCTGCGGGGAAGAGGAGATGGAGCGTGTACGTGGTCAGCCACGGCTGTTATGTCTTCAAAATCTGCCCCACACCCACGCTTTGAAAAGGGGGATGCATGGCTTCAATCTTTCCTCTATTTTCCCTTCATATTTATTTTGTATTGTATTTCATTTTAAGATCCTAGTTGAATCCTACATACTCTTACTACAGGGAAAAATTCCACATGACATGACCAAATGGCCTTTCCAATCTTTCCAATTCAGGACCTACTGACTCATTGGTTTTGGGAAGTGTTCTATCTCTCCCAATAGAAAGACTTCCCCAGCTGAATGAGAAATTCCAAAACAAGAGAAAAACAGGATGTTTGGTACACCTCCCTGCCACTTGGTTTCAGGCCCCCAAAGAAACACTGATTTCACCTCTGTTTCAACTGCCAATGCTCTTATGATTTCTTTTTTCATACCATTTGTAATTTTTGTCTAAAAGCATGTATCAGTGGAAGTTTTCCTTGGGAGGCCGGGATCCCTGGGTTATGAGGGAAAAAGTCTACAGAGTGCTCTGGGACTTGCTTTCGATGTGACACTATGGGGTTCTATGCTAATTTCTTGGCTTAAGTTTCTTGCATCAGTTAGTGATGTGAATGAAATTCCCCCCGCCCCCATACATGATGTCAGCCTGAAGTTCTAATTTCTTGCAGATGACCTTTTATTCACCCACCCCCTAGGGAGACGATAGGCTTCTTTGTCATATCCTTGAGCAGCTGGCCTGGGTTTTTTTTTTTCTAAGCCCCTGTACCCTGGACCAGATCCACTTTTTGTGGATCCCAGCCTGACGTGGAGCCTCAGGTACAGCAACCCAGCCCTCGACGTCCTGAGGCCTCATCTCTTATCTCTATATGGATATTTGGACTCCAGACCTTAAAGCCCAGATGGAGTTCTGGTACACATATGAGATTTTTGGCTTTAGTTCTTACACACTACTACGACATTTTGGGGTGAATTGTATTTATTTATTTATTTTTGGCTCTGCTGGGTCTTCGTTGTTGCATGTAGGCTTTCTCTAGTTGTGGCGAGAGGGGGCTACTCTTGTGGAGAGCGAGCTCTAGGAAGATGTGGCTCACAGGCTTAGTTGCCCTGAGGCATGCAGGATCCTCCTGGACCAGGGATCGAACCTGTGTCCCCTGCGTTGGCAGGTTGATTCCTAACCACTGGACCACTGAGGCAGTCTGCTATGACTTTTCAAAGTCACTTTTTTTCCTACCTCTTGAGGATTTCCCTTTGTTACTAATGAGTTCCACTATGAATCCAAAAGTTTTGGTTGTATCTTGTCTAGCATTTCTAGATGTCAGAGAGGGAGAGAAATCTTTTCCTTTTAGCTAAGTCTTCCATGTTCATTGCAAGACCCACAGCATAGTCCCTAGTTGGGCACCTACCTTCTAGGAAGCGCTTAGCAAAGGCTCGAATAGATTTAGTATCAGCCAAGTCCAGTTTCCGCACCAACACTTGCTGGTTCCCTGTCATCATCTGGATTTCTCTGGCCACCAATTCCCCCTTTTGCACGTCCCGGCAAGCTAAATACACACGGGCTCCTGTCAACCAACATATAAGAGAGACAAACTGTTGGCTCTGTTTTTGAGTGAGCATCAAAGACTTAATTCTAATGTTAAATATTATTTTCTACTGTTTGTTTCTAAAAAGGGATTACCCCTACTTCACAAAGAGGTATCTGATGAATAAATCAGGAAAGAAAAATAAATAAACACTTTTCATTATATCCATTATATGTAGAATATGTACAACATTCAGATCAGCAGATCAGTGGGGCCCTTCAAATGTTCTTTAATTCCAAGCCTGGGAGGAAATAATGAAAATGGTCGTCATGGCAAGGGATAAAATAACAGTAACAACAGGAGACCTAAAGATAAGTTTCTCCAAAGAAGACAGAGAGGGCCAACAGGCACATGAAAAGATGTTCAACACTGTTAATTATTAGAAATGCAAATCGAAACTACAATGAGATTATCACCTCATACCAGTCAGGATGGGCATCATTAAAAGTCTACAAATAACAAAAGCTGGAGAGGGTGTGGAGAAAAGGGAGCACTTCTATGCTGTTGGTGGGAATATAAGTTGGGGCAGCCACTATAGAAAACAGTCCTTGGAAAACGGAAATATAGAATTACCATATGAACCAGAAATCTACTCCTATTCTGACAAAACTATAATTCCCAAAGATACATGCACCTTTGTTTCATAGCAGCACTATTCACAAAAGCCAAGATAAGGAAAAACCCAAATGTCCACTGACAGATGAATGGATAAAAAAAATATGGTACATATACACAATGGAATTCTACTCAGCCGTAAAAAAGAATGAAATAATGCCATTTGCAGCAACATGGATGGAACTAGAGATTCTCATACTAAGTGAAGTGAAGTCAGAAAGGGAAAGACAAATACCATATGATATCACTTACATGTAGAATCTAAAATATGACACAGATGAAGCTGTCTGCAAAATAGAAACAGCCTCACAAACACAGAGAACAGACTTGTAGTTGCCAAGGCGGAGAAGGGAGCAGGTTGCATGCATTGGGAGTTAGGGGTTGGCAGATGAAAACTATTACATATAGAATGGATAAACACCAAGGTCCTACTGTATAGCACAAGGAACTATATTCAATATCCTGAGATAAACCATAATGGAAAAGAATATAAAAAAGAATGTATGTATAACTGAATCACTTTGCTGTACACAAAGTGATTAACACAAATAAACACAACATGGTAAAATCAACTATAAGGGTGTTAGTCATTCAGTTGTGTCTGACTCTTTGAGACCCCATGGACTGTAGACCCGCCAGGCTCCTCTGTCCATGGGATTCTCCAGGCATGAATAGTGGAGTGGGTAGCCATCCCCTTCTCCAGGGGATCTTCCTGACCCAGGGATTGAACCTGGGTCTCCTGCATTGCAGGCAGATTCTTAACCACCTGAGCCACCAGGGAAGCCCCAAATCAACTATACTTCAATTAAAAACAAACAAACAAACAAACAAACTAGTAGCGGGAGGGAACTAAAAGCAGATAGACTTGCCTCTTCGAGCCAGCTCTTTGGCGGTCTCCTTCCCGATACCTGTGTTGGCTCCAGTGACCACAGCCACTTTTCCAGGAAGCTGGATGGTTGATGTACAAACCCCGCTGGACAGCATCTTCCTGCAGACAGAGGAGTTATCAGTTCTTCATTTTCTTTGCCTTAGCCAGAGGCTCCTGCAACACCCCCTTATCTACACATCCCAAGGCTGACGGCTGTCCTTTTACAGACTGAAGGAAGACTGGAGGAAAGAAAACAAAAGTTTTCTGCTCTTAAGATTTTCTTGCTCAAATTTTTTCTGCTCTTGCTTAAGGACAGAAATGATTCTATTGTAAGGGCAACTTTTAACTTTAGCTCCTTGCAGTATAAGAACTGGATGAATATTTGAGCTCTTGGTGGAGCTCTTCCTTGGGCTGAGGAAATCACAAGCCTCAGCCTAGAAAAAGAAAGAGCTGGTTCCCTGATGTTAATCGGTCGATAAAACGGGCACTTTATGGCCTTTATGGTTGAATAAAACAGCTTACCCAACAAAAAAAGTTAAAAATTATGAAAGCTTGTCAACCTGGGACAAAATGAAAGCAATCACCTTCCTCCCCGCCCCCCCAGCTCCCTAGCATGAACAGTTAAAAATAAGGCAAAACATGAAGTAAATAAGTACAGAGCAGAACTTGAGATTCCAGTCCTGGTTTAATCAGTACAAGTCCTTCTTCCTAATCAATACACCACCCTACTTCTCCAAGGAATTAATGCATAAACAGGTATTAGGTCTTAGATTGTCCTTTACTCTGCAAAGCCTGGGGACTCCATTTAAAAGAAATCAATTGACTGGGATACGCATTTTTTATTTTTTATTTTTTTTCGCATTTTTAATTTAAATGTTTCACTGAAAATTGCAAAGCACACACTGCTAGCCACTCAAGTTCCTGCTTAGAACAAACAGGCCAATAAGGAAGCAAGGTGCCCACCAGCGGGTATCCTTCTCCTCAGACAATCCTCCCGGCTCAGTTTTCCCACGTTCATTCCGCTTCTCCTCCAGGAGCACCCACGGGGACCTCAACCCAGCTGTTCCTTCTCCTTAACCAACAGGATAGAAAGAGACAACCAGCTACGAAAGTCCAGCTCTGGTCCAGGCCCCATGACCTAGCTTGGTAAGTTGGAAACATGACCCTTGGGGTATAACTTTGATTAGAAAAATCTCTGAGGCATGAGCAGTATTTTCAGTTCAGTTCAGTCGCTCAGTCCTGTCCGACTGTTTGCGACCCCATGGACTGCAGCACGCCAGGTTCAACGTTTCACTGAGATTCTGTGTGGATCAGAGGATGTTGCGGCGGAAAAGAGAAAAAGCAGCGTATTCATCCGAGTATCGCACTCGTGTGAGCTTCTAGA
Source organism: Ovis canadensis (assembly GCF_042477335.2). NCBI lineage: Eukaryota > Metazoa > Chordata > Mammalia > Artiodactyla > Bovidae > Ovis > Ovis canadensis. The sequence continues at coordinate 89,911,529 of NC_091251.1, forward strand.
GGTGGGAGCGCGGCGAGTTCAGAGGAGGAACAACAAAATTGGAGAATCGGCTCGAGCGAGGAGAGGAACGAAGAAGGAGTGAATGTGTAAGAAACGGCGGAGGGTGATCTAGCGCGCCTTCCAGTTCCACTCGGACCTTCCACGCCACCCAATCCCTACCGAGGGAAGGAGTGTTCTCTGCAGTCATAGGTCCACCGTCACTACTGGTGACTTACTCAGAACCAATCAGCAGGCTGCCTGTCCGGCAACTCGCTGCTGATTCTCTGGGGCACTAAGCCAGCCATTGGCTGATTATCACCTGGTGAAGAGACCACGACCCTCAACTTCTCCCCTTCACCCCAAAACCCCAGGGCAAGACTCGGGACCGCCGTCCCCCACGCCGCCCCACCCCTTTCTTATGCTGCTAAGGCATGTTAGAAGGCAAGAGTGATGAAACCCTCTCATTTCTCTCCTTTACAGCATCTGCCCAGAGGAAAAGCCAATCCAACAGCAACAAGAGAGCAAACAGTGGGCTGCAGATGTCACGACTGGCATCGAGGAAACAAAGAGGGTGCTCCGGCTGCAGCCTCTTCCCACAACTTGGGGGTCTCCCGATCTCGCCCTCCTCTCCCCGGGCAGCTGGACCTCCTCCGACCCACCGAACATCCCCTACTTGGAGCCCCGCAGGGAGTCTTCCTGTCCTCCTTTTGAAGCTCAGAGCTTCGATGAGGAGGTATGTCTCCCCTCGCCCTGAGCCCCGCAGATTTCTCTAAGAGGAAGGCAGTACATTTGCACAGACCTGATTTGGGGTGCAGCGATGTACAGGAGAAAGGGGAGAAGGAGGAGCAGGAGCAGGACCCCAACCATCTCGCCGGGAGGCAGGTGCGGCTGCTGGAGCAGCAGCGAGATGCCCCAACTGTGCTCGCCGACTGCGGCCTCGCCTCCAAGCCACGCCCTGGTAAACTACGGCAACCCGGGGAGTAGAGCCTTCTGGGAAATGTAGTCCGAAGCTTGGCGTGTGCGCTCCCAATTCCCAGACGCGGAGAGAAGCTGAATCTTGCCCCAGATACGCAAGGACTCCCCAACCGGCTAGGATCTAGGACCTTTGGGATCATCCAACCAGCTCTCCCATGGCCCCTCTGGCCACCATGAAATCTCCCCAGTCCTCTCTACCCTGGTGCCCAAGTCCAGACCCTGGTTCACCGGTTTCCCTAATTATGGTTAGTCGGTTACCGCATGTTTCTTCTAGAGGTCAAATACTGGCGTCAGGAAAATGTTCTAATAAGGCTGATTACACGCTAGAGGAGCGGTTGGAGTCTGACAGTTGGATGGGGGTGGGGGGTGGGGTAGAAATTCTTTAGGGATTCCTTCACCCAAAGGAGCAGAAGCAATCCGTCCCTGAAGACATTACAGGAGAATCACTTCGTGTCTTTTAAATTATAATGAAATAAAAACATATCATGAAATAGAAAGTATAATTTTCCTGGTGTTTGAGTGTTAACTGAAGATAGAATGTAGTTCTCTTGAAGATTGGGGTTAGTTATTTTAACTCCCAGGGTAGCAGTGGATTTCTCAGATTAGCACAGTTGGTTTTGCCTGCTTGGGAAAGTATTTAATCCTGTCTTGCATAAAGCTGTGGAAATTCTCTGGGAACAAGCAGGTTCCCTGATCAGTCAGTCCTCTTAGCTCTGCTATCTGAGGACTTTCTTATTTCCAGAGAATGAATGTTTTCAGATGGGAAATGTTTTAAGTCATCATCTGTCTGTGATTCCTGGCTGCACTGAGTAATGTATTCTGGTCCTTCTGGACAATTCATTTCCATTTGATTGAAAGACACATGTTCCAGGCTCAGCTTAAGCCAGTGTATTTTACCGCACTTGGCAAAGAGAGTATTTCCTTCACACAATACAAATTTGATTATCTAATAGTCATCATATTTTGTCACATGCTAATTATTGGGTTATCTAATATTTGAATCAGCTTCCCTGGTGAGTCAATGGTAAAGAACCCGCCTGCCAATTCAGGAGAAGCAGGTTCAATCCCTGGGTCAGGAAGAACCCCTGGAGAAGGAAATGGCAACCCACTCCAGTATTCTTGCCTGGAAAATCCCATGGACGGGGGAGCCTGGTTGGCTACTGTCCACGGGGTCGCAAAGAGTCAGATACGACTGAACGACTTCACTCACTCACTAAAGACCTAACAACAGAAACAATATTTGTCCCATGTTTTGTTCCTTATACATTCACCCATTTGTTTGACAAATGTTTATGGTATTCCTCGGCTTCCCTGGTGGCTCAGACAATAAAAGAATCCACCTGCAATGCAAGAGACCCTAGTTCGATCCCTGAGTTGGGAAGATCCTTTTGAAGAGGAAATGGCAACCAACTCCAGTATTCTTGCCTGGAGAATTCCATGGGCAGAGGAGCATGGCAGGCTACAGTCCATGGGGTCACAAAGAGTTGGACATGGCTGAGCAACTAACACTTTCACTTTATGGTATTCCTGCAATGTATTAAGCACTGTGCTGAGGTCCAGGAAGGAGCCAGGGAGAAATTACCTCTGCAACCAGTGATTACTATGAATAAATTGTGGTGAGGGTTACCAGGGGAAATAGAGAAAGTTTTGGGAGGTTATAGCAGGAAACCACTTCTGATCTGGAAATCAGGAAGACTTCTTTGAGGAAACAACTTAACCCCTTTGAGTTGAAGCCTGAAGAAGGTCAGAAGTTAGTGGGCAAGCAACATATAGGCAAGAATTCTCTAAGCAGAGGACTTGAGTGAGCACACAAAGTTGAAATGGGCCACTAGAACGAAGGAAAACATTGGTCTATTTAGGCCACAGAGGCTAGGAGCAGTGCCAGAAACGGCGATAAGACCCAGTGCTTATACAGTGCTTATTGTGTGCTATGTGTGCTAAGTTGCTTCAGCGGTGTCCGACTCTTTACGACCCCGTGGACTGTAGTCTGCTGGGCTTCTCTGTCCATGGAATTCTCCAGGGAAAAATCCAGGCTTCTCCAGGGGATCTTCCAGACCCAGGGATCCAACCTGGATCTCTTGCATTGCAGGTGGATTCTTTACCGTCTGAGCCACCAGGGAAGAGCTCTATATCTATTAACTACTTTACCTCTCATAACAACTCTCTGAGGTAGGTATTAATACTACGACTTTAACTTTTTTATAGACATGGAAACTGAAACAACAGCAAGGTTAAATATGTTAGCCCAGGCCATAGTGTCAGCGCTGGACTTCAGACTTTAGCAGGTTGTATCCAGGGTCTGTGTCCTTTACTACTGAGCCACTGTGCCAAAAGATGAGGCTGGAGAACTTATACATATGCACATTTGTGCATCCACACAAAATTTACATGCAGTTTCATTCATAGAACCTAGATTAAAAACCAAGGTTTCTTTAGTTGATTCCACAGACCTGGTGACTGAAGATAGGCAAGCAGATAAGTCATTTGGAAAGGAAGTTAGAGAAAGTGGAGAGGAGGAGCACTCACATTATAGGACAGCTAAGCCTGAAAGTGGTCTGTGAAAGGGGGACAGAGAGGCTGGAGAAATGTTAGATTGGGTCTGAGCAGATTAGGAAAGTCACACAATAAATCTGAACAGGGAACGTTTAATATGAAGAACTGTTAAACATAATGAGGGCCTGGAATAATGAACTGACTTGTACAGGGGTGGTTAAACTTTTATTGTAAAGAAAAATATTTTAGGCTTTGGGGGCCATCTCTTCTGTAGCTACTCAACTCTGCTACTGTAGCATGAAAACAGTTGTAGGCAATATGTAAATGAATGGGCATGACTGTGTTCCAATAAAACTTTATTTATGCAAACAGGCAGTGGGCTGTATTTGGCCTGTGGGACAGTTTGCCAACCCATGGATTAGTAAGGAGTAAAGAGAACTCTAAAGAAGATGAAAAGAACAGTTAAAAAATATGACCAATATTTAAACTTGTAATAGCAGGTTGTCATTGTTCAGTCACTCAGTCAGGTTTCTTACTCTTTGTGACCCCATGGACTGCAGCACACCAGGCTTCCCTGTCCTTTACCATCTCCCAGAGCTTGCACAAACTCATGTCCCTTGAGTTGGTGATGCCAGCTAACCATCTCTTCCTCTGTCATCCCCTTCTCCTCTTGCCTTCAATCTTCCCCAGCATCAGGGTCTTTTCCAGTGAGTCAGCTCTTCACATCAGGCGGCCAAAGTAATGGAGCTTCAGCTTCAGCATCAGTCCTTCCAGTTAATATTCAGGACTGATTTCCTTTAGGTTTGACTAATTTCATCTCCTTACAGTCGAATGGCCTCTTGAGTCTTCTCCAACACCACAGCTCAGAAGCATCAATTCTTTGACGTTCAGCCTTCTTTGTGGTCCAACTCTCACATCCACACATGACTATTGGAAAACCATCGCTTTCGCTAGATGGACCTTTGTCAGCAAGTAATATCTCTGCTTTTTAATACGCTGTCTAGGTTTGTCATAGCTTTTCTTCCAAGCAGCAAGAGTCTTTTAATTTAATAGCTGCAGTCACCATCTGCAGATTTTGGAGCCCAAGAAAATAAAATCTGTCACTGTTTCCATTATTTCCCCCGTCTATTTGTCATGAAGTGATGGGACCTGATGCCAAGTTCTTTGTTTTTTGAATGTTGAGTTTTAAGCTAGCTTGTTCACTCTCTTTCACTTTCATCAAGAAAGCTCTTTAGTTCCTCTTAGCTTTCTACCATAGGGTGATGTCATCTGTGTATCTGAGGTTATTGATATTTCTCCCAGCAATCTTCATTCTGGCTTGTGCTTTAACAACAGGTATAATATAAACAATACAACACAATACAACATATAATAGCTTCTACCTGGGGCAGAGAACTCCCAAGGGAAAGACCCCTTCCACTTCCAGACTAGAGCCCAGAACTTGTTAGAGCGTATAGCACACTGAACGGCAAAGAAGTCACTTTCTGCTGCATTAGTGGAATTTGATGGAGATCCACTGTGCTGGAGTAAGCTGTCCCACAGAGAGATGTCTCACTGGAGGCACTCTGCTACAAAACCACTTGACAGGAAGGTTGCTGGGGGAGGCTGTGAGCAACTGAATGATGATGGAGCCAGACACTGGAGAAGCTGTGTGGATCACAGGAGTCTGGCACTGCAGGAGCCAAGCAGCTACAGAAGTCTACAGAGCTAGGGCACCAACCCCCTTTCCTTTCTTAGTGTCTCTCCAGTGCCATCTATTGATAAAGCTTAACATCCTGGCACACGCCAGAGAAGAGGATATGTAAAGGGTCTATTTTCACTCTCACAGAGTAGGCAAAGAAGATGAATTGGATCTGAGAGGCAATAAATTGATAACTGACACCAGAAATAGGGGTTTCCCTGGTGGCTCAGTGGTAAAGAATCCATATGTCAACACAGGAGCCACAGGAGCCGAGGGTTTGATCCCTGGGTCAGGAAGATCCTCTGGAGGAGGAAATGTCAATCCACTCCAGTATTCTTGCGGGGATAATGCCATGGGTAGAGGAGTCTGGAAGGCTACAGTGCATGGAGTCGCAAGAGTCAGACAAGACTGAGCACACTCGCAAACACCAGAGGGAATCCAGTGGATGTAATGTAATAGAATGCATTATAAAGACATTTAAAGAAATGGGTACAATACCAAAAGCATAATCCATAGACTAACAAATTGATAAGTCAGACTTTGTCAAAATTGTTAACTTCTGTTCTTTGAAAAATAAAGACTGGGAGAAAACATTTACATGTCACATGTCTGATAAAGGACTTGTAGTCAGAATATATATTTTAAAAACTCCTCAAACTCAAGATTAAGAAAGCAACCCAGTTTTTTAAATGGTCAAGTGATTTGCTTAGATACTCCAACAAAAAGATATATAGATGTAAGTGAGTACATTCTTTAAATGCTCAAATCATTAGTCCTTAGAGAAATACAAATTAAAACCACAATAAAATGCCACTATATACTTACAATAATGGCTAAAATAATAAAGACTGACCATGTCAAGTATTGATGAAAATGTAGAGAAACTAGAACCCTCATACACATCTTTTGAAAATGCAAAATGGTATGACTACTTGGAAAACAGTTTTTTAATTTCTCAAAAAGTTAAATGGAAGTTAAACCTACATCTATCAAATGGTTCTTAGGTTATCTCCCAAGATAAATAGAAGTTTATTCCTACAGAGACTTGCATGTGAATGATCACAGAACCTTTCTGTGTTATAATAAAAAGATAGGAAACAATCCAAATATCCATCAACATTGTAATATATCCACACAGTGAATATTACTCAACAATAATAAAGAATAGATTTCTCAATGCACTCAACAGCCTGAATGAATCTCTAAGTAACTATGTTGAGGAAAAGAAGCCAGACCAAAATGATTCCATTTATATAAAATTCTAGAAAAAGCAAAACTGTAGATTATAGATTGTGATGACAGAAAGCAGACCAGGGGCTTCCTGGCAAAGGGGGCAGAGGGGAGGAAGAGAAGAGGGATGGAAGGTTTTACCAAGGGGAATAAGGAAACTTTGGGAAGTGATGGATGTGTTCATTGTCTTGATGGTGGTGATAGACTGTGTGATAAGCATATGTTTATGCCGAAACTCATCAAACTGTATACTTTTAACATGTGCATATAAATTAGACCTCAAAAAAACTGTGAATAATAGAAGTAGGTAGTGATCAAGTATGCTATACTACTGAGAAGTCAGGCAGCATAAGAGTTGAGACTTGCCCACTAGATTCAGGGTTGTGTCAGTCATTGGTGACTTTGGGGAGAACAGCTTCAGAGAAGTGGTGGTGGGGGAGCCTGATTGGAGGTGGCTGTGGGGTGAGCAGAAAGTTAGAAAGTATAGCCAACTTTTCAAGCTGGGAAAGAGAAGGAATTTAGTGTAAGGAAGAGGAGGTGGGATAGTAGGAGCATTTTTATTTATTTGTTTATTTTTGGCCACCCCGAGTGGTTTGTAAGATTAGTTCCTCCATCAAACCTGGGCCCTCAGTAGTGAGAGCACAGGGTCCTAACCACTGGGCCCCCAGGGAATTCCCTGGTAGGAGTATTTTTAAAGGGCAGAGAGAAAAGAGCAAGAGAAGATGGGAGATAAATGATAGAATAAGATCCCCGAGAAAGCAGGAGACAGTGGGTAGGGAGAAATTCATTTTAGGAGGAAATGAAACTACAGTGTGAATTCAAGTAGACTTCTAGACTTGGTAGCAGAATATTGAAGACTATTTCTTCTGATGGTCCCTGTGTGTGTGTGTGTGTGTGTGTGTGTGTGTGTGTGTGTGTGTAAGAGGTCAGGATACACGCTGAAATCGAGACAAGAAGTTAAGGGATAGCAAAGGTGTGAAACAATCTTTGTGGAGATGAGGTTGTTGGCAGTTAGGGAAATAAAAAAAAAGACTAACAGTTTCTTTGGAAGCCTTGGGTGACATGGGTGGCTCTGCACTTATAATGGCATCATCATGCAACGTGATGTGATTTTTCTCTAGCAGCTGCACGAAGAGGACCAAAGCATGGGTTCATCCAGAGTTGGGGTTTTCAGGCTCTTAGCACAGAAAGACTGTCAGGGGCTGAGGATATTGGCAAGAGGATGATTGAAGTGGTAGATATGAAATCTCAGTTGGATAAGAATGGAAGTGATGACAGCAGGTGTTTATAGTGATCTGGAGGTCTTCCTGGGGTTAAATAACTGTTGAGATTCGTGCCACGAGATCTAGACGAGTAGGAGGTGCTGAGAGGGGAAACCTGAATGTAGAACTTCAGAGGTGGATGGTTCCAGGTACTGACAGACCGAGGGACAGGAATGAGGTAGAGGAGAGGGTTTCTGGTGAAGAGGAGGTCAAGGCTCCAAGGGTCCAGGGAGTTGCTGGCTCAACTATGAAGATAATGAAGTCACCTGGATGATGGTAATATTAGGATGAGAAGGCTGAGAACTGGACACCAAAGCCATCTGTGAAAGAAGAGACATGGAGGGAAGTGAATCCAGGACAGGGTCAGAGAGGAGGAGTCTCATGAGCCAAAAAAGGGGCAGGCGCTTCATGTCAGGGTGGAGGAAATGTCTGAAAGTGGGAGTGGAGTGTGGAGAAGACAGCGATACCCTGGCCCCAGGGAGCTGAGGCATGTGGAGAGTGGAAGGAGCAACAGCCTCTACTTCAGAAACTGCAGGCAAAGAGGTGTCCACAGGACAAAGCCAGTTTTCAATTGAGGCCTGGAATTGGGGGTACATCAGAGATACAAGGGCTTCCCTGGTAGCGCAGTTGGTAAAGAATCTGCCTGCAATGCAGGAGACCCCTGGTTCGATTCCTGGGTGGGGAAGTTCCCCTGGAGAAGGGATAGGCCACCCACTTCAGTATTCTTAGGCTTCCCTGGTGGCTGAGCTGGTAAAGAATCCTCCTGCAAAGCGGGAAACCTGGGTTCGATCCCTGGGTTGTGAAGATCCCCTGGAGGAGGGCATGGCAACCCACTCCAGTATTCTTGCCTGGAGAATCCCCATGGACAGAGGAACCTGGCGGACTACAGTCCATGGGGTCACAAAGAGTCAGACACAATTGAGCGAGTAAGCACAGCAGAGATACAAAGGCTGAAGATGTGAGGGTGTTTATTATTCATGAAAAGGGAATTCCACTGAGAATTGTGGAGGGGAGAGGGTTGTGGGCTTGGCTCAGGGAGAAGACCAATGGGTTTATGTTTGAGAATGTTCACTCAGCAACCCTGTGTGCCATGTGGTATGCTTGTTCTTTCAACAGCCAGAAAAATGTCAGTGAGGGTGCAGCGTGATAAAGGGCTGTTGTACAAATAGCACAGGGCATCTGAGGGCACAGCAGTGGAGCACCCCTAGGGCAGGCAAACCAAACTCCAGCCGACGTAGGAAAGGCATAGTCAAGAGGCCAGGAAGAGGGGCAGCTGGACCAAGCTGGCCAGTAGATGGGGTGGACCAGGCATGGGTTTGAGGGCACGTGGTGACCGAGCGCACAGTATTCTAAGAGCATGAAGGAGTCTAGATCAAAGAAGGGGAGGGTACGGGTGAGGGATGGCAGATTAGGTCAGAGACACAGGCAACAGTCAAATCATGAAGGACTTGTATGCCAAGCTAGAGTTACAACTTTATCCTGAAAGCCAGTGAAAGGTTTCAAGTGGAATGAGACAATTGGATTTATGCTGCCGTCCCCCCAAACAACTGTTCAGTTCAGATCAGTCGCTCAGTCATATCTGACTCTTTGAGACCCTATGAACCACAGCACACCAGGCCTCCCTGTCCATCACCAACTCCCGGAGTTTAATCAAACTCATGTCCATTGAGTCAGTGATGCCATGCAACCATCTCATCCTCTGCCGTCCCCTTCTCCTCCTGTCTTCAGTCCCTCCCAGCATCGGGGTCTTTTCCAATGAGTCAGCTCTTCGCATCAGGTGGCCAAAGTATTGGAGTTTCAGCTTCAACATCAGTCCTTCCAATGAACACCCAGGACTGATCTCCTTTAGGATGGACTGGTTGGATCTCCTTGCAGTCCAAGGGACTGTCAAGAGTCTTTTCCCACACCATAGTTCAAAAGCATCAATTCTTTGGCGCTCAGCTTTCTTCACAGTCCAACTCTCACATCCATACATGACTACTGGAAAAACCATAGCCTTGACTAGATGGACCTTTGTTGACAAAGTAATGTCTCTGCTTTTTAATATGCTGTCTAGGTTGGTCATAACTATCCTTCCAAAGAGTAAGAATCTTTTAATTTCATGGCCGCAATCACCATATGCAGTGATTTTTGGAGACCCCCCCAAAATAAAGTCAGCCACTCTTTCCACTGTTTCCCCATCTATTTGCCATGAAGCGATAGTACCGGATGCCATGATCTTAGTTTTCTGAATGTTGAGCTTTAAGCCAACTTTTTCACGCTCCTCTTTTACTTTCAAACAAACTGTAATGCTCAATAAAACAATTTCTCCTGCCCAGACTTCTCTGAGCTCCAGACCTATATTTCCAACTACCTGCCAGATCTCTCCCTTTGACTGTCTTGGCCTCTCCTCCGTGTGCCTTGAATCTAGTGAATGACACCTCCCTTCTTTATGCCTACGCCCAACCTTATGGGTGCTGTTAGAAAAAAACATGCTCCTGGGTAGACTGGTGCCAGGCAGATTAATGGTTAGCAATGAAGTTGCCTAACAGACATGTATATTAACTAATATGCTCTATTATTATGCTTGATCAGAGTTTGAAGTCGACATAACTGGGTTAAGGGCATAACTGGGTTATAGCCAGCCAGGTTCCTCTGTCCATGGGATTTCTCAGGCAAGAATACTGGAGTGGGTTGCCATTTCCTCCTCCAGAGGATCTTCCTGACCCAGGGATGGAACCCACTTCTCTTAGGTCACCTACACTGGCAGGCAGGTTCTTTACCATTCATGTCGCCTTGGAAGCCCAGAACTGATCTAGGGCGTATTGTTTTCTTTTTCTCTTCTAAGCTTTTATTTAAAAGATAAATGCATAGATAGTAAGATTTCATTAGTAAGGCTATCTGCTCCTTCCTATTTTTTTAAAAATAAAACCATGGTATTATTCATATTAGTGAAGGAAAGTATGAGCTATGTCTTCATTGCTGACTCTTGTCCCCATCAGAGACCATAGTCACAAGCCTCAGGGCTGTTCTGCAAGTAGAGGCTGAAGAAACCTTGAAAGGTCTTCATGTCAGTGAGGAGAGATGATACTGTGGGATCCTTCTTCATGGCTGCCATCCACAGCTTAACAGCTGGAGTGTGGTCTACACACTCATTCAACTCCAGAGCTTCCAGCCGTTCAAACCAGGGCCAGATGAGGTAATCAATCATAGAAAGAGAATTGCCGCCAAAGAAGGTTGTCTTTTTATCAGTCAGAACCTCCTCTAGCTTGGTGATTTCTTTATGCAATTCTTCTTTTAGGCCAGAGCAGTCTTCCTTATTTTGTGTTCTAAGAATCCTCGATATCAAAGGTGGTACCTTAGAAAAGGACTCAAAGACCATCTTTTGGCAAGCTTTCTTATAGGGGTCGCCTGGCAACAGCTTCTTCTCTGGATATGCTTCATCCAGGTACTCACAAGTGATGGCAGATTCACAGATCAATTGACCCTGACTGGTTTCCAGAACCGGCACCAGGCCTGAGGGATTCTTCTTGAAGAACCACTCAGGCTTATTTTTCAGATTTATGTTGATGACTTCATGCCGGATACCCTTGGCGGTCAGGACCAGGCGAGTGCTCTGGGCATACAGGCAGAACCTCATGCTGTAGACACGGATCAGGCCCTTAGGCCCGGGGGCGCGCTTCCCTTGCCCCGGCTCCTAGCTGATCCTCTGGACATCTCGCTGCCGCCATACAGATGAAGCTGGCGCCGGGGTTTGCAGGCGAATTAAAAAGTCGATCGCCCCGCCTTCCCTCTTTCCCTCCCTCCCTTCCGATCAGACGTAAACCAAACCCATGAGCAGAAGCCCTCCGGGGCGGCCCTACCCTGCACACTGCTACATTCCCCATCCTCTGCCTCCTTCCTATTATTTAAGGAAATTATTTGCAAATATAGGCTTGCAAGAGTTCAGTTACCTATAGCTGTGTAACAGTCCACCCACACATAAAGATTAAATAGCACTTATTCTATAACGTTCACGAATTGTGGGTCAGAAATTCAGGCAGGGTTCAGCTACGTGATTCTGCCTTTCCATGTGGAGCTGACTGCGATTACCCAAAGAGGAAATCAGATGATGTCTGGGTTGATCTAGAGGGTCCAAGAAGGCTTCTCCTCACATGTCTTGAATCTCAGGAAGGATAACAAGAAGCTGAACTCAGCTGTACCACTCTCCCTCTCCACATAGTCTCAGGGCCTCTCCATGAGGTCTTTCCAGCGGGCTTGTTTGACTTCTTCCATAATTACAGAACTTGAGGAATGATATTGAAGAGACAGAAAATCTCTTCTCATCTGGGCTTGGAAATTGGCACATTTCTCTGTGGTCTGTTGGTCACAGAAGTCACACAGCAGTCACGTGGAGCCCACCAAGATTCAAGGGGAGGAGGGGCACATTGACCTACATCTCCATAGTCAAGAGACCGAAAGAATGTATGCCAATTTTATTTTTTTTCTTTTCCATTATGGTTTGTTACAGGATATTGAATATAGTTCTCTGTGCTATACAACAGAACCTTGTTGCTTATCTATTCCCTATAAAAACATTTGTATCTGCTAATCCCAAACTCCCAGTCCAATCCTCCCCTGCCTATCCTCCCCCCTTGGCAACCACAATGTATGCCATCTTTAAACTGTGTTCTTGCTAGGAATCTAGATGAATATTTTATAAGTGAAATTATTCTTTGGTATTTCTGTGAAATTTACTGAGTTTTTATCATTCAAAATATGTGTGAGGCCAGGACAACCCTTGTGGTCCACTGGCAAAGAATCCACCTGCCAATGCAGGGGACTCAGGTTTGATCACTGGTCTGGGAAGATTCCACATCCTGCAGGGCAACTAAGCCCATGGCTCACAGCTGCTGAAGCCCCCACACCTAGAGCCCAGTCCTCCCCATCCAGAGAAGGCACCGCATTGAGAAACCAGGGGTAGTTGCAAGGAAGAACAGCCCCTGCTAGTGGCAACTAAAAAAAACCCACCCACAGCAACAAACATGCAACACAACCAAAAATTAATTAATTTTAAAAACTCTAAAAAAATGATTAAATTTTGTAATATGTTATTGAATTCTTTTCTTGTAACTGACTTCTTGTTTTCACTTTTGCACCTAATATTTATTCAACTGTGTCCGACTCTGCAATCCCGTGGACTGTAGCGCACCAGGTTCCTCAGTCCATGGAATTTTCCAGGCAAGAGTACTGGAGTGGGTTGCCACTTCCTTCTCCAGCGGATCTTCCCAACCCAGGGATTGAACCCGGGTCTCCTGCACTGCAGGCAGATGCTTTACCGTCTGAGCCACCAGGGAAGATCTTAATATTTACTCGTAGTACTGTATTCTATTTTTTTCTGGTTACAAGTTTAATGAAGTCCGAAAGGCTTGCATGATGGCACTGAGAGTTAGGGAGGTCCAGGCTTTCCCTTGCACCTCAGTAGAAACAATATGGTGTCCAGGTACCCTGGCCAGGCTTAGCACATGGGGTTCGCTGGCAGAGAAAGAATCTGATCGCTTGAGGACTTCCTGCGTGGAGTCCATTATGACACTGCCATCGCAGTGGGTCAGTACAGAGGAAGCAACCGAGTGTCTGTCCACCTGTCATGTGGATGCCCAGTCTTGTTTAGTGTCACCCCCAGCTGCTGCCTTGCATGTACAGCTTGGGGGTCCTCGAGGAGCACGCTGCACTGAGTTCCTCTGTTAGCAGCATGGTTGGTCCAGCTCCAGCCATTTGTCCCCCAACCGCCTCCACACCCTTCAGCTTCCTCCAACCTCCTCCAGGCCCTTCAGCTTCCTAAGAACCTTTCAGGTACTGTGGTCTCATACTACTACGTTCTTTTTCTTTAAAAGAGTCCTGTAAATTGAGTAGACATCAAGCCCTCCAACGTCGCCATCCACTTCTGATGTTTTATTTCGTTAGCTAGAGTAACTGTGAGTATTCTTTGTATTCTGTGCTATAGGTTTTGGTTTACCCCAAATAGATTATAGTCAAGCATTTTTAAGTAGTCTAGGTCAGGAATCTCCAACCTCCAGGATCTAATGCCTGGTTATCTGAGGTGCAGTTTATGTAATAATAATAGAAATAAAGTGCACAATAAATGTAATGTGTTTGAACCATCCCCAAACCATCCTGCCCTCACACACCCCAGTCCATGAAAAATTGTCTTCCACAATACCAGTCCCTAGTGCCAAAAAGGTTGGGGACCTCTGGTCTAGGAGGCATTTGTTTTCTGTATCTCTCCTTGTCCTGGTATTGGGTGACTGTGACTCTGCTGGTGGCTGTGGGTACTCAAGTTGGCAGAGAGTCTGGACAGCTGAGTCTCTTCCTCCTTGAGGTCTCACAGTGCAGATCTAAGGCCTGGGCTTTGGGGTCCTCTTTTATTTAAACTTTTACCCAAGACTTAACTGCAAAACCCTCTTAGTTTCTTTTCTGCATCCCATCGCATTTCAGTCTCTAGTGCCCAGTGCATTCCCTTTTTAATTGTTCTTTATAGAGATGACTCACAGTTCACTTCTATTAGAACCCAAATCTTCACAATGTTCACAAAGCTGCAAAGAATTAATCTAGAATATTTTAGAATTTCATAACCAGAAAGAGATTACTATAAATTCAGTCATAGTTACCACTATTGATTGGGTGTCTGCATCATGCAAATCTTGGTTCTAGGTGCTGGGAAAAAAGAAAAAGGAAGACCCTGTTTCTGTCCTTGAGTTGTGGAGACAAGAATTTGCCTAACTAAGCTACAAGCCTATGGTTCCCTTCAAAGGGTTTTCGTCCCTCAGTCATGTCTGACTCTTTGCAACGCTGTGAACTGTAGCCTGCCAGGCTCTTCTGTCCACAGGATTTCCCAGCCAGGAATACTGGAGTGGGTAACCATTCCCTTCTCCAGGGGATCTTCCCAACCAGGGATAGAACCTGGGTCTCATGCACTGCAGGCAGATGAAGCCTTTAGTTCAGTTCAGTTCAGTCAGTCAGTCATGTCCGACTCTTTGCGACCCCATGAATCGCAGCACGCCAGGCCTCCCTGTCCATCACCAACTCCCGGAGCTCACTCAGACTCACGTCCATCGAGTCAGTGATGCCATCCAGCCATCTCATCCTCTGTTGTCCCCTTCTCCTCCTGACCCCAATCCCTCCCAGCATCAGAGTCTTTTCCAATGAGTCAACTCTTCGCATGAGGTGGCCAAAGTACTGGAGTTTCAGCTTTAGCATCATTCCTTCCAAAGAAACCCCAGGGTTGATCTTCAAAATGGACTCATTGGATCTCCTTGCAGTCCAAGGGACTCTCAAGAGTCTTCTCCAACACCACAGTTCAAAAGCATCAATTCTTCGGCACTCAGCCTTCTTCACAGTCCAACTCTCACATCCATCCATGACCACAGGAAAAACCATAGCCTTGATTAGATGGACCTTAGTCGGCAAAGTAATGTCTCTGCCTTTGAATATGCTATCTAGGTTGGTCATAACTTTCCTTCCAAGGAGTAAGTGTCTTTTAATTTCATGGTTGCAATCACCATCTGCAGTGATTTTGGAGCCCAAAAAAATAAAGTCTGACACTGTTTCTACTGTTTCTCCATCTATTTCCCATGGAGTGATGGGACCAGATGCCATGATCTTCGTTTTCTGAACATTGAGCTTTAAGCCAACTTTTTCACTCTCCTCTTTTACTTTCATCAAGAGGCTTTTTAGCTCCTCTTCACTTTCTGCCATAAGGGTGGTGTCATCTGTATATCTGAGGTTATTGATATTTCTCCCGGCAATCTTGATTCCAGCCTGTGTTTCTTCCAGTCCAGCGTTTCTCATGATGTACTTTGCATATAAGTTAAATAAGCAGGGTGACAACATACAGCCTTGACGTACTCCTTTTCCTATTTGGAACCAGTCTGCTGTTCCATGTCCTACGTATGGGAACAAAAGAAGGAGATGATGATTAGGGAAGGTGAATGCTTCAGGGAAGAGATGATATTTAAATTAAACCTTAAAGATTGTAAAACTTCTTCAGCTGAAGAAAATTCCCATCACTAAATAGAAGAGCAATTGTTTTCCTCTCATTGCATTTTGTTCTATACTTCTCAATATTGTACCATTATCATCTTTTTTAAGATATGAAAAAAGAAAAAAGTATAACACAACATTGTAAATCGTTCAACTAATACTTCAATTTTAAAAAAGCATAAATATGGCAATGTTTTCCAACTTTTTATTCTGAAATGTTTCGTGTTGATTCTCCATGACAAAAGGTGTGTGTGTTTTCAACATTTTAATGTGAACAAATGTGAACATTCATAAAAGCTTAAAGAATTTTACAGTGAACATCCACATGTCTGTCACCTAGATTGTACATTAACAATTTATTATGCTTGTGTTTTCACAAAAATAAAACAATAAAATAATAATAAATAATAGAATGTCTTCCTTCTATCCATCATCTATCTTATTATACTAATGCACTTCGAAGTAAATTGCAGACGTAAACATATTTCCCATTTAAAAACTCCAGATGCGGATTTCCCTGGTGGTACAGTGGATGGGAATCTGCCTGCCAATCAATGCAGGGGACATGAGTTTGATCCCTAATCTGGGAAGATCCCACATGCCGCGGAGCAATTAAGCCCGTGTCCCACAACTAGAGCCCATGTGCTCTTGAGCCCATGCTCCACAAGAGAAGCCACCACCGTAGGAAGCCTGTGCACCACAATGAAGAGTAGCCCCCAGTTGCTGCAACTAGAGAAAACCTGCACGTAGCAACAAAGCTCCAGTGCCAGCAAAAAAAAAAAAAAAAAGTAAAATTTAAAACATTCAGATGTATATCATAAACTAGAACTTAATATTTGTCTACAGTTTTTTCTTTTGATGCAAAATTTACATATAGTGAAATGCACAAATCTTAAGTGTGTATTCACTGAGTTTCAACAAATGCATAGATCCATGTAATCCAAACCCTCTCAAGATACAGAACATTCCCATCACCCTGGAAAGTTTCCTCATGAGGAGTGCACAGATCCCAGCCCTAGTAGACTAATAGAGTCATCAGAGGTATTCAGAATTAAGCTTTAATAGAATAGAATATGTGCATCCTCAGTCATGTATCACTCTTTGTGACACCGTGGACGCTAGCCCACCA
This sequence comes from Ovis canadensis, assembly GCF_042477335.2. Taxonomy (NCBI): domain Eukaryota; kingdom Metazoa; phylum Chordata; class Mammalia; order Artiodactyla; family Bovidae; genus Ovis; species Ovis canadensis. The sequence goes on from NC_091251.1 coordinate 89,928,276, forward strand.
AGCTCCTCTATCCATGGGATTTTCCAGGCAAGAATATTGGAGTGGGTTGCCATTTCCTATTTCAGAGGATCTTCCCAATCCAGGGATGGAACCCAAGTCTCTTACATCCCCTGCATTGTCTGTCAGGCAGATTTTTTATCACTAGCACCAACTGGGATGCCTGCAGAATTCAGCTGGGAGAAGGGTTAGGAGATAGCTAGCACCTCTAGCTCCTGGAAAGGTACTAATAACTGACCATGGATAAACAGGTTAATCTGGTTAAACTCCAGCTGAGTGAAAGGCCTAGGATACAAAGCAAAACGTTACTGTGCTCTAATCCTTTTTATTACCATACATACTGAAGTTGTATCATTCTGTTATCCTGAAGGCTCTACCTCTTGGAGAACAGTGGCTCTCAAATGGGATAGTTTTGCCCTTCAGTAGATATCAAAGACTGGAGATGTTATGGTTGTCACAGGGCCAAGTAGTGCTACTGGCTTGTATGTATAGGGGTCAGGGATGCTGCTAAGTACTAAGTACTTCCTCCAAAGTACAGGGCAATCCCTCACAGGAATCTTTTGGCTCCAAAATCGGTAGTACCTGCTGTAGGTGACTAACCGATATGGGAAAAATCAATACGTATTACATACTAGCAGTAGACTTTTTTTTTAAAGAAAGATAATAAGTTTTTCATCTTTTAAAATCAAGAAAAAGGAACAATCAGTGCTTGCTTTGGCAGCACACATAGTAAAAAAAAGAAAACTGAAAAAAAGGAACAATCATTATTGGATAAAACTAACCATTTTGGTAGTTTGTGGATAGGGATATTAGAGGAGGCAGCAAGTTCCTCATGACAGAAATAGAAATATCTATGCCATGCTGTATAAGCCCTTTTGGAGGGGTGGAGGCAGTTTGTGGTAGAAAGTTTGGATTTGAGACATTCTACTTCTCTGCTGAGCTTCCAGAATCTGTGATTTTTAAGTCTGGGTGAAGAGAGAGCGAGAAGGAGAAGTTTATAGTTCTTCCTCCTGCTCTAATTTGTAAGAAGTCCCTTTCAAGAGTAACCAGAGCAGGGGTAACCAGGTGGCCAGTGCAATATGACTTCATATGAATTGCGACCAAAAGTCAAATCATAAAGCAGCCTTCCAGCTTCCTATTATGTGATCTCTCCATAGCACACTCTTCAAGGATGGTGTTACCTTCTGATCTGTGATTTAGCAGGTGTCAGGATGAGGTGTTACAAATGATGAGTGCTTCCTCATAGCTGAATTTTAGGTGTGTTCCTGCACTGGTTCCCCTGATGTTTTCATCTCTTTATATCACATTTAAGATTAAAGTCCTTAAAAAGCAAGTGTCAGATTTTGGTGTTGATTCCAACGATGAAGTAGGTCAAGATGTTGGTTTCAATACACCTATGGGCACTTTATTTATTTTTTTTTACAAAGGAGGCAAAAATATACAATGGAGAAAAGACAGGCTCTTCAGTAAGTGGTGCTGGGAAAACTGGATGGCTACGTGTAAAATAATGAAACCAAAACACTTTCTAACACCATACACAGAAATAAACTAAAAATGGATTAAAGATTTAAATATAAGGTCAGAAACTATAAAACTCTTAGGGGAAAATCTAGGCAGTACACTTTTTGACATATATCACAGCAAGATCCTCTTTGACCCACCTCCTAGAGTAATGGAAATAAAAACAAAAGTAAACAAATGGGACTTAATTAAGCTTAAAAGCTTTTGCACAGCAAAGGAAATAATAAAAGACAACAATATTAAAAGACAACCCTCAGAGTGGGAGAAAATAATTGCAAATGATACAATAGACAAAGGATTAACTCCAAAATACATAAGTAGCACATGTAGCTCAATACCTGAAAAACAAACAACCCAATCAAAAAAATGGGCAGAAGACCTAAACAGACATTTCTCCTAAAAAGACATATGGATGGCTAACAAACACATGAAGAGGTGCTCAACATCACTCATTATTAGAGAAATGCAAATCAAAACTACACTGAGATATCATCTCACACCAGTCAGAATGGCCATCGTTAAAAAATCTGCAAACAATAAATGCTGGAGAGGATGCGGAGAAAAGCAAACCCTCTTGCACTGTTGGAGGGACTGTAAATTGCTACAACCACTATGGAGAACAGTGGGAGATTCCTTAAAAAACTAGGAATGGAACTACCATGTGACCCAATAATCCCACTACTGGGCAAATACCATGATAAAACCATAACTGAAAGAGGTGCATGTACCCCAGTGTTTGCTGCAGCACTTTTTACGACAGCTAGGACGTGGAAGCGACATAGATGTCCATCGACAGTTGAATGGATACAGAAATTGTGGTACATAGACACACTGGAATATTCCTCAGCTTTGAAAAAAGAGCGCATTTGAGTCAGTCCTAATGAGGTGGATGAACCTAGAGCCTATTGTGGAGAGTGAAGTCAGAAGGAGAAAAACAAATATTGCATATTAATGCATGTGTATGGATCTAGAAACATGATACTGATGAATCTGTTTGCAGGACAGCAGTGAAGACGCAGACATAGAGAAGAGACCGCGGGAGGGAGGGAGAGAGTGGGGCAAACCGGAGGAGTAGCTGGGAAATATAGATGTTCAATTCAGTGCAGTCGCTCAGTCGTGTTGACTCTTTGCGACCCCATGAATCGCAGCATGCCAGGCCTCCCTGTCCATCACCACCTCCCGGAGTTCACTCAGATTCACGTTCATCAAGGCAGTGATGCCATCCAGCCATCTCATCCTCTGTCGTCCCCTTCTCCTCCTGCCCCCAATCCCTCCCAGCATCAGAGTCTTTTCCAATGAGTCAACTCTTCGCATGAGGTGTCCGAAGTACTGGAGCTTCAGCTTTAGCATCATTCCTTCCAAAGAAATCCCAGGGCTGGTCTCCTTCAGAATGGACTGGTTGTTACCATATGTAAAATAGATAGCTGGTGGGAGTTTTCTGTTGTGACACAGGGAATTCAATCCAGTGCTCTGTAACAACCTAGATGGGTGGGATGGGGTGGGAGATGGGAAGGAGGTTCAAGAGGAAAAGGGCATGTGTATACCTATGGCTGATTCATGTTGACATATGGCAGACACCAGCACAATATTGTAAAGCAATTATCCTCCAATACAAAAAATTTTAAAAATGTTTTTGTATATACAGAAACACATGTTTAAGAATATCTCCATACAGTTTTGAGAAATAGCCTTGTTTTGTGATATTGCAATGGTCACTTTAACAAAAATAAACAATTTGTTTCAAAGTGACCTGGGTCTTTTTGCTCAAAACTTTAGTTTTTAATAAGCTATGGCTTATAAGTTCACAAGGTGCAAAAAGGGTACATTCAGTGAAAAGCCTCCTATTTCTGCCCCCTGTCCTCTTAGAATCCACCATTGTTAACTACTTCTTATCTTTTCTGAGATGGTCTATGTATATCAGATAAATATGTCCATATATTCTTTTTTAAACAAACGGTAACATATTATAAACACTCTTCTGCTCCTTGACTTTTTACCCTATGTTCTCAAAGATTGTTTCATGTCCCTATGTTAAAAAAATTGTTCTTTGTTACAGCTGGACATTTAGAAGGGTTTTCAAACTTTTGCTATTAAACACAGTGCTGCAATGACAATCTTACAAAAACAAGAACATGGGATGTCTAGGTCAACAGGTAAGAGTTTTGATTAATTAGATGTTTCTACACTTCTCTTTGTAACAATAAACTCTCAGTAGTATTTCATCATTATTTATTCATACTCTCAACCAGTGGATCATATTATAATCTTTTTGATCTTTCCCAAACTGATAAGTGAAAAGTGGCTCCCAGTGCAATTTTAATTTGCTTTCTCTTATTATGAGTGAGGTTAAAGAACCACTTGTATTTATTTTTTTGTAAACTGTTATTTTAATTGAGTTTTTATTTTTTTCTTAGTGATTTTAAAGAGTTTTTTATATGCTAAATAAATGCTTATCTGCAATGCATGTATTTCCTATCTTAGTTTTAATCACTTTAAAATCATTTAAAATTTTTTTCAGTGGTTTTTCTTAATACTATAATGGTTTTGTTTTTCACATTTATATCTTTGATCTATTTGGAATTTTTGTGTAAAGAATAAGATAAGAATCAAGATTACTTTTTCCCAACTGTATACCTAGGTATTATACTTTATTAAATACTCCATCTGCCCCACCCCACCCCCGATTTGAAATGGTGTTTTATCATATTTCCATACGTATTGGGGTCTGTTTCTTGGCTTTCCATTTGGTTCTGTTGGTTTGTCTGACCATTTACCTGCTTATACCACACCATTTTTAGGGCTTCCCTGCTGGCTCAGATGGTAAAGTATCTGCCCGCAATCTGGGAGACCTTGGTTTGATCCCTGGGTCGGGAAGATCCCCTGGAAAAGGATATGGTAACCCATTCCAGTACTCTTGCCTGGAAAATTCCATGGACAGAGGAGCCTGGTAGGCTATAGTCCATGGAGTCGCAAAGAGTCAGATACAACTGAGCAACTTCACTTTCACCACACCATTTAAGTTGGTATAGTTTTAACATAGTTTAACATTTGGTAGACGGGGGAGCCTGGTGGGCTGCCATCTATGGGGTCGCACAGAGTCAGACATGACTGAAGCGACTCAGCAGTAGCAGCAGCAGCAGAGTTAATCAATCACCTGATGATGGTCTTTGAATTGCAATATTTAACATGTTTTCAGCCAATTATTTGTGTCTTTTCATAATTCTAAATGTCTTATCTTCCTTCTAACATCTTATCTGTGCTGCTCCAGAGCACAATATACTGTACTTTAGGGCTCTCTGCCTCCCAGACAAACTTAAGATAAATTGCATATCATCTCCACAGGGGCAGGGCATTTTAATTTGATTCAGTAGTGATGGGGAGCCTACAAGACTTTAGTACAAAGGTACTCAGATTTGAGGTTCCTAGATGCACTTTCCCTCTCATGGTATGGCATTGTGTCTGTCTCACTAGTCGACCCTAGCTCTGATTACATGGGGGTAAGGAGGACTCAAATAAAACACCAATAGATCTTGTTTTCACATAAAATCTATGGTGTTGCAGACCCAGTATCAGCAGGTATTGAAGAAAAGGACTCTGTCCAATCAACAGGACCATGTGGGCCCAGCAGACATCCATCTCAAGGAGACAGACATTGAGAAGCACCAACAGAGAGTTCCCCTCAGGGGCTTCAGGGACTTCGCACTATTTGAAACTGTCATTGCTGCAGTGAACTGAAGCCAGTGTAGGAGAAGTGGGAATGAATGGGAGAGGCAACCTAGGAGTTAAGGAGGATTCGCCTTGGGAGTGATCCAACTTCTCCTTGTTCTGTTCATCGGTTCTTGGGATTCGCAAGGGGCAGGAGTGGCTCTGAGAAATGCTCAGTGAGTGTGTGTTCAGTAAATGGATGAATCGTTGAGTGAGGGAGGGAGCAACTGCCTGCTGCAGAAGTCTTTGTTCATCACTCATGTCTTTTAGGAGCCTCCTCTATCTGTGCAGGAGGGAGCGGATCTGGGGCATAACTCGTGGAGTCCTGTCCAGGAAAGGAATGCTGAGTAAGCAGAAGCTGTGACCCCTTCACGTTCCCCTCCCATCCCCTCACACAGCTCCAGAGGACTCAAGAGTTTCTGCCAGCTTTGTTTCTTATGTTTCCCCTCATCTTTAATAGCATTCCACTGAAACATCCCCTGCATTCATTACCTCTTGCTTTTCCTCACTAACCCCTTGAATAAAGCAAGTAAAATAGCAAAGGAGACAGAAATCAATACAGTTAATGACAACAGCCAGCTCCTACACGCAACTAAATGTGTTAGTTTCTGTCTCAAGTTTTGTATTTAAATACTTTAAAAGGTAGGTGTATAGTTTATCATGCCCATTATGCAAGTGAGGAAACTGAATTAACAGAGAGGTTTAGTAACTTACCCAAGGTCACTGCTCTGGTAAATGGGTCAGCTGAGATTTGAACCAGAATGTTCACTCCAGAGACCATGCCCTGATGTACTATACCTTTTCTTTCGCATGTATACGTGTGGGTTAACTTCACTGAAATAGAACAGAAACACAGTCAAGGGCTTCCATGGTGGGCCAGTGGCTAAGAATCTGCCTTGCAATGTAGGGGACACCAGTTTGATCCCTGGTCCAGAAGGATCCCACACGCTGTGGAGCAACTAAGCCTATGGGCCACAACTACTGAGTTCATGAGCCACAGCTACTGAAGCCCCATGTGCCTAGAGCCTGTGCTCCACAACAAGAAAAGCCACAGCCATGAGAAGCCCATGCACCACAGTGAAGACTCAAGTACAGTAAAAAATAAATTAAAAAAATTACAAAACCCACCAAGTGCACAGATCAAGTGCATGACTCAGTGAATTTTCACAAAGTGAGCACACCTGTGTAACAGCAGCCACCTCCAAGAACAGAACACACCCCTGACCAGAAGATCCTAACACGCTCCGCCCCAATCTCTACCCCTTTCCCATCAAGGGAAACCACTCTTCTGAATTCTTTCATCGTTCTGGGGGTTTCTTTCTTGTCTATTTTAATCACACTGTATTTCAAGCATCATGGGGTCTATTGCTAAAGTTAAAACTATTCTATTTTGCAGGTGTGCGGCTGGGAGTGGTTGAGAGAATACACCCCCTAGATAAGAGAAATGATTGAGGATGGGGAAGTTAGGGGGCTGTTCTCCATCTGCCCTCATTCTCTTTGCCAATGTGAGGCTCTGCTCTTTCCTCTGTCCTCCTCCCCCAGGACTACATCTCCCAGCAGGCTGTGCTCTGACAGCTCTCGGATTTAAATAGGATTCTGGGCTACGCTCAGAGCCAGGCTGTTGCTGAGCACCCAGGAGCGAGAGGAGCTGGAGGAGAGAGAAGCAGCAAGCAGCAGCCAAGAGTTGGAGCCAGACCAGGAGGAGCCTGAGCCAGAGTTGGAGTAGAAGTTGCTCTTGCTGAAGCAGCAGCAACTAAAGAAGTTGAAAAGATGCTGGTTGTCTTGGGACTGCTCACCTCCTTCCTTTCTTTCCTGTATGTGACAGCTCCATCCATCAGGTTTGTCTTAATTCAGTAATTCATTGAGTAGTTTACAAAGCCCTGAGTTGGGAGCCATGGAGCTTGTAAGGAGATGAGTTCTCAGCAGCTGAAGGAGGAGAAAGGGATGGAGGCCAAGGGAGAGAAAGTGAAGGCAGAAAAAGCACGAAGGAAGGAGGTGGTTATGAATACCATGGTGGAAGATGAGAAGGAAGCACCTGGGCTGGGAGAGGAGAGGCGGGTTTGAATTCTGAAGCTAGTGAGAGGCTGAATGGATGACTCTGTTAAGTAGCTTGAAAGCCATCTTATGGGGGAGCCCTTGCTCTTTCATTCTACTCCCTTAGTTCCTCTGAAGACCTCCCTTTCTTCAGTATCCCCAGTCAAGGTGGGCTTGCTGCATTACCATGGGTGGTCCTTGCCAAGGGACTCATTGTTAAGTACCAGGCATCTTGGGAAGGAAACGAACTCTCTCCACTTTGAAATAGCTGACAAGTAATGTTTGGAGATGGCTATTTTGCTGTAAGATTTCTGGAGATGTCAGAGAAATGTGTGTTCTGAGTAGAGAATTTTTAAATTGGAGATAGTCAAAAAGGTTAAAGGGACATATCAAGGACAAAGTATTGCTCTAGGTCCTGGCAGAGAAAGCTGGGTTCAGATTCCGGTTTTGCCACTGTTAGCTAGCGAACTTCAAGCCTCAGCTTTCTGCATTGTAATATGGGGATAATAACAGAATGACTGAATTAAATTCCCTTGGAAAGTGCCTGGCTTAGTGCTTGGCAGCTGGACGATGTTCAGGTCATGTCAGGTCTGTTCCCTCCTGTCCTATTTTGGGGAACTTGTCAGGTCAACTCTATGTAAAAGGATGCTCTTCGCACAGAGGTCTGAGCAACGGAGGTTTTCCTCTTTGTGCACTGACTGCTAGAATGAAATCTCTAATAAGATGGCAGAATATTCTGGCTCTCTTAAAACTGGCAAGGCAACCCAAGAGCCATGTTTACATGTGGGACCCCTGGAGGTGCTGTTCATCAGTTACTCACCACTGATGCTTATTGAAGACCGAGGGCTCAGGACCACTGATTCCACGAATGCCCACCCATCTCATGTTTGTGGCGCAGGTTAGAGGAGGAATCTGACCTCTGAGAACCTCTGCAAGATATCTTTGTTATCTAACAAGGAAGGTCTCCATTGGCTCTGGCTCAAGAGAATTGATTTTATTTGTTCTGATGATCATTTGTAGCTTCCGGGCACATGACTTCCCCACCTGAGCTGATAAGCAGGAGACTGCCTTGCTCACTGGGATAATGCTGTCCCCTGAAGATTAGCTGCTTTAGGTCTCCTGACAACAATGCAAAGGAATCCCTCTTTGAGGGCGGGTGAGTTTTATGAATCTCCTTCTGGGGTTAGAAAAGATGGTGCGTAAATGTTTTGTTTCCTTTGCTTATAGGAAGTTCTTCGCTGGCGGGGTTTGTAGAACAGATGTGCAGCTTTCTGGGAAGGTGGTGGTGATCACTGGCGCCAACACAGGCATCGGCAAGGAGACGGCCAGAGAGCTTGCTCGCAGAGGCAAGTCTTTCCCTTCGTCTCCACAGGGCAGGACCTCCTGCCTTTCTTGCCAGGAGCTCTGCTCACATTCCCTTATCTTTCTTCCTGGGCCAGGAACTCAAGGATCCTGGGGTTCAAGTCCAGCTGGGATACCAACTTACTCTATGGCCTGAAACCTTCCTTCCTGCCTGCCCCTTTCTTATTATATAAAGTAAGGAAAACAGTGATGCCTGCGTATAATATTGGTCAGGTTGGTTATTCTAAAAGGAGATCCTTAGCTACGGTAAAAAATAAAACCAGGGTTGTAAAAGTCAGGGTTCCCAGGCTGGTCTAAAGCTGATAGCAAGGAGAATCCAGAAGTGGCAATATAGCTACTCATTGTTTTAAGAATGGTGAGGGGGAGTGCTCTGCCTACCAGTGCCGAACTCACTTACTAGACTCTTCTTCAGCCCAGGCTCTGAACATGTAGTCCTTTGTTTTGGCCCTAGGAGCCCGAGTATACATTGCCTGTCGAGATGTACTGAAGGGGGAGTCTGCTGCCAGTGAAATCCGAGCTGATACAAAGAACTCCCAGGTGCTGGTACGGAAACTGGACCTATCTGATACCAAATCCATCCGAGCCTTTGCTGAGGGCTTCCTGGCAGGTGAGGCCCCAGTAGGTGGCTAGAAAGGCAGGAAGCTGGGTGTGGGAGTGGCTGCTCCACCCTGGACCATCTCTGACTGTAAAATCAGAACCATTACGGATCCCACTGGACAGGTTCTGCCGCATGAACTAGCAGGGCAGGGAACTGGCACAGGGACAGTGGGTGGACAGGCTGGGCAGGATCCTTATCATTCTCTTGCCTCAGCAGTGGGGATGTTGGAGATGTCAGCTCCCTGTCTGGGCTTGCTCCTTGGCATCAAGGCGTGGCCCTGATGCCACGCTCTTCTTTGATTCTGAAAATCAGCCTTCTGCGGCCACAGGGAGTACAGGAAGTTGTGTTGCTGCTAATATTCTTCTGTATCTTGGAAAATGACCATCTGCCATCAAGGACTATGAAATCTATGAAGGACAGGGACCGTGTCTGTCTTATTTACCACTGTGTGCCCAGTGCCTAGCCCAGCCCCGAGTCAGTACTGAGTACACACTTGCTGAATGAATGGATGAATGGCGTCCAGGAAGACAACAGCAACCAAAATTAGAAACCCAGTGACAGCGGTTACTGAATATCACTGAGATAGGCCCAAAGGCAAGGAACAAGCACTCAGAAATGGGGCAGGAAGCTAACCACATGGTCTCCTTGGCTGTGCTCTTTAGAGGAAAAGCAGCTTCATATTCTGATCAACAATGCAGGAGTGATGCTGTGCCCGTATTCCAAAACAGCTGATGGTTTTGAAACCCACTTGGCAGTCAACCACCTGGGTGAGTATCTTTGAGTGACTGAAAAGCAAGGCATTCTGGGTTTTCCTTCATTATCCCTCTCCTAACCAGTACAAAAAAGTGAGCTCCTCTTACTCACATCATTAAGAACCCCCCAAATTAGGAGATACCAGGAAGAAGAATGTCATTCTTGAAGGGAACCATGGTAATGAAGACTTGCCAGGCAGGGCCAGATGTAGGGGTGCAGGGATCTTTGGCTGCAAGGGGTCAGTTACTGTAACAAGTAAAGCAAGGGCTGGTCCATGGAGGAGGCAGACCTTCGAGACTTGAGGTATGAGAGCGGTTATAGTTCAAAGTTCAGGGCGATGGCTTTCATGAGGGTATCATGGAGCATGTTCTCTGATCATAAGCACGTGTTATTTTCCCTGAATATTTCATCCTTCCTTCTGTCCATGGCCACAGCTGTGTGATCATAGCTAGAGGGGAGATGTCCAAAGCTTGCAGTTGCCCCTGACTGGGGCAAGGGCAACAGTGCAAATAACTACAGATTGCATCTGTATTGCCTTACCTACAGTCCAGCTCTGGCCCTTGCCTTGAGGACTCCACTAACTCAGACTGACCGACCAGTAGTGCTAAGTTGCTCATTGTATCAATGTGTTCACACCCAGATGATAGTGAGCTAGTGCTAAAATCCTGTCATACACCAGCTCTCACACCCAAGCCTGGGCTGCCAGTCCACTCTTACATTCCACCCCTCTCCCCACCGGCTCTCCTCACAGGTCACTTCCTTCTCACCCACTTGCTCCTGGGGCGGCTGAAGGAGTCCGCCCCTGCACGGGTGGTGAACCTGTCGTCAGTGGCCCACCATGCTGGCAAGATTCGCTTCCACGATCTCCAGGGTGAGAAGTACTACAACCGGAGTTTTGCTTATTGCCACAGCAAGCTGGCCAACGTGCTCTTCACTCGTGAGCTGGCCAAGAGGCTCAAAGGTGAGTCTAGAGAAAGGACCAGAGTTAAGACAGGAAAAGCATGGGCTCAGCCCAGTTCTGAGGTTGACAGAAACTTCTGAAGTCAGAATGTCAAGCGTGCACATTTCAGTGGCAGCTCTGTGCGCTAAGGAAAATGAGGTTACCAACAGAGCGAAAAATGAATGTTATAAAACAGAGTCCTTGCCCTTGGGAAGGACTGTTAAAATTGAACAGGGGTCAGGAAAACCTATAAACCTTATGTGTTTTGTTACATCTTATTACATTGGCCAAAAAGCTCATTTGGGTTTTTCCATAACATCTTACAGAAAAACCTGAATGGACTTTTTGGTCAACCCAGGATTTCACATTTATAATCTCATCTGATATTAAAAATTAATTAATACATAAAATTATTAAAAAATAATTTTATTTGTTTTTGACTGTGCTGGGTCTTCATTGCTGTGAGGCTTTTTCCTAGTTGCGGAGAGTGGGGGCTACTCTCCAGTTGCGGCGTGCAGGCTTCTCATTGTGGTGGCTTCTTTTGTTGCAGAGCATGGGTTCTAGCGCACTCAGGCTTCAGTAGTTGGGGCACATGGGCTTCGCAGTTGTGGCTCCTGGGCCCTAGAGCACAGGATCAATAGTTGTGGCGCACAAGCCTAGTTGCTTCACAGCATAAAGGATCCTGCTGGATCAGGGATCAAACCCATGTTTCCCACATTGGCAGGCAGATTCTTAACCACTGAGCCACCAGGGAAGCCCTCATCTGATTTTTTAATGACAACCTCTTGCAACAGGCAGAATAGGTATTGTTTTTACTGTTTTATGGGTCCACACCGAGATTTAGAGAAGTGGCCGGCCCAAGATTATACAGCAAGTGAAGGACAAGGACTGGAAGGTAGGGACTGAGATTTATTTATTTATTTATTTTTGGGACTGAGATTTAAATCAGGTTGCTTCCTTCACTGGGCCTTCTGCTGAGGTTCACACGGTGAGCTGAGCTACAGAGCAGCCACTCACTGCCTGGAGTCAGGGTTTCAGATACTTGAGTCTGAGTTCTTGCTCTGCCATATGTAGAGCCACGTGTATATGCAAACATGTCCCTTTAATCTCCCTTGACTTCATCCCCTCAGCTGTAAGGGGAGGTGAGGCCACTCTTAATCCTATGATTCTGTGCTACCCTGAAGTTTTTGTTTAGCTGTTGACTTTAATATCTTTGAATCTAGAGGACCATTTGCTCTAGAGAATAAGCCAGAGTTTGGGGGAAATGGTATTTACTATCAGAATGCAGAAAGTAGAAGAATAGGGTAACTCTGTTCAATGTCCTGTGGTGGCCTGGGTAGGAGGGGAGCTTGGGGGAGAATGGATACATGATTATGTATGGCTGAGTTCCTTTGCTGTCCATCTGAAACTATCACAACATTGTTAATTAGCTATACTCCAATATAAAATAAAAAGTTAAAAAATACTAATAGTGACAAAAATAATTGAGAGTTTGTGTGTGCCATGTACTATCGATGTCTTTACTCATTTAATACATTATTCCTATGAGGTAAATGCTATTATTTTTCCACTCCCTACAAAGGGAGAAATGAGCACAAATATCTTAAGAAACTTGCCCAAGCAGGACATATTATTCCTAAATGAGACAGGATTCAAATCCAGGCTGCTTGGAAGTCCATGCTCTTTGCTCTACGTTGGGGTTCAGACCTTAGCTCTGCAACCTGCTAGGTGGGACCTTAGGCAATTTCCTTAACCTGTCTGATGAAAACTCTGTTTCCTTAACTATAAGTGGGCTTCTTAGTATTGCTTATCTCATGAACCTCTTTGAGAGTCAAATGAGATAACATGTAAAACACGTAGCACGGCCCTTGTATGTAATAAATACTGAAGACAGTAGAGGTAGCAGGGGTGTCTAGGGGCCTGTCAGTAGCCCCCATCATATCCATCAACACCCCTCAACCTATATACTTCGTCAAATGTGTTTGCCTGGCAAATGCAGTTTACAACAAGGTCCTAGCTTCCTACCTTCTAACAGAATTGTTACCCCTGAGACTCTCCAATAGAAATTCCAACGATACCATTTAAGCCAAAGATTAAGATAACACTGAAACAGGGACTTCCCTGGTGGTCCAGGGACTTTACCTTCCAGGGCAGGCGGTATGGATCTGATTGCTGGTTGGGAGCTAAGATTGCATAGGCCTCATGGCCCGAACATCAAAACATAAAACAGAATCAATATTGTAACAAATTAAAGACTTTAAAAAACGGTACACATAAAAGAATCTTAAAAAGAAAAGATGGCACTGAAATAGAAGGACCTTTAACCAAGTATTCCATCTGGTACATAGAAGGCTGAGAAAGTTATAGATCTTTCTGGATAACATCAGTGAATTACTTGTGAGCTTCTACCTGGCGACTTAGGGACTAAACCACCACCACCACCACCTGGCTGGAAGTGGTGTCTTTGGAACACAGGGGTTCCGGGGCCCTTCTTGTCGCTTGTGCATGCTGGCGCAGGAGGTGAGCTGTTTTCCTGGCCTGGGAGTGTGTCTCTGGTCTAACTGCGCCCTCTTTGCGCTAGGCACGGGAGTCACCACCTACGCGGTGCACCCAGGCATCGTCCGCTCCGAGTTGGTCCGACACTCCTTCCTGCTGTGCCTGCTCTGGCGGCTCTTCTCCCCCTTCCTCAAGACGACGTGGGAGGGGGCGCAGACCAGCCTGCACTGCGCGCTGGCTGAGGGCCTAGAGCCTCTGAGCGGCAAGTACTTCAGGTGTGTAGCAGCTGTGTGCCTGATGGGGGAATCCAGATTCAGGTTGGGCCAGTAAACCAAGTGCTTTTACTTTTTAAAGGAAGCTTAGATTTGATACATAGGTTTCCCTGGTGGCTCAGTGGTAAAGAACCTGCCTGCCAATGCAGGAAACATAGGTTCAATCCCCAGGCCAGGAAGATTCCCTGGAGAAGGAAATGGCAACCCACTCCAGTATTCTGGCCTGGAAAATCCCATGGAGCCTGGAGGTCTCAACATGACCTAGTGACTAAATAACAGCTTCGAAACATTGCAAGAACTGGTTTCAATAACAACAACAAGAGTTGGTTTCATGGCTCTGTTTGAAACCTATGTGCCACATTTCCAGGTAAGCTTTGCAGAGCCTTTTTCTTTTCCTTAGAAGCTTTTGGCTGACTTCCTTTATGAATTTTTAAATAGCACATAGCACAAAGCTCCAGGGCAAAGCCACTGCTTCCCAGTGTGAACTCTGTCTCCCGGAGATGGCGAGATTGGCATTCACTGATGGAATGTAAGAATAGGCATTTTGTTGTCTACTAGATGAGCTAGCCTGGGGTCCAGTCACCACCAGATTTCAAAGGATTGGTGAGCAGAAGGGACATTCTGTGGTCTCTGCAACCACTGCAAAGTGACATGAACATGTTACTATGCTATACCTTTGTTTTTAAAACATTTTATACTATATATAAGATAGATAACCAACAAGGACCAATTATATAGCACAGGAAAAGCTACTCAGTATTCTGTGATAACCTTTATGAGAGAAGAACCTAAAAAAGAATGAAGATATGTACATGTCTAACTAAATCACTTTGCCGGACACCTGCACCAAACACAACACTGTAAATCAACTCGACACCAATAAAATTAAAAATTTTAAAAAGTCAATACAAACCCCAGAATATTTTAAAATTGAATTTTAGTATAGTTAGTTTCTTTTTTATCTAATATATTTTATACAGTTAGAAATCTATTCCGAGGAGGAGGATGTGAACTTTTCCAGACTGTCCATTTTCACTGTTGGATATTCACTCTCTTTCTCTCCCTCCAGTGACTGCAAGAAGACCTGGGTGTCACCCAGGGCCCGGAATAACAAAACGGCTGAGCGCCTGTGGAACGTCAGCTGTGAGCTTCTGGGAATCCAGTGGGAGTAGATCTGGTGGAAGAGGCACTGTTGTATCAGGCCAAGTCCACACCATGAGAGACGGGGACCGAGGAGAAGGCCTGCCCTGCAGGCTTGTCCTGGCAGGCTGCTGTAGTGAACCCTGGCTTGCTCTGATACTCCCGACCCTTCTAGAAATCTTTGCACACCCAACCCTCTCATGAGGCTGGCTCATGGCATAAGATGGTCACAGCTACAGAGCACTCTTCTCCAAGACTTACAGAGTCGGCCACCCTCTTGGGCTGGTAGAACGGGGCAGATGCCAGGCTGGGCATGAGAATGGCAGAAGAGCCTGGGAAATTGGATCAATTTCCTCACCGAGACCAGAAATGCCAGTTAGCACACTCAGCTGAGGTGATGAACATCAGTGTTACATCTTTCTAGGATCTATAGGCTCAAAGACTATTGACTGATCTCTTTTTTGTAACACTAGTCTGGAGTCTGGACCAACTCCAGAGGATCTAGGCTCAAACTTGGCTGACATTATTTCCTTCCTCTGAGCATCCTGGAGTTGTAGTGTAAAGGCTCCAGTGTAAAGACACAGAAGCCTGTTTTCTCTTTCCAGTAGGTTTTTTTTTTTATTAAAAACAATTTTTTTCAGCTCTACTGAGATATAATTGGCATAAAACATTGTATAAGTTTGGACCTTCCCATTTTCAATCATGTAGATGGTTTCTTTTTCTAAAGAGTTGCCTTTGCCTCAGTTTTAGAGAAAATAAAGACTGTGTGTTCCTCTTATTGCCTTATTTATTCTCTCAGGGTAGCAAGGGAGAAATGAAACCAACTTCAATGAGTAATATTTCACTTTCTCACCCATTGACCCATAATCTTCTTATAATACATCCTCTAGGTACAGAATAAGATGGTTCAGTTGGGTGTTTTCTCAAGTTTGTTTCAGCTCTCACATTTTACTATTTAAGAAGTGGTAGGAGTGATTTAAATTATACAGATGTTGAGCTTCACTATGGATCAAGGTCAGAGGCAGTAGAAGACTTCATTTAGTTTGATACATAAAGACAGAAAAATCAAGCTCTGATAAACCCTCTAATTAAAACCATAGCTCTCTTCTCTTCTGGCCTCCCTGTTCTCATCTACTGTGGCCCCAGGTGACCTGCTCCTTGCCGTAAGTGCTGAAGGTCACCAAGAAGAGACAGGGAGATGCCACATTTTTAAGTCAGTTGAGCCAAGAAGTAATGTTATTGCTTCCAGTCTGAACGTATCCAAAGGGCATATGGTGATAAAAGTGCCCTTTCTTTCCATAGCAGGCAGACTTAAAAAACAGACAAGCAGGACTTCCCTGCTGGGCAAGTAGTTAAGAATCCACCTGCCAATGCAGGGGACATGGGTTCAATCCCTGGTCTCAGAAGATGCCACATGCTGTGGAGCAACTAAGCCCAGGTGCCCCGAATATGGAGCCCATGCCCTAGAGCTGGTGCTCCACAATGAGAGAACCCACCGTAATGAGAAGACTGCACATTGCAGTGAAGAACAGCCCCCACTGGCTTCAACTAGAGAAAGTCTGCATGCAGCGAAAAAGACCCAGTGCAGTCAAAAATAAATAAAATAAATTTTAAAAAACCAAGGAAGCAAAAAACTATTTTACTAAGGACGTTTTCAAATAGATGAAAGTAAAGCAAATAGTGGGCTTCCCTGGTGGCTCAGTGGTAAAGAATCTGCCTGCAGATGCAGGTTTGATCCCTGGGTTGGGAAAATCCCCTGGAGAAGGAATTGGCAATCCACTCCAGTATTCTTGCCTGGAAAATTCCATGGGCAGAGGAGCCTGGTTGGCAATAGTCCATGGGGTGGCAAAGAGTTGGACACGACTGAGCAATTAAACAACAATGAAGCAAATAGTTTTGTGGATCTCCAGGTACTTACCTATCATCCAGCTTTAACAATGTTAACATTTTGTTCATCCTGTTTCATCTATTTCCTCTTGACATTTTTTGGTGCCAGGGGTTGGGGTTGGGGGTTGGGAGAGAGTTGGGTAGATATTTTAAAGCACATACTGCTGCTTAGTCACTCAGTCGTGTCTGGCTCTGTGCAACCCCATGGACTAAAGCCCATCAGGCTTCTCTGTCCATGAGATTCTCCAGGCAAGAATAGTGGGGTGTGTTGCCATGTTCTCCTCCAGGGGATTTTCCTGATCCAGGGATCAAACCCAGGTCTCCTGCATTGCAGGCAGATTCTTTACCATCAAGCCACCAGGGAAGCTCTTTGAAGCACATTCCAGACATCAAATATTCACCCATAAAGACTGTAATGTGCTTATCTCCATAACCTCCGTGTTTTACAAAGCGACAATACCATTATCACTCCTAACAATATTAACAATTCCTGAATCTCATTTATTAATAATACTCAGAGTTTCAGTTCCCCTGGTTGTCTCATAGAGGTCTTTTTCCTGTGGATTTGTTTGAATCAGGGAAAGAGAAATGGTCCTTCTAAAGAAAGAGGAAGCTTTTCTCTGCGGAAGCCCCAGCAAGTCCGCCTGTGCTTCACTGGCTGGGAGGAATATTGGCTTTCCTCCTGAACCCATCACTAAGGCTAGGGATGAGCTATTTTATTCCGTTCACTTCAGTCGCTCAGTCGTGTCTGACTCTTTGCGACCCCATGAACTGCAGCAAGCCAGGCCTCCCTGTCCATCACCAACTCCTGGAGTTTACTCAAACTCATGTCCATTGAGTCAGTGATGCCATCCAACCATCCCACCCTCTGTCATTACCTTCTCCTCCCGCCTTCAATCTTTCCCAGCATCAGGGTCTTTTCAAATAAGTCAGCTCTTCCCATCGGGTGGCCAAAGTATTAGAGTTTCAGCTTCAGCATGAATGAATATTCATGGACTGATTTCCTTTAGGATGGACTGGTTAGATCTCCTTGCAGTCCAGGGATTCTCAAGATCCTCTCAAGAGAGGAAATCCAACATCATAGGTCAAAAGCATCAATTCTTCAGTGCTCAGCTTTCTTTATAGTCCAACTCTCACATCCACACATGACTACTGGAAAAACCATAGCCTTGACTAGATGGACCTTTGTTAGCAAAGTAATGTCTCTGCTTTTTAATATGCTGTCTAGGTTGGTCATAACTTTCCTTCCAAGGAGTGAGTGTCTTTTAATTTCATGCTGCAGTCACCATCTGCAGTGATTTTGGAGCCCCCCAAAATAAAGTCAGCCACTGTTTCCACTGTTTCCCCATCTATTTCCCATGAAGTGATAGGACTGGATGACATGATCTTAGTTTTCTGAATGCTGAGCTTTAAACCAACTTTTTCACTCTCCTCTTCCACTTTCATCAAGAGGCTCTTTAGTTCTTCTTCACTTTCTGCCATAAGGGTGGTGTCATCTGCATATCTGAGGTTATTGATATTTCTCCCGGCAATCTTGATTCCAGCTTGTGCTTCCTCCAGCCTAGCATTTCTCATGATGTACTTTGCATATAAGTTAAATGAGCAGGGTGACAATATATACAGCCTTGACGTACTCCACTTGCGATTTGGAACCAGTCTGTTGTTCCATGTTCCATGTTCATGTCTCTGTCCAGTTCTAACTGTTGCTTCCTGACCTGCATACAGGTTTCTCAAGAGGCAGGTCAGGTGGTCTGATATTCCCATCTCTTTCAGAATTTTCCACAGTTTATTGTGATCCATACAGTCAAAGGCTGTGACACAGTCAATAAAGCAGAAATAGATGTTTTTCTGGAACTCTCTTGCTTTTTTGATGATCCAATGGATGTTGGCAATTTAATCTCTGTTTCTTCTGCCTTTTCTAAACCCACTTTGAACATCTGGAAGTTCACAGTTCACGTACTGTTGAAGCCTTGCTTGGAGAATTTTGAGCATTACTTTGCTAGCATGTGAGATGAGTGCAATTGTGCAGTAGTTTGAGCATTCTTTGGCATTGCCTTTCTTTGGGATTGGAATGAAAACTGACCTGTTCCAGTCCTGTGGCCACTGCTGAGTTTTCCAAATTTGCTGGCAGATTGAGTGCAGCACTTTCACAGCATCATCTTTCAGGATTTGAAATAGCTCAACTGGAATTTCATCACCTCCACTAGCTTTGTTCGTAGTGATGCTTCCTAAGGCCCACTTGACTTTGCATTCTAGGATGTCTGGCTCTAGGTGAGTGATCATACCATTGTGATTATTTGGGTCATGAAGATCTTTTTTGTACAATTCTTCTGTGTATTCTTGCCACCTCTTCTTAATATCTTCTGCTTCTGTTAGGTCCCTACCATTTTGTCCTTTATTGAACCCATATTTGCAGGAAATGTTAGGCTAATCACTATCTACCCCTGGAGCCAGTGTCCATTCCACCTCACCCCACCCCATCTCACCCGTGGAGAAGAATAGTAGTTCACAGAAAGCCTTTGTATAATTAGGATTTGCTATCCAGGCTTAAACGACTGAACAACTTCACCTTATACCCTCACCTATCCTGGCTTAAAGCTCAACATTCAGAAAACTAAGATCATGGCATCTGGTCCCATCACTTCATGGGAAATAGATGGGGAAACAGTGGAAACAGTGGCAGATTTTATTTTTCTGGGCTCCAAAATCACTGCAGATGGTGATTGCAGCCATGAAATTAAAAGATGCTTACTCTTTAGAAGGAAAGTTATGATCAACTTAGATAGCATATTAAAAAGCAGAGATTTTACTTTGTCAACAAAGGTCCATCTAGTTAAGGCTTTGGTTTTTCCAGTGATCATGTATGGATATGAGAGTTGGACTATAAAGAAAGCTGAGTACTGAAGAAGTGATGCTTTTGAACTGTGGTGTTGGAGAAGATTCTTGAGAGTCCCTTGGACTGCAAGGAGATCCAACCAGTCCATCCTAAAGGAGACCAGTCCTGAGAGTTCATTGGAAGGACTGATGTTGAAGCTGAAACTCCAATACTTTGGCTACCTCATGTGAAGAGTTGATTCATTGGAAAAGACCCTGATGCTGGGAGGGACTGGGGTCAGGAGGAGAAGGGGATGACAGAGGATGAGATGGCTGGATGACATCACTGACTTAATGGACATGAGTTTGGGTAAACTCTGGGAGTTGGTGATTGACAGGGAGCCCTGGCGTGCTGCAGTTCATGGGGTTGCAAAGAGTCGGACATGACTGAGCAACTCAACTGAACTGAACTGATCTTCACAAGTACCTCCTGTGATAGGTACTATTGTTATCTCTGTGTTTTACTAATGAGGCACAGAGAAGTTAAGCAGCTTGCCAAAGTTCACACAGCTGGTAAGTGGTAGAGTAGGCCCAGACAGTCCATCTCCAGAACGTGGAATCTTAACAAGTGGAGGAAGCAACAAAGTCTCTCAAGGAAAAACCTAGGACTGGGAATGAGCAAAGTGGCAGGGTAGAGAATGTTGGGAAAACAACAATGTACATTCACTGCTGGGACCTCTAATCTCTGCCTCATAGGCTATTGGGTCCACTGGAAAATTCTTGCTAAAGAATGAAGGGGAAAAGAGGAGAGAGAGGAAAAACAACAGGAAATGACCATGCAAGGGTGGGAGGCAGGGCTGGCAGAGAACGCCAGGCACTGACAACCCTGGATGTCTCCTCCGGGCTGGAGGAACACACTTAAATCAGAAACCAGGAGCGCAGAGTGTGGAAGCAAGCGGGCAGGGCTGCTTTGGGGAACAATTATAGGTGGGAGGGTGTGTTCCTGTGAGTGTTAAGCAGTGCAGTGGAAACACTAAGGCAAGAGGGATGCGCTTGGGGCCTTTATGCACATCAGAGGGAGCTGGCTGTAAATGGAAGAAACAAAGCTGTGCAAGGGCTGCAAGCCTTTGACGCCAGCGGCCATGTCTAGGCAACACACTGGCATTGATCTTGGCCTAGTGCATGCATGCTCAGTCATGTCTGACTCTGTGCAACCCTATGGACTCTAGCCCACCAGGCTCTTCTGTCCATGGGATTTTCCAGGCAAGAATACTGGAGTGGATTGCCATTGCCTTCTCCAGGAGATCTTCCCGATCCAGAAGATCGAACCCGTGTCTCCTGCACTGACAGGCAGATTCTTTACCACCAAGCCACCTGGGACTATGGTTCTGGAATAAACTTGCTTACAGGCTGGGTTCCTCCGCTTTCACACACAGTCATTTTAAACAAACCTATGGTTGCCAAGGGCTTCCCTCGTAGCTTAGTTGATAAAGAATCTCCCTTCTATGCAGGGGACCCAGGTTCCATTCCTGGGTCGGGAAGATTTCCCTGGAGAAGGAAATTCAGCCCACTCTGGAATTCTTGCCTAGAGAATCTCATGGACAGAGGAGCCTGGCAGGCTACAGTCCATGGAGTTGCAAGAGTCAGACATGACTTAGTGACTAAACCACCACCATGGTTGCCAAAGGGAAAAAGGGAGGGAGAGGGACGAATTAAGAGCATGGAATTAACACACATACACCACTATACATTAAACAGGCTTCCCTGGTGGCTCAGATGGGAAAGAATCTGCCTGCAGTGTGGGAGATCTGGGTTTCATCCCTGAGTTGGGAAGATCCCCCGGAGGAGGGCATGGCAATATTGTCTTCTCTGTTCAGCCTGGGCAAGGAACAAGTACCAGCCTTGACCTCTTGTTATGTTTCCAGAAGAGACTTGCCCCACGTTCACCACCACGCAAGGGAAAGGCTTTGGCCCAACACAAACAAGGCTGGGAAATCTGGTGGCTGAGTCACCCTTCTACTGTCTCATCTCTGCGCCTTAGTTTCTTCTGTGACCACACAGTCATTTCCCTTCCATTCCTCTTGTGCTATGGATATGCCTTCCTGCCTGGTAGAATGCCTCTTAGCATACAGGAGACAAAATCACAGATGAAGTCTCAAGAATGACAGTCACTGTGGATTTCTCTGCTCCTTGGTGCCTCTCTAGCTGCCCCAGGTCACTGCCTTCACTAGTCTTCATTTCTGTTACGCTCTGAGATGCTCAGCTAGCCTAGCCCAGGTGAGGAAAAAGCTTTCCCTTTGGCTCCACTGAGACTGGCTTAAATTTCTAAAAAATAAAACTTTTCCGAGACACTAAAGAGAAGGAAATCAAAGAGACATATGAAAGTTGAAAAGCAAACAGTCCCAGAGCACAGATTACCTAAGGGCTGACTAGGGGCCGCACATCACCTTGTTGGCACTTGGTCCTTTTCCAAGTCAAGTCTGTGCTGTGTCGCCATGCCTCCAAGCCCTGGAGGATCTACCTTGTATGTTTGGCCTCTTTTACAGGATACACACCCACTTTGAGAAATTGTAGGCAAAAAACAAAACATGGAATACCTTCCTCATAAATTCAAGGAAGGACTGAAACTGGAAAGTGGGAAAGGGCAGGAATAGGTCTCAAAAGCAACTAGAACTCAAGCATCCAAATCACCATACATCTATACTGGGCCTTTCTCTAGACGTGGGCTTCATTTCAGAGTAAGTGGCAAGACACTGGTCTGTGGAAAACTCTCAAGCTTTACACCTTGTGGTTTTTACCACTGAAGAGGTACTGTGGCTACTTTTAATTTTTAGTATCTAACGAATCTCACGTTTGGCCAGGAAGCATTCAGCTATGGTAAGGGAGGGAAGAATCATGAGGATGAGACAGCTGTAGATGTTGCATTTCAAATTAGGGAGAAAAACGTGGACTGTTTAATACATGGGGTTGACCATACAGTTCTCCAAGTGAAAACATAGGGTTAGAGTTCCTGTCTCACACCATTCTAAAAACAGGTATACTAGAGGGATTAAAAAAATGTATTAGAGGAAAATACAATAACATATCTTAAAGATCTTAGAAGAGAGGAGGTCTTTTTGAGACTTGAAAGGCAAGAAGCATACAGGAAAAGAAGGATATGCCTAAAAAAACATGCCAAAGGTTAAGTCAAAAGTCAAGTGATGTTGATGAGTATACTTGTAATTCAGGTCAAGTATCCTGGGAGATTGACTTTGAGATGGACATTGGCACACAGGGAGTGTGTGGGGATTTCTCTTGGGATCAGTGTCTATGGGGGAGGGATGCTAATAGGGTTGGGCAAAAGGGGAGTGGAACTGTGGGGCAGTCCTGATCCCACAGGGAGTGCTGGAACTGAGTTGTCCTGAACTGAGCAGAGGAGCTTGACCCCCACCCCCACAGGATGTGGGCAGTGTTCAGGGAGGGGGCATGACCTGGGTGAGGGCTCTCTGTTTGGTGAAGGCATGTTCTAGAGAGAGACTCAGCTGTGAACTGTCAGCTATGCTCCCAGCGTCTAGGGGGACGGAAGCTTTGTTTCCTTTTTGTTTCTGTTTATTTAATCGTTTATTTTTGGCTGCTCTGGGTCTTCCCCGCTGCATGTGGGCTACTCTCTAGTTGTGCTGTGAGGGTTCTCACTGTGGTGGCTTCTCCTGTTGGGGAGCACAGGCTCCAGGGCTCAGTATTTGTGGCGCATGGGCTTAGTTACCCTGCAGCATGTGGTTATCTTCCTGGACTAGGGATCGAAACTGTGTCCCTTGCATTGGCAGGTAGATTCTTAACCACTGGACCATCAGAGAAGTCCAGGTCTTCATTTCTGAAATGAAGACTCTGGTTGGCACCCCACAACATCTACTGTACTGATATATAGATCAGAGAAAAGAGTAGCACTCATTTAAAGAAATTTTACTTGTCAATTAAGATAGGACATAGTACCCAACAGACCACTTTGCAAAAGGTATTAATAGGAAATTTTCAGAAGAAATAAAAATGGTCTATACACCTTAGTAATAATCAGGGAACTACAAATCAAAACAAGATGCCATAATGTAACTTTTCAGTCATCAGATTGTCAAAAATTAGATTGCTTAACAAATTTTGGCAAAAGTCTATGAAATAGATATTTTTTATACTGCTGGTATGAGCAGAAGAAATGGAGAAGCCAGTTCTACTCAGAGCTTTACTTCTTACTATCTACAATAACATTACAAGTAGTTATTTTTTATAAGAAATAAAAATAAATACTAACATTACGACACATAAACATTATTCCTTATGTGTGAAGAGGTTTTGTTTGTACTAGAAAAGAATTGGAAACAACCTAGAACTCCATCAGCTGGGGAAAATGAAATGATCTTTGGTGTAACCACACAATGAATTAGTACACTTGCATTTGGGATAATTACTCCTAAAAATAACCACACACACACACATATGCATACACTATATATATGTATATATTCATATAAATTGACGAGTTGCAGAATGATGAATATGTGCAGGTGATAAGATTCATATTAAAAAATTATACACACATATAACATGATATCATACATTTTCTATGGGTACATATATAAGTATACAAAGGCATAGGAAAAGGTCTAAAACCAAATACAATGAACACATAAGAGAAATTGCTCTTTAAGAATTGATGGAAAATAATATTTCAATTTAAAAAAGAATATTTTCATATTTTATTTGGAAATTAAAAATCAGTAGTTTCAGCAGATGCTGTTGGCTGTCACTGTGACCCTGATTAACCTATTGCAGTGTTCTCAGCCCTAAAAGCGAAGTTAAGTCTCTTAGTTGTGTCAACTCTTGAGCAACATTATGGACTGTAGCCCACCAGGCTCCTTCATCCTTGGGATTTCCCAGGCAAGAATACTGGAGTGGGTTGCCATTTGCTTCTCCAGAGGATATTCCCTAACTAGGGATCAAACCCGGGCCTAACTACATTTTATTTATTAAAAAAATTTATTTAACTGATCTGGGTCTTAATTGCTGCATGTAGGATCTACTTCCCTGACCAGGGATCAAACCTGGAGCCCCATGTTGGGGGTGCAGAGTCTTAGCCACTGAATCACCAGGGAAGTCCTGACCCTAGCTGTATTTTATAACATATAAAATGCCAATACCTGGGGCTGTGAACCTGGGGCTGTGAACTGCTGCTCCAAGATGATCATGGTGAGCACATTTCTCTTGCAAGTGATTGACTGTGAAAACTACACGTGCCTCAATCATGGGATGTGGAAGCTTCTAGTGGAGACCTTCCTCATTGATCAAAACGTGAGATACATGAAGAAATTTTCTGTCTTTTTCTGCTAGACATGGTCATGGCCGAATGTTACATCTCAATCTATAACAATTACCTTGAGTCATAAGTGGAGCTAAGTGGGCACTTTAAGAGGTGAGATGGGGAGGGTGGGAGGGAGGCTTGAGAGGGAGGGGATGTACATATTAGCTGATTCATGTTGTTGTACAGCAGAAGCTAACACAACATTGTGAAGCAATTATCCTCTAATTAAAAGTTTTTTTAAATGTATAATTTGAAAAAAATAAGTTGAGCTGAGCTGGCCCAAAGACCAAGCTCACAAGCTGAAGATAGCAGAGGGAAAGGAAAAAAGAAGCTGGGTCGCTGACAGTGAAGTAGTAAGTCACTAAATTAGCCAAGATTGGAGTGCCCTCCCTTGAGGCTTGTTACATAACACCATAAACTGTATTGTTGAAGTCTATGCCCTAACTGACACTATAGTATTATGTTGAGCCATATAAAATTGCTGACAATAAAAGTGTTAGTCACTCAGTTATGTCCTACTCTTTTGTGACCCCATGGACTGTAGCCCACCAGACTCTTCTGTCCATGGAATTCTTCAGGCAAGAATACTGGAGTGGGTAGCCATTCCCTTCTCCAGGGGATCTTCTCAACCCAGGGATAGAACCCCGGTCTCCTGAATTGCTGGCAGATGCTTTACCATCTGAGCCACCAGTATTCTATCCTTTTTAACCTACTTTTTTCCATCGTCACTGCTGATCTAAGGCAGATGCCTCCCTGAGTTACTTTTATCACCTTTAATTTCCTTCTGTTTGATTGTATTTTTCTCCACTCCAAAGATCTGTCATCTTTCATTGATTTTAGTATCCACAGTGATAACTTATCTAACATCCTAGCACACAACCTTAATAGCTCTGTTTTACTTTTACAGTATCCATCCAAGTTTTAATCTGTATGAACAATCTATTTTTTATACATGATATCTTTTAGCCAAAATAATCAGCAGAAATGATTATAGAATATCATGTACAATTTATTCTGATAGAAGGAGTAGATTAGCTGCTGTAATAACGCTAAATGTTGGCAGCTTAATGCTTACTCATAGTCTAATATGGGGATGTGAGTGGGAGGGTGGTTCTGCTCTACATGGCTTTCATTTCAACACAATCGTGAATTATGTTGCTGTAATCATCGAATATTTTGCATTCTAATGGCAGTAGTTATTTAACTGAGGATTAAACAAATACAAAATATATTTGTATTCAAAATATGTGCAATTTAAATACATTTTCATAAAATGTAAATTGAAATAAAAATTTTTTAAATGTCAGTTTATTTTCTAAAATATTTAAATTTACTATTAAAATTAAAGACAAAATACATTATCACTGTGAACAGCAACATTTTAAATCAAAATTTTGTAAACAAAGCTAAATTTTGTCTTTAAAAATTTAAATATTTCTATGAATTTTTATGAAAATAAAACTACTCACAATTCTAATGCTCAATGTCCATTTAGTTGCCACTGTAAATCATGGCTATCATACTTCATGCATGCTTCTTCTACACTGACATGTCTATCAGTTTAAAAGTAATATAAATTGATTATTATTTAGCCTCCATTATACAAGTGTTGCAAACACATGTGTACTAGAATATGGAGAGATGAGAAAATAGAAACTCAGCACTACTGAAAATGATACTATTTTTATGCAAGTGTTCATTATAATCATGCTGAGAAAGAATTTGACAAGTTAATTAATTTGTCTTGTCCCCAGTTGCTTCCTCTATTCAAATTTTCCCTGCACTCAGAAGCAACGGCACAATCTACAGACCTACAGAACATTTGGATGTAGTCAAGATGTATTTTCCTGGGGCTTAAACAGTGCTTGTCATGGGAGCCAATGTCTCGGGAATCAGGTAGTATATAATGTCAGAAATGAACACTAAGAGCCTCAGTAAAGAGATATCCACGTATTCTTATACACATTTTCTTGTATCTATTTGTGAAATGTAGGGCTTTTAAAAGTGCGTGACTAAGAAAAGAAGCCCTTCCATAGTATAGGCCTGACATGGGTGTTGCTGCTGCTGCTGACATGGGTGTTAGACCCTGGCAATTCCCAGAAAAGAGGCTCCTTTCCTATGCCAGGGCACATGTCTGTCTTGGAGGTTTAATGTTGATCTGGCATGAAAGAAAGATTGAATGCTTACTGAACACAATAGAATTCTGCCTCATAAAGTTTCTGAGAGAGTATGACTATAGAGCAACCATCACAACTCAGATAACAACATGGTACTGTAGGAAGACCAAGTGAAGAGTGTGATGATTGCGGGTATACACGGGCTGCCCAAAGCACTAGTATTTGAAAGTGTCCACTCAGACTCAGTTCCCTGGTATCCTCTGCACTGACCTGTTCCTCCATCCCCTTTATCTCCCATTCCCATGACAAGAACCACCCCTGGGCACTTTGTCATCACATGAACTCGCTATGTCTCAAATATCTTAACTTCCAACATTCCACTCCAACCACAACCTTCTACACCTCCAACTTTCTCCTGCCAAGTCCATGTCCCATTATCACCCTCTCTGGCAAAGGCTAGGAGAATACAGCTGTCTAATTTGTACATGCCAAGAGTGCTGCTGGAGAAAATGATTCAGCCTGGCAGACTGGAGCCACTATCAGTCACTGGTCCTCAAGGTCAACTTGGCTTTCAGTGCTACCAGATTACCTGTTCTTCCACAGTCAACGACGGATCCAGGGATGCTTATACAGTTCATGGGATCATCTTTAAAAGTTCAATTCAATTCAGTCACTCAGTCGTGTCCAACTCTCTGCGACCCCATGAACCGCAGCACGCCAGGCCTCCCTGTCCATCACCAACTCCCGGCGTCCACTCAAATCCATGTTCACTGAGTTGGTGATGCCATCCAACCATCTCATCCTCTGTCATCCCCTATCCTCCTGCCCTCAATCTTTCCCAGCATCAAGGTCTTTTCAAGTGAGTCAGCTCTTTGCATCAGGTGGCCAAAGGACTGGAGTTTCAGCTTCAACATCAGTCCTTCCAGTGAACACCCAGGACTGATCTCCTTTAGGATGGACTGGTTGGATCTCCTTGCAGTCCAAGGGACTCTCAAGAGTTCTCTCCAATACCACAGTTAAAAAACATCAATTCTTCTGTGCTCAGCTTTCTTTATAGTCCAACTCTCACATCCATATATGACTACTGGAAAAACCATAGCCTTGACTAGATGGACCTTTGTTGACAAAGTAATGTCTCTGTTTTTTAATATGCTGTCTAGGTTGGTCATAATTTTTCTTGCAAGGAGTAAGCGTCTTTTAATTTCATTGCTGCAATCACCATCTGCAGTGATTTTGGAGCCTGAAAAAATTAAGTCTGACACTGTTTCCCCATATATTTCCCATGAAGTGATGGGACTGGATGACATGATCTTAGTTTTCTGAATGTTGAGCTTTAAGCCAACTTTTTCACTCTCCTCTTTCACTTTCATCAAGAGGCTCTTTAGTTCTTCTTCACTTTCTGCCATAAGGGTGGTGTCATCTGCATATCTGAGGTTATAGATAGTTCTCCCGGCAATCTTAATTCAAGCTTGTGCTTCCTCCAGTCCAGCGTTTCTCATGATGTACTCTGCATAGAAGTTAAATAAGCAGGGTGACAATATACAGCCTTGACGTACTCCTTTTCCTATTTAGAACCAGTCCGTTGTTCCATGTCCAGTTCTAACTGTTGCTTCCTGACCTGCATACAGGTTTCTCAAGAAGCAGGTCAGATGGTATGCTAGTCCTATCTCTTTCAGAATTTTCCAGTTTGTTGTGATCCACACAGTCAAAGGCTTTGGCATAGTCAATAAAGCAGAAATAGATGTTTTTCTGGAACTCTCTTGCTTTTTTGATGATCCAATGGATGTTGGCAATTTGATCTCTGGTTCTTCTGCCTTTTCTAAATCCAGCTTAAACATCTTGAAGTTCACGGTTCACGTACTGTTGAAGCCTGACTTGGAGAATTTTGAGCATTACTTTGCTAGTGTGTGAGATGAGTGCAATTGTGCGGTAGTTTGAGCATTCTTTGGCATTGCCTTTCTTTGAGATTGGAATGAAAACTGACCTTTTCCAGTCCTGTGGCCACTGCTGAGTTTTCCAAATTTGTTGGCATATTGAGTGCAGCACTTTCACAGCATCATCTTTTAGGATCTGAAATAGTTCAACTGGAATTTCATCACCTCCACTAGCTTTGTTCGTAGCGATGCTTCCTAAGGCCCACTTGACTTTGCATTCTAGGATGTCTGGCTCTAGGTGAATGATCATACCATCATGATTATCTGGGTCCTGAAGATCTTTTTTGTACAGTTCTGTGTATTCTTGCCACGTCTTCTTAATATCTTCTGCTTCTGTTAAGTCCATACCATTTCTGTCCTTTATCGAGCCCATCTTTGCATGAAATATTCCCTTGGTATCTCTAATTTTCTTGAGTCTCTAGTCTTTCCTATTCTATTATTTTGCTCTATTTCTTTGCACTGATCACTGAGGAAGGCTTTCTTATCTCTCCTTGCTATTCTTTGGAACTCTGCATTCAAATGTGTTTATCTTTCCTTTTCTCCTTTGCTTTTTGCTTCTCTGCTTTTCACAGCTATATGTAAGCCCTCCTCAGATAGCCATTTTGCTTTTTTGCATTTCTTTTTCTTGGGGATGGTCTTGCTCCCTGTCTCCTGTACAATGTCACGAACCTCCATCCATAGTTCATCAGGCACTCTGTCTATCAGATATAGTCCCTTAAATCTATTTCTCACCTTCACTGTATAATTGTAAGGGATTTGATTTTGGTCATACCTGAATGGTCTAGTGGTTTTCCCTACTTTATTCAATTTAAGTCTGAATTTGGCAAGAAGTTCATGATTTGAGCCATAGTCAGCTCCTGGTCTTGTTTTTGCTGATTGTATAGAGCTTCTCCATTTGGCTGCAAAGAATATAATCATTCTGATTTCTGTGTTGGCCATCTGGTGATGTCCATGTGTAGAGTCTTCTCTGGTGTTGTTGGAAGAGGGTGTTTGCTATGACCAGTGCGTTCTCTTGGCAAAACTCCATTAGCCTTTGCCCTGCTTCATTCTGTACTCCAAGGCCAAATTTGCCTGTTACTCCAGGTGTTTCTTGACTTCCTACTTTTGCATTCCAGTTCCCTATAATGAAAAGGACATCTTTTTTGGGTGTTAATTCTAGAAGGTCTTGTAGATCTTCATAGAACTGTTCAACTTCAGCTTCTTCAGCATTACTGGTCAGGGCATAGGCTTGGATTACCGTGATATTGAATGGTTTGCCTTAAAAACAAACAGAGATCATTCTGTCATTTTTGAGATTGCATCCAAGTACTGCATTTCAGACTCTTTTGTTGACATGATAGCTACTCCATTTTTTCTAAGGGATTCCTGTCCACAGTAGTAGATATAATGGCCATCTGAGTTAAACCCACCAATTCCAGTCCATTTTGGTTTGCTGATTCCTAGAATGTTGACGTTCACTCTTGCCATCTATTTGACCACTTTCAGTTTGCCTTGATTCATGGACCTAACATTCCAGGTTTCTATGCAGCATTGCTCTTTACAGCATCGGACCTTGCTTCTATCTTTAAAAGAGAATACAAAATTACAGATACAGGAGACATCACTGGTGGTTCAGTGGTTTAAGACTTTGCCTTCCAATGAAGGGGGTGAGGGTTCAATCCCTGGTCAGGAAACTAAGACCCCCACATGCCTTGTAGCCAAAAACCAAAAACATAAATCAGAAACAATATTGTAACAAATTCAATAAAGACCTTAAAAAATGGTCCACATCAAAAATCTTAAAAAAAAATACAAAATTAGGTACACAGGTGACATTGATTTAAAATGAGGAAACCCCCCCAATCCCAAATCATGAGTAATTGGAGCTGTGGGAATTCAAAATCTTCTGATATCTTCAGGCAATTTGACAGCAATACTTGCATAAAAATACCTTCTGAAAGAAGTCTGGCTACCTCTCCTCGCTTAACTCCCGTCCCCAACTCCCAGCAAGTTCTTTAACTCTCAGGGGCCCAACTGAACTTCAAGAACTTCATTGTAAAAACAGCCCTTAGCTTACAATATGAAGAGGTTCACATCCTCTCGGTATTTTTAAGCCACTTCACCAAGCAGCTCCCTTGAATTAGTAACAGGTGATTTCTCCTCTGATTTCATGGAGAACATGGAAGCCAGCAGTCCTAACTACTTCAACTTTCTGCTAACACACTAGCAAACTTCCCTATATCCCATTCATATCACCTTCTTTTCTACTTTTCATGGTAAAAGAGGTGTTATTCCCTCTATTGTTTAATCTTCATGTTGAAAATTTCTCTGAACATTTGTCTCCTTCTTTCATTAAAGATGAAGTTTCTGTTTGCGTTTGTCGCCCTCCTTCGCTCTTTGGGGGTGGTTTATGAGAGTAAGCAGAGCCACGTGGAAAGAAGAGATCGACACTTGTTCCCTTGGTTCCTGTGAACTGCATTGCTAGCTCTCCTCCCCTCTCTGGAACTTCTTTCCAGGTGCTTCCGCTTCCTGCCCTGAAGTTGTAGACATCCTCCACTTCCGGCAGAGTCTGGGGAAAGGGCGGCAGGTGCGGTGTGGGGCCACGAAGGTGGCAAGAAGAAGACCCTGCAGCTGCCCAGGAAGCAAGCCCAGGGAATGGACGAGGAAGATAAGGCATTCAAGCAGAAAGGAGGAGCAGAGGACATTTGAGGAGCTGAAAGTGAAGGCCATGGGAAAAAGGTCCCTAGCCTCAGGTGGAATTAAGAAATCTGGCAAAAACAAGCTGTTCCTTGTGCCTGAGGCAATTATGATCCTTAATTCCATCCTTTTTAAAACACCCGGGTTCCCTGCCATAACATTTGTTGCCACGTATAGCTAGAATGAAGTGTTGTCTTGAAATCTATTGTACTTTTAAGAACAAGCTTTTGTTAAAAAAAAAAAAGTAAAAATAAAAAAATTGTAGCTATCCTCATGCCACCATTCAGTTCAGTTCAGTCACTCAGTCGTGTCCGACTCTTTGCGACCCCATGAATCGCAGCACGCCAGGCCTCCCTGTCCATCACCAACTCCTAAAGTTCACTCAGACTCGCGTCCATAGAGTCAGTGATACCATCCAGCCATCTCATCCTCTGTCGTCCCCTTCTTCTCTTGCCTCCAATCCCTCCCAGCATCAAAGTCTTTTCCAATGAGGCAACTCTTCTCATGAGGCGGCCAAAGTACTGGAGTTTCAGCTTTAGCATCATTCCTTCCAAAGAAATCCCAGGGTTGATCTCCTTCAGAATGGACTGGTTGGATCTCCTTCCAGTCCAAGGGACTCTCAAGAGTCTTCTCTAACACCACAGTTCAAAAGCATCAATTCTTCGGCGCTCAGCCTTCTTCACAGTCCAACTCTCACATCCATACATGACCACTGGGAAAACCATAGCCTTGACTAGACAGACCTTAGTCGGCAAAGTAATGTCTCTGCTTTTGAATATACTGTCTAGGTTGGTCATAACTTTTCTTCCAAGGAGTAAGCGTCTTTTAATTTCATGGCTGCAATCACCATCTGCAGTGATTTTGGAGCCCCAAAAATAAAGTCTGACACTGTTTCCACTGTTTCCCCATCTATTTCCCATGAGGTGGTGGGACCGGATGCCATGATCTTCGTTTTCTGAATGTTGAGCTTTAAGCCAACTTTTTCACTCTCCTCTTTTACTTTCATCAGGAGGCTTTTTAGCTCTTCACTTTCTGCCATAAGGGTGGTGTCATCTGCATATCTGAGGTTATCGATATTTCTCCTGGCAATCTTGATTCCAGCTTGTGTTTCTTCCAGTCCAGCGTTTCTCATGATGTACTCTGCATAGAAGTTAAATAAGCAGGGTGACAATATACAGTCTTGACGTACTCCTTTTCCTATGTGGAACCAGTCTGTTGTTCCATGTCCAGTTCTAACTGTTGCTTCCTGACCTGCATACAGGTTTCTCAAGAGGCAGGTCAGGTGGTCTGGTATTCCCATCTCTTTCGGAATTTTCCACAGTTTCTTGTGATCCACACAGTCAAAGGCTTTGGCATAGTCAATAAAGCAGAAATAGATGTTTTTCTGGAACTCTCTTGCTTTTTTGATGATCCAATGGATGTTGGCAATTTGATCTCTGGTTCCTCTGCCTTTTCTAAAACCAGCTTGAACATCAGGAAGTTCATGGTTTACGTATTGCTGAAGCCTGACTTGGAGAATTTTGAGCATTACTTTGCTAGTGTGTGAGATGAGTGCAATTGTGTGGTAGTTTGAGCATTCTTTGGCATTGCCTTTCTTTGGGATTGGAATGAAAACTGACCTTTTCCAGTCCTGTGGCCACTGCTGAGTTTTCCAAATTTGCTGGCATATCGAGTGCAGCACTTTCACAGCACCGTCTTTCAGGATTTGAAATAGCTCTACTGGAATTCCATCACCTCCACTAGCTTTGTTCCACCATTAGATCATTCATTGATTTAAAAAAGTGTGCATAGTGTTCCAGGATTGTTGCCAAGTATGGGTGATAGGAAGTGAACAAGAGACACGCTGTGTCTGCTCTTACTACAGGGACATAGGGCAGAAGTGCCCATGCTTGTCTGTGGTGGGGTGAAGAGATCTGAGAAGATGTCCTAAGCCATGTGCCATGTGCTTAGCAAGACTTGTTCGCCAGGTGAAGAGAAGGGAAAAAGATCAGGCAGCAGGCTCACAGGGGGCAAAGAATGGTGACATCTGAGAAGCTGAAAGAAGGGAGTGGGCGTGGAAGGTGAGAAATGAGAGGTGGGTAGGGATCCAATTGGGCTTCCCTGGTGGTTCAGTGGTAAAGAATCCTCCTGCCAATGCAAGAGACACAGGTTTGATTCCTGGCTCAGGAAGATCTGCGGGAGAAGGAAATGGCAACCCACTTCAGCATTCTTGCCTGGGGAATCCCAAGAACAGAGGAGTCTTGCAGGCCATTGGATTGCAAAAGAATCAGACACCACTTAGCAACTAAACAACAATAATGAGGGTCTAGTAAAGATGGGCCTTGTGAGCCCTGGTGAGGATTTGGACTTTATTCTGAGGGCTACAGAAAGCCTCAACTACCATCCAAATTTGGTAAAATCTCTGCTTCTTCTCCTCCCCCCTACCCCA
Source organism: Ovis canadensis (assembly GCF_042477335.2). Classification (NCBI taxonomy): domain Eukaryota; kingdom Metazoa; phylum Chordata; class Mammalia; order Artiodactyla; family Bovidae; genus Ovis; species Ovis canadensis. The sequence goes on from NC_091251.1 coordinate 89,962,279, forward strand.
GCTAACCTGTGCTCCATTCTGCAGCCAAAGTGACCTTAAAATTAAAGACACATCATGTCATTCTGTTGCTCAGAACATTCTGATGCTTTTGTATTATTCAGTGGGTTAAATCCCAAACTCTTTAACAAGCTTATAAGACCCCACATCACCAGGTCACAGCATGCCGACCTGGAAAGTTCTTTGATTTCTCTCAGTGAAGTGCTCTGTTGTTTCTGGACCCCAAGACAAATTGTTCATCCTGCCGGGAACCTCTTCCTCCTGTTATTTGTGTGTTGAGCATCACATTTGCTGGGAAGCCTCCATTGACTTTTCCCTAGTCTGTATCCAGGACTTCTCCTGTGAGCTCTCATTTATACTTGGACATCCTCTCAATATTTAATACATAAGACTTATAACAAGTGACTGGGCATCTGCTATGACTCTGAAAACTCTAGCATACAGCTCACAATATAACCTTGATATTTGTTGATAAATAAGTGAATAGAAAATGAAATAGGGGATGTAGTCAACATTCTGTGATCGCTTCTAGCTCTGAAAAATACATTCTTTGTAGGTGCTGTGTGATACAGGTGACTTAGGAAGAGTTCAACAATTTACTTCTAAAAAGACAGTGGCGGTCAAATTTCTACTCTTATTTCCATTAAATTGAAGTAACTACTATGTTGGATTTTTGTCCTCAGCTCAAATGTTCTCAATATATCAACACAGAAATGAAAAGTATCTCCTCAGTTTTTCTTTAAATATGTTCAATCTTGCCCATTTTCTCTATAAAGTTTTTCTCTCTCTGAGGAAATGATTTCTATACAGTTTTAGTTTCAGTTCAGTCGCTCAGTCGTGTCCAACTCTCTGCGACCCCATGAACCACAGCATGGCAGGCCTCCTTGTCCATCACCATCTCCCGGAGTTCACTCAGACTCACGTCCATTGAGTCGGTGATGCCATCCAGCCATCTCATCCTCTGTTGTCCCTTTCTCCTCCTGCCCGCAATCTTTCCCAGCATCAGGGTCTTTTCAAGTGAGTCAGCTCTTCGCATCAGGTGGCCAAAGTATTGGAGTTTTAGCTTCAGCATCAGTCCTTCCAATGAACACCCAGGACTGATCTCCTTTAGTATGGACTGGTTGGATCTCCTTGCAGTGAAAGGGACTCTCAAGAGTCCTCTCCAACACCACAGTTCAAAAGCATCAATTCTTCGGCACTCAGCTTTCTTTATAGTCCAACTCTCACATCCATACATGACCACTGGAAAAACCATGGCCTTGACTACACAGACTTTTGTTGACAAAGTAATATCTCTGCTTTTTAATATGCTGTCTAGGTTGATCATAACTTTCATTCTAAGGAGTAAGCGTCTTTTAATTTCATGGCTGCAATCACCATCTGCAGTGATTTTGGAGCCCCTCAAATATAAAGTCAGCCACTGTTTCCATTGTTTCCCCATCTATTTCCCATGAAGTAATGGGACCGGATGCCATGATCTTAGTTTTCTGAATGTTGAGCTTGAAGCCAACTTTTTCACTCTCCTCTTTCGTCAAGATGCTCGTTAGTTCTTCACTTTCTGCCATAAGGGTGGTGTCATCTGCATATCTGAGGTTATCGATATTTCTCCCAGCAATCTTGATTCCAGCTTGTGCTTCCTCCAGCCCAGCACTTCTCATGATGTGTTCTGCATATAAGTTGAATAAGCAGGGTGGCAATATACAGCCTTGACGTACTCCTTTTCCTATTTGGAACCAGTCTGTTGTTCCAAGTACAGTTCTAACTATTGCTTCCTGACCTGCATATAGGTTTCTCAAGAGGCAGGTCAAGTGGTCTGGTATTCCCATCTCTTTCAGAATTTTCCACATTTTCTTGTGATCCACACAGTCAAAGGCTTTGGCATAGTCGATAAAGCAGAAATAGATGTTTTTTTGGAACTCTCTTGCTTTTTCGATGATCCAGCGGATGTATGTTCCTCAAGTAAACTATTCCCATTGGTTTGATCCAATTAAAAAATTCAGCTAAAACTGATTGACAGGCCATCACGTGCCAGGCTCAGTCCTGGGGATATAAATAAGTCATTTGACCTTACCGTTATCTGACCAGCTTACAGCCTGGAAAGAGACTCTTGAACAGATAACTTCAAAATGTTTCACTTTCTCAACTATTTCTGGTTCAGGACATGCTTTATACTATACAGTTTAATTTAAAATAATATTTATGCCATTAAAAAGAACAGATTTGAATCAGTTCTAATGAGGTGGATGAAACTGGAGCCTATTATACAGAGTGAAGTAAGCCAGAAAGAAAAACACCAATACAGTATACTAATGCATATATATGGAATTTAGAAAGAAGGTAATGATAAGCCTGTATGCGAGACAGCAAAAGAGACACAGATGTATTGAACAGTCTTTTGGACTCCGTGGGAGAGGGTGAGGGCCGCATGATATGGGAAAATGGCATTGAAACATGTATATTATCATATGTGAAACGAATTGCCAGTCCAGGTTCGATGCATGATACAGGGTGCTCAGGGCTGGTGCACTGGGATGACCCAGAGGGATGGGATGGGGAGGAATGTGGGAGGGGGTTCAGGATGGCGAACACATGTACACTCATGGTGGATTCAAGTCAATGTATGGCAAAACCAATACAACACTGTAAAGTAAAATAAATAAATAAATAAATTTAAAAAATAAAATAATATTTATGTACTGGTAAGTAATGCACAAGTAATTTGTAAGTGAACTGGAACGTGAGCAAAACATGACCTTGGCTTCCGGGACCTTATGGTCTATGAGGACACAAAATGACAAGGAAAAATTGACTGTCAGCTCAGGGAACATAGAGGGGTGGGAAGGGTGGCAGGTGGGAGGGAGGTTCCAAAGGGAGGGGACATATTACACATATAAATAATTCATGTTGCTGCATGGCAAAAATGAAACCAATATTGTATAGCTTTATCTTTCAATTAAAAATAAATTTAAAAAACGTCAGGAAGGCAGACTAGGGGAGCTTTAAGAGACACAGAGGGTTTAAGTAAGAGCACACATCCTTGGGGGAAGGGCAGAGACAGAAGTTGCCTAGTTACTCAGTTCTGTCTGACTCTTTGTGACCCCATGGACTTTAGCCCGCAAGGTCTCAGTCCACTGGATTCTCCAGGCAAGAAAACTGGAGTGGGTTGCCATTTCCTTCTCTGAGAGAGGGAAGTGGGGAACCAGGAAACAAAAACTTCTCAGCACAACTGCTATTCAGAAAGGGCCCTGAAGTGCCGATAAAATTGATGTAGGTATCTTATGTAAGTGGAATCGTGTATTATTTATTATCTGTCCTTTTGCATCTGGCTTAGATTTCACTTAGCGTAATGAAAAGACAGTTTTTATGTAGTCAAATGTATTGCTTATGGGTTTTTAAAATATGGGCTTCCCTGGTGGCTCAGATGGTAAAGAATCCACCTGCCATGCAGGAGACCCAAGTTTGATCCCTGGGTTGGGAAGATCCTGTAACAAAAATAAAAGGACTATCAAAAGTTGGAAAAACATGTTTGCAACATATATGACAAGCAAAGATCTAATTAATTGAGATGTAGGGTAGAACGGTGGTTACCAGGGACTAGGGGCAGTCGAGGAGGGATAGAGGGTTAGTGGTGAATGGGTACAGGGTCTCAGTTTGGGAAGATGAAAATGTTCTGCAGAGGGATGGTGGTGATGGTCACCAACAGTGTGAATGCATTTAATGCTACTGAACTGCATACTAAAAAATGGTTAAAACGGGAACTTATGGTTGCCAGGGGGAAGGGATAGTTAGGGAGTTTGGGATGGTCATGCACACACTGCTATATTTAAAAAGGATAACCAACAAGGACCTGCTGCATAGCACATGGAACTCTGCTCAATGATATGTGGCAGCATGGATGGGAGGGAGTTTGGGAGAGAATGGACGCATGTATACATATGGCTGAGTCCCTTAAGCTGTTCACCTGAAACTATCACAACATTTTTAATCAACAATACTCTGATACAAAATAAAGAGTTCCAAAGAAACAAAATGGTTAAAATTATGAATCTTTTTGTTAGGGACATTTTAATGACAACAACAGCTAAATAACTTCATGGAAAATAGATGGGAAAACAGTGGAAAGAGTGACAGGTTTTATTTTCTTGGGCTCCAAAATAACTACAGACAGTGACTGCACCATGAAATTAAAAGACGCTTACTCCTTGGAAGAAAAGCTGTGACAAACCTAGACAGCATATTAAAAAGCAGAGATATTACTTTGCTGACAAATGTCCATATAGTCAAAGCAATGGTTTTTCCAGTAGTCATGTACGGATGTGAGAGCTGGACAATAAAAACTGCTGGGCACCAAAGAATTGATGCCTTTGAACTGTGGGGCTGGAGAAGACTCTTGAGAGTCTCTTGGAAAGTGAGAAGATCAAACCTGTCAATCCTAAAAGAAATCAACCCAGAATATTCACTGGAAGGACTGATGCTGAAGCTGAAGCTCCAGTACTTTGACCACCTGATGTGAAGAGCTGAATTGGAAAAGACCCTGATGCTGGGAAAGATTAAAGGCGGGAGGAGAAGGGGATGACAGAGAATGAGACAGTTGGTAGGCATCACCGACTCAATGGACATGAGTTTGAGCAAGATCTGGGAGATGGTGAAGGACAGGGAAGCCTGGCGTGCTGCAGTCCATGGGGTCACAAAGAGTTGGACACAACTGAGCAACTGAACAAAAATAATTAAATGTTTCAAGGATTCTGGAACTTATATCTGCTTAGAAAGACTTCCCATACTTGAAGATCATAGGTAAGTTATTTTTTCCGGAAGTATTTTGTCTGTTAATATGGAGTTGATTGGAGGTGCAACTTTTGGATAGGTGTTTGAGATGAAGAAAATAGACTTCTGCAACAGTCAGAGGAGAACGTGACAAGGACCTGAAGTAAGGTGATGAAGGGCTAGGTTCTTCAGCTGGGAAAGCAGAGTAGGAGGTCTTGGCTTTCAACAAGATATATGCTTGATGCATGGTAGGTACTTGAATATTTATTGAATGATGAGGGAAAAGAAAGAGTCAATACAGAGAACTCCTGAGGATTCTAACCCAGGTGGCATTCACAATAGTAATACTAATATTAATTGATTGATGATACTAATTCATTGAAGGAGGAGGTTTGTGGGTAGAATAGGATGTGTTCCATTTTGAACATGCTAATATTTTTAGGGGCAGTTCAGCCATCTGGGTGAGTTTCAGAAAAGAATCAAAGACGGATCTGATGTGGAAACAAGTTAAGGAAGACAAATTTGGTTTGTATCTTGGCCAGTGAAGATGATTGCTGAAGCTATGGGATTATTTGGGAGAGTATACGAGTGTCAAGGAAGAACGGATGAGACCTTGAAGGATTTTAGTCCTTCAGTGGGATGAAGAGGAAGTATAGCCAGAGCAGCAAATAATTCATAGAAAAGGCACTTGAAGTGGGTTTGAAGGGAATTCCCTGGTGGTCCAGTGGATAGGAGTCTGCACTTCCACTGCCAGGGATATACGTTTGATCCCTGGTCAGGGAACTAAGATCCCTCATGCTGAATGGTGTGGCCAAAAAAAAAAAAAAAAAGTAAAAGAAATGGGCTTGAAGGAAGGTTTTGGATAACAGCAGATTGGAGGGTGGGATAGTGGAGGTGGTGAAAAACGAGTGCCAAGCAGAAATAACACCATGAAGAAACAGGAAGTGTGAAAGCACCCCACTAAAGAAGCCATTCAGTAACCAGATGTTGAAGAAATCTGTTGTAGAAGAATTGGAGGCTTCAAGGATGGGTCAGTTAATATCATAACTATAGAAGAGAGGATGATGACCAAGACAGGCTGTTTCCCTCAGGGTTATGGTGACCGTTGCTATTTGGTTGCTTGAGTATGAAGAATCTGAGAGCATTTGATCTACTTCACTTACAGCTCCAGCCAAAGATATTCAGTAAATTTGGAGCATCTCAGGTGTCTAAACATAGTCCAGGTCCTCCATCTTAGATTTACTCTGGGTGTTCCAATCTCCTTTGTTTGAAGCATCTTCATGCCAGATCCCAAACAGGGGGTTTTCAGGTCGACTTTCATCATTACTTTTTGTTTGTTGTGTGTTTGAAGTTTTGTTAATTTTCTTAAATGAGATATTGGATGAGATCATGTTCCTGGGGAAAGATAATGGTAGCAAAGCTCCTGTCTGTGGCTCAAGTGTCATTCTGCGCACAGGTGCTGTAAGAGGGCGGCCAGAAACAAGCCCAGAGTGAGTTCTACGTTCCCCAAAGATCCGACCCCTGGTTTCAAAGAGTCACAGTTTGGTTGATAATAAAAAGATACGTAGCATTAAAAAAAAAAACAACAAAAAAAACAGCTTGAAAAAAAATTTCAGAGTTCCATTTTTCATTCTCAGACTGGCAGAGATCTAGAGAGATTGCCAAGTGTTGAGGTAAGGGTGTGGGAAAGCAGGCCCTTGTCTTCACTGCTGGTGGGACAGGTAATTACCATGACCTCTATGGAAGGTGACTGACAACACTCACCCAATGCTCATATTCTCTGACCCAAGGTATTCTAGTTCAGAGGTTTTTAATTTTTTGACTATGCCATGCAGCATACAGGATCCTAGTTCCCTAACCAGGGATAGAACCCATAACTCCTCATTGGAAGTGCAGAGTCTTAACCACTGGACTGCCAGGAAGTCTCTGACCCAGGGTATTCCAGACAAGATAATTCCTGGCAGCATAATCTGTCGTGGTAAAGATGGCAACCACCTAAACTATCCGTCAATAGAGACTGGTTAAATAAATTACAGCATATCTTTGCCACACAATACTTCGGTCATTGTTGCTTCTATATGCACAAAAGAGTTCTGAAACTATACATGAGAAACTGGTCACTCAGGTAGCCTCTGGGAGGGGATGGGGCTGAGGAGATAGGGATGGGAAGGACTTTTCATTTGCCTTCTCTACCTGAGGAATGTATAACCTATGTCCACCCACTACTCTGAATGAAGCAAAAAAAAAAAAAAAAAAAATCCTGGTGGTGGAGAGTACACTAGTAGTATTTTGTGTGTGCCTAGTTGCTTCAGTGGAGAAGGCAATGGCACCCCACTCCAGTACTCTTGCCTGGAAAATCCCACGGATGGAGGAACCTGGTGGGCTGCAGTCCATGGGGCTGCATAGAGTAGGACACGACTGAATCAACCTAGCAGCAGCAGCAGCAGTTGCTTCACTTGTGTCTGACTCCTTGTGACTCCATGGACTGTACCATGCCAGACTCCTCTCTCCCTGGAATTCTCCAGGGGATGCCATGCCCTCTTCCAGTGGATCTTTCCAACTCAGGGAGCGAACCTGGGTCTCCCGCATTGCAGGCAGATTCTTTACCATCGGAGCCACCTAGGAAATTTGAGATAAATCTTAACCCAAGAGGCCTGAGTTATAACAGGAATCATTTTGAGAAGTTCAAGAGTTGAAGGTCATTTCATATTTCCCACCCACCTTTTCTCTCCACACAGAACTCAAGGCAAGAAGGGAAGGATAAGAGGGGAAGACAGCACAAATAAGCCCTGAAGCCAAGAACTTGTAGGACAGACATTTTATTGTGACTTGCTTACAGTCAAACATTCAACGCATCGACTTGCCCATTAGTTAATTGTTTTGTGGGAGATCACAGCCTGATGCCCAAAGGCCCTTAGCCTCATCTTATGTCAGTCTAGTCAATGGCTGCCTGTTTTACAGTTCAATTAGTTAGAGGAAAATGTCAGGAAAATCTGGTCTTAGCCTCTCAAATGAATGGCTGTGAGATTTGCAATCCATTTAATATAAAGTGCTCAAGTTCAGTGCAAAAAGGGCAGACTCAGAAGGGCAAGCAGATGCCAGGGAGGAATGTTTCCTGGGAGACAGATGCATTCTACGACTCAAAGAAGTCACTTGTCCAACTTCCCCATAAAGGGGTCTAGTATTTCCTTTGCCATCTCTTCCCTCCGTCAGAGGACCAGAACTTCTACAGATGCTCTTAGAGTTGTTTAGTTCACTATTTAAAAAACCTGGTTCAGAGGGAGATCCACAGGGTTTCTAAGCACCAGAGATACTGACTTGGGCTTCTAGCTCCCGTTTCTCTCAGCAGCCCCTGTGAGGTTGACAGGCTGGTGGGAGGCTTGCAGCTATGGAGTTCTCTTCACATCCCTCATTTGCAAATTCACATCATGGACTAGGGCAGACCTTTTCCAAAAGCTTGTCACATCTCCAGTGGGAAGACAGGCCCACACTAATTAAAGGAGCACTTCATTTGGTTGCTCACCAACTGGACATGACCTATTTCATCATCCCCTTGTTTAGCTCTTGTTGTCAGGCCCAACTTTAAAGTGAACCTTTGACTCCCACTGTTAAGACAAAGAAGTGCACTGCCTTCTCAATGGCCCTGGATCTCTGCATGTCCATCCTTCTGTCCTGAAGAGAGTGAAGAGAAGCAGGTGGGAAGAGGAAGCGATTTTCTAACCAATTTAAGGGGCATACATAGGACTGTAACTCAAACAGGCAAAGTCTAGCCATTCGGTCCCAGGACCTTGGCTACTGTTTCTCTCCCAGACTCTCCAAAAGGAAGCCACGTTCTCTTACTTGGCAGCAGGAATATTGACAAAAGCCAGTTCTGTGCTTGTAGACAACTCTCCTGCAATGCTGTCTGGAGAGGTTCCCTTCTCTCCCTGTGGATGAACACGATGGCGCCCCTCCTGCCCATGTCTGGGGCTCCAGACCCCATCAGGTGTCCAGGCAGCCACAGCTTTCAGAAGCCAGCACCTGAGGACTCTTCTGTTCAGACTACTTTCCAAAGACTCACAGTAACTCTTGTGCTTGTGAGAGGAGAGATGCTTAAAATGGTTTCACACCACAGGAAGCACCTGCCCCAAAGCCATCTCTGCATCTGGGGACAGGAAGGAGGGGAAAAGAGGCAAGCCTTCTGATGCAGCTCCATCATTCTCAGTCAAAAACCCTTCTAGTCACAAGAAGCTACTGGAACATCTCCACACCAAGGGGACTGTGTACAAATAGGATGAGCCCGGGTTAAGAACCAAAAACGCAGGAAGGTTTTCAGACAGGCAGAAGTCAAAAGTAAAGTGCCTCTTTGCAGTGGGGGAGAGCTTCGTTTGTTCAGAAATGCTTGGGCGTAAACATGAGCGCAAAGAGCGTGCACACACACACACTCACTCTGAGGTAGAAAGAACTGGCCATCTCCAGACAAACACACACAGACTCCACGATTTTACAGAAACATGGCACTTGCGTGAAAGATCCTATCTTTGCTCAAGATGGCAGGTCGGGTCCAATTCCAGCTCTTTCCGACCTGGGGTGGAGCCAGGGAAGTCCTGCCCCACAGGAGGAAAGAGCTGAAGTGTGCCCATCACTCCTGCCCCACAGCTGTCCGGCCCTGCAGCCCAGGGTCACTTCCTGGAGGCCGAACCATGGGTACCCCGGCTGCGGCTTGTCAGAAGCCACTGGGAGCAGATGTCTTGCACCACTGCGTCCCCGCTGCTCTTGGCGGCCTGCTGCACCTGCTCGACTAGGACCGCGGCCCGAGAGTGTTCTTGCTTCACGGCGATCAGGTAGGCAGAACGCAGCTTGCAGCACGTCAGGTAGGCCTGAACCTGGCAATCGGGTGTGAGAGACAGCCGGAAGGAAACCATCACTGGTAAGTCACCAAGAAGCACACAGGGCCGCGTGAAGAGAGACAAGACAGCACTTCTTACTTACCAATAACTGGGTTCTTGCCTTTTATTACGTTATGGTCACTCTTTAAATATTCTGGACACTAAGCTATTATACTGTATTATTGTACAGTGTAAAACTTATTATAAATAAGCCAAGAATTTTAAGAAGCAGAAGGCAGGCAGGCAGAGCCTGGCCTCTATCTACTCCTTTCAAGGCCCTCCTCACTCTCCTGGGCTCTCCAGCTTTCTCCCAGCCTCACTGCTGACAAACTGGTTTTTGCGGTTATTTGGGTGATTATTTGATTGATGTCTGTCTCTTTGACTAGGAGGGCAGGAAGAGTGTCTGCTTTTTCTAACCATTCCTGGAGCTGAGCACAGGGCCTGGCATGTGGGTTGTTCCATGAATGTGCATTAAGTGAATGAATGAATGAGTCATCACACCTGCCCCCTACAATGGGCCCACAGGGCCCCTTTCTTTATTTCCTTCGACCTGCTGAGTTAAAAATCTTCTACCAGGAAGCTTGGGGAAAGAAACGCAGATACACAATTAGAAAAAAGTCTAATTAAGGGGTGGCCCCAGATTGACCTTATCTGCTGTTTGCATCAGAGGCAGTCTAGTTTCCTGCATTCTGGACACACTCCATCTCATGAGTTCCTAGCGTGAGGGAGATGAGAGCCCCTTCCTTCCCTGCCCTGACCCCACCAGCACCTCCCTGGTTAGCCAGGGCTCCAGGCTAGCAAATGACAAGGTCCTGGTGAGCTGCCTCAGACCTCCAGGCCAGCAGCTGCCTTTTGCCATGACAGTCCTCCTGGTGGTTGGAGAGGACTCCTCTCTTCATGTTTCAAAGCTCTACCGTCTTTTCTTACTTCAGTCACTAAAGTCTTCCTTTTCTAAGATCAATTACAGATAATCTACAGCTGCAAGATGGCTGGCTGGCTGAGCGCTGGTCTGGTTAATCCACCTGCTGCTCTGGGAGGTTTGCTCTCATCCAGGCCTTCAGCTCCACTTGGCACCAGTGTACACTGAATAGAATATCACCAAGTCGACAGGCAAAACTCCCTACCCAGAGAAGGGCATTTTTCCAGAAAGTCTGGAATAAAAACTGAATGAAGCTCTTTTACGGCAAGATTTTGTGGCCTTAGATCACTTAAAGTGTGTTAGAACAGCGACAGACAGAAGAAAAAACCTGAAGAAGTAACAATGATGCTAGAGATTTCAGGGTCCACATTTCCCAGGGACAAAGGCTCTGTCCTACTGAGCAGGAGGCTCCCTGAAGGCTTAGAAAAGAGCCACACAGAGTCTGAGGATCAAGAAGCCTGAGTATCAGGCCTGGCTGCCAGGTTCTCAATCTGATGCTAGAAAAGGAATTTTTCACATTTCGGGATGTCAGAATTCCATCCTTTTCATAGGATCGCATCAGGATCTTGCAGAATTAGATGAAGAAATGTTAAGAACAGATCTTTCCTAAACCCTCGAATGAAACATGCCCTGGAAATTCAGTTCAGGGAATAGCAATACCGCCATGGGGAGCAGCAACGTGGTAGTGTAAGAAGTTGTTTGCTAACACGAGTTTTCTTCACGAGGCACTCAGCTGCCGGAGGATTCCGCTGCCAGTGGCCAGGGCGGGCTGGCTGGGTTTTCTCATGCCTCTCCTGGCCTGCAAGCCTTCCCCTGAATGGCAGGTGGGTTGAGCCTGTGGTGAGCCACAGACTGGAGCAGCTGGGGATAGTTTCATTCTGCCTGGCACGCTCACCGAGGTGCACCCATTTCCTACGCAACAGGAAGCAGGCGCGGGCCTCAGGGGAAAGGTCTGTTCTGGAGACTGAGGCACTAATAGGCATTGTTGGTCAAAGGGCTGGCTGGGTTTTTTCCCTACCATAGAGGGTACCCTCGCTCCTTTAGGATAAAGAGATGCCTGTTCACTCTGAGAACCTTATTCAGTGAGACAAAGTGCAAGTGAGGATTTCCTAGGGATGGGAGAGGAAACCTCCATGGAAAACGGGGAGAGTGGAAAGGCCTGTGTGTCTTGGGGGCACAGAAGAGGGAGGGCCAAGGTTCCTGTGGTCGGGGTTCTTCTCATGTTCTCTACACATTCCCTCCCTTCTGCGCCCTTATCTGGGTCCCGGCCCCACCTCGGATAATAAAGAGGGCGAGAGAGGGGTTGAATGGAACTGTCGTAGCAAGTGAGGGGTGAAGGTGACAAGGCAAGTCCAAAGGGCTGTTCCCGAGCATTTGGGTGAGGAGACAACTCTGCTCACCTTGTTGTCGTCACTCTGCATTGCCTGGATCAGGCCCTCCAGCTCCTGTGCGGGACAGAGACACAGCAGTTGTGAGACGGAGCATGGAGCCAGGGCTCAACTCCCTCTTTGCCCAGCCCTTCTGACTCTGGTTGGGGATGCCTGCCTGACCCTTCCTTATAAACTCAACTCCTGGGAAATCCTGGTGGTCCAGTGGTTAGGACTCGGTGCTTTCACTGCCGAAGGCCTGCGTTCAGTTCCTGGTTTGGGAAATGAGATCCTGATAGCCTCGTGGTGTGGCCAAAATAAAAAAAAACACCTCAACTCCTGCAATCAGAGCAACAAAGGAAATCTAATGATAACACTAAGCTTGGAAATCTGAGAATCAGCATGAGACCAAAAGCTTTTCTTTGGCTTTCATGAATGATGCATCTTTGTTCATCCCACAAAGCCATTAGGGGACAGTTTTGCAGAGGACATGCCACCTGCAGGCCCACATTGACCTCGTCTACAATCCCTGGGAGAAACTCAACTCCATCTGTCTGCAGACACTTCCAGGTATCAATAACATCAGACAACGGGATGCTTAGGGGCGGCTTCTGGATACATACCATGAATTTTCTTTCCAGGAAGGGTTGATTAGCGCAAGGTCAGTATCATCGAGGGGTCAGAAAGACAGAGGGGTCTTGTAGAGTTTTGGGTACATGATGGGGAAGAGAAAAATAAAGAGGGGGATGTGCAGACACTGAAACACATGAAGGAGCCGAGGTCTGGGGTGGGCGTACCTGGGGGGGGATCCTCCTGAACGCTTCCACGCAGTTGAGGAGGACGGTGTCCCTGTCGCTTTGGGCCGCCATGCCCGACTCGCTGACACACTTGAGCAGCTGTCGGATTTCACCGAACTTCTCCCTCTCCACCAGCTGCCGGGCGGCCTTGCAGTAGGTAGCGGCGGCATCCAGCTGGAAGTCCTAGAACAGAACACAGGATGACAAGGGTAGGGAGGCAGGGACGCCACAGCTGGGGGAAGGAAGGCAACATTCACAGAGCTCCGAACAAGCTTGGGGCAGACACGCCAAACTGACTGCAGTCCCAGTAGGAAACATACATAAGCAGACAACCAGCAGAAAGTTCCTCTTTTGGAGTTTGGCAGACATTTGGGAAGCAAGCATGAAAAGAGGCACTTTGAGATCTACGCTAGTACATCTCACTTGCTGCCGCATCACTGCCTGAAGATATTCTAATCAAATGCCCGAGACCAGTTCATTCTCCCTCTAACGAGTCAACCTTCTCTTGGAAAATGGATGTTGGCTGATACTGGCTGCCCGGGACACCAGGTGCTCTGTGAAGACAGGCTGTGGTGTTAGGAGACAGACTAGTTCACCAAAGGGCTGCTGCTGCTGCTGTCGCTTCAGTCGTGTCCGACTCTGTGCGACCCCACAGACGGCAGCCCACCAGGCTCCCCCGTCCCTGGGATTCTCCAGGCAAGAACACTGGAGAGGGCTGCCATTTCCTTCTCCAATGCATGAAAGTGAAAAGTGAAAGTGAAGTCTCTTAGTCGTATCCGACTCTTAGCGACCCCATGAACTGCAGCCTACCAGGCTCCTCCGTCCATGGGATTTTCCAGGCAAGTGTACTGGAGTGGGGTGCCATTGCCTTCTCCGCACCAAAGGGCTGATGATCTAGAAACTACTGGATAAATACTTTGTTGCCTTGGGGTCTGATAGGAGCTGTCACTCTGCCTGCGCACAGGGGTATCTGTGTATGGAGAGCTTTGTCCAACACAGAAAATGGGTGGGAAGAAAAGAGATCTGTCAGGTTGGATTGCTTGCTGTCTTTGATCCTTGAGATGTGCAGTGTTAATTAAGACCCTGCCTGCCTGGAGAGTGAGGGGCCTCTGGATCACTGTGTAGTAGGGGTGGTCTGGCTTCTCATGGTCTTAGCGCCCTGCTCCATCCTCTGCTCCAGTGCCACAGCTGTACCTGGGTCCTTTTATCACAAGCAACAAAAAATGTACGCCTCGAGCTGGCTCATGGGCAGATGAAGGATGGACAGGCGGCTCTTCTTGCCAGGGGCCCCCTCCCGCTGAATAGGACCATTCTCCCCCGCATCACCTCCTCCAGCCATGCTCCCCTGCAAGGAGGACAGCTGTAGTGAACTGTCCTAGACCTGGTTTCAGGTATTTATTTGACAGTTTTGATGAACTTGTCACCAGTTGCTTGGCTTTTGTCAAAGTGGCCTTCGGTCTCGAACTTGACCCAGTTTTGTAGCAGCCACCTTGTTGCTTTCATCCTTGATGTAGTACAAATCTACTTTCCTGGGGATGAAAATTTTCGGAGGAATAATCTCTCACAGAGCTGTGCCCATGTGCTGATCCTCGCTCGTATAATCCTGAGTAATCCGGTCATACCTGCAGAACACGGAATGCGATTCCAAAACCATCTTCTACATTTTTCCCTCCTAGCATGACCTGAAAAGGAGAGGGAAACATGCTTACAGAAGCAGTAATGACTGGAGCAGCCCCTCAGTCAAGAACAAGGCACTTGTTCATTCGTTTATTCAAAAAATATCCATGAAGACTCTACTGAGCATAGGCATGAGGGATACGAGAGTCATCAAAACGGACTCAAGCCACAGCCTTCTGGGGCTCACACTCCATCGGGGAGGCAACCATCAAACAAACGACTGAAAGAATCAGACAATTCCAAGTGTGATGAGCATTCTGAAAGAGAACAGCCTGCCGGGGGTCTGAGACGTCAGGCGTACCTTGCAGGCAACATCCATTTTCATGTGGTTATTTCCAAACAGGGTTGGCAGAGGCGAGGTGGTGACTTGGGAGGTCCCGGCGCTTTCGCAGCGATGCAAGAACCTGGTCACTTCCATCTGCAGCTGAAGGGTGTTCATGTGTCTGCGGGGACAGGTGACACACAGTCTAGCCTCGGGAGGGAGCTCGGGGGCAACCAGGACCGGGGGGACTGAGAAGTCATAACAGGATGGCAATGAAAAGGGCAAGAGAAAGGGTGTGGAGGGAAGAGATCCAAAATGCCCTCTGAGAAGTTACGATAGGACAAAAATGGGTGACGAGTGTTTACAGAGCACGGTTTGCTGCTAACCACAGCAGAGGTTGAGACAGACATGAACCCAGGCTAGAGGAGAGGTGGGTAGGGAATAAATGCATCAAGGCATCTAGCGATCGGGATTGTGAAGGGAAAATCAGTGGCAGTGAGCAGTCACTTCAGATGCTGTGTTCTCAGCATAAAGGCTGAGAGAAGGGAAGGACTCGGGGTGCCGAGGAGCCAGTGTGCCCGGTGCACCACAAGGAAGCAGAGTACTGCGACGTAAGATTGAGATGAAGGATCACCCAGGACTTCTTTTGCCTCCTGCATGGGGTAGGGGTTTAGCCTGATTGTCACGGGTGAGCCTAATCCCCGCCCCTCCCCCGCTCTCCTTTCCTCTAAGCTCCTCTGGAGACTTTTGAGACTTAACACCAGACACTATCATCCGTGAATGACTCCTATCAGGTGTATATGCTTGTTTCCCACGATTTCAGAGCTGGGCGAGGGTGGCTTCATCACCAACAGTCCTCCCGGTTCCAGCCCTTCTGCACCACCCCGACTGTTCCCTGAACCCCGAGCTACCTCGACACATCAGATGCCGTCATCTTCTTTCGGAAGAAGGTGGCTTTCTTCCTTCCGCTACGCCGGGAGGTTTCTTGGAGGTAGATCTTCAGGTGGTCCTTGGCTTTCAGCAGCCAGGAGAGCTGCTCTCCCAGCTCCGTGTACGTCTTTGCTTTGTGAGTGAAGAACCGGATGCAGGTCATGGCGGCCCGCACGTGGTCCTGGAAGAGGAAAATGAATGTTCGGGTCAAAGGAGATTTGGAGGGTGGGGATGCGGGGAGAATTCTGCTCTGAATTCCACCCAGGATGTCTGGTTGCCAGCACCCCTTCCCTCAGAGGCCCAAGAGATCCACAAGTCAACCGACTGGCTGGGTTCTTGGCAGTTGTTTCTGTGGCCTTGTGGGCTGTGTGTGTGCTCAGTCGTGTCTGACTCTTTGTGACCCCATGGACTGTAGCCCGCCAGGCTCCTCCATCCATGGGATTCTCCAGGCAAGAACACTGGAGTGGGTTGCCATTTCTTCCTCCAGGGGATCTTCCTGACCCAGGGATCGAACCTGCGTCTCCGGTGTCTCCTGCGTTGCAGGAGGATTCTTTATCTGCTGAGCCATGGGGAAGCAGCTAGCCAGACTCTTGGGTGGGACATTATTCCACCACAAAAGAGATCTTTAAAAAGGAGACTTAGGATACTCCATTCGACTTGCCGTCACTTTCACTCTGGCATTGAATCATTCAGTGTCTCTGTGACTTAGTATTGGCCACCCTCACAGACCAGAAGAAACATGATCCCTCACCTTTCATGCATCTTCTCTAAAAACACTTCTCCACCCTTCTTTATGAATTCTGCATTCACCCCCCATGTTTATCCAGAAACTACCATATCACTCTTCTTTTTAATCTTTATATTTCCTGAATTCTGAAGAATGCCATTACTGACAAGATTAAAGTTTGCCTCTTTGGGATGAGAATGGAAATCCTATTACGTGAGAATGCCTCAGAGCAACATGGATTTGTTGTTGCTGAGTCAAGGAGCAAGGCTAGGGGCCAAGTGACAGTCTTATTCCCTTATCCTGCGCAGACCCACCTTGTGGCAAGGCTGCAGGGACAGAGGTAGCAGGCAGGATGGGGCTGCTGTTACCTTCATAAACTGCTGCAGCTCATACAGGATGTGGTAGTAGTTCTTCTTCTGTAAATGCTGGCAGGCGGCAATCAAGTACTTTCCCCAGCTTTCCAAGGATGAGTCAATAGATTCTAGGAGGTTTTCTAAATCGTGTAGTTTCCCACTTTTATAGCTTGGTTGGAAAATGCCTTCTATGAAGACTTCTGGGGGACTCTCCTGGAGTAGGGCAAAGCAACAAGTCAGAAGTCTTGAGTCTTGTTCTGGCACTGCTTAGGGTCCATTCTGAGTTTCCTTCCACTCACGTCCCTCAGCATTCTTCTATAGGGATGCTACTTAACCTTTTTTTGTGCATCACAGATGGATCCCTTTGAGAATCCCACTCAGTGACTTCTCTCCTTCTCTGTACAGAAGAGCTCCTTGATGGAATTATCTACACCCCCTGTCTCTAATTCCTCTCCTATGATTGTCTCTTGAAGTCACTCTCATCCAGCTTTTATACCTACAACTCCACTGCAACTGCCCCTTAGGTCACCAAAGACCTCTACTTTGTTAAATGCAAAACTCTTAGTCCTTATTTTCTATCTATCCTGTCAATAGCTGCTGATAGCTGGTGGCTTGCTCCTTGAAAAACTGTCTTTATTTGGCTCCCAGGATACCATCCCTGCCAGGTTTTCATTCTATTTCTCTGGCTAGTCCTTCTCTATCTCTTTTGTTGATTCCTCCTAAGCCCTGGGGAGCTTAGGAGGATCCTCTTCTCTTTTTTTACTCACTCTTTTGATTTTATAAGTCTCAGAGCTCTAAATCTAGCTATTTGCTGATTATGTCTAAATCTCTATTTCTAGCCTGTTTATTCTTCCTGAACTCCAGAACTGTGTATCTAAATTATATTCAACTGCCGACCCAAAAAGTCATCTTGGGTATCAAGAGAACAATACATACTGATATAAAACTGTACTCCTGATTGTTTCTCCTCAATCTGCTCTTTCTGCAGTCTTCCCTTTCTCAGATGGCAATTTTATGCTTCTATTTGTTCAGGCCAAAAGCCTTTACCATCTTTTTCTTACCTTGCAACATAGAAGTCATTACCAAATTCTATTGGTGCCACCTCAACTATACACAGAATCTATATGTAATTGACCACTTCTCACCACCTCCATGTACTACCCTGGTCCGTGTCATGGGTACCACTTGCCTGAATGACCCCAATGGCCTTCTCCCTGGTCTACCTCTTTTACCTCCTGCCTCTTTTTTGACTAACATCAATCAACCCAAGTGATTTGGTTAAAACGTAAGTTAGATCATATTGCTTCTCTGCTCAAAATCTTCCAAAGATTTTCCTTCTCATGCAGCACAAAGCTCAAGTCCTCATAATGTCTGCAAGGCCCTACATGATCTGGGCCCTATTAGGTTTCTGACCTTACTTGCTACCACCTTTTCCCCAGCTCACTCTGCTTAAGCCACCCTGGCCTTTGCCCGTGTGACTCCCTCCACCTGGACCGTGCTTCCTCCACAATCTGCAGGTTCATCCCCCACCTACTTTAAGCCTTCATTCAGATGTCACCTGTCCAGACATCCTATCTACAATCATACAATTCACCTCTTCCCTCTCCCCTACTTTATTCTTATTACTTGTCACCTACACTATATATTTTATTTATCTTGTTTATTGCCTCTCTCCCTAGTATAATGTAAGTTTTATAAAAATAGATTTTTTTGGTTTGCCTTTTTTTTTTTCTTCACTGTTGTACTTCTGGTGCCGAGAATAGTCCTCAGCTACTTAATAA
The DNA here is from genome assembly GCF_042477335.2 of Ovis canadensis. Classification (NCBI taxonomy): domain Eukaryota; kingdom Metazoa; phylum Chordata; class Mammalia; order Artiodactyla; family Bovidae; genus Ovis; species Ovis canadensis. Next base: position 89,980,721 of record NC_091251.1, read on the forward strand.
CTATTTTTTGGGTGAATGAATAAATGAAAAATATCATGGATCTCATCAGGAAAGTGTACACACTCACTGATCTACTCAATTCTGAAGTTCATTTGTGTTTCAGAGACCCTGAATCATACCCCCCATTGGATAGTCATAGAAAAGAAAATCATTTGGCCATTTCGACTTTAGATTATGAGTAAGTGATGAGAAGTGAAGGATAGCTATAAACTTAGGGCAGTACAACCATGTTGGCCTTGAAGCACTGGGCACAAGCTGTTTAGAAGTGGAGAGGATCTGGGGTTTAGAACATCCACAGTGGGTGAGTGGCTTCTTTCCCCATTTTGGCTCTTCCTGAACACTCAGACCTAACCTAAAAGTTGTAGGACACACTTTAAGAAGTAGGGAGATCAGCTGCACTGGAAAGGTAGAATATCTCAGAAGAGCAACCCCTTAAGAACTTTCATTTCATCCACTCATTCACTGGCATTAGGACAGGTGCCTGAAGATAGCAGGTAAGGGAAGTAAGGGCCTTCTCGGTCCAGACGGGAAGACACAATTGTAAAGAAACAGCTGCAAACCACTGGGATAAAAGCAATAAGAAACCTAGGTTCTAGACACAGACGTGATATATAGGAAGAGGTGAATGCTCAACAGAGAGGGTCTAGAAGGACAAACAGGAGTTCTCCAAGAAAACAAGGAGGGGCAGGGCATCCTAGGGAGGGGAGACAGCAATGCAGACTCCTGGAGCTAAGAAAGGGCGTGGTACCATTAGGAGAATTTAAGCAATCTGGCAAGTCTGGAATACAGACCATAGATAGGATTTGTGGTAAAAATAAGAGAAATAGAGAAATAAGGGGACCTGATCCTATTGTGTTCTGTATTCATGATAAAGAATGTGGATGTCATCTTACAGCCTTGGGGATCCACCAAAGGCCTTTTAGAGAGAGGAATCACACGAATTACGAATACCATAAATAACATGTACTATGTTTTAGAAAGCTCTCTCAGGGATGAAAGACAGGGAATGGGCATCCATGCTCCAGGCATTCAGCTGTAGTTCTCACAATGTGTTATTTTTTCCTGTTTGTCTCCACCTGCTTGAGAAGGTAAGATAGTCCACCTCAAGGGTAGCTGTGATTACAGGAGACAGACAGAAGCAGCAGGGGCAAAGCTGTCGTCAGCTTTTACCAAGATAAGTAAGTAAGCAGCTTAACTCTCTGGACTGGTCATCAGAAGAAACAGAACTGGGTGAGGTAAAGCAGCTTTATCTCAAAACTCATTTGGAAACTGAGCAAACAGAAGCAATTAGCAGTTGAAGACCAAATAATATAACTTTTACAATATTCTTGACACCCAGTTAAGACACAGTAGCTAAGGCAGCAGTGAAAACATTTCCCTTTTGTGTCCTGTGTGTGTGTGTGCGCTCATTCGTGTCCGACTCTTTGCGGCCCCATGGACTGTAAACTGCCAGGCTCCTCTGTCCATGGGATTCTTCAGGCAAGAAAACTGGAGTGGGTTGCTATTTCCTTCTCCAGGGGATCTTCCTGACCCAGGGATCAAACCTGCGTCTCCAACATCCTGTAAGGGTGGGGTTACCAGGACTCTGTACTGCTGACTCACTTGAAGATATCTGAGAAGGTATGTCCATTTGTAAACTTTCATTGGCTACCATTTTGGATGAGGGCAGCCGATTAAAATTAAAGTAAAACTCAGGTTTCTTTAATTTTATATGACATTTGGTATGAATCAGTTTTTCCTCAAAAAAACTTCATGGGACATTCAGATAAAAAAAAGAGAAGGCCAAAGAGTCATGGTGAAATGGAGTTCTGACTTGGCTTAACAATGGCTCCAAGGAAATAACACACTTCACCTTTGCATCCTGTGAGAGGAGAGCAGAGGATGTCAGAGGAAGAAAGGAGAGCATACTCTCCTCCCGTGAGATGCCTGGGGCCCAAACTTAGGATCTGTGCCAAGGGTGCTTCCTGGCCTTTGTGGTGACAACTCTGAGTGGATGTGCGGTTTGGTCAGCAGCAGGACATAGTCCAGGGCAGGTGGGAAGTGTGTGGAAACAGAGAGAAGTTAACCAATTTGCCCAAGGTCACACCACTCATACTAAGCATCTCATTCCAGAGCCCACATTCTCAGCTATTATTTAGTTCTGCTGTATGTTCTGGGAGAAGGGATGAAATGTGTCATTGCCAGTGAGAAGGGCGATCTGGGATCCAGGTTAAGACTTCTGCATGCTCATCCAAACATGATTTGTGTGGAGAGAATTTGCCTTTGTGTGGTTTTTTTTTTTTTGGTTGTGCCACACAACTCACTTCCCTGGTGGCTCAGAGGGTAAAGCGTCTGCCTACAATGCAGGAGACCTGGGTTTGATCCCTGGGTCAGGAAGATCCTCTGGAGAAGGAAATGGCAACCCACTCCAGTACTCCTGCCTGGAAAATCCCATGGACAGAGGAGCCTGGTAGACTACAGTCCATGGGATTGCAAAGAATCGGACATGATTGAGCGACTTCACTTTCACGACTCACAGGATCCTAGTTCCCTGACCAGGGATTGAACCTGGGTCCTCGGCAGTGAAAGTGCAGAGTTCCAACCACTGGACCACCAGGGAAATCCCTAGAATGTGGCATTTGGACTTGACTCTGCCTGACATGATCCTACAGCTGAACCCTGGGGTAGCGTTAAGGGGGGGTTATTGCCCCCTGAAAGCTGGGTAGGCCAAGCCAGGTGGGCAAGGCAGGCACTGCCGTGCGAGGGTGTCTGAGGGGGCCCACCGTGTGGAGCAGGTGCAGCAGGGCTTCCCGCAGGCAGCTGTGCCTCATGTAGAAGCTGATGATGGCCAGGTGGGTGCTGTAGCTATGCAGGTAGAAGAGGCATTCTTGGTAGTAGGTGTTGTTCAGAGTCTTCCCTTCAGGAATCACTTCCAGAGAGAGGCTCTGGGTCCGGAGGGTTGCTTCCAGCTCTTTCAAGGTGGCCAAGAAATCATCATCTTGCTACCAAGAGAGGACAGAGTGAGACGGAACGAGGGACCCAGAGAGTTCTCAGCAGCCTCTGGAAACACTGCTTTCAAAAAACACTTAACAATATGGGAAAATGCTCTCTCATATAGTTTTAAGGGTAGAAAACAGGCAGGATATAAAATTCTACACGTTATAAACTGTATGCCATGCTGTGCTAAGTCACTTCGGTCGTGTCTGACTCTTTGCGACCCTATGGATTGTAGCCTGCCAGACTCCTCTGTCCATGGGGGATTCTGTAGGCAAGAATACTGGAGTGGCTTGCCATGCCCTCCTCCAGGGGATCTTCAAAAGATCTACCCTCCAGGAATTGAACCCGCATCTCCTGCATTGGCAGGCAGGTTCTTTACCACTAGTGCCACCTGTGGAACCCTATATGCTGTACAGCAGCAATTTAATTCAAAACTATAACAAAGAAAAGTCGCCAAAATCTAAATATGGCTTAAGTCTGGATATGGGATTATATGGGATTTTCATGCCTTTAAAATAATTCTTTTTTGTTGTTGGAAATTTGACTCTTTATGACTTATCTAATCACATAGATGGTGAGGGACAGGAAAGCCTGGCGTGCAGCAGGTCCATGGGTCACGAACAGGAGGACATGACTAGGTGACTTTCTTGGAAAAGCAACCACATACACTGGAAAGAAGGAAATCCAAACCGGACAGCTCTGGGTCAGGGCTGCATTGTCATTGGGACGGAAGGGCATCTTCTTCCCAGGCCGTTACTGCTCTGGGGCCTCGCTGTCCCCGAGCCCAGCTTCTACCTGCTGCGCTCTTACCACAGATAGGAGTGGCCTCGCTGTGGACTCCAGGTACTCGACCACCTCCTGTACCAGTCTTGAGCCATGACTCAGCTGATTGAGGTCGAAAGGGGGCTTCAGGCAGCGGCTGAACTTCTCTCGTGCGGCAGTGAGGTTCCCAGCTTTGAGGCAGGCCATGCCCCAAGCATGCCATGCCCCGGTGGTATCAAGGCCAGTCTTTGTGGAGACCTGGAGGAAAAACCACTCCTTTTAGGGGAAAGGACTTGCAGCCAGGCCTGAGGGTCCCAAAGACTGATTCTATCCCCTTGTTGTCAATCATCTCCCCCATCCCACCCCACCCCACCTGCTATGACTCCCACACTGGCAAACTGGTCATGCCCTAGACACTTTCCATGGCCAAGGAAAAGTGGAGGAAATAACTCATTGGGCAGACATCAGCTCTGTGCCTCACCTCAACACCCAGTTGGTAGTACTCAGCTTCCAAGAGCTGGTTCCTGAGCCTGGTTACCGCAGCCGGTTGCAAGATCTGATCCAGAGATGGCACGTGGCGATAGGCGGCAGCGACTAAAATATTCAGCACATCGACCTTGCTGATGTAGCTACCAGGAGGAAAAGGGCATGGCAGTGAGGCTCCCCAGGGTCCTCCCAGGAACAGATGCTGCTTAAAGGTTTCCTACTTCATTTTTAATGTGAAATGGGATCATGAGAACTGGGAGGTACATGGGCGAACAGGCTCTGGATTCAGACTTTCTGATACTTAGCTCTATCACTTGGTGTCTCTATGATCTCAGGCAAGTTAGCTAACCTTTCTCTGCCTCAATCTACTCATCTGTGAAATGGATATAACAGGGAGTTTTAAGGATAAAATGAAATAACTGAAGGAAAAGACTTAGGATGGTATCTGGAGCTTTGCAGTAGATTGTGGTAGATGTAGTGTTAATTGATCAGCTGTTTGTGACCCTATGGACTGTAGCCTGCCAGGTTTCTCTGTCCATGGAATTCTCCAGGCCAAGAATACTGGAGTGGGTTGCCATTTCCTTCTCCAAGGGATCTTCCCAACCTAGGGATCGAACCCAGGTCTCCTGCACTGCAGGCAGATTCTTCACCATCTGAGCCACCAGGGAAGCCCCCCAGGGAAGCTTTCAGGAACTCATTAAATGTCAGCTATCAATACGTGGAGTAGGGACGTTCTGGGACACTCAGGTCTATTTGAGGCAAGGCCTTTACACTGAATGTTAGGAGCTCACAGGCTACCCACTGCTTTTTGGTTCTCTGGAAGCGTATTTGGGAGAGCGCATACAGACTGTATCAGGGGTCTGCACCTCCAGTCAGTATGGAGGTCACAGCACTACCATCCTCTGGAGTGCTGCTGGGCAGGGGCCTCCTGGCCTTTCACTTGGATTCTAGTGCCCTGGACTTGACATCCTCTATCTGGGTCAAGGATGGATACTGTTACTAGGACTGCTGCCTCTGATCTTCTTGATATCTGGTGATTGCAAAAACCTTTTAAACACAGACTCCAGAAAGCTGTCTGGGATCATTCTGTGTGGTCCCACCCAAGACAGGCCTACACTCAAGGTTCTTGACTCTTGTATCAGATTCTATCAAAACCCCTCCACGGATCCCCTCCTTGTCCACTGATTTCCTTGGAAAGGGATTTAGCCCACGAGTGAGTCTCAACTAGTGGGGGTAGGGCAGGGGACAGTACAGTGTGTAAAAGCAAGTTTGGTATCATCAGGTACTAGATACGTGTGTGTAATAGGTGGTTTAAGCTTCTGATTTCAAACATTATTTGTCTACAGACTCTTGAGGGTCCCTTGGACTGCAAGGAAATCAAACCAGTCAATCTGAAAGGAAATCAATACTCATTGGAAAGGCTGATACTGAAGCTGAAGCTCCAATACTTTGGCCACCTGATGCGAAGAGATGACTCATTGGAAAAGACGCTGGTACTGGGAAAGACTGAAGGCAGGAGGAGAAGGGGGTGACAGAAGATGAGATGGTTTGATGGCATCGTCAACTCAAAGGACAGGAGTCTGAGCAAACTACGGGAGATAGTGAAGGACAGGGAAGTCTGGCATGCTGCAGTCCATGGGGTTGCAAAAAGTTGGACATAGCTTAGCAACTGAACGACAACAATTTGTGTACTGGAAGATGGTATTTAAAACCGTGGAAAGATACTCTGCAAACCAGGAGTTTTCAATACCTGAGAGATGAATCTACTGTTGTCAGCAACTGGGTACAAGTGCAGCTAATGTGAGGATTCCAGGGTTGGGCAGAAAGAATGTGCAATTTGAAACCACTGCTTTTACGTGTCCAAGAAGCCCATGACACCTGGGGGTGGATGAGAATCCTACTGAAGCAAGGACCTCCTTAATTTCTGCTTACTTAGTCCAAAGTAGATATTGCCTCCATCTGTACTGGATTTTGAAGGAAGTTTAGGACTTATTAAATCTGCTCTGCCTCCCCATAATCTGAGTATCTTTTTTCTCTTAATAAGATTGTATTTCAGACATCTCGAGATTTTTGCCATTAACTACCTTTTGCTATATGGAATGGTTTCTGTTCTTTCCTTCTCTTCTCCCCCATTTCTGATGTTTTGGTTCTTTATATGGTTATTTAAAAAACTGTATTTAACATATTATATTCCTCTTTTTTTGTCAACTGATAGAAACCTTTGTCTCTTGATCAAGGAGTAAAATTAACTCCTATATATTTCCTTCCACTTTCTGTCCCATTTCTTTCTGCCTTTCTCAACCTTCAGGTGTTTGTTAATAAGAATAAAACTGACATTTTTGGAGTACACAGGCTCAGTTCTTAGCCCTTTATATGGTTATAGTACTCACACTTTATCCTTATAACAGCCGTATGGAATAAATATCATTATTATCCCCATTTTCCAGAGAAGGAAACTGAGGCCCAGAGTCATCTAAAGTTACAGAGCTCTGGGAAGTGGTGAAGCTGAGCATCACTGCACTCTCTGTGATCTGGTGAGTGTGCAGGCTGGTACTCTGGGCAAGTGCCTGAAGCACTGACACGTCAAAGAAAATTATGCTCTCTGCTCTGAAATCTGGGTAGGACTGAGTGCTGGGAACATACTGCATGAGTCACACATTTGGGTGGGTAAGCTGGGAATTGGGAGTTTTCAATATCAGGTTAATGGAGGCAGAGCAGGTTGTGCAGGGGCCTGGGGCAGAATCCTCCCCTTTCCACAGAGACTTCTATTTTATGACTCACGTTTCTCCCTGGGATTCAGGGACAGACCAGTCCACAGTGTGCTTCAAAGATCTGTCATCCACAACTCCCTGAGGCCACAGTCTCAATTTGGTCAAGACTAGGGCTAAGGATACATTTTCCTTGTCTTTTTTTTTTTTTTTAATTTTTGGTTGCACTGAGCAGCATGCAGGATCTTAGTTCTCCAACCAGGACTCACACCTGCACCCTCTGTGGTGGAAGATCAGAGTCTTCACCACTGTACAGCCAGGGAAGTCCCAGGACACATTTTCTTTAAAAGCCAGAAAGTTCCACGGGGACTAAAGGTGTTCCCCTAAATTAATTTTAATTACAAATTACCCAGTCTTTGTTTCAGACTGGGTACAGCTAGAGAACCTTCCTTGAGGACCCCTCAGGGAAAGGGAAGAACTGTCACGGGAGGGTGAGGGGGACGGCTTGTGGTCTGGTGACAGCATTTCGCCAGCGTCAGATGGGATGCAAAACAGTTCAACATGTCTTGTCAGAGGATGGGGAGGTGAAAACTCACAGTGGGATCAGAAAAAACAGCTGGATAAACATGTTGTTTAGTTGCTAAGTTGGGTCTGACTCTTCGGCGATCCCATGGACTATAGCCTGCCAGGCCAGAATACTGGAGTGGGTTGCCACTTCCATCTCCAGGGGAGTTTGACCCAGGGATGGAACTCACATCTCATGATCACCAGGTAAAGGAACAGGGACTCACTTCCGCTTACCTGTCACAAAGCGCCAGGTCCTGGCTCTGGCCTGCCTTGACGAACATCATCTTGGCGCTGAAGAGCAGCTGCTTCATGATGTCCGTGAGCAGCCCCGCATCCACCTCGGGGTTGGTGAGCCCCTGCGACAGCCGGCAGCAGTGCTCGATCAGCTGGTGGCCGCAGGCCACGCTGTCCTCGTGCAGATTCAGGATGGCAATGCACAGGGAGGCGCTGGGGGCCTGGCCCGAGTGGAAGAGAAGAGAGGCACTCCGTGAGTTCAGGGGCCAGGTCAGTCTTCAAAGGGAGCTGGGGAGGCAGGAATTCTACCCATTCCAGGAAGCTTGGAAACCTCAGGTGGAAGAAGCCAAACTCCCACAGAGCAGAAGTGGAACTAAACCCATTTCAGAAGTTGTAAGTCATACTCTGGCTGCTAGGTTTTGTCACCTGACTGGGAAGAAGGCAGCTGTGTCCACGTGCCACCTACTGCCTGGGAATGTCCAGAGGGGCCCTTCTTTTCCAGTTTACTAGGAGTTCAGGTACTCTTTAATGCTGGTTTGGACAACAGTTGACTTGCTTGTTTAGCTACCTGGAGAGGTCTCTGCTTCAAGCCACTGGACACAGCGCTGCTAAAATTAATATTCCTAAAGCATATTCCATGGCCCCTCACGTCTACCAGGTACATATATCTCACTGCAGAGTGTAAGGCCCTACACATAAATAGCCCATTTCAACCTTACCTCTATTAACACCCCATGTTTCCTCCAAATTAAACCACTTCTAACTCCCCAACTATTTTGGACACCGTGTCTTTGGTTGGATGTTCCAGTTTGGAACTCTGTCTTTCCCCTATCCTCACTCCCCTCATGACACCCAAACTTCTGCTTGTCAAACTCCTACCGTACTTCCAAAGCTCATCTTAAATGTCACGAAGGCTTTCCTGATTTCCTCTTGTGTATTTCTCAAGCTGTTGCTCATTTCGTGCCTTTAACTGGTTTCCTTGCCTTAGCTCCCATGTGATTACACTGCGAGCAAGTGAAGACCAGCCTGTGTTTGCCCAACTCTGCATTTCCTGCTATGTGACTACACACCATGTGTGCATGTATTTTCAGCTGATCAGTCATGTCTGACTCTTGGTGACCCTGTGGATTGTAGCCTGCCAGTCTCCTCTGTCCATGGGGATTCTCCGGGCAAGAATACTGGAGTGGGCTGCTATTTCCTTCTCCAGACTACACATCATAAAGAAACTCAAATGACTATCTATTTTATCGCTATTACCTGCTCATAGTAAAATTCACTCCGCACCAGCTCATTTTCCTCCTCGTTCAGATCCAAAATCCATTCCACCTCTGCTGCTTTGGGGACTCTCACCACAGCTGAATAGGGAGGGCTTTCGCTCTTGGAGCTGTCAGGGGCTGAGAAGACAAATACCATCCGTGTGTCATTCATTGGCAGCAGCCCAGTTAGCCCAGCCAGTGGGCAGCATGAGCTGTTGGCAGATCCCTGCCTGCTATCTTAGGGCTCTTTCTTTCCTTTTGGTCCCTTGTATTTCCTTCAGGAGATCACCTTGGATACCTCGAACTTTCTTCTCCAGGCACAGACACGGGATGAGTGTTGCAATATCTGCCATACAACCCTGTTGCTTCATGTGAGAAGCCCTGAAAGGTACATGCTTCCCAAATGGAGGGCTGAGCCACTGGCTGCTCTAAACCAACCTGCCCAAACTACCAATAGTGATGACTAAGGGGAGGGAGGGAGCGTTGGGAGGCAGGATGGTGGTCAAGCGGTACCTAGGGGGAAACAAGAAAAATAAGCTCCTGAAAGTTAAGGACCCAATTGTTTGGCTACTGGCATTCTCGATGCTGGAAGCTAATGGGCCAGTGTGATAAGTTAATATGATGACAAACCTTAAGGGAAACAGCCTGATAGAAATGCCAAGAATTTTCTTTGGTCAGCCTACTGCACTGAGTTGCCACTGAGGGTGTCAGTTGCAGCAGATATGCTGAAGGAATGGCTAACTTGAGCACAGAAAGGAAAGGTCACAAGGAGGGAGCTCCCTGGCGGTCCAGTGGTTAGGACTCTGTGCTTTCGCCTCCAAGGGCTCAGGTTCAACTCCTGGTTGGGAAACTAAGCTCTTGCAAACCTGGCAGCATGGTCAAAAAAAAGAAGACACAGGGCATGTGAGTCAGCCTTACCTTCTGGTTGTCCTGGATTCTCCTCTGGTACACTGGAAACAGAGAAAGAAAAGGCGAAACGCCTGTGAAAACTGAATTCCTCCTCCTCCTTGAGCTTGGTATACAGCACTGACATTTACTATTACTGCACCGAGATTATCAGGGAATCATCCAAAACTCTTCTCTCTCTCTCACCTGTCACAGCCAACGACTCATCATTTCTTGTCCATTCCATCTCCTGAATACCTCGTTGAATATCCTCATCTCTCTCCTCATCCCTGTCTCAGAGACAGCCCTCATCACTCAATGCTATTGCCGCTGCAGTAGCTTCTCAACTGGTCTCCTTGATTCTGCCAATCTATTCTCTACTTTGTAACTATAGCAAGCTTTCAAAAGATGCATTATGTTATGCATCTGCTTAAAATTCTTTAATAGCTCCTCGGGGTACAAATATTTCACATTTGCAGGTTAGCAGACAAAGCTCCTCATGGTCTGGCTGTCTCTGGAGACCATCTCCTACCACCCATGACCTCTGCTCAACCCATAAAAGTCCTATCCACACTGTCACAGGCCTTGATCAAGTTCAGCTGGTGCCACTAACCACTAAATCCCAAGGTCACAGGCCAGAGCCCAAGGCTATCACCTGCATGAGGAGCCTTCTGGTCAACCAATCCCAGCCCATGCTGCCAAAGAGCAAGCTCCAAGCCATTGTGTCATTCCCTAGGTCCTCCCAGCTCAGATGCCAGCCCCTGAGTCTAGAACCTTAGCTCATGACCTACCTATTTACACTTTTCAAAGGACCTGCATTTTCTCCCGTCTCTGACTTTGCAGGTGTTACTCCCACTTTGGGGCACACTTTGTTTTGACTTCTTTTATCACCAACTTTTCATCCTCTAAGGAGGCTTAGGCCAAGTGCCACACCCCTAGGAAACCCTCCTGATCACTGAGCTAAGCTGGGTGTGTCTCTATACTGCACTTACCAAAGGGCTCTGTGGTCTGTGTTTTGACTGTCTTCCCACTAAAATAGGGGCTCCTCAAGGAGAAGTGATTACTGCTGAGTGATTGCTGAGTGAAAGAATCCTTACTGACTGCTCATTTCAAATCTCAGCAGAAAGATAAATGGGTCATTTCCCTGTCCCCCACCAGGAGGGAGGCAGTGGTATGCCAGGGTCACAGAAACTGTGGTATAAGCAAGGCACATCTTCCCTTCTATCAGGTCAGTAATCACCATGATAAACAATGATTAAAAACTTTCATGTTAAAAGAAACACAAACATGTCTGAGACTGATTTAAGTCTGTTCATAAAACACAAAGAAGTCAAAGTAATTTGGCTTTTGGATAGCTGCTTTGGCTCATATGCCCACATGCACTTAGTTTTACCCTCTTTTGCTGCTAGAAGTAGTGGGAAAAACTGACACTGAGCCGGCAAAAAACACTTGACCTGGCACGAGCAGTTGCTGAGATTTGTCCCCAGGTGAACTGTGTGTAGGAAAGTGTGGGAGCTCTTTGAGTCGTGGATAACAAGCCAGAATGATGAGGTTGATGAGAGCTGATGTAAGTGAGGCACCAACATTCAGTAGGTGAGCGTGTCGTTTTGAGTCCAGCTGAGACCGACTGAAGCAAGAGTGGCTGTTAAAGAGGTGAGGGTGTTGGCAGGCAAAGACCAATGGCCTCAGTTAGGGGACAGGCCAAAGAACCCATGCCCTGATCTCAGAACATCAGGCACGAGCTTGCTCTCTGCTTCTACGCTCCCCTACTTTCCCTCTCCGATGTCTCTCTGACCAAGGTCAACCATTACACCGCAAACTTAATGGCATTTCAGTGCAAATGTGAAAGAAAACTTTCTGTAACTGCTCAGATTTGAGATGCTCGTCCTCATGAGACTTGTAGGTATGTCAGGACCCCAGGGGAGGGTGCGCTGGTCAACAGCAGCAGCAGCCCCACCACAGGACACTCACTCTTGGTTGAAGTAGCTATAGCACTGGTCACACACGCGGGTGGGGTTCTCTCGGCAGCCTTCCACTACCATTTTCTTGGTGGAGCAGGAACTGCACACCAGCCGGCCACAGCGGCGACAGTGATGACGCCTGTTGAACTGAGGAGTGTCATTGGAAAGAGAAAGAGGAGTAGGGAAGAGAAAGTGAGATGGCCGGACCTGTGAGCAACCTGTCAATCCATTCATCCTTGGAATGAGCCACCTGTGACTTGCTAAGACTATCAGGTGCTTGGGCCTCTGTTGAGAAAGAACACACTAATCCTTGCCTTCACAAAACTGACATTTAAAGATCTCTTTCATTTGATGGGCAAACATGCCCAAGTCATGGACAGTTTTGCAAGAGCTTCTGACAAGCCCTACCTGTCTGTGGAGGAAACGTCTGAAGACAGAATAAAAAGCAGTGGGGGAGAAGTGACTTTCCCAGCCAATGAGGAACGCAGTTCTACAGGGTATTGATGATGATGAAGAAGTGTCCCTTTTTCAAGTATTTTACAAATACTGCCTTATTTCATCATAAGAGGTTGATAGACATTTTATATCTTTTTTATAGAAGAGTAGGAAACAAACACAGAGAAATTACACCATCGTCATTTTCCCACGTGCTGAGCTATTATGCCAGTCAGGTACTGTGCTCAGTGTGGTAACATGTGTTACTGTAGTTAGTGTTTATGAACCAAGTAATACATCGCCCCCAGTTTACAAGCGAGCATCTGAGATGAAAAGATTAATAGTCACATTGCAAGTAAGAGGTAGGTCTGGGATGAGAACTGAAGTCCTCTGGCTCTAGCACAGAAAACCATTACCAGGTCATCTGTCTTATTGCAAAAGACATGAGAGCCGGAAACCAGATGTCCTGATGTTTGGTCACTCCTGCAACACCTCTGCCTCTTCATTTATTTCACAAGAAAGGCAGAGATTTAGAATTTAAGGCTACTCAAGAGTGGGGGGCGGTCTACCTTCTATCTGAACTCAGAAAATACATCCTGGTCAGGTCAAAGATAAACCCAGTGCCTTAGACCTTCTGAACATACCCTCTCCTCTTGGGGACAGGAGGTGACTATAAACTCAAGCTCATGAGGGAGAACTTTCATTTCTCCTGCAGGTGAAGCTGGAGACAGATAAGACTTACCATGGTGAAGCGCTCCCTGCAGCAGACCATGCAGACGCTCTCACTCTCATCTGGGACCCACTGGTGCCTGGCAGGTGGTGTAGCCGGGGGCACAAACTCCAGTGGCAGCTGACTCTGGGGGAAGTTCCTCTCCCTCAGACTTGGGGAATGTACAGTGGAGACACCTGGGAGTCAGAGCCAGAAGTCAGAGTAAAAGGTGATTAACAGTCAAGCTGATAAATGACAAAGGAATGAGAGAATTAGAATTGTACCATTTTACAAAGCCTCCTGATATCACAGCTCCAATTAATGATCATCAATGGCTGATTGCCAAAAGAGCATTGTGTAGGACTTCCCTGGTGGGCCAGTGGCTAAGACTCTTCGCTCCCAATGCAGGGGGCCTGGGTTCAGTTCTCAGTCAGGGAACTGGATGCCACATACCACAACTAAGACCTGGCACAGCCAGATAAATAAATATGTCATGTTTCTGAACTTGGTGTTTTAAAGAAAAAAAGCATTGTGCATTTCCTGATGGAAGGCACAAGACTGCCTATCAAACAGACTAGCCAAAGAGCTTCTAGATCTATCTACAGGGTACTGGAAACATAGGGGACAGAGACTCAAATTACCACAGGGTGACAGTCAACAAAATCCAGAGTGTGGGAAGCTCTATGGGACAAGTGAACCAGTTTCTTGCACAAATAAAAAAGAGGTAGAGGAAAAAAGATGGTACGGAAACCTACTGATTAAGAGAGATTGTCACTAAGAGAGAGTTTAGTCAAATGTCATGTGTGGACATTATTTACATCTTGATTCTAGAAATACCAATTATAAAAAATTCCTCATGAGATTACTGGATAGTTTATAATAATAAGGAATCATTAATTTGGTTTTAGGTATGAGAATGATGCTATGGTTTTGTTTTATATATGTCTTTACCTTTCAGAGATATACACTGTTTTGGGGGGCGGGGTTTGGGGGGCCATGCCATGCAGCTTGTGGGATCTCAGTTCGCTGACCAGGGACTGAACCCAAGCCATAGCTATGAAAGCCCTGAACCCTAACCATTAGACCACCAGGGAACTCCCGAGATAAGACACTGTTTTATTTATGAACAAAATGGTATGATGTCTAGGATCTGTTTCAGAATAATCCAGTAGAGGGACAGGGGTACAGATGAAACAAGAATGGTCAAACTCAGATGATAAATATTGCAACTAATAGGTACGTGACACTTCATTACACTATTCTCTCTACTTTTGTGTACTGGAAATTTTTTATAATAAAAAATAAAGAAAAAATTAAGTACACCAAAGCTGCTCAGGCTGCCTTATGCAGATTTGTGCAGCTGCTCATATCCCTATATACCTGAGCCCTTCCGTCAGGTCTGCTGATTATCCTGAAGCATGGCTCCTTCTCAAAGTTGGGCCACAACATGCCACTTTGCTTTATGGCATCTAAGGAGAAGGATGGTATGGTACCTAGCAGAACGATGTTGGCAGGTCACAGAAAAAGAGAACTGGAAACACAGTGACGCTTAGCAGTGCCCAAAAGAAGAGGGATTGTTGACCTCTCCCCAGGAGACTGTTCTCCTGACTGTTGGCAAAACAAACACTTGCTGAGCCTCTTCTGAGTGCAGGTCATTGGGCAAAAGTTAGGAGGTTGGAGTGGAGGGGTGGTGCAAAGGGGTGACCGAGAAATGGCAGGAGACTTCAAAGACCTTGCACCCTGTGTGGGTGACAGGCATAAATAACTACCTGCAGGACAGGGTCAGAATGAACACGGCAACTAAACAAGGCGATCCTCCTCATTAGTAGCTTCCATATTTGTGAAGTTGCCTACTTGTTAAAATCTACTCTTAACTTCAAAATCAGTATTTGCATTGCTTTTGTAGACACATACAGAGTGGTGAATAATTTGAGTTGCAGGTTTGTTATTATGCAGGTTCTCATCTACGGTTGAATAAGGTCATGTTTTGCTTCCTTATTTCAGCTCTCTTACAGAGCAGACCAGAGAAGGGAGCCAGTAGAGGACAGCGCGGCAGGGAGTGCGAGCAGCTCACTTCCGGGGATGGCTGGACAGGGTCTGAATCCCAGATGCTCAATATGCACTCGTGGATGGGGTGGCTTCAGGCAAGTCACTCTAACACTCTGAGCCTCTTTTTTCTCCTTTGTACAATAAAGAAAATAGAATCTACTGGGATGAACTGTTTCCAGTTTGGGATTATAACGTATGTGAAATGTGTGTATATGTATATACAAATACATACATATATATATATATATACACGTATGAATATGAACAAGCATACACACACATACAAGCATAATTTTCCTAGGAGCAATGGTTCAGTATTTGCTAATTCATTGTTTGTGGAATCTTCATAGATATACTATCGCAAGTAATAAGAATCATTGATACGTGGAGTTTTCTGGGATATACAAAGCTGGAACAGATCAACAAAACTAATAAGAATGTTGTGACCGGAAATGAAAAAAGCAGCAAAAGAATCAGAAAGTCAGAGTAAGGCAAGACTGAACTGAAAAATGGGTAACTCTCAGAACTCATTCTTACCAGGAGCAGTAGCAGAAGAGAACTCGGCTGATGGTGACCTAGACAAGGTCTCGAGGTCTGAAGCCTGACTGACAATCTCCTGGAGGTGAATCACAGAGTCTGCAGGGAAGGCAAATGTTGACAGATCATTCTACCATAAACAAACCTTAATTGTTTTTCTAGGAATTTAGTTCAAAGCCCTGTTGGTTTCACTGTCATCCCATGATTCTACCAGGTATGCAAAGAATGACAGAAGGACATCTAGGATGGCCAGAAGCATGCTTCTCAAATGCCTCAATAAACAAACTATGTTAGGCATGTGAGATGAACAATGCAGACACTAGGATTTTACAAAAGAAATCTAAAGATGTCCGGAGGGAAGCGGAAGATATTTAAGTGATAGTCCTGGAGGGTAGGGAGTAAGAAAAAAAAAATAAAGATGGCTGGGAACATGAGCCCTCATTTTATTTCATTTTCTTCATTCTATTAGAGACTGAGTCAGCTCACATACTAGTGACGTCTGATGTGACCCTGGGAATAGTCCTCAAGTCAAAATGATGGCACTTAAGAGCCCACTGCACCAAGGCTAGACACCACTCAGCATGTTTATTTTCTGAACCTTTATGTCATTATGCACATGGCGGTTATCTACTATCATTTCATTCAGGTTAGCCTGCCACTTCCTCCAAGACTGAGATCTCGCCTATACAAAAGAGCTCTCTCTCCTGAAGCGTATCCTCTCATTCTCTGCTGCTGCTACTGCTAAGTCGCTTCAGTCGTGTCCAACTCTGTGCGACCCCATGGGCTGCAGCCTACCAGGCTCCTCCGTCCATGGGATTTTCCAGGCAAGAGTACTGGAGCGGGGTGCCATTGCCTATCAACTCAAAACCATAAAAGAGGAGAAATGAAAACTAAGGATGGAGCACAGTATTTCCTTCTCCATGCAGAACTCCCACTGAGCATGCGGGCCATTACCTGAGCGTTTCTCCCGCAGAGGGTATGGGAAATCCAGGGCTTTTCCTGCGTATCTGGAAAGCAGTGAGTTCACCTCATCCATAGTGAAGCCAGTCTCCTGGCCGGCCAGCAGCTGGCGCAGAGTCTGCACGGCCACGGTGGCCCAATCCACTTTCATGTTCATGAGCAGCTGCTCCAGCATGAGCAGGGGGTTAGAGGACAGGTGGGAGTAGCTGGCCCGGTGCTGCTCGGGCAGGGTCAGCAGGACCTGGGAGTGGGGTAGAGCCCCAGTGTGAAGGAAACAGCATATGAATTTCAGAAGTCAAGATTCTCATGGGGAAGTGGGAAGGGGCCAATGGGCTCTTGGCCAGCTGGCTGGGAGTCTTTTAGAAAGGAAGTAAGGCTGGACTCCTGGCTAAATCCTCCAGGTGGCAATCAAGATGAGGGGAACTTTCTCTGGAAAGGTTCAGATAGTAAATATTTCCGACTTTATAGGCCATAAGGGTCTTTGTGGCAACTACTCAACTGGTAAATGAGTGTACATGCTTGTGTTTCAATAAAACATGATTTATAAATGCAGGCAGAGGACTGGATTTGACTCACAGGTGCTGGTCTCCTAACCCCCAGCCTAGACCAACCAGGCATGACTGACCTCTGCCTGATCCTTAAGGTCACCATTCTGTCCTTCTGAAGCTTTGCTAGACTGAGCAATATGAGGTGGACTAAACCTGGCACCTCCAGGGTCCTACAGGTGAATGATGACTCTAAATTCTTCCTAGGGGTTGTTATCACTGGGCTTGAAATATGTTCACTGGCTCTGATCACGGCCAGCCTTCAAAGATTCCACTCAGGCACAGTACATCCAAAAAAGAAACACAGGTGTATCCTCTTTAGGGTCATTTTATGTGGTTGAACTCTTAGCAAGTAGGCTGGTGGTCATGTTCATGGCTCTACCACCTCTGGTTCTATTCATGCGGTGCGTTCTATACTCAGGGAACAGCATGACAGGCAATCACAATCATTATCAGAGAGTTAGAAGACTTTATCTTTTCCTAAACACTACTCCACTGAAATTAGCTTATAATTTCTTCTACTAGGTTACACATCAAGGGTAAGGACTTGTTATCCCACTGCAAAAACAATTGACCCCTTTCCTTTACACAGAGTAGTTTTAAGGATTTAAAGCAGTAGGTAGTTTTAAATCCTCACATCAGAATTGTTCTGGAAAACAGGCAGGCCCTGTCCCAAAAAGTTCAGTTGTAATTACTCTAGCATGTGGGTCAACTACTGCTATTTTTAGAAAGTCCAGGTGATTTTAATTCATAGTCAGAATTTAGAAGCCTTGATATAGTAGATGTCAGGCAAAGCATAAAGAGAACTTGGGAGGACTGTAAAATTCACTTTGGAGGCAGAGCAGTAGGCAACACTAAGTTCTAAGGGATATGGTGGGCTATCAGGGTCAAGATTTTGTATAGCACAGGTCAAGGAAGGCAGGTGCCTGGAAGAGCAAGTCCTGAAGTGGGAGCTGTACCATCATGCTTTCCTGACAGCCCCTTCTCCTCCTGACCTTGGATCCCATGTACAGTGCCTGGATTTCACGGTGTCGGTCAGCGGTCAGTTCTCCATAGAAGTGGGTGGTGAGGTAGTTGGCCAAGAAGTGAGAAGTGGCCAAGCTAGGGTGCTGGTCGAGGGACTGCTCTGTGACCTCAAGGCACATGGTGGGGTCGGGAATTCTTTGTAGAAGCTGTTGCAGGAGAAAGGTAAAGGAGAAAGGTGAGGCCTGTAGAAGAACTCAGTCCAGCCTTGTTTTGTTTGAGAACCGAACCTTTCGGTTTATTCACTTTGGATTAACCCTTTCGCTGCACTCATTTTTTTTTCCCACCACCCCTTAGCTTCACAAATGATGACTTTGACAGGACCAGGGATCAGCAGGATCTTGGACCCAGCTGCCCACCTGGCACCTAATGCAGAGTTGGCACTTACAGGCAGGGTGACTATAACCAGCTCATGGAGGAGCAGATCTGAGACTGTGAGTGCTCTGAATGGGATCCAGTAGGAACAGAGCCATCCAATTCGACCAACCTTCGCATCCCTCCCCAAAGAAAACTGGGAAGATTGGAGGCTTACCTGCAGAGCCTTTTCATGATCTCCTCTTTCTAGAAGGTGGAGGAGATGCTTCTGATGTAGGTTGATTAAATGTTCTCTTGGAATAGGATAAAGGCAGCCCCACTCCTCACACAGCTCATACTCCTGGAAGGAAACACATGCCTTCAACTCCTTTAAAATTCTGGCCTTGTCACTCATTCAACTCTTGCCTGGTTTTTCTCAGCAGTCCTGAATCTGCCAAAGCCCCAGGACAGCTTGGGAAGTGTTGATGGGAACTTCATTGTGGGATTAAAGTAGGATCATAAAGGACTAGAATTGGCAAGGTAAGTTCTGAAAACGGTGCAAGTAGGCAGCTAAAGATGTCCTTTTCCTCTTAGCTCGACTATAAAAAAGAAACAGATGACATACAGCCACTAACACTTGGTGTCAGTGCCGGGAAGATACTAAGGAAGTGGGGAAGACTGAGAGGACTGTCCAAGGAGACAGAACCTACTCTGACTGTTGCCATATGACTGTGCAGGCCCAGTGCTGCCAGAGCTTAAAAATTTTCAAAAAAAACTTTTAGGGCTTCCTTGGTGGTCCAGTGGTTAAGACTCCATACTTTCACTGCAGCGGACATGGGTTCAATTCCTCTTCAGGGAACTAAGATATCTCTCACATGCTTTGTGGCATGGCCGGAAAAAAAAATTACAAAAACATTTTTTTTTTAATTGAAAAATCTCCCTATTTTCCAATGCTGGCAATGAAATCAATATGAAAAGCTAAAAATTCTGCAGACCACTACTGCACAGGCCAAATAAACACGTTGGTGTTGGATTCCATTGATATCAGCCCCTGTTACTCCCTGCATCCCCACCCCCAATTTGTGAACTCTGGATTAAAGTCTGACAGTGGGATTCTCAGAGCTACATCTGAGTATTCTATGGTGGCATGTGGAAGGCTCTCTCCACATCTCTGCCTGGGGCCACCTTCTTCAGGATGTTCCCTTGTCTCTCAGGCTACATTAGATGCCTTGCCTGTACACCACCACAGTCTGGGCTTGCTTTTGTCACTTGGTATATCACAGTCACCTAGGGATATGTCTCACATTGCCTCCCACCCTTGCCCTGTCCACTCCCTTCCCAAAATAATGAGTTGCACAAAGGCAAAGGCTAAGCTTAATGACTTTTGTTTCACCACTATCTAGGACAGTGGTCAATAAAGGTTTCCTGGATGAGTCAGCACCTGAATAAATACATCTACATTTTGATCTATGATATATAGCAGCTTCTTAAAGGGTAAAAAAAAAATTTACTCTGCATTCAGTGTCCAACAAACACATGGAAAGGTAGTTAAGGTCGTTAGTAATCATGACAATGTAAATTAAAACAATGATGAGATACCATCTTATTGGCAGAAAGTAAAAAGCTGGACAATGCCAAAATTGCCAAGAAGATGGAGCAATAGGGACTGTGAGTGGGAGAATAACTGGGCTAGAACAATGTGGTAACATCTTAGTAAAGGTGAGGATGCTCATGCCTCATGAGGCACCGGTTCCGCACTGGGTATGTATTCTGTACCTACTGTGGACAGTGTAGGAAATTTCACGTATGAAAACAAGGGTGATGGTTCAAAAGCATTAACTGTCTCATTCTTTACACTTCTCTGAATGTTGGTAAGTTTCACACGCATAAAAGAGAGAAAAGAGAGTATTATGTAATTATAGAAAAAAATGTGAACCTTGACATATGGAAAGGAGTCTACCTAACTGGCTAAGGAGGGGCAAATCTAGAAAGAGGAGGAAGGAGAATAGTACCCGGGAAAATGGTACCTTGGCTTCCAGAATCAGGTTCATGACAGTCGATGGGTCCTCAGCACAACAGTTCCTCAGGGCCTGCCAGTCACACCACACGGGGGTAGACTGCAAACCTAGAATCTAAGGAAAGACAAGAAAAGCTATCAAACCACACTGTAGTTTCTCTGTCCAGGAACAAGTCATTGGAGTTTCCAGGGATGGGCCATCCCCAGGTCTCTGTACCAAAGCTGCCAGGAGAGAGAGGGAATGAGAACCAATGGGACAGAGTGTTTGGAGAGATGAGTGAACCGATCTGGCAAGTATAACCAGGGAGCCAAGATTTGGAGTGGGGAGGCCACAACTGTCGGACAGTTCTTGGAGGCTTCTGTCCTTTGCAGCTTGTTCAGTCTCCTGGGGTCACTCGTCCCTTGCTCCTTCATCTCAAAACTCTATCCAGGTTATTCTTCTGGCTTGAATGCTCTGTGGGATCACCCTTCGGGCAGCATTTTAGCTCAGCATGAAAACTGCTGAGGAAGAGTGGAAAGAAAATCTTTCTCATTTGCCATTTTCACTTTCCCTGGTTGGGCTCTGGACTCTGGCTACCAGTACGCTTGGAAAGATTAGCATATATGTATACTTGTTATGTAGCTGCATCGTGTAAATCCATCTCCCTAAGCCTCTTGATCTTGAATATAACACATACATCACAAGAACCTTTCCCTTGAAAGGTTGAACTGAAAGTGAATTTTCAGTTATCCCTTTCAAAATGGCTATTGTTACAGTGAAGAGTTCTCATGAAACATGATCCACTGAAGGAGGAAATGGCAAACCTCGAGGAAATTTTTGCCTTGAGAACCCCATGAACAGTATGAAATGGCAAAAAGATATGATACTAGAAGATGAGTCTCCCAGATCAGAAGGTATACAATATGCTACAAGGGAGGAGTAGAGGGCAATTACTAATAGATTCAGAAAGAATGAAGTGGCTGGGCCAAAGTGGAAATGACGCTCAATTGTGGATGTGTCTGGTGATGAAAGTAAAGTCCAGTGCTGTATACAGCAATACTGCACAGGAACCTGAAATGTTAGGTCCTAAAGCCAGGTAAATTGGACATGATCAAGCAGGAGATGGCATGAGTGAACACTGACATCTCAGGAATCAGCCAACTAAAACAGACGGGAATGGGTCAATTTAATTCAGATGACCATTATATCTACTACTGTGGGCAACAATTTCTTACAAGAAATGGAGTAGCCCTCATAGTCAACAAAAGAATCTGAAATGCAGTACTTGGGCGCTGTTTCAAAAATGACAGAATGGTCTCAGTTTGTTTCCAAGGCAAACCACTCAATATCATAGTATAATCTAAGTCTAAGCCCCAACCACTAAAACTGAAGAAGCTGAAGTTGACCGGCTCTATCAAGACCTATAAGACCTTCTACAGCTAACACCAAAAAAAGGTGTCCTTTTCATCATAGTGGATTGGAATGCAAAAATAGGAAGGCAAGAGACACCTGGAGGAACAGGCAAGTTTGGCCTTGGAGTACAAAATGAACCTGGACAAAGGCTAACAGAGCTTTGCCAAGAGAACACACTAGTCTTAGTAAACACCATTTCCCAACAACCCAAGAGATGACTCTACATATGGACATCACCAAATGGTCAGTACCAAAATCAGATTATGTTCTTGGCAGCTGAAGATGGAGAAACTCTACAGTCAGCAAAAACAAGACTGGGAGCTGACTGTGGCTCAGATCGTGAGCTCCTTACTGCAAAATTCAGGCTTAAATTGAAGAAAGTCAGGAAAACCACTAGGTCATTCAGGTATGACCTAAATAAAATCCCTTATGATTATACAGTAGAGGTGACAAATAGATTCAAGGGATTAGATCTGTTAGACAGAGTGCCTGAAGAACTAAGTACAGAGGTTTGTAACACTGTACAGGAGATGGTGGCCAAAACCATCCCCAAGAAAAAGAAGTGAAAGAAGGCAAAATTCTTAAAGAGATGGTAATACCAGACCATCTTACCTGTCTCCTAAGAAACCTATATGTGGGTCAAGAAGCAACAGTTAGAACTGGACATGAAACAATAGACTGGTTCAAAACTGTAAAAGGAGTATGACAAGTTAAGCAGAGTACATCATGTAAGTTGCTGAGCTGGATGGATCATAGGCTGGAATCAAGATTGCTGGGAGAAATATCAACAACCTCAGATATGCAGATGATACCACTATAAATGACAGAAAGTGAAAAGGAACTAAAACGCCTGTTGATGAAGATGAAACAGCAGAGTAAAAAAGCTGACTTAAAACTCAACATTCAAAAAACGAAGATTGTAGCATCCGGTCCCATCACTTCATGGCAAATAGAAAGGAAAAAGGTGGAAGCAGTGACAGAGTTTATCTTCCTAGTCTCCAAAATCACTGTGGACAGTGACTGTAGCCATGAAATTAAAAGATGCTTGCTCCGTGGAAGAAAAGCCATGACCAACCTAGGCAGCATATTAAAAAGCAGAGACATCACTTTGCCGGCAAAGGTCCGTAGAATCAAAGCTATGGTTTTTCCAGTAGTCAGGTACAGAAGTGAGAATTGGATCATAAGGAAGGCTGAGTGCCAACAAACTGGTTTTTGAATTGTGGTACTGGAGAAGACTCCTCAAAGTCCCTTGAACTGCAAGGGGATCAAATCAGTCAATCCTAAAGGAAATTAACCCTGAATTATCATTTGGAAGGACTGATGCTGAAGCTCCAATACTTTGGCCACCTAATGTGAAGAGCCGACTCACTGGAAAAGACCCTGATGCTGTGAAAGATTGAAGGCAAAAAAGAGAAGGGGGTGGCAGAGGGTGAGACGGTTAGATAGCATCACTGACTCAATGGACATGAATTTGAGCAAACTCCCCTAAAGGACAGGGAAGCCCATGGGGGTCACACAGCGTCAGACACGACTAGGTGACTGAACAACAGCAACACTGAAATTTAACTGAAGTTTAAATTAATCTTTAAAGAAGACAGAGGTTAAATTCTATAAAAACTCTTGACCGCCAACAAAAAGACACCACATACAGAAAATGTACACAAAGCTCAAATATACGGGGATCCCTTGGAGATACTGCGGGTTCAGTTCCAGACCACAACAAAGTGAACATTATAATAAAGTGAGACACACGAATTGTTTGGCTTCCCAGTGCAAATAGTTATGTTTACACCATACTGTAGTCTATAAATTGTGCATTGTCTGAAAAATGCACATGCCTTAATTAAATATTTTATTGCTAAAAAATGCTATTTTTTTTTTTAGCATTTGAGCCTTCATCCAGGTGTAATCTTTTTGCAACAGCAACATCAGAGTTCACTGATCACAGATCATCATAACAAATATAATAATAATGAAAACGTTTAAAATACTGTGAGAATTCTCAAAATGTGATACAGAGACATGAGGAGAGTAAATGCTATTGGACAAATGGTGCCAATAGACACTCAACGCAGGGTTGCCACAGACCTTCAATTTGTAAAAAAAAATGTAGTATCTGCAAAGTGCGAAAAAGCAAAGTGCAGCAAAAAAAAAAGGTATGCCTACACATAAAAAAGATGCTTTTCAGACTGTAGAGCCTCATTCCAGTGTTAATCTTGTTATGATTTTTAATCCTCATCTGACACATATATATTAAAAATCATAGGAGTCAATAAAATGGAAACCAGATAAGCGACCCTGTCGATATTCACCTAAGAACAGAAGCTAGATACAGAGGAATAGCCAGGCCTAGATTTTGTTTCTTAAAATCCACCATCACATGAGAACAGGCTGGAGCTGGTAACAGGGTAAGAAGCCCATTTCCTTTCTCTTGATCCCAGGTCCTATACCTTCTGATACACCTGCAGCTCCGCGAGCTTTCTCCGTAGCTCACACTCCAGCTCATCTTGGACAGCTGCGTCCGAAAGGCAGTAGGCCAGGATCTCCAGGCACCACTCCAGGGGCCACCGGTCCACAAAGTGCAGTGTTAGCTGACTTCTCAGACATGCATCCTTCACAGCAAACAGGTACTGCCAACCTTCTTTGTCTACAAGACAAAAAGATGTTCAGCAAGCCTGGCATGGGAGCTCAAGAGTCCAGGTTACTTCTTAAGAGAAGGGCCGTGTTCAGTTTCACAAAATAGGAGTTGGGAGGATCCTGAAGATCCATCTGACCAGAATTAGTTTTTATACTTGGAACAATTCTATGATGAGGACAGATGCTATATCTTGTTTCTTGTTATGCAAATGAAATCAAAGTCATGGGAGTTTCTGAAGCGAGAGGAGGAGGAGGAAAGAGGAGAAAGGAAGGAAAAAAGGGAGAAAGAATGAAAAGAGAGGACAGAAGAACAGATGAGGAGCTCCATGGTTTGGCAAGCTGCATACACAGCACCGTTTCGACTCAACTTGTCTGCAGAACTTTTGGTTCTCCCTGTAATTTCCATGCTGCTTCCTATATTACGACTTGAAAGTTATTGCAGGCAAACTAGCTTTTTTTTTTTTTTACTGTTGTTTTTACTTAGAAGCTCTCTCTCACACTCCCACATCACAGAGCTGAAACACAGACTCTAAGCCATTAAGACCTTGGAGCTGGTCATGGATTTCTCCACCTTCTCAAAGGATTTTCTCCTTTCATTAGGGAAGCCAAGGCCCCCACCCACAGCCTGCCTGGCTCTTGCTCTCCCTAGTGGAAGGCTGAAGGTCACCACTCTCACCTCTGGGTAAGAGGTGAGTCAGTCTCCTGGGGAGATTTTATAGTAGGAGTTGACTAACAGGCCCCTGAGTATGTGTGTTTTAAATAATTAAAACAAATCATTTATTTATTTACTCTTGAGTGCACTGGGTCTTTGTCACTGCCCAGGCTTTCTCTAGTTGCAGTGAGCAGGGGCAACTTTCTAGTTGCAGTGTGCAGACTTCTCATTGCGGTGGGCTCTAGAGCACAGTTGACCACCTCAATAGTTGTGGCCCTGTGGGCTCTGTTGGGTTCCGCCAGCAGGTGGGATCTCCCTGGATTATGGATTGAACCAGTGCCTCCTGCATTGGCAGGTGAGTTTTTTTTTTAATATAAATTTATTCATTTTAATTGGAGGCTAACTACTTTACAATATTGTATTGGTTTTGCCATACATCAACATGAATCCGCCACGGGTGTACACGGGTTCCCCATCCTGAATCCCCCTCCCTGGCAGGTGAGTTCTTTACCACCAGGGAAGCCCCTTAGGGTCTGTTTTTATAAAGATTATTAGAAGATACAGACAAGGCAATGGCACCCCACTCCGGTACTCTTGCCTGGAAAATCCCATGGATGGAGGAGCCTGGTAGGCTGCAGTCCATGAGGTCGCTAAGAGTTGGATATGACTGAGCGACTTCACTTTGACTTTTCACTTTCATGTGCTGGAGAAGGAAATGGCAACCCACTCCAGGGTTCTCGCTGGAGAATTCCAGGGACAGGGGAGCCTGGTGGGCTGCCGTCTATGGGGTCACACAGAGTCGGACACGACTGAAGTGACTTAGCAGCAGCAGCATTAGAAGACAGCCACGCTCACTTGTTTATGGTCTATGGCCGATTTCATGCCGTAATGACAGATCCGAGTGGTTGCCACTAAGCCTGTAGAGCCTACAAAGCCCTTTACAGAAAAACTTTCCTGACCGCTCTTCTAAAGCAAACACTTGCCTGAACCTTATCATGGGCTTCTGGAAATGGGGCTCAGATATTTGTAGTCTATAACATTTGCCAATGATTCTGATATGCAGGGCTGAGAATACTGGTTGAGTGCCTGTCCCAAAGTTTGATGGGCTTGGGTTCTAAGCTCTGCTCTACCACTGACTATCCTGGGCAGTTTCCCATGCTCTGGGCCTGGCTCGCCTCTCAGTATCTTCAGACCACGGTGGCACCTTTCTCTAGAGTTCCTGTGAGGATCAGAGGCGACGATCCACTCGGTGAACCCTCAATGTTAATACCACTAGCTGAAGAAGGGAGACACAGCTTTCTGCTCACCACAAGCCGCCGCACAGCTCAAGACCGCATCCTGTATGCTGCTCAAGTCGTCCACATCTCGTCCGTACACATCAGTGAGCTGAAGAGCCCGGCGCCAATCTCTAGCCACCAGGGCTTCCTCGAAGGCCTCGGTGAGCACGTCCAGGGCAATGGGAGAATGGAGGCCCAGGAGGACGGTGGAGAGACTGGCCTGGCCACAGAGACTCGCGGCCAGACTCTGCCCCTGCCCAGAGGACCCTCGGAGGGGTTCCCAGGCAGCCAGGAGGGAGGCCTCCAGCAGAGGGAACTGTTCCAGGAGGCGCTCACACTCCCGGGCTACCTGCTCGGCTGTCAGAGGCACTTCTCTGCGGCCGCGAAGCTCCTTCCATGACAAGCTGGGCTTGGTGACCTTTGACCCCCGGGAAGCCCCCAGACAGGCCACAGTAGCCAGCAGCTTCGAGCGGGACTTAAGAAAGGCCAAGGCAGAGGAGGTGAGGGCTGGGGGTGATGAATCCCTCGGGGAGGAAGGGGGCTTTCTCTCCAGTGTGGGGTTCTCAGTTGACTTTGGGTAGCTCAGCATGAAAAGTGGGAGGTCATCCAGGCAGCGGGAGATGTGCAGCTGTGCCACGGTGCCCAGGCGGGTCAGAAGGGCTGACGTCTGCTTGCTCTGCCTGGAGGAGCAGAGGGTGAGGGGCTCGCAGCAGCAGTTGACAATGACCTGTGGCACGCTCAGGCTCAGACCCTCTCGGGCCAGGAGGGCTGCCAGCCTGGAGAGAAAGAAGCAGAGGGCATGCAAGGCCTGAGTACCTGGGCACCATCACTCAATCTTCAAATTTCTTTATGTTTATGCAGACTCTCTGTTTCCCTCTATTCCCCTCCTCTTTTTAACTCAAAAGGCAGCCTATTAGACCCAATGCCCTGCCCCTTGCTTTTTTACTTAATAACACATCTGGTAGATCTGTCCATCTCCATCTAGAGAGAGGCCCCTCATTCTTTCTTTCTTTCTTTTTTTTTTTATAGCTACACAGCATTCCATTATGTGGAGGAACCTGAATTTAACTAGTTTCCCATTAGTGGACAATGGCCATGCCATACGAAGTTGTGATAAAATGACTTAGTACATACAGCATTTTTCATATGTATAATAAAGCTTCGGGATAAATTTCCCAATGTGGACTGCCAAAAATGTCAAAAATGCAGATCGTCATTTTAGTGGACATGGACAAACTGCTTTCCCACAGGGGCTGTACCAATTTTTATCCTGCTGGTAATCTGTGAGAATGTTTGTTTTCCTACAGCCTAACCAACTAATTGTGTTATCAACGTTTTGGATTTTTGCCTACTCTTAAGTAGAGTCACCTCTTAATTTTATTTATTTATTTATTTTTAAACTGATTTTAACCCCTTTATTTAGATGTGGATAGGAGGAAACAAGGCACATTGAATTTTAATGAAGCCTGCATAAGAGTAACTGCAAATTAATGGAAAAGTTGAAGAAATCCCTGCTTCCTGTACTGAACTCAAACACAGCTCCACTGAGCCCTTGGTTTCCTTGATGAAACAATTAGGAAGGCCCATGCCTGACACTCGTGGGGTGGCTCCTACCTGTCTGGGGGTACTTGTCGCTCAAGCAGGAGGTGTGACACCAGTTGGGAAGAGCTTTGTTGCAGGAGAACAAAGGGGTTTCCTACCTTGACCTCCATGTTATCTGCAGAAGTAAAGAAAGTGATCTTTGCATCTCTGACTGCAACACCAACAAAAAAATAGTGTCAAAACTACACGGAAAGTCCTTTCATTGGTATTTTTCTAGGTAAAAGGTATTCTTGACATGATGCTGACCACAGGTTTATCTACGCCTTACCACTGTTCTAGAGACTTCCAACCACAGACACACTTCAGTGAACAGGTCTAGCCACAAATAGCAATTTCTGCTCCCTTCCATGTGACTGAAGTGCAGGTAATACTTGCTCCGTGGACTTGACTAAGCCGTCTGGCATTTTAAACAGAGACTCAATTCCTCTTCTCAGTTCTCATATCCCCAGTAGGTCGAAGATCTGAGAGAGTATTTTTGAGTCATTAATGCCGTCAAAATGTGCTGAATACTCTCGTGTGCTATACTACTGTACGAGGCATCAGGGAGATAGAGGTGAATAAGAGAGGACCCCATAAATCTAGCGTCCTTGGCTACTGCTGCACCTGGAACCTCTTCATTGTGTGCCTTCTTCTTCCTTGCCCTAGACACTCGTGGGCTGGTCCTGACTGTATTTCCTTTTTCCTGCTACTTACCAGGCTCAGAGCTCAGGCTCCGAAGGAGAACAGCAGCCAGGGTGCTGCAGTACCTGAAGAAGGTGCCCACGTAGTCAGTCTGCTTGCCGCCTGCTGCCGTCTGTTTGCCCAGGTTCTTCTGGAGGAGCTGAGCCTGGATATGCACAGGGTGGGCCTCGGCTTCCGGAGCTTTCTGGGCCACCTGCTCCACCAGGGAGGACAGGGGGGTACTCCTGGGCTCTGGGAAGAGTTTCGGAAGGAGAAGGCATGCAGTCTTGAGTCTGTGCATCTGGCTTTGGGTCAGTTTTCAACACAATACGGGAACTGAGCCTCTGCTCGGTTCTGCATGGGGCATCCTATACTTGGGTATTATACTTACAAGGCAGCTATAAAATCCTAAGTTTATGAAATATAAATACAAACATATACTGCATGGGGCACCCTACAGCTTGGGTATTACACTTATAAGGCAGCTACACAATCCCAAGGGCTTCCCTGATAGCTCAGTTGGTAAAGAATCTGCCTGTAATGCAGGAGACACAGGTTTGATTTCCGGGTTGGGAAGATCTGCTGGAGAAGGGATAGGCTACCCACTTCAGTATTCTTGGGCTTCCCTGGTGGCTCAGCTGGTAAAGAATCTGCCTGCAATGTGGGAGACCTGGGTTCGATTGCTGGGTTGGGAAGATCCCCTGGAGAAGGGAAAGGCTACCCACTCCAGTATTCTGTCCTGGAGAATTCTATGGACTGTATAGTTCCTGGTGTCACAAAGAGGAGGACACAACAGAGTGACTTTCACCATACAATCACAAGTTGGTTCCCTGTGCAAGTGATTCTCAGCCAGGAAGAGTTCTGAGTCTGGAGAAATCAGCGTGACGAGTTCCATGTTCACCCCAGGGTCTCTGGGGTGGAACTCCTCTGAAAAATGCACAGCACTCTTTTGGGGATGGTTTGGTCAATGTTTACGGAGTGACTTCTGGGTATATCCCTCATTAGGAATGAGAAACATGTACCAGCTAATGGTGCGCTAAGCGTCCCTTCACTTAGGAGGCGGGGAAGCAGGTGGGATTAGTTACCAGACCAGTCCTGGTTAACTAGAGGGCTGGTAGGGCCCACTTCTGGGCTTCCCAGGTGGTGCTAGTTGTAAAGAACCCACCTGCTAATGCAGGAGGCTTGGGTTCAATCCCTGGCTCAGGAAGATCCCCAGACGAGGGCATGGCAACCCACTCTTGCCTGGAGAATGTCATGGACAGAGGAGCCTGGAGGGCTACAGTCTACAGGGTGGCAAAGAGTCGGACATGGCTGAAGCGACTCAGCACGCACACACAAGGGCCCACTTCTGGGTCCTAGGCCTCCATTCCAATGTGCTCCTTCATGCTCCGCTATGTCCTTCCCCTAGTTCAACCTCAACTGCTCCCTTACAGAAGGACTGGTACCTGGCAGCTCTAGTGCTTCTCTTAGCGACTGCAGGATCTGCTCCAGCTGCTGGGAGAGGGTGGTGTGGCTGACTACACAGTCCTCGGTGAGGCTGGGCCAACACGTCTGAAGCAGCTCAGCAATGCTGCACCGTGGGGGACCTCCTCCTTTATCCTCTCCACTCTCTATGGAGAGCAAACGAGAAAGAAAAAGTCAGGTCTGATGCTGACCCAATGTTCTGAGTTCAGGAGATTAAAAAAAAGGTAGTTAAGCAGCTCACCTGATTTGATTTGCCCGGCTGACACAAGTGGGTAATTGAGAATCTTACTGATCTGCTGAAGAACGCCTGGAAAACCTCGAATGCCATCAGCATTGATGAATACGTGGTCTAGCCGGCGACCTGGAAATGGATGAATCAAGAGGGAATGCAGAAAAAACATAAGGTACTTTCAGAGATGGAAAGTCCTGTATTTATGTGTAAAGTTTTATCTCCTTTAATACTAAGGGGGAGGTAGATGCTGTGCTGGTTGAATAGACCAGTAAACCTGGTGTATTCCATGCTTGTGGTTCCAGGGCTATCTGTGGCAAGGTGCCTCAGCTGTCCACAGCAGCAGACCCAGAAGCTCTGGTATTCCTGGGGAATTGCTGTTCCAAGTCAACCAGGCACTTCCTGTGGATCTGCCTTGGTACTTTTCTTAGTTGAGAATTTGAGCTGGGATCCAGTCTCGTCTAATTGTTTTAAATGGTATCCTGATATCCTGACTAGACTATAAAGAACTTTATGTAGAGATTATTCCTTATACTGCTCTTGTGCTCCATTAACTTCAGATAATCAGGAGATGCAGTAGGTACTAAATTAATTCCTGATTGGCATGAAACCAGCTTGCCTGAATATTACATAATCTTCATTCATTTTAGAATATAAGTGCTAGACGAGGGGGAAGTAAACTGTTCAGTAAAGACAGCATTGTGTATGCCACAGTACACTTTCTTAGAAGGACTATGTCAGCATTAAAGGATTTCAAGCCAACAGCTCAGAAGTGATTTGGAAGGGCGTGCATGAAAGAGTTAACACAGAAGGCCTGAGACTGCTATCTGCAGAAAGGCCTGCTGGCAAGGCTGGTCCTTGGCTGGCATCTCTGAACTTGACTGGTAGATGCTTTTCTACACTGACAAAATTTTCCCTAAATGATGGAAGTGACTGATAGTGCCCAAACTGTTTGTACAGTGTGGTTTATGCTGAACACCTGCCTTCCTTCCGAGAGTCTGGAAGTTTGGTACATGTTGGGCAGAAGGTGCCTTTGTCACCAGCCCCCAATAAAAACCTTGGGCACTGGGTCACTGATGAGCTTCCAGTAGACAACATTTCACATTTGTTTACTGTCACAACTTACTGCTGGAGGAGTTCAGTACGTCCCGTGTGACTCCAGTGGGAGAGAATTCCTGGAAGTCTATGTCTGGTTTCCTCCAGACTTTATCCCATGAGCCTTTTCCCTTTGCTAATTTTGCTTTGTGTCCTTTCGATGATATAATTTGTAGCCATGAGTATGACTGTATGCTGAGTCCTGTGAGCTCTCCCAGCGAATCACTGAACCCAGGGATAGATACTCATATCACACCTGTTCACCATTCCTCCCTCCGTATTACTCAGAATACGTTCCTTTCTCTCTGCCTCGTCAGTCCTTCCAGTGTTGGGTGTGTGTATCAAGGATGGGTGGGGAGTAACACTTTGCCTAATTCTTTCTTCACATTCCTCTACGAATTCCATAGACACATTCTGGGATATTATTAACCTCAAGGTACAATCCTCCCCTTAAATGTGATCCACTAAAATTTTCCCTTATACCTGGTGTACAAGTTTGAGACCCAGGTTTAAAGTTAAGTGGGATTCACTGTGGAGGAGGTATACAGTTTAGGGGCACAAATTCCATTTGTACCATTTTTGGAAGGCAACTATATTCACCACTGTATCACCAATGCCATTTGAACCAGTTTTGAATGTTTATCTCTTCCTTGAGTTTATCTATAAACCAGAAGAAAATTTCCCCAAATGACTGTAGACTATTATGTCTGTTAAGAAGGTGAGATTCTTGGGCTTTCCTGGTGGCTCAGTGGTAAAGAATCCGCCTGCCAATGCATGAGACACGGGTTTGATCCCTGATCTGGGAAGATCCCACATCAGTTCAGTTCAGTTCACTCAGTCGTGTCCGACTCTTTGCGACCCCATGAATCACTGCACGCCAGGCCTCCCTGTCCATCACCAACTCCTGCAGTTCACTCAGACTCACATCCATCGAGTCCGTGATGCCATCCAGCCATCTCATCCTCTGTCGTCCCCTTCTCCTTCTGCTCCCAATCCCTCCCAGCATCAGAGTCTTTTCCAATGAGTCAACTCTTTGCATGAGGTGGCCAAAGTACTGGAGTTCCAGAGCAAATAAGCCCTCATGTCACAACTATTGAGTCTGTGCTCTAGAGCCGGGGAGCTACAACTACTGAATCCCTCACGTGCTACAGCCTACACTCTGCAATAAGAGAAGCCACTGTAACGAGAAGGCCAAGCACTGCATCTAGAGAGTAGCCTGGCTCTCTGCAACTAGAGAAACAGCGAAAACCCAGCACAGCCAAAAATAAAATAAATTAACAAGAAAAGAAGGCGAGACTCTCAATAGACTAGTCACCAGAATGGACATGAAGAAATAAAGAAACAATCCTTTCTCCTTGTCCCTCCTTCCCCAGTAACTTTCTTCCTGTACAATTATCAAGCATCTCAGAACAAAGGGGTCATGTGAAAGAAGCATACTCACCCCGACTCTCAAGGCTGCTGTTAAGGCGCCGTTCAGCTGTTTCTAAGAGCTGCTTGCCGGTTTTCCAGAGCTGGCACTGGGAGCAAGCCAGGTCAAATGCAGCCATGGCGGGCGGGCTGAGGTCTTCCAGAACCTCTTTCAGGGGAGCAGTGAGCTCCACAGGGCTACTGCTTATCCAAAAGTCCTCCTGGAGCGTGGGGATGGGGTCTCCAGAGGTGCTCAGCAGCTTGTCGGTCACATCAGAGATGGAATAAAATACCATCCCTGGACACCCAGCGGTTGGGGGTAAAAGGCAAGAGGTTAAAATGATGCTCACTACCACTTTTATATTGAGAAGTAGTTATAAGGTCAGGAGGAGTAAGGGTTTCTTCCAGATTGGGCCTAAAAGTAGGCTGAGAGAGAATGTGGTAGGTCTGTGTGTACTCATCTGAAAAGATCTCTAAAATATATTGCTAAAAAACCAAAGCAGAAAATAGTACTTGTTATAAAAGCCCATTCATACTAAAAACAAAGAGCATATGCATATATTCTTTTGAATCTGTAAAGAAAATTTCTGGGAGCATATAGAAGGGGCAGTGTGAGATGCTAACTTGATATATAATATATACACCCTAGATCAGCAAAAGATGTAAAAACATGGGACAAGATTCCACTTTCAAGAAACAATGAAAGGATGAGCTCTTTCTGCACTACAGAAAGGTTGGGCCTGGAGATCTGAGAATCCCAGGCTATAGATTTTGGACAAAACTTCCTCACTTTTTAGGAACGTAAAATAATCCCTGAAAAACTACATGGGAAAAAGATACTGTAATCAATTCCCCAAAGCTCAAGATAATGGCCATCAAAACCCATAGTGGAAACTGCATTCACACTCCTCAGTAAAAGTCATGTAGGAGAGGCTTAATGGAACAGTTTGAGCGGCAGGTAAGCGACCCCTGTGGTCAGCAAAGTTGGCCGCAGCTAGAAAATGACTTGGGGGGTGTCAGGACTGCTGTTCTTCAAGGCAAGTGTCCTGCCCTGGTTTCTGTCATCTTTACACTGAGCCTCTGGTTTGGGCAATTTCTCGCCCACACCCTCCTCCCCCAATTCCCTCAGCACCCAACAAGAGGGAAGCCGGACCTGCGGCTGCAGCGCTGCCGATGGCCTGCAGGGTGGAGCGGCCACTTCCTGTTCTTCGGATGGTGCTGCTGCCCCCATCTGAGTTCTGGTTTTCAATTTTATGTTCTACTCGGGCCAGCTCCTGGATCACCTCCTGATAGCGCTCCATGAACATCAGCTCCCCAGAACTGTGTGAAGACTTCAGGTCAAAGGTGAACACCACCTGTCACAGGAGAGAGAAAGGAGTGTGGCTTTCGGTGGGCCTGCTGGAGTGGGGAGAGTCTACAGATCTGAAATCTTGCCAGTCATCAGCCGCTGGCCCTGAGACAGCTGCTTTGCGGGGCTGGAAGAGTGCTGGATGTGCAGAGAGTAAATCAAACGTAGAAATAACTCATAAAAGTCAGCAAGAGAGTCACCAGAGCCCAGCAGAATATAGGCAAATGATGTGGACAATTTCAAAGAGAAAATGCACGTGACTAATACACTGATGGAAAAATGCCTCCCTTTCCAAGTAGGATTCCTGTATTTCTCACAGCCTGCACACAATCCTCTTAACGTTCCAGGAGGCAGCACAAGCAGGTATTACATTGAACTCCAGTTTTCAGGTGAGGCTATCAAAGCTCAGAGAGAGTAGCTCAGAGGGAGTAAGGGTCTTTCCGATTTTTAAATTTTAAATTCAGAGAATTTAAAAGTCATCCTACTGTGCATCTATCATAAGGACAAAGTGTAAAAATAAACTCTCAGGGGGTGGTGGTAGAATGAACTGTCACAATCTTTCTTGAAAAGCAATTTGGCAATCTATGGAGCTTTAAAAATGTTTATATTCTTTGACTCAGTCATTTTTAAGAGAAACTTTAAGGAAAAAATTCCAAAGTCTTAATGTGTAAAGGTGATAATCTTTACACTAGTTATTACAATGATTACAGGATTGAAAATAATGGTCAAACGCAGCTACATGATCAGATACAGTCACTAAAATCAGTTACAGAGCAAATACTTGTAAAAAAGGCACTGAAATTTTAGATTTAAAGTGATCTTGGCTCTATATAAAGGTCACATATATTTCAAAAAGACATTGGCAAAAAATATACTTTTATCTTTAGTATTGGTTGCTCTGGATAATAAGATTAAAACTAATTTTATTTTCTGGTTAATACGTTTTGGCATTTTCTTATATGCACAACTTGCTTTGTAACCAGGTTGAAAAACTTCTATTAAAAAAGAAAAACAGAAAAGAAAAACTCAAATTCTCAGAAAAGGAAGTGAGCACTTTAGTGGTAAAGCATCAGGGACCTCATAACTGACTTCTCAGTTTGGGTGTCAGAAAGAACTGGCATTCTATTTCTTGTTAAAAATGGTCTGCACAGTGATTTCTAACTATATAAAACCACATATAGAGTTCAGAGAAGGACTACAAGGAAAGATATAACAATCTTTCAATGTTTTGATTGCCGCCCAATGTTTTATCTTGCTAAAACACCATTTAAGAAAACAAATGATTCAACAGCTTAAATCTCCCCCTGGCTGGATCTTGAAATCCACAGTGCTCAAGATGGGGTTCCATATATGCAAACTCCCTCCTGCTTCTCCTGCTGGAATCGCGCC
This sequence comes from Ovis canadensis, assembly GCF_042477335.2. Lineage (NCBI taxonomy): Eukaryota > Metazoa > Chordata > Mammalia > Artiodactyla > Bovidae > Ovis > Ovis canadensis. The sequence goes on from NC_091251.1 coordinate 90,016,278, forward strand.
CTCGGTGCACCCCAGGCTCTGGCTGCACACACATCCGCCTCTACCTGTGGCCCCACGGGTCCCAGACGGTAAAAGGCTGCCCTAGTGCTCCTTCCTGTGACGAGGTAAGGCTGAGGCTCCTAACACCTGTTGCACAAGACCCCGCCTCACCTGGTGGGCTTCTGCAAAGTTCCCCCGGAGGATGCAGGATGCCAGCAGTGACTCAGGTGGGGAGAACATCATGGGGATGAGTGAACTGTGAGGTTGGGGCTGCAATCGGCCCTCCAGCTCATTCTTCCCAGATGCAGCACTCAGACTTCCCTCTGTTGGGACACAGGGACATGGGCGGCCACAGCAGGGAGAGAAATTGAGGACAAACTATTCTGTCACCTGCTGCCAAACTCCTATCCTTCTCAAAGTCCTCTAAAAGGGCTGTAAATAGATCTTGATTTTTCCTCAAATGAAGGGCACACCTATGCTATCGTCTTCTTCTCTTCTTAAATTTGAAGTACAGTTGAAGAATAGTTAATATTGCATTACTTTCAGGTGCACAGAAAGTGGTTTGGTTATATATACTCTTTTTAAAAATTCTTTTCCATTACTGGTTATTATAAGATAATAAGTATAGTTCCCTGTGCTACCTACCCAGTAAATCCTTGTCTATTTTACATATGGTAGTGTGTATCTGTTAATATGCTATCATCTTTAAATAAGACTTATGTACCAACTACTTTCCTTGGGTATTTACTTCTGTTTCTCTCTACTGATGGGTAACTCAGCTGATAGGGAAATAGCCTCTTCACTGCTGAACACAAGCAAGAACTGCTCAGTCCAAGGTTTCACACCAGGGGGTATGACAATTCTATCAGGGCAAAGTTACGGGAAGTTGGCAACTGGTAGGGACACCGATACCTGAAGTACTTGTACTCAGTTCACTACTCGTATTTTCCAGGGATGATTTGGAACCTTTGTCCCGGTCATCTAGAGGTATTAGGAAGAAACAGAGAAAATCAACCATCAATACCTTACAGTGCAGAAAGTGGGAGGTGGCTTGAAAGCTGAGATCTAGGTAGAGCGAAAAGATAATGAGTAGTTACTACCCCAGTGGCTCCTTCTACAGCAAAACACCAAGTTCCTATGGACCTATATATATATATGCATATATATATATATACATAATTTTTTCCCCCCAGTGGTGAGTCTTTATTCCTTTTAGCTGAGCTGTATTGCTCCCCTTGCAGGGAGGAGACTTTCCTCCTATCTCAGTCCAGCTGCTCCTTCTGAGTGCCCTGAGAAATGGGGATCCATCTTCTTAGTCTCATTCTAGAAGGCTCCAGGCTTCCTCAGCTGATGGTCCGCCTCCCCTCCAGCACAAAGATACACCTAGCAACAAGCTCCAGGGCGGGGTGCTGGCCCTGGCAGAGGAGCAGGGTCAGGAACTGGGGTGAGAGAAGCGACTCAGAGTCTGGCTGAAGATGCTAGAGCAGCAGCTGCAGGGGTGGGCCCAAGAGGTGAGAGAGAAAGCCCTGGCTGGACCCCTTCCTGGGCACACTGATGGCCCCAGGGCAGGTTTAATACGATCCCAGTGCTCATTTGGGTAGAAGCTTATACCAGTGGTTAACAAGTTCTGGGTCTCAGAGCCCCAGGAGCTTTCAAATTACTTCTAGGGGTCACCGACCCCCATCTGCCCACTAAGCACTGTCAACAGTCTTAAAAAAATAAACACAGTCAAAAAACCAAAAAGAGTCAAAGATAGTAAAAAAATAAATAAATAAAAGCACAACTACTATAGCCAGGAAGCAGTAGGGTGCCAAAGAGGGTCACAAAAGTTTTTGGACATAGAAAAGGTGGTCCTAGTGCTTGAAAGAGTAGGGAACCAAAGTATAAGGCCAGGCAGGCTGAAGACTACGATATTGAAAGCCCTGGAGAAAAAGCATCTTCTTCTCAACACTTCCTTTCCTGAAGTGCTGGGGCTTTCAAGGGAAGCTTGCTATTCCTTGCTGTGATCAATATGTAATTCGAGGGTAATGTCAGGCCATGTAAGGCAGCCTCCTTGGCTTACTGTGGGGAAGGGACAGACAGCTGTGGGAAAGAGAAAATGAACTATGCATTTGGGGTTGGATCAGCCAGGTGAATGCAAACTATGCCTTTTGACTCCAATTAACTGAGTCACTTAAGGGGCTCAGCTTGTAAGTTTTCTATGTTTCCCTCTCCGTATCTTCCAGCCTGGCCAGGATGCTTGCATCTCTCATTGCCACTTATCTAAAGCCAACTTATTCGTCCATGTTTGGTTCAATAGTCAACTCTTTTCTAAAACCTGTTTCTCTGCCTTTTCAGGCTATGCTGACCTTCCCTTCCATGAGATCTCTTCTGTTTTCAGGCCATGCCACTGGGCAGTTTAAGTTTTTCATGGGTATTGTCTATGGAGGTAAATTATAAATTCTTCAAAGGCAAAGTCCTGGTTTATGCCTCATTCACCTCTCTCAAAATACCCAGTATTTTTTAGGGCATGGTAAACTATTTAAGAATTACCTGTTAATTATTTAAAAATGAACAAAAATCATAATGGAATATGACTATCCAAAATTTAATACTTCTGTATAATGCTCAATAGACAAAATGCAGCAAAGCTTGTAGCACATAATGACAGAATATTTTCCTTCAGGTATAAAGAGCTTCTTACAATTCAACAAGAAAGACAAACCCAATAGAAAATATGGACCTGAGACTGAAAATTATATACAGCTAATAAATATATGAAAAGACACAATCTCAAACTAAAAATTAGTATTAAATTAATGACACACTATTACTATACTAATCATATTGGCAAAGATTAATACTACTTTTTTTTTTTTTGATACTGCTCACTTTTGATGAGTGTATATTTAAACAGGCTTTTATATACAGATGGTGGGAATGTAAATTGGCCTGCCTTTTTGGGGGGCGGTTTGTTACGTCTATATTTTGTACCCACATATACTTTGACTTTCTGTTAAACTACTGTCTATATTATAGATATATTCATACAAGTATGCACACACATACATACAGGGTTGTTTACTGTAGCATTGTTTATAGGAGCAAAAAACTAGAAACAATTTAAATGCCCACAAAAGTGTATGTAGGACAATGGACTCCTAAGCAGTCTTTAAAATAAGTGAAGTGACTTCTCAATACGGAGTATGATACATTTACATATGTAAGAGGATGCAAGTGAAAAAAGAAAGTTGCAGCTCTCGATATACAGTAACAATGAATCTATATATCTTCCCAGGTGGCACTAGCGGTAAGGAACCTGCCTGCCAATGCAGGAGATGCAAGAGACCCAAGTTTGATCCCTGGGTTCGGAAGATCCCCTGGAGGAGGGCACAGCAACCCAGTTGAGTATTCTTGTCTGGAGAATCCCATGAACAGAGGAGCCTGGAGGGCTATGGTCCATAAGATCACACAGGTGGACACAACCGCAGCAATTTGGGGCACATATATATAAAATGATATATATGTTTGCAGGGAGTGGGATTAGGATAATCTTAGACCACTTTTTTTTGTACTTTATCTGGAATTGCTCTAAGATACTTTATCTTTGGGTGGTCCAGTGGTTAAAGACTCCACATTCCCAGCACAGGGGGCCCAGGTTGGATCCCTGGTCAGGGAACTAGATCCCACATGCCACCACTAAGACCTAGCACAGACAAATAAATAAATAACAATTTGAAAAAAAGATACTTTAAGAATTGCTTGACTCTTTTATCTTTAATACTAGACAAGCAGCAATACACCATCTGCCTGGTGCATGGGATGGAGGCGGGGGGTAGCTCTTTGGATTACCTGCCCGGCTCTTTCTTGTCCGACGACCCCGGCGGAGACTGGGGTGCCGTGTGGTGATGGGTCGGTATCTTCGGGAGGGTTGTTCCTCTGAAACAGCAAACCCAGTGGGTCATATGGGAGGGTGACCAATCTTTTTTCTAACTGATGTATCACTGCTGCTGTACAGTATTATATAAGTTACAGGTTATATATAATATATAATGTAATATTGTATGTTACAGTTGTACAATATAGTGATTCACAATTTTTAAAAGTTATGCTCCATTTATAGTTATAAAATGTTGGACCTATTCCCCGTATTGTACGATATATCCTTGTAGCTTATTTTATACCTAACCGTTGTACCTCTCACTCTCCTACTGCCCCTCTTCCCTTCGAGGGTTACCAGTTTTGAGTTGGTGCACCTCCTGGGGTAATAACAGGGAAGATCTGAACCGGACTGTGAGCCGTGGAGCAGTCCCCGAGTTCTGAGAGGGGTGGTTCTGGTGATGTGTCGGGAGCTAGTTGGCTCTACGTACTCCTAGTTCTCTCCCGTATTCCCGAGATGTTTCTTCCACCTCCCCTTCTGTTATCTCCTCTCACCTGAGCCCTGGATGCTGGTCACCACCTTGTACCTCCACTGGGCCTCCGAGAGAACCTTGGAGAACTGGTGCAGACGACTCTGCAGTCCATCTCTGCTGCCCGCGCCACTCTGGCCTTCCAGCAGCTTTGGCTGCTCAGGGGGACCGTGGCTGCTCAGCTCATCCAGCTGCTCCTGGAGCAGCCTGAGGAAGGCCCCTATCGCAAATTCATCAGCCAGGAACCCACTGACACCGCTCGTAAAGTGCTTTAGGTCCAAAAAGCTGTGCCCATGAGGCTCCGGGGAACTGTCTTTTGGCTCTGGCTTCGGACAGCTTGGAACTGTGTAGGCCAGGCTCCTGGCGGTACCCAGGGCACCCTGTTCTGACTTCCTCTCAGGCTGTGCTACGTGCTGAGGGCTCTCTGACGGGGACCTCAAACCCAGCGGGCCCTTCCCCTCAACATCATCGTCCTCAGCGTAGTCCTCGGGCAGGTGAGGCTCTGGGTGAAGATCGGCAGAGGTGATGAGGAGCAATGAGAAGATGTTTTCTAGAAGTTCCAGGCACAGAGAGTCAGGAATACTGCACAGATACTGTTGACACCTGGCCAGGTATGTTGAGAAGGGATCTGAAGCACCTGAAGCAGCATGGATGAGAGAAGAGGCCGGAGAAGGAAAGAGAGAGAATGCAAACATTAGAAAGAGTACTTGCCAGACTCAAACACTCTCCCAACTTTAACTCATTTCTTTCTTTGTAATGACTCAGGGAACTGTGGTTACAGTCAGAAGAATGAGAGACCGCTGAGCCATGTCTTCACGATTTGCAGAAAGATTTTGTTCCCTTAACTAAAAGCACAGCTGACTGAGCACTCACCATTTTGTTTCTGCTTTTTGAAATTACATTTATTCCTCATCTCGGAGAAGCACTCCATATTTCAGTTCCTACAATGAAGACAGCCTGGAGACTCCTTATCCCTCATTTCCCATTTTCATTCACTGTTACACTACAGGTGACCACAGGCTACCCAGATCGCTTAAGACATACTCACTGGTCAAAAATGACCATGCTTAGAGGTGAAGGTCTATTCCAAAGCTGCAAGGGAGAGATATTTGAAGGTAAGGAGTTGCAAGTTACTAAGAAAAATGGGAGAGAATAGGACAGAAGGTTCTTTCAAACTGTAGGCTGTGACCCAAGACACTGACTTGGCTGCATTTGAACAAATGAAATAAAACAGAAAAATAACCTGGAGTGTGCTCTGTATGGAAGGGTAAGCAATGTTTCTTGAAAATTATTTCAGTTTTGTGGTTGTTTAGTTGCTAAGTTGTGTCTCTTTTGTGATCTCCAAGGACTGTAGCCTACCAGGCTCCTGTCCATGGGATTTCTTAGGCAAGAATACTGGAGTGGGTTGCAATTTCCTTCTCCAGGGGAGCTTCCCTACTCAAGAGATCGGACCTGCATCTCCTGTAGTGGCAGGCAGGTTCTTTACCACTGAGCTACCACGGCAGCCCTATTTCAGTTTATATGTTAAATATATACATACACATAAAAGCACAGATTATATACCTAGGTACAAACTGAAGTGATGTAAAATACTGTGGGTTGAATTTAAAAAAAAAAAAGCATTTGGAAAACATGGTACTAGATCAGACTCTGAGAAGTTATACAAATCACTTGCTTTCTCCATGTCCCTTTGATTCACAGAGGCTGATACAAGGAAGAAATTAATTGTGGGCATAATAAAAGGCCATCTTCCAATCCTGGTGGAAAAGTATTCCCACGCAAAGAGCCTCCTGGGGCAGGTTGTGGCCAGCTTCTGCCGGGGAAGGGGTGAGGGCGGTGCTGTACCTGGGGAGGAGAGAGGATCGTTCACGGGCTCTGCAACTGAGGCCAGGTCGTCAGAGGGGCCGTCTTTGCACTGCCGGCACTGTGAGTGCTGGTGTGAGCTGACGCACAGGGCATAGATGGCGTACTTCATGGCACAGAAGCTCCGGTAGAGAGTCAGGCTCTGACTCTGGCTCAGGTGTGCGGGGATGAGGGCGTCAGCTGAATCTGAATTGCAGACAGAAACAGGCAGAACTTCAGGGTTGCTCTTTTTAGGCTAGGGCCACACTCGGGGCTGAAGCACAGAGATATCAAGCTACTAGACCCCTAAGTGTTCTTACTCTCTTTCTTTTTGGGCAGTGTGATGGGTATCTCTTCTGGGTCTTGTTTCCTACTCAACAACAATGTCTAGTCCCCGTTTCCTTTTCCCCACCAACTTCCCCTCTACATGTCTGTTCAACCAGGTCTTCTGGCTATTTAACAAGTTTTCCCCTCGCATTTCTTAAAATATTTGTTTTTCCTTTTTTAAATAGTTAAAACTTGTAAAAGTTTACTCTACTTTTAGAATGCCGCATTATATTATCCAAGAGGAGGCTGAAAATGTGTTTAGATCAAGAAACAAGAGAGCAAAGGTAATACAAAATTTTTTAAAAAATTGATATTTTTAGGAAAGCCCCAAAGCAGACATCATGGGAAAAAAAATACAAACTCTGTGGAGATTCCTTTACACTTAATAATTTATATTTTTTTTATTAAAAATTTATTTTGAACTTAGGAAGCAGGGTCCCACAATCTTTACAGATTCTCTAAACATCTTAATCTAGCCCAAATTATTTCCATAGAAGTACAACCTGTTTAAAGAAATAAAGCAAAAAGAAGAAAAAAAAAATCAGCCACAATCCTACCAGCTGAACACAACCACTGTTAGGTACATTCTGGTTTAACCCTTCATACTTTTGTGTACAAGTGTATGTGTTTAAGTTGAATGTGACAACATTTTATATACAATTTACTTTTTCTACTTCTTACAAATCCCTTAGAGCATAAGCACTGGACTATGTTTCTTTATAAACTAAATCTCTGCTGGCTGCATATAGTTCTACCATATGAACCCTCTGTCTAGGCATATTCTTCAAGGGACACTGGAGTAGTTAGGGATGCTTTGCTACTACAATGTTGGAACAGGTTTCCTAGTGATCACTTCTCAGAAGCTCGGCCTTGCCAAGGTCAGGGTAATAAACAGAACAAGGTCAATATTGTTCTATGGCCTTGACCTTTTCATGGCATTACTGCCCAGAGCCAGGACTTGCAAGCGCCCAGAGAGGGAGTGGCTCCAACACTGTTGTGCCAGAAGCCACTCTTGCCTCAGCCTGTACTGTGTGACACGCTCAGTCGTGCCCAGCTCTTTGCAACCCCACGGACTGTAGCCTGCCAGGCTTCTCTGTCCATGGGGATTTTCCAGGCAAGAATACTGGAGTAGGTTGCCATGCCCTCCTCCAGGGGGTCTTCCCAACCAAGGGATCGAACCCACATCTCCCTCATTGTAGGCGGATTTTTTACCCTCTGAGCCCCCAGGGAAGCCCAAGAATACTGGAGTGGGTATCCTATCCCTTCTCCAGGGGATCTTCTCGACCCAGGAATTGAACCGGTGTCTCCTGCATTGCAGGCAGATTCTTTACCAGCTGAGCTACCAGGGAAGCCGTGCCTCATCCTAGTCCAGCCCTATTATCACTTCTCTCTTGCCTCTTCCAAGTTCAAGATCTGAGTGTGTCCTGTGACAGAATTCAAATGCTTCTTCGGAAGATTTCTGTACCTGAATGTGGAAAATAGAGTTCCAGTTCTTTTAGGAAATCTGCTAAAGTTGTCTACATTTCTTAAAAAAAAAAAAAGGGAATGTAGTTAACATTAGCTGTAGAGTTAGTGGTAGGTCCTTTAAAAAAGTAACTGGTGGGGTGGGATGAATTGGGAGATTGGGATTGATGTATACACACTACTGATACTATGTATAAAATAGGTAACTGGTGAGAACCTCCTAGAGAAGGAAATGGCAACCCATTCCAGTATTCTTGCCTGGGGAAATCCCATGACAGAGGAGCCTGGTGGGCTATAGTCCATGGGGTCACAAAAGAGGCAGACATGGCTGAGTGACAAACAGCAACAATGAGAACCTACTGTAGAGCACGGTGAACTCTACTCAATGCTCTGTGGTCACCTAGATGGGAAGGAAATCCCCAAAAGAGGGGATATATGTATACATATAGCTGAGTCTGCTGTAAAGCAGAAACTAACATAACCTTGTAAAGTAATTATACACCAATAAAAATTAATTTACAAAAGTAAAGCAAAGCAGTATCTAGGCTGAAAGACATCTACTGCCATATGAAAATGTGTGTTTCTCTCAAAGGTAAAGTCCCTGGCCTGTGTAGTAGATTGAGACCACAGTATCTTACGATTTTTGAGGGCTGAAAGAAAGAGCTTGCTACGAGGGCTCTGAATTTACAGCAAAGATCTAAGGTTAAAGTAAGGCTTTGTTACTGTTTAAGGCAAGTGTTTCTTTGAAAAGAAAAACTCTAAAAAAGTTTGAAAAAGAATCTTCTAAGAGAAAAATCCTACCTGTTCAATAGACTATGAAGAAGATACAGGAGGGAAGGCAGGCACAAAATGTGCTATGAGACAGCTAATGGACCTTGGAGACTCACCAAGAACTGGCATAAATACTGCCAGTGACAATGCTGTGAATTCAGAGGGCAGTTCCTAATTCCATGGAATGAGGGTATGCTTGTGGTTCCTGAGCTGGATCCCTATGGGACTGCTCTCATAGGATTCCCTTGGCCTCACCTAGAAAGGGGAAGGTGTCCCTACATCTCATAATCTGATTGGGGCAAATAGCACTAATTTAGAAGGTACCTGCTGGACCACCCATCTTGACAGATCCCAGCAATCATGCTAAATAAATCTTGTGCTAAAAGAAACATGTGTAATACTGTCCTGGGGGGAACCCTGTCTAGGTCACTCCTTCACCAACTCACCGTGCTCTTGCTGGAGGTCCTTGGCTGGCACCTTCTGTAGGAGCTTGAGAACATCTTCCTCCCTGAGGGCTGGAAGGTTTGTAAGGTGATGGAGAGAGTAGAGCACTGAGTGGCTGTCTCCACCATGTAAATGACACAAGAGATCTCTCTTTGGTATGGGGGTGCTGAAAGCAAAAATTGGGAGGATGGAAGGGGAGACAGTTTAAATAATTGCTTGAGAAAAGACCAGTCTCCGTTTCCTCTTATTCTTTCTCTCTGGCTTGGAACACCACAGGTTTCACTTCCCCGAACACTAAATTTCAGATGCACCATGACAGAGGATAGCATTTGTTTACCCTCAGGGAAGGACATCTATCAAACCAGCTTTTTACTTGTCTACAAAGGATCTAGGAAGGGCCTTTGTGGTCAGCAAACTCTAAAAAGGGCTCGCAGACTACGCTTCCTAATTTCTGCAACCTTCATAGCTGAGATCCAACAGGAGCTTCTCTGCTTTTCTTTGAGTCAGGGCCCCTCGCTACTTCCACCTCTGCTGGTAAGGCGGGTGAAGAACAAAACAGGAACTCAGATTTAGGGAGGACTACATGCATTGCAGAAGGAAATGGCAACCCACACCAGTGTTCTTGCCTGGAGAATCCCAGGGATGGGGGAGCCTGGTGGGCTGCCATCTATGGGGTCGCACAGAGTTGGCCAGGACTGAAGCGACTTAGCAGCAAGGCTAAGTTATCAGGAAAACACAGGACCTCACACACATTTCAACAGGCAGTTGTTGAATAAAAGTGTGACTTAAGATAACATGTAGCTAAGGATGCGGACCATGCCCAAAAGCTGTGTGATTCTAGGCTTAACACTTACTTAACACTTCTGAGCTTCAGGGGTCCCACCTTTAAAATGAGGATAACTTTGGTGTCTATCTCACAGGATTAGGGTCAAACTCATTATGTAAAGGGCTTAAAGAAATCCTTGGTATACAGAAAGTGCTCAGGAAACACAAGCTTTTGTTTTTGTTATCACTGTCATCCTTAAATTATCCTCTAGTTATGACCTTGTGGCTGTAGTGAAGATCATCACTACTTATGTTTCTTTCCTGGTTTAATAGTTGGAAAAACTACTTGTTGTGGGTTAATACTGTCAACTCAAGACATTTATGGGGAAGATATGTTAAAAAGGCCACATGCATAGATTGTGGGGTCAAGTGTGCCCAGCGGTGGGAAGGGGGCTGGCGGTGCAGAACCGTACCTGCTCTGCTGTACACACCACTCCAGGACCTCCAGGTGAGCCCACAGCCCATCACAGGCATCCCTCAGGAGCTTATCACAGCCATGGTCCTGCATTGATACAGGAGAAGAAAGAGATGCTGACTCAGGCACCTGGGGTCAGAGGCTGTGACCTACTTCAGGACCCTGCCCCAGCCCAAAGCCTCATCACATACATTTCTGGAGGAGTTTGGGCCGCAGCGTGAGTTACCTGGGTCCTGTGGAGTGTCTGGAGCAGGCTCTTGGCTGACGCTAGGCTCTGGCAGTGTGTCCAGCCCAGGAGCACAAGCAGTCTGCTGAGAGGCCTGAATTCTCTACTGAGCAGGCAGCCAAGACTTGGGAAGTCTTCCTCCTTCAGTAGGGTGAGTGCTGTTACCTGGAAGCCAAAGGAGATGGCTAGAGGACTTGCTGCACATCAGGGTGAGAAGATTTTCCGTTTAGAAGGTAGGTTTCCAACAATGCCAGAAGTGGCCAGTTGTTCAGAAAATGTTTACAGAAATACTAGACTGTAAGCTTCCTGAAGGCAGGGACTGCTGTTGTATCTCCAGATCCTAGCATAGGATGTAGCAGACTAAGTTAATAAATAATTGTTGAATTAAACTTGAGCTCAGCTGCAATCTGGAAGAAGGGTAATTAGATTCCCCTGTCAATTAGGCAACATGTTGCTGCCACTGTCTCTTCTTCCTCACACCCTCCAGAAAGCTTACACATAGCTGCCCAAGGACAGATACGAAATGAAACGCTGGCAGTTCTAAATATGAATGATACTGGTTCTCAGAGCCTTCTGGAACTGTGAGATGGACACAAACTAGATGACTTACCACTAATTAAACTGCTTTGCACTGGACAGATGAATGGGCAAGAAAGGAAGAATGAAAAAAAACCCTGGAAAGGATCCCTGGGAACTTGTGTGATGGAGCATCACTGAGTTTGACTTACCAGGATCTGCTCGAGGAAGTGCTTGTTGTTGCTCAGGCAATAGAAATAGGCCAATTTCCAGGCGTGGGCTGGGTCAGGATCGGAGAACAAGGCTAGCATTACCCGCTCAGGATCAAGAGGATCCGGTGGGACTGAAAATTAACAGACAGCCCAACTGATGTGAGAGTTCACTCTTTCAAAAAGTTACACCAGATTTTCTACACTTCTGTCTTAAAGACTCTATTCTTCTCTTGGTGTGTATGCTCAATTCATCAGTTGTGTCTAACTCTTTGCAACCCCATGGCTCCCCTGACCAGAATCCTCTGTCCATGGGATTTCCCAGGCAAGAATACTGGAATGGGTTGTTATTTCCTTCTCCAGAGGATCTTCCTGACGCAGGGATTGAACCTGCAACTTTTGTGGCTCCTGCATTGGCAGGTGGATTCTTTCCCATTAGCGCCACCTCTTTCCTGCTAGTGTATCATTTTTTCCCCCATCACTCCATCTTGACTACAAAATCCATGCTTTCACAAAGCACAGATGCCCATTTTACAGAACCCTTGCCCATTTTTGCTTAGCTTCTCCCATTAGATTTCTAGAGCAACATGGAAGGCAGGGATTCAGAGGGGCTGAACAGGGTGGAATTGGCAACACAGGAGCTGGACAGGGACACACCTTTTCCCGAGGGCATGGCCTTCTCTGCGTAGGTGTGGCCATACAGAGACACCAGGTCCCGCCCGGCCTTGTGCAGCAGGCAGCCCAGCAGCCGCTCCTCCCGTAGGGGACTCCCCTCAGACCTGCACGCCTCCAGCAGCTCCTCACACAGGAGACGCAGCTCAGCCCCGAGCAGCTCTGCAGGGCAGCGCAGTGTCTGCAGGGCCCCATAGATGGCATCGACTGTCCCTGGGGGCGCAGCGGTAGGGCCCCGCAAAGTTCGCAGTGCCTTTTGAATGAGGTCCACCAGTGCTTTCTGCAGAGGCCAGCCTCGGAGGCCCGCACCATCAACCTCCCCAAGCAGGAGCTCCAGCAGGGCCTGTGCAACCTGGGGGGCCTCCCTCAAGAGATCCCAGAGCACAGAGACAGCTTCTGAGCTGAGCCGAGGGGGCCAGCTCTCCTGCCTCAGGTTTCCATCAAGCACAGGGTCCACTCTGTCTTGTGCTACGACCGCGTACAGCTCCTAAATAGAGGATGAAGAGAGAGATGGGTGGTATGTCCAGAATGTTATCACCTACAAGCCTTGATGTTTCCCTCTTTTCAGTGTACACATGCATGGATATATACAATAGTAGCAGTAGCAAACATTTCTGTAGTCGCTACTATGTGCCAGGTTCTTTAGACAGAAAAATTAATACTTAAAACCACCTTAGGAAGAAGACACTACTATTATCCTCATTTTGAAGGTGTCCTCAAACTAGGGGGTTGAGGCAAAGAGATTTGTCCAAGGCCTCCATCCTCAAGCTAGTCTATCCATACTCCTATCCCCACTGCCCCTGAAACGTACAATGTGACTGCAAGTTCACAGACCAGGTAACAAATTTTTATAAGCACTTAAATTCAATTTTTAAAAGAACACTAGAGACTAGTTTTTAACTCTTGATCTAAATTCCAAGCAAGATTTCAGATACAGCCTGTTCTTTTTTTTTGTTTATTTTTTCTTAACTTTTTATTTTATATTGGAGTATAGCAGATTAACAATGTTGTGATAGTTTCAGGTGGACAGCAAAGGGACTCAGCCATACACATACATGTATCCAATCTTCCCCAAACTCCCCTCCTATCCAGGCTGCCACATAACATTGCAGATACAACCCATTTTTTAATCTTTCCATAAAACCTTCCCCAGTACATCCAACCCACACAACTCTCCCTCCTTACGGGGCTCAGTACCATATGGTTTAGTACATAATTGTGCTATGTGTATATTTCTTTCTTCCCCCACTAGACTGTAAGTCTTTAAAAGGCAAGATCTCTGGAGCCTATAATTTGTTTGGTAGGTTATTTCCCACTCTTCCTTCCTGTGGGTGGTGCTCAGGGATACTTCATTACCTGCCTCCGAGACAGTCAAAGGACCTTGAGTCCTAGTGAAGGTCCCTACCTTAAATCCTACTGTAAATATGTCTTTCATTAGCTGGTGGCCAGGTCATGAAGAAAATAAGCATTAAGCCTCAGAGCATCCCTCATGCACTAGAGGACAGATCTAGTTAAGATTCTGAATCTGCTCCCAGAAAGTGGTTGTGAGGATTAACTATAACATATTCAGTGCACCTGTTACAGAAAAAGGATTTTTTTTTTTTTTCCCCTTGTCTATGGGATTTTTCCAGGCAAGACTAATGGAGTGGGTTGCCATTTCCTTCTTCAGAGCTATACTTAGTATACTTAGTACTTCTGGCCAAAACACTTCTAGGAAGTCTACAATTAGATAAGATTTCCCTATCTCTAAATTTCCTTCAAGGGGCCTCCCCCTGGTCTGGCCTGAGAAAAGTGAACAGCCAACATCCTGAGGGCTTGTTGCTGCTGGATCTGTGAAAGCTGAGCTTCTTGAGTGACTGCACCCCTGGGCAGACAGAGCTGGGGCTCTCTCTCACCTTGAGGATGTCCTCTGAGATGTCACTTGGGAGGTCTTCTGACAATAAAAGAAACTCAAGTTTTCTCCGGAAGCCAGCTGGGAGTAACTTCTAGAAGAATCATAGGAAGGAGGCATAGAGATTAAGAATATGTTTTAAGGGAATTCCCTGACTGTCCAGTGGTTTCACTGTAGTGGGCCTTGGTCCAATCCCTGGCCAGGGATCTAAGATCCCCCACACCACATGGAGCAGCCAAAGAAAAAGACTGTATTTTAGCTGACAATTATAAGTAAGTACTTCTCTCTGGTTCAGCTTATTTCTATTTTCTCTAAGATAAAGTACTTTCTTTTTTGATAAAATGCTAAAAAAAATGCTTTTGACCATTATATTTCTAGTTATGTTTTCATTCAGACACTTTTCTTTATAAACAAAAACAGTTAAACTGAACATATACTCCCCTTAAATACTAACACTGAAATCCCACACTGATCAGCCTCAAATGCCAAGGCTTGCTCATTTCATGTGATTTTTTTTCCTTTCTAACTTGAGGACCTTCTCCAAGAATCTTCCTTGTGGTGTCCCAAATACCCAGTTATGAGTAAGTTGGGATGGAATGGCCCACGTGATCCTTTTTTGGACCAACCCCCTATTTTTAATTTCCATTTTTAGTTAGAAAATTAAAGGGGGAAAGATCTAATATTCATGAGACACTTATTTTGTGCCAATTACTACATGCCAAGTTTTCACATGCTTTTAAAAAATCTCACTTAATTGCTAAATCAACAAACCTATGGCCTTGGGATGTTTTAAGACACAATCGTCAGTAAAGATGAAATGATTAGGAAGTATTTTCCAATCATTTCAAGCATGAAAAGGAAGATGTTTGTTAAAGAGACATGTCATTGGAGACTAATGCATAAAGGAGAGAAAGCTTCTGACTTACTCTCTACCTGCTTATTTCACAATAACTTCCTTCACCTGGTCCTTAAAACTAAAATGATAGTTCCCCTTTCTTTAGGCACAAATTCAAATAAGATGAAAGTCTGGGACTAATCCTGACAAGCACTCTTTAAAACTAGAGACATCTGTAAACCTTGCAGCTGGTTAAATCTTCCAGAAGATGAGTTTCATTGAAAAGTCTCCTAAATCAAAGCAAGAAGCACCTGCAGGATTGTGTGTCTGTTAAGTGAAGTTTAGAACATAAGAGCATGCTTACTTTATTCTTGTGTCATTCATTACATCAGAGGCTAATAAGATCTAGTATGTTCTTGGTCCAAAATCCTTCTTACCATGCCCTCCCCTAATGCTCTATGCCACCTGAATCCATGCATAATGCTAGTGATTGGAAGGTGATAAAGAAAATTCATCTGGCAAGCTGAAAGTTAGTGATTCCACTGAGGACTAAGAGGTAGGAATAGATAATGCCAGAGAGCAGGCTCTTAATAAAAGAACTGGTTAAGATTTTAGGACTTTCATTTAAAGTCCTAAAGACTGACTAGCTTGTATTTTTCTACTGGTGAGGTTACTTTATGCCTCTGCAGGGTCATAAACATTCAACATCTGTAAAACAGGCAAGAATTTGCCCAGTGTTTCTAAGCACAGATTTTCTTATAAAATCAAGGCCATGTTCAATGTAGAAAAATCAGAGAATACAAACAGGCAAATGAAAACACACATTCACAATACACACATACCCCAAATCTTTCAACTAAAGGAGAACTAGAATTACAACTGTATTCTAAGAGTATTCAGACCATTTTCTATATATGCATATAGGCATGCATAACAAACACTGTTTTCTAAACAGCTTTTTCTTCAAATAGCAGAATACAACTATCCTTCCACAAGACTGAAAATTCATTTACCATGTAATTTTAATAGTGCCATAGTATTTTACAAATAGATCAATCAGTTCTGGACTGTGGACATGGAAGCTGTTTGCATTTTTCCTCTTTTAGAAGCAGCAGGCTGTGAACATTATGCTGTTCACACGATAAAACAAAAAGGCAGAAGGCAAAAATGGATGAAGGAAAGGGAAAACAGAATCACTGTTTCAACAAATAATTAAAAAGGAGCTTTCAGTAGCAGGTGGTAGACAGGAGAAGGAGCTGCCAGCTAGTCCATAGAAGATGAAGGCCGGTCTAGGATAAAGACTGGCTTTGTAGAATTACTCCAGGAATGCATTTGAAGTCTTGGTCCTTGTATAAAGTTTTAAAATTCTCTGAGGTCCTTGTATAAAGTTTAAAACATTCCCTAAACTGCTTAAATAACTGAGGCACTGGGGCTTAAAGGACCAGATGATCTTCAATGCTGGGAAAAACAACTCTTAAGTCTGTGAAAAGGAGCCAGGGAAGTGAAATTCACCTTCATATCTGGTTGAGCAACTGTGCAGAAATTTAACCACCACCAATTAGCACAGAGTAAGCAAATATGCTCTGTGAGGCAAAAGTTCATCTGGTTTGATAAATTCCATGTGTGTACTGAAAAGGTCCTTGGTGACAGTAAGACATTTTTTTCCCCTTTTCTCTTTGAAGATACTTTGGATATTTCAGTTGAAGATGTCTCTTTTAGATGTGAAACTATAGCCAACTCTGAATCACCCTGGGGTTGATTATTTTTCAGTTTTGCTTCACTTTCTTCCCTCTCCTGCTGACCTTTTTTTGTCATTTCTCTTTGCTAGTCCATTATCAAAAATTTGGATGATGAATGCATTTAGATTAGTAACTTCTGGTACTTTTTGAAATCTATGTGAAAAAAGGTGTCAGGCAAATTCAGAACTAAAGACAAAATTCATTTTGATGACCAAGAGAAGGGAAGAAGAAAATTAGGCTGAATTATAGACATTTAGGAAACAGAATTTACAGTTTCTTACTTTCCAGTCCATGTAGGCTAAAGATAACATTGAGGTGGGAAAAGGAGAGGACCGAGGAGTTGGAGGCAGAAGACACTGGTTCCAGCTCCAGTTCTGCCAACTAACTTTATGGTGTGACCTTGAGCCAGTCATCTCTTTTTTGAGTCAGCGGTTCCTCACTTAAATCTTAAAGTGTCAGCTTTAATACAAAATTGCCTCAGAGAGTTTCTTTGCTGCTGCTAAGTTGCTTCAGTAGTGTCCGACTCTGTGTGATCCCATAGACGGCAGCCCACCAGGCTTCCCTGTCCCTGAGATTCTTCAGGCAAGAACACTGGCAAGAACACTTGCCATTTCCTTCTCCAATGCATTAAAGTGAAAAGTGAAAGTCAAGTTGCTCAGTCGTGTCCAACTCTTAGTGACTCCATGGACTGCAGCCTACCAGGCTCCTCTGCCCACGGGATTTTCCAGGCAAGAGTACTGGAGTGGGGTGCCATTGCCTTCTCTGCAGAGAGTTTCTTTAATGGATATTTATTTCTGATAATTAACACATATTTCTAAAAGAGCTAAGAATGGTAATTTTTCTTAAAATAAAAACAAACCCTAAACCCTTCCTTATGTTTTCTTTCACTATTAATTTATTCAGTTTTTTTAATTTGGTAACTTTTAGTTCGAGTCACGTGAGTTATTAACTTATTAATTAATGATATTTAAATCAGTAAGATTTCACTGTACTAGACTAGTTAAAATACAATTTTTGTATCAACAACCAAGTTTTGATTCAGCCATTCTCCATTACTTGAGTATTACGAGGATTAGACTTTATTCACAGTCTTGTCACTTTCACCGAGTTCTCCAAAGTTCTCTTCCAGCACAAGAGTCACAGTGGTTTTTAACACAATGGTATCACCTCCAATGGTATGTTGGTGACTCAATGCCAATGTAGGTTAGTAAATTAATAAATGAATTTAGGTAAGGAGACATCAATAAATATTCAAGCCAACCTCACTGTCAGTACTGAAAAAGGATTACAACAAACCTCAAAATAAAGGAAACAGCAGACAGAAGGGAAATTTCACAACTCCTTCCAAGTTCTTTTCAATCCTGGCCTCAGGAGAAAATTTGAAATGTAAACCTCTTTACCTTTTCCAGGGCCAACCATTTTTCCAGTACAAGAAGCCAGAACCAGGCTAATCTTTGAGGACTGATATCCTGTCCATATCTGAAAAATGTAAAAAGAAAAAAAATTCTAAACAAAGAGTTTCTACTGATTTTTTCTTCTCTGTGATCCAAAATTTAGATTTCATTGCTCAGTCTGTTTTACACCTGAACAGGCAAGACATTGCCCTAATGAGAAATTTTTGAATGTATGTGACAGATCAGTAGAGGGAGAATCAGAACAGAACTAGCAGCATTCACTTAAAAAATAAAAAAAGGAAAAGGTCTCAATTCTATCTCTATCTCCTTATCTAGTCTTACTTATTTTTAAACAAAATAATATTCCACCAAAAACCATAAAAGCAAAACTGTCTGAAACAAAACTTGAACTCTTGAAATAGAAACTGATATCAAGTAATCAAAGAAACCAGAAAGTTCATAAAAATTTGTTTTTTAACTCTGTGCTAAAAATAGGATTGGGGCTTCCCAGGTGGCCCTAGTGGTAAAGATCCTGTCTGCTAATGCAGGATACATTAGAAAGGTGGGTTCAGTCCCTGCGTTGGCAGATGCCCTGGAGCAGGAAATGGCAACCCATTCCAGTATTCTTGCCTGGAGAATTCCATGGACAGAGGAACCTGGCAGGCTACAGTCCATAAGGTCGCAAAGAGTTAGACATGACTGAAGCAACTTAGCATAAAAAACAGAATTATATGAGTTCATAAGCCTTTCTTTGAAGTTAGTAGTTTAGACAGTAATTGACTAGAATCCAAATTTAAAGGAAGAAAAGAATCATGTAAATCTCCATTCTATATGTGCTAATACAATACTTTCTTATAAATAACTTCCAGAGTAAGGAAAAATGAGGGAAAAGACTGAAGTTTAACTCCTATACCACTAACTGTTAATAGCACTGCCAGGAAGAACTTCAAAATTCACACAGAGAACACTGGTTGCTAGGGGACAAAGAAGGAATCAATGCACAAACGGGTAGTCCCAGGGACTGGTGGAGGGGGGGTGCCGGAATTCTTTTGCAGTGATGCCTGATTATAGTGGTAGTTACATGAAACTAAGAATGGATAAAGATGCACAGAGCTGCACACATAAAAATGAATACATATTGGGACTACCCTGGTGGTCCAGTGGTTGGGACTCACACTTCTAATGCACGGAGTGTGGGTTCCATCTCTGGTTGGGGCACTAGGACCCTGCATGCAGTGCAGAACGGCCAAAAAAAAAAAAAGAGAGAGAATGCAGATTAAAAAAACTGTGAAAACCAAATCAGGATGTAGTCTAGCTATCAGTGGTGGTGGTTTAGTCGCCTAGTCGTGTCCAACTCTCTGCGACCCCATGGCCTGCCAGCTCCTCTGTCCATGGGATTTCCCAGGAAAGAATACTGGAGTGGGTTGCCATTTCCTTCTCCAAGGGATATTCCTGACCCTGGGGCTGAACCCGAGTCTCCTGCATTGGCAGGCGAATTCTTTACTGCTAAGCCATGAGGGAAGCCCCCCCTAGTTAACAGTACTGGTGTCAATTTTGTGGTTTGATATTCACTATAGTTATATAAGATGTCACAATTGGGGGAAGTTGGGGAAAGGGTACTCTTTGTATTATTTATGCATTTCTTGTGAGTCTATAATTAATTATTTCAAAATAAAAAGTTTTAAGTGAACTCACTTCTGGTCCTTTGTTAAAGCTACAACAGTATCTTCAATATCACAAGCAAGAAGGGAGCAGGATTTGCTCTTATGGAGGCAAAGAAAATGCTTTATTATTAATGATAATAAACATGAAATGCTCGTTCCAGGCTTAAATGCAGTTTCAGATGATAGTTCAAAGCCAAACTGATTAAGTAATAAACAGGCATGTAACAATATTATAGAAGTAAAATTTCAGAACAAGTGAAATACAATCTGCCTTTGTTAATTCTTCAAAGGTGATTGAGTGAGGCACGTGGACCAGAGCTCAAGTATTGAACATTTCCTCTCTCGTCCTGTGACTGCATGGCAGGAAGCAAGAGATCCCTTACCTCAGCTGATTGGGACACAGGACCAGCGCCCAAAGTATATCTTCCACCTTCTTTGGGATATCCCCTTGTGCCTCGTGTAGCTGAGGTACGCATGCCTTTGCCAGTTCCCATTCTCCTCTCCGAAGGCACTCACAGAAAAATCCTAAAAGCTGCTTCTGGGAAGCAGCTTCCTCTTTTCCAAATGGATGGTGCATTTTCCCCAGCACAGAGTGCAGGGAGATAGAAACAGATGAATTACAGAAAACACATCGGCTTTTTTCTCATCTGTGGACTATCTCCTAGAAACAATACACATCCGAGAGAAAAGAAAAGGAAGGAATAAGACAAACTATTAATCACTTCCCGTACGAGGAAAGGCAGGACTTACTTCTCTAATCTGACATGTTACTGTCTCTCTTTTTGAGAAGTTCCACCTTTCCCCAAGGGGTGGATCCCATCTCTCTAGGCGCATCCAATATTTGATTAATATTAATCGTCATATTAGCCCGCAACGCAGACCCAAAACTCCACTTCCTTATTTCCTCCTGAACTTTATGCCCAATCTGGCTCCAAATCCCCAGGTGGTCGCCTCCCTAAAGATGAGAAATTCAGCAGGAACCTCCCTAGTTTGAGCCCTCTTTTAAGGCAGAGCACTGACGATCAGGAGAGGAATCGGTGTCAGAACGGGAAGGCGGTGGGGATTGGGGCGCAGGGACGCTTCCTATCCGGATCGTGGAGAGCGCTCCTGCCTCCTCGGGGCGCCTTACACTCACCCGCTCCCGGTGCCCAAATCTGTACATCTTCCAGCGAAGCCATGTTTGAGCCGAGTCAGGTGACAAATCTTGTTCGGCAGGCTGGGGCAGGGGGGTGAGGGGGGGGCGGGAATGAGGATTGACATCGGCTACTGTAATTGGTCAATGGAGGAAAGATGCAAATAAAGCGCCATATTTGTTTGGGTCACGTGACTCTACCTCAGGACCCGAGGAAGCTAGCCAGCTGGGAAAGCGATACCAGATACGTGCCTTAGGACCATCCCTCACAGTTCTGACAGTTCCTCCGCTTGATACCTTCCGTTTTGCCTTCGATGGAGCGAGTGGCAGGAATAGCTGTGTGCCTTGATCTTTTTTCTTTTGTTTTCTTTTCTCCTCCTAGTTTGAAGTTAGCGTTTACCTAGCGCCAGCCAGTGACAGTGCTTTGCCACGCCCTGGGGATACCCAGATCAGGGAGACTTAAGTCCTTCGTTATTATTCCGTCCACTTGGACTCCCTTATAATTCTGGAACCCTACGTTCTGAATTTCCAGTTCCTTCTGCTTAACTCCCGTTATGTATTTGCTCATTTTCCGACTTATGACCAACCTAGACAACATATTAAAAAGCAGAGACATGACTTTGTCAACAAAGGTCCGTCTAGTCAAGGCTATGGTTTTTCCAGTAGTCATGTATGGATGTGAGAGTCGGACTATAAAGAAAGCTGAGCGCCAAAGAATTGATGCTCTTGAACTGTGGTGTTGGAGAAGACTCTTGAGAGTCCCTTGGACTGCAAGGAGATCCAACTAGTCCATCCTAAAGGAGATCAGTCCTGGGTGTTCACTGGAAGGACTGATGTTGAAGCTGAAACTCCAATACTTTGGCCACCTGATGTGAAGAGCTGACTCATTTGAAATGACCCTGATGCTCAGAGGGATTGAGGGCAGGAGGAGAAGGGGACGACAGAGGATGAGATGGCTTGGTGGCATCACCGACTCAATGGACACGGGTTTGGGTGGACTCGGGGAGTTCGTGATGAACAGGGAGGCCTGGCGTGCTGCAGTTCATGGGGTTGTAAAGAGTCGGATACAACTGAGCAACTGAACTGAACTGAACCGACAACCGTGAACTGTGCGCTAGACTCTACTTTAGAAGCTGAAGAAGATGCGGTCCTTGTCCTCAAAGAGATCACAGTCTACTGAGGGGTACAGGTCAATAGTTACGATGCAGTGGGCTAAATGATAACACAGAGGTATGCACAGGGGAGATGAGAGCAAAGAATTAGCAAAAAGCCATTTTCAAATATAATAATCTGAAATCGAGTCTTAAAACAATTTACTAGGTTTCCTCATCACAGCTGTTTTTATACTGAACTTTCTGGTTTCCGTCATGTTCTTCAACTATAGACTCGGACTTTTCCCCATTACATGTTTTTGGCTTGAGCAGTTTCATTCAATATTTTCCAAACTATTTCACCACCAAAGGCGGAGAAAAAACCAAAGCAACCCAAAAATTATCTTCCAAAACTTGGATGATTGGTGGATTCTCGTCTATTCTCAGAAAATTGACGTGTCTTTCTGGTCCATTAAGCAGCTTTTAAATGAAGTGACAAAATAAAGAATAGAAACTTAAAGTTATTTCCTGGCATCGTATTCTCCTTGCTGACATTCCTCCACCGGGTTTTGATAATCACTATAATGAGAAATTGACTGGGACTCACCGATATTAGAGAGTGTGAACTACAATTCCCAGCAAGCAGCGGAGCCGCCCTGGGCCTGTGCCTACCTTTTATTGGATAGTTCCCCAGGGTGACGACCCAACCAGGGCTTCGGTTATTGCTTTTCATCGCTTTCCGCGGTTAAGTGTGTAAGGGATAGGGGAAACTTTGAAAGTTGGATGCTGCAGAATCCGGTACTGGAAAGTTTCCTGTTGCGGGCGGTTTGGGGGAATGGGGTGCGCTTATTATTTCCTGCTCCCTCTCTGGGCACGTGTTGTTGATATCGGGGGAGTGGAGAGCCACTCTTGGGTGCAGGCGCACGCCCCCTTAGGTACATTGGGATCTTATCTTGAGCCCAGCCGCAGATCTTAGGGGGTCTGGTCTTCCTTTGTGGGGGTTGCGTGGAAGCTGCACCTTGTTGGGAAGAGCTGTTAAGGGATTCTGGGGTGATGTTTTCGCCTCTTGATGTCCATCCATCTTCCCACGTGTGGGCAGTTTGAGGTCTAGGAAGGAGAGCCCGTCATTAAGGGAAGTTGAGTGTCTGCCTGTCTTCAGGTGTTGTTGAATTAAGAGGTACTTAATAGTGTGGAATATGGAGTCAGATACCTGGGTTCGAATGCAGACTCCACCTTGTGCTAGATGTTAGGCTTTGCTTAAGTTTTTCAACTCAGTGCCTCGGTATCAAACTATAAAATGGGGTAAAAATCTGAGTTCTTGGAAAAGTGGCATGTAATAAGGGCTCAAGAAATATTAGCTATTATTGTTAATTCACAATTTTCTATCGTAAGGATTTTTCTTTTCTTGATAAGAAGAGCATTCACTTTCCAGGATCGAACTTCTTCCCTCACACCCTCGTGCACATGCACTCACACATATAGGCAGGGCATGGATTTAACGTGGAAGAAACAAACGTTCAAGCCATAACAGCGTGTTAATAAGATTATCGAACAAATGAGTTCACCGTGTGATGAGAACATTGGAGAGAAAGAGAGTAAGCAGGAAGTCTTTGTGGAGGAAAATCAGGGAGGCAGGATGGCCCTTATGTAACCTATCAATGTTATGGCTGGAAGGCAGGTCACCTGAGGTCGCAAATGCTGGTTTTGCTGAATGAATTAATAGTAATTGTTAGCACTAGGAGCCAGGCACCATCCACATCCTCTAACCTTCACTACATTCCTGCAAAGTAGGTATTTCCACGATGTCTGTTTTTCAGATGAGGAAAGTAAGGTACTGGGAGGCAAGTGATTTTACCAGAAAGGTCAGAATCTGGGCCTTGCAATCTGATATATGAATGAGAGGAAAGTGAGGGACCAGTTTACCAAGAGGCTTTAGGCCATCATAAGAAATGTGGAGTTTATCCTGTGGTCTCATGGTCCCATGGGCAGTTTGAAAGGATGAGAGTGACGGGATTGGAGCACATTTTTAGGAGGCTACCTCTGACAGGATTGTGACTTGTGGGTCAGTTTGGTGCTTACTCCTCTCTGCTTCCATCTGAGTATGTGTGTTCTTGTTGCTGTCGTGTCCGACTCTGTCACCCTATGGACTGTAGCTGCCCGGGGGATTCTCCAGGCAAGAATACTGGAGTGAGTTGCCATAGCACATTTAAATTCCTATGACAATACTTGCTGCATGACTAGTTATTTGTATATATATTCCTTTTCATCTTTTACTGTGGGTTTCCGAAGGGGAGAAGTATACTAAAGTGATTCTTGTGGCACAGCACTCAGCAGAAGGTGTGCTTAAGAAGCATCTGTGGAAGCAACAAACGATTTATTTTTTTGTCGGTTGAGGGGTGGGTGTGCAGGGCAGAGAGTGACCAGAGGCAATATGAGTAGTCTAGGCAAGTGATGTGTTTGTGTGCGCTCAGTCGTGTTTGACTCTCTGTGACCCCATGGACTATAGCCCACCAGGCTCTTCTGTCCATGGGATTTCCCAGGCAAGAATACTGGAGTGGGTTGCCATTTGCTTCTTCAGGGGATCTTCACTATCCAGGGATCAAACCTGCGTTTCTTGCATTGGCAGGTGGATTCTTTTATCCCTGAGCCACTAGAGAAGCCCTGTTCTCCTTTTTGGGTTGAATTTATTAGTCAAAATGATGTCATTGCTCAGAGCTACCTGGTATGTGAAGACCCTGGGCAATGATTCAGCAGATGTCACTTGGTAAACTTTCTATTGGAGACACAAAACCCAACACTGACAAATTCCCTTTGAGTGAAATGAGGATTTACTTTGTGATTGTGGGAGGGATGTGTGTGTGTGAGAGAGAAAGATGAGGGAGAGAGAAAGAGTGTTAATCTGATTAGAAATTTGGGCCCTGGTATTGGAAATAAATATCTACATTCTCAGTGAATAGTTCCCAAATGTGACTCTTTTTCTGATCATTTTATTGTTTCATCTCCTGGAACAATGAAGAGTCCCTGTTTCTACTTTATCCAGAGGATATTCTGCCATCTGAGTATAATACAGCTTCTCCTTTGCTTGTGTTATTAAGAGAATCACAGTGATTCTGTTCTAACTCTCTGAAGGCATATATTTCATGAGCCTCATTTAGTCCTCACAGGGTTCAACAGCAAGAGTGAAATTTAATTGCATGTGGGAATGTGAGCAGCTAGTATAATAAAAAAAATTTCAGTTTGCAAATAACACCTGAAATAACAAAATCTGTTGATTCAGAATGTTCTGACTCCTAAAAGAGAGGTTCAGTATGATTATGGACTTGTAGGAGAGTGTATTGACTAAGGGATAGGCCTCAGAGTCAGACTTCCTGGGTTCAAATTCTGGATCTACCATTTACTTTTTCTGGTAACAGTGGAATGGCTAACCTTTCCAGACTTTGGTTTTCTCATATGTAAAAATAGGATCCGTCATCAACCTTTCTTATAGGGCTGTTGAGAAGCTTAAATGTGGCAATTGATGTAAAGCTTTGAAACAGTGCCTGATACATAGAAGGTGGTCAATAAATTTATTATTGTTTCAGTGCAACGAAAGCAGACTTTCTGGGACTGCTCTTTGGAAATATTTGTGTTAATTACACATCCAAATAAAGTTTATGAATGAACTGAAAATCTTAAGAAAGAAAGGAAAGAAAGTGAAGTCACTCAGTCGTGTCCGACTATTTGCGACCCTGTGAACTGTAGCCTACCAGGCTTCTCTGTCCATGGGATTCTCCAGGCAAGAATATTGGAGTGGGTTACTATTTCCTTCTCCAGGGGATCTTCCCGACCCAGGGATCGAACCCAGGTCTACCGCATTGGAGGCAGACGCTGGTATTATTATATTTGTGTAATAAGTTTTTAAATAATTTTTGTGAAATGCAGATTCTTACATTGCTTTTTTCCATGTTTGACAAACAGTAATCTCCCCTATTTAAAGTATTTAGAAAGATTTATAGCCTTCTTTTATTTTATCAGTAATATTTTAAATACCATACATTTCATTTTATATATGGAGAGGCTTGAAAATGTTTTATTTTGTAGAGTGTTGTGGATAGCCCATCTGCTACTGCTTATGCTATTTCCCAATGTTTTTTCAAGGTTCTTTTTCTTGTGCATCTGGAGGCATGGGTAGCAAGAAACTAAGACGAGTGGGTTTATCACAAGAGCTGTGTGATCGTCTGAACAGACATCAGATTGTTACCTGTCAGGTACAATTTGTTTAATTTTTCTCAGTGAGAAACCTTAAGTGCAAATTAATCTTAAGTGACCTAAATAACTCTTTTCTTAAAAAAATTTTGCTTCAAGTTTTAGAAAACGTGTTTATTTTAGTTGGAGGATAATTGCTTTAAAATATTGTTGTAGTTTCTGCCATACATCAACATGAATCAGCCATAGGTATCCCCTCCTTCTTGAACCTCCCTCCCAATAACTCTTAATTGCATCTGAAATATGAACATTTAGGTTTATAAAAAAAGATAAATGATGGTGCTTGCTAATTCAAAATAACAAACCACTTACCTTGTATTTCCAAATGTGATTTCATTTCAAGAGTTTTGCATTTTAGTTAGGATTGGGTTAGGAGAATGCTCATGGCAGAAGGTGAAATACACCTGGCCATTTATTTGGGATTCTAGAGAAGTTTTGTCCTTGTGAAAGAAATTCTGTAGTTACATGAGAAATATGACTCAAATGAGGAGACAATATTCAAAATAGATAATTTCTCTTGAAAGCAAGAAAAATTTTTAGAATTATTTTTCTATCGGTGGAGTGAGAAAAATATATAAAGTGGATGTTGTATAGTTAAGCACAAAAGTAAAGCAAATCCCTCTTAGGAGGTTAAATTAGATTTAACATTTTACATTAGGAATTAATCCTTGATAAGATGGACTTTTAGAGAATGCTGGAGTTTTTTGTTTTTTTCAATTGCTTTGTGTGTTAATGATATCTTTGCTTTCTCTGTTATACATTGGATAACCTTCATGTTCATACTTTGAAACACAATTAAAAATATGATATTTAACATTTCAGTCCACAGTTGGTTTTATTCTCTCTCAGTGATTAAATACCCCCTCTGAATAATCTTATAGCTTAGGATGAAACTGATTTCATATCTGGGTGTCTGTTTGTGTCCAAACTTTTGGGCACAGGGGCACTGCTCATATCCATTTGGGCTGATTTCTGCTGCTATGTATTTTTACTTGGTGTGTCCTTTGATATATACTAAGTTGGATGTTTAGAAGATAAGATTATGTCGTATCTTTTAGTTAAGGAATATTTAGGAGGAAAATACTATAAGAAACATACAAACTGATCTACAATAAATTATGCTTTTATTTGCACATGGACAGTGTCAGTTGAAAGCTTCCTTTTAATTCCAGTATCTCTGTTATATATGTATATTTAAAGTAGTCTCTTTATGTTTTTTAGGACTTTCTATGTCTTTCCCCACTGGAGCTTATGAAGATGACTGGCCTTAGTTATCAAGCTGTCCATGAACTTCTGTGTGTGGTTAGCAGGGCCTGTGCACCACAGATGCAAACGGTATATATGTATTTTAGAATTATGGTTTGGTTATGATTTTTATTTTGAAAAGCTTCTGTATTCTCTTTAAAATCTTTTAGGGGATAAGGTAAAAGCAAAAATAGAGATGAACACCTCAAAAATACCAACCCTCACAATGTAAGAGTTAGTCCTCTAATGAGAATAAATTTATGTTATTTATAAGCTCATGGGAGACAGTTACGGGAATGAGAGATAACGGGAATTTTTTTTCTCTGTAGCTGGCAGTGTTATTTCAGAAGGTCATCTTTCTCTTTTACTTGTTTGGGAAGGATTTGTGAACCTCATGGTTAAACTATAATATACTCTTAATTTTAGAATGTCCCTGTCTCTATAATACTAACTTTTACCATCATCATTACTCTACTCTACATCTCAGAGTATGCATATTGGACTCACACTGACTTATTGATTGAATGAATAATGCTTTAAAACTTATCCTCACTCCTGAGAGGAGTTAAAGTCTTTTGAAATAAGCCCACATCAAGTTGTACTATTATTTCATACTTTCTGTGTCATGCCTTTAGCTTTTCAAAATGTAGGTTTAGTGCATGGTAGAAAATGTCTCATTTTCTCAGTGTAAGAGTTACCTGAAAATCTGTCCAGTGTTTTGCAAATGTATTTATTTGTGTGGGTTGTAAACTACTTACCATGTTATATTGAAATCTGGTAACCACTGAGCAATAAAGGAGGATCCAACTCTGTGGAGGAAGGAAGGAATATTAGTGTCATTTGAAACTTTGAAAACAATGAACAGATTGAGTATTTTCTTTTGTTCCGGTTTTGCTTGTGATCTAAGGAAAATACTTTAAAGGCAGAATCATCAGAAGGTGACTAAGAATCGGAATTAGAAATGGGCACTAGTCTTAGCTTTGTCATTGGTTTCAACAAAGATAAGTAGCTTTGAACAGCCCACTTTGTTTTATGGGAGAAGTTAAAGAGTTAAAATCATATGTGATGATTTCATTAGGAGGTTCAAATTTCACTGTTTTGAAAGTTGTAAAGCACCAAGAGAACCTTTTAATTTGACATCTGTGATTCAATATATATTGCATATTCCTAGTCAGATAATGAAGCAGGAGATGATGGCTAGGAAATTCACCTTCAATCTCCACGTCCTTCACCGGTTTCAGCTGCAATGTCACTGCCATTCCAATTGTCAGTTCAAGGAGCCATCTTTCTCCTTTGTTGTACATTTACTTTCGTAACAGTCATTCTTTAGAGTCCTGCCTTAAATATTGGATTAGCCTTAGTTCATTCCCTCACAAAGATTTTTTGCTTTGTTAATTTATTTATTCAGCCATTTATTCCTTCAACAAATATTTATTGAGTGCTAGCCATGGATGTGTCGGGTACTGGAGATATTGTAGTGAAGATGATTGATAAAGTTTTCTGCCCTTCTGTAGCTTACAGTCTAGTGGGAACTGCTGCTGCTGCTAAGTCACTTCAGTCGTGTCTGACTCTGTGTGACCCCATAGATGGCAGCTCACCAGGCTCCCCCGTCCCCGGGATTCTCCAGGCAAGAACATTGGAGTGGGTTGCCATTTCCTTCTCCAATGCGTGAAAGTGAAAAGTGAAAGTGAAGTCGCTTAGTCATGTCCGACTCTTAGCGACCCCATAGACCGCAGCCTACCAGGCTCCTCTGTCCATGGGATTTTCCAGGCAAGAGTACTGGAGTGGGGTGCCATTGCCTTCTCTGCTAGTGGGAACAGTCGGACATTAAACAAACAATTGTATAAATGATTAATTAATTGTAGTAATGGTAAGTCCTATCAGAGAAAAGTACAAAGAGCTTAGAAACTGAAAGGGACATTGCTTAGTGCAGGGGTCAGCAAGGGCTCCCTCACGGAACCAACACTTCAGCTGAAACCTGATGGATGAACAGGAGAGAGACAGCCAAAGGGACTGGGAAGGGAGGGGAGCAGGGAAGGGCTTGCAAGCAGTGAGTGGGAAATGCAGAGACCCTGTGAAGAGCAGGAGAATGGTGCTTGTATGGTAAGAAGGTCAGGCTGGTCTGAGTGAACATAGCAAGGAAGAGAGGGGCAAGAGATGAAGCTGGAGAAGCAAGCAGAGTCAGGTCATTGGGGCCTGCAGGCCTGTTAAGGATTTTGGACTTTATTCTGAGAGCAATGATAAGTCATCAAAGGGAGTAATCTAGTATGTGTTTTTAAAAAACTCAGTCTTTAAACATAGACAAGTGATTGAAAAGGAACAAGGAAATATTTGTGGACTAGTTAGGTATCTGTGACCATACTCCAGATAGACTGTGACCTGGACTATTAGTGTGGTGTTAATGTCAACGGTATAATGTCAGTTACCATGAGCGATACGTAGGAGGTAGCATGAGTAGGATTTGGTGATGATTTGTCTGTGGGTGGTGATGAGGTACAGGAAAGGGTCAGAGATGATTCCTTGATTTTGCTCTATGAGACTGGATGGTACCATTTCCTGAGATAAGGAATATTGGAAGAGGATCAGGTTTGAGGGAGGCAGATCATGGATTTGTTAGTACTTGCTGAATTTAGGCACTTGTGAAACACTGAATGAATGTATGAAGTAGGCAGATAAATATGTGGACCTAAGCTTGAGGGATAGCGTGCACTGGGGAGTCATCAGGATGAAAATGGTAGTCAAAATCGTGAAGATGGACGGGAGATTGCCTAGAAAGTATGCACAGTAAGAAAGTAAGTGTGCCCGAGGCCGAGTCCCGAGTCAGTCAGCATTTAAAGATCAGATCAGACAATGATGGATCTGAGAAGTAGCCACCGAAGAAGAAAACTGGTGGAGTTACTGATAAAACTTTTTGGCCAACCCTGTATTAATATGTTGGTCTCCTGTGTCCTCATAGAGGCAGAAGAGCTTGGATTTGAGACCTAGGTTTATTAAATTGTAAGCTTTAAGTGGGTAGAAACTATGTCTATTTGGTTTACTACTCTATTCCCAGAGCTTATCATATTATATAGCATGCACTAGGCAATTAATTTGTATTTGTTGAATGAATGAGTGAATAAATAATTACGATTCTGTGGCTTGACCTCAGTTTATTTGGGTAATTTAATACTAGTAATTTTTAATGTTAGAGATTACTTGCACATTGCTGGTAGGTATGTAATTATGTCAACTACTTCTGCAAAGACCTTTTTTCCAATAAGGTGACATCACAGGTTCCAAGGATTTGATACGGCTTTCTTTTGAGGGTCCATATCTTAGTCCACACCACCTGCTTTCAAGCTGTTCTTCACATACCAAGCTTGGTTTGAAACGGTAGCTTGATCGTGTCACTCCCTGTTGCTCTCAGCCTACATGCCACACTTCAGCAAGATTCCTCTGATGCAGCCTCTGCTTATTTCTCCAGCCTCTTCATTTGCCATGCCATCTCACGACCATGCTCCATCTTTCAGCCATTCTAAATCACCTCTTTCTGTTTTGCAATTTCCCGTTAGTTTCCATTTCTTATTTCTTGCTCCTTGACCTCTCTTCCTACATTCTTGTCTCTTTGGCAGGAACATGCACATTTCCTTTGCCCATCTCACAGCCTTTTCAGGTTTTAGCTCAGACATCCAGATCTTCCCTTGATCACAAAATTCAGATCAGGTGATTGGACCTGGACACATCCACTTGCCAGTCTCCACTTGCCCTATCACAGTAGCTTGTGTTTAACTGTATTGTAATTGCCTGCTCTCTAGTCCTAGTTTCAAAGTCTCTAGTTGGCTATAAGTCCTGGGAGGGTAGGGGCTCTGTCTTTTATATCACAGCCTTCAAATTTAGCACAGTCCATGTGAAGTGAAAGTTGGTCAGTCATGTCCGACTCTTTGCGACCCCATGGACTATACACTCCATGGAATTCTCCAGGCCAGAATACTGGCGTGGGTAGCCTTTCCCTTCCCCAGGGGATCTTTCCAACCCAGGGATCAAACCTAGGTCTTCCACATTGCAGGTGGATTCTTTACCAGCTGAGCCACAAGGGAAGCCCAGCACAGTCCATGGCACAGAGTAAATAGTTGTAGAATAAATAAGTAATACAAGGAAAAAAACACGAGTTGGGTTCTAGCTGCTGAAATTTGAATTCGGAGTTGGCTTCTGTTTTTGAATAAATATGGAGGTTGAAAAGAACTTGACTTTTTCTTTGATCAGGCTTATGAGATAAAGACACAGAGGTGTGCTGCTCACTCATCGGCATTTTTGTCTACGACCCTGCCTGCTCTGGACGAAGCCCTGCATGGTGGTGTAGCTTGTGGATCCCTCACAGAGGTAAAGAAGACACTTTCCAAACCTTCCAACATTGACCTAGAACCTTCAGAACCAGGGGAAAAAGTGTAATTAAGACATATAAATTATTTCATGACTATTCATCTAAATTGTAAGCACCTCAAGGGCAGGGTTCTCCACTCAGTCCCTGGTGGTACTAGCATAGGTTTACCAAAAGGAAGATGTTCTAAAAATCCTGGCTGACTGACCGAAATCTACTTGGGTGGTTGTTTCTCTGAATTAGAAATTGAATATTATGAAATAATAGGAAACAATTCGGGGGGAATTAGAACAGGATCTCTGCTTAGTGTATTAGGAAGGAAAATTTGAAATTTTATTTATGTGCAGGTAAATTTCAGTATTATGCTGAAATGAGCTATTTTTACTCCCTGTTAAAGATAAAATTTGGTTCTAGGAAGTAATCAGTTGTGTTAGTTATTTATTGTTACATCACAAATTACCCACAAACTAAGTGGCTTCCACGACAGTAAACACCGATTTCTGTTTCTTTGGGACTGGCTTAGCTTGGAGATACTGGTGAGGGGTGCGAGGGGACAGGTTGGTGCTGGTTGTTGGCAGGAGGTCATGATTCTCCCCTGGAGAGCTCCCTGTAGGCTGCCTGAATCTCCTCGTGGCACGATGTCTGACTCCCCCAGGCAAGATGGAAATGGCCATTCCTTTGATGATTTAGCTTTGTAAGTTACACACCATCATTTCTGCCACTTTCTTCTCTTTAGAAGCAGGTCATTAAGTCCAGTCCATGTTCAAGTAAAGGCAAATTAAGCTCTACCTTTTGAATGGAGTGTCAACAATTTGAGGATATTTTAAAACAACAACAGGTTTTTTTCCCTGAAAACTGCATTGATGTGTTTAGTGGTCCTGATGTGGTGACTCTGTAGGCTGTGTTTACCAGTGCAGTCCTAAAGGCCTCCTTTCCTGAGAGTTCTAGGGGCATAGATGTGTGAAACAAACTTTTAACAAGAGTAGATGCTTAAAGCATTGTGATAGGCATAAATTTAACTGTAGATATTTTTCTTTGAAGATATAGAACCTGTTTTAGATAGTAAGCCTTGTTTTATTTCCTGACTTCCAAGAAAGATTTAAAAATGTATGTTCTATGCCTAGTAAATGAACCAGTGAGAGATTTAATATTAAAAAGAAATTAGAATCTGCTGTTGCAGTGCACTGCCACCAGATGGTGCCAAAATCCTATCTTCCATAATCCTTGCACTCTAGATCTTTCTTGAAATAGGTCTATGAAAAAAAAGTTTTATAACAAGTGTGAGCCATAGTTATAAACTTACTTATTTAGATAGAAAAAAATTGAACTTCAAGATGATTAACCAACAAATACTTTTTTCTGTTTGAAGTTTTGGAGTAGTTTTCAATACTTTTTCACATCAGTCAGTTTCAGTCACTCAGTCGTGTCCGACCCTTTGTGACCCCATGGACTGCAGCACGCCAGGCTTCCCTGTCCATCACCAGCTCCCAGAGCTTGCTCAAACTCATGTCCATTGAGTCAGTGATGCCATCCAACCATTTCATCCTCTGTCGTCCCCTTCTTCTCCTGCCTTCAACCTTTCCCAGCATCAGGGTCTTTTCCAGTGAGTCAGTTCTTCGCCATCAGGTGGCCAAAGTATTGGAGTTTCAGCTTCAACATCAGTCCTTCCAATGAATATTCAAGACTGGTCTCCTTTAGGATTGACTGGTTGGATCTCCTTGCTGTCCAAGGGACTCTCAAGAGTTCAAAAGCGTCAATTCTTCGGTGCTCAGCTTTCTTTATAGTCCACCTCTCACATCTGTACATGACTACTGGAAAAACCATAGCTTAGACTAGACGGACCTTTGTCAACTTTTTCATGTAGCTTTTATAAATTCTTTTCGAATTCAAGAGGTATTACAAGCCCTGAGATGTTTTTTCATGATCTGATAGGATGGCATGGAATATAAATACCCTGATTGCTTATTAGTGGCAAGTTCTTTACTTTCTCTTCCAGCCACAGGTAGCCTCTGCAATCTTTTTTGGGACTTTTCAGCTGATTACAGAGATTGTTTACTTTTTATTAAAAACAAAAATTTAATATATATCTTCCATATACAATATTAAATACTTCCTGCATGTGTAAATTATTAACATTTATGAGCCTGTGACCCCAATACAAACCCCAGGACAATACCAATATCATTGAAATCAGCTTTGGGCCCTGATCCTATCTTTGGCTTTCTGTTGGGAGGTAACTTCCATCCGGAATTTCTGCCATTCTTGTAGTTTTTTAAAATTGAAGTATAGTTGAATACTTCAATTGTTTATGATATAGTTGAATTAGTTATGATATAGTTGAATATTGTAAGAATTGACTTACAATATTATATTAATATTAGTGTCAGGCGTACAGCCCAGTGATTCTACCATTTCTATGCTTTTTTCCCCAGTGGTTACTTATACCTGTAGTTTTTTTTTAATCACCCATGTACATAGGAAATGTAGCATTTTATTTACTTTGCTCTTTGAGCTCTGTTACATCATATATTGATGATTAAATCATAGCATATCTCTTCTATGAATTGCTTTTTCTACTTAATATTATTTTGTAAGATTTATCCATGTTGTTGCAGGAAGCCAGAGTATAATTCACTTTCATTGCTATATCATACTCCATTTAGAAAAATATGGCCTTTTTTTTAATCCCTTTTTCTGTAAGTGAACATTTGGGTTGTTTCCAGTTTGCTGCTAATATAAATAAGTCCTGTGAAAAGTGTTGTACATGTCTCCTGGATCACATGTACAAGTATTTCTCTATAGCAGGGATTGGCAAACTACTTCCTAGTGGTCAAATCTCGCTAGCTGCCTGTTTTTTGTAAATAAAGTTTTATTGTCACACAGCTTTGTTCATTTGTTTACATTTTGTCTGTGGCTTTGTTTGAGATACAAGACAGAGTTGAGGTACTTGTGACGGAGATCTCATGGTCTGAAACACCTAATATATTTACTGTCTGGTCCCTGTTGAGGGTATTTGCCTTGGAGTAATGGCTGGTTTGGAGAAGGCAATGGCACCCCACTCCAGTACTCTTGTCTGGAAAATCCCATGGATGGAGGAGCCTAGAAGGCTGCAGTCCATGGGATCGCTGAGGGTCGGACACGACTGAGCGACTTGACTTTCACTTTTCACTTTCATGCATCGGAGAAGGAAATGGCAACCCACTCCAGTGTTCTTGCCTGGAGAATGCCAGGGACAGGGGAGCCTGGTGGGCTGCCATCTATGGGGTCGCACAGAGTCGGACACGACTGAAGCGACTTAGCAGCAGCAGCAACAGCAATGGCTGGTTATAGAGTATGTACATAGGTAACTCTGCAGAATCAGGACAAATTATTTTCCAGAGTGGTTGTGCTTGTTTAATTTCCTACCAGTGATGTACATGAATACCTCATGCTCCATGTCTTCTTGCCTTGGTATTATCTGACTTCTTAATTTCTTCCTGTCTTTGTTTTCATTTTCCTGATTACTGCTGCTGCTGCTGCTGCTAAGTTGCCTCAGTTGTGTCTGACTCTGTGTGACTCCATAGACAGTGATTACTAATGAGCTTGAATTTCTTTTCTTTTAATAAATCATTTGGCTATTTAAAAAATAATTTTATTAATGTACAACTTAAATACTATGAAAGTCAATGTTTGTAAGTGTATAATTCAGTTGTGTTAGTGGATTTATGGTAAGCCATCACCGCAGTCCACTTTTAGAACATTTCCATTATCCTAAAACATTCTCTCGTGCCCATTTATAGTTAATCCCTACTCCCATTCTCAGCCCTAGGCATTCACTGATCTACTTGGCGTCTCTGTAAATTTGCCTTTGCTAAACATTTCATTTAAATGGAATTGTATAATATATAGTCTTTTGTGTTTGTGTTTTTTCACATAGCATGATGTTTTTAGGTTCATTCATGTTGTAACGTGTATTAGAAGGTTCTTCCTTTTAATTGTTGAGTAATATTAATATCACTCCAGCCACAGGACTGGAAAAGGTCAGTCCTCCTCCCAGTTCTCAAGGAGGGTAGTAATAAAGAATGTGCTAACCATCGGACAGTTGCACTTATCTCCTATGCTAGTAAGGTCATGCTTAAAATCTTGCATGCTGGGCTTCAGCATTATGCGAATCAAGAACTTCAAGATGTCCAACCTGGGTTTAGAAAGTAAGAGGAACCGGAGATCAAACTGCCAACATTCGCTGGATTATAGAGAAAGCTAGGGAATTCCAGAAAAACATCTACCTCTATTTCATTGACTACACCAAAGCCTTTGTCTCTGTGGATCATGATAAACTGTGGAAAGCTCTTAAAGAGATGGGATTACCAGACCATCTTACCTGTTTCCTGAGAAATCTGTACGCAGGTCAAGAAGCAACAGTTAGAAGTTAGAACCCTGTATGGAACAACTGATGGGTTCAAGATTGAGAAAGGATTATGACAGGGCTGTCTGCTGTCACCTTGTTTGTTTAATCTATATGGTGAGCACATCATGAGAAATGCCAGGCTGGATGAGTTACAAGCTGGAACCAAGAGAAGCGGGAGAAACATCAACAACCTCAGATATGCAGATGATACCACCCTAATGGCAGAAAGCGAAGAGAAACTAAAGAGCCTCTTGATGAGGGTGAAGTAGGAGAGTGAAAAAGTCAGCCTAAAACTAAATATTAAAAAAGCTAAGATCATGGCATCTGACCTCATTATTTCATGGCAAATACAGGGGGAAAAGGTAGAAGTAGTGACAGATTTGCTCTTCTTGGGCTCTAAAATCACTCTGGTGACTGTAGCCACCACTGAAGACGTTTGCTTCTTGGCAGGAAAGCTATGACAAACCAAGACAGTGTATTGAGAAGAGAGACATTACTCTGCTGACAAAGGTCCATATAGTCAAGGCTGTGGTCTTCCCAGTGGTCATGTACGGTTGTGAGAGCTGGACTGTAAAGAAGGCAAAGCGCTGAAAAATTGATGCCTTTGAACTGTGGTGCTGGAGAACCCTGAATACTTGTTGGAAGGACTGATTCTGAAGCTGAAACTCTAGTATTTTGGTCATGTGATATGAACAGCTGACTCATTGGGAAAGTCCCTGATGCTGGGAAAGATGGAGGGCAGAAGAGGGTTTCAGAGGATGAGATGGCTGGATGGCATCATGGATGCGATGAACATGAACTTGGGCAAACTTTGGGAGATGGTGAGGGCAGAGAGGCCTGGTGTGCTATAGTCCGTGGGGTCACAAAGAATCAGACACGACTGGGCCACTGAACAACAACATTAATGTTATTCCATGGTATGGTTATAGCACATTTTGTTTATCCAACTGTTAGTTGATGTTCACTTAGATTGTTTATAGTTTTTTCTATCAGGAATACGCCATATTTTTGTGTGGATATCGGATTTTATTTCCCTTGGGTAGATTCCTAGGAGTGGAATGGCTAGATCATATGCTAGGTGTATGTTTAGTTTTTTTAAGCAACGGCCAAATTTGCTTTCTGGAGTGGCTGTGTCATTTTACATTCTCACCGGCAATGCGTGATAGTTTATTTCTCCATATCCTCACCAACACTTAGTATTGTTTATCATTTTAACTATTCTAGTGAGTGTTAGTAGTATTCATTGTGGTTTTAATTTGTATTTTCCCAGTGACTGATGACATTGAACACCTGTTCATGTACTTATAACCATTTGTATGTTTTTTTAGAAATGAAATATCTGTTCCAATCTTTTGCCTGTTTTTAAATCGGTTGTTTTCTTGTTACTGAGTTGTGAGTTCTTTGTATACTCTGGATACAAGTCTTTTATCAGATACATAATTTGCAGTCCAATCTATGGCTTCTCTCTTCATTTTCTTAATGGCAGCTTGTGAAGTTTTAAATTTTGTAGTCTAGTCTATTGGTATTTTCCTTTATACTTGGTGTCAACTCTGTGAATTTTTTTGTCTGGCCAGGGACACAAAGATTTTTGCTATATCTTTTTCTAGAGTTTTATATTTAGGTTTTGCATACAGTCTGTGGTCTATTTTGAGTTATTTTTTTCTGTGATCTATTTTGAGCTAATTGATAGAATGATTTGTGGACTATCTTCCCTTTTTTACGTTCTGTAATAGCTTGTACATTGTTTCTTGAAAATTTGATATAAGTTTCCTGAAAAAGTGTCTGATCTTAGTATTTTCCCTGTGGGAAAATAAAAACAATGAAATAAATTCCTTTAATGATTAAAAGACTATTCAGGTTTTTAATTTCTTTTTAAGTAGTTTTAGTGAATGATATTTTTAGAGATTTGCCCATTTTCTTTAAGTTTTAAAATTTATTGTCGTAAAGTTTATCATTGTATTCTCATCTTTAAATCTGGTTTTAATGTGTTTCTACCCGCTCTCCCTGTTCTCATTTTCTACGGTTACTTTTTTGTCTTCTCTTTCCCTTCCTTTTAAAAAGACCTGGTCAAATGTTTGAGTATTTTATAGTCTTTTCAAAGAACTATTGGTTCTTTGTTGGTTTTCTATCTTTTCTCTGTCTTCTACTTCAGTGATTGATTATTTTCTTATCTCCCTCTATCTAATTGTATTTTTCTGGGATTCGTCTCCCCCTCCCTCCAACTTCCTAAATTATTTTCAGTTTTTCTTCCTTTTACTCTGAGCTGTTGCATTCTTTTTGTGTTTGTGTGATGAAGTATTTTCATTTTTATTTAGTTCTCATAGTATTTAAAATTTTTCATTATAATTACTTCTTTCACTCATGATTTTTTGGGGAATTTTTGAATATCTAAATTATTTAATTAAATTTTCTTTCACATTTTAATTAAATTGCTAGCTTATTTGCATTTTAGTCAAAGAATTTTGTGTGATACTGATTCTTGGAATTTTTCTTGTTTTAAGGATTAACATGTGATTAACTTTTGTAAGTGTCCTAAGTGTGCATGAGAAGAATGATTATTCTCTAACGATTGTTTTGCCTATGACAGTTAAGTTAAGCTTGGAATTTGGGTTGTGCAACTCTTCTTTATCTTTGCTGATTTTTTTCTTAACCCGACTTAATACTAATCCAGAGAAGCTTGTTAAAATAGTCCATTATATTGTTAACAAATTTACTTGTAGTTCTGTTATTTTGAGTATTTTGAGCCTATTTGATTATGTTTAAATCAACAGAATTGTATATTCCTTGAGAACTGACATGTACTATGGTTCTTCTATGTAAGTACTTCTCACTGTTACAATTTTACTGTTTGTGTGATTAGTTAATGTATGTCTTCATTGGAGAATAAATTCCAAGTAGGCAGGAATTGTCTTTTTCTTCTTATTTTTGCATCTAATATTAGCACATGTGGTGGTGTTGGTTTAGTTGTTCAGTAATGTCTGAGTCTTGCAACCCCATTGATTGTAGCCTGCCGGGCTCCTCTGTCTATGAGATATCCCAGGCAAGAATACTGGAGTGAGTTGCCATTTTCCTCTCCAATTAGCATATGTAGAAGGTACATAGTAAATGTTAACTGAATGAATGAATTTGTTTTCATTTATTTATTTTTAAGCACTTTTTTACTCTAATGTTTTCGTTTCTGCTGCCTCTCCTCCACTGTCAGACTCTGTGGTTTTGGAATAAGCCAAACTTCAGTAACTTTTAATGTTACTGCTCTTCCACAGTACGGTACTTATTTTCATTTGTATGCCATTTGTTTTTTTCAAATTATCAAAATAGTACATTTAAGAAATATGATTTTTCTACCTAATTGATTTCTTTATTAATAAACATCAGCGATTATTTTAGGAGTTTTTTTTCTCATAAGTTTTAAAGTCATTCCTCTCTGATTCTTTATCTACAGACGTATAGAACTATGTTAAACCGCTGTTTAACAAACCATTCCAAAACTTAGTGGCTAAACACATCAATAAATGTTTATTATCTCTCACAGTTTCTGAGTCAGGAATTCAGGAGCAGCTTAGCTGGCTGTTTTCAGTTCTGGTGTCTCAGGAGATTACAATCAAGATGTTGGCTGAGGCTGCCATCATCTGAAAACTTCCCTGGAGTGGGGAAGATGCCTCCAAAGCAGCTCCCTGACCTATAGAACTGTAAGATAATAAACAGGATTGTTTTAAAGCTGCTAGTTTGTGGTCAGTTGTTACATAGCAATAGAGGGCTCATGCAGATCTCAGAGGAGATGTCTAATGAGTTGTGTTGCTCGATCTTTGTTTCTGGTGAAAAGTTCAAACCGAGCATCCCAGATATCAGGCAGAAGTTAGATCTGGTGAAGATAAGATGTAAGGCATCTAGTTGAGTAAACTTCGACCAGGCCTGGGGGTGACTTGAGGGGGGAAGAATAAATCTGGAAACATTCTGCTGTCACTTTTATAGCTGCTCTTTCCTGACTCCGACTTCAAAACAACCTAATTTATTTATCATCGGTTTTGATTTATGTGAACTGCCCTGAATCTGTGTACGTTCAGCTACAGTACCAAGATTAAAAGTGGAATTAGAGAAGTGCTACTCATGCCAAAGGCAGAAGCAGCAGAGGAGAAATCAAAGGGAAACCAACTGTGCTGAATCACTAATGGAAGTGAGCTACAGGGCTTTGTCTCATTCCCAGAGAACATCAAATCCCTTACTTATGGAATATATAAGCAGATAATTCTACATCTATTATGACAGTATTGGTAGGGAAGATATGTTTGAAGTTTAAACTTTAAATATTTACGTTATGTGGAGATCAGACCATGTAATGGTAGCCTTCTCATATGAGGTAATATAGATCAGATCAGTGTTTCTCAATCTTTGTTCATTACCACCCCTTAAGGAGCTTTTTAGTCATTTTTTCCCCCAGTAACACTTCCACCCCCACCCGAGATTTTAATTGTTGCCGGTGAATTTAAGGTTCTTGCTTTGTCATGAAAGAATTTAGAGACAAAATGATAGGTAAGAAGTGGCTTTATTTAGAGAGAAACATACTCCACAGAGTGTGGACCATCTCAGAAAGAGAGAGCAAGAGAGCCTTGAAACATGATGTGGGTAGTTTTTATGGGCTGGATAATTTCATAGGCTAAGGAGTCGGGCATTATTCCAGTTATTTGGTGGAAGGGGTGGGGGTTTCCAGGTATTGGGCCACCACCCACTTTTTGACCTTCTATGGTTGGCCTCAGAACTGTTATGATGCTGGTGGGTGTGTCATTTAGCATGTTATTTTACCAGGGGGAGAAGGGGATGGCAGAGGATGAGATGGTTGGATGGCATCACTGACTTGATGGACATGAGCTTGAGCAAGCTCCAAGAGTTGGTAATAGACAGGGAAGTCTGGCGTGTTGCAGTCCTTGGGGTCGCAAAGAGTGGGACACGACTGAGCAACTTAACTGATGTTACCATGAGCACATAATGAGACTCAAGGTTTGCTGGAAGTTGGCTCATCTACCATCTTGGACCCTAGTTAGTTCTAACCAGTCTTTGTCATGTCCTGTCATTCTTTAAAAGGGTGTGCCCTGCCCTCTTCCCTCCTGTTTCACGTAGATATACTATATATCTGCTTATGTACTGTGTATAGATCTGTGCTTTATATGGAAAAGAGAGTAACATCTTTCTGATCAAAACCAAGTTTTGCCCTTGAGGTCACTGTCACCCCTGCTGAGAATGCATGATACAGATGCTGATATAATTAGGTAAAATTAAAGGTTGTGTTTAAAGGGATCATTAAAAAAAGTTATTTTCATATTGTAATCCAGAGATTATAGGAGTAGAAAACTGGTCCAAACTCATGTCAATGAAAAGAGATACGGCATCTGCATATGTTGGTTGGAGAGTACCTCTGGGCGGGTAAACCTGTGAAGCACCGCCAAATCTTTATAACATTTAAGAAAAATGATTATACCCAGATCCTTGCTCTAAATAATGAGACACAATGTGGCACGTGTCTACATTATTTGTGTTTCCTGAGTCGTTTCTATGCTTTGTTCATGATTTAAGGAGACTAGGTGTCCTCCTCGAAGGGGGCAGTTTTGCTTTGGAGGTGACTGCTCCTCTGTCCCAAAAAGGTACAGGCAGAATGCCAGACTCCTCTTTTGGCTTCCTTATCTTTCCTTAGAACAGTTCTGCTTGTTTCTTGTTGACTGGGTGGGCTGTCTAAGATCACAGGAGACAATAAGTCAAGGCTTGTAAATTCAAGTGTCCACAAAGGTCTTGGCATGTATAGAGATGCATAAACAATGAAATATAAGACATACATGCTTTATCAGTCAATTTTGGCTGCTTACTCTGCTTACAACAGCAGCAGACAGTCATTTTTCTTGCTCAGGGGTCTGCAGGTCTGTCAGGGTGGGTCTCCTCTCTTTTTCAAGCTGCAGTCAGGTTCTGGTC
This sequence comes from Ovis canadensis, assembly GCF_042477335.2. Taxonomy (NCBI): domain Eukaryota; kingdom Metazoa; phylum Chordata; class Mammalia; order Artiodactyla; family Bovidae; genus Ovis; species Ovis canadensis. The sequence goes on from NC_091251.1 coordinate 90,058,294, forward strand.
TGTTCACGTGCAGCAGCAGCAGTAGGGAAACTAGGGAGAGATTTCTAATCTGCATTCCTGGAACATCATCTGCTGACAGGATTTGTTTATCCTGCCCTGTGTTTTGAAGGCAAGATAACCAGGCCTCTGTCCTAAGACAGGAGTTTAGCATATGTGGTTGATTGAATCATTGTTCCTAATTCTTCACTCATTTCCTGATTTAGAAATGAGTATCTTTCTCCATAAAGGTTTCATAGAGTCTTTTATATGGCACATATTATATGATTGTTAAATTTTTTTTTGAGTTTTATTTTTAAAATTTATGAAGGATAATTGTTTTACAGAATTTTGTTGTTTTCGGTCAACATCAACATGAATCAGCCATAGGTATACATATGTCCCCTCCCTCTTGAACCTTCCTCCCACCTCCCTCCCATCCCACCCCTCAAGGTTGATTCAGAGCCCCTGTTTGAGTTCCCTGGGTCATACAGCAAATTCCCATTGCCTATCTATTTTACACATGGTAATGTTTCGACACTTTGATTTTTTTTTTCTTTAATGTGAATCTTGGGGTACTTGTCATTTTCATGTCCTCTTGTTTTCTTTTTCTACTCTGTTACCCTGCCTTCTTTTTTCCCCTTACCTTTCCATTTACTTTAAAAACAGCAATTGTCAGTATGGAGTAAGAGAGAGTTGTAGAGAGAATTTAAAATATAAAAGCTTCCACTTGTTGATATAAAATAACTTTAAAGACGAAAGTATCTTTCACAAGGCAAACAGCTGCCTGACTGTTCTGAGATTGTTTGCTTTTTGTTTGCTTTGGGATTCAAAGAGTGACTTTAAAAAAGAATTCTTTAGGTTTGAAAACCTAATTGTAGTTCTACATAATCGCAGAGCACATGGAGACAGGTAGTTGGATGCTGGGGAAGGAGGCCATTAAAAAGATGATGTAACGTTTCCACATGCTCATTTCTCAGATCAGAACCAGCCAGTCCTTAAATTTTCTCTGCAAAATATTGGCTTGGTGGATTGCCCCATCCTCTTGACCCCATTTTGAATGTGGGGGAGAGTTACTTGGTAAGATTTTGGGTCCTACTAGGTCTGGGTTTCACATTCATCTCTACTACTTGTTCTCTTTTGAGACTAAAATGACTAGGCTTCATTTTCACTTCAGAATAGTTAAACTGGCTTCTCAGGTGGCTCAATGGTGAAGAATCTGCCTGCCAGTGCAGCAGACACAGGAGTCTTAGGTTCGATTTCTGGGAAGGAAGATCCCCTGGAGGAGGAAATGGCAACCCACCCCGGTATACTAGCCTGAAGAATCCCATGGAGAGAGGAGCCTGGCGGGCTCCAGACCATGGGGTCTCAAAGAGTCAGACACGACTGAGCACATGTCCACCCACAATTAGTCTTTCTTGGTAATGATTCTTTCCCCTTTAAAGCAATTGCTAATATTTGCTTCTTTGTTGATATTCTAGTGATCTTCACTACTGGATGTTTCCTTTCTGTTCTTTTACATTTCTCAGTCAGGATTGTTGAAACTCAGGCTCTAACTATATGAAGCTAATCGTATTTTACCAGTGTCTTCTGTGTGTAAATGCTGTATTCACTTTGAGTTTCCAAGAAGCAATCACTTAGACTATTCTGGTTTGGCATGTTCGCTCTTTCTAACCACCATTGGAGCTGAACCTGGGAACTGAACACAATTTGAAATTTTGTGGTTTGGCTGCTAGAAGTCAGAGCTAAACTATCTGAAGCTAAAAATTATTAATGTTGAAATGTTTTAACCCACTAAGTAAACTTGAAAAAATAATGAAATTTAACTCTAGCCAACCTTTAAAAATTGCATACAGCGTATTTTTTGAGGCTAGAAAGAGAGGAAAAATATATGAAAAGGATCTGAGATTGCTAAAGAATTAGAAGTTATTTATTATAGTTTACTTAAAGAAAATGTTAATATTCAAATTTAAAAGCAAAGTAAAGCAAACATAGAAAGCCGAATGAACCCCAAAATCTTATGGTATCCACGTGCTGTTCTACTTTTCTCAAGACTACTGAATCAGTACATAAAAATAATGAAGCAGGTAAAATGCCGGTTGCACTCGTTTAACTTCAGATTTTTTAAAAACATGTTTTCTTTGAAAGTGAAATGATAAAGATACTACCGTACATTTTCATGGTATTTTATACTTGACTAAATATTTTCACATAACATCTTAAAAAATGTTTTTAAGTTGAGGGCTTGCTTCACCTTTCCACTAAATATTAAAAGTATTTCATAGGTTTAAGCTATTTAAATCTCAGAACATATCTAAAGATCTAATTAAATCTTTCAATTCAGTTCAGTCACTCAGTCATGTCCGACTGTTTGCGACCCCATGAACTGCAGCACGCCAGGCCTCCCTGTCCATCAACAACTCCCGGAGTCCACCCAAACCCGTGTCCATTGAGTCAGTGATGCCATCCAACCATCTCATCCTCTATCGTCCCGTTCTCCTCCTGCCCTCAATCTTTCCCAGCATCAGGGTCTTTTCAAAAGTCAGCTCTTCGCATGAGGTGGCCAAAGTATTGGAGTTTCAGCTTCAACATCAGTCCTTCCAATGAACACCCAGGACCGATCTCCTTTAGGATGGACTGGTTGGATCTCTTTGCAGTTCAAGGGACTCTCAAGAGTCTTCTCCAACACCACAGTTCAAAAGCATCAATTCTTCGCCCCTCAGCTTTCTTTATAGTCCAACTCTCACATCCGTACATGACCACTGGAAAAACCATAGCCTTGACTAGACGGACCTTTGTTGACAAAGTGATGTCTTTGCTTTTTAATATGCTATCTAGGTTGATCATGACTTGCCTTCCAAGGAGTAAGCGTCTTTTAATTTCATGGCTTCAATCACGGTCTGCAGTGATTTTGGAGCCCAGAGAAATAAAGTCTGCCACTGTTTCCACTGTTTCCCCGTCTATTTGCCATGAAGTGATGGGACCGGATGCCATGATCTTTGTTTTCTGAATGTTGAGCTTTAAACCAACTTTTTCACTCTCCTCTTTTCACTTTCATCAAGAGTCTTTTTAGGTCCTCTTCAGTGTTCTTGCCTGGAGAATCCCAGGGACAGGGGAGCCTGGTGGGCTGCCGTCCATGGGGTTGCACAGTCGGACACAACTGAAGCAACTTAGCTTAGCAACTTTCTGCCATAAGAGTGGTATCATCTGCATATCTGAGGTTATTGATATTTCTCCCAGCAATCTTGATTCCAGCTTGTGCTTCCTCTAGCCCAGCGTTTCTCATGATGTACTCTACATAGAAGTTAAATAAGCAGGGTGACAATATACAGCCTTGTATATGTCTTGAGGACATATCTGAAACTGGATAGGTAGATAGTGTATATTGAAAGGAAGTCCTTTGTTCCTCTATTGGTTAACATTCTGAAGAGCTATCATTTTTCACTTTCAGGATCCACTTTCAACTTTATTTGTGAATATTTCCTTTGCTCTGGTATCTGGTGGTTAATTTGATCCATATTGTCTTTGATGATGATAAAAAAGTCAATGAAAGGTGTTTTGAGGTCTTCAAAACTGCCAGTCTCCAAAGGAGAGTATGTAGCATGGCCCATTAGGTTATGGGAAGAAAATACCAGAATTTTTATTAGTGTTACATCTAAAACGTAAATAAACCTTAAGTGACATTTAATATATGGCATCCTCACTTGATCCCTATCTTTTACTGTCATGTGTAAGGTACTAATCCACGAGGAAAGGGTACAGAAGGTTGACAGAGACACCTTGTTTATATCTTTATTTTCAACATATTGGGGTAGATTATAGTCCTACATGTTGGGACTCCCTGGTGGCTCAGACAGTAAAGCGTCTGCCTGCAATGCAGGAGACCCGGGTTCGATCCTTGGGTCGGGTAGATCCCCTGGAGAAGGAAATGGCAACCCGTTCCAGTACTCTTGCCTAGAAAATTCCATGGATGGAGGAGCCTGGTGGGCTATAGTCCATGGGGTCGCAAAGAGCTGGACAAGTCAGAGGTGATAACTCTCCTATGATTAATGAAGTAAAAATCAGTGACAGTCTAATCTCATTTGTAAGGACATCCCAAAAAATTGGAATTAGAAAACAATTCGATATATGGAATTATTTCCATTATTGTTGATAATGAAACTTTCTCTGTTATTTTGTTCCTTGAAATAGTGATAGTAGGAAGCCATTGTTAAGAAACATACATCACAGAAAGACAAACGTTCACAAGTTTTTCAGTGATGTTTAAAGTCATGCGACACATAGTCAGTATCTAGAAAAATTTCACTAAAATTAATGTTAGATGTTGAAAAGCCTCTTTTGGGTTTCTTAATAACAAAAGACCAAATGCAACACATTTTTAATACCATTAGGGACAACCTTCAACGGACATGGGTTTGGGTGGACTCTGGGAGTTGGTGATGGACAGGGAGGCCTGGCGTGCTGCGGTTCATGGGGTCGCAAAGAGTCGGACACGACTGAGTGACTGAACTGAACTGTTCTTTTGTGAAAGTCAAATGGATGACATAAGACAGGGGAAGCAACATGGAATAACTTACATGGATTCTTTTAGGAATAAATACTTTCAGCTGGAAATCATTGCCAATGATGTGAAGCATTAAGAATTAAAGCAAATTATTCATTGAGAAAAGATGCTAGACAGTTAAAGTACACAAGTTTCTAATAGGGCCCAGATTATCTTCTTAGCTAGATTCTGTTTCAGTAATGAGATACATGAACTAAATCATTTTTAAGCCACAAAAGTGAAGATATATCAAGGAAGATATATTCTCAAAAATAAATGACTTCTTAAATATAAAACAATGTTTATGAGGGAATTTCCTGGCAGTAAGATTCTTATTCTGACCTGATAGGGGTCTAGATTGCTTATGTATATATACATTTGCTACAGTTCATCAAATGAAACACTCAAGATCCGGGCATTTCATTGTGTGGAAAATTTACCTTAAAAGAAAAAGGAATCATACTTATTAAACTCAGGTAAATGATACACACATCGAACTTTTAGGGGAAAGTATATTTATGCCTCTGACTTACTTTGAAATACATTTAAAAACATCCAAGATGGACTGATGAATGAATGGATTGATGGATAGTCTAGTGTATTAGTGAAAGTGAAGTCACTCAGTCGTGTCCAACTCTTTGCGACCCCATGGACACCAGACTTCTCCGTCCATGAGATTTTCTAGGCAAGAGTACTAGAGTGGGTTGCCATTTCCTTCTCCAGGGAATCTTCCCGACTCAGGGATTGAACCCAGGTCTCCTGCGTTGTAGACAGACGTTTTACTGTCTGAGCCACCAGGGAAGTCAAGTGTTTTAGTAGACTGTACAATAGTATAAATATATGTATATATGCATGCACACTCAGTCGTGTCCAACTCTTTTTGACCCCATAGACTATAGCCCTCCAGGCTCCTCTGTCCATGGGATTTCCCAAGCAAGAATACTGGAGTGGGTTGCCATTTCCTTCTCCAGGAGATCTTCCTGACCCAGGGATTGAACCTGCATCTCCTGCATTGGCAGGCAGGTTCTTTATCAGCTGAGCCACAGGGGAAGCCTCGTACAATAGTATAATAGTAATAAAATGGCAGTTGCAGAGTCTAGGTGGTGAGTATATGGATGTTATTTGTAAAATTCTCTGCATTTTTCTGGTACATAATCCTTAGTTTGTAGTAACACAGTTGATGTCATATGTGTGAAGAATGCTTCAGGATGGTACAGTTTTTATGAAAACCTGACTAGTTTTTATTGACTCTTTATAGTACTCTGTAACGCGATGAGGAGTGATCATGAAAATCATTTGAATCACAAGAGTTTCTTTGGTTATCTCATAGCAAAGATTGTAAAAAACTGTTGAATTTAAAAATGGGTGAAACTTGTTTAAAATGAAAATATATGTCAAATTTGTTGATCCTTTTTGTAAAACAAGTGACTGTGTAACTTGCCGCCTAGCAGATTGCAAATTAAGCAATCAGCCAACCAATGGAATGCTCTTATTCCATCCCTTCAAAGTAAAGGTGATATTTTTACAATGAGTGAGAAAGTGACTGCTTATTAAACGACAGAGATCAAAATACAGAACATTATTCAAATTTCTGCTTGGGAATGTTTTATAATGTGGTTTTTGTCTTCAAAGATGTACATATCTTGTGAAAAAACTCTAACAATATTTTCTAAACTCTTAAGAAATCTTCCAAGTAGTTTCATTTGATTTTGAAATCAATTTTAAAAAATGTTAAAGTGTAATACATCTTGGTTGGTTTGTAAGAATAATTAATTGACCTGAGGGAAAATGAACATTTATTAGCCAAAGCTGAACAATAGCTTTTGCAATTATCTTTTCTCAACTACAGAGACATTACAATTGAGTACTATAATAAGTAGAATTTAGAAACTGTTTCAGTTGCTGGATTACAAAATATTTAAATCAGTGTTTTAAAAACAATGTACATTTTCATTTATTTTCATTGTTTATTAGATTGAAAAACTCTGTACAACTAATATATAAAATATGAGTATTCTTTATGTTCCTAGATATTACTACTTTGTCACTTACATGTATCACAAATATCACCTTCAAATTTATACATCATCATCTTACTTTTTTCTGCTTTATTGACTATGCCAAAGCCTTTGACTGTGTGGATCACAATAAACTGTGGAAAATTCTGAAAGAGATGGGAATACCAGGCCACCTAACCTGCCTCTTGAGAAATCTGTATGCAGGTCAGGAAGCAACAGTTAGAACTGGACATGGAACAACAGACTGGTTCCTAATAGGAAAAGGAGTACGTCAAGGCTGTATATTGTCACCCTGCTTATTTAACTTCTACGCAGAGTACATCATGAGAAACGCTGGACTGGAAGAAACACAAGCTGGAATCAAGGTTGCTAGGAGAAATATCAATAACCTCAGATATGCAGATGACACCACCCTTATGGCAGAAAGTGAAGAGGAACTAAAAAGCCTCTTGATGAAAGTGAAAGAGGAGAGTGAAAAAGTTGGCTTAAAGCTCAACACTCAGAAAACGAAGATCATGGCATCTGGTCCCATCACTTCATGGGAAATAGATGGGGAAACAGTAGAAATAGTGTCAGACCTTATTTTTTGGGGCTCCAAAATCACTGCAGATGGTGACTGCAGCCATGAAATTAAAAGACACTTACTCCTTGGAAGAAAAGTTATGAGCAACCTAGACAGTATATTCAAAAGCAGAGACATTACTTTGCCGACTAAGGTCCATCTAGTCAAGGCTATGGTTTTTCCTGTGGGCATGGATGGATGTGATAGTTGGACTGTGAAGAAGGCTGAGCGCCAAAGAATTGATGCTTTTGAACTGTGGTGTTGGAGAAGACTCTTGAGGATCCCTTGGACTGCAAGGAGATCCAATGAGTCCATTCTGAAGGAGATCAACCCTGGGATTTCTTTGGAGGGAATGATGATGACGCTGAAGCTCCAGTACTTTGGCCATCTCATGCGAAGAGTTGACTCTTTGGAAAAGACTCTGATGCTGGGAGGGATTGGGGGCAGGGGGAGAAGGGGACGACCAAGGATGAGATGGCTGGATGGCATCACTGACTTGATGGATGCAAGTCTGAGTGAACTCCTGAAGATGGTGATGGACAGGGAGGCCTGGTGTGCTGCCATTCATGGGGTCGCAAAGAGTCGGACACAACTGAGCAACTGAACTGAACTGATGGCATATTTTTATCAAAAAAAGTTCTTAATTAAAGCTATGAAACTATTGATTTGTATTTTAAATGAAAAAATATATGAAACTTTTTAAATGCTTATAATCTTTTGTTTTTAATCTCTATGTGTACTTTTTACTGTCCATAATGTATTAGTAAAATAGTTTATATATAATATATATGCATGTACTGGAGGATTGTAATAAAATTTTGTTTTTTTTTTTTGGAGTGTTTGTTGGAGTATGTAATCAAAGAATTTTGGAGTTTTCACTGATCACTCATGGTCTGGCACAGTGTTATTGCTAGCAGCGATTATTTATACTAAAAGTTTAAATCATTGTTTTAGAGGTTATAAATCAACACTTGGTTTCTAGCTTGTGAGCCTTTGTTTTTTTTCAACGTTAAACTTTGAAAAATGAGGTTTACCTTTAGTCTAAGTTCTATAACTTGTTCTCAAATGTGGAGCAGCATCAGTGTCAACTTACTAGAAATATAAATTTTCAGGTCCCATTCCAGACCTATGGCTAACCAGAAATGCTGGTTAATGAGCTTGCCAGGTGAGTTTAAGCTCAGTCATGTTTGAGAACCATTGGCCTAGGTGATTTAGACTCCTGTGTCATCACTTCTTATTTTTTCCTGCTTCTTGGTATATCTGAGACAGTGTCTTCAGATCTGGTGTGTCTCAGTTTAGCTCAGAGTTCTTTTTGTCTCTACCTCAAATTTTATTCTCTCCTCCTTTTCTCCTTTTTCTTTTCCCTTCTTCCTATTGTGAAAAATTATTCACTAGTGCTATACTCACAAAAGGGATAGTGTTTTGGTTCTGAAAATTTGGATGCCATAGCCAGGATGACAAACAGTTTGTTTAAAGGGGCTATTTTAAATATTTCAAATTAATTTTTGTTAACTACTTCCTGTTGGACACAAATATGCCTTGATTAATGTCCTAGGCATATTCTTTTCCATCTATGCCCTTTTGTTTTCAGATTTTATAGTCTCAAAATAGCTTTCCAACAACTAAATTTTTAAAATATACACTTCAAAGTATGAATCACCTATATTTAGCAGTTGTTGAATTTTGTTTCATTTGCTTTATCTCTTTTCTACACACACACACACACACACACACACACACACTTTTTTCCTTTGCTAAACCATTTAAAATTGTATACATCTATACCTTTTACTCTTAAATACTTTATTAATATTAATATAAAGATCAAAGTACCTTTAAGTGGTACTAATATAAAATTTTTTGAAAGGCCAATTCATAACAAATGCTAAACCAATTATTAAAGCCTCTGAAATATTTTCAGAGCTTTCTATAAATGTTTTATTGAGAAAAAATATAGAACTTCAAGTTGTGAGTATATCAATGAATCCTCAAGCCTTTCTCAACCAAAGTTTTTCATCTGAACTTTGCACAACACGGGGATGATATCGGTGACTGTTTTCTCATTTCTCCCAAGGATGGTCCATAACTAGTACCAATCCAGATGCATAGGGGAGAAGTTCTTTTATTATATATAGTGAAAGTGAAAGTCACCCAGTGATGTCTGACTCTTTGTGACCCCATGGACTATACAGTCCATGGAATTCTCCAGGGCAGAATAAGGGAATGGGCAGGCAGCCTTTCTCTTCTCCAGGGGATCTTCCCAACCCAGGGACTGAATCCAGGTCTCCCGCATTGCAGGCAAATTCTTTACCAGCTGAGCCACAAGGGAAGCCCAAGAATACTGGAGTGGGTGGCCTATCCCTTTTCCAGCAGATCTTCCCAACCCAGGAATCAGACCAGGGTGTCCTGCATTGCAGGCGGATTCTTTACCAACTGAGCTATCAGGGAACCCATATATATATATATGGGTCGTATTAACAGTGTTCCTTTTGGGAACCCAGGTTAGTTGAACTGTGGCCAGTTCTTAGGAAGGTTTTGCTTTGACTAGGTTGTAATGTTTATACAAATAATATTTTTTTCTTCTTATTTTTTTAGATTACAGGTCCGCCAGGTTGTGGAAAAACTCAGTTTTGTATAATGATGAGCATTTTGGCTACATTACCTACCAACATGGGAGGATTAGAAGGAGCTGTTGTGTACATTGACACAGAGTCAGCATTTAGTGCTGAAAGGTAGGAGATTTTATTTCCTATTATAATGCTTTATTTTTGTAACATATACAGCATAAAATATTTACAAACAGATTAATATTTACTTTTGAGAATATAGAGTATTGTTAATAGATACAGGTTTAAAGGAATTTTCTTTTTAAAATTGACACAGGAAGGGTAATTTTTTTTTTCAGACTTTAAACTTTTTGTTTTAATTTGATGTATAGCTAATTAACAATGTTGTGGTAGTTTCAGGTGAATATTAAAGGGACTCAGACATACTTATACATGTATCCATTCTCCCTCAAGCCCTGCTCTCATCTAGGCTGGCACATAACACTGAGCAGAGTTCACTGTGCTATACAGAGGTCTTAACCTTCCTAAAGTCCCTAACTCTCCAGGAAACATTTTCTTTTTGTGTGTTCTATCCCTTTATTATGGTTTAAAGGGAGCTTCTGGATAAGCTGTGTTTTTCACAAAGTCAGGAAGAAACAAGTTAAAAAAACAGAGGGAGAAATGTAAGTAGAAAATGGAGAAGAGGGAAAATTAATAAGAAAGACAAAAGGTAAAGTGCTTTGTAAGTAATTTCTAGTTGGAAGTAAAATATTTGTGAATGAAAATAATTGCAATTTTCAAAACATTTTTTATTGAACATTATTTTACTTTAATCTTTGAAATAATGTGGTATTAAATACAGGAAACATTGATAGTAAGTATATGCATGCTTAGAAAGAAAAGATTTCCTTAGTTTGGCAAGGACCTTTGTTTTAACATTCTATGAGAAAGGTATTCAGTCATTTATGTAATTCTGTAAATCTGAAGATAAGTCTAGTCTCCTCTTCTGCTACTCTGATAGACATTCATAGACAGGAGTGCTTTGAACATCTGGAGACTGATCCAATTCTGTTTTCTTAGCCAAGATGTAGTATAGGTATAGTTCTTTGAGTCTTTCTCTAATTGTGTCACAATGAATCTTCCTTATTTTTCTGTAAGAGTACTACAAAGATCAAAGTTTAATACCTGACCAGGTAAATTCCAAATGGACTATTTTGCCTAGGACTTATTTGCTTTGTTCTATACTTCTTGATAATCTTTTCTTCCTAAGTATACCACTGGTTTGTCAGCTGTTTAAGTTTGTGCTATATCTTTGTGTCTTCAAAGCCAAATTCTACAAGTGGCACATACTGGCTACTCAGAGAATGTTTGATAAATGAGGGAATTGACAAGTGTTACTCTTAGATCATGGAATCCAGATTCCATTTCCTACTAAAAGGAACAAGGGTTTCATAGGGAAATGGCCAATTCTAGCTATGGAGCAGAAAGTTTTTGTTTTTTAATAAGAGGCAAAAGATTTATTTGATCTAAAGTGAAATCAGAATATTAGGAGGTTCGTAAGTTGAATCTGAAACATCAGATGTGAAGAGAGCTATCAAAGACTACTTACAGGAATATCAGAAGGACTTAAGAATCAACCCGTGGAGCTCGCACTAGCCAAAGATGAAACAAATTGGTTACCAATAGAACAATAATAGAAGTAGACTAAGACACATGAAATATATTTAAATTCATGAGTCTGTAATATTAAGAATGAAAAGCAACAAATTGATCACCTTTGGAGAATTCTGGAGATGCAAATTATTATTTTGAAAATGGGTTTTTATAAAAAAAGGAAACTAAGCATTTATTCTGTTTTCTATATAAATATTACTAAGTAGCAAATATATCTTTTTTATAGACAATAAATGAAGAAAAATAATAGAATATCACCAAATTATAAACCCTAAAAATCTAATGGATCTAGGCACTGAATATTGTGATATAATAAATATGTTATTTTGTAGTCATCCTGGTTCCTTTCAAAAGAACTTCAAAAACTTTTGGAATTTCCTGAGTGATAGAAGTGAGAGAAGCATCATTTGTATTCATAATTACCCCCTTTCTAACCATACTTGATTTATGCTAATGAGATGACTCTTGATGGCACTCTAGATTGCATCTAAATGGAACTGATTGCCAGTGGAACCTGTCATGTAATTATAGGTTTGAACTTTCAGGCCTACCTCCCCAGTCTCTGAGCAGGGAAGAAGGACTAGAATTGAATCAATCAGCATTTCAATCATTCCCATGTAATGGGATCTTCCAAAACCCTCTAATTGATAGAGTTTGGAGAGCTTCTGGGTTGGTGAACAGGTGGTGCTCTCAATTTATTGCTGGCTGATCTGAAGTAACAGAGGTTTGGGACTTGTGATTGATGTCTGAGGTTGGGGCAGTCTTGTGAGTCTGAGCCTTTAATCTGTAGGGTCTGAGTTAACTCCTAGTAGTTAGTGTTAGAAATGAACTGACTTGCAGGACACACAGTTAGTGTCCATAGGGAATTGGAAAATTGCTTAGTATAGAAAACCTACACATTTGGTGTCAGAAGTGTGAATAAAAACGGTTCATAAACAGAAAAGTCTGCTAGCATCACAAAAAGGCAACCAGCCATTGAGGTACTTCCTGATGGCAGAATAATCAAATCAGAAAGTGATCAAGGTTTCAGATCCAATGACCAGTTTACAGGGGCTTCCAGGTGGCGGTGGTGGTAAAGAACCCACCTGCCAGTGCAGGAGATGTAAGACATGTGGGTTTGATCCTTGGGTTGGGGAGATCCCCTAGAGAAAGAAATGGCAACCCACTCCAGTATTCTTCCTGGAGAATCCCATGGACAGAGGGGCCTGGTGGGCTATAGTCCATAGGGTCACAAAGAGTTGGACACTGCTGAAGTGACTTCAGTCACTTAGTCATGTTTCCTAACTCACAAGGAACTTATGAAGGTCATTTGAAGACAAGGATTGAAATTTATATTGTTTTTACTTTTCTAGTCTATTCTTCACAGTGCTTGAAAAGTGTAGTCATCTAGTGCTAGGGTCAGATCTAATCAAAGGTCCCGGTGCTCTTTTGTATAGATGTCAGACTTGTGTTTTTATAGTGCCTTCTGGAGTTGGACATAGAGGGTTACAGAGTGGCACCAGGTTTGTCCTGCTTTGTCACGTTTCATTTGTGCTATTACAAGACTGTTTGATCCCTATTTGGTGTTGCTGGGAAGGGTAGGTCAGGAAAGCTTTCTCCTGCAAGCAGTTGAATACCCAAAGAATAGGGGCTTAAACAACAAGAGGTTTATTTCTTCTGTCAAAGCAGGAAGACCTGAGTTGCTGGCAGTGGTTCTGCTTCTCATTGGTGGTAGAGACCTAGGGCTGGTACATTTTTGGCATGATATCCATTCTGTGTCGCTGAGATGAGAAAGAAACCATTGTATCTTAATCAGGAAGCTGCCTCTTCTTCTCTGCTGATTTTCTTTTCATGCTTTGGAATCCTTCTCCAGATTTCTCAGTTGGTCACCCTTGCATGAGGGTGGAAAATGAGGAGGAGGGAAAAATGAGGGGAGAAATATTTGTAACAAGCCTGATGGGGCTGGTTAACATTACTGCCTGAGTCAAATTGAGGTTCCCACATTGCAGGGAAGAAGTGGAAATGGATATTGGTGGGTAATTAACAGTGTCTGCCACAGCTGGGATAGTTTATGGATTTGGAAAAGAGATAAAGCAGGAAAAATAAGACTGAAAGAGGAATATTTTTAGCTTTCTGTATGTCTCTATATGGAGCACTCTCTCCATTTTGTGTTTACAAACAACCTGTTGGAAAAAGACAAATGAGAAAGTAAATTGAAGGATTAATGTGATGGAAGATTAAAGGATTCACAACTAGAGAATTTAGGGTAAGTGGAAAATATTTTCTATCAATAAATTGCTGAATATCTTTTTATCAAGAAGGAGGAAGAAAACAGTAAATAGAAAGAAAAAGAATAAATAAAAGTAAAAAAACTTAAATTTATTAAAAAAAAAAAAGAAACCCTTGCGGGTGATGTACTTAAAACCACTGTGGAATGAATTGGAATGATTAGTTATATATTTTTCTTCAACAGTGCACTAGCTAGCTTATTTTTATATGACTTTGAGCAGTATGTTAATCATACATGTTCATCACAGAATGCAATTATATTTCCATACCGTTAATAATTAGATAATAGTATGAAAGTGAAAGTCACTCAGTTGCATCCGACTGTTTGCAACCCCATGGAGTATGCAGTCCAGGGAATTCTCCAGGCCAGAATACTGGAGTGGGTAGCCTTTCCCTTCTCCAGGGAATCTTCCCAACCCAGGGATCAAACCCAGGTCTCCCATATTGCAGGCAGATTCTTTACCAGTTGAGCCACAAGGGAAACCCAAGAGTGCTGGAGTGGGTAGCCTATCCCTTCTCCAGTGGATCTTCCAGACCCAGGAATTGAACCGGGGTCTCCTGCATTCCAGGTGGATTTTTTTTTACCAACTGAGCTATCAGGGAAGCCCAGATAATAGTATAGTCTGGTGCTAAACCTTCAGATACTTAGGGACTGCCTTGGGGTGAGAGGAATACCAAACAGGCAGAATTCTGAATCCCCTTCTTCTGATTGATTCAGAAAAAGTCTGTTTTTATTTGTTTTACCTATTGGATTTCTGATTAGGGTCTGATATAGTTTCAGATGCTATATGCTGTATACACCTTGAGAATATGGATGAATAGATTAGTGACCTGTCTATGGAAATTTCCAGTATATATGAATTGAATAAATACTATATTGTCCCTATTGGGGATAATTAGAAAAAAAGATGGAGTTGGAGGTTAAGAATAAAAAAGGAAGCTAATATGAATGGTAAGTAGTAATAGTGATTTTCGAAGTAAAACTTTGTGAGAAATAAAATGGATAAAGGAAAATAAACCCAGGTCTTAGAACTGCAAGTGGATCTGTGTGTTAGAAAGGCTGAAGGATCTGGGGAAGCCAGAGATGGGGCTCAGGACTCTGGAAGGTGGTGACTTGGGGAGGCGGGATAGAGAACTGGAACTGTAAGAGGCGGAAGTGGACATTCCTGAGTTGTCATGAAATCAGAAGAGCTTGAAAACCGAGAAGAAAGATGTAGTGCAATAGGGGAGGAAGACAATCAAGTAATCACAAAAATGTAAAATTATAACTATTATAACTAAGTATGCAAAGGAGAGGTATATGTTGTGTTGGTACCATGTGGGAGCAATGGCCAAGCTTATTTCTGAAGGAAGATTTCTACTTTGGGTGCAAGTCACTTCTGAGGGTACCAGGTACTCTACACTAGTGCCCTTTAATTCCTACCAAACTACTCAGAACATCGGTCTTTCTGAACCAGTGAGTCAGGGAGCAACCTGTAGTGGCAGTGATAGCCTGGCTTTGGCTGATTCTGATGGCGATGGCAGTGTGGTCTTAGGACCGCTTACCTACTTGATAGTACGAAAGTGAAGGAGGAGAGTGAAAAAGTTGCTTAAAGCTCAACATTCAGAAAACTAAGATCATGGCATCTGGGCCCATCACTTCATGGCAAGTAAATGGGGAAACAGTGGCTGACTTTATTTTTCTGGGCTCCAAAATCACTGCAGATGGTGACTGCAGCCGTGAAATTTAAAGACACTAACTCCTTGGAAGGAAAGTTATGACCAACCTAGATAGCATATTGAAAAGCAGAGACAATGCTTTGCCAACAAAGGTCCGTCTAGTCAAGGCTGTGGTTTTTCCAGTGGTCATGTATGGATGTGAGAGTTGGACTGTGAAGAAGGCTGAGCACCGAAGAATTGATGCTTTTGAACTGTGGTGTTGGAGAAGACTCTTGAGAGTCCCCTGGACTGCAAGGAGATCCAACCAGTCCATTCTGAAGGAGATCAGCCCTGGGTGTTCTTTGGAAGGAGTGATGCTAAAGCTGAAACTCCAGTACTTTGGCCACCTCATGCGAAAAGTTGACTCATTGGAAAAGACTCTGATGCTGGGAGGGATTGGGGTCAGGAGGAGAAGGGGACGACAGAGGATGAGATGGCTGGATGGCATCACTGACTCGATGGACGTGAGTTTGAGTGAACTCCGGGAGTTGGTGATGGACAGGGAGGCCTAGCGTACTGCGATTCATGGGGTCGCAAAGAGTCGGACACGACTGAGCGACTCAACTGAACTGATTCTCTAGGTCAAGTCATCATCTCTTATCTGGATGACTGCACTAGCTGATCTTGCTGTCACCCTTGCCCCTCCGGAGCCTATTCTCCATTTGGTAGCTAGAGTGATTCTTCAAAAATAAAAAAAGAAGTCAGGGTTTTCCTTGTGGCTCCGTGGATAAGAATCCACCTTCCAATGCGGGAGACACAGTCCAGGAAGACCCCACATGCAGCGGAACAACTAAACCTGTGCACCACAACCAGTGAGCCTCCAGTCTAGAGCCCAGGAGGCGCAACTGTGTGAGCCCACATGCAGCAACTACTGAAGCCCACACACCCTAGAGACTGTGCTCCACAATAAGAGAAGCCCCCATAAAGAGAAGCCTGCGCACTGCAACTGGAGAGAAGCCCCTGCTCCCTGAAGTCAGAGAAAAGCCTGAGCGCAGCAGCCAAAACCCAGCACAGCCAAAAATAAACAAATAAATAAAATTATTTTAAAAAAAGGCAGATCATGTCAGTCGTGATCGTAGGTTTCCTGTCTTATTGAATAAAATTTGAAAACAAACAAACAAAGCTGCAAACATAAAAATCTTTTGTGTCTTTGGCCCCTGGCTGTCTCTTAGGCCTTATTTCCTTTTATTCTGCCTCCTGGTTTCTGTGTTTCAGCTACTACATTAGCCTCCTTGTTTATTCCTCCAACACACTTGCTATCTTCTCACAAAAGAGTGGACTTGTGCGCTTGCTGTAATTCTGTCTTCCTGTGTGCTGTTTCACTGGATAGCCATATGGTTCATTTTCTCATCTCCTTTAAACTTTCGCTCAAATATCAACTTATTAAAGAGGCTTTCCCCGACTACCTTCCATGAAATAGCCCTTACTTCCTTCTGTTACAATTTGTTCTGTGATCCTGACTCACTTTGCTTTAAAGCACTTATCATCTGACATATATATTTATTTGTCTTTCTCAGTAGCATGCAAGTTCCATGAGGGAAGGATTTTTTGTTGTTGTTGTTTTTGTTCACTGTTGTATCCTTAGCACCTAGAATGGTACCTGGTGGTGGTATATAGCGGTGGTGGTTTAGTCACTAAGTTGTGTCCGACTCTTTGTGACCCTACTGACTTCAAGACTGAGAGAAGCCTCTCAGACTTCTCTGTCCATGGGATTTTCCAGGCAAGAATGCTGGCGTGGGCTGCCATTTCTTTCTCCAGTGGGTCTTCCCCACCCAGGGGTCGAACCTGGGTCTCTTGCATTGTAGGCGGATTCTTTACCAACTAAGCTACCAGGCATATAATAGGTCCTCAAATATTGGTTGAATGAATGAGTATTAAGTGCACCTTTTGGAAAGAAAGCTTTTTATTAAAAAGACATCCACTAGATGGCATTGCTTTCAAATTTTTTGTAATTAATGTCTGGGAGGAAAAGATAAGATCTTTTGCTTGCTGTAACCAAAAAGACTTTTGTGGTAAAGGTTGTCCTAGATTAATGTGAGGCCTCTAGAATATTACATTTATATTTGGTTTTTGATTTATAGGTATTTTAGATACATTTTTCTAGAGTAAACATTTGGAGAAGCTTATAGGAAAACAACAGCATATTGGTATGTAAATAACCATTCGATACCGTTACTTATCGTGGTTAACTGTGATGTCCACATAGTTCATGTCCACACGCTGACCATCCTGCTTTTGAGGGGCCTACATGCAACAAGAGAGCAGAAATAAGTTCCAGAGTCTTTCACTACTCGAGCCACTAGTTGAAATCGAGCCTAGTGTTAGAGTCAGGAAATTATTGTTGTCTGTCAGCTGTTCAGTTGTTGCCACCAGTGAGTTAGGTACTCTCATCTCATTGGGTACACTCAGTCTGGTTCCTAATCAATTGAAGATCCAAATACTAAAAAAAAAAACCTTCCTGTTTCCGGCAGATGTCACCATCGCTGTCCTGTTGAAAAGCAGTAGGCTCCAAGGGTCAGAGCTTTTTAGCTGACTTCTCTGACTAACACTTAACTCAGCAAATAGTTTCCCTAATCAAGAAACTTGCACATTTTCCCCAAGCTGTTAAAATCTGCCCATTCCGCCTTTGCCCGTGTCGTCTCATTTCCTCTTGCTTTCATCACTTACCTCATTATTTGTCCAATCCCTATGCCTACCTCTCTCCAGTACTTCTCCTGAATGGTCATTTGATCCATTTTGTTCTCACTTTGATGGATCTTGATTCTCAAGCTGGAATCGGGGTTGCCAGGAGAAATATCACTAATCTCAGATATGCAGATGACACCACCCTTATGACAGAAAGTGAAGAGGAACTAAAGAGCTTCTTGATGAAAGTGAGAGGAGAGTGAAGAAGCTGGCTTAAAACTCAACATTCAAAAAATGAAGATCATGGCATCCGGTCCCATCACTTCATGGCAAATAGATGGGGAAACAATGGAAACAGTGAGAGACTTTATTTATTTGGGCTCCAAAATCACTGCAGCTGGTGACTGCAGCCATGAAATTAAAAGATCCTTGCTCCTTGAAAGAAAAGCTGTGACCAACCTAGACAGCATTTTAAAAAGCAGAGACATTACTTTGCTGACAAAGGTCTGTCTAGTCAAAGTATGGTTTTTCCAGTAGTCATGTGTGGATGTGAGAGTTGGACCTCTTCTTGGACCTCACTATTTAGAAATGAAAAGTGCTTTTTATACTTTTGTATCATTAAATGGGACATAAAATATAGGATGGTTTTAGTGTTTACAGTCCTTCCTCCCAGTCACCCTTGGATGATTAAATTTTGGGCTGCTAAACTATCAGAGACAGAGATAGTTACACTCAAAGATTTACATTTTTGACCAGAAATATTTGAAATTTCTAGTATTACTCCATTTCTTATATTATTAATGGTAAAGTTGCATCTGTTTCAACTTGTCACCTCTAATGCTCAGCCTACCCCATGTATTTGATCTAGCTTTGAGGTGAGAATTCAGTGTTTAGAAAATAGTTTGTTTTTTTTTTTTTTTTTACTTCTGAAGGAAATGATGGGCTTCTCTGGTGGCTCAGACTATAAAGAATAGGCCTGCAGTGCAGGAGATCAGTATTTGATCCTTTGGTCAGGAAGAACTCCTGGAGAAAGGAATGGCCACCCACTCCATTATTCTTGCCTGAAGAATTCCACGAATATAGGGGCCTGAGGGGCTACAGTCTGTGGGATCTCAAGAAATTGGACCTGCCTTAGTGACTAAGCACAAAGGCAATGTGGATAGCATCCATATGTTTAGAAAATAGTATCCTGTTTACAAAGGAGCAGTTGGATAGCATTTATCTAGTATGCATTAAGCTTTAATTGAGGAATCATTTTTCTGGTCTGAGACATGGAGATTTACTGATATCTGATTATTAGAATGATAATATTGAAATACATATTTCATTCATGAAATTGAAAGCATTTTTCTTAATTTACTAAACACATCTTATAGTTGGTAGTCAGATGGTCATTTATAAAATAACATTTTTGTGTTAAACCTCAGAGATACTGCTTTCTCACCACTAGATGAGATCTAAAAGCCCTGGCTGGGCTCATGCTCTGACTGGTACTCTTTTAGGGATTATAAAGAAGGGCTTCCATTCCAAAATCATATACGAAGCCATTTTGCTTATACCTGCTGTATTGATAAGGCTTTTTTTCTAGTGTTACTTATGGCTTATGAGTTTCCTAAGTAAAAGTCCTTAGAGGTTTAGGTTTAGCAATGTGACCTTAAATATTGACTTATTTAAATTTTTTATTACAATTTTAAAGGTTACTATCCATTTATAGTTATTACAGAATATTGGCTATTTTCCCTGTATTGTACAATACATCCTTGAGCCTGTCTTATACCCAATAGTTGGTATCTTCAATTCTTCCACCCCTGTACTATCCCTCCCCACTCCCTACTAGTAACCAATAGTTTGTTTTCTATATCTGCGAGTCTGCTTTTTTTTGTCATATTCACCAGATGGTTGTGTATTTTTTAGATTCCACATGTACGTGATACCGTACAGTGTTCGTCTTTGTCTAACTTATTTCACTTATCATAATGCTTTCCGAGTCCGTCCATGTTGCTGCAAATGGCAGAAGATATCAACTATTGTTGCTTGTGCTATTTTTTCCCTCCACAGACTAGTTGAGATAGCAGAATCTCGTTTTCCCAGATATTTTGACACTGAAGAAAAATTACTTTTGACAAGCAGTAAAGTTCATCTTTACCGGGAACTCAGCTGTGATGAAGTTCTACAAAGGTATGCTGTTTTAGATTTTGGCATGTTAGTAATACTTTGAAGATTTATTCTTTTGTTCTTCATGTTTTCAGCTTCTGAGTGAAAAAAAGTCCCTACATATTAGGATTAAGAAAAAAATCATTTCAGTGTTCTTTATTTACCACAGCCTATTGGTTGAAGTATTTTTTTAAAAATGAAAAAAAATTAAATGAATAAAATGTTTTAGATTTGACTAATTACGTGGTATATTAATTATCTACTGTTCTGTTAACAAATTACCCCAAAATTTAGCAGCTTAAAATAATCTATTTATCTCACCTAGTTTTTGAGGGTTAGTTATCTGGGAATAGCTTAATTGGGTATTTCTGGCTCAAAGTTGCTCAAGAACTTGCAGTTAATCTGTTGGGCAGGGCTGTAGTCATCTCAAGGGTCACTTGAGACTGGGAGATCTTGGAGAATTCCAGGATCACTCATGTAGTTGTTGGGAGACTTCCGTTTCTTTCTGGATTCTAGCCAGAGGTCTCCATTTCTCACCATGTTAGCCTCTCCATAAGGCTTCTTACAATATGTTGTTTACTCAAAAAAGTGCACAACCTAAAAGTTGAGAATCATGTTTTATTCAGTGGTCATACTGAGGACTTAAGCTTGGGGGGCAGCCTCTCTGATAGCTCTGAGGGACTACTCTAAGGATGTAAGGGAGGAACCAGGATATAGGAGTTTCTGCAACAAAAAACCAGGTAGTCAGAATATAAAAAGATTACTGTTAATTAAAGAAAAACCAGATATATTTAAAAAAAATATATATATATATATTTATTTGGCTGTACCAGGTCTTAGTTGCTAGTTTTAGCACATGAGATCTTCCTTGCAACATGCAGGTTCACAAGGGATCTATAGTTGTGGCCTGTGGGATCTAGTTCCCTGACCAGGGATTGAACCTGGGCCCCATGCATTGGGAGTATGGAGTCTTAACCTCTGGACCATGATGGAAGTCCCCAAATCAGACATATTGAATTAATGAATTTAGCACTTTTCTGAGTGTGGGAAGATGCGAGTCTGGGCTCATTGAAATCATTCCTTTGATATGCACCTTAACTATCTAGAGCCAGTATCTTGCTTTTCTCCATCCTGAATTCCCTCATGGTGCACAGCTGGGGCAGCTTCAGTAGCTGATGGCTTGACGGCCTCAACATCATTTGTTTACGCATGTGGCAGGTGGCGTTTCTGGTCCACAGTATCTTGCCTTCGCCACAGCAAGTGCTCTGAGAGAGAGTGGACCAATGAGAAAGATCCCAGGATGGAAGTTGTAGCCTTCTACAGCCTATTTTGTCATTTGGTCCACAGACAAACCCTGGTCCAGTTGGGAAGGGGACTCCATAGGGATGTGAATACCGGGAGATGGGAGTAAATGGGGGCCATTTTGAGACTGGCCACTGTAAGTAGTTTTTCTCTAAAACTGGAGCTTTAGCAATATCATGAAAAAAACCAAGGAATAAATCTAAAGGAAAACATTTTGGCCTATTTACACAAGAATGCAATATGTATGGAAGAGCTGGAAAATAAGTTATGTTTATTGAGAATATCTGCACTAACTACTGTAACTTAGAGAAGAGTAATTTGTTGTTTTAAAGTTGGTTAACCTTTGCATTGCTCTGTTTTTAAGAATTATACCTTAAAGTCATCCACTATCTTATATCTTCTGCTTTTACAGGATTGAATCCTTAGAAGAAGAAATTATTTCAAAAGGAGTTAAACTTGTGATTATTGACTCTGTTGCTTCTGTGGTAAGAAAGGAGTTTGATACACAACTTCAGGGCAACGTGAGAGAGAGGAACAAGTTCTTGGCAAGAGAAGCAGCCTCTTTGAAGTATTTGGCTGAGGAATTTTCAATCCCAGTAAGTTTTTCTTTTTCTTTTTTTTCCTTTCTTTTATATGAAGTTCATTAATTTATAATATCAAATAATATAATTAGAAAGAATTATAAAACAGGTGACTTATTAAGGGTAACACAGTCTGATTGCTATAGCAAATACCACCGTCTTCTAAAATTTGTTTATCTGTTGAGATTGTTTTATCTTTTTCATAATTTGAGCCTAGAACAGATTTAAATATTATTTTCCAAAGTGCCTATAGTCAGCCCTTTTCTTCTCATTGGTTACTCTTTGTGCATGTTTTTATATTACTTTTGTTATACTGAGGTAAGTAATAAGAATTAAAACTCCATGAAATCGCCCATATCGATATACCTTTTTTTTTTAATGACAGTATTTGTCAATTTTATAAATTTTTAAGGTTTAGATATTGTTATTGTGTTCAGTGCTGTTTGGTATGCTTTAGCAGTTGGTTTGCTTCAAAAGCCAGAGGTTGATTCTTAGGGCATGAACGTTGGGAGTGATAGTAATGAAAATGTTAGTAAGGAAAACTTGAAAACTTATTTTTGGCATGACTTTCAGTAGTGGACCAGGAAATCTGAAGATAAGATGTATTATAAGAGTTTGTGGTGGGTAAGCTACAAGAGCAATAAGTTAGTTATATTCCCATCAGTAGTGTGTGGGAGAGTACGACTTGTTCTGAAGTCTTGCTAGCATTTAGTACTGTCAGGCTTTTAACTTTTAGCCATGTATCATCTCAACAGAAGATAGGAAAATTCCTTAAACTGAGATAAAATTTAGTAATGATTTTATAATTTTTAGATTTGTTTGGAAAATTAAATCTTTGTAACATAGGAATATGTACCATTAGTGGAAACTATCACATAGCCTTTGAGATTTATAAACCAAAACAAGGAGTTGAGGGAGAAAATGTGATATTCAGAAAGTTCTGCATGTCTTAATGGCTTTTAAAATTCATATTTTGGGTTATATGGTATAATTCCTGGTGAATCAAGTGCTGTAAAAGTTAGCTTGGATGATGTTTATCTTTTAAATTTTGTTACAGTTACATAAAAGGACAAATTCAAACTGTATATTTCTTGGTCAAGGGGAATAGGGAATTAAAAAATATTTTATAGAGTTGATTGAGTGGAAAAGTTAAGTGTATATGTTTATTTCATTAATTCATACTGTTGCCCATTTAATCTTATGTAAAATATGAAAATTCACTTTTTAGAAGTTGTATTTGTTGTTTTTCTATTGTAATTATAGACTAATGCATTTCAGTTTTTTCTCAGGTGGTTATTTTTCTGAGTGAGAAAGGGCCTCTGCTTTTGTTTGTTTTTAATAGAGCCCTCTGAAAGAATGGGTGCTTAGCATCTCCATATTCCTCTGTCTTTGCCTTTGTTTTTCTGTTTAGAGGTAAATGCAGACTACAACATATATTTATATAACACAGTATGGTATTGGCTTTTCTGACAAATCAGTATTGGTTTTAGAAAGGTTTTGAAAAATACTTCCTTTAGGAAATGTCTGACTTTTCCTAGCCTAGTTAGCTTGTCTAAATGGAAAACCATGAACTTTTAAACTTTTATACTATACTTTGAATAGGTGGCTTCGTGTGGAAAAAAATATGTTACAAAGTATGTTGTCTTTTGGTTCATTGTACCTTTCAAATTAGCAAGCCTTATGCCTCTTTGTATTTACTCAAAGTGAAAGTCACTCAGTCATGTCTGACTCTTTGCGACCCCATGTACTATACAGCCCATGGAATTCTCCAGGCCAGAATTCTGGAGTGGGTAGCCTTTCCCTGCTGCAGGGGATCTTCCCAGGCCAGGGATCTAACCTAGGTCTCCCTCACTGCAGGCAGATTCTTTACCAGCTGAGCCACAAGGAAAGTCCAAAAATACTGGAGTAGGTAGCCTATCCCTTCTCCAGTGGATCTTCCTGTCCCAGGAATCGAACTGGGGTCTCCTGTTTGTGCTTACTCAAACATGTCCACAATCGTTACTGTCCCCGTAAGTGTTTGCTGTTCCTTAGCCTGAAATATTCCTCCACTATATCCATTTTTTGGTTACGCTTTATGTTCCTCCATCATAGTTTTCACCCTCTAGCATTATATATTTCTATGTTTATTGCTTGTGTGTCCCCACCACCCCATTGTATGGTTATAGGGACTCCGTTTTCTTCATTCATGGCTTTATTCTCAGTACTAGGAATAGTGCCTAACACATAGTAGGCACATTGAATGTGTGAACTTAGATATTGCATTTCTTCGTAGGCTTGATTTAATCATGTATATATTTATATTGAACTTAAATTTTATCATTTGCTTTAAGTTCTATCTTGATCCTATCTTTAATATTATTTGCTATCTATATGGTGATAAAATATAATTTTAGATGGCAGAATCTTATCATATAGGAGCTGCACTCAGTTTACACTGGTGTCTTATAGGAAGAAAAATAGTTTTTAAGATTCTTAAGCTTGGAAAAAGCTTTAGAGATCTAGATAGTATCACAAAGCCAGGAATTTTAGAAGAGATTTTATCTCAGTTTAGTAAAACTGTGAAAAGTGAATGTCTGATGATCTCTGAAGCCTGGGCAAAAAGCCAGGCCCTCCAACCTGTTCTTTGGCTGTGGATCTGAGGTGGTGGATAGGGCCAGGAAACCTGGCATATTGATACACTTTAGGTATGTTTTCATTCAGAGGAGAATAAAGAGTCAAACCAGCTTGGGTGGTGGGTTGATTGCTTCATTGAATTTAAATATTTCTCTATAGTGAAACTTCAGTGCTTTCAAAATGTGGGAAAAAAGCTTAAAATATAATTTGCATTTCATTTTGATCATCACACTGTGTATATGTTTGTGTGTGGTATGTACAGTTGTCCCTCAGTTTCTGTAGGAACTTGCTTCCAGAACACCCACAGATACCAAAGTCTGCAGATGTTCAAGTCCCTTGTGTAAAATAGTGGTCCTCCTTATCCGTGGGTGTTATGCTCAGGGCTTTGCATCAGAAATTCTTTAAGTGAGAATTTTTGATCCATGGTTGGTTGACTCCTCAGCTTTGGAACCCATGAATATGGAAGATGCTCATATGTATGTTTATATGCAAGCATATCTATGTGCATGGAGATTTCAACTTCCTTCCTCAGTAACTAATGGAATAAATAGAAAGTCAGAAGAATAACATCAATCAGCTTGATCTAATTGATATTAGATTAGATTATAAAACTTTCCACTTAAATGCCCACAGAATACATACTCCTTTCAGGTACACATGAGATATTCACCAGGATAAACTATATTTGGTTTGGTGCCATAAAATAAATCTCAACATATTTAAAAGATTGAAATAGTACAAAGTATGTTTTTTAACCACAAGAAAATTGAACTAGAAACAGAAACATGTCTGGAAAATTCACAGGTATTTGCAAATTAAGTAAAAACACTTCTAAATAACTCATGAGTCACAGAATGAATCTTCTAAGAACTTAGGAAATATTTTGAAATAAGTAAAAATGAAAATACAGTGTATCAAAATCTGTGGGTTGCAGCTAAGTCAGTGCTTGGAGGGTTTTTTTTTTTGCTATAAGCACTTGATTAAAGAAAGACTTATTTAATATTTAATATAAATTTTAATATTTAACATTAAACTAATATTTATTAATTTTAGTATTTATTATTTGATTTTTATTTAATATTTATTTAAAGCATTAAGTGATCTAAGCTAGTGAAAAGTAGAAAAAAATTAAATCCAAAATAAGCAGAAGGAAGGAACTAAGGAAGATAAAAGCATAAATTCATGAAATTAAAAATAGGAAACAATAGAGAAAAAAAATCAGTGAAATAAAAAGCTGGTCCTTTGAAAAGTTTAGTAGAGTTGATAAGACTCCCCAGACTGATCAAGAGAAAAAAGAGAGAAAAGGCAAATTAACAGTATCAGGAATGAGAAGTTATATATCACTGGCGGTCCTAAGATATTAAATGAACAATAAGGGATTGTTATGATCAACTTCATTTCACTAAATTTAGTGATGAAATGGATAAATTCTTTGAAAGCTATAAACTACCAAAGCTTTCTGAGGAAGAACCATATAACCTGGATAATCCCATATCCATTAAAGCAATGGAGTTTAAGGGACTTCGCTATTGGCTCAGTGGTAAAGAAACCACCTGCCAATGTGGGAGACTTGGGTTCGACCCCTGATTTGGGAAGATTCCACATGCTGCTACAAAGCAACTAAGCCCATGTGCCCCAGCTGTTGAACCTGTGGTCTGAAGAGCCTGGGAGTCACAGCTGTCGAACCTATGTGCTGCAACTACTGAAGCCCACGCACCCTAGCACCCAGCTCCACAGCAGGAGAAACCACCACAATGAGAAGCACACACACCATAACTAGGGAGTAGCCCCTGCTTGCTGCGATTAGAGAAAAGCCCATGCAGCAACAAAAATCCAGCACAGCCAAAAACAATAAGTAAACAAAACTATTAAAAAGAACAGAAATTGAATTTGTAGTTAAATATCCCATGAAGAGACAACTACATGTAAAAGGAGGAAATTAGAACACTTCCTAACACCATACACAAAGATAAACTCAAAATGGGTTAAAGACCTAAATGTAAGACCATAAACTATAAAACTCTTAGAGGAAAACATAGGCAGGACATTCAATGACATAAATGAAAGCAAGATCCTCTATGACCCACCGCCTAGAGTAATAGAAATAAAAACAAAAATATACAGTTCAGGCGCTCAGTTGTGTCCGACTCTTTGCGACCCCATGAATCGCAGCACGCTAGGCCTCCCTGTCCATCACCAACTCCCGGAGTTCACTCAGACTCACCTCCATCAAGTTGGTGATGCCATCCCCCCATCTCATCCTCTGTCGTCCCCTTCTCCTCCTACTCCCAATCCCTCCCAGCATCAGAGTCTTTTCCAATGAGTCAACTCTTTGCATGAGGTGGCCAAAGTACTGGAGTTTCAGCTTTAGCATCATTCCTTCCAAAGAACACCCAGGGCTGATCTCCTTCGGAATGGACTGGTTGTATCTCCTTGCAGTCCAGGGGACTATCAAGAGTCTTCTTCAACACCACAGTTCAAAAGCATCAGTTTTTTGAAAAATATACAAGTGGGACCTAGTTAAGCTTAAAAACTTTTGCACAGCAAAGGAAACTATAAACAAAGTGAAAAGACAACCCTCAGAATGGGAGAAAATAATAGCAAATGAAACAACTAACTAAAAGATTAATTCCAAAGTTAATTCCAAAAATATACAAGCAGCTTGTACAACTCAATACCAGAAAAATAAACAACCCAATCAAAAAGTGGGAAAAAGACCTGAATAGACATTTCTCCAAAGAAGACATACAGATGGCTAGCAAACACATGAAAAGATGCTCAACATCGCTTGTTATTAGAGAAATGCAAATCAAAACTACAATGAGATATCACCTCACACGGGTCAGAATGGCCATCATCAAAAAGTCTACAAAGAATAAATGCTAGAGAGGGTGTGGAGAAGAGAGAACCCTCTTGCAGTGTTGGTGGGAATGTAAATTGATACAGCCACTATGGAAGATGGTAGGGAGATTCCTTAGAAAACTAGGAATAAAACCACCACATGACCCAACAATCGCACTCCTAGGCATATACTCTGAGGAAACCGAAATTGAAAAAGACACATGTACCCCAGTGTTCATTGTAGGACTATTTACAGTAGCTAGAACATGGAAGCAACCTAGATGTCCATTGACAGATGAATGGATAAAGAAGTTGTGGTACATATACACAGTGGAATATTACTCAGCCATAAAAGGAATGCATTTGAGTCAGTTCTAACGAAGTGGATGAACCTGGAGCCTATTGTACAGAGTGAAATAAGTCAGAAAGAGAAAGATAAATATCATATACTAATGCATATATATGGAATTTAGGAAGATGATGCCAAGAATTTATCTGCTGGGCAGCAGTGGAGAAACAGACACAGAGAACAGACTTATGGACATGGGGAGAGGAAAGGAGAGGGTGAGATGTATGGAGAGAGTAACATGTAAACTTACATAACTATATGTAAAATAGATAGCCAATGGGAATTTGCTGTATATCTCTGGGAACCCAAACAGGGGCTCTGTATCAACCTAGAGGGGTGGGATGGGGAGGGAGATGGGAAGGAGACTCAAGCGGGAGGGGAGATATGTATACCTATGGGTGATTCATGTTGAGGTTTGACAGAAAACAACAAAATTATGAAAAGCAATTATCCTTCAATTAAAAATTACATAAATTAATAAAATCCCACGGAGAAAATTCTAGGTAAAATTCACTGGGAAAATCTATCAACCATTTAAGGGTGAAGTAATATCAGTTCTATGCAAACAACTACAGACTGATGTTTCTCATGAACATAAATATACAAATCCTTAAAAATATTAACAAAGTAAATTCAGCAATAAATAAAAAGAGTGAATACATCATGACCAAGTAGAGCTTATTTCAGGATTGCTAGGCTGATTTCTGGCCTGGAAAATCCAATGGACAGCAGAGCCTGCAAGGCTGCAGTCCATGGGGTCACTGAGGGGTCGGACACGACTGAGCGACTTCACTTACACTTTTCACTTTCATGCATTGGAGAAGGAAATGGCAACCCACTCCAGTGTTCTTGCCTGGAGAATCCCGGGGACGAGGGAGCCTGGTGGGCTGCCATCTATGGGGTCGCACAGAGTCGGACATGACTGAAGCGACTTAGCAGCAGCAGCAGCAGCAGTGAAATACTGGGAGAAGGAAATGGCAACCCACGTCAGTATTCTTGCCTGGAGAATCCCAGGGACAGAGGAGCCTGGTGGGCTGCCATTTATGGGGTTGTACAGAGTCGGCAACGACTAAAGTGACTTAGCAGCAACAGTGAAATACTGACTTCTTTCTTCCTAAGATTGGGAATAAGGCAAAGATGGTCTATTCTTGCGATTTCTAATTAGCACTGTATTGTTGAATCTAGCCAGTGTGATGTGGCAAGAAAAAGAATTTAAGTATATTCAGATTAGAAGAAATAAGACTATCTTTACTCATAGATACTATGATATATTTAGTAGAAAACCCCAAAGATTTTACCCAAAAAAGCTACTAGATTTAACAAGTGATTTTAGTAAGATCACAGAGTATGGAAATCAATATGTAGACACTAATTGTTTTTCTGTAAGCTAGTGGTGGACAATTGGAAATCAAAACTTAAAACCTATCCTATTAATAAGAGAACCTTAAACCATGAAATATTTGGTGATAAATGTAGCAAAATATATGTAGGGTTTTTTATGCTGAAAGCTATAAAACATTGATGACAGGAATCAAAGTAGACCTAAATAAATGAAAATATACCATGCTCATATACTCAAGACTCAGAAGTATCACAATGTTAATTCTCTCCAAATTGCTCTGTATATTCAATATACAGTCCTGTAGATCCTAGTAGGCTTTTGGGTAGAAGTCAACAATCTGACCGTGAAATCTATGTAGGAAAGCAAAAGATTGAGAATAGCTCGAGCAATTTATGAAAAAGAAAGTATAGTTAGAAGACTTGCACTCCCTGATTTTAAGAGCTACTATAAAGCCGTAATAATTAAGACAACATTGTATTGGTGATAGGATTGACACCAGATCAATGCAACAGAATAGAGAGTGAAGAAATCCACAGTTTGCAGTTAATTTTGAACAAAGATACTAAGAGAAGTCAATGGAAAAGGAATAGTTTGTCAACAAATGATGCTAGAACTAGTGGATATCCATATGCAAAAAACAACAAATGAATTCCTTTCATTATTATAGAAACTCAACTCAAAATGAATCATATACCTATCATAACATAAAACCTAAAACTATAAAACTTTTAGAAAAAAAATGGGAGAAAATCTTTGTGGCCTGGGGCCAGGCAAAGATTGTTTAAATGACATTAAAAAACATTAACTATAAAATATTAACATTTCTATTCTTTGAAGACACTTCAGAAAATGAAAAAATAAGCCACAGACTGAGATAATATTTGTGCAACTCATATGTTAAAGGACTGGTAGCTAGAAATATAAGGAACTATGAAAACTCTAACAATCTAATTTTAAAAATGGGCAAAAAAATGGGCAAAATATTTGATAAGCACTTCAGCAAGGAAGATATACAGATGACAAATAAGCATGAGAAAATATACTCAAAATCATTAGTCATTAACAAATGCAAATTAAAATCACAATGCAGTACTACTATGTACCTATTAAAATACTTCAAAAAACAAAAACAAAAATCCTGACATTACCAAATACTGACAAAGATATGAGTATACAGAGCACCTTGAATTCTCCTACATACTGATGGAAATGCTGTAAATAGTATTGCCACCATGGAAAACAGTTTCTTATAAACATCTACTTTAACCATATGACCCATCAGGCTTTCTCCTAGGTGTTCTTTTTACCCAAATAAATGATACATATCAGTGCAAAAATCTGAAAATATTTTTAGTGGTTTAATTCCAAACACCAGAAACAGCCCAGACAGGTCTGGGTTATAGTAGTAACTGGTTGTTCTTTTAAATTCAATTTATTTATCACAGAGCTTCAAATACAACTTAACAAGTAAAAAAAAAAAAAAGCTGCAAGGGGCCCTTATGTCTAATATTAACATCTTCATTTTGTAAATCAGAGAATCTTATTGTCTTATCTCTCTTCTAGAAACAGTAATGCTTTGCATCCCACTTGTTTGCTTCAGGACTTTCAAATGCCAGTGAGCACATTCTCATTTTGCCCTATTAGCTCACTGGCCAAAGGTCAGCAAATCTTTTCTGTAAAGAGCCAGATAGTAATATTTTAGGTTTTATGGGCCCTACGGTCTCTGTGGCAACTACTCAATCAGCCATAGTAGCATAAAGGAGCCTTAAACAATTTGTAAACAAATGGGTATGGTTGCAGTTCAATATGATTCGTTTACAAAACCAGACGGTTGGGTCACAGACCTTAGTTTGCCATCCCCTGATCTGCCCCTTTCCCTTTTCTCCTTAGCTTCAGGACCCAAGCTGGTTGCTACCAGTAGGATAAGGATTTTAGAGGAAGGGTCAGAGAGCAGTCTCCTCATAAAGCAGTGTTTTCTCGAACTAGTGTAAGGCATTGGCCACTTTTAAATGCAAGTAATACTTTCATTAACTTCCATTTCTGACTTCAGGATTATTAAATATCATAGAAGTATATAGAATTATGTGCTAAGTCACTTAAGTCATGTCTGACTCTTTGTGACTCTGTGGACTATAGCCTGCTAGGCTCTTCTTTCCATGGGATTTTCCAGGCAAGAATACTGCAGTGGGTTGCCATTTCCTCCTCCAGGGGATCTTTCCAACACAGGGACTGAATCTGAGTCTCTTATGTCTCCGGCATTGGCAGGCAGGTTCTTTACCAAAAAGTAGTTAATAACTCTTCGTATTAAACCATACTTAAGAAACCATAAAAGTGGGTTGTATTTATAAATAACACAATACTATTCAAATTAATTATTCTCATATTATAGATGATAATTTGCTAAATTAAACTATTACTTGTGATATAAATATACTAACTTATGGTATAGCTTCTTCTGAATTGTGTGTGTGTGTGTGTATTTACTGTATTTCATGTGATGCCTCAAATTTGAACTACTGTAACATCTTTTTCTCTTTGGGAAGAATGACTTCATTTGGCCTTCACCTTGGCATTGAATGCATTTACATTTGAATTCTGCCATTACTTTTTATCATTCAGTTCAGTTCATTTCAGTCCAGTCACTCAGTTGTGTCTGACTCTTTGCGACCCCGTGAATTGCAGCACACCAGGCCTCCCTGTCCATCACCAACTCCCGGAGTCCACCCAAACCCATGTCCATCGAGTTGGTGATGCCATCCAACCATCTCATCCTCTGTTGTCCCCTTTTCCTCCTGCCTTCAATCTTTCCCAGCATCAGGGTCTTTTCCAATGAGTCAGCTCTTCTAATCAGGTGGCCAAAGTATTGGAGTTTTAGCTTCAACATCAGTCCTTCCGGTGAACACCCAGAACTGATCTCCTTTAGGATGGATGGTTGGATCTCCTTGCAGTTCAAGAGACTCTCAAGAGTCTTCTCCAACACCACAGTTCAAAAGCATCAATTCCTTGGTGTTCAGCTTTCTTCACAGTCCAACTCTCACATCCAGTGACCACTGGAAAAACCATAGCCTTGACTAGTTGGAACTTTGTTGGGAAAGTAATGTCTCTGCTTTTGAATATGCTATCTAGGTTGATCATAACTTTCCTTCCAAGGAGTAAGCGTCTTTTAATTTCATGGCTGCAGTCACCATCTGCAGTGATTTTGGAGGCCAAAAAAATAAAGTCTGACACTGTTTCCACTGTTTCCCCATCTATCTGCCATGAAGTGATGGGACCAGATGTCATGATCTTAGTTTTCTGAATGTTGAGCTTTAAGCCAACTTTTTCACTCTCCTCTTTCACTTTCATCAAGAGGCTTTTGAGTTCCTCTTCACTTTCTGCCATAAGGGTGGTGTCATCTGCATATCTGAGGTTATTGATATTTCTCCTGGCAATCTTGATTCCAGTTTGTGCTTCTTCCAACCCAGCGATTCTCATGATGTACTCTGCATAGAAGTTAAATAAGCAGGATGACAATATACAGCCTTGACATACTCCTTTTCCTATTTGGAACCAGTCTGTTGTTCCATGTCCAGTTCTAACTGTTGCTTCCTGACCTGCATATAGGTTTCTCAAGAGGCAGGTCAGGTGGTCTGATATTCTCATCTCTTTCAGAATTTTCCACACTCTCTATAGTTATATTTTATTCTTATGTAAAGTTGGCTTAAAGCTCAACATTCAGAAAATGAAGATCATGACATCCGGTCCCATCACTCCATGGGAAATAGATGGAGAAACAGTGGAAACAGTGTCAGACTTTATTTTTGGGGGCTCCAAAATCACTGCAGATGGTGACTGCAGCCATGAAATTAAAAGATGCTTACTCCTTGGAAGAAAAGTTATGACCAACCTAGACAGCATATTCAAAAGCAGAGACATTATTTTGCCAACTAAGGTCCGTCTAGTCAAGGCTATGGTTTTGCCAGTAGTCATGTATGGATGTGAGAGTTGGACTGAAGGCTGAGCGCCGAAGAATTGATGCTTTTGAACTGTGGTGTTGGAGAAGACTCTTGAGAGTCCCTTGGACTGCAAGGAGATCCAACCAGTCCATTCTGAAGGAGATCAACCCTGGGATTTCTTTGCAAGGAGTGATGCTAAAGCTGAAACTCCAGTACTTTGGCCACCTCATGTGAAGAGTTGCCTCATTGGAAAAGACTTTGATGCTGGGAGGGATTGGGGGCAGGAGAAGAAGGGGACGACAGAGGATGAGATGGCTGGATGGCATCACTGACTTGATGGATGCGAGTCTGAGTGAACTCCTGGAGATGGTGATGGACAGGGAGGCCTGGCGTGCTGTGGTTCATGGGGTCGCAAGGAGTCGGACACAACTGAGCGACTGAACTGAACTGAATGTTATTATATGATTTTTCAGAAATGATACAATTTTTGGTTTGATTACTTTTATCTTAATTACTGAAAGCAAACAGTATGGGAATTCTATGAGATAAGAAAGTCTTTGTGTTTGCTAACTCACATTTGAAGTCAGAGTATTCTTAATGGCACCCTATATTCATTTTGGTGGCTGAAACTAACAGTCCAGACTAAGTATTTTATTTCATTAGTAACTGATAATAATTCTAGAAAAATTATATTCTTCCTTTGTGTGACTCTTTATACTTTATAAAGCTTTGTTTTTGTTGTTGACTAGAGCATAAAGCTAGGAACAACTTAAGGTGAATGAGTGTGGGGTGATTGGCTAAAT
Source organism: Ovis canadensis (assembly GCF_042477335.2). Classification (NCBI taxonomy): domain Eukaryota; kingdom Metazoa; phylum Chordata; class Mammalia; order Artiodactyla; family Bovidae; genus Ovis; species Ovis canadensis. The sequence continues at coordinate 90,092,124 of NC_091251.1, forward strand.
TAGTGGTAGAATATCCATACAATGGAATACTGTGCCATTGTTAAAATGAAGGCGATAACCCAAAAATGTATTCATAAGTTGTATAGGGAAAGATTAACTCAGCTGGGGTGGGTTGCTCAGACCTAGCAACCTAGTCTGGTTTTTAAGACTACCAGCTCCTGGGAAGTGAACTCAGAGCCTTTGGAACATTCTTCAGAGTGTTTTTGTATGCTGGATACCTTGGACCACATAATACCAGTTGAATCAGATGATTTATGCAAACAGTGTGATTTATGGTGAATACTTATGTCGCTCTGGTGTTTAGTTGCTAAGTCATGTCTGATTCTTGTGACCCTATGGACTCTAGCCCACCAGGCTCCTCTGTCCATATGGTTTTCCAGGCAAGAATACTGGATTGAGTTGCCATTTCCTTCTCCAGGGGATCTTCCTGACTCAGGAATTGAACCCAGATCTCCTGCACTTCAGGCAGATTCCTTACCAACTGAGCTACCAGGGGACTGGAATCTCAGTAGCTCAGGTTAGTCACGCAGGCTCTGCATGTCGTGTGACTGACCCCTAATAAAAACTCTGAACACCAGAGCTTGGGCAAGCTCTCTTGGTTGCCTTTACTTTTCACATGTGTTGTCACGTATAAATTCTGGGAGAATTAAACATGTCCATGCAACTCCACTGTGGGATGACACCTGGAAGCTTGTACCTGGTTTCTGCTGGACTTTGTTCATGCTCCTTTTCTTTTTACTTATATCAAACTGTATCCTTTTGCTGTACTAAACCATAACTGAATGTAACAGCTTTTCTGAGTCCTAGGAGTCCTTTCAGTGAATCATTGAGGCAGAAAGTGGTCTTCGAGACCCCTGACACACAGGGACGTTAGTAGATAGGTACAAGAATGTTTAGGACTTTTATGGCAACTTAATTTAATTGTTAAAAACTGACAAAATTTAGTAATTAGTGTTTCATCAGCCTTAATTTATTGGTTTTGATCAGTGTACTATGATTATTTATAAAAGATGTCAACATTAGGAGAAGCTGGGTGGAGAGTATGTAACGACTCTCTGTATTTCTTTTTGCAACTATTTATTGGATGAATCTAAAATTATTTTAAAATAAAAAATTGAAAAGGACAGAGTGGGTTGGGTGCTTTTATATGTGTAAATTGGCTCTGGAAACTTATTAAGAAACTCTGTTGGTTGCATCTGGAGAAGGAAAGTGGGTGTTGGAAGAGGGCTTATGTTTCAATCACTGAATGTCTTCCATTTAGTCATCTGGTCCTGTAGGTATTACCTAATACCACTTTAGTTTAGATGCTACTCTTCATCTTTTAGCTAATCTGGCTCCATTTTCAGTATATACTAAGTACCATCATCAGATTAATTTCCAGTGTCTTCAGTGCTATCTTACCCTGGTTCCGGGTGGTTAAGAGTACTGGCTTTGGAGTTAGGTGTTGATTTGAATCATAGTTTCATGGTTTGCTGGTTTTATGACCTTGAGTAAGTTCCTAGTTCCAACTCTTAGTTTCCCATTTGAAAAAATGTGGGTAATAATATCCGACTCATGGGGGTGTGGGATTAAATGAGATAATGTCTGTACTGGTCTTTGTGCAGTGTTTGATACATTCAATAAGAGGTTCAGTTCATTTGAGTCGCTCAGTCGTGTCCGACTCTTTGCGACCCCATGAATCGCAGCACGCCAGGCCTCTCTGTCCATCACCAACTCCTGGAGTTCACTCAGATTCACATTTATTGAGTCAGTGATACCATCCAGCCATCTCATCCTCTGTCATCCCCTTCTGCTCCTGCTCCCAATCCCTCCCAGCATCAGAGTCTTTTCCAATGAGTCAACTCTTCGCATGAGGTGGCCAAAGTACTGGAGCTTCAGCTTTAGCATCATTCCTTCCAAAGAAATCCCAGGGCTGATCTCCTTGTGCAGTGTTTGATACATTCAGTAAGAGGTAGCCATTAATTATTAATTTTAGTTGTTATCCTTCCACATGCTTGGTATATTTTATCTCTCGCCTCCTATTTTTTTTTTCCTTAGAAGTCTGCAAGCTCTTCAGAAGGAAAAATGTCTTATTGCTGTATCCCCTTCCAGCTATTTTGTTGATGGTTGCTGTTACCGTCTGACTCTCCTATACCTGGTTTACTCACTTATTCTTTGGCTCTCAGACACTCTTCTTTTCCTAATTCGATCCTCAGCAGTGTGTACAAAACTCTGTGCTAGGCACTACGAGATCATAATGATGAATAAAACATAGTCTTTGCCCTTAAGACTTCTATAAATAAGTTATTTGTAGAAGACAAATGGTTTTCTGTGGTATAATGGAGAATGAAATAAGTACCTTGTCTACTATTCTTTTTCTGTTTGTAACAGATACGTAAATGCCTTTGTGTACTCCCTTCTCTGTCCTTTACTTGGAACTACAGGTTCAGTTCAGTTCAGTCGCTCAGTCGTGTCCGACTCTTTGCCACCCCATGAATCGCAGCACGCCAGGCCTCCCTGTCTATCACCAACTCCCGGAGTTCACTCAGACTCGAACTACAGGTTACACAGAGAGAAATAAAGAGAGGTGGCATAGATCTTCATTTTTGTTGTTATTCAGTTGCTCAGTCATATCCGACTCTTTGCCACCCCATGTCAGGCTTCCCTGTCCTTCACCATCTCCTGGAGCCTACTCAAACTTACGTCCATTGAGTCTGTGATGCCATCCAAATATCTTGTCCTGTGTCCTCTTCTCCTGCCTTCAATCTTTCCCGGCATCAGGATCTTTTCTAATGAGTCAGCTCTTCGCATTGGGTGGCCAAAATATTGAAGCTTCATCTTCAGCATCAGTCCTTCTAATGAACACCCAGGACTGATCTCCTTTAGGATTGACTGGTTGGATCTCCTTGCAGTCCAAGGGGCTCTCAAGAGTCTTCTCCAACACCACAGTCAAAAGCATCAATTCTTCTGTGCTCAGCTTTCTTTATGGTCCACCTCTCACATCCATACATGACTACTGGAAAAACCATAGCCTTGACTAGATGGACCTTTGTAGGGAAAGTAATCTCTCTGCTTCTTAATATGCTGTGTAGGTTTGTCATAGCTTTTCTTCCAAGGAGCAAGTGTCTTTTAATTTCATGGCTGCCGTTATATCTGCGGTGATTTTGGAGTCCAAGAAAACAAAGTCTCTCACTATTTCCATTGTTTCCCCATCTATTTGCCATAAAGTAGTGGGACCAGATGCCATGATCTTTGTTCTTTGAATGTTGAGTTTTAAGCCAGCTTTTTCACTCTTCTCTCTCACTTTCATCAAGAGGCTTTCATCATAGATCTTCATAGGCTCTAGCTAAATTCTGTCTCAACTGATCTTGTCTCTGATGGTCCATTCTCTTTCAAAGAGTGTGTTTTTGGAGACAGATAGTGGTTAAACTGATGAGTTATAATTCTAAGATTGAGTTGGTAAGAAAAAGTTAGAGATGAAAGAAAGCAAGTTGTAGCTGTTAGATTTTATTGTTACTTTACATTTATTAGGCAGTGCTTTGATGTGCCTGTAGAATTTTCCAGTTGAGTATCTTAAGGTTGTAGCTGAGTGGCAAACTTCAATTCTCAAGTGAGAACAGGGATGCAGAGAAATGAGGTGTTTTATCTAAGACTGCTCAAGAAGTATTTGCAGAATTGAATATTATCACTTATATCTTCTCTCCTGGATTATTATTACAGTGTCTTAATTGGTCTGTCGCTTTTCTACCTAAGTACCTATTACTGCTGCATAATTTCCCAGAGTATATCTCTGATCACATCCTCTGCTCTGAAGAATTGCATGGCACCATATTTTTTTTTTTAGGGAATATGCTACTAGACTATCATCACTATAAGGGTAGAGAACTTCTCTGTTTTGTTCATGCTTGTATCCTTTGCATCTCGAATCGGGGTACATGACACAGAATAGTTGCTTTAACTGGTATTTGTTGAATAATTCATTCTAAGTTCCTGATCTGATATTCAAAGTTTGCTTCCACCTGGTTTGAGCTTACTTCTCCCACTTTTTCTCTTTGGTGCTGGCTGCTGGTCTGTCCCTGGTCACCCTGTGTTTATTCTTGCTGTGGTTATCCTTCATCTCTCCTTTCTAAACTTTACTCTTCTTTGTTGTCTGAGCTCTCACGTTTTCTCTCTTTCCTGAGAGTTTTGTACCACTTGATTTTTAAGTACCAGTTAATTCTACACACAGGTTTTAATCCCCATCAGTTCTGTCTTCTTTGTAGTATACGTGGTCTTAACTTCTAAATTGGAACTTTAATCATTTATTGCTTTGCAGTATTATTTAAATTTTTGTGTGTCCATGTCTGGGCTCCTTAGTTATATTAGGAAGCTTCCTGAAAACAGAGCTGTCTTATAGGTATACTCCAGAGCTGCCTATATAGAATAGTATCCATATTGAATAGTGTCCTATGTATATTTTTAGAATGATTGTATCACTTTTTCTATTCATGCAATTTATGAAATGCATATTTAATTGTCTACTTCACATCTTACAATACTTAAAGGGAAAACCTTCTAACATTCATTATAAAAAGTGAAAAGATACTTGGAAACTAAACTTTGATGTCTTTTGCCAACCCCTTTCCTTCTTTAAAATTGATTTGCTCATAATTTGCTAGTTCTGTTTCTTTAATTTAATATGATGGAAGAACTTCTGTCCGACATCATTAATCAAGATTTTATACAAAGAATTGTGATCATCAGAGTGGGAATTTAACATTAGTGCTCTGATACATTATTACTATAATGCCTTGTTTGGAAGCTTAACAATGTCGGATAATACTCTATTTTATGATTTTTAACTTATCAGAGGAAAGCATTGTAGATAAATTGGATCTTGAGTTTATGGAATCAACAAACAGCTCACTGTTTAATTAAATTCAAATGAATTTGAAATACAGTCTTGGCTATATGAGAGGTTGGTCAGAGGATACTGTCTTGTGTTTTTTAAAGACAAAAATTATCTCTTTGGTTCATATTGTTGTATGTTCTTTGTCTTTCTTCAGTGTATCTGTTGAGTTAATTACGCTAATCTTCCAAGTGCATACATGTTGATATGTTGTTAGTGTTTTAGTTTTACACTTTAAGAATCTTTGTATTAAAAAAAAATTTTTTTTAACTTAATTCTTTGACATTGTAAATTTTGACTTCTTTCTGGAAGCTTCCAGTTTTATCATTTCTGTTTTCCATCAGTTTATTAAGTCAAATAAATTTATTTCTCAGATAACTTATAATTTTAATAGAGTTTGAAGTCCTAGGCAAAGTTTAGCCTTAAAACAGAGAACAGTTTTAATAATGGCAGTTAGAATTTTTTTCCTGTATTGAGTACAAGAATTAAAGTAGGCGTTTAATTAACTTTCCAAGATTTAAGAAAATTTTCCAAATACTTGGGTCTGTGTAAACATGTAACAGCTGTTACAATTAAAATAATTTACAATAGAGACTATTGAAAGTTAGATGTTTATTTGAGCAGTTTTTCCTTCCCCCTTTTTAATCTTTTGTTTATCCTTGATATTGAAAAATTTCAATTTCACATTTTCCTATTTGTTTTGATTCTCTTAATGTTGATTTGTCTCTGCTGGGAAATGTCTTATTAAAAGTAAAACATTAAGGAATTCTCTGATGGTCCAGTGGTGATGACTCTGCATTCTTACTGCTGGGGCCCTGAGTTTGATCCCTGGTGGGGGAACTATTATTAATAAGATCCCACAAGCAGCATGGCATGGCCAAAAAAAAAAGTAAAACATTAAATCAGTTGATGGCTCTTTAATTCTTAAGACGGTTTTGATTGTTCCGGGAGAGAAGAATGTATGTGGATAGAAAGAGAACAAGGGCTCTTATTCTTACCACTTGCGGTTTGAAAAACCTAAGCTGCTTCTAAAATTAAATTTTGATCATAGATGTTTGGGTTTTGAAGTCCCTTTTAAGATCAAGGACCCTTTATTTAGTATTTCAGAGTTTGTGTTAATTGTTTTACTGGCAGAAGTAAGTAGCTGTTGACATTCTAGTTTGTCATCTTGAAAGACTGTTGATTATAAATAGCTGGACCTTACTGAGCACCGAAGTTTTTGTTCCAGGTATTGTAATGAGTACATTTTAAACATTTTTCATTTAATACTTTAAGTAATTTTATGAGGCAGGTTGTATTATTCTTGTTTTATAGAACAAATTGAGCCTTGTAAGCATTAAAGATTTTAACTTTCCCAGAATCACATGGCTCGTGAGTGAAATGGGTAGAATTTGAACTCAGATCTGTTTGATTCCAATGCACATACTTTTTATTCACAGTGGAGCATTGTTTCTTAAAGCACTAGTCAAAATTATTCTGCTCTCTCACTTAAAAGAAAAAAGTTTTATTTATTTATTTTGGGCTGCCCTGGGTCTTCATTGCTTTGCACGGGTTTTCTCTAGTTGCAGTGAGCAGGGGCTACTCTTCCTTGTGGTACTCAAGCTTCTCATTGCCGTGGCTTCTCTTGTGGAGCACAGGCTCTAGGCATGCAGGCTTCAGCAGTTGCAGACAGGGGCTCAGTAGTTGTGGTGTACAGGCTCTAGGCACTCGGGCTTCAGTAGTTGCGGCACGTGGGCTCAGTAATTGCTGCTCATGGGCTCCAGAGGATGACCTCAGTAGTTGCAGCAGCATGGGCTTAGCTGCTCTGCAGCATGTGGGATCTTCCCTGACCAGGGGTCGAGCCCGTCAGTGTCCTCTGCTTTGGCAGGCCAATTCTTATTCACTGCACCACCAGGGAAGTCCCCATACTTCTTATGTAGTACTAAAAGCTGTTCAGTACTCAGAATTCTTTCTTCCAAAGCTTTTTCAATGGGAGATCTCACACTTTTAATGCTTTGATTGTTGTTTGGAAGTGTAATGGTAAAGGTGCTTCTATGTTAGCTGTATTGGTATTTCAAGTAAGAGAAATATTTGAACAGTTACAGCTTGGTTGGTTTTCCACCTGCATATAAATCATACATGTATGTTAAGGGTGTAATTAATCCCTTTTATCTGCTAGTGAATGTGCAGACTTGTTGGGTTTCTATATTTTCCAGCTGGAATTGGCGAACCTTAGCCTAAATCCTGTGTTAGGTATGCTGTCTTAGGAAAATAATTTCTAGACACTTGTACTTTAGACCTCTCTTAGGGTACATCTGAAGTACAGACAACCTCCTAAGATTCTGCTCTGAGGTTTAATGAAGACTTAATACGTGCTGTGACTGTACGGGAGATATTTCAGTTTCATGGCATTGCCAGATGTGTCTGGTAAAATTGGGTGTTCATTAATTTAATTAAAAGTTCCTAGGAACTTACAACTTAGAGTAGTTTTTATAAGCATCGGGACTCAAAGGATCTTTAGTGTATATATTTGAAGGAGGGACAGTTTTGACTTGAACTGAAATAAAGCAACGTTTGTAGTTATGATGACCAAGGTGCAGTATTTTAAAGAAATACTGAAAATGTTATAATTGAAGTTTTTTTTTTAATGCTCCTAGTTTAAAGTTATTGCAGTTAGTTTCATTTCCTAGACTATATTGCAGTGAATCTCTCTTTTGTTCTTCTTTGTGATCTTTTTTTTTTTTTTTAAATTTTAATATCTTTAATTCTTACATGCGTTCCCAAACATGAACCCCCCCCCCCCACCTCCCTCCCCATAACATCTCTCTGGGTCATCCCCATGCACCAGCCCCAAGCATGCTGCATCCTGCGTCAGACATAGACTGGCGATTCAATTCTTATATGATAGTATACATGTTAGAATGTCATTCTCCCAAATCATCCCACCCTCTCCCTCTGAGTCCAAAGGTCCGTTATACACATCTGTGTCTCTTTCCCTGTCTTGCATACAGGGTCGTCATTGCCATCTTCCTAAATTCCATATATATGTGTTAGTATACTGTATTGGTGTTTTTCTTTCTGGCTTACTTCACTCTGTATAATCGGCTCCAGTTTCATCCATCTCATCAGAACTGATTCAAATGAATTCTTTTTTACGGCTGAGTAATACTCCATTGTGTATATGTACCACAGCTTTCTTATCCATTCATCTGCTGATGGACATCTAGGTTGTTTCCATGTCCTGGCTATTATAAACAGTGCTGCGATGAACATTGGGGTACATGTGTCTCTTTCAATTCTGGTTTCCTCGGTGTGTATGCCCAGCAGTGGGATTGCTGGGTCATACACAAAGCCACAGTCATCAAGACAGTATGGTACTGGCACAAAGACAGACATATAGATCAATGGAACAAAATAGAAAGCCCAGAGATAAATCCACACACATATGGACACCTTATCTTTGACAAAGGAGGCAAGAATATACAATGGAGTAAAGACAATCTCTTTAACAAGTGGTGCTGGGAAAACTGGTCAACCACTTGTAAAAGAATGAAACTAGATCACTTTCTAACACCGCACACAAAAATAAACTCAAAATGGATTAAAGATCTAAATGTAAGATCAGAAACTATAAAACTCCTAGAGGAGAACATAGGCAAAACACTCTCAGACATAAATCACAGCAGGAGCCTCTATGATCTACCTCCCAGAATTCTGGAAATAAAAGCAAAAATAAACAAATGGGATCTAATTAAAATTAAAAGCTTCTGCACAACAAAGGAAAATATAAGCAAGGTGAAAAGACAGCCTTCTGAATGGGAGAAAATAATAGCAAATGAAGCAACTGACAAACAACTAATCTCAAAAATATACAAGCAACTTCTGCAGCTCAATTCCAGAAAAATAAACGACCCAATCAAAAAATGGGCCAAAGAGCTAAATAGACATTTCTCCAAAGAAGACATACGGATGGCTAACAAACACATGAAAAGATGCTCAACATCACTCATTATTAGAGAAATGCAAATCAAAACCACAATGAGGTACCACTTCACACCAGTCAGAATGGCTGCGATCCAAAAATCTGCAAGCAATAAATGCTGCAGAGGGTGTGGAGAAAAGGGAACGCTCCTACACTGTTGGTGGGAATGCAAACTAGTACAGCCACTATGGAGAACAGTGTGGAGATTCCTTAAAAAATTGCAAATAGAACTACCTTCTTTGTGATCTTTAGCTTAGTTTACCAGGTTGTCCAATGACATGAGATTGGCTTGCTCTAGAGCCTTAGAAATGACACTTCTCTGTTCAACAGTAGACCTCTCCTTTCACATTTCTTGCCGCATCTTTGGGAGTCAATCATGTTTTGAAGAGTAAACATTTTATACAAACAGGATAATGTAGTAAAAAGTACCCTAGAATTTCAAGTCTGAAGATACTAGTTTAAGTACCAAGTATATTTCAACTAACTGTGTGATTATGGTCCAATCAGCTCTCCTTCTTGAGCCTCAGTATCCTCGTCTGTAGAAAGGGCATATAAATTCCTTCTCATAAGCCTTAATGTTATTGTTACTCATAATAGTAATATTATTACTAATACAAACTGTAACTAGTAGATGAATAATAGGATTCACATTATTAGTAATATTTATTGCTAATACAGATTGCTAAATTACTTTTATAGAGATTTTTACAGTTAACAAACCACTCTCATATGTAGTAATTTTTAAAGAAGATCTATCTGTCTATGAAAGGACTAAATTCTAAAGCACTTTGTGAGTATTAATTGATATTTTCATAACCAACTGAAGTGGTTGTTTTCAGTTTTAGTTATTTGAATGATAAACCAGCATTTTAAAAATTCAGATAACACATTTCTGTTTAGCTAAAATAGAAGTCTTAGAATGTTTTCTGACTAGTGTTAAGATTGATTTTAAGTTAAATTTCAATAACATCTGATTTCTATATTACTGTTATTATTTGGATTTCCTTAGTGGCTCGGACGGTAAAGCATCTGCTATTTAAAGAAACAGAGATAGATGATCAGTAAAATTATGAGTGGTCAGGAGTACTTGTGAGCTAGTGTCATTTCTAGAAATTACAACAAGGTTCCCGTTGCACTAACAGTAAGTTTATCATTTACTGCTAAATCGCTGTGATTGTTTAAAAATAAACAGCCCTTTATGTTTACAAAGTACCCTGCAATTGTTAATTAGCCTGCATCAGTGTTTATAAAGGGCTGGACTAGTGCCTGTATCGGTCAGCTTTGTGTAGGATTTCTAGACACCATTCTGGTGACTCAGTCTAACTCTGGGATCAGTTGATATTTGTATACTGCAGGGCGTTATCAAAGCTTATTTCATTGCTCAGTTGCACCATCATTTTCTCAGAGAAATTATCCTGAAAAAAGCTGAAGAAAAAATTATTAAATCTTTTCTGTGCATTTGTTTCAGAACCTCACCGTTTCTGAGACCTAGACGTTTTTACTAAGTATAATATAAATATTTTCCTTCAGAATTTAAATAGCTAATAGTTTTAAGGTAGTTACCATTTAAGGCATTTTGTAATGAAATAACCTTTGCCTTCAAGACTCATACTCTACTAGTGGATGTAAGACATATATGTGAGAAAAGATCAATGTGATGTAAGGTAGTAGGTAATGAGTGTTAACCAGGTGGTTGTGGCAGATACTGCTAGTTGCCTATCTAGTCCTCATTTCCAGCTCCCATTGTTAATAGACCCTGGTTAAGGTGGCAGTGTCCTCACCTTAGCTAGTGTTAGTGTTAGTCACTCAGTCGTGTCTGACTCTCTGTGACCTCGTGGACCATAGCCCACTAGCTTCCTCTGTCCATAGGATTTTCCAGGCAAGAACACTGGAGTGGGCTGCCATTTCTTTCTCCCGGGCTCCTTAGCTAAGTTCATGGCAATCGTGTTCCCTCATTTCCCAGGTTCTTTGCAAGTGAAGGTGGTCATATGACCTAGTTCTGGCCAGTCATAGCAGTTTTAGTTCTCTATTGCTGCTTAATAAACTTCCAGAATGTAGCAACTTAAAACAACTGGAATTGTATGAAAAGGCTCCTTTGTACTGTTTGATAGTTAATGCTTATGTCTGCTGGGGACCCAGCTAGAGCATTCACACGTGGTCTCAGCGTGGTTTCTGGGGTCTAAGAGTTTCCCAAAAGAGAGAGCCCCAGATGGAAGCTGTATTCTTTTTAAAATGTTGCCTCAGAAGTCACATAGCATCACTTCTGCTGTACTCTGTTGGTCAAAACTATCATAAGTCCCCCTCCCAGATTCAAAGGAAGAGAATATCACTTCTCAGTTGGAGAAGTACCTATCACATTGTAAAAAGAACATATGCGCTGGGGTGAGTTTGTTGGTGTGGGTATCTTTGAAAAATAAAGTTTGCCACAAACTATTGAAGGGGAAGCTTATAAGAAAGCTTTAATAATACTTTCCAGATAAAAGAGAAGTTATATTTCTGCATGGTTCTTTGTTACTTGTCCTTTTTTCCTACCTTAAAGGAGCAGCAACCATCTTGTGCTTATGATGAGACAAACCAGTATTCTAAGGATGTTAACATCATTGGATGTCATCCCTGGCCTATCTGCTTTCCGACTTTTTCTTCAGTCAGTTCAGTCGCTCAGTCGTATCCGACTCTTTGAGACCCCATGGACTGCAGCATGCCAGGCTTCCCTGTCCATCACCAACTCCCAAGCTTGCTCAAACTCATGTCCATCGAGTTGGTAATACCATCCAGCCATCACATCCTCTGTTGTCCCCTTTTCCTCCTGCCTTAAATCTTTCCCAGCATCAGGGTCTTTTCCAGTATGAGGCAAATAATTGCCTATTTATTTAAAATTGCTGTGGAGAGGTTTTCATATATTTTTTTTTTTTTGTAATTTATTTATTTGGCTGTGCCAGGTCTTAGTTGCGGCATGCAAACTCTTAGTTGTGGCATGTGGGATCTAGTTTCCTGACCAGGGATCGAACCCAGGCCCCTGCATTGGGAGCTCAGAGGCTTAGCCACTGGACTGCCAGGAAAGTCCCTAGGGTTTCATGATCCTGAAATCTCATGGTTGTCAATACTGAGTGTGCATAGAGATCACCTGGAGAGCTTGTTAGGGCTGACATAAAGGGAGAGATGGATCTTGGGCTAGATAAGTAAGATTTGGATAGATAGAATTAGGGAAGCAATTCAAGCATTACAGGTGGAATGAGCAAATACATCAAAGCAAAAAAAAAAAGTTAAGTTTTTTTTTTTTTTGAACTTCTATAAAGTAATCAGCTTACTTGAAGTTTTTATTTAGGGTAGGACATTAGTTAAAGGGGAGGTAACAACTATATTAAGGAGGTCCATGGAGGCCAGAAAGACATTTCTTTTTTATTTTGTAAGTAGTTAGATGCCCAGAACTTGTCAGAGGCTTGTACTGTTTGACCATTGTTTGTCATTTCCCCCCATCCGGTTCCTGCTAACCACCATTCTACTTTGTTTCTTTGATTTTTTTTTTTTAAGATTCCATGTATAAGTGAAACCATACAGTATTTGTCTTTCTCTATCTGCCTTATTTTACTTGGCGTAATGTCCTCCAGGTTCATCCATGTTGTCACATATGGAAGAAATTCCCTTTCTTATAATTGAATAATATTCGTTCATTGGTTGACACTTAAGTTGTTTCTATATCTTTTTTTGGCTATTGTGAATAGTAATACCCTTTAAATTTTATATTTCACTAGATTTGTGTAGTGCCAGATTTATGTAGTGACTCGAATTAGGTACCAATTAGACTTCAAGTTATTGACCCACATCTGAAGATAGCCTTGTATAGTATGTATGTAATAATTTGTATTGTGCATTGTAGGTCTCATTTTGAATTAATAGTTCTTCCTTTATGTCAGTGTTGAATACAAGATAGAATCCTTTATAAAACAGTGAGCCTATCCTGTAAAATGATCACATTCCCTTAGCTTTAGTAGTTTAAAAAACTGTCTCATCTGTTAGTATGTTATGACTGAGATGTTTGCCAGGTTTTTCTTAGGAACAACTGTTGTGCAAGCTATGAGCCTATATAGTTGACTCCGGCCTGTGCTTTCTGTTATTAGCAAATAGTGTTTCTTCCAGGGAATGTTACGTTTCCTGAATCTAGAAGTTCTGTGAGGTAGAGCAACAGTGAAGGTCAGATCACACAAACCACATTTTTGGTATTGCTTCCAGAGACCTCTGACGCAGTTTCTGCGACTGATTTTTGTTTAAATAGTAGATGTTTGACATTTGTGACATATGTGACTGTCTTTTTTAGACAGTTTTCTCCACAAGTTGTTGCTCTGTATTGTTAGAGGGATGTGTTTTGTTTGTTTGTTTTTTAAAAACAGTTTTTTGGGCTATAGTATACATACCATATAATTCACCCTGGGAGGAAATCGTTCTTCCATGGAAAGACTGATAGATTCAAAACAAAGCCCACATTTCTTTATTCATTTATTCCTACATAAATCCCATATTATGAATTTATTTCCTACTTTACTGCTAGGCTACTATATATCCTGTTGCCATTATTATTATTATGCATCTTACTTTATACATTTTGAAATACAAGCTTCCATGTCATTTTAGATTGATGAGTATTTTGAAGTTATTTTTATAGTTATACTCTAGTATGAATTCTAATAGATGAAAGAGCTTTGCAAGCCATCTTACAGAAGACAGTAAAGATTTTAAAGATGTCCCAGTATAATGAGATTTCTAACAGCTGGAAAAGTTGATACAGCGAATTCAGAACCAAATGATAGCATTGAAACATTACTGGGATGAGGGAAGATAATATTTATCTTGGATGTTATTTATAGTCTACTAAGCATCCATTCTTCTTTCTTCCTTCCTAATGGACCCATGATTTTTCTCCAGGATTCCCCTGAAAGTGAAAAAGAAAGTGAAAGTGAAGTCTCTCAGTCATGTCTGACTCTTTGCGAGCTCATGGAATGTAGTCTACCAGGCTCCTCCACCCATGGATTTTCCAGGCAAGAGTACTGGAGTGGGTTGCCATTTCCTTCTCCAAGGGATCTTCCCAACCCAGGGATCAAACCCAGGTCTCCCACATTGCAGGCAGACACTTTACCATCTGAGCCACCAGGGAAGCCCTGGGATTCCTCTATTCCTGTGTAAGCATCAGGAAAGCTGATTTCCGCCCTCAGTTCAAGGGTAGGCCTAGTTGATCCAGGGTTACTTGCTGCTTGATGGTTCAGGCATGAACAGATGACCTAATCCTGGCAAATAGGAAAGTGTTTTAAGTTTGGGGGCTAGTGTTCCTTGCTCTTATAAGAGATTCATGGGAAGCCACTCTGTATCTTCTGTGGAACATAATCAAGGAAATCATGTATTAATAGCTCTGATTACTATTGTCATCCACACTGTACCCAAAAAGGTGGAGTTTGCTTAGGATGAAGCTGGCATTTTGGATGGTATCTCAGAGAGATAGAAAAGATATGGGTTCTTGATCACATTGTTGAACAGTCTTATCTCTGGGTTTCCAGAAGTATTAATCCTTATATTTCTTCATGGTTTAAGTTGCTGGTATGGAAATGGTGGTCTGTGAACTGATAACATTAGCATCACCTATGAGCTTGTTTGAAATAAGAAATTTCAGGGCCTACCCTAGTCCTGCTGAATCAGAATCTCCATTTTAATTGGCTGTCCTAGATGATTCATATACACGCAAAAACTGAAGAAGTGTTATTTTAAGCCACTTTGAAATGAGTTTTTGTTTACTTATGAAACGAAAGCATCCTACTATGACATTCTAGAGTTTTTTCTCTAAGAAGTTACAACCTGATCCAAGCATGCCATTTAGAAATAATGGAGTTGGGGATAGGCACCATTTCTGGTTGTTATAGAAACAGCATTTATTGGGTCATGGTACAGAGTTTAAAAATTCTCATCACACTTTGACTGATGTATGGTTTTCTTTTGGTTGTTTTTAATAGTTATTTTTAGATGAAACCTAAAACTGTAGTCCTCACTACTTGTGGTCAAAAAGACCCTAATGTTATTTTTGGAAAGTCGGGAGATGTGAGCTTAGCTGTGCTGGCTGAAAGCCAGCTTTGAGAGTTGCATTTTACCTTACCTAGGACCACCCCTTCCCATTCTCTCCTCACTCCCATTCCTATTTCAACTAGTTTTGTACTGCTGTTCTGTTTCAGAACTGTTAACCCATTAACGTCTGGGGAGTACGTCTTGCAAATGTCTGCCTTTTAGACCAGATGTGTGTTTCAGTTACAAGAATGGAGGAAAAAATTTTCTCCGCCTGCTGTAAATTATAAATTGTCTGTATGAAGGTTAAAGATAGCATGAGTAAATTAAATCCACTGTCTATCTGGGAATTTTATTTGAGAATTTTTTCTTCTACGTTTGTGCAGAATTAGATGCAGCCTTCCAAAGAAGCAACTCAGATTATTAAATTATACTTCTTTGTCCATTTTTCTAGAGGCCTTAATGAGCCTCTGTCAAGATAAATTGGATAATTCAGTTCGCAAATTAGATGATCATTTCTATAATTAATTGAGGATGAATGGTATCTGGTATGCTTTCCTGTGAGAATTGCCAAAGGTCTGTGTTCAGTCAGAAAGGTCTTAGCTCTGAAAGGAGTACTTTTAATGGAAATGCCAGTATGCCAATTGATTTTATTAGTGCTATTTGCTGAGTTTTTAATGTGTGTTAGCCATTATGCTAGTTACTATGAAAATTTATCTCTGATCCTTACAGTTACTCTAAAAGTAAATGATCATTTTATTTCCATTTTAGACATGATAAAATTGGGGCTAGAGAGATTCAGTAACTCCCAAGATCATATATATGTTAGAGCCCATGAGTGGTATACCCAAGCTCATTCAGGCCCTCAAGGAGTTTTAATTTCTACTGAATGGGAGTCTAACATGCAAACGGTGCACTGTAATAAAATGAGAGATAAAGTAAAATTTTAAAATAAAGTAAAATCTAAAGATAGAATACAGATAACATTTAATGAAAGAGTAGAGGAAGAGGGAATTAATTCTAGTCCAGAAGATCAGGAAAAAAATAATTCATCTTCCTTCCCATTTCTCTAGTTCCTTAATAGGCTTCACGTGACTTCTCTTGTTCTCTTAATGTTATTAGTAATCAAGAATCAGAACCTTTGCTATTTTGATTTTCTTCATATTCTTACATTTTGTCAGTCTGTAAAGTCTTTTAGTAGAGTTTCTGGCAGTCTCCTACTGTTCATTCCCACTTCTATTATCCTGGTTTTATCTATCGCTGTACCGTCTTGCCAGTAGTTGTTAACCTCTGTTGCACCTAGGATTCATCTAATGGTGCTTTGTCAATGTACAGATAGATTTGATTCTTTAATTTGAGGTCACAGGTGATTCTGATGCACATTACAGTTGAGAACCACTTACCTAAGACAGGGGGTCCTCAAAATTTGATCTGGGCCTCCTGGGGTTAGGAGGCATTCCCTGGGAATCTTTCAGGGATGTGCACAGTCCATAACTGTTTTCATAATTGTACTAAGATGTTATTTGCCTTTTTCACTGTCCTGACTTTGCACTGATGGTGAAAAAGAAATGAAGAGTAGATTTGTAGTGCTTTACTCAAATTAAGGCAGTGTTGCCAAACTATGTTAGTAATCATTGTGTTCTTTACTGCCACACCCTTGTGAAAAAAAATCTAGTTTTGCTTAAGAATGTCTTTCATGAATCACTTAATATTGTTAATTTCATTAAATCTTGCCCCTTGAGTACATGTTTTATTATGACTCTATTTGACTACGCATTGTGCATTCTGATGTATGATGGTTGTCTCAAGGAGTGGCACTTTTGCAGTTGTTTGAATTGCGCTAAACTTTTTTTTTTTTTATGGAACACCATTAAAAAAAAATACTGATAGACTGTGGTTATTTAAAATTTTGATATTGGGCAGAAGTTTTCCCCAAATGAGCAAAAATAATTTTACCATTGCTCGTGATAAAATTTAAGCTTTCAAGCAAAAATGAAAATGTGAAAAAAAAAAACTTCCCAGTACTTGAAGACTTTTCTGATGAAATTGATGGTGTTTGAAATGTGTTGCTATTAGAAAGATAGCGAATGTATTCCACATGGCCAATGCATGCTATAATAAAATCATTCAAAGTGCAAAGTAGAACAATGGATTTTAACGTAACAGAGCCTCCTTAAGAGTTCACTGATAACAGTTCGAGTAGCAAAGCAATTGTCCATTTCTCTACCTCCCCTTCAACATTTGTTATCTGTGTTCTTTATGATGATAGTAATCTGGCAGGTGTGAGGTGATATCTCATTGTGCTTTTGTCTTTAAAAAATAACCACTTGTTGAGTTTTGATGTACTGTCAAGGAAGACTATCTACAGTTACCCATAAAAGCTACTGAAACACTTCTTTTTCAAGCTACATATCTGAGGTCAGATTATCTTCAGATACCTTAACCAAAACTATACATTGATAAGACTGCAGAAGTAGATGTGAGAATCTAGCCATCTTTGATTGTGATTTACAGACATATAAAACAGTGCCATTCTTCTCATAATTTTTTTTGGAAAATACATTTATTGTTCACAAAAATGTGTTAAAGTGCAATGAGTTTTTTTTTTTTTTTATTTCTGTCTTAAATGAGCAAACTCAGGGAGATAGTGAAGGACAGGGAAGCCTGTCATGCTGCAGTTCATGGGATCACAGAGTCTGACGACTTACGACTGAACACAAACTACAACAAAATAAATGAGTGGATAAGTACTTAAGCACTTAATTTTTATTTCTAATATGGTAGATATCAATATCTAATATGGTCAGTCAGTTCAGTTGCTCAGTTGTGTCTGACTCTTCGCGACTCCATGGATTGCAGCCTGCCAGGCTTCCTGGTCCGTCACCAACTCTCGGAACTTGCTCAAGCTCATGTCCATTGAGTTGGTGATGCCATCCAACCATCTCATCCTCTGTTGTCCCCTTTTCCTCCTGCCTTCAATCTTGCCCAGCATCAGGATCTTTTCCAGTGAGTCAGTTCTTCACATCAGGTGGCCAAAGTATTGGACCTTCAGCTTCAGCATCAGTCCTTCCAATGAATATTCAGGACTGATTGTCTTTAGGATTGATTGGTTGGATCTCCTTGCAGTCCAAGGGGCTCTCAAGATTCTTCTCCAATACCATAGCTCAGAAGCGTCAATTCTTTGGTGCTCAGCTCTCTTTATGGTCTAACTCTCACATTCATACATGACTACTGGAAAAACAATAGCTTTGACTATATGGACCTTTGTCGGCAAAGTAATGTCTCTGCTTTTTAATATGCTGTCTAGGTTGGTCATATATTTTCTTCCAAGGAGCAAGTGTCTTTTAATTTCATGGCTGCAGTCACCATCTGCAGTGATTTTGGACCCCAAGATGATAAAGTCTATAACTGTTTCCATTGTTTCCCCATCTGTGTGCCATGAAGTGATGGGACCAAATCCCATGATCTTCATTTTCTGAATGTTGAGCTTTAAGCCAGCTGTTTTACTCTCCTCTTTCACTTTCATCAAGAGGCTCTTTAATTCCTCTTCACTTTTTGCCATAAATGTGGTGTCATCTGCATATCTGAGGTTATTGATATTTCTCCCAGCAATCTTGATTCCAGCTTGTGCTTCATCCAGCCTGGCATTTCGCATTATATACTCTGCATATAAGTTAAATAAGCAGGGTGACAGTATACAGCCTTGATGTACTCCTTTCCCAATTTGGAACCAGTCCGTTGTTCCATGTCCAGTTCCACATATGAAAAAACTCTTTGGGAACTGCAGTCATTTTTAAAGAGTGTTAAGGGGTCTGTAAGTGAGTTGAGTGTTCCTCAAAAAGATATGTTCCTGTCATAATCCCTGATCCTTTATTTGGAAACAGGATCTTGGCAGATGTATTCAAGTTAAAATGAGGTCATGGTGGATTACCACAGGCCCTAAATCTAATTACTGGTGTCTTTGTAAGAGTAGGAAGAAGGAGCTTTGAATATAGAGATGCAGAGGAGATACATAGAGAAGAATGCCCTGTGAAGACAGAGGCAGAGATTGGAGTGATGTAGCTATAAACCAAGGAACACCAGGGATTGCCAGAAGCACCAAGGCTAGAAAGTGGCAAAGAAGGATTCTCCTTTAGAACCTTCAAAGGGAGTGGGCCCTGCAGGTACCTTGATTTCAGACTTCTAGCCTCCAGATTTGTGACAGAATACCTCTCTCTGTGTTAAGCCGCTCATTTGTGGTACTTTTACGATTGCCTAGAAAACTAATACAGGATCTTGAAACCAAAAAAGTTTAAGAATCTCTGACCTAGGTTACCCACCTATCTTTTCTTCCAGATTTTGTCTTGTCAGTACATGCTGCTCACCACTGCCAGCTTACTTATCCTAAAACAATTATTATGCTCCCTTTCTAAGAAAGTGTCACTGATTTTTAAAATTATCTTTCAAATATATTTCAAACTCTTTAAGTTTGCATTCAAATTCATCTATAATCTGGCCCTAACCTACTTTTCCAATTTTGTGTTCCACATTTTTCCTAAGATACTGTTTTCTAATATGCTATACTATATTCAGTTGAGTGTACATTTAAGCATGTATTCTCTTGTTCATTCATTTATTTATTCAACAGAAAATACACCTGTTCTGAGTTTTTATTCTGATAGTGTGTTGTCTAGTATGGTAAGCAGTAGCTCCAGGTGTTTATTCATTTGAAATTAAACACATAATACTGAAAATTCACTTCTTTGGTCTCAGTGGCTGCATGTGACTGGTGACTGCTATATGGAACAGCACAGATATTAGAACATATCCACCCTGTAGAAAGTTCTTTTAGATAGTTCTATTCTTATAAATAATCTCTTCACCTTGGCCCCACATCACCTTGCATTTTCTTCCCGGAACTGGCTCTCTACCACACACCCCACACCTTTCCTCCAATTCCCTGGCATACTTTCCTTCCTGTTATTTATCAAAATCAACTTTTGATTCTGACTCAAATGATTATTTTAAGATGACTCGAGCTGGATAAAATCTCTTGTTTCTATTACTGTAACACTAATTTCATTCTGTGATATGGTTGTCTTGACCTGCATTTGCACCTGGCGTGTAAGATGAACAGTTATTGTGTCTTTCCTATTAAGCTCATTGAAGGTAGGAACCTTGTCTAATAGACTGGGGTATACTAATCATCATACTAGAAATAGAAGAAAAGAAAAAGAAACCCGCCAGATAAATAAAATATTTAGTGAGTATGTTAATTTTAAAATCTTAATTTCTATTGAAAAATCTTCTCAGTTCAGTGGCTCAGTTGTGTCCAACTCTTTGCGACCCCATGGACTGCAGCACACCAGGCTTCCCTGTCCTTTACCATCTCCTGGAGCTTGCTGAAACTCAGGTCTATTGAGTCATTGATGCCATTCAACCATCTCATCCTCTGTCGTCCCCTTCTCCTCCTGCCTTCAATCTTGCCCAGCATCAGGATCTTTTCCAATGAGTCGGTTCTTCCCATCAGGTGGCCAAAGTATTGGAGCTTCAGCATCAGTCCTTCCAATGAATATTCAAGATTGATTTCCTTTAGGATTGACTGGTTTGATCTCCTTGCAGTCTGGGAGACTCTCAAGAGTCTTCTCCAAAACCACAGTTAGGAATAAGAATTATACTGCTTCAGTATTTTTGTTTGTTTGTTGTTTGTTTGTCTCCTGTTTCAGAATCAATCAAATTGCCAGGTAGGTCTGTCTTCTTGGATGTCTCATAAGCTCTTCAGATTCTTTGTATCTAAAACTGAACTTCAAATGCATTAGTGGCTCCTACTGGCCACAGAGATTTGAGTCTCAAAAACAAAACAGAACAAAACCCCCTAGACAATTGATTGAAACACATTTAACATAAAATATTTTATATCGTAATGACAAAAGGAGAAATACCCAACATCTCACTGAGACCACCGAAAAAACTAGGGCACTAATTCTAAAGGAAAGAAATTTAATTTAAAGGAAGAAATTCAGTGTTTAATTAATTCACACTTAATACTAATTGAGATTTGTATTGCTAATCTTCTGGATTAGCTTATACTTCAGGAAGGTCAAGTAGCCCTTTACAGAAGAATTCCAGCTAATAAGTATGGGAAAAAAATGATAGAAATAAAAGCTCATCATTTTGTGACCCCCCCCTGCCAAAAAATATTATTGATTTAAACCACAATCATTGACGGATGAGGTTTGAATGAAAGGTTAAGTATGATTGATTATGTGTGTTTTGTTCCTTTGCGTATATTTGTGTGATGCCTCTTTACCTAAGTATGCATGTCTCTTTACTAAGTATGTACCTAAATAGTAGAATCTCCTTCAGTCTGAGTTTTCACATGGTTAGGTGTGAGAAGTACTCTTTCTGGGAGGGGATATATGTACACCTATGGCTGATTCATGCTGAGGTTTGACAGAAAACAGCAAAATTCTGTAAAGCAATTACCCTTCAATAAAAAATAAATTAATTAAAGAAAAAAAATACTCTTTCTGACAAGAATACCATAGAAGTGATGTGTATTCTGTGTATCACAACAGAAGGTAAATTATATTGATTTGTCCCATTGCTATTGGTATTTACTTTTAATCACCTTGTTTAGGAAGTATCTTTAAGGTTTCCTACAATAAAGTTACTATTTTCCCCTTTGAAATTTAAGTGTCTTATGAGGGGATAGCTTTGAAGCTGTAGATGTATTCTGTTACCCCTCAAGCTTTCACTATTTTAGCATCCACTGATGCTTCTTGCCTGAATTAGTTACCACTATGATGGTTGTCAAATGGTAATTTTCAAATATTATCATTTTATTTACATTTGTTAATGGGATTTCTACTGGAAGGAAGAAGTTTTCTGTTTGTTTTTATAAGCATGAATTCACGGATTTTTAAAAATTCAGTTGTCTGTAAACCATTACTGTTATTATGAGAAAAGGTGAACATCTTAGGTTTAAAGGCCATTTTTATATCTTTTTGTGTAAATTATTGATTTTTTGCACTTATTTATTTGGGGTTTTTGGACTTTTTTCCTTTAATTTTAAGAGTTTTAAAATTTTGTTAGTGATTATTAGCCCTTTATCTGTGACATATTTTATATATACTTTTTCCATATGTTTTCTTTTGACTTTTGCACATTTTTTGCCATGCATAAGTTTTTTATTTTTATGTAATCAAACGTATTTTCTTTAAAATGTATCTAGAATTTAAATCATGGTTAGAAAGCCTTTTCCTATACTGAGGTTAGAGGGGAAGCCACTTGTATTTTCTTGAAATATGTACCTATAGGTGATCTTCATTGCAGATTCTGTATTTGTACTATAATGTATTTGTAACCTCAGGTTAATACTCGCTGTGCTCTTGCAGTCATTTACAGATATTTGCAAACTGGCAAAAATTCGAGTCAGCCAGTGACCGTGGTCCCAGCTGAGTTCGTACAAGGCGATGCTCTGCCTTCTTTCAGTTCTCGTATTGTAAACAGTGTCCTTTTCATATTTTTGCGCTTTTTGTTGGTGATTTTACTGTTTGACCCCAAAGTATGGTGCTGGATTTGTGTCTACAGAACTTCAGTTCTTAAGCACATGAATACTGTGATGTCCGTTAGGGAGGAAAAAAAAGTGTATTACATAAGCTTCATTTAGGTATGAGTTATACCTAAATACCTGTGGTGGTGTGTTCAATGTTTATGACTCAACAACATATATTAAATAAGGTGTCTCTGAACAAAAACACATAAAATAAGTTCTGTGTTGATCAGTTGATGAAATTATTATCGGAGGCTTGCAGGAACCCAACCCTTCTTTTGCCCTAGGAACAATCATTCAGTATTTGTGAATTCAGTGTTTGCAGAGACTTTGTAGAACATTGCCATGAATACCAAGAATCGACTCTGGTTTCATTTTTTACTCTTTAATCTCTGATCTTTTGGGATTTGTGTAAATGATTTGTTGTAGGGATCTAGTTTTGTCTTTTTCCAAATGGCTAAACAGTTGTTCCATCATTTTTCTTTCTTCCTTTCTTCCTCTCTCTTTTTCTTTCTTTCTTTCTTTCTAAAATTTACCTTAGTTGTAGTGATTTGAGATACCACTTTTATTATTACTAAGTTTCTGTATGTATTTGGCTCTGATTTCAGAGTCTCTTTCGTAGTCTATTTGTGTGCCGATACCTCATGTTTTAATTATAGATATTTTATGTTCTCATTTTGGTAGGTCTAGTTCCCTCTCATAGCTTTTCTTTTTTAGTGTTTTCCTGGATATCTTTTCTTGTTTATTTTTCCAAGTTGTCTAGCTCCCCAAAAAAGATTATTAGTACTTTTATTAGTGTTGTATTAAATTTAGAAGTTAATTCAAGGAGAACTTACAATTTTATGATGTGTAGTTATCCTGTCCAAGAACACCAGATATCTTTTCATTTGTTCAAGTCTATTTTTGTGGCGGTCAAGTGTCTTAAAGTTTCTGTCATATAAGTTTTGCACATTTCTTGTTAATTTGTTCGTAAGCATTTTATCTTATTTGTTGTTATATTAAGTAGAATTTTCTTGTCCACCATATCCTTTAACTGTTTAGTATGCTTGCATATGAAGGCTATTGTTTTTTATATTTTAATTTTATATCTTGCTACCTTATTAAATTCTTTTATTGTTTTAATTAGTTTATCTTATTGATTTACTAAGATTTTCCATGTTCCCTCCTATGTCATTTGAAAATAGTTGTTTAATTTTTATTTTTTTCCAATTTATAAGCTTCTTGCCCATTTCATTGGCTAATACTTTCAGTCCAGTGTTGAATAGTAGTGGAGATAGTGGACATCCTTGCCTTGCATTTGATCATGCATCTCTAGTGTTTATTAAGTAAGATGTTGGCTTTAGGACTGAGATATGTATTATTTTATCAAGTTAATGAATGATGCTTTTATTTTGATATAGTAAGACTGCTAGAATTTCTAACAGTGCTGGAAAGATCTAAGTAGAGAGAGGAAATGAAGTTGAAGTGGACAGAAGAAGGAAGCAAGTGAGAAAGGAAAAGGCTTTGGAATGATCAGTAAAACTGCTCAGTGGGAAAGAGAATGCTGTTTTTACTAACAACACATCTCACTGTTCACTTGGTTAATTAATCGAAGACTGAATGTCTGCACATTAAGATAGTAGAAATAATTCTAGAAATATTATTATCACTCTGCCTCTATTATCTTCTTGGGCTTTGCTGGTAGAATAAATAAAATACTTATATGACTGTAACCCTGAAAATGGAGCTTTGCCTTGTTTTTGAACTTCCAGTTTTTCCAGATTGCTCTATAAGGCAATCGTAAATGTTTATTGAATGCCTTATATTAGAATATATATGTATATTTATATATATGCACACGCACATATATTTACAGTGCGCACACACACATACACATTGTCTAGCTTCAAGTGAGATTTAATCCAAAGGCTCAAATGATTTTATCAGAACTCAGTCTTCTTTCTCCTGATCTTTCTGTTCTACTTTTGTTAGTGTTACCCTCATCCTCAGGGTCTGCTTTTGGCAGAAGAGATTTAGATTTATGTCTTCACCTCTTTGTAGCTCCTGTACAAGTCCTTGGAGTTCATTCTGGCCCGACTGGCCCCATCATATGCCCACAGTGGCAGCGGGGTTTGTGGTTCCTGCTGGACCCCAGTGGCACATTCCACTCCTTCTGATGGGGATGCAGGTTCCTCCCCAAAACACATGGTCTGAGAGACTGGAGGGGTAATTTTCCAAAAGAAATGGGGTGTATTTATTGTAGCAGAAGAAGGGAGGATTAGGTGCCAGTCAGGCAAAAAACCAGCAGCTGTTTGCTGCATAACTGAGTAAAGTTTATTCAATGGACTCGAGTTTAGTAGTGAATGAAAAAGTTGTAGTAATTTGGAGAAAGGAAAAATGCCTGAATGAATTCTTTGAACACTTTGGGCAGTGAGTTACTCCTCACTGCTTGTTTCCTTCCTTGCTTTGGCAATAGCGTACTGTTTTTCCCCCAGAACTGATTCCTCTAGCTTTATTGGATTCTTTCACCCTTGCTGGAGGGAAATGATATCAGGTAAGTAGTGAATGTGAAAATAAGCATCACGGTTCTGTTTTTCTGCAGCTTTAGTCCTGCCTCCCAGATCTATTGCCAGAGATGAATAGAAGGCCTCCTCCCAGCTTTTCTCTTGACTCTAGGGGATGAGATGTGTCATTCTTACATAACACAGAGAATAGTTATCATATGGTGTACTTGTACCACAGTATTGGTTCTTTTTTTTAGTGTCATCTAAAGTAACAACATGTATAAGTCTCTATCTTTCCTTTCTAGGGCTGCCAATACAAAAAAGTAATATTTCCTTTTGGAGCCTGAGGCTTGTTTTCCTCTTATTTATGGAGAATATGCAATTTAGATATTTGAATAGAAATAGCGGAAGCAGCCAAAAACTTTTCAATAGTCCAGTTAAAATACATAATAGCATGTGTTTAAAGTAAATCTTTGGAATACAGATCAGAAAATCCTGGATACAGTCATATAGTATGTACCGCAAAGGCATGCCTTGCTAATAAGTACAAGTGGGAGGAAACAGTACATATCCTACAAGGGGTCAGAGATTCCTACTAAGATGTTTCTCTGGCAGCCTTGTTCCCATCTAGGTAGCTGAAGGACTAAAGGGATTTTCCAGTCTTGCTTAATCTACTGGCTTTTATTGAGTTAAATGCCATCACCTCTGCAGCCTCACATATTTGCATAAACACTCTCCCTCAGAATTTAAACAAAGAGTTATATATTTTCCTTTGTTAGAAATGTAAGAAAAAAACTTGCAAAGCCTGGAAGTCTATGGAGGATTCGCCTCATTTTAATCATAGACATGGACAGGGGGCAGTCTAACTTAAACATGTGGACTTTGGCACCAGGCCAACATGGATTTTAACACGGTTTTTCGTGGTTTGGATGTGTATCCTTAGACAAGTTGATCGTTGTAGGCCTCACTTCTCTTACATATAAAAGTTATTCATTTATTCATCCAATACGTTTGTTATTAACTACTCTTCCATGTGTTGGGGATGCATCAATAAACAAAACAGTAAAGGTCTCTTCTTTTCTGTGGCTTACATTCTAGTGGTGGGGAGAAGCAAGAAAGATAAATTGTGTGTTCAAAAATCATAATTGCTGTAAGAAAGGAGAGAGAAGAGCAAGATCATGGAAAAATGGATTAGGGAAGACAGTGGGTGCAGAAGTAGGGTAATCAGGGTTGGCATCACCGAGAAGGTGATGTCTGAAGTTTTCAGTGAAGTTTTAAAAGACTCTCTCTGCCTTGAGAACAGATTGTTGGGGGTTAAAAAAAAAAGCAGAGAGAATTGTTAGGAGGCTTTCATTGTAACCTCGGTGAGAGCTGATGGTGACATAGTAGAAACACTGAAGATGGTGAGAATGGCTGAATTCTGTATCCATTTTGTAGGCTCAGCCAACAGAATTTTCTGATCGTTTAGATATGCTGTGTGAGACAAGAAGAGGAACCAAGGCTTTTGACCTGAAGAATTGGATGGAGGAATTGTTAACTGACAAGAGGAAGACTGTGGGTAGGGTGAGTTTTAGGGAAAAGATCAGGAGTTCAGTTCTGTGTATATATATATATTGAGTTTGAGATGTCTGTTAGGCACCCACATAGGCATAAGAACATATACCCACAGGTTGCTGTGGTGATTCAGTATGGTGAATGTAAATCACTTAGCACAGTGGGTGACAAAATTATCTGTATGAGATCAGAGAATATATTGCCACATGAAACAAGAATCAGTTCAGTTCAGTCACTCAGTCGTGTGCGACTCTTTGCAACCCCATGAATCGCAGCATGCCAGGCCTCCCTGTCCATCACCATCTCCTGGAGTTCACTCAGACTTACGTCCATTGAGTCAATGATGCCATCCAACCATCTCATCCTCTGTTGTCCCCTTCTCCTGCCCTCAATCTTTCCTAGCATCAGAGTTTTTTTTCCAAATGAGTCAGCTCTTCGCATCAGGTGGCCAAAGTGTTGGAGTTTCAGCTTCAACATCAGTCCTTCCAATGAACACCCAGGACTGATCTCCTTTAAGATAGATGGTTGGATCTCCTTGCAGTCCAAGGGACTCTCAAGAGTCTTCTCCAATACCACAGTTCAAAAGCATCAAATCTTCGGCACTCAGCTTTCTTTATAGTCCAACTCTCACGTCCATACATGACCACTGGAAAAACCATAGCCTTGACTAGAGGGACCTTTGTTGACAAAGTAATGTCTCTGCTTTTTAATATGTTGTCTAGGTTGGTCATAACTTTCCTTCCAAAGAGTAAGTGTCTTTTAATTTCATGGCTGCAATCACCATCTGCAGCGATTTTGGAGCCCAAAAACATAACGTCAGCCACTGTTTCCACTGTTTCCCCATCTATTTCCCATGAAGTGATGGGACCGGATGCCATGATCTTCGTTTTCTGAATGTTGAGCTTTAAGCCAACTTTTCCATTCTCCTCTTTCACTTTCATCAAGAGGCTTTTTAGTTCTTCCTTACTTTCTGCCATAAGGGTGGTGTCATCTGCATATCTGAGGTTATTGATATTTCTCTCAGCAGTCTTGATTCCAGCCTGTGCTTCTTCCAGCCCAGCATTTCTCATGATGTACTCTGCATAGAAGTTAAATAAGCAGGGTGACAATATACAGCCTTGACGTACTCCTTTTCCTATTAGGAACTAGTCTGTTGTTCCATGTCCAGTTCTAACTGTTGCTTCCTGACCTGCATACAGGTTTCTCAAGAAGCAGGTCAGGTGGTCTAGTATTCCCATCTCTTTCAGAATTTTCCACAGTTTGCTGTGATCCACACAGTCAAAGGCTTTGGCATAGTCAATAAAGCAGAAATAGATGTTTTTCTGGGACTCTCTTGCTTTTTAGATGATCCAATGGATGTTGTCAATTTGATCTCTGGTTCCTCTGCCTTTTCTAAAACCAGCTTGAACATCTGGAAGTTCATGGTTCACATATTGCTGAAGCCTGGCTTGGAGAATTTTGAGCATTACTTCTCTAGCATGTGAGATGAATACAGTTGTGCAGTAATTTGAACATTCTTTGGCACAGGAATGAAAACGGACCTTTTCCAGTCCTGTGGCCACTGCTGAGTTTTCCAAATTTGCTGGTATATTGAGTGCAGCACTTTGACAGCATCATCTTTCAGGATTTGAAATAGCTCAACTGGAATTCCATCAGCTCCACTAGTTTTGTTCGTAGTGATGCTTCCTAAGGCCCACTTGACTTCACATTCCAGGATGTCTGGCTCTAGGTGAGTGATCACACCATTGTGATGATCTGGCTTGTGAAGATTTTTTTTTGTACAGTTCTTCTGTGTATTCTTGCCACCTCTTAATATCTACTGCTTCTGTTCGGTCCATACCATTTCATAACAAATTGCAAAACCATATATTCAGGGGAAAAGGGCTCATTGAATATAATAGCAAAATGAAAAATAATAGTTTGGAAGGCTGAGGAAATCTCTTAGAAAATGAAAGTCAGAGGGATGCAAAAGTCATAGAGAATCCGTGTAGGAGGTCTAACTCCTTCCTAATGGGACTCTCAGAGACACAGACCAGAGAAAATGAAAAGAAGAAATTATGAATGAAATAGGACAAGAAAAAATTCCAGAACTGAAGGACAAGAATTCCTAAATGGAAAGTGCTCGCACTAAGAATAGGGGGTTGAGTCGGGTGGGAAGAAACATAGTACCAAGACATTTTAGAGCAGCAGAGAGAAGCAGCAAGTCACAAAGAAAGGATTAGAAATTAGCAGTTTGTCAGACTTTTCAAAAGTAATTCAGGATGCAAGTAGACAGTGGATTAGTACCTTTAAGGTTCTGAGGGAAAATGATCAAACATAGATATCTATGTCCAGCCAAACAGTTAGTTATAAGGATAAGGTGACAATATTTTCCAACGTGCAAGGTCTCAGAAAATTTATCTCCTAATACATCCTTCCTTGGGAAGCTATTAGGAAAATAGGATATAACACAAGAGAGACATAAAGGAAATTCCTAGAATGATGATGAAATAAAGTCCAGGATAACAGCTAAATAGCAGGTCTAGAGGTTAAGGTAAATACAGTTAGGCAGAAGGATGTAAGACCCAGGGAACATGTCTCTAAGAAGAAGATTGAACTGACATTTGATGTGTTTGACTTTTCTGAAGGAGATTCATAGCTCTTTCAGGGAGCTAGGGGATAAACTGTTCCCAGCTTAAAGCAACTTACACTGCAGTATGGCATACGCACAAGGAAGTAGGTAATTACCGTAGTCTGTGAAGGTTTGGAAAGCTTAGTACCCTTCCCCTAGACCACCCATAATTGGAATGTGGGTTTAGAAGTCTAGTATTTAGCTCCTTCAGTATCTGTAATTGAACTGTCAAACCAACAGCTTGAAGCTGATTGTTGGACTAGCTGAAAAATCATTCCACAGTCTAAGAAAGAAAGCAAACTATTGCTTATTATTAGTTGAAAGAATTTAAAATATATGTATGTATATGTATAAGCATTTATCAGGTTTTATTTTTGTATGTATGACACTGTATATTTGTAAGAATGTCTTGGTTTTACAATGAGCATGGAATAGTACAAGAGAAAAAACTTTCAATTGTCAATTTAGGTATAAAAAGTAACTGAATTTTTTATATAATAATTTATTTTATCTCCCAAGATAACTTATACCCCACTGACTTCTGGCAATAAGATAATGTTCTCCCAATATAATAGTGACCTTTTTTGTATGCGGAATTCTTCACTATAAAGTTATTTTATAGTTGGAGATTGATGGCAAGCAAATTAAAATTTTACTGTTTGGCTTAGACTTTGCATTTTTTGGTACGCTTTGGTTATAATAGAAAACGTAGCAGTTTTGTGTCACAGAAGTATTTCTCAATATAAATATGGAATGATATTTATGTCTTATCTAATTTCTCACTCAGTGCTGCAATCCATGGGGTTGCAAAGAGTCAGACATGAATGAGCAACAGTTAATATATATACTATACAGATGTATAGAGTGAGTATATAAAGAAAAATTGCAAGGGGAGAAGAAGATAATCAAAATAAAGTTTATTATTTTAAAGTTTTAATACTATGTAAGATTTTATGGTAGTTAAGTTCCTATTAAATATGGTCATTCTGTAATATATGACCTGGGAACATCAGTTAATCTGCTGGGAACACAGGAAAAGTTAGGACATTATTCCTGCCCTCTGATAATCCGTAGCCCTAAAAAAGTTAATTTATAAACAAGTAAATGTAATAAAATAGAGGGTTGTTGCTGTGCTGTGCTAAGTTGCTTCAGTTGTGTCTGACTCTTTGCGACCCTATGGACTGTAGCCCACCAGGCTCCTCTGTCCATTGGATTCTCCAGGCGAGAATACTGCAGTGGGTTGCCATGCCCTCCTCCAGGGGATCTTCCCGGCCCAGGGATAGAACCCGTGTCTCTTATGTCTCCTGCATTGGTAGGTGGGTTCTTTACCACTAGTGCTGCATGGGAAGCCCAAATAGAGGCTTAGAAGTACTTTAAATGATATTTACCAAGTGAATAAAGAGAGAAAATCATCCCAAGAAAAGTATGGATTAAGAAGACAGATATGGAAATGCAGTACTATTTGTGGAAATGGCAAACTTGTTGTTTGTTTGTGCTGTAGATTAAGAGGAAGGACCTGGGAAATACATGAGCTCCATCTCATAGAGCAGGCCTGCCGTACTCAGAGATTTAATTATTTCCTCCTGGGACAGTGTTTCTCAAATTTATGTGATCATAACAATCGTAGAAAGTTAAAGCAAAGCAGAACAAGAAAACCTCTGAAGTTCGTCCTTGACCTGACAAATCAGAATCCTCAGAGGAGGTCTGGTTTAATGTATCTGGGGCTGCTAGAAGACCTAACTGGCACAGGATACTGCAACTCATTGGTATTTCTTAGTTGTTATTTGGTCGCTCAGTGTCCAACTCTTTTGCAATCCCATGGACTGTAGCCCACCAGGGTCCTCTCTCTGTTGGATTTCTCTGGCGAGGATACTGGAGTGGGTTGCTACTTCCTTTTTCAGGGGATCTTCCTGACCCAGTACCCGGTCTCCTGCTTGGTAACCAGATTCTTTACCCCTGAACCACTGGGGACACCCATTTCTTGGTTAACTTTGAGGTTTTCCAGTTTTATTATGTGGTTCCTCTGGATAAAGGGAGCTTAGACCACTAGGGGGTGCTTTGTAATTAGAAAATGCAGGTCTTCCTTTGCTACCGCGGGGGTCAGTGTAGCAAAGCAGTGCCAGTGAGAAGAGTTGGTGCCAGTCCTAAGACACATTTAAAATAAGAGAGAAAAGAAGAAAGGAAGAGATGACGATAGAGAGAAAAGAAGTCGAAGGGCAAGAAGAGAGAAGAGGAGAGAGTAAACAGGTATACTGTGAAGGAGGTTGTCAAATACCATCAGTAATTACCTCAGGAAAATGGCTCCCGGGCCGCTTGTTGCTGATTTATTTCTGTGTTTATTCATTTGACTCTCATTTAGTGAGAGTCAACTGAGGATACCATGGTTAACAAGATGTTCTCCCTACTCTCTGAGAGTTTATAAAGGTAAAAGGAGCTTAAGAAATCTGAACTTAAAATCTTGACCCTTTCTTTGTGGATTATGTTAAATAATATGAAAAAGAATACTTTAAAATTTTAGTTTTGTTTGTTTCATATCCTCTGTTTCATTCCTCTGCTGGAGAAAACCTTTTCTAGAATTTCAAAGAAATTTTTCTGAGAAAAGTATTTGAAAATTAGCTGCTTGAGGTCTAATTCTTCAGAAATTCAGAGCATGTAGTTTATTACTGGGCTGTTATTAACAGGTGAGGGAGTGTGGAGGTGTCCAAGTGTGTTGAATAAATGATGGGTTCAGAGAGGGCCCTTAGTAGCCAGCTCCTGATTAGAGTCTGCAGCCTTCCTCGCTTGTTCCAGAATTCAGGCTTGTGACCTTGAGCACTCTCCCGACAGCCCAGGATTCCTCCTCAGGGGTAGCACACTGCTGCCGTTACCTGTTTACCAGGCATTCTGTGTGTCTCCATAGTGGTGAGTTGTTTTATGGTAGACTGTGTGACTAATTTAACTCATTTATGTAATCCCAATGTTTGGCAGGTGTGAGTGCTCAACAAATTTTGGTTGAAAGGGTGAGTAAATCATATTCGGTAGTGAACTTGGTAAAAGACAGATTCCTAATAGGGCTCCCTTCTCCAAGAGGTGTTTTTTGAATATGCCAGAAAGCCCTTTCTTTACCACTTTTCATATGCATGAGAGAGTGTGTAGACTTGAAGTATAAGATGAGAGTACACTTTCAGAGATAACCAAATGATGCACCCTTCATCAGGTAGAGATGGATTTGACAATCCAACTCAAATTTTAATGTTGGATTGCGTTGCTTCACCATGGGTAAACAGCCCAGCTGTAGTTCTCTATATTTCTAATATAATAGGGACTGATGGCACCTGTTATTAATACTTCAGGCTCTAGGGCCTGCTGAGGACTTTGTCTTACAAAGATGTGCATTGAAGTTGTCAAAGTTGAGTTGAGGAGCAAAAGACAGGAAGACAGATTTCACAGTGGGTGCATTCTACTCCCCCAGAGTCAGCGACAGTGGATCAACATCTGTTGAATGCGAGAGCTTTGCTCTTCAATAAAGCCCATCGTGAGATAGATGTATCATTGTAGACCTCAAAATGCTCGTTGTTTTATAAAGAACACAGTACAGAAAGCCTTCAAATAACAGAAATGTTTTGGAAACAGCTTTATTGAGATATAATTCACATATCATACAACTCACCCTTTTAAAGTAGATAAGACTCTTTTTTTTAGCATATTCACAAATTTGTGCAACTGTCACCACTATCTAATGCCAAAACATTTTCATCACCGCTCCCCCACCCCGCCAAAGAAACCCCATACCCAGTTAACAGTCACTCTATGTGACTGTGAGAAAAGAATAATTATTTCCCTCTTTTGTGGTTCAGTGTATGCTTTTAGAGATACAGCTAAAAACAAAAGAAAAAGCAACAAAGGACCAACTGGTTCCAGCAGGGATGGCAGTAGTTCAGCTCTAGTCAAATCATAATCTGAGAAATATCCTCACAGTGGATCAATATCATAGTGCTGCCAGCTGTTATCTTTCTTTGACTGTAGGTTCAGTGAGAGTTGCCCTTGGGCTACCAAACACCTAATTTAGATGATGAAGGGGAGGTACGAGGAGAAAATGTAATGTCTGTGTCAAGGTTTTCTCCTAGTCATGGGCAAGTGAACTGCTCTGATGAACATGAACATGGAGGGACACAGTGAGGTGGTTGTGGTCACTTGCACATCTTTCTGGCTAGTCTCATCCTGTGGTCAAGAACAGTCTTGGTCCCCTTAGCACACCTTTAGCTTGATATCAAAATGTAGTGGTAACAGCGAAGATATTTTAAACTCAACTGAGATAAATTAAGAAATGGTCGTGTGTATCAGTTCTGATGAGATGGATGAAACTGGAGCCGATTATACAGAGTGAAGTAAGCCAGAAAGAAAAACACCAATACAGTATACTAACACATATATATGGAATTTAGAAAGATGGCAATGATGACCCTGTATGCAAGACAGCAAAAAAGACACAGATGTGTATAACGGACTTTTGGACTCAGAGGGAGAGGGAGAGGGTGGGATGATTTGGGAGAATGGCATTCTAACATGTATACTATCATGTAAGAATCGAATCACCAGTCTATGTCCGACGCAGGATACAG
Organism: Ovis canadensis; assembly: GCF_042477335.2. Classification (NCBI taxonomy): domain Eukaryota; kingdom Metazoa; phylum Chordata; class Mammalia; order Artiodactyla; family Bovidae; genus Ovis; species Ovis canadensis. Next base: position 90,125,777 of record NC_091251.1, read on the forward strand.
CATGCTTGGGGCTGGTGCACGGTGATGACCCAGAGAGATGTTATGGGGAGGGAGGTGGGTGGGGGGTTCATGTTTGGGAACGCATGTACACCTGTGGTGGATTCATGTCAATGTATGGCAAAACCAATACAGTATTGTAAAGTAAAGTAAAAATAAAAATTTAAAAAAAAAAGAAAAGGTCATGTGTAGCCAGTGATAGGTACAGATGAGTGCTTTTTTTTTCTTCTTGTTTTCATGGAGTGTTTAAAAAAGAATACTAAGAGTCTTCTGAGAATGATGTTCAATGTCCCGAAACTTTTTCCTGGAACAACCTATCAAAACCGTTATGGATTCTTGACCAAGACTTCTCAGCTGTATTAATGTAAAAAGGTTTGGGTTTGGTAAAGTAGCCTGGCATATGCTGCAGTACTTAAAATTTTTTTTTTAATTTTTGTGTTTTTTTAATAATAGCACTAATTCCAGATTATAGGTGCACTTGTGTGAACAGTTCCCTAAACTTTTCTTTCTAAAGTGTAAATTGTTAAGTCTTTCAGAATAACGGTACAGTTGTCTCTTTAGAAAGATCCTGTAGATTGATGTCTTATGACTGGCCTAAGTTCTTCTGGCACATTCTCTCCTGGCTCCTTTTTATACCCAGAGATATATTTCTTTCTTTTTAATCTATGCTTTGTTCAGAATAAAGAAATGACAGAGAAGTTCTCTAACATACTTTTAGGAGAGGTTGCACAATAAAATTTTGAATCCAGAATGGCATAAACTGCCTACTTTTGCTGTTCTGGGCTGATGGACAAATTTGTAATCAACTGTTTTGCATAATGGTCATATAGTTTAAGTTGTAGGTTTATCCTTAAGAACACAGCCTCGAATACACTTGTGTTTAGTAAGTAATGTTTAAGGTGATTGTGAAACTCTTTGCTGTCAAGTAGTGGGGACTTCTCTATCAGTTTGGTTTGCTTTGTAGACGATGCTGTCTTTAAGTAAAAAACAGTTGACACCTCCATGTCTCATTGACATGTCTGGTTAAATGTAGCTCAAATACATATTAAACTTCTGTGTGTGATAATGTGCTCTCCAAGTAAGAAGTCCGCACTGTAAGACTCTAGAGGAATTGTCTCATTTGATAATTTTAGTACCACCTAAGATTTTATCTAGTGTGTGATGAGGTCATGTAGTGACTGTTATTATATGTTGATTCAGAATCTAGGAAGATAATTGATAAACCTGGTCCTTGGTTCCCAGAGGTCTGTCATAGAAGAAAGGGAATGATTATAATAAAGCAATCTTTATTGTTGCTGACCGGCTCTACTGTGGAACATTTAAAACATTGGGGCTCTGATGTGAAAGATGAATTGAAAAATAAGTATTTAGCACTTATTCTATGCCCATAACTTTGTTAGGTACTGGTAAGTTAGAGACATAATTTCTGATCATGAGGTATTTAAATTTGGGGGAAGATAGGCAAAAAGATAGTTCTTTTTTTTAAAAAAAAAATACATTGAGGTAATGGCTTCCCTGGTGCCTTAGATGGTTAAGAATCTGCCTTACCATGAAGGAGACCCCGGTTAGAACTCTGGGTCAGAAAGATCCCTTGGAGAAGGGAATGGCTACCCACCCTGGTATTCTTGCCTGGAGAATTCCATGGACAGAGGAGCCTGGTGAGCTACACAGTTCATGGGGTTGTAAAGAGCTGGACACGGCTGAGTGACTAACACTTGAAGGACTTTACTTTTTCTTCCCTCCCCATTGTGGAAGCATGCACAAAGAGGGATTAGCAAATACATTAGAACATGCTATCAGTTGTGGTAAAAATTATTTTATAAGAGGCAAGAATAAAATAAATGCATTATTGAGAATATTGGTGATCTTCGGGAGGGAGACAGAAGAATGGACTTCAAGAGGAGCCGATGTGTAACTTCACTGGGATTGGGAATATTCTGATTCATAAATTGGGTGATGGGCTCATGAGTATATCATTATGCTTCAGTAACCTACGTAGTATACACATTCTTTTATATCTATTAAGTGGTATATAAGTTAAAAAAAATCAAGATATTTTAGTAAACATTTCCCACTCTTAATTCATTAAAAGCATTTACTTAGGATAAATTATGGGGGAAAGACTGAACTCAGCCAGACTTTCTCTGAACAGTATCTATTCATCCACTCATCCTTTTTTTTTACTTTAATTTTTTGAAAGATAATAAAAATAATGTAGATTTCTTTCATATGACCTGAATGCCCTATTTCTGTGCTCCCTGAGGTTCCATGTACTCTGTGTAGAACCCAGTTTATAAGTCAAAAGGATTCTGTCTGGACTGGCTGGCTAGATATTTAAGTATTCATTACCTCTGTTTGTGCATGTGTGTGTATGTGTGTGTGTATATTTAATGATGTTTGTGCATGACTTAGCTAGGGATTTTGAAGTATTTGTAGGGTTTTCCTATTTGCTGGGTGGTTTTAGAATTGAGAGCCATCAGTAGAAAGAAAACAAAGAAAAATACTATTTCTTCTTTTATCTATGTCCTGTATCATACAAGTGTTGGCTGAAAATAGCACCAATTTTCTGGGAAAGGTCATGCCTGAGACTTTTCTCACCCTTTACCCCTACTCTCCAATTCATGTTTCCTTCTTACAATGTGGTCATGCGCTTGCCCAAGTTGGGCTTGTGAACCGTGTAGAATATTTGTGCAGTTTTGTTTTTTAAGCCCTGCACTGCGCACATGATGCAGTATTTAATTTGGAATGGACCCTGAGTTTAGTCACACGTGCTTCTTGTGGTGTTTATCTTGGAATCCAAAAGTAGGAGGGAGGTATTTTTGCATTTTATACATCTGGACATTGTTCATGATCCTCTTGTGACTTGGGAATTCTGTGTGGGGCAAAATCCAAAGAACAGCATTAAAAATAACATGGAGCTATAATGACATCTGAGTAAAAATCCTTGAGAATGCCCTTCTAATCCCAGCAGAGTTTGATCCTGATGGTGCGTGTGTGTGTTAGTCACTCAGTCATGTCTGACCCTTTGCAACCCCATGAACTGTAGCCCGTCAGGCTCCTCTGTCCATGGGCTTTCCCAGGCAAGAATACTGGAGTGGTTTGCCATCCCCTTCACCAGGGGATCTTCCCGACCCAAGGATTGAACCCAGGTCATCTCCATTGCAGGCAGATTCTTTACCGTCTGAGCCACCTGGGAAGCCCTTGATTTTGAGAGTGAACTTTATCAATTGGGCACTTCACTGTTGGCCTGAGTAGATTGCTGGGTTTATGCTTACCTGACACCTTTGCATGGAGGCTAGTGCACTGCCAGGCTTTCTGAACGTCTAACTGCACAGTCAGGCTTTTGGGAGGGGAAGATTCTGCCTTGATGGTGCATGGGGTAAGACAGATGAAGTAAGTTCTGCTTACAGCTGCAGTGTCTCTGCCATTCTCTTACTCCACGGGCATCTTAAGATGATGATGACCTGTGAGCATCTTTCCAGTCATTCCCATGATCTTGCCTCATTGCATGTAGTTTAGAGCTAAAGGCTGATCTGACACCACCTCGGGCTGTATCAAGACTAGGGATGGGAGTTGGGAGAGGGTGTTGGGGGATGGGTGGGGGAGGCAGGGAGGTGCATCCAGTGAACTCATCCTTTTCTTGATTATATATGGGAAGTCGTTTTCAACAGGATTGGACAGATAAAGTACATTGCCTCCTCCTTTTGGCTAGGGTTCTGCTAGGATGGCAAAAGTGAAAAGGGATATATAGAAGCCTTGCTGCTCTTTGAGTGAGTTTGCATACGGACAGTATTGCTTTTTGGCTCCAATCTAGTTTTCTTTCATTCCCATGTCTCATCTTTTATGCAGCTGCAGAGAGCAGGCTTGGAAAGCGGAATGAAAGCTTCAAGCAAATTTGCTCTTGAATTCAAGAAAGAGTGATTTCTCTGGGTCAGAGTACAGATTCAACAGAGGAGGAAGCTGTTTGTTTGCCTTATCACTTTCTGAGTGAGGGCTGTTAGCTTTTTTCCCTTCAAATGTAATAAAAAGAGGAAAAAGCTGATAAGGTAGTTGGATCTGCTAGTTATAATTTATATAGAATTTTCAAATGTACTTAATAAGGTTTATCATATGATTAGAAAAGAAGCAAATACGTGGAGGGCAAAGGTCAGCCTTTGCTTGAGGTTTCAGAAAGAGTGGAATATGCGGTGGTTGAGTGCTTGAATAGGACTACTCAAGTAGGAGCTGTTTCTCTTTGCTGGTTTCTTTGGCCTTTCCTTTGGGAACTTTTTCCTCCTTACTTTCCTAATGCATTTTGCAACTTTCAGTTAAAAAATATCCACCAGAGTTTAAGCCTTTAGCAAATAAACACGTCCTGGTCCTACGATGGGAATCACAACATAACCAAGAATGGCTTGACTTCAGCTGGGGAGAGGTTAATCGTCGGAACTCCGAGGGTTGATACCAAGATCGTGCTTGTTTAATGTTTTAATGACTCCAAAAGGAAATGGTGAAATCTGCTGATGACACCAAATAGTTTTTGCTGATCCAAACAGGAATTTCTGGGAAGCTTCTTCATAGTATTTGGAAGACTGGAAGAATTGGGCAATGTGGTAGCAGACACACCAAACTTGAAGTGAAGGTTTATGTGAAGTAGCAGGAGTAATGTCAATTAGTTGAAGCTACAAAGCCTGCCAAGTCCTCCAAGGGGAAGAGTGTGGGGTCCCTATAAAGGACTTGGCTTTGATTCCTCTCATGAAAGGAAGATTTAGGACAAAGAATATTTTGATATATAGAAAATGAAAACTACTGTGGTAATAGTTGTAATTATAAAGCATAGTGATTTAACGATATGGTGTCCAGATTTCTTTGCTAGTGCCAGCAGTAGTATATCCACATGAGTGCTGTTTTCCCTCCAAATGCTCGTGGAAGATTGTATACCCATTTTATGCGTGTTCCTTTTTGGGGAAATAGTTCCTAGTATACATCCTTTTCACTATTTTATGGGGTGGCAGGTCTTAATTTTTTAGGTTTATTTTTGACTTTCGATGTAGCCAGTGGTCAGAGGACTTCCCAGGTGGCTCAGTGGTGGCAAAGAATTTGCCTGCCACTCCAGGAGATGCAGCATATGCTGGTTCACTCCTTGGGTCGGGAAGATCCCCTGGAGAAGGAAATGGCAACCCACTCCAGTATTCTTGCCTGGAAAATTCCATGGACAGAGGCTACAGTCCATGGGTTCACAAAAAGTTGAACATGATTGAGTGACTGAGCAAACTACACACACGGGGTGTACAGGGTAATGGTTTGATATGTGTATATGGTGAGAAATGATTACCACAATCAACACACCCATCATCTCACATAGTTACTACTGTTTTATGTTTGTTGAGAACACTTAAGATTTACTTTCTTAGCAAATTTCAAGTATGAAATACTGCGTCTCTAAGTGTAGTCGTCACACTGCACATTAGATCCCCAGAACTCAGTCATCTTATTACTGTCCCTTTGTCAAGCATCTCCCCATTTTTCCCCACTCCAGCCCTGACCAACTACTGTTTTGCTCTCTGTTTCTGTGAGTTTGACATTTTTAGATTTCACGTATGAGTGAGACCATACAGTATTTGTCTTTCTCTGTCTGAATTATTTCACTTAGCAGAGTGTCCTCCAGGTTCATGCATGTTGTTGCAAATAGCCAGGCCTTCTTTTAGAGTACGTTCTTGATTGCTTTATTTCACAAATGTCACTCAAATAGATATGTAATGATAGTGTTGTTAAAACACTTGTTTCCTTACATTATAGATACACCATGTTTATAAGTGAAGCTTTAAAAATTGTTAGAATTCTGTGTCCCCCAACTGTACTCTTAAGGAGGAATGAAGAGATTGAATAGTAACTGGAGATTCATTTAATACATTGATATTTTCTCCTTAAAACTTCCATCTGTATAATTAAAAAAGACCCCGTGGGTTAATAAATAAATAAATAGAAAAATAAATAAATAAGTCACTGTCACAGAGGCTCTGGGCTAGCTGTCTATATCCATCCATCCATCCATCCATCTATCTGTTCATTTACTTCACAAGAATAGTCATAGACCCTTACTTCGAGATTTTTTTTCCCTGGCATGGTGGTAAATTCCTGTGAAACAGAGAGCAGTGAGTTGTACCAGTGTCAGTGGAGTAAGTCAGTGGTTTTCAGACTTTGTCTATGATGTATTTTGATTAAATGAGGGCAGGATGGGAACGCTGCTTAATTTTTGTCTTCCCTTTTCCCCCTCAATGAGAATTCATGGAGTAACTTTTGAAAAATCACAGGTACAGAGAATAAGTTATCTGGAAGGTCAGAAAAGAGTTTGTATACAGAAAGCAGTGAGGGAGGCTTACTTCATTTCTTCCCTACTCTTCTAAGATTATTAAAACAGAATTAAGAATTTCCATTTATCAATCTTATACTTTTGTATCTTGAAAGTCAGTAAAACACAAAATCCAAATTTATGACAATTTCACCATCATAGTTCTCTGTGTGTAAACTCTTTAAAATATGAGAAAAGTAAGGAGAACTTCTAATTTAAGAACAAACTATGTCTTAGAGCTCTATTGTTCTAAATTCTGGGCCCCAGACTGACTGTGTCAAATTTGGCAAGGCTTTCAAATTTCAGCTCAGACATAATGAATCAGAATCTCCAGAGTAAGGCCCAGGTATTTAAAAAAGTTCTTTGCATTAAAATAACACCTCTGAAAAAACACATATGTACAAAAAAAGCCTATAGGGAGAGATAATGATGTTATAATGTATTAAGGTAAAGTGTGATGTAGAGTTTGTCCTATGGAGTTCTGATGACAGAAGGCTGATTAATCATTACTTGAACCTACCTATAGTAATACTTGATATCATGGTAAAGAGATGGGTTCTAGACCCAGAAAGTCTGGATTTAAACATAGTTTGATCACACTTAGTTGTGCTACCTTGGGCAAAGTTTGAATAACTCCTTTGTGCCTCAGTTTCCTTATCTGTAAAATGGAGATAATACTAATGACAGCTGTCTCAAAGGATTATTGTGACAATTACTTGAGATATTGAGTCAAAAGCACTTAAAACACTATTTGGCACACAGTAAACTTTCAGTCCAATTTCATGGATCACAGCCTTGTGGTGAAAGGGCTTGAGACCCTGATCCTGGGAAAGACTGAAGGCAAGAGAAGAAGGGGGCGGCAGAGGATGAGATGGTTAGATAGCATCACCAACTCAATGGACATGAATCTGAGCAAACTCTGGGAGATAATGGAGGACAGAGGAGCCTGGTGTGCTGCAGTCCATGGGGTCGCAAAGAGTCAGACACAACTTAGCGACTGAACAACAACAAAAACTCTCAGTCAGACTTTGCTACTGTTATTACTTGTTCTTCTGATATACAGGAGTAAGTATTTGGTCCCTACTGTGATACTCTTCTTATAGTGAGTTTAGGCCTACTAATTAGAAAGTGAAAAGAAAGCAGGAAAAATGATTGCACAGATATGAAAGTGTGTGTGTGTGTAGGTAGGCAGTTACACTAAGTATATGTATAAAAATATGTAATGGGGAAAAAAGCACACCCTCTAATTTTTTTGGAATAGAATTTTAAAGTAACAGATTCTTAATTTACTACATTTTGCATTTCTCTAGCACTCTGAAAAATGAACAAAAAATGATGTGATCCTGACAGACACAGTAGATGGCGCTTTAGACTTAATTTTTACAGAAACTGGCCCAGAAGGAAAAAGAAAACTAAAACACATTTTAATGGACTTTTTAAAAGTTTCACCACTAGGACAATTTCATCTTAGGATACATGCCTTTGAGAAGTAAGGATTTTTTTTTTTTTTGACAGTGCTGGATAATAATTTTAGCAAAAATAAATTTCCCAGTTGCTATGTTTGTGCCAGGTTTGTCACTTGGAAAATGTTAGTTGTGTTTTAAGCCACAAATATATAAGGAAATAGTTTTCTTTTGAAACACTGAGATTTATGATCTTTTTCTCTATAATATTTATTTTCCTAGTTTTTTTGGGATCCTTTATAATTATTTATTTTATAAAAATGTCATAAAATTAATTTGAATCACATTAATTTATAATGTAGTTATATTTAAAAATTCAGCTATAGTCACCCTAACAGGCCTCAAAATGTAGGTCTCCTTTAAAGGATAATTATAGTACTTTTGTTACTACTATGTTATGCTTTGTGTACTTGATCTTACTTAATCTTAGCAATAACTCTATGAGGATTGCTGTTCTCTCTTTTTAGATAAATAAACTGTCTCAGAGATGTTTTGTAACTTGCTGAGCCCACATACTTAGTGGTAGAAGTAGTAGCCGGTTTAAAAGTTTCATCAGTGCAGTGTAGGTGTGTTTTTTGTGCAACTGCTGTGTGTCAGGCTTGCTAAGCACTGGGCGTAGTATAGTGACCAAACCCTGCCCTTATGGACCTTGCAGGTTGTTAGCTGTTTGATAGCAACTCTTTGAAGTCTACAAGATTGGGAATATGCAGAGATGTATTTCAGAGGCATTGTGATTTTTAGGTTGATCAGGGAGCCCTTAATCAGAGAGAAATACTCATGCCTAGCTTGAACGTATTGCTATATTGAAATACTTCTTCAGGCATACTGATTCTAGCCAGAGAGAGAGCAAAGTCTCCCTTCTCTCTACAACTCTGGACAGTTAAATTATAAAATCAAAAAATGAAAAAAATAAAATAAAATCAACAAATAAAACCCACCGTAAGCTAAACTGATTTCCAGATATGGGACAGGTAGAGTAAGGAAAATACAAATGTACTAGAATGTCAAAATTTTCCTGTGGTTAAATGGTATTGAAACATATAAGGCAAGAAAATGTCAGTGATAGTCTGAGAGAATAATAGACTTTGTGTCCAGTAAGACTATGGTAACTTCTAGATGGTTTCACTTGTGCCATTTGGTGAAATGTTTTGGTGTACAACCAGTCTGTGCTTAGCCGCTCAGTTCTGTCCAACTCTTTGTGATCTCATGGACTGTAGCCCACCAGGCTTCTCTGTCCATGGGGATTCTCCAGGCAGGAATACTGGAGTGGGTTGCTGTGCCCTCCTCCAGGGGATCTTCCCAACCCAGGGATTGAACTAAGGTCTCCTGCATTGTAGGCAGATTCTTTACCAACTGAACCACCAGAGAAGCCCAACCAGTCTAGTGATACCCAAATTGCCAAGTATCCCTTCCACTTTGAGACGTTTAACATTTTTCTTTTAACTGATTTTTTATTTTCAAAAAGTTTTGCTCCATTATTTTCACATATGATCCCAAGCTCCTATGCTAGAGAAAGATATGTAATTGATGAGGAAACAGACCAAGAGTTTTAAACTAAGGTCCATAACTGGGCTTCAGTAAGTCTTTAGAACTCCTGAAATTGTATGAAATTTTATGTGTAAGTACTCAGGAATGTTACTCCAGGAAGAAACTCCATGGCATTCACAAAATACTTAGAGACTTCTATGACTATTAAAAAAGTTAAGTATTAGTGTAATTAGGATTTAGCCAAAGAAGTTTGCTAGATTCATGCCAGTTCAGCGTCATGAAAAGAGAGGTATCTTCCCAAACAGCATCTTAGAGAAGGAGGGGCTGTTTTGTTCCTTGTAGGGATTGCAGTTTTGAGACTGAGTAAATTTGGGATTTGAAGCTATGTGTTTATCAATGGAGTTTTAGAACTCTCCACTCTCAGTGGGGTATCCTGATTTCAATTGGGGAATACCTTTTGGGGAATTGGAAAATGCTTCTTTTCAATATAATCTTTTAGTCAAATGATTCCCAGGTAGCACAGTGGTAAAGAATCTGCCTGCCAGTGCAGGAGACCCAAGAGACTGGGTTTCAGTCCTTGGGTTGAGAAGTCCCCTGGAGTAGGAAATGGCAACCCATTCCAGTATTCTTGCCTGGAAAATCCCATAGACAGAGGAGCCTGGTGGGCTGCAGTCTATGGGGTTGCAGAGTCAGACACAACTGAGTATGCATGCATGGACATTTTTTTTTTGAAAATGAAATAGAAAGGTAGTGGCAAATGAGAAAAGTTATTAGATCGCAGTGGAATAAATAACTGAAGAAATTAACTCCTAAATCTTTAAATTTCATCACAGGTTAAAGATATTCCTTTAGAGCAAAGTCTTTGGTGTAAGTTCTTTGATAATACAAATTGACTCTTTTGGGACACAGGTTTAAGAGGATAGGAGATATGTATAGGAGATGTGTATGGTTCTTCTTTTTTCCCTGTCTCCTCTCTTATCTTAACCTTTGCATATATTTTGCTGAAGAGCAGGTAGTTATAACTTATAGTTAGGGTTTCCCAATTAAGCTGTTACCTGTGATTCATATTAAAAAGCAGAGACATTACTCTGCTGACAAAGTCCGTCTAGTCAAGGCTATGGTTTTTCCAGTGGACATGTATGGATGTGAGAGTTGGACTGTGAAGAAAGCTGAGCGCTGAAGAATTGATGCTTTTGAACTGTGGTGTTGGAGAAGACTCTTGAGAGTCCCTTGGACTGCAAGGAGATCCAACCAGTCCATCCTAAAGGAGATCAGACCTGGGTCTTCATTGGAAGGACTGATGCTGAAGCTGAAACTCCAATACTTTGGCCACTTCATGTGAAGAGTTGACTCACTGGAAAAAACCCTGATGCTGGGAGGTGTTGGGGGCAGGAGGAGAAGGGGACGACAGAGGATGAGATGGCTGGATGGCATCACTGATTCGATGGACATGAGTTTGGGTAAACTCCGGGAGTTGGTGATGGACAGGGAGGCCTGGCGTGCTGCGATTCTTGGGGTCTCAAAGAGTTGGACACGACTGAGCAACTGAACTGAACTGAACTGTGGTTCTAGATAGATGAATCAATCAAAAAGTAGAATTAGATTTCTTAATTTGATATATTTGTCTTTTATTTTTATCTAATAATTTTATTTTTATCTAATAAACAGTGATCTTTTAATTCTAACAGTCACACATAATAATAGTAGCTATCAAATAGGATATGGTGAAGATTACGGTGAAGGGTAGACTGAATAATAAATACGGTGTTGTATAGCGCAGCTTTTCCGGCCAGTACAGAGCTGTTTGGAGGCTGGTAGGGGTGGTGAGGCCCGAAGCAAGGACTCTCAGGAGTCTTCTCCAACACCACGTTTCAAAAGCATCGATTCTTCAGTGCTCAGCCTTCTTTATGGTACCAGCTTCTGGAATTTCTGAGCAGCTCTGGTCAGTACAAGATGGACCCAGTAGTCTTGAGTTACATGGACAGTCTACTGCGGCAATCAGACGTCTCACTACTGGATCCTCCAAGCTGGCTCAATGACCATGTTATTGGGTTTGCCTTTGAGTACTTTGCCAACAGTCAATTTCATGACTGCTCTGACAAAGTCTGTTTCATCAGCCCCAAAGTTACTCAGTTCTTCAAGTGCACTGGCAACCCAGCAGAAATCGACGTGTTCCTTGAACCCTTGGACCTCTGCAATAAGAGAGTTGTATTTTTAGCCATCAATGATAATTCCAACCACGCAGCTGGGGGAACCCACTGGAGCTTGTTGGTTTATCTGCAAGATAAAAATGGCTTTTTTCATTATGATTCTTATGGTGGAAGTAACTCATTCCATGCAAAACAGGTAGCAGAGAAACTAGAGGCTTTCTTAGGCAGAAAAGGAAACAAACTGGCCTTTGTGGAAGAGAAAGCCCCTGCTCAACAAAACAGCTATGACTGTGGGATGTATGTGATATGTAACACTGAGGCCTTGTGTCAGAACTTCTTTAGACAACAGCCAGAATCACTACTGCAGCTACTCACTCCTACATACATCACAAAGAAGAGAGAAGAATGGAAAGATCTCATTGCCAGACTTGCCAAAAATTAGCTGTTGAAATATGTTTGACTTTTGAAGTCTCTTTCTGCCTGTCCCCATGAATTGGATGGCTGCAGTCTCAGTGCCTGAGGGAAGATGCCTAGGAGAGGAAAGCTTAGAATGCTTACTTTCTCCTGAGAGAATGTTGTCCTCCACATTATCCTAATGGAAAGTGTCACTTTAACCCTAACTTCAGAGCAATATGTTCTGTGAAAGTGTCTTCAAAATATGCACCAAAACTGATTAATTCCCTTTTGGGCTCCCTTATCCACATTGGTTTAGTCCAAAGAAAAGAGATTGATCTGTGAAACAAATTGAGAATATGTGAGATTTAGAAGCAAGAAGAAAATCATACAGCAACCAAAGACTTACTGCACAGCCCACATATTTCAAGAGGTCAACTAGCTGGAAGCAGATCAAGACCTAACCTAATTCAGGATTGAAGTTTTATCAGTTACTCGGTTCTGTGATACCTCCTCTTCCGTTCAACAAGCAAAGGCTTTCCCATCTATAACCTTTGCCAATACTTGATAAAGATGGTGTTAGCCCATAGTCACCCATCTAATTCCTGGAGCCCTTTAAGAAAGGGGGACTGTTAAATAACTTTATTAAAATTAATGTCTGTGGTGGACCTCTTGTTTTGCATCTGAAACTTAGTCAAAGTTCGTTTTTTTTTGAGATACAAAGGAGAAAAAGTGACCTTTCTCAACTCTTTCACTTAATTCAAAATGCAGACAGTGTAATTTTTGAAATGTGGAACCGAGTAAAATGAAGTGCTATTCCTTCTAAAAATAAAAAATAAAAAATAAATAAATACGGTGTTAAGTGTAGTATCTGAGGTTTAATGAATACTTTCACAAGTATTAGCTATTGCTGTCTTCATCGTCATTATTATCATTATAGTAATATGTATATTATATATCTCTATGACTGAATACATAGCATAAAATCACCCCAAAATGTAAAGAAATGGGAAGGCTATGTTAGCTGGCCTCTTGTTTAGGGAAACAGATTATCCCAGGAGTTGAGTTTCCTGTAAGGCATGTGTATCTTTTATTCATGGGTTAATGGCAATATGGGTAGCTTTTTTAAAAAAAAAATAATTTATTTTTTACTGAAGGATAATTGCTTTACAGAATTTTGCTATTTTCTGTCAAACCTCAACATGAATCAGCCATAGGTATACATATATCCTCTCCCTTTTGAACCTCCCTCCCAGTTCCCTCCTCATCCCACCCCTCTAGGTTCATACAGAGCCCCTGTTTGAGTTTCCTGAGCTCTTTTGATGCAAGAAAAATGGCGTTAGATTGATTATAAACTCATGAGGGCAAGGTCTGTGTTTTATTTGCGTGTATCCTTTTTGGTTTTGGCTGTGCCATGTGGCTTGGGGGATCTTATTTTCCCAACCAAGGGGTCTAACGTGGGCCCCCTGCAGTGGAAGCGTGGAGTTCTGACCACTGGACCACCAGGGAAGGCCCTCTTTGCCTATACCCTTAACTCTCTTTTCAGTGTCTAGCTCATGATTGGTGTTCCATTACTTGTCTTTATTTATTTATGTTTTCTTTGTTTTTCCTTCAGCTTCCAAAAATATTGCTGTTTCCATATTCAGAATTCCTATGAAAGAGTTACATTAGTATTGTGACTTTTTGAATTATTGATTAAAATGTGGATCTTTTTTGGAATGTTTTGCTTGAAGCAAATTACCTGTGAAACAAGACTCAATTCAACTTAAGAACATTCAGACTTAAGACTTTTTGTAGAAAGGCAAATATTTGGTCTTAACAAAGGAAAAAGAACTTTATCTTCATTTGTGTGTGTGTCAGGCAATCACTGATGTTTAACAACACTTAAGTTACCTAGTGTACTGGTGTGTATATATCATAATGGAAAAATGTACTGCCTAAAGAACAATATCTTTAATAAGATATTTAAGAAACACCGTTTACTCTCCCATATTAGAGAACTTTAGACAGCCCAACAGATATTTATGATTATAGGAAACATGATATTTTTCAGAAATGAATGCCAACCATAAGTATGACTACTGTGACAAAATTAGGTAAAATAGTTACATCTGTTAACTTATCTGTCTTTTGGAACTGTATTTAGATTAAATAGTAAATTGGACGTAAAGATTAGTATCCCTATTGCATAAAAGAGCCCAGGTATATGCAGGCCCAGGGTACTTTGTAATAGTTTATAAGAACATTGTAGATATGACCCCTTTGAAAAATGGACTCTCATGAGGCTTGGTTGGTTCTTGAATCATGCAAGACTGAGTTCAAGTTAGGGGACATTTCACTTCTTTGGTCATTGAATTGTTTTCTCCCTATTTCTAGTAATAAACAATGAACTCTGGATGCCTTCTGAGACAGAGTAGAAATAGTACATATCTCTAGTAACAGGAATTAGGGTCTGGAGATAAATGATACTCACCATACAGTGTTACAGTATCTTTGTTTTGGTAGGAGATTTGCTTACAGTATATGTAGTTGGTCACCTATGGTTTGGTATCCGTTGAAATGTACTATTACTCATTTGGTCTGGAGTTGGGTGAGGTTTGTATTAACAATAGCTGCTTGTTGTCAGAGGGCTTCTGGTCTTTTTCTTTCTTCTGTGGTAATGTGCTATTATTAAGTGAAATTTTTATGAACATTTTAATTTTTTTATTTTTTTTAATTTTTATTTTTACTTTATTTTTCTTTACAATACTGTATTGGTTTTGCCATACATTGACATGATATGAACATTTTTAGAAGAATAGAAATTGAAAAATTATTTGTTAACCAGCCTTAAATGTAGTGTTCATTCCTCCCACCCCCCAAAAACTTATTGTCCTCTTAGACTAAAAGGTTTAGACAGTGGAGTAAGAATGATGAGTAATCTTGAAATTCAAAAGTTAGAACCTGTTTTCTCTTGATCATATAATCACAGGAGTCACAAAAGGGTGGGCCTCATTGTCAGGAGATGAGAGTTCAAGATTAACTGAATTTAAAGTTTTAAATTAGGGTCTTCCCTGGTGGTGCAGTGGATAGGAATCCACCTGCCAATGCAAGGGGGCACAGGTTCGACCCCTGGTCCAGGAAGATTCCACATGCCTTGGAGCAACTAAGCCTGCCAGTCACAACTACTGAACCTATGTGCCACAACTACTGAAGCCCCGAGGGTAGCAACTACTGAAGCCTGCGCGCCTGGATTCTGCGCTCCGCAACAAGAGAAGCCACCATAATGAGAAAATTGTGCACTTTGATGAAGAGTAACCCCTGCTCGCCGCAACTAGAGAAAAGCTCATGTGGCAAGGAAAACCCAGTGCAGCCAAAAATAAATAAATAAATACATTAAAAAATTTAAATTTTACTTTAACCATAGTAACATTATTAAAAGCCTTATTTAAATCACAGTTGACTTTATACCACCATGTTGTCTTGGGAGGTAATGTCAGGTGGCTGGAGAGTTGCTTATAGTTAACCTTGAAGGTACCTCATTTTCCTAAGGACACTTTCTATAGCTTAGTATTTATTTGCAAAATAAACCACATTTTCCTCTTGCCTTATTAAAATGATGGAATTATTTCTAGCATATGGAAACATTTCTGCACCTCATGTTCTTTTGAGCAAGTAACCCCATGTGATTTACAAATGTTGGTAAAAGCAATAGATATTTCCAAATGCTATTAGAATGATGCAACTAATATGTAGGTATTAAAAAATTTTCTTCATTGGGATAAATGAAACCTGGAATGAATAAAGTATTAGGTACTCTTTCTACTGTTTTAATTCCAGAATTACTTCAACTATTATTGCTACTTTAATTTTTGCTGTAATATCAGTATCACCACAAAAGATTCAACAGTCCTCTTAACAGGCAACCAAATATTGCCCAAACCAAAGGTAGAAAGTTCTCCCTGCTTCACTTAGAGAGAAAATAGCTGGTAGTTAAAAAAAGGTGTCCAAACTCTTGAAAGTATCATTTTAAATCATCATTGTCAAAACAAAATACATGCCAGGTTAAGTGTATAAACTCTGTACATGGAAGAATGAATGAAATATTTCTATAATATATTAATGATGATAAGATATTAATATATGGGGAGAAGTAATAGTAAACCTGGTCCTATATTCTGACTGTAAATGAGCAGGGTGCTCATAAAAAATAGTGACATATCACTTCAATAGGATATACTCTAAACTTCTTCCTAAATGACATCTTGAAATTTTGCCCTGTCCAAAATCTTTTTTTTTTTTTGAGTAAGGACAGATGGGTTTAGCTGCTGTCTTCAAAGAAAAAGAAAAAGTGACATCATAACCTATATTAAATTTCATGAGGTAAAGTAAAGATGGCCTCTGAAAAAAATGATAAGGTAGAGAAGGAGCAGGAGAAGAAGGAAAGGAGCTTTAAAAAAAATGGAAATAGTTGAAGATATTAGGGTATCTAATATCGTCAGGAACGGTACGTAATGAGACTGTTGGCAGAGTGCAGCTTCAGAGTTCTCTGAGGATTCTAAAAGCAAAAATTGTTTTTTCAACACAAAAGAATCAGACATTCTTTGGCATCTTAAAATGAGTGTCTGCTACTACATCAGCTGTTTTGTGAAACATCATTAATTCAATGCATATTCTAAATCCATCTACTGTAGGCTGCTATGCTGAGCATTTCAGAAAAAAACAAGATGTTACGATATTGTTTCTGTCTCAGAGAATTTATTATCCTTCACTTTTC
This sequence comes from Ovis canadensis, assembly GCF_042477335.2. Taxonomy (NCBI): domain Eukaryota; kingdom Metazoa; phylum Chordata; class Mammalia; order Artiodactyla; family Bovidae; genus Ovis; species Ovis canadensis. The sequence continues at coordinate 90,142,355 of NC_091251.1, forward strand.
ACTTTCATGCATTGGAGAAGGAAATGGCAACCCGCTCCAGTGTTCTTGCCTGGAGAATCCCAGGGATGGGGGAGCCTGGTGGGCTGCTGTCTATGGGGTCACACAGAGAGGGACATGACTGAAATGACTTAGCAGCAGCAGCAGCAGCAAGGGAGAGAGCATCCATATACAAATATCTACAGCACAGAGCAGAGCAAACATCTGAGAGGACTCTACTGACAAGACAGATTCCATCCTTTTGTCAAGATGAGTGCTTCATGAAGGAGGACAGGTGAACTGGGTGTTGTTTTGCTCTTTTTTTTTTTTTTCCAGCTATGCCACGTGGCTTGTGGGATCTTAATTCCCTGACCAGGGATCAAACCCGAGCCCCTTGCAGTGGAAGCACTAAGTCCTAACCACTGGGCTGCCAAGGAAGTCCCCCGGGGTTGTTGTGTGTGTAGACTTTGGACAGTTTAAGATGGAATTGGGGTAGGAGTTAGGCTTTTGGCAAAGAAAGAAGCATGAGCAAACTGGAGCAGGGATGGAGATGGGGGACATGTTTAGGGAACAGGGCAGAGCTGAGACAGGGTGAAGTGTAGGTTTTATGGAAGAGAGTAGTGGGAGGCAAAATGGAAAGTGAAGCTTGGAGTCAGGCATGGAAGGTTTTAAAAAGTGAACTGAAGGATTTTGGTCTTTATTCTCTAGGCAGTGGGGAGTCCATGAAAACTTTTCATTGGTGACAAGACAGGAGCTAATAGCTGTGCTTTAGAATACTTAACTGGAAGGGTACAGTGTAGTAGGGAGAAACTTTAGAACTAAGATTTAAAATTAAGAGGCCTGGAGAGGCCCACGTGAAAAATAATCAGGGCCTGACAGAAGGTGTGGAGTGGAAAAGGAAAAAAGGAGAAACATTTAGTAAGAATCAGCAGAACTGAACTGTGATTATGTGGGGTAAGTAGAAGAAAAGAGAATTCAAGGAAGATTTGCACCTGCCTGAGTTAGGGCAGTGGTGCTGCCATCAACAGAAAGAGGAATGTTAGGCAGAGGAGCTGGTTTGGGAAATTAAGAAAATTCGTTAAGGCAGTGGTTGAGGAGGAAAAAAGAAGATTCGTTAAATGCTTGAAATGAATGGGTAGGGGCACATAAGAATGGTAAGGAAGGAAAATAAGAAGACAAGAGAAGATTAAAGATGAAGCCTTAAGAAATATGTCCCTTTGGGGATTCGAATAGAAAAAAAGGAAGAAGTTGGCAAGAATGGTCAAAGAGGGGATGAAGAGATAAGGATGCTCTGTTATTCAAAGGTCCCTTTTTTAGGCGGTGTGACCCTGTTTTACGGTGGTCACTGAAGATTCTACTATCTGTGTGGTCCCTGCTATACTCCCTCAAAGACTTCACTGTCCAGTGAGTGGCCTTTCTACCAAAGAAAACCACCCAAATTTCTGGGAAATTGGTTACAGTAGCCCTCTAACTCAACTTAATTCCATTGTTCTTTTTATTTCAACATCACAGGAGCTGTTATGACTGATAATCAACAAAAGGGTACAAGGAATCAGAGGCTTACATTGCCAGTGCCGAGGTTATATAGCACTCCCAAGCTCACCTGATAGATCAGATTCTATGTGCATATTTCCCCCATGGGGAAGGAATGAGCGTGAGTCCATCGTTTCTTTTCCCGTATCTTATGAGTGAGGGAAGGGTGGTAGGCATTTTGTTGATGTAGAAGCTGGCTCTTATGTTCGTTCTCCAGATCACCGTGTCACTTGGAAACCAAGAGATGAAAACATTTTAATGAGAGTTCAGTCAGTAGTATCATGATTAACACCACTTGGTTTAGTGGTTTTTAGCTCATGGATGGCCTTTGAGAAGATAGTTTTAGTAAAATAATATAGGTTGAAGAATCCACTAGTTATAAATACATTATCAAGATGGACTTAACTATTGTAAACTACTCTTTCAGGACTTGAGCCTGGAGAGGAATGGGAATAGAAAGACAGGAGCACTAGGATGAAAGGAAGATTTTTCCCCCTTGTCTCTCTCTCTCTCTCTCTGTTTTTAGTGGGAAAATGAACATGTTTGTAGGCAGAGGTAAGGGAGTCTTACGAGAATGTACTGGGGAGTAGAGGGTTCATTACTGATTGACAGATATCGGAGGAGTCTGGAAAGAAGGAGAGCAAGAGTATGGGTTCAGGTATTGGTGTTGGGAGGGAATATTTAGAGATCAGAGGAAAAAGGATGAAAGATGGATGAAGGTGGGGGAGCTCCATGGTGGAGAGGACAGATGCTGAGGTACAATGTACCACATGACCTCAAACATCTCATTAAAGAAGGAAAATCCACTTGTCAGGAGTGAGGGAAAGGAAAGAGGAGAAAAGATGTGGAGTAGCTGCTGTGAGAAATAGTTAAATTGTTGAGTTTCAGTGAGAACACAGTTGAGGATAGTTAATCTTATTTCTTGCTTTTCTTTAGTAAGATTTACGTGAGGTTTTTGTTTTTTTTTTTTCCGCTTAAAAGGATAGAAGAAATTTCCATGAACGTCTGCGCTCAAAAATGTGAAGAATTTTGTTGTCAGCTTATTCATGCTGATGCACATATCTTGGGTCCAGAAATATAGATGACGATGGTACTATTCCTGCTGATGGGTGGATCACAGAAAAGCAATATCCACTGAGGACCTGATGGTTCTTTCAAGTGTTAAAAGAAAACAGAATTTCTTCAGGGACTTGTTTTAGGAATGTAGCTTGGGATTTCGCCAAGAATGTCTTCTCTGTCACTCAGTGGCATGGTTTTGCATGACAGTGTCTGGCTCCTCTTGTTTCTGAGTTCTTCTTTTTCATATGAAAGGTATTTCTCTAGGTTTGGAAATACTCCAAATCAAGATATGTAAAAGATGCTTGACTCAATCCAAGAAGACTGTAAATTTTCTGAATTTGTCATGATGAAAAATGAAATATTACATATAGGTATTGGTGGTAGTTCAGAAAAGTGAGACATTAAATTCTATGGGGCTAACATTCATTGTATAACGTTCATTGTGTATAATGAACTTGACAAACATCTGTAGAACAGAGCAGAATTGAACCATCTGAGAAGACTCTCAGATCCCAGCCTTTTTTTTTTTTTTTTTGGTCAAGGGGAATGCTTCATGCAAGCACACCACATGAACTAGACGATATAGTACATTTAGAATTTGGATGATGAAGGTGGGTTTGGGGTAAGAGGCTTTTGACAAAGAAAATGGTACAAGCAGAGATGAAACAGAGATGGAGATGTGGGGCATATTAAGGAAACTTCTTTCTTTCCCTAGTTCCTTTTCTGAAAGTAAATACTTGAGGTAGCTGCTTGTGGAGGACATACAGTTCAGATAGTATAACATCATTCTTTGTCTTGTTTTCCTTTAATGGTGATTGTCTGATTTTTAGAATTACTTGCTATTCTTAAAGTGGAAAGAAACAAGAAATGTCAAAGTCTTCAAGTTTTAGCAGTTGCGATCTTCTCTTCAACTAAAGAGTGTTTTAAAATACGCCTACTATATATAAGATGTTGATGAACAAGATAAAATTCCTGCCCTGAAAACATGTGCACCCTGTTAAGAGAAATTTCACCTTGGAAATTTTAATTATTTGAGCAAACTATGCTTTAATGTTCAATTTATTACACAATATAAGCAAACCAAATGGTGCATAATTTTGTGTATTCCCATTGTGATTGTAGAGCTACACTGTTCAATATAGTAACCACTAGCCGCTTGTGGCTGTTAAAATGAATGAAAATTAAATAAAATTAAAAATTAAGTCACACTGGTTCATTTCTAAGTGCTTAGCAGCCACATTTGGCTAGTATTTATTAGTATATTCTGTATTGGAAAGCAAAGATACTGAACATTTTCACTGTTGCAGGAAGCTCTGTCCTGTTCTAGAGATCTAGAACATATTTTAATTGTTTGGTCAGGTGATTGGCTTAGTCATTCATCTCCTCAGTGATGCAGCCACAGTACTGAGCATTTTTGCTGTGCCGGGTGCTGTGCCAAGTCCAGCATCATGTCAGAGAAGCCCTGCAACAGCCCAGTGCAGGTGAAGAAACTGAAGCTGAGCAAGGTCAAATCACTTGCCCACATCACTTAGCTGAGAAAAGCCTGAGCCCGGATCTGTACCTGAGCCCGGATCTGTGCCTGAGCCCGGATCTGTACCTGAGCCCGGATCTGTTCCTGAGCCCCTCTGATGCCATGTGTGCATGTGTGCTCACTCAGTTGTGTCTGACTCGTTGTGACCCCATGCACTGTAGCCCACCAGGCTCCTCTGTCCTTGGGATTTCCCAGGCAAGAATACTGGAATGGGTTGCTATTTCCTCCTCCAGGGGATCTTCCCAACCCAGGAATCGAACCTGCGTCTGTTGCGTCGGCAGGAGGATTCTTTACCATTGAGCCACCTGGGAAGCCTCTCTATAAACCTTCATTAAATGCCTGCTGTGTGCCAGGTATTGTGCTAGAGCTAAGTAATAAAGAAAAGTCATGGTTTCTGTCCACATGGACTTTTCAATCTGGTGGAGGAAAGAGATAAGTTAACAGGTGGGTTCCATAGAATATGATAAGTGCTTTCAGTTGGTAAAGAATCTATCTGCATTGCAGGAGATCCTGGTTCGATTCCTGGGTCGAGAAGATCCACAGGAGAAAGGATAGGGTACCCACTCCAATATTCTTGGGCTTCCCTTATGGCTCAGCTGGTAAAGAATCTGCCTGCCATGCGGGAGAACTGGGTTTGATCCCTGGGTTAGAAAGATCCCCTGGAGAAGGGAAAGGCTACCCACTCCAGTGTTCTGGCCTGGAGAATTCCATGGACTGTATAGACCATGGGGTTGCAAAGAGTCAGACACAATGGAGCGACTTTCACTCACCATGGGAAAAGAAATCCAAGAGACCATGAACAGTATAGAAGGAAAACTACAGAAGCAATGCTCAAAGTTTACCTCTGAGGAAAGGTCAATAGATACTGGCTTGTGTAAGCTGGAGAGAGTGAGTGAAAAGATGATCCTGACAGTGTAAAACACCTAGGATGTAAAACAACATGGCAAATTGGAGGGACTGAAAGATGTTCACTCTGACTGGGGCCAAATAATCTCTAACATCTCATGATTCAGAGTCTTTCTTTTTATGATATGTTTACATTATTCTAAAAAACAGGCTGAAGTTGAACGGTTTTGTGAAGACCTACAAGACCTTCTAGAACTAACACCCAGAAAAGATGTCCTTTTCATTATAGGGAGCTAGAATGCAAAAGTAGGAAGTCAAGAAATATCTGGAGTAACAGACAAATTTGGCCTTAGAGTACAGAATGAAGCAGAGCAAAGGCTAATAGAGTTTTGCCAAGAGAATGCACTGGTGATAGCAAACACCCTCTTCCAGTAGCACAAGAGAAGACTCTACACATGAACATCACCAGATGGTCAATACCAAAATCAGATTGATTATATTCTTTGCAGCCAAAGATGGAGAAGCTCTATACAGTCAGCAAAAACAAGACTGGGAGCTGACTGTGGCTCAGTTCATGAACTTGTTATTGCCAAATTCGGACTTAAATTGAAGAAAGTAGGGAAAACCACTAGACCATTCAGGTAGGACCTAAATCAAATCCCTGACGATTATACAGTGGAAGTGACAAATAGATTCAAGGGATTAGATCTGATAGACAGAGTGCCTGAAGAACTATGGATGGAGGTTTGTGACATTGTACGGGAGGCAGTGATCAAGACCATCCCCAAGAAAAAGAAATTCAAAAAGGCAAAATGGTTGTCTGAGTAGGCCTTACAAATAGCTATAAAAAGAAGAGAAGTGAAAGGCAAAGGAGAAAAGGAAAGATATAGCCATCTGAATGCAGAGTTCCAAAGAATAGCAAGGGGAGATAAGAAAGTCTTCCTTAGTGATCAGCACGAAGAAATAGAGGAAAACAATAGAATGGGAAAGACTAGAGATCTCTTCAAGAAAATTAGAGATACCAAGGGAACATTTCATGCACAGATGGGCACAATAAAGGACAGAAATGGTATGGACCTAACAGAAGCAGACGATATTAAGAGGTGGCAAGAATACACAGAAGAACTGTACAAAAAAGATCTTCCTGATCCAGATAATCACGATGATGTGATCACTCACCTAGAGCCAGACATCCTGGAATGTGAAGTCGAATGGGCCTTAGAAAGCATCACTACGAACAAAGCTAGTGGAGGGATGGAATTCCAGTTGAGCTATTTCAAATCCTGAAAGATGATGCTGTGAAAGTGCTGCACTCAATATGCTAACAAATTTGGAAAACTCAGCAGTGGCCACAGGACTAGAAAAGGTCAGTTTTCATTCAAATCCCAAAGAAAGGCAATGGCAAAGAATGATCAAACTACCACACAACTGCACTCATCTCTCATGCTAGTAAAGTAATGCTCAAAATTCTCCAAGCCAGGCTTCAACAGTACATGAACTGTGAACTTCCAGACGTTCAACCTGGATTTAGAAAAGGCAGAGGAACCTGAGATCAAATTGCCAACATCTGTTGGATCATCGAAAAAGCAAGAGAGTTCCAGAAAAACATTTACTTCTACTTTATTGACTATGGCTGAGCCTTTGTGTGGATCACAGCAAACTGTGCAAAATTCTGAAAGAGATGGGAATACCAGACCACCTGACATGCCTGCTGAGAAATCTGTATGCAGGTCAATAACCAACAGTTAGAACTGGACATGGAACAACAGCCTGGTTCCAAATCGGGAAAGGAGTACATCAAAGTTGTATTTTGTCACCCTGCTTATTTAACTTATATGCAGAGTACATTATATGAAATGCCCGGCCATATGAAGCACAAGCTGGAATTAAGATAGCTGCGAGAAATATCAATAACCTCAGATATTCAGATGACACCACCCTTATGGCAGAAAGTGAAGAACTGAAGAGCCTCTTGATGAAAGAGAAAGAGGAGAGGGAAAAAGTTGGCTTAAAGCTCAACATTCAGAAAACTGGTCCCATCACTTCATGGTTAATAGATAGGGATACAATGGAAACAGTGACAGCCTTTATTTTTTGGGGCTCCAAAATCACCACAGATGGTGATTGCAGCCATGAAATTAAAAGACGCTTGCTCCTTGGAAGAAAAGTTATGACCAACCTAGACAGCATATTGAAAAGCAGAGACATTACTTTGCCAACAAAGGTCGTCTAGTTAAGGCTATGGTTTTTCCAGTGGTCATGTATGGATGTGAGAGTTGTGAAGCTCTGTGCTTCTGAGCTTTCTGTGAAGAAAGCTGAACACCGAAGAATTGATGCTTTTGAACTGTGATATTGGAGAAGACTCTTGAGAGTCCCTTGGACTGCAAGGAGATCCAACCACTCCATCCTAAAGGAAATCAGTCCTGAATCATTGGAAGGAGTGATGCTAAAGCTGAAACTCCAGTACTTTGGCCACCTGATGCAAAGAACTAACTCATTGGAAAAGACCCTGGTTCTGGGAAAGATTGAAGGTGGGAGGAGAAAGGAATGACAGAGGATGAGATGGTTGGATGGCATCACTGACTCCATGGACATGAGTTTGAATAGGCTCTGGGAATTGGTGATGGACAGGGAAGCCTGGTGTGCTACAGTCCATGAGGTTGTAAAGTTGGACACGACTGAGCAACTGAACTGAACTGAAAAAATAGGCTCCTTCCTTTTCTAAAAAGAAAAAAAAAGGTCCCTGGGTCTCTCCCACTGTTTGGGGAGCTTCTTATACCTATCTTACCTTTGTAGATCCTGCAGTTACAGGAAGACAAAAGAGGTAAAAAGAAATTGGAGAAAAGAAGGAAGAAAGAAAGAAAGAAAGATGACCAGAACAAGCTGCAGAGAAATAGGACAGGTAATATTTGATGAGGAATGTCAGTACCATTTATAATTCTCAGATTCCCTGTCTCTTATCAAAAGTTCAGATCAACCATTTCGAAAGGTCATGTCTTTGTATCATGAAATGTATTTATATGAGAATATTTTTGATAAGGTATCTAAAAACTGAACTGCTATAGTGATTCATTTCATTAGAAATCATAATAAAATTTTCTTTATTCTATCATCATGTCTGTGCACTTACAGTATATTCTGCCTGGCAGAAATTTAAATGCTATCATTTTATTTTTATAGGGCAGTACATAGTCACTGTAAGACTGTAAGATTGAAACATAAGGAGTCAGAAATGGATTAAAGTCAGGACACAATGAATTGTATCTTTACTCACCAATTCCAGAGATTATTCCATGTATTATACAAAATACATTACACATAATAAATCTCTCACATTTAGTAAATATTTAGTCGTTGTTGATTTATTTCTGCCTTGGCAGCCATCACGTCTCTGTTCTGCATTGTGAAAGTCTGTTTATATGTCTGTGTCAACATCATCTGCGCTAGGATGGAGGCTTCTGGAAGGCAGGGATGATGTCTATTTGCTTTGCATAATGCTTAGCATATAGCTCTGTACGTGGAGCTTTATTTTTGTTTGATGATGATGATTGATTTATGTATTTCTTTTCTTTCCTGTCTTCAGATTGGCCACATCTTCTGATAACAATGAATCCAGTAGAACACAGAGATGAGATTAACTGTTGAATGCCTACTCAGGCTGGGCAGCCCAATGTCTCTTGCAGCTATATGAGGTTTTACACCACCACAAAGAGGCACCCTTTTGTAAAAAAATGAAAAATACAGAGAAGCCACCCACGTTGGTTTTCATGAAGGAAAAATTTAGTGTCTAGCTTTACCACCAGTGCTTGTCAAATAAACTTGGTATGAAATCAAGGCTGAATACAGTAAACAGAAAATTCAGATAAAAGTTAAGTGGAAAAAAAAATCCTCTGTTTCCATCCCTATTCTTTTTGGGGATGGGGTTCTGGAATAGTGTTGGGGGTTCAATGTAAGTTTGATCAAATGGAGCTGGAGCCAAGTGAGTAAGAAGTCAGTATTTTTTGAAGATCTCCCAACTCTTTGTTTTAGTAAAAACAAATTTTACTACTGTGTCCTCCTTCAGATTATCCATCTTTTAAAACTTGCATCACTAAAGTATATATCTGGGTAACAAAGTCATTGAGTGGACACAATTATTAAGTTTAGTTTTGTTAGAACATTCCGAACACGAAAAAGAAACATCTTAGACTCTTAAGGTACCTTTAAACATTTCCTTAAAAACTTTCTTTTCTCCTTTACCTTGTCTTTTCTGCTCTTTCTCTAGATTTATCATGAATTTTTCTGTTGTATTTCAGAGAACTTTTAGGGGTTACTTGTTACAGCTTTTATTATAGTCAGCTTTTTATGTAACCCTTTTTGTATTAACCTATTATAAGTGACATTTCTTTTATATGATTTCTAGATTCTTCATTTTTATTTTTTATTCTATACTTTATTGAGGTCTGTATGTGTAACATAACAAATCTTATTATAAGGAGAATCAATATTCAGTTCAGTTCAGTTCAGTCTCTCAGTCGTGTCTGACTCTTTGCAACCCATTTAATCACAGCACACCAGACCTCCCTGTCCATCACCAACTCCCAGAGTTCACTCAAACTCATGTCCATTGAGTTGGTGATGCCATCCAGCCATCTCATCCTCTGTCATCCCCTTCTCCTCCTGCCCCTAATCGCTCCCAGCATCAGGGTCTTTTCCAATGAGTCAACTCTTCGCATGAGGTGGCCAAAGTATTGGTGTTTCAGCTTCAACATCAGTCCTTCCAATGAACACCCAGGACTGATCTCCTTTAGGATGGACTGGTTGGATCAATATTATTAATATTAAAATTTAGATTATGATTTTTAAGCTTTTTGAAGGTTTCTGTTTGATTCTCTTGGGTTCCTTTGGGCAATACTTACTTTTAAAATTTATATTAGCATTGAAAAATGAAGATAGCCCAGGAATAAATATGTTTATGTATCTTGTGTTATTTAGATGATTAAAGGTTCATTTATAAAACAGTTAAAAGTTACCATGTTATATCTTCTTTCTCCTATATATGTATGTATATATATAAAGACATCTAAAAACATTTATCAATTATAATGTGCCTCTTCCTACCAAGAATAAGACTTTTTTTATGAAACCACTTTATAAACTTTTTGAAATATACAAATATAAAATAGATATTCTATATGAAGTATTTAAATATGCTGTTCATCTATTCAGCAGGAGAAGAATCAAGTTCAGGGAAGCTGAATAAACCATCGTTTATTCAAAGTCACACAGTTTCATAGGAGCTGAGACTCAAATTCAGGAGTGATTTGATTTCATTTCACTTGATCTTTTCATGACATCATCTCTTTCTAAAAAATATTTAAGTCTTTTATGATTAATTTCCATAAATCACATTTGTTAGTTATCAGTGAAGGTTCTTATTTTCTTCAGTGCAGCATTTCAGAGGAACCTATATCTTGGCTCTTGTTTCAGGACTCTGTCTCAGGGATTTTAGTAATTTGAAAGCATCAGAGTATAGGTTTATCCATATATACACAATATACCTAAGAGGAAATATATTTAAGAGAAATATATTTTTGAGAACACTGGATGATGCCTGGACATATTAATCAACAATTTCCCAGACTCTGAAAGGAATTTCTTTATCCAGATACAGTTTGATAAGAGAAATTCTCTAAGGTCCTTATTTTCTTAACCTCTGAAACAGAAGAACGAGATCAGTCAGGAAAAAAGAAGGAGAAGTTTTCTTTCACACATGCTCTGTATCTCTGTCTCAGACAGATGGGGTGCTGGTGATCAGAATACCAACATGGCTTACTTTGCTATTTTTTCAAAGCTACTTACTACTACTACTTATAGCTTGAGGAAGAACTTTATTCTTTGAAAGTTATGTATTTTGGATCATTGACATAAAGATGGTTAGTGCTTAGCTGGATACTTAAGTTATAGTTATATAAGCTCTATATGTTTTAGTGCCTATCAATATCTGTGTACGAGTAACAGTATTCAAAAATATTTAGGAAGTTTAGATAGGCAAAAAGAAAAAATCACTGACTACAGCAGAAAGCTATTAAAATTCTGTTGATAGCCTTTTGGACTTCATACACACAAACACAATTTATGCACACATAAACACAATATACATAATTAAAATAATAAATACACTTTAAAAATATGCTCATTGATGAAAAGTGAGATTGTAGAGCTATGGAAACAAGTTTTGGACTAGAACAACACCATTAAAAAACTAGTAAGTGGTGGAGAACCAATAAGGAATAGAATAAAGATGGCTGAAAATTTAATGGGTTGGAGCAAAAGCTTGACACAATCCCCGTAAAAACGGGTAAAAGATGAAAGCATATTGGTTAACAATGAAAGATATGACACAAGGCGAGTCAAGGAAAAGATTACTGGTGTCTGTGAGGAAGAGGAGTCAAACAAATGGAACTAAAAAGGTATTCAGAGAATTGAAATAGCAAAGCTTAACTGAAATGAACAGCTGAATCTGCAGGTTAAACATACGCACCGGATACTGAAATTGGTAAAGAAGAATCAGTATCAACTCATATCTTGGTTGTGTCTGAAGAGAGACTTCTTCAGTCATTACACAGAAGCAAAAGTCATCTGCAAGGGAGAAGATTAGAGTGGTCTGAAACTTCTCCACAACAAAGTGTAATACTAGAGAAGCTGTGTCAACAAAGTTCAGATACAGGAAAGTATGACTAAGAATATTGTATCTAGACAAGTTATTAAAGAATATAGGTAGCAGGCATGTAATCCTCAAATGTGAAAGAACCCTGAGAATACAGTATCTGTGAGATCCCTGGAAAACTCACTTGTTAAAATTAAGCCAACCAAGAGATGAATCAAAACAAAACTGGTTTTGAATATTAAAAACTTTTATATATGTCTCAGATTTAGAAACTGTGGTAACAGGATGTGAAAATTATACACCATAGCAAAGTAAAACAAATATTGGGAGGTGGGTGGAAGGGAAATGGAAATTATTAATCTCTTTATCTTTCATAGCAACAATTCAGTCAATAAAGTCTAAAATTTAAAGTAGTTTTAAAGTAATATTAATCTCTGATTTTTTATAATTTTTCTTAAACATGGATGTTTTATAATTAATTTTTTTTGAGTGAAGAAGCAATTGTCTAAAGTTTAAAATTGCTTCAGTTTCATTTTAACTTCTGTTATTTTCAAGTAAAATTAGCATTGATATATTTTTACTGTTTTTAAAAGTGAGTATACTCATATTTTTTAGAAGTAAGTATACACTTATTTTTAAAACTGGATATACTCATCCTAGAAATAATAAATTTATTTTTGTTTATACTTCTATCTGTATATGTGAGTAGCTGTCTGGAGTGATATTCACTAAATCTTAATACTGAATATTTCTCAGTGGTGAGATTTTGGGTCATTTGTTGAATTTTTCATTGTTTATTTTGTATTATTTGAATATTGACAGACTAGTGAAAATGATACAATGAATTTATTATCCTGAAAAATGGGTTTATACTTAATATATAGTTTCTCAGATATAGAATTGACTATCCTCGTTTACTTTGCCAACAAAGGTCTGTCTAGTCAAAGCTATGTTTTTTCCAGTAGTCATGTATGGATGTGAGAGGGGGACCATAAAGAAAGCTGAGAGCTGAAGAATTAATGTTTTTGAACTGTGGTGTTGGAGAAGACTCTTGAGAGTCCCTTGGACTGCAAGGAGATCAAACCAGTCCATTCTAAAGGAAATAAATTCTGAATATTCATTGGAAGGACTGATGCTGAAGCTGAAACTACAATACTTAGGCCAAGAACTGACTGATTGGAACTAGCTCGTTGGAAAAGACCCTGATGCTGGGAAAGATTGAAGGCAGGAGGAGAAGGGGATGACAGAGGACGAGATGGTTGAATGGCATCACTGACTCGATGGACATGAATTTGAGCAAGCTCCGGGAGTTGGTGATGGACAGGGAAGCCTGGCGTGCTGCAGTCCATGGGGTCGCAAAGAGCCGGACACAACTGAGCAACTGAACTGAACTGATCCTCCTTAAGAAAAAATTTATTATGACCCTTTTCCTCTCGCCATGGTATTTAACAGCTCACAGTGTTTTATGGATATGTTACACTTCTTCCAGTCTTGATCTCAGTTTCTTCGTCTGTAATTTCAGAGTTGGATTAGGTTAGTAGTTTGCAGTCTTTTTCTTTAAACAGTTAGAAACTTCCCAATAAATAAAACAATTTATAACTCTTGGAATATAGTTTCAAAGCTGTACAGATTAGGTAATTTCTGAGATTTATTCCATTTTACCAGAAAAGTGTTTTTCTTAGGATTTTTTTTTTTGAGTGACTGCTTACTGTGTGTTAAAAAAAGAAAAATCAAGTAATAGCTATGATCTTAAGAATCAGAATTTTAAGGTGAAAGGGAGGAGCCTTTAAAAACCATCTCATCTATTTCCCTAACTTTTAGATATAAAGAAACCAAATTTAAAGTTGCTTAACTAATGTGAAATGTATGGAACTTCAGCCCAGATCTTCTGACTTTCTGTGCCGTTCTTTCCTCTACAGTACATGTGAAAAAATATATATATATATGTGTATATATATATATGTATATTTTAAATGATGGGCAGGAGAGATACAATTTTATCTTAACCTATTTCACATGTAGACTAATTTGTAAATGTGAGGAAGTGCACTTAATTTATAGTGTATTTATTTTTTTCCTCATGAAGAAAGATCTGCAGGGCAGGCATTTATTGAACTCCTAAGTTCCAGAAGTTAGGAAAGTGAGTGGGATTTTGGTGAGGAAGAAAGCATTTACTTGTCAAAGACTTGGAATTTACTGTGGTTGCTGAGATTAAAATAAAACTAAAACTTGACTTGGCAGAGGATTAAAAACGAAGCAGCTCCAACGTGTGTGCACATCATGGAGAAGATGCCATTCTTCCTTCAGGCGTCCAAGGGGGAAGGGAGTATTGTTTCTTTGTGTTGCCGGAGTTGATTTATTTAGTTATGATTTCAGCATGCCTAGGAGGCAAACCCCAGAAAACATTGCACAGCATTAACCGGAACAAATGTTTTTTTTCCCCCTATATCCCCCTTGTTAAGGTTTTCCAAATAAAACAGCACTGTTTTTGTTTTTTGTTTTTTCAGACTGTTTAGATGGCTCTGATTATGTTTGACTGTTGGGTGTGGCAGGTTTTAGAATCTTAAGCGGTACTACAGGTTCCTGAACAAGAAAGAGAATTAAAGGTGAGGTGACTTGATTATTGGAATGCGTAGAATGTAAAGTCTGAGAGGTATTATGGTCTGCCACAGGCTGCCCTTAGTAATAGGCCTTCTTGTTAAAAGCCCTATTATTATTGGAAATTTATTTTGGAAACGACCATAGACGAAATTTGACAAGAAAGTAAAACAAACCACCTTGTCTCGTATTTCCTTTCCACACAGGCACTTTGAAGAGCTATCTTGAATATTGTCAAGCCTCAATTATCCTGGGATAGTTTAGCATTAGCACCATCCTCACAACCTCACAAACTTAAACACACGGTATTGCTCTATGTGCAAGAGCACAGAGACAGTTAGCAAACAAGATCCTTATCCTTTTGGAGCTTGCTAAAAGTTGATAGCTTCGTATGTAGCTCACCAAATCTCCATCTCATTTCCCCACACGCTGTCTCTGAAGCCTCCTCCCATCCTGTGTTCTCTCTCTTCGTTAATAGCTCTCCATCCTCTCGGCTGGAAGCCTCACATCCATCTTGAGTTCTTATGTTCTCTTAGGTTTCCCAGCCAATCGATCCACAAGTGCTGTCTCTTCTGTCCTCCAGAACTGCTTTTGAATATGTTTCCTCTCCTCCATTCTCATAGCCATAGGCCTTGTTTAGGCCCTTTTCATCTTTCAGTTCTTAGGAGAGATGCTTGTCTGCTTCCAGGCTTTCCGTTTTACAATCCATCCTCCATACTGCTGTCAAACCTTTCTTTAAAGACAGATCTGATCATACCATCTTCTGACTTAAAAACCTTTGATGGGCCCCCATTGCCTTCAAGGGGATAAAGTCTAAACTCCTTAGCTGGTCAGGCAAGGGTTTCATAGTCTGGCCCCAATCTGCTTATTCTCGCCTCATTTTCTGCCACACTTCCGTCTCCCTCCACCTCTGTTCCACCAGCTTCCTTGTGGTTTCCTGAGCTTATCCTCTCCTCGTACTTTTGATCATACTGTTCCTTGCTCTCTACTCACAGAATGCTTTTTCTTGATTGCCATGATCCCCAAGCCCAAGCCTGGTTACCTCCCCACCAAAACCAGAAAACGATGTCTATTTTCAGCTTGGTGTCTGTCCTTCGAAGCAAGCCTTTTTATGTGCGTTGACTTAGAGATAGATTGCAGGGGTCAATAAATAGGCTTATGAAAGACACATAGTGTTTTGTATGTGGGTGTGTGTGCTTTTCCCACAAAAACAGTATTATATGTATTCCCTCTCATCGGTCAAACTTCCTTTCTAGATTCTGGATTGATACTGGAGATCTTTTCATATTATCACATACAGATGATGATTTATAACATTTTTTTCAGCTCCTCCCACATGGCATCACCTTTAAGACTAGCTTTACTTTTCCTCTTTTCCTGTATTCTTATATGCACAATTAGAAGGTAAAGAGAAAACAGTTATAGCAAGCAAGTATAGATTCTGATGCCAATTAAATAAGGAAGAAGCTTGCAATTGCTGGCTGGGGGAAGGAATGTTTTCCTTAAAAATTAGACTGTCTTAGAAACACTTGGACGCAGTTCAAAGGATATCACTGACATTAACACCCTTTCCCCTCCCCTTCCCCTACCGTATTTCCCCAACTGTTGCTGGAAACTAAATGTAACCAGGGCTCTTTGTGTTGTGTGTACATCTGGTTTTCCCTTTTCCATATGCTCAAGTCCTCCCTCCTCAATTGCTTCTGTTTAACACTTACTTTAAATTCCCAAATTAATCCAAGAAGCAAATTTGAAACCTGTAAATTGAGGGGGTTTGATGATTTTTTTAGGCCTTTTAGAGCTGTGAAAAGCGAAAGTGAAAGTCGCTCAGTCGTGTCCACCTCTTTGCGACCCCATGGACTGTATAGTCCATGGAATTCTCCAGGCCAGAATTCTGGAGTGGGTAGCCATTTCCTTTTCCAGGGGGTCTTCTCAACCCAGGGATCAAACCAAGGTCTCCCGCACTGCAGGTGGATCCCTTACCAGCTGAGACACTAGGGAAGCTCTTTAGAGTTCTAGAATTCTTTTAAATAGTAGACAGTTTTATTTCAGAGAATTTATTCTAATAAAATGTTTAAGTTGTTTGTGTAAGTTGTAGTTAAGGGCCCAAGAGTGGGCTCTTGTCTAACATTCTGAAACGAATTGTCGGAGGAGACACACGTGCAAGAGGCTTTATTGGGAAAGGGTGCCTAGGCAGAGAGCAGGAGGGTAAGGGAGCCTAGGAGGACTGCTTGCAGTCTCAGGGTTTCTGGCCATGGGGTTAGCTTCCTGGTTGTCTTTGCTCACTCAGGGTCCTTCCTGGTGGGTCACACATTGCTCAGCCAAGTTGGATGCCAATGAGAAGGATTCTGGGAAGTGGTAGGACACATGGGGTCTCCTTTTGACCTTTCCTGAATTCTTCAGGTTGCTGGTGGCTTGCTTTGTGTTCCTTGCCAGGACCTCCTGTTGTAAAATAACTCATGCAAATGGTTACCATGGTGCCTGGCCAGGGTGAGTGGTTTCAATCAAAGTTTCCTCTAACATTAGGCTGAGGAAAAGTTTTCTATGTTAGAAATAAAAATACTGAAAACTAATATAAAAGTAAAGGTTTGTGACATTGTATGATCTGATCTGATCTATACAATTCTCTCCAGCTGTAATGTTCAAAGACATTTACTGCCTTTGACAAATAAGTAGTGACATACTTCTTAGGTTTTTTTTTTTTTTTTGGTTACATTTGTTGAAATATTCTCCATGAGTTCTGTCCTTTAGATAATCTTGGAATAGAAAGTCATATATAAAACTTGCCACTTTATTTGAATTCTAATCCTTTTTGTGGGGTTATTATGTCAGGTTCTGTTTCTAAATTCCATTTCTCACTGTCTTGTGATTGGTCATTTTTTATGATAAAAACCTGTTAAAAAAACCCTTAACCTCCTTGAAGAATATCTGTTGTTCTTTCAGTTGATGTGAACACCAGTAAACTTCCTCTTTAAAGAAAAAAAGCAGTTGTAGTCCAAAGGAGATATATATTTGAGGAAAGAGTGTAAAGAAATGCATACTTTTCTCATTGTCCTTCTTTCCAAACTTTTGTCACCCCAGGGGGTGTGAGAATTCTTTGAAAGCTTCACGTCTGACTGGTGAACAGAACTGACACTCGATCTTGTGAAGTCCAGTGGTGTTTTGCTGTGTAGTTTCTGCATCTGGAGACGATTCTGTTATGTGAAAAATTAAGATTACAATATTTAAAGTATGTATTTCGCAATCAGAGTATTTATAAACACACATGAAACTTGTTCTCCATGTAACTTATGCTGAAATGGAATGGTAATGTTTATAACTCAGTAGGTAAACTACTCTGGAATGTTTCATACCTGTCTCAGCTGACATTTTCAACTAATAACATAAGAGTTTGTTTCCTTATTCAGCAATTTTATGTGCATTTAAAAAGATAGCTGATGTCTAGTTAGTTCCAAATTTAAGTTTGTTATACTTATGCCACTAGAACATGTCTTTTTTTTTTCTGTTTGTAGACATAGTAGTATTGGTCTTGGAATATGGATTTGCAGGTTAAAAAAAAAAAAAAGATTATTTGATTCTTCTTGAGCTTTAGAGTTCAAATCAGTCAAGTAACCAAGAAGCACAATTAGGATACTGTTGACATGCTTTATATTTCTGTTGCTTTTTCTTTCTTTGTCTGCAAACTTACACTGAACTGTGGTTTTATATTTAAAAATAAATTACTATTAAAATAAAAGTTTAATAGCATTAGAGAAAACCTGGAAAATGGAGAGAGGAAAATGAACTATAATAAATAGAGTCTGAGGTGAGTCTAGTCAAGGCTATGGTTTTTTCAGTGGTCATGTATGGATGTGAGAGTTGGACTGTGAAGAAAGCTGAGCGCCGAAGAATTGATGCTTTTGAACTGTGGTGTTGGAGAAGACTCTTGAGAGTCCCTTGGACTGCAAGGAGATCCAACCAGTCCATTCTAAAGGAGATCAGTCCTGGGTGTTCATTGGAAGGACTGATGCTGAAGCTGAAACTCCAGTACTTTGGCCACCTCATGAGAAGAGTTGACTCATTGGAAAAGACTCTGATGCTGGGAAGGATTGAGGGCAGGAGAAGGGGACGACAGAGGATGAGATGGCTGGATGGCATCACTGACTCTATGGAATGAGTTTGGGTAAACTCTGGGAGTTGGTGATGGACAGGGAGGCCTGGCGTGCTGTGATTCATGGCGTCGCAAAGAGTCAGACACGACTGAACGACTGAACTAAACTAAACTGAACTGATCTGACAGGCTCCTCTGTCCACGGAATTTCCCAGGTAAATATACTGGAGTGGTTTGTCATTTCCTTCTCCAGGGGATCTTCCCGACCCAGAGATCGAACCCGTGACTCCTGGGTTGGCAGTCAGATTCTTTACCACTGAACCACCAGGGAAGGCCAGTATTTAATGTATTCCAGACTATCTCTGGCTTAAAGCTCAACATTCAGAAAATGAAGATCATGGCATCTGGTCCCATCACTTCATGGGAAATAGATGGGGAAACAGTAGAAACAGTGTCAGACTTTATTTTTGGGGGCTCCAAAATCACTGCAGATGGTGATCACAGCCATGAAATTAAAAGACGCTTACTCCTTGGAAGAAAAGCTATGACCAACCTAGATAGTATATTCAAAAGCAGAGACATTACTTTGCTGACTAAGGTCTGTCTAGTCAAGGCTATGGTTTTTCTTGTGGTCATGGATGGAAGTGAGAGTTGGACTGTGAAGAAGGCTGAGCGCCAAAGAATTGATGCTTTTGAACTGTGGTGTTGGAGAAGACTCTTGAGGGTCCCTTGGACTGCAAGGAGATCCAACCAGTCCATTCTGAAGGAGATCAACCCTGGGATTTCTTTGGAAGGAATGATGCTAAAGCTGAAACTCCAGTACTTTGGCCACCTCATGCGAAGAGTTGCCTCATTGGAAAAGACTCTGATGCTGGGAGGGATTGGAGGCAAGAGAAGAAGGGGACGACCAAGGATGAGATGGCTGGATGGCATCACGGACTCGATGGACGTGAGTCTGAGTGAAGTCCGGGAGATGGTGATGGACAGGGAGGCCTGGCGTGCTGCGATTCATGGGGTCACAAAGAGTCGGACACGACTGAGCAACTGAACTGAACTGAGCCTATCTCTTGAACCATTGTGTGACTGCTGTGTGTTATATGTTATGCAACTGTGGTCATCCTGCCTTGGTGGAAGGAGTTGATAACTACAACATAATCTTTTAAAATTTTTTCTAACTTAAAAATTTTTTTATTGATGTATAATTGATTTACAATTCTATGTTAGTTTCTGGTATGTCATAAATTGATTGTTATACATGTATATTCCTTTTCAAGTTCTTTCCCATTGTGGGTTATCACAGATATTGAATATCTGTGCTTGTTTATCTATTTTGTATATAATAGTTTGTATCTGTTGATCCCAAACTCCTAATTTATCCCTCTCTGCCCCCTGCAATATAATCTTAACATATCTCCATCTATAAAATGATAATAGTTATATAATTTAAGGTCTATTTACTTCAGTGGAGGTAAACGTTTTAAATTTGTGGAAATGACTTTCACTGTGAGTGGATTTAAGGTAGAAGCTAGCATTGCATATTCACACATTGTTCTACATTTAAGATGGAACCACTTTTTTTTTTTTTTTTTGGCGTAACAGAAGATTAGGCTCCCAAGATAGTTTGAGTGCCTTCTGCATGTTCTAGCTGGCAACAGTCTTAACCATTTTATATCCAGCATCTGGTTTATCCATGAGACCCTTATAGCAGGCGGAAGACTCAATAGCTTACTCTTCTTAGTTTAGAAGAAATGTGTATTCCTGATACCAATATTCTTAAAAAATTATTTCCCCAAACTCTTCATTTGACATGATTGATAACTTTACTGTCTGAACAACCTAAGAAGCTTAAGCTTCTTGGGTGTGGTTTTAGAGTCTTAGGAAAGCCTGAGGAGCCTGAGCTTTAGGGGGGTTGACTTGTGTGTTCTGGAGTGTTATGCAAGGAAGAATTATTGGGCCGGGTGCCTTTCATGTCTGTATCTGCCACAGTAAAAAGCTGTAGAGGCAAGAGTTTGTCGCAATAAAATTTTCATATGTTCTCTTCTCTAGGCAAAATGGCTTTGTAATACAAGCAAGAGTCCAGATACTTCATAGGTAATCAGTCTCAAAAAGGGAAATTTGTTTTCTGATTGGTTATCAAGTAGATACACACTTCTGTTGCTGTGTTCTGCTTAAACTATAATTAAGAAAATCTTGTTAAATAGGATTTTATGAAATGAAGCCTATTAATTACATCAGACCCTTTGGTTTTATGTGAAACTATTATCATGGCATGAATTGAGAGCTGACTGCAACCTACTTATTTGGAAAATTCTTTACCTTGAAATTTTGTCTCAAATCCATGACTTCTAATGGAAAGGGTGTGGTGAGAGGCAACACTAGATTTCTCATTCTCTTTTTCTTAAAAATCCCTAAGTGATCAAATTGCTTTGATTGAGTGGATCTAAAACCCGAGTTTGAGGTTAGTTTCAAGACGTTTTGTGAAATACTCTTCAAGGGACAGGATTATGCTAGCTAGACCCATAGAAATCAAAACTTATCAACACAGTGATGACAATGTAATTAGCCACATCTATCAGCAGTGTATAATCAACCATATCTAAGGCTGCTGAAATGTCCACTGAGGTAAAAATTCTTGCCCTACCCTTGACTCTCAGTAATGACCTTAAGGGTTTTGAACTCTGTAAGTGGACTTAAATCTAACCTGGGATTTACTTTGTGGTTCCAGGTAAATAGTGTGCAAAGTGAGTAAACTAGATCAAAACAAAACTCACTTTATAACTCAGATAAATTATGATAGAGTGAGAAATTGGCAGTAAGAAGTTTTAGTGAATAGGACTTTCAAAGAAGGTCTGTTGCATTGACTTAAAAAAAAACAACTTTGTCTAAACTGTTAAAGAAGATTTTATGTAAATTGTTCATGCTAAATATTTGCATTATATATTCCTGTTTCTTTGTACTTCCCATTTGATGAAGTTTTCAAACTGTGGTTTGCTAGAGGGGAAAAAAAACCCAAACCCAAACCACATAGGACAAATTGAATTACAAACCTGGTGTGGTCCTTTAACTCAATTACATCTAATTTGTGTTATTTTAGTCATCCTGGGAGGCAGCTGTTCTGCGTGATTGCCCACAAACAATTTCAGTGTAAGAATTTGTCCTGATTAAGACTCCTTAAGATTAGTAGTAGCCTATTTCTATTGTAAGGGGCAAACTTACAGATTAATTTTGTGTTATCAGGACCATTTTAAAAATTAAAAATATAGTTGGTTTGCTTCTTAAATTGACTTAATCGTAAGCATATAATGTTTAAGTGTTAACTTTTTAATAAGTTCACCTCATTTTTTTTAAAATTTTTTATGCTTCTAAAGTTTCTCCTAACAATAGCCTCTTAATTACATCTTCTAGGCAGTTATCAATTTGAAAGCTAGGGAATGTGGAATTTTAGGTTTTTGAAATACCTAAATAAATATTTTGACATTCTAAACCAACATTTGGAATGGTCTTGGAAGAAAGGACAGGAAAGAATATGGATTTAGGATTGTTCAGTGTAATTGAGAGGGAGATTTCAGTTAGAGTTGAGTTAGGTTTGAATCTGAAATGCAGTTGACTTTACAGAAATGAAGAATTTGTAAATTCTTCAGAATTTATAGAAATTGAAACCCAAGTGGCTTATGCAAAAACAGACCCAGGAACCACTTACATGAATGGTGTCTAACAATACCAACTTGTCCTTCACTCATCTGTCTGTCTTTTACGATTATTCTTATTTTATTTTCAAGGGATTCATCTCCTGAGCAAAATACTCAGTTTAGATCATAGAGTATTATTAACTTTGACAGTAAGAGGACACTTAAATGTCTTTATTATTAGAGGTGAAATCTGCAGAATATATAGATGCAGAAGAGGACACACATGATAGAAAAATCTCAACTAGTTTTCTGAAGTGGGCAAATGGGGCAGTGCTAGGATAGGATTACTGTGAAGAGATACTGTCCAACAGAGGCAAAACTGAAGAAAATTCTTAATTCCTCAGAAATGATATATGAATATATTTGGAAAGACATCTTTCTACTATATCTGGTAATTTTCAGTTAGCAACTGAACATCGGTTATGGGTTAGATGTTGTTTTAGGTCCTGAGACTTCACAGATCACTAAGCTATAGGTCCCTACTTTGGAGGAATTTACGTGTAGAAAGGATGGCAAACATGTAAATAATAATTTATAGGGAATTCCCTGGCTGTCCAGGGGTTAGGACTCCATGCTTTTAATGCATGGGCATGGATTCAATCCCTGGTTGGGAAACTAAGCCACTTGGCATGGCCAAAAAAATATATAATACTTTATGGCACCAAATGGTAGGAAATGTGATAGAGGTTTGAAAAACTTCAAAGCTTATATTTTGTTAGGTCAAAGTATAGGACTACAGTTAGGATTTAGATCAAAATGGAAGTGTATTCCAAAAAATAGTGCTTTATATGAGAGGCATCAGTTACTAGTTGACCCATAGATTTAGGAATATAAATTAAGTTTGTGGTGTCTATCAGCTGCCTGTACTACTTTCCTGTCATTCTCTTCATAAGGAAGAAACTCACAATTTGATCACCTTTTATACTGAGCATTTTCTTGCGTATTATCTGCTTTTAATTAGTTGTGAACTATACCAAGTTCAGTAACATTAAAAAATTTTTTCATCATCCTGTATTCTTTTATTTCTGACCCTATCCACATATTTACTACTTGAAACTCTTACCACCCCTTGGTTTTCAATGGAGGTATTTTGATTTCCTCCTGTCTTTCTAACCTTACTTGGTGTCCCTTTTGCTGGCTTCATTTCTAGATTAGTTATCTATTGTTGTAACAAATTATCCTAAAATTTAGTGGCTTAAAGCAATGAACGTTCATTATCTATTTCTGTGAACCAGTAATAACACAGGCACATAATAAATATTCAGACAAATATTGTTGAATGTTTCATAAATGGATGCTGTTATTCTATTTGATGTTCTCATCATTTCACACCTAGATAACTCCACCTACTTCTTTACTGGCTTTCAGTCTTTATCCCCATGTTGCTGTTAAACCAGCATTTGTAAAGAATTTCATGATGCTACCTCTCTGATCCATAACCAGTTGTGACTCTCAGTGGACTAACTTTAAGTTTGTATTGGTCTTCTTGGCATTCAAAGTATTCCATATAGGAGCCTCACCCTATTTATTTAACCATTTTTCTCAACGAACACCTACTTTATCTACTTGTTTGTTTTTATTGGAATATAGTTGCTTTATAATCCTGTGTTAGTTTCTGTTATACAGCAAAGTAAATCAGCTATGCATATGCATATATCCCCTTTATTGGGGATTTCCATTTAGGTTACTGTAGAGCACTGAGTTGGAGAAGGCGATGGCACCCCACTCCAGTGCTCTTGCCTGGAAAATCCCATGGGCGGAGGAGCCTGGTGGGCTGCCGTCCATGGGGTTGCTGAGAGTTGGACACGACTCAGTGACTTCACTTTCACTTTTCACTTTCATGCATTGGAGAAGGAAATGGCACCCCACTCCAGTGCTCTTGCCTGGAAAATCCCAGGGACAGTGGAGCCTGGTGGGCTGCTGTCTATGGGGTCGCACAGAGTCGGACACGACTGAAGTGACTTAGCAGCAGCAGCAGCAGCAGCAGCAGAGCGTTGAGTAGAGTTCTCATCAGTTCCATCAGATAGTAGGTTCTCACTAGTTACCTGTTTTATGCAGAGTATTGTATATGTCAGTCCCAGTCTCCCAGTTCCTCCCCCGACCCTGTATCCATACATCTGCTCTCTACATCTGTGTTTCTGTTTCTGCTTTGCAAATAGGTGCATCCATGTCATTTTTCTAGATTCCATCAGTAAGCCATATTATCTAATACTTGGTTTTCTTTTTCTGACTTCACTGTATATGATAGTTTCCAGATCTCTCCGTGTCTCTGCAAATTTTATTCCTTTGAATGGCTGAGTAATATTCTGTTGTTTATATGCACCACATCTTCTTTATCTGTTCCGCTGTTGATGGACATTTAGGTTGCTTCCATGTCCTGGCTATTGAAATAGTGCTGCTATGAACATTGGGTTGCATGTATCTTTTTAATTTATAGTTTTCTGCTGGTACATGACCAGGAGTGGGATTGCTGGTCTATGGTCTTTCTAGTTTTAGTTTCTTAGGGAACCTCCATATTGTTCTCCATAGTGGCTGTATCAGTTTACATTCCTACCAACAGTGTAAGAGGGTTTCTTTTTCTCCACACCCTCTCCAGTATTTACCGTTTGTAGGTTTTTTTGATAATGGCTGTTCTGATGGGTGTCAGGTGATACCATATGTAGTTTTGATTTGCAGTTCTCTAAAAATTAGTGATGTTGAGCATCTTTTCATATGTTTGTTGGCCATCTGCATGTCTTCTTTGGAAAAATGTCAGTTTAGGTTTTCTGCCCATTTTTTGATTGGGTTGTTTGTTATTTTGATATTAAGCTGCGTGAGCTATGTTTATATTTTGGAGATTAATCCCTTGTCAGTTGCTTTGACAAACACCTTCTTTAGTTAAACTGGTTGTTTATCAACCCCCAGCTCCATTCCTAATACTATGTTTGCTTTTGCTTTTTTTATTGCCTTTATTGCTGATTTTCTCCCAAATTTTATTCTTTCTCTAATTATGTTCCTTCCACTTTTTCAGTAGTCACTTTGGAGTTTTTTCTGGCCCATTCTAGTTTTTAATATTTGAATTTTCTGTTAAGTAATGCTCTGGCCTGGAGAATTCCATGGACAGAGGAGCCTGGCAGGCTACAGTCCATGGGGTTGCAAAGAGTTTGATACAACTGAGTAACTTTTAGTCACACACTCACACTCACACATACACCCACCAAACAGTATAGTTCTTTATCTTTAGTTTGAGTTAATTTCTCTTCCCAACTAGAATCCCAATTATTTGAGAGCAAAATTCTTTCACTGCTTGTATCTCTAGTGTACTGAGCCTGTAACTATCAATGTGCATGCATGCATAGTCACTTCAGTCGTGTCTGACTCACATGTTGCTTGATTGAGAATTAGAAAACTTGGGTCACCTGTGAAAATGCTGCTGAATGAATCTTAACTCCCAGAGCCATAAGTGAGGATGAGCTGGGACTTTAGGCCAGTTTGGAACTACATTTCATCATTTTCATGAAGCATTGATGTATGAAGTGATTAATTTGAAAAATGTTCCCTCTGGCCAACAATCAAAACTGGCTTTTAGCCTTGAACTATCAAAGCAAAAGTTTCACAGTTGCCTGAAGCAAAACAGGTATTAAGTAGCAAGCAGTTCAAGGCCTCTGATCCCTGCTTCAGCTATCTGCCTGGCCAAGCCCCTTGGCATAGATAAGTCAAGGAATTTACTTTTATCTTCTTTCTCTTGAAAGTTTCCTGAGTTTGATTCACAAAGAAAGGGTAATAATTGAAATTTTGTGTCAGCATCTTCTCATTCTCCTAAAAAAGTTAAAGTTAGATAATAATATTAATCAAAATATAAGAACACATATAGCTTGAAAATGTCATTGGGGCTAATTGTATTCCTTAATCCTCAGTATAATTTTGCACTAGCCTTGGAGAATGAGGCCTGAGAGCCAGTGGGAAGTAAAACTCCAGTTCTTTTGGTAGCTTTAAGTTTAGTTTTGTGTTTTTGCTAAGATAGGATTCTCTTAATATTCCCTTGTATGCCTATATTTTTTTAAATTTCCTTCTTTCTCTCCCTTTCTGTTCCTTTTTGTTACTTCCCCACAAAGCTATAGGTATGGTATTTGGTCATGGTTAGAATATAAGAAGAACATTAAAATTTTCATTGCAGCCATCTCAAATTCTTTTTAAGTTTGTATTTTAGGATTATCAAAACTATGATTTAGCTTATTATTTGCACATTTTTGGTTTCTCTGTGGCTAAATTACTGATGTTTATATAAAAACTTTTTTTTTCCTTTTTATTTGTTCATGTAGGTGTTTCAGCCAAGATTCCTGTCTTTAGCACAGGAATATTTGAATTAGAGAAATAAAGGAAGTTGAAAAGGTTAAAGCTCTTGATGCTGGCCTTTTATCTGTATAACTAATGACTTTTGGCTGTGTTTCCTGGAGAGATAAAGAGTATCAGTTGTGAATTTACCTGGTTACTACCCAGATCACCTTGATTCATACATCCTGCCTCTGCATTCCTGCCTCTAGTTTCCCTGCACATCTCAGGGCCTGCTCATACATGCCAATCCAGTGATGCTAGCTCTGATTATTACCTCTTTTAGTTTTCTTCTGTTCTTATCCCATACTTCTTCACATATGGAAAAGTGAAGTCGCTCAGTCGTGTCTGACTCTTTGCAACCCCATGGACTTTAGCTTACCAGGCTCCTCTGTCCGTGGGATTTTCCAGGTAATAGTACCGGAGTGGATTGCCACTTCCTTCTCCAGGGGATCTTCCCGACCCAGGGATCGAACCCGGGTCTCCCACATTGTAAACAGATGCTTTACCGTCTGAGCCACCATCTGCTACATTACCTTCAGCTGTGCTTAAAGGTGGGCTTCCCAGGTGGCTCACTGATAAAGAATCCACCTGCCAATGCAAGAAGCCTGGGTTCGACCCCTGGGTTGGGAAGATCCCCTGGAGGAGGAAATGGCAACCCACTTCTTGGTGATATAATCCTATGGACAAGGGAGCCTGGTGGGTGAGCCACTGAGTATGCACATGCTTAAAGGTAAAAGATAAGGAAGTAGGAGGTAGAGAGTGAGGGAGAGGCAGAGACACACAAGAAGATTGTCAGGAAGAGATATGGTTGTTATCTTCAATGGACTCCCTGCCCTTTCCAACCACTGCCCTCCTCTGCCTTGTTCCTGTTGTCACCACTTGAATATTTCCAAAAAGAAGTGTTAGTCACTCAGTCATGTTTGACTCTTTGCAACCCCATGGACTGTAGCCTGCCAAGCTCCTTTGTCCACAAAATTCTCCAGACAAGAATACTGAAGTGGGTAGCCATTTCCTTCTCCAGGGGATCTTCCCAACCCAGACTTCGAACCCAGATCTCCTGCATTGCAGGTAGATTCTTTCCTGTCTGAGTCACCAGAGAAGCCTCAAAAGGGATTTAACTAAAAATTAAATTTTTATTTGAATTTCAGTTCTCAACACTCAGAAGTGCTTTTGAGAAAATCACCAATGTTGTCCTTAAATCACATGGTTTTTGTTTAGTTTCTATCTTCCTTGATCACTCTGCTGCATTTTATACAAATTGAACATTCACTTCTTGCTAAAAAAGGAGAAGACTTATGAATACAACTTTTGCCACATGAAACCTTGCCTAATCAGCCTCATTTGAAAGTACACATTTCATTTGATAGCATTTGCAAATTATCTACCCTCCTCTGTCCCGGAACTTGCAATATTAAAATGCTTCCATATGCTAAAAGCCAGTCTACTCATTTTGCTGAAGAAGAAAGAAGAAAAACGTACTTTACTAACTTGCTGTTTTGTAAACATGAAGCTACAATGTGGGCAGACTTGGCAATGGCAGCCCCTCAGAGTTCACTGTAAACAACTTTGCAGCCCTGAGGCCTCACTACCATTCAAGATGAGTGTGGAGAGTTGTTTTTGCT
Source organism: Ovis canadensis (assembly GCF_042477335.2). NCBI lineage: Eukaryota > Metazoa > Chordata > Mammalia > Artiodactyla > Bovidae > Ovis > Ovis canadensis. Next base: position 90,170,259 of record NC_091251.1, read on the forward strand.
CCACAAAAGTAAATTGTTAAAAAAAAAAAATGCATTTGTGACTTATATATGGTTCTAAACTATTTAAGTACAGTTAAAATATAGTATTAGACTTTGATTAGATTTGGACATTTAGAAGAGCTAAAATGCTTAGCTGTTCTAAGTTTCAGATTCTTTATCTCAAGGCATTTATTTCAATAGCCACCACTCTGATCTGGGTCCCCAACACCACATGGCTGGATTACAGCAATAGTCTTCTCACTGAGCTCCCTAACATTAGTCATTCTCCCTTTTAGTCTCTCCTACCTGGTGCTGTAGGATAATCTTTCTTAAATAACTTGATGTCTTTTCCTATCAACTGATCTCATTTATAATAATCTCACCAGTATTTCTTTCAAGCTCTGACTTATAATTTCCTTTATGGAGTCTTCCTAACAATCCCATCTGGCCCTGTTTTTTCCACAGTACTTTTCAACCAAGCTCCTGCTCAGTTGTATGTAGTTGATTTGTTAAAGATTTCCTTGTTTTTGTTGTATGTGTGCTGTTTCCTTTTCAAGTAGATATTAGTGTGATAGAAATACTGTCTGCTATTTCTTTTGACTGGATTCTCATGCATTTATGAGCAAATAATAGATATAAAATATATATATTCTGTTACTACAGGTTATCAGTTAAAAATTGTGGCTGTTTGCCTAAATTGCATAAATTATCAAATAAAGAGCTGAATTATGGTATCTGAGCAATGCTTAATATATACTAGAGACTTTAAAATAAATACTACTGAAATTAGTAGGAGACTGTACTTTGTCTTCTTTGAAGATTTATTGCTTGGGTTTTAGCACTGATGGTTTTATCTTTTAAAGAAAGAAATAGGTCTGCTGTTCATGTGGTTATAGACAGAAATTCTAGTATTTCATATTTATCACTACAGCATCTTACACCAAAAAAAAAAAAAAAATGTCTTAAAGAACAACTTTGGAAAAGGAGATAAAGTTCAAGGACTAACATTACCTGACATCAAGACTTATAAACCTAGAACAAATAAGACAAGGTGGTATTGTCATTAAGACAGAGAAATAAATGGACTTGATCCACACATAATTGAACAACTGAATTTTGACAAAGTGTAAAGGCAATTAATTAGAGAGAGACCATTCTTTTAAAAAGATGGTACTAGACCAGTTGGATATCCATATTAAAGAATGATTCATATCATACCATATAAAATATTAATGGATCATAGACTTACATGCAAAACCTAAAACTGTTAAACCCCTAAAGGATATGATAGACAAGCCTTTATCTTGGTTAGGCAAAGGTTCTTATACACAATTACAAATGTGTGATCCATAAAAGAACAAATTGATAAATTGGGCTTCATCAAAGTAAAAAAAAAATTGCTTTTCAAAAGAAAATGGAAAGATAAGCCACAGAGTAGGAGGTAATATTTTCAGAACCTATGTGTGATAAAGGACTTGTATATACTCAGAATGTATAAAGAACTCAGTAACAAGAAAACAAACCACCCAGCGAGTAATGAGACAAAAGATTTGAACAGATTTTATTTTACCAAAGAAGTTACGTGGATGATGAGTAAGAACATGAAAAGAAGCTAAACATCATTGATTATTAGGGAAATGCAGATGAAAGCAAAAGTGAGAGACCATACCTGTTGGTATGGCTGAAATTTTAAAGATTGACCATGCCACGTGCTGGCGAGGATGTGGAGGAACTAGAACTCTGATGCCCTGCTGGTGGGAATACAGAATTATACAGTCGCTTGGAAAAACTGTTTGGCAGTTTCTTTTTTTCTAGCTTATTTTGAGATATAATTGATGTTGAACATTGTGTAAATATATAAGGTATACATGTTGATTTGATAGATTTATATACCACAAAGTGATTACCGCTCTAGCATCAGCTAACATTTCCATCCTGTCACATAATTACTTTTTTTTTTTTTTGTGGTGAGAATATTTAGTATCTACTCTCTTAGCAGCTTTCAAGTACATAATATAGTATAATTAGCTATAATCGCCATGCAGTACACTAGACCTTATTAACCTTTCAGATGGAAGTTTGCGCCTTTGACCAGTTATCTCCCCATTTCCCCTACCCTTCAGCCTCTGGTAACTGCCACTCTACTCTCTGGCAGTTTCTTAAATGTTAAGCATAGACCTACTATTCAATCCAGCCATTCTACTTAGCTTTTTACCCAAAAGTATTAAAAGCATATTGCCATACAAAGGTGACTGATACACAAATATCATAGCAGCCTTATTTTTAATAGCCCCAAAGTGGAAATCATGTCCATTAACATGTGAATGGATTAAAAAACTGTAGTATATCCATGCAATAGAATACTATTAGAAATAAAAAGAAATTAATTATTGCACGTGCAACAACATTCATCGCTCTCAAAATAATTATGCTGAGTCAAACAAGGCATACTTTCTCTCTACTGCCCCCTCCCCAAAGTGTATACTGTAGTATTTCAATTCTGTAAAATTCTAGAAAATGGAAACTTTTCTGTATTGACAGCAGATCACTGGTTACCTAGGAATGAGGGGCAGGGGTAGAGAAAGGAGTCCAGAGAGGCACATGGGAACCTTTGAGGGTTATTGACATTTTCACTCTCTTAATTGTGGTAATGGTTTTACAGGATGTGTATGTGATTCAGAGTTTATAAAATTTTACTCTTTGAATATGTGCAGCTATTTTATAGGTTTCAATAAAACTATATCTCAATTCAAAAAAAGAAAAAATATTCAAAAAAACAAAGGTCCAATTTAGCAGCAAAAGCAACATCATTTAGCATACTTATTTACATTTTATAAATAATATATAAACAAATATATATTTATAAACATAAATATAACAACATATACATTATTGAAGAGACCCACATGCCACTTACCATATTTAGTCTTATAGAGTTGCTAGAATGTTATCAAAGAAGACCATTTTAAAAGGGAATTATTATACCCTGACCATCCAGCACTCGTCTTTCATCTGTATAGAAGATCTGTACAACTGCAGTGATAACAATAAAAAAAGGAACTGTAAGCTTTATTTTTAATTCTGGTGGACTATCTCAATCTTTATCTACATATCAATATTTTTGGTTTTTGTTCTTTCACTTTCTTGATAAAGCCTTATATTTTGCTTTATCTTCTCAGTGTGTTCTCCTAAATCAGCTTATTATTAACATAAGGAGTGGATCCAGAGGAGCCATGTAGAACTGTTACATGGTATTGCTTAAGCAACTAAATTACAAAATGATGTGGGAAGGAAAATTACTGTATTTTATCACAAGTGAGGAATGAGAACCAAAAAAATACCAGTGGTTAAAATAAAGAGTCTAAATCAAGCAAAGTGTTAGGATTCTCTTGTTATTTTATATATTGTGCTGAAGTTTTCCATTATGAAAGTGAAGTCAAATCTCACTGGTCTCTTTATTTTTTTAAAAAAGGGGAATTTTATGTAGGCCAACTTATATCAACACCAGTCTGAGTGAAAGAAAATAATGAGTTTCTGCTAAGGTTCAGTGACACCACTTGGACAGCTCAGTACTAAACATGTAATAATGCACAAAATATACACAAATTTGTTAGTGTTTTCTCACTGCAAACTATCACCAAACTACCAAGGAGCAGACACTAGGGGTGCATGTCTTTGATTTTTTTATATAATGATGTTTATAAAGATGTTTAAACTTGACTTTAAAGCTCTGCAATGATTTGTCTAAGATAAGCCTACAAAACTACTAAACTTTAGTTTAATTTTTTTTTTTAAGTTCTTGTTGATAGTAATAAGCATGTCAATTATTTGATGTTTTAATACTTTGGAGGAAAGAAGGTGACCAGTTGACATTTTGGCTGAAATAATATTGGCAAAATAAGTGGCCTGTGCTGACAGTTGTTAGGTATATCTTGATGGTAAATCACCTTGACGGATCAGAAACAACTTTATATCTATAGTTATATAACTTAGACAAGTAAAAATATTAGGTGAAGCTAAGTTTTTATTAAAGATTCAGTTTGGTTCTTAAATGTTATAACTAAGTCCTGATGTGTAACTTACCAATGACTTATGTACTTTCCTGAATTAATCCTGTAAGACATTGCCAGGTGTTAATTATTGTAAGCATTTTTGGTTTCAAGACACTTCTTACTCTAAATACAAGTTTTTCATTACCTATGTGCTTTGTTCTTCCTTAAATTTATATTCAAGACCTTTCACAATCCATCATCAAGCTATCCTTTTTCTCTTTGTGTCACTGTGCCTCTGCATGAATTGCCAAGAATTCTGTGATTTTCTTCTTCTTTGCCTTTTGTCTGTCTCTGTTCAGCTGGACCCTCTGCTTTTCTCTCCTCTTTAGTTTTTACCCCTCTAAGCCCTACAATGCTTTAGGTGCCACATAAGTCAAACTTTTCTTGATATTCTGAGCTTCCCTGATGGCTCAGCAGGTAAAGAATCCGCCTGCAGTTCAGGAGACACAGGAAATGTGGGTTCGATCCCTGGGTCAGGAAGATCCCCTGGAGGAGAAAATGGCAACCCACTCCATTTTCTTGCCTGAAAAATCCCATGGACAGAGGAGCCTGGTGGGCTATAGTCCAAAGGGACACAAAAAGATGGACACGAGTGAGCATGCGCTTTGGCCGTTGTGCTTGACATTCTGCTCACACATGTTATATATGCCTCTTTGGTGCTTCAAGTTGTCTGTGCCATTTGTCACCAAGGTAGGGGCAGAGGGAGAGATTGCCCAGGATGTTCCACTGCGGTGCAGGAAGAAAAAATTAGAATTTTACAAATATTTTTAATCTCATCCTGGTTAATTTGTGTGTGTGTGTGTGTGTGTATGTCTTATAATATACAAGATAAATTATTATTCAAACAGAAGACGTAAAATAATTGAAATACATATAGTGGAGGTGGGGGTACATGCCCAAAATATGTTACTGATGGAGTACACACCAAAAAGTTAGAGGACTGCTGATCTCTACTGGATATCATATGTCTCGAATTGTCGGATCTGTTTCTTCATTTAAGTTAGGTCCAGGATTGGGTTAGATAATTTCTAAGGTCTTTGGTAGCTTAAACGTTCACTGAGTTTAAAATGTTGTTAAAAAATTTTTTTAAGCGTACAGAAAAGTTTCAAGTATGGTATAGTGAACTCCCTTATGCGACTCACATGGTTTTATCCACTGTTAACTTTGTGCTCTATTTCCCATTTCCTCTTTCTCTCTTAAATACATATATATCATAATACTTTTAATCAGAACCATTTCATAATAAATTGCAAAGTTTGTGACCATTCAGTGTAAATACTTTAGCATGTGTCTATTAAGACTGGACATAACCACAGGACATTGATCAAATTCAATACTGGACTATTATTTCGTCCGCATTCAAATTTTTCAAATTGTCCAAAGTATGACCTTTGTAAGCTGTTTTCCCCACAGTCCGAGGACTGGAGGATAATTTTTTTTTTTTCATGTCTCTTTAGCTTTCTTTACCAGAACAGTCTTTTAACTTTTCTTTGTCTTTCATGACCCTGACACTTTTTGAAGAATAGAGACTTTCAATCTGGTGGAGTGTCTCTTTTGTTTTGTGCAGCTATTTCCACTGTACCTTGGTGTTTTCTTGTGTGTAGTCTAATTCTCTCTCTGTACTCATGCTGTGTGTTCATGTGTGGGTCTCCTTTTCTGAACTAGGTTCTAAGTTCCTCAGAGACAGTGATGATTTATCCTGTTCATATTTGTTCTTTACACTTCCATGCACATGTAATACTTTGCCTATAATATGTGTTACAAATATTCACAAACCAAAAGCTCTTTCATACTTTTTTCGTAGATTAAAAGGGTTCTTTAAAACATAGAGAAGGATAGAACAGATTAATTAACTCTTAGTAATTAATGTCAAAGAATGCCATGGTAACAATAGAGACATTATGTTTTATTTTATTGAGTCTTGAAGGAAATCGGCTGCCTCAAAGTGTAGTATAATATGGGGCATGCTAAGAACACTGTGAATCTTGTACTTACTGACATACGTCTTTTCATCATTCCTCTGAGGAAAACTTTTGCAATAATGTTTGACCCCTTCCATACACAAAATTCCAATATAGCACTTGCATCTGTTCTGATATTTCAATAGGCAGTGAAATTAGGATGAAAGATCTTAGGCATAAAAATATCTTTCAAGATTAGAAATATCTAAGGTTGTCAAGAAAAGGTGTTTATTATCCTTAATTATCCTTTCAGTTAATAACTAAACAAAGTTATAAGAAAGTGATTCAGCCAAAGTTTCAAGGCAGCCACAAGTTAAAAGTTTTCCATTTTAAAATCAGCATGTGAGAAGATGCACTGTAGCCTTTTAGAGGCTTTGATTTCCCCTAAAATTCATCAGTTATTTGTAAAAGTCCATAGCTTTCAGGAAGTCTTACAACCCAGTTTTCTCTTGTTTTGATGGCTGACATTTAATATACGGGTTTTCTTAGTATTGACATTTGTAACTATCATCTGGAACAATTATTGTCTTGGTTGATTATCTCTGAAACCGTATTCTAACTCTACATTTATCTGAACTTACTGAATAACTCCTCGTTACTCAGCACATACTTTAGTGAAGATATTCTTAGGAGTAGCGGCTGACATTCTTCATATTGTGGTTTGTCTGTGTGTGTGTGCCTGTGGATAACTTGGCAATCACTTCCTCAGTAAAATAACAGTCAGTGTGGTTCAGCCAAAGTTTAGAGGAGTGAAATGACTGAAGTGGGAGTTTTTTGTGTAATGCCAAGTGATACTGTCCTTGGTTCATTCTTATTGAGTTGCTCAGGTAGCAGGTAGTGTTTCATTGCCCTGGAAGGTACTAAAAGCACAGCAATACAAAGCAAGCAAGCAAACAAAGAAAACCCAACAACAAGTGACAAACAGAAAATACCAGGTAATTCAGATGCTCTACTTTCTTGCCATGGTGTGAAGACAAAAACTCTTCCTGTAACTGAAAAATGTATGCTTAGATAAGAATCTGATTTAGAGAATGAAAAACATCTTATCTGTTTTTTCCAGGATCAGATTTAGTAAGAAACTGATGATGCAGTAATCTTTTCTAAGATATGACTTGAGACTATTTCATATGTCAAAAAAAAAAAAAAAACCAACAGACTTTTTTGAGGCTTATTTCTACTGCAGCAGGAAGAGAAGTCCTGTTATCCACTGAATTGTATGAATTAAAGGCATGATCATGGAACAGGCCATTGAAAATGATGGCTCCTGCAGGATTAAAAGTGCTTTGATCTTCTGTTTTCATATGATGAGTTTATCTTTAATTATATGTGATGATAGTTGATTACTATACATTTAGACTATTATAATGTGGTTTGTAAAATGTAGTTTGCACTATATAATAACTTTAGCACCCGTGTTTCAGTAGTTATGGGCTTGCAGAGATATGTTCTAGTTTTGTTTAAATGAAAACTACTAGATTTCTGAATTAGCAGACACTGAAAATGTAAAGTATTTATCTGCCAGGCAAAGTATCTTTCCTGTAAAATAAGGATTATTGTGCTCAGTTGGACCCATGTCTTATTTTATGAAGGTAACAGAATTATGTATGGTTATTAATTCCTGATCTATCCACTGTCTGCTTGACTTCAGGCAAATCACTTAAGTTGTCAGGGCCTTTGAAAAATGAAAGCCTTACACTGGGTGGAATTGTTACTGAATACAAGTTCATGTGTCTGTTGCACAGTGAAGCCAAGCAAACTGAAACGTCAGAGTTTGGAGCAGAGAAAGGGTTACTGCAGGCGAAGCAAGGGAAATTGATTGGCATTTGCTCTAAAAATCCCCCAATAACAATATCCCAGGCTTCAGCTCTGAAATTCTGTAATTCTACTATTCTGTGATGTCTGTGATAGACATAATACAGAATAAAATAGAAATTCCCAACACATTTTCTAAAAGAAAGATGTTTGTACAGTATTGCATAAGTTAACAGTTTGACCTTGCATTTGATATGGAAGTGAGATTAAAAAAAACTCTACAATAACTTTTTCATTTTGCTAGGTCAGGGCAATGGATTGGTGGGCAACCCCGCTATAAAGCCACAATTGTCAATTTTATTTGAAATTTCCTGTATTACACCATCACTTTAGCCTTAAGGGTATGAGGTCTTTCTTTGAAATTGCCTGCTTCACTTGCTTGCGTTTACATGCCCAGCCTTGGATTTTTCCCAATTTAGGCAGTTATATGCTCTGCTTATGAAATGTCCTTAAAAGTTTGAACTGGATTTAATTCTCCAGAGGAAATTACAAAATGATTCTTTTCAAATGGTAGCCAGTCATAGTGATTTGATTCTTAACACCGTTTCATCAGTTTTGCAATTGTTCCTAATGGGACAATCAGGCAAAAAACAAAGTAAAAATGAATAAACAAAATCCTTCAAGTCCAGGGGCTATTTGGATAGTACAATTAGGGAGCATGATATTCCATGTGTTTTTATCCTGGATTTTGCTGATCTTTGCCATATGCTAATCCTTTACTTGCTTAAAAGACATCCCATGTTTTAAGAAACTTTTTCCTAACTATGGTTAGGATGCTCTGGAAACATACATGATGATAGGTCCATAATAGAAATTTGTAAATGTGAATATAAACTTTTAATATTTATTTATTATATTTTTATAAACAAAAATTCACTCAATAAATGTTTAAGTGAATTGCAGTTTCAGAAACATTTTTCAAACATAAACATGAAAGATTTAAGAGACTGGATTAATGGTTGAAGTTGTTAAGCTTCTTAACAAATGCTGGAGTTATCTTTGTTGAAGAAATGAATTGTATGTTTTTCTTCTTTTTTTAAAATTGACTGTAGGATTCATTACTTTAAATTCTGATCTGTCACACATGACAATTGGGTATGATTATTTACTGCCTAGGAAATAAGCATTGCTACTTTGACAAGTTAAAAACATTTTTTTTTTACTGAAAGATCATAGTATGTTTTATTTGTAAATACTTGCAGGTTTTTTTTTAAGCTACAGCCTATAAATATAGATAATTTGTAGTAAGTAAGTGACAGAGTGAAAAGCAAAACCAGAAAGGTATAATCATACAGCTGCATCTCACGCTAGTCTCTTCTTTGCTCACAGACTATTGCTATGTTAAGATTTTAGAATTGGTTTCTTTTTAGGGAGAGTGGAAAGGTGAAGTCTTAGTATAAACCAGCAGTCCTCAACCTTTTTTGGCACCAGGGACCAGTTTCATGGAAGACAGGTTTTCCTCGGACTGAGGTAGGGGGGGAATGATTTTGATGATTCAAGTGTATTACATTTATTGTGCACTTTTATTTCTATTATTATTTCATCAGTTTCACCTCAGATCATCAGGCATTAGATCCTGGAGGTTGGGGACCCCTGAATGAACCGTTTCCAGGCAGTTAGCTCTATACCACATACTAACGGAGAAGAAAAGAGGTACAGATAGTTCACAACAGTTGTTAACTATTGCTTCCCTTTGTTGGTAAAAAGAGTGCAGGAAAGGCATTTGGGAACTGGAGCTGGGTGGGCACATAACATCTGGAAACCCTGTTGTTGTTTTCCCCTCTGCCTTTGTCTGGATCCCTCTCCCTCTGCTTGTTCAGGATTCCTTTAGGAAGAAGAATGAAGGGGGAAAAGAGAGAGAGGACAGATCACTGAACCTAAGGCAACGGTGGCCCTAGTGATAAAGATCCCACCTGCCAAGTGCAAGAGACTTTAGAGATGTGGGTTCGATCCCTGTCAGGAAGATCCCCTGGAGAAGGGCATGGCAACCCCCGCCAGTATTCTTGCTTGGAGAATCCCATGAACAGAGGAGCCTGGCGGGTTATAGTCCATAGGGTTGCAAAGAGTCAGACACGACTGTAGCGATTTAGCACACACACAAGGCAATAGCATCTATGGGTTCTCTTTCTTCCTTGTTCCCTACAGGCAGTGAATGTGACATGAGTCCTCAGTAAAATTCCATGTTAGATGATTTAGCAGATGAGCACTCAGAAGGAAAAATATTGATCTCTAAGGAGCCAACCTGAGTTTATGAAAAAAAAAATCTTATGATAGATTAACCTAAATTCATTCTCCTTTAGCAGATTATCAGGAGATACCCTGGTGGCTCAGATGGTAAAGCCTCTGCCTGCAATGCAGGAGACCTGGGTTCAATCCCTGGGTCATGAAGATCCCCTGGGAGAAGGAAATGGCAACCCACTCCAGTACTCATGCCTGGAAAATTCCATGGATGGAGAAGCCTGGTGGGCTACAGTCCATGGGGTTGCAAAGAATTGGACACGACTGAGCGACTTCACTTAGCAGATTATTAGATTATTAATACACAATACAAGTGTCTGAATTTTATCATGATGGACCATACCATCATGCTATCATTGTAGGCAAGATGAGTGAGAGTGATGTGATAATACAGTTATGTTAATGTATAGCTGGTTGAATAATTATCTGAAAGAGTGTTAACAGAAAAGGAAGACTCCAAGATACTACAGGAATCCTGTCTTCAGCTTCATATTACATAATACATAAACAAAGAGGTAAAAGGAAATAATAGCTGGCACACTGATCAAATTTGTGGATAATGCATAATTGGAGAAGAATGGCTAAAGTTACTAGATGATAGAGACAGGAATCGAGAGTTTTTAAACATGCAGGGATGATGGCCTTGATCAAGGAGATGAAAGTTACTGAGAACAGATTTAGAATGTAATATACATTCTAAATTCTAATATACATTCTAATATTGTGCATGCATGCTTAGTTGCTCAGTTGTGTCCAACTCTTTGTGACCCTATGACTGCAGCCCACCAGTCTCCTCTGTCCATGGGATTTTCCCCTCAAGAAAACTGGAGTGGGTTGCCACTTCCTCCTCCACGGGATCTTCCTGACCCAGGGATTGAACTCGTGTCTCCAGCATTGCAGGTGGGTTCTTTACCACTGAGCTACTGGAGAAGCCAAGAGGTCATAATAGCCATCTCTTAATCTTTGATGGACATCCCTAAAGAAGAGGATTTAGAGTGAGACTGTGAGGGTTCACAGCATAAAATGATAGCCAATGGTTGTATATTATACAGTGATTGATTTTGGCTCCATACAAAGAAGAGTTTTCTGGTCCTTAGAAGTGTCCAAAAGAATGGAATGGGCTACATTGGGAATTAAATAGTGAGTTTTCCAGGCTCTTGCCGAATTATTTTCTGGGCCTGTGGTAACAGAGGAAATTTATTCATCCAATAGGGAATAAAACTGGTTGATTCAAAGATGCAGCCTGACTTTTCTTTGGTGGTATGGTCCCTATTTGTTTACAACCAGTCTTGCTTCCTGTCATTTGGCTAAGAATGTCTTTGACTGAAAATTATGAAGCAGGAATCATCTGTATAGGTTATTATCAAAACATGCCTGTTGCTTTTGCAAGGAGCTTTTTTCTTATCTGTTCACTCCTAAAATATCTTTCTGAAATTAGAAGGACTTAACAAAAGTGTTTAGAAGGGAAAATGTTTGTAGGAAACATTATGTATATACTTGATACATTTTTTATTAGCACCAGAACCAAGATGATCATATGGTAGCTGTTAGAAGATAGTACTCTGCAAATACATCAGAAAAACTAAGTTTACTGGTTTGGTCTCTCATTTGTTCTTTTACTCATTCATTCATTTATAAATATTTTTTGACTCCTGGTAAATGCTAGGCACTTTGCTAGGTGATAGGAAGCTAAGGTATACTAGTTTCTCTCATCAAAAACCTGTAATAGGCTCTGTTTCTTATAACTTGCCAAGAAATACTTTCATTTAAAATAAGAAAAACTATCACTCCATATTTTCTATTTTTTGATGATATAAACTTCAAAAAAAAGTGTAGGGAATTCCATGGCAATTCAGTGATTAGGACTCTGTGTTTCTACTGCCGTGGGCCTGGGTTCAATCACTGGTCAGGGAACTAGATCCCACGTCTCATTCCCACAGCCATGTGGCATAGCAAAAAGAAAGAAAGAAACTCTGGAAAATCCTGACATTAACTCTGGATTATATATATTCATATAAAAATTATGATTTTATTAGTCATAATTTTATATAATAATCATCATTATTAACATTGCTTTGAGACTGGATTCACAGGCAAAACTTCGTTTTTTCAGCTTTCTTTTCTTTCAGAATTAGTGTTTTGTATATTTTCTTTTTGTTTTGTTTGGACTGTTAGTATCCATGTTGCTCTTTGAACAGAAAAATAAAATACTATATAAAGGGCTTAAATGTACTAAATACAACTTTTTAAGAAAAAGTTTTGCTCTCTTGACTGAATGTTTTTAGCTAGTTTTAATTCAGTGTATATTATTGCTGGGTAGACAGGAATGATCTTGAAAAAAGAAAGCTTTTGAAATATTAAGCCAGCAAAGGCATTGCCTGCAGGATAAGTTAATAGTTGAACATATTCACTGGTTATGCTGCCAAGTTTTATCCTTAATTTATTTTAATGTAAGGTGGTTACTTTGTCTTTCATCTTTAAAGTGCACCTATTAATATGAGTTTATAAATCAATATCACACCCAGGTAGGGTTTATTAGTAGCGTTTTTATAATTAAGAATATAGAATGAGAAGCAAGCCCTCCTCTGTGTGACTTACATAGCCAAGCAGTGTTTAAGTCAGGGAGGGGTCCCCACTGGCTGGGCTTTAAGTCATCTGTGCATGTCTGAGACGACTGCTACTGCCGTGTTGTCTTTCTCTGAAGTTTTCCAGGTTTCTCTGGTCAAATGTTAGCTTCCAACAGTCAGTCGTACCATCCCCAGCTTATGGTCTTCTCTAACATTTCCCATAATCATCCCAAGATTGCAGAGAAATGGAAAAGATACTTATATACTCATGTTCATAGCAGCATTGTTTACAATAGCCAGAAGATAGAATCAATCCAGATGTTCATCAGCAGATACATGGAAAATTATTCAGCCTTAAAAAGAAAGGAAATGTTCCAATACGGAGGAACCTTGAGAACATAACACTGAGTGTAATGAGACAGCAGTAGAGACAGAGAGTATATGATTTCATTTATACGAGGCATCTAGAGTAGTCTAGCTCATAGAGGCAGAAAGTGGAATGTGGTTGCCAAGAACTGGGGGAGGTGGTAATGGGAAGTTGTTTAATGGGTATAGTTTTCTAAGGTGAGAAAGTTTTAGAAATTGGTTGTGTTAATACAACAATGTGAATATACTGAACACTGATGTATACTCATAAGTGGTTAAGATGGTAAATTTTTTATATGTATTTTACCACAATTAAAAAGATAACTTTCAAAGATACTTCAGAAGGTTAACTAAATAGACGTGTTCACATCATATTAAATAAAAAGTTGCAAAGAAATGAAAGAAAATGAGAACAAAAACATGGCCCCCACAAAAATAGGTCACCAGATTAAGACCTGGCTTTGCCTTTCAGAATTTGGACTGTGAGACAGATGTGCTGGAGGAGATAAATAAGTCATTCACTCCACATGTCCAAGACTGAACTCAGCATCTTTTCACAAATATGTTTTGCTTCCTCTGTCCTTTGCTGGACATATGAATGTCAGTTCACACCTCTTTTTGTCATTTACCCTCCAGATACTACTGATGGGCAAATCCTGCGAATTGTATATTCTTCACCTTTCTCTTAGCTGTGTTCTCTACATCACTGATACAATTTATTCATTTCAGGAATACTTTGTTAGCAGTAGTATATGCAGGACTCTGTTCTAGTTGACTGAGATGTATCAATCAGTCCAGCATGGAGGAGGAGCCTGGTAGGCTGCAGTCCATGGGGTCGCTAAGAGTCGGACGCGATTGAGCGACTTCACTTTCACTTTCACGCATTGGAGAAGGAAATGGCAACCCACTCCAGCGTTCTTGCCTGGAGAACCTCAGGGACGGGGGAGCCTGATGGGTTGCCGTCTGTGGGGTCGCACAGAGTTGGACACGACTGAAGCGACTTAGCAGCAGCAGCAGTTTAGTCCCTCAGTCATGTCCGACTCTTTGCGACCCCGTGGACTGCAGCACGCCAAGCTTCCCTGTCCATCACCAACTCCTGGAGCCTGCTCAAACTCATGTTCATAGAGTTGGTGATGCCATCCAACCATCTTATCCTCTGTCATCCCCCTCTCCTCCTGCCTTCAGTCTTTACCAGCATGTATCAGTCTTTCCCAGCATATATGAGATGTATCAATGAATAATAGCAAAAAAAGATCCCTGCCTTCATGAAGCTTGTGGTAAGGACCGATAATAAAGACTAGATCTAAGAGTTAAATGAATTGTATAGTATTTTAAAAGGTGTTAATGCCACAAAGAAGGAAATAGTATGATAAGATGGGGGTTTTGAGCTGTGGGAGTGTGGAAAGAGTTGTGATTTTAAAAATAGTGGTCTGTGTTGATCTTACTGAGAAGATGGAAACTGAGCAAAAACCTGAAGGAGGTAAAGGAATGAGAATATCTGGGGAAAAACTTTCCAGATAGAGAGAGTCAGTCAGTGCAAAGACTGTAAGATGAGAGTATCCTTGGTGAGTTCAGGGAACACCAAGGAGGCCAGTACATATGGAGTACCTCTGGAGTACAAGAGAGCAAGAGGAAGGGTCATGGGAAATGAGATTTTAGATTTAACAGTCGTCAGTTTCTGTAGGGCCTTTGTGGAGCACTGAATGGAGGTATGTGCTGAGCAGAGAAGAGATACCAGATGTGTATTTTAAGAGAGTCACTTTGGTTGCTGGGCTGAGAATGGATTGTGTGAGCAAGGACTGAAACAGACCGGTTAGGAGGTTGGAATATTTTAATCAAGAAATGAACATAGCTTGGATGGAGTGTTTAGTGTTAAATGGACTAGCACTTAGTCCAACAGTAGTTGGCAACTGTAGTTTCTAATAGATTAAATACCGGGCATAACAGACAAGGTCAAGATAAATCCAAGGTTTCTTTTCCTCGCCTCACTGAGTAACTATTTCCCATCAACTGACTCGATGGACGTGAGTCTGAGTGAACTCCGGGAGTTGGTGATGGACAGGGAGGCCTGGCATGCTGCGATTCATGGGGTCACAAAGAGTCGGACACGACTGAGTGACTGAACTGAACTGAACTGAGATGAAAATGCTGTGGGGGGAAGAGCTTAAGGGGAGCAATAAGCCTTGAGTTGTTGGACTTGTTAACTCTGAGATGTCTACTTGGTATCCAAGTGAAGGTATTGAGTAGATAGGCAGATACATGAGTTCAGAATTCAGTGGAGATAAGTTTGAGAGTCAAATGCAAATATATGGTATTTAAAACCAAAGACTAAATGAATGTTCTAGAAGTATGAGTAGATGGAGAAAGGGACAAGAACTGAGCACAGTGCTCTTCAGCACTAAGAAGTCTAGGTTTGGGTGAGATGGGGACGAAAAGGGAATTGACAAAGGAGACTGTGAAGAAGCAACCAGTGAAATGACCAGGAGACCTAGTGTGGTGTCCTGGGAGACCAGTGAAGGAAGAGTATCAAGAAGGAGCAAGTGGTTCATCTTTGCCTTAGTTTAGGCTTCCTTAGTCATTTTCTAAGTTATGCAGAATCCACATCTCCAGTCCTGTCTCAGCCGTTTCCGTATCCCCTATTCTTTTCCGACGTCTCTATCGTGAAAGTGCTCTTTAAAGCAAACACACAGAAAGACAAAGAAAACATTATTCTGCAATTAAAAATTTATCAGGTACTCCTAGTTGTCTCTGAAATCCATACTGCTTTTCATGATACAGATTTTTGTGGTCTGTCATCCCTTTATCTGGTCTCACCTCTGTTCCCGTTCTCTCTTCTGCTTCAGCCTTACTGAATTATTTTACTGACTCACACTATCTCATGCCTCTTCTGTTTTTGGAATATATTGTGTTTTCCTACCTTCATCCCCAAATTCACTTATTGAACATCCGTATATCTTTCAAATCTTAGCTCTATCATCACCTTTGGATGAAGACTTTTCTGTAGAACATACCTCCTAGCAGAACTGATCACTTCCTTCCTTGCCCTGACTATGGCAAGTACCTACTTTTTTCAAAAATTCTTATATATTGCACATATATAAGCATATTTGTTTATCTGTCTTTCTTCCTCCTAAGTGTCTTGAGGGTAGATATTATTTCTGATTCATCACTTTATCCCCATATTGTAGCATAATGTGTGATACATAGTGGTACCAAACAAATGATTATTAAAAGGTAACATTTTGTGCTTTAAACAGGGTTTGAAGGAATTAAATAAATGAGGAAAAAAAGCCTTTTACATTTAACATTAAATACTAATATTTTAATTAAATTTATTTTATAAATTTATCAATGTTTAATTTATATGTGTTTACTATGATAGTGCAATTTATAAATGATGATTTGCTATTTATTAACCCACTCCAGTGTTCTTGCCTGGAGAATCTCAGGGACGGGGGAGCCTGATGGGCTGCCATCTATGGGGTCGCACAGAGTCGGACATGACTGAAGTGACTTAGCAGCAGCAGCAAATATTAAGTATTAAAACTAAAAATTAATAATAAATGCTACATATTTACCTTTTCTGATATTCTTTGTTTCTTTGTGTAGATCCAGGTTTTCATCTGGCATCATTTAACTACATCCTGAAGAATATTCTCTAACATTCCTTTTATTGCAGATGTGTTTGCAGTAAATTCTCTCAGCCTTTTTTTCCGGAAAAAAATCTTTATTTTACCTTTATTTTTAAAGGGTATTTTTACTAGATACAGATTCTTCAGTGACAGTATTTAGTGTGGGCGTGTGTGTTTTTCCTTTTCGCACTAAAGTTGCCATTCTATTATATTTAGCTTGTGTTGAAAGGAATTCTTACCTTTGTTGCATGTAATGTTTTTTCCGCTACCACTTAAAATTTTTTCTCTGTTTATAACTTTTCTTTTTACACTTTGATAATGATGTGGTTTTCAGTGGTTTTCTTTATGTTTATCTTGCCTGCCATTTGTTAAGCTTTTTTGTGTCCCCCCCCCCCCCCATCAAATATGGCAACTTTTGACCATTAGTTTTTCAAATACTGTCCTGCACATCCCCCACCCCCTGCCCCTCTCCATTCATGGTACTCTAATTATATGTATATTAAAATAGTTGATTTTGTTCCACAGATAGTGAGCCTTTGTTAATTTTATCTTTCTTTTTTCTGTGCTTCAATTTGAATAATTTCTATGGTGCTTCAAGGTCAATGATCTTTTCTTATGTCCAATCTGTGATTAATTCTAGTCACTGAATTTTTCACTTCAGATAATGTGTTTTTCACTTTTAGGAGCTCTGGTTTGTGTGTGTGTGTGTGTGTGTGTATCTTTCATTTCTCTTCCTGTTTTCGTTTCCCTTTATATTCACAAAATAAGTAAATTAGGTTCTTTTACAGTCTTTCTCTGCTATTTCTGTATCTTTGTCATTTATATAGCTATTTTATTTACTAACTTTTGTTTATGGGTTTCATTCTCTTGCTTCCTTGTATGTTTGATAGTTTTTATTGGATATTGTGAATGTTGCATTGTTAAATGGAGAATTTTATTGTCTTTCTATCAAGTGTGTGTTAGGTTTAGGTATAGCAAGTTGTTTAAGTTAATTGTGGATCAACTCTCTTGAACTAGGTTGGAGTCAAGAGTTATCGTTTCTCTAGAGCAGTGGTTCTCAAAATACGTTACCTGAACTAACTGCATCAGTATTATGTGGAAGCCGGTTAGAAATGTGAATTCTAGAGCTTTGCTCCAAAATCACTACATCAGAAACTGTGGGGGTGATACTTAGCAGTCTGGGTTTTAACAAACCCTCCTAGTTTTTCTGATGCATTCTAACTTAAAAAAAAAAGGTTTATTTTATTTGGCTGCCTTGGATCCTGGCTGCATCACGTGGGATCTTTTGTTGCTGTGCCGAGACTCTCTAGTTGTGGAATGTGGACTCGGCAGTTGCCGCGCCCGGGCTTGGTTGCTCTGTGGCCTGTGGGATCTTAGTTATCTGACCAGGACTCAAACCCAGATCATCTGCATTGCAAGGCAGATTCTTAACCATTGGACCTCCAGGGAATCCCTGCATCCTTTCTTTTTAAGTACCACTCCAGAGCTACTCGGGACCCTTTTGGAGTCTCTGTGCAGTGTATTGAGGGCTCTACTTTAGCTGGTCAAAATATGTCACAGCCTTGTATGAATTCTGGATGTTATTCAGATGACCACTCATTGCAGTTTGTCTCTGTGGCCTTTACTCTATACATGTATAACTTAGTTTTTACCCACAGTCTCAAGAAGACCCCCATACAGATTTCTTGAGCCCTTCTCTGCCTGGCTGCCTTCTCTCTACTCTGTCCTGCAGAGTCCATTTCTTCTCTTCTTCAAATTCTGGACTCTGTTCACCCCAAGTCAACAAGACATCTGTACTCTGATTGGGTTACCACTTCCTTTGTTGCATTCCAGAAAATGCTTTCAGACAGACATCCTGGGTAATTTGGGGGCTTACCTTATTCATTTCCCTTCACTTAGGGGACACGGTCTTATCCTGACATTTGTCCAAGGTGTAACAATAATTCTTTTGTATATTTTATCCAGGTTTCTCACTGCTTATAACAGGAGGACAACTCTGGTTCCAGGTACTTAATTTTTTATGATCATGAGGCCTTACAATAGCTAATTATATGAGGAGAATCAGCATTGTATTAATTTCCTCATATCATATCTAGCACTACTAGAGTGCTCTATGTACTACATAATCGACAATATACTGGGACAGGCGTATTCAAACCTAGACAGGACAGAGTCTTTGCCTTCAAAGATCTCATAACTCTGAGGGTGACTGACATATAAACGCCTCATCATAACTCAGTCTACGGTAACGACTAGGAAGCAGCTTAAAATTATGTTAAGACCGTGGACTTTGAAGTCAGATAGGCTTCATTTGAATCTCATATCCATGACTTACTGTGCTTTGCAGCCTCTCCTGGCTTTAGTTTCCCATTCTGCAGCATGGAGAGAATAGTACCTTGTAGGACCATTGAGAAGATTAAAATGACACTCTTCTGCAGAGCATCTAGCATGGAGTAGAGGCTCAGGAAATGGTAGTTTCTCCTTCGGATAAATGGAGGATACACGGACAGGAATTATTAAATACATAGAGTTCTTGAGTGAGGAAATGATATTTAAATTGTTCCTTTGAAGGTCAAGTAGGATTTTGATATATGTTAGATGTGTGCCAAGAACATTCTACTTTTATGGAGCTAAATGAGCAAAGGCTCAAAGGGTAAAATGTGGGAAAGCTTGCAAATATCCTTATGAAAGTTAGCATAGTCTAGACCCTTAAGAAAAGCAGTTTGGATATTAAAAAGAAAATTCCTAGGAGTAGGAAAGTAAAAATGCAGAAAAAAGGACAAACCGAAAATCTAACCCATAGTAAAAAGTATACTTCCTTAGACCATTTCTATTTACTGCCATGACTAATAAATTTGGGCAGGCCTGTGGAAAATTCCTGTGGGCTGATATTTTCCTAACCACTATTCAAAATGACTTTAAGTTGATATTCTAAGCCGATCATTTCATTAATATTAAACTCCAGACCATGTCCCCAAGTTTCCAAGTTTGCTTCATTGTTTTTCTCTAGTATCTGTTTCCTTGGATTACTTCCATTTTTTCTTTCTCATTCTGCAAACGTTGATTCTCTAGGTTTTCTAAATGGTGGGTAATATGAAAGCACTAAAAAGATCTTTCTTTAACTCTGGTTTGTCTTTCTGTGTTCACATTTGGTAGGAATACTAAAGGGCTTAGTAAATTATATGAATGATATTCTTTCTACACTTCTATTAGTGGGGGATTATAAACATAAATAAGTTTAAAGAGGATTTTAAATTAACTTTCAGGTTGGGATTTGTCCTCATGAGATTTTTGTTTATTTGCTTTCAATTATTATCTTTTATACTGTCTGTTAAGAATCAGATGGCCTCCTGGATTGAGTTTGCTTCATTTCTTCAGTGAGTAACTTTTATGTGACCTTTAGGTATTTATTCTAATATTGTTTGGTTTGGTTTCTGAAGCTTTGAGATGTTTTAGGAAAAATAAGGCTTAGGACTTCACTGGTGGTCCAGTGGTTAAGTTTCTGCACTTTCGCTGCAGGGAACCTGGATTCCATCCTCGGTCAGCGAACTAAGAAGCTGCGTGCCCGTGCATGCTCAGTTGCCCAGTTGTGTCTGACTCTTTGCGACCCCATGGACGGTAAACTGCCAGGCTCCTCTGTCCACAGGATTCTTCAGGCGAGAATACTGGAGTGGGTTGCCATTTCCTCCTCCAGGGGATCTTCCCAACCCAGGGATCGAACCGGAGTCTGTTGTGTCCACAGGCAGATTCTTGACCACTAGCGCTACCTGGGAAGCTCTGCATGCCACGAGAGCTCATAAAAAAATAGTCTCCTGGAGAAGAGCTGTTATCCCTGAAAATGAAAAGATGAAAAATAGAAAAAAGAAAAATCAGAAATCACCCCTGAAATCTTTATTTCCGTTTTTAAAATATCCTTTGCTTCTGTCTCTGATACCAGTCGTTTGGAAGATTATCTGTCTCCTTCTGTGATATATTTTCACCAAAAATTCTCTTGTGTTTGTACTAGGATTATATTGAGTTCAAAACTTAAGTGAGGAGAATTTACATATTTATGACAGTGAATTTTCTCACTCATAAAAATTTTTTTCCTCTATTTATTTAGACCTTCTTAGTAATATTATAGTTTTACCCCCAGAGAGCTTACACATCTTTTATTAGGTTTATTCTAATAAAAGTTATTAAGAGTTTTTTAAAAATTGGAGTTATGCACAGTCACATTGGTAATTGCCTCAGAAAATTGATTTGATGTATAGATTTTGAGTCCAAAAAACTTGCTTTACTTGGCTATGAAAATGAGTTATAGATTTCCTCTGATTTTCCAGGGAGAGAATCTTATCCTATGCAATGGCAATCCTTTCCTTTTCAAATCTCATACTTCTTTATTCTTGAATGAATATGGTGCTAGTGGGACCTTATTTTGTTCCAGATTTAAAGAGACTTCCTCTAATGTATCAATTTTCATGTTAGAAAGTTTCTTTTTGTTGCTGAATCAGTAGACATTTTCAAAAGTAGTGAATCACTATAGAATTTCACAAATGTGTTTCCTGTGTCTACTGAGGTAAATTGTATGGGTTTTCTTTTATTCTATTAATGTAGTAACATATGTTAATGGATTTTCTCATGTTGAACCATTCTTATACTCCCAAACTCTATATGGTTATATAAAAATAATATATTGCCAGGTTTCTTTTGTTAATATTTTGTTAAGGAATACCCTGGGATCTTTCGTTTTAGGGTTATACCTACCTTTTAATCATAGAGTAAACTTGGTATCTTTTCCTCCTTTTCTGTTATCTGTAAAAAATTATATAACATGGGATTAATTTCTTCCCTGAAGATGATATGGTAAACTTATTTTACGCCCTCTGTACCTAATGTAGAGTTTTTAGGTGGGAGGTTTTTTGTTTTTTCTTAAATTTTAAAAATATTGGAATATAACATATATATGGAAAAAATACATAAATCATAAACATGTAACTCACTGAATTTTCAGAAAACTGAATAGATGTATATAACCAGAATCCAGATTAAGAAACTAAAAATTGCCAGCACCCCAGAAGTCCTTATTGTGTGCTGAAAGGACACACTATGTTCCTCCCCAGGGGTAACTTAGAATCCAATTTCTAAGCCATAGGTTAGAATTTTTTTGTTTGATTGGTCTCATACTATATGTAAATAGAACCATAGAGAAAGATTTTTTTGTATGTGGCTTCTTTTACTCAGCAGTATATTTGTGAGACTCATCATATTGTTTTGGTAATTATAGTTTACTGTGTAGTATTTCACTCAACAGAATCCACTACATCATTTATCCATTCTAGTACAAATGGATTTTTGAATACTTTCCAATTTTTGCCAATATGACTATGTCTTTTGATGAGTAAATTTACATATTCTCCTTAAAATTTTTTTTAATTAAAATATTGTAGATTTACAGTGTTGCATTCATTTCAGGTGTACAGCAAAGTAATTCAGTTTTACATACAAACATATGTATGTATATATGTGTGTGTGTGTGTGTCTGTGTGTGTTTACATTCTCTTCCATTATAGGTTATTATAAGATATTAAATGTAGTTCCCTGTGCTATACAGTAGGTCTTTGTTGATTATCTATTTTATATATAGCAATACAGATGTTTTAATCTCCAACTCCTAGTTTATCCCCCACCCCTTGCTAACCATCAATTTGTTTTCTATATCTGTGTGTCTATTTCTGTTTTTTTAAATAAGTTCATTAGTATCATTTTTTTAAATCCCACATATAAGTGATATCATATGGTATTTGTTTTTCTCTGCCTGGCTTACTTTACTTAGTATGATAATCTTTAGGTCCATCCATTGCTACAAATGGTATTACTTCATTCTTTTTTATGGCTGAGTAATATTCCTATTGATAGACACTCAGGTTGTTTCCATTTACATATTCTCTTCAGCTGAGAAGTTGAATTGTTGGATCATAGGATTTGTGTTTGTTCAGTTTTAGTGGTGGTGTACAACAGCTACGTTGTTGAACTAGCTTACATTCTTACCAGCAGTGTTTGAATTCTGAATGTTCCACATTCTTGTTGGGATTTCATATTTAATTATTTTATTTTAGCCATTTAGTGGGTATGTTGAATATTATAGTATTCTGTTAATTCTTCCTTGGTGAGAAAGTACATTAAGAACCTTCTTCATAAACTTATTGCTCATTTGTATCGTCTCTCTGGTGAAGTACCTAGATAAATTTTTGTTCATTTGTATCACCTGCCTTTTTCTTATTGATATATGAAAGTTCTTTATATATTTATAGATACCATCCCTTTGTTGAATTTCTTTATTTCAAGAACCTTCTCTTAATGATCAGTTATGAATAGACATTTATTATAATAGTAATTATGGATGTTTGGGTCTACATCTTCATTTATCAACAGCTGCAACCCAATTTTAAGAGAAAAGTATTAGGAACTTTTCCAGCATAAATTAAGTGGAGCTAATTAGTAGCAAAGTGCTGATAAATACTACATGAAAAATTTAAACATCTGTTCACTAGAAAAACCTTAAAGGCCAACAACAAAGAGCTAGAAATATCTGTAGCATGTATGTTGATGAAGGGCAAATCTCTGTAAACACAAAGGGTTCATGAAAATCAAAGAGGGAAGTTTAGCATTGTGCTAAACTCTAATATAAAATGGCCTAATAATATTAAAAGAAAAAGATGTCACAGAAGAAATACAGCTGGCTAATAGAAAAAAGATTAGCTTCATTGATTAAATAAATGCAAATTCAATAATGATATGTTATTTTTTTGCCTTGCATATTTTTAAAAAATATGATACCTTTTCTGGGCAAGTATGGAATGGAAACTCTCAGATAACTCAGTAGCAGAAATGTAAGTTGGCGTTACCTTGTGGAAGACATTTGACAACACTTATAAAGCTTGATATAATATATCTGTATAATTTAAACCAGAGTTTTACTGCTTGGAATTTATTCTAAGAAAATAATCGTTATTTTTAATATAGGTTGAATACAGTGATGTTCATTCCAACATCAAGTTTAATGGCATAAATTTGAAATGAACAATAGAGAGATGGTTAGTTACATACAGTAGAATATTTTACCATTATTAAAGTTAATACTTTACAATGTGGGCTAATTCCTTTTCAAGTAATATTAGTGTTAAATGAAAAATAGCAATATACAAATCTATGTAAAAAGTATAACACTTCCATGAAAAACAACAACTACTCCCATAACAACCACTAAACATATACATGCATATACATATATAAAAATAAACACCTCTTTATTTTGGAAATAAATACATTTCACTGATAGCCGTTATCTTTGGATGATATTTTCTCCTTTAGATAGTTCTGAATTTTCCACATTTTCAAGAATAGATACATATTGCTTTTAAATTAGGAAAAAAGTATAACAATTATGAATAAAATGTTTTCACATGGATTAAACAGATTATTATAGCATGGTGAGAATTTGTTCCATATGGCCATGGGATTTTCTGTTTATAAGCTGAAGTGCTGACAGTTGTGAACTAGTTTTCTAAGTGATAGGAAGCAGCTTTGAAATTTGAAGCATTCTAAATCGTATGGGTTGACACTGAAGAAAATACTGGGGCAAATAGTGTCAATAAGCTTGACAAGTACTGCTAGCTTGTCACCAGTTTGGTTAACATCCATGTGATGATAACTTTGTTATTCCTCCCCCATTTATTACAGTCTCCCAGCTCAGCCTTTGCCAAGCCCATATGAGTAGTTACATGTTGCAATAATAGATATGAGGCCCATTTCAGTAGTTCTCTCTCATGCCAACTTCCTTCCAAAACTTTCCAAAACCTAACATCTACCTTTAAATGTTATATTTTATTTATTGTTGTGAATATGTTAATGACGTTTCCCTATATAAGGAGAGCCATCTGCCTGGTTTGGGGGTCATGGTCTCTTTTAATTATATTGGAGTTTTTATAATTCTATCTAAAGTGGAAATCTGCACTAATTCAACCTTATTTTGCATCTCCTGTGTATCATTGTACTTGTATTAGGGATATAACAAGGAATGGAATGTGAATTTTGTCATTCTGTAGCTCCCAGTGGAGACTGTATATTAATAGTTTAGTGGGGAAAGAATCAGTTCAGTGCAATTCAGTTCAGTCGCTCAGTCGTGTCTGACTCTTTGTGACCGTGTTGACTGCAGCACGCCAGGCTTCCCTGTCCATCACTAACTCCCAGAGCTTGCTCAAATTCATGTCCCTTGAGTTGGTGATGCCATCCAACCATCTCATCCTCTGTCGTCCCCTTCTCTTTCCCGACATCAGGGTCTTTTCCAACGAGTCAGTTCTTCACATCAGGTGGCCAAAGTGTTGGAGTTTCAGTAACTGAAAGAATGAACTACTTAATGGGATTAAATGCCTGCTTTATAATTTACCAGCTTGTGATTTAAGCTCTCTATAGATTCATCTCTAAAGTAGAAATAACAGTACTTCCTTCCATCACCCTCTATTTCCCTTTATTTTTTGCTTTTCTTCATTGAACTTTTCACTTGTGAGACATGGTTTTGTTCATTTACTGACATTAATGTAAAATCCTGGAGGAATTATGTATTTTCAGCATCTAGCTTAGGATCTACTACATAATAACTCTCAGTAAATTGCTATTCCTTCTCCTGGGAATATTCTTCCTACGTATTTGCACATAGCGCATCCTCATGCTCTATTATCATGCCCAAATATCATCTTGGTGGAGGGACCTTGCTAGACAACCTCTTCTATAAACTAGCGTCCTCTATTTTTCTCTGTTTTATCTTGCCTTACTTTTCTCTGTAACACTTGACACTACTGATATTATATTTCTTGCTTATTGTCTATATTTTCCACTAGACTATAAGATTTCTGATTCTAGGACTTTTTTGGTTACTCCTTGATCCTCAGTTTCTCACCAGGCACATTAGGCTCTTAAATGTTTGTTGAATGAATAAACGAATAACGGTGTTGAATGTATGGATGAATAGGTAAAGGAATATTACTTATACTATAGGTATAGTTATAGGTATTACTATGAAAATGAAAAACGTCACGTGTTACACTTCCATAGTGACTGATACAAGTAGATGTTTAAATAAATGCCAGCCATAATATAATGGAGAAGGCAATGGCATCCCACTCCAGTACTCTTGCCTGGAAAACCCCATGGATGGTGGAGACTGGAAGGCTGCAGTCCATGGGGTCGCTGAGGATTGGACACGACTGAGAGACTTCACTTTCACTTTTCACTTTCATGCACTGGAGAAGGAATTGGCAACCCATTCCAGTGTTCTTCCCTGGAGAATCCCAGGGACGGGGGAGCCTGGTGGGCTGCTGTCTGTGGGGTCGCACAGAGTCAGACATGACTGAAGCGACTTAGCAGCAGCAGCATAATATAATGTTGCTCAGAATTTCTAATTCTTACAACAAATTTGCTAAAACAGTTTTGTTTTGTTTTGTTTTACTATTTTATACATGAAAAAATTGAGGCTCAAGATTTGTTCAAGGTGTCAGTCAGTCAGTCAGTTCAGTCGCTCAGTCGTGTCCGACTCTTTGCGACCCCACGAATCACAGCACACCAGGCCTCCCTGTCCATCACCAGCTCCCGGAGTTCACTCAGACTTATGTCCATCGAGTCCGTGATGCCATCCAGCCATCTCATCTTCTGTCGTCCCCTTCTCCTCCTGCCCCCAATCCTTCCCAGCATCAGAGTGTTTTGCAGTGAGTCAACTCTTCACATGAGGTGGCCAGAGTACTGGAGTTTTAGCTTTAGCATCATTCCTTCCAAAGAACACCCAGGGCTGATCTCCTTTAGAATAGACTGGTTGGATCTCCTTGCAGTCCAAGGGACCCTCAAGAGTCTTCTCTAACACCACAGTTCAAAAGCATCAATTCTTCGGCACTCAGCCTTCTTCACAGTCCAACTCTCACATCCATACATGACCACAGGAAAAACCATAGCCTTGACTAGATGGACCTTAGTCAGCAAAGTAATGTCTCTGCTTTTGAATATGCTATCTAGGTTGGTCATCACTTTTCTTCTAAGGAGTAAGCGTCTTTTAATTTCATGGCTGCAGTCACCATCTGCAGCGATTTTGGAGCCCAAAAAAATAGAGTCTGACACTGTTTCCACTGTTTCCCCATCTATTTCCCATGAAGTGATGGGACCAGATGCCATGATCTTCGTTTTCTGAATGTTGAGCTTTAAGCCAACTTTTTCACTCTCCTCTTTCACTTTCCTCAAGAGGCTTTTTAGTTCGTCTTCACTTTCTGCCATAAGGGTGGTGTCATCTGCATATCTGAGGTTATTGATATTTCTCCCAGCAATCTTGATTCCAGTTTGTGTTTCTTCCAGTCCAGCGTTTCTCATGATGTACTCTGCATTTAAGTTAAATAAGTCAGGTGACAATATACAGCCTTGACGTACTCCTTTTCCTATTAGGAACCAGTCTGTTGTTCCATGTCCAGTTCTAACTGTTGCTTCCTGACCTGCATACAGATTTCTCAAGAGGCAGGTCAGGTGGTCTGGTATTCCCATCTCTTTCAGAATTTTCCACAGCTTATTGTGATCCATATAGTCAAAGGCTTTGGCATAGTCAATAAAGCAGAGATAGATGTTTTTCTGGAACTCTCTTGCTTTTTCCATGATCCAGCGGAAGTTGACAATTTGATCTCTGGTTCCTCTGCCTTTTCTAAAACCAGCTTGAACATCAGGGAGTTCATGGTTCACGTATTGCTGAAGCCTGGCTTGGAGAATTTTGAGCATTACTTTACTAGCATGTGAGATGAGTGCAATTGTGTGGTAATTTGAGCATTCTTTGGCATTGCCTTTCTTTAGAATTGGAATGAAAACGGACCTTTTCCAGTCCTGTGGCCACTGCTGAGTTTTCCAAATTTGCTGGCATATTGAGTGCAGCACTTTTATAGCATCATCTTTCAGGATTTGAAACAGCTCAACTGGAGTTCCATCACCTCCACTAGCTTTGTTCGTAGTGATGCTTTCTAAGGCCCACTTGACTTCACATTCCAAGATGTCTGGCTCTAGATTAATGATCACATCATCATGATTATCTGGGTTCAAGGTGTAGTAAAGGCTAATTCTGGGGTTCAGACTTCAACCTGCCTTTTTCCTCAACTGCATCTCTTTTCACTCTGCTATGTTGCTATCAAAAATATTAAAGAGTGTTCTTGGGGATGGCAACATTTGAACTACCTTTGAAAGATAAATGGGAGTTTGCTTAGCATACAGTTGGAGGAAAGGCATTCTGAGTAGCGGGAACTCCATGATGAAACCATGAGCAGTGAGCAATGACAGAAAGCATGGTTATGCAGGTGCACTTGTGGTAAGCTAGCTCCTTATTCTTAAGAACATCAAAAGAATTTTTTTAAGCAGAATTTTTATAACTGGGGTGTTATGGACACTCTGGCTGCCAACTTTGTCAGCGATTTTACAAGTCTTAATGGGCATATTTCTGGCACACAAGCAATAGACCTGAACTGCTCAAAATGGTAGCCAGTGGACATCTGTGGCCATTTACATATAAATTAAAAGTAAAGTAAAAAATTAGTTCTTCAGATTCCCTAGCTGCATTACAGGTGGTCAATAGCTACAGGTGACCAGTGGCTACTACATTAGAGAGTGTGGTTATGGCACATACCCATTGCAGAAAGTTCAGTTGTGCAGCATTGTTACAGACAGCTAACACATGACTGGATAGAGGACTCAAGCAGATTTATGTAGAAGGAGAGGATAGTGAATAAAAAGATTCCCCAAGCTAAAAATGTTTTACAAACAGAGTGTGGAGTAGTTATTGGAATTTCTACTCTAATCAGAATTAAAAAGGTCAGTTAGGCTTTTGTTTTTCCTTATAGATGAAAACTGCAGTTTATTTGGCTTGGGTAGAGATACAAAGCCAAAATCTTCAGGAGTCTTGGAACATCGCTTCATGGATATATATTAAAAGTCATCTAATGTGACAGAGGATGAGATGGCTGGATGGCATCACCAACTTGATGGACATGAGTTTGAGTGGACTCCGGGAGTTGGTGATGGACAGGGAGGCCTGGCGTGCTACAATTCATGGGGATGCAAAGAGTCGGACATGACTGAGCGACTGAACTGAACTGAATATGCCTCTCTATGCTGCCCATTAACCTGGCATGCCAAAACAAATGGAGTCAGAAACTTGGAATAGCCCATCGCTGATCTAGGCTCTGAACCAGTTAGACTGGTTACTGATTAGGTAAAGAGTTGAGTTTACTTAATAAGGATTTGTAATCATCTTCATATTTGCAGAAGTTTATATATTGTCTCTTCTCACTTTATAAAAACTTCACATAAATCCTCAAAATATCCGTGTGAGTTTGGCTCTGTTTCTTCAGATAGAGAAATAAGAACGCACATGGACTTGTCCAATACCATGTAACCAGGAGGTGCTAGAGCCAGTATGCAGCCTCATATTTTCTGACTTTTAGGTCAAATGCTCCTCACACCACGTTAACAGTGAGGATACACTGTTTTAACCTGGATAGAAAGGAATGTAAAACTCTTATGACCAAAGTGAGAAGAACTCAGATGAAAGGTAGAATGAGAGGCCTTACAGAAGTGACTCTTTTGGCAGTAACAGGTTGATCCTCAAAATCATTGAAAGTCACCAATGTTCTGTCCTTGCAGTGTGGTAAAACTTGGAAATGAACTTGATTTACTCTGTTGAGGAGCAACTAGGTGAAAGAGCATGTTTGATGCTGGGAATCTAATGAAGCATTATAAATAAAAGATGATCTGGGCTTGGACTTTGTAGAAAGAAGTTTAAGGGAGGTGGATAAAGATACATCTTGAAGAAAGAAAACATATTATTTGGCATAACATCATTCTAACAGTCAGGCTTAAAACATTGGTCTTCCCAGTTCTACTCAGATTGTGAGTGTGTCTAGAACTGAGTCTGCCCAGTTCTACTTGGTTGTGCCATCCTCTGGACTATTACAATATGTTGCTTATACCTATATTATAATATTGTTTATGTTCAAACTTCATTTTCATAATTTTTGAGTTCCTTGTAGGCACTCAATTGTCAGGTCTCCATAAATTTTTGCTAAACTGGTCCATGCTTTCTGTCTTATTCTCAAATTTAATAAATTGCCAGTTTGTGACAATTTTCAAGTTCCCTTTATCTGTTTCTGTGCCCACTTCGATTTTCCCTCCCACCACTGTCGTTCAGGCACCAGCCACTTACATTGTGTACAGTTGAAGTTTCTTAATTTTTTTTTTCCTTCCAGTCCTTTAATCCTCTAATCCAGCCTGCACAAGAATCTAGATTATACTTCTTCAAATATTGCTGTTACCATTTCACTCTTTTGGCTTGCCATGATCTCTGAATTAAGTGAAAATCCTTAACTTGATATTCAAACATTTTTATATGATAGCTAATTGGAACATATCTTTCCACAGCACTAGGGAAAGTCTTAAAGGAAGTAAGTTCTTAAGAATTGCTTATTGATGTGTTTAGATTGCTTTGAGATTCAAAAGCTTCTAAAGATACAAAGCAACATAAAAAATGACTTGAAAACAGTAGAAATCAATATATCGTCAATTACTTGACCATGTGACTAGTCCACACATGCCGTAGTACTTCAGAGAAAAAGATCGTTGAAACTTTGGGTCATCAGACATACAGCTTTATTGGAAAAGCTGACAGTTTTGGGGACCCTGAATCATTTATTCATTTTATTTATTCAGACTAAATTTCCCCCTGTTTTCCTAGTAAATATATGAGGTTTTAGAGTAATGGGCTCTGTTTTGTCAGTATAAAAATATTTCTTTTGTCAGAAGAATTCAGATACTTATACATAGAAACTTGTGGTTAAATGTCATTATTTTAAATGTTATTGGATCCCTTCTCAGAACTTTGGAAATATATATACCTGAGGTGTTTCTTCTGATCAGCTTCTGCTGTGGGCACTTAGTTTGAAGTCACAGTAGAATAATTGGAGAAAAAGTTGAATTTGGCAGATATAGCATTTGAGTATCATAAAATTTGGGTTTCAAACAGGATATGGCATTGTTTAAGCTCAACTTATAATAAGCATAATTTGTCAATTATGTAATATAGTATAACTCAAAAGTTCTATGTTTATGGATGATGGCTTTTCCTATATGGTTAACTTCTCTGTTTTGTACTCAATACAAAGAAATTTGTATTTCTTTGTCTTTTAGATAAAAGAAATGTAAAGTGTCATACACAATAGTAAAAATATCAGATACCTTAAATAACACTTCTGATTTTCCAGGAATTTTCAAAAATAGAAGATGTAAATTGGCTAGTTGTATCTTTTCAGTGACTGGATTGGTTACTTTTCCTGATGACTATTTTAACTAATTAATTCATCAAGACAAGTTGTTTCTATTACCATGACATGGCTAGCACTTAAGCTACTAGTGTTCAACTTGTATCTATCCTATGTCTGTAAAAAGGGCTGTCTGTGACCCTATACTTACTGCTTTTTATTTACTTAAACTTTATTTATTTTGCATTCCTAAGCAAAATGAGTAAAAATTTTTATACATATGATTTCATTTCCTCCAATACTTATTCAAGTTTCTAAGGGCTTTCTGATTTACAGACTCTTAAAAATCTTTCTCCTTCCAATTCAAATGTAAGTAATTAGCTTCTTCCTAATTTGGAACTTCAACTTGAAAACTAGTGTGTTTGATTTGGCATTAGATTAGGCATCTTATTTTAGATGAGATCGTATAACATTGGTTTTAGGTGATCACAGAAGTGTTTGTTGAGCAGCATCTTTGTAGCTTTGAGGAAACTAGAAAACAACTTTTCTACTAAGATTATGATTCTCCTTGACAGTCACTTTAACTGCAGTTAGGTCCTGGCTGTACCGACTCCAGTTTAAACAACTGGACTCTAAACCTGTTTTTGTTCTGATTAAGAAGTTTATTTATATGTTCGGGAATACAGAGGCACAACCTGTTAACAGCTGTAAATTTGGTTGATTAAGCCCTATGTAGACAAATTTACTAGCGGAGACTGCTCCCTAGAAATTCCAGTTCACTTACATATGAAGGTAGTCTGGCTATTTCTCACCAGTTTCCATCACTTCCTGCCAAGAAAAATAAACATTTTCTTGCAAAGGATTGATGCTAGAGGTTAGAAGTGGTCAGTGTTTTATCAGTCATACTGGGCTGTCGTGAATCTCAATAAACAAACAGAGTAATGTCCATGTATATGCCTGGAAAAGCAGCCAGACCCGAGAGAGATCATTTCTTTCAGATAGTCTTCCAGACCTTTTCAATGTAGATGAATGTCAATTATTAATAGACATTTATTGTAATAGAAATTATGGATGTTTGGCCCCATATTTTCACTTACCAACAGTTCAGGGAAGCTTGTGGTTTTAGTGGATAATAATAGGCTGGAGCCAGAAATGATGTTTTCTTAATTTAGTGTAACTGTAGGTACTATTATAAGTATTATAATAAAAATGAGCTTATTAGGTCAAACTTCTGGTATTCAACATTTCCCTATAGTGGTCTATTGGGCAAACTATGGCCCCAGAGCCATCCCACAGAATATTTTTGTGGTGGGCACAATCTGAGAATTGTTTTATATTTTTAAAGAGCTATAACAAGGAAGAATATGCAGCAAAGACTATCTATAGCTTTCGACGATTAAAATGTTCATTATCTGACCCTTTAAGGAAAGTTTGCCAACTCCTACTAAGATTAGCAATAGTCATGGTGAGATCCATTGTTGTGGCTTAGTCGCTCGGTCGTGTCTGACTTTTGTGACTATATGGACTGTAGCCTGCCAGGCTCCTCTGTCCGTGTGATTTCCTACTCAAGAATACTAGAGTGGGTTGCCATTTTCTTCTCCAGGGGATCTTCCCGACCCCGAGGGATAGAACTCATATCTCTTATGTCTCCTGCATTAGAAAGTGGGTTCTTTACCACTGAGCCGCCTGGGAAGCCTGATGATCCATTACAAGGATCCAAAAAAAGCCATCTGAATAAACAAAGCAAGATGAAACTATGGAAAATCTTTTTTTCATAGTCTTAGTTTTAGAACCTTTTATTTCTGGTTTGCATGTGATATGTGAAATAAAGATGATACCATTATCCTTATGGGTTCTTAGAATCATTAAATCATGGCTCCTTGCAGTGCCTTACATATGGAAGATAACTGGTATCTATTACTGTGGTTATAATAATGTGTTGAATGCCTGACAATTGTTTCTGCTTTATTTTATGAGTCTCTGTTCTATTCATGCCATATTTGCATTTTATTTAATTTTGTAAGCCACTTTAATGTCTTTTATATTTTAGTTGAAATGCAAATCTTAAGTGTTGCAGTTTTATTGCTCCTGTTACTATGGCTTTGTAACAAATTACCCCAACATTTAGTGGCATGAAAAAATAGGTTATAATGCGCACAGATTCTGTGGATCAGGAATTCAGACAGGGCACAGCAGGATGACCTCTCTCTTTGTTCTGTAACATCTGAAGCTGGAAAACTCAAAACTGGGAACTGGAATCATCTGAAGACTCATTCACTCTGGCAGTTGTTGCTGTCTGTTGGCTAGGAAGGCTCCAGTTCCTCTCCATATGGGTCTCTCCTTATGATATCTCCAAATGGACTAGTTTGTGCTTTCCTTGAGTGAGCCAACAGGGTTCCCGAGAGCATGCATTCCAAAAAGAGAGAGCCAGGCTGGAGCTATCCTCTCTATGACATAGCCTTGGAAACCACAGAACATCATTTCTTTTTCCTGCTCTGATGGTCAGAACAGGCACAAGTCCACCAAGTTCAAGGGGAGGAAAAAAGACTTTTGATGGAGGCTGAGGATATTTTTGGAATTAAAATTTCCTGTAATTATATAATTTTATTTATTTAACAATTGCTTACATATGATTTAATCCACATATCAGACACTATTCTAAGTATTTTGCAAATATTAATTCATATACTCTAGAATAGGATTCTTTTATAGATGGAGAAATTGAATCAAAATATTGAATTAACTGGAATACAATTTTCTCTGACTTGGATGGATCATAAAAAAGTTACTATGATTTTTTTAATTTGCACAGTATTAATTCAAAGATTTAAAAATATTTCAAATACATACTTCTGTTTCTTGCCTTAGAATTGCTTTGAGAGAGGCATAGTTTCACGTAAATAATTTCTTAAATGGGTGCAGTGGTCAAGCCCCCATGGTTCCATCCTTCCATATTCTCAGTGTTGGGCTGTGTGGTAAATAAGTTGGGATTTCTTAATGAAGCAGGTTTCAAATAAATCAATAAGTAGGAATAATACTCTATTTTACAGCAGTCTTGGACTAGCTTACCAAACTTGACGAATAGATTGATTCTGTGTCCTTTTATGAAAATCAATACAATTGATTTTCTTGGTCTTGGTCTTGGTCTAGGTGTGATGATCTTACATATTAATTGCTATCTTTTCCTTCATTGCTATTGAAATCACAACCTTTGGTTGGTAAGGTCAGTGATCTTTCAGTCTCCATTGTCATGAAGATATTTTATCAGGGGCAAATATTCCTTCTCTTCTTCTTTTTTTTTTTTTTAACTAACAGTATGAATGTTTGTTGGGTATATTTCAAGGTCTTTTTGGTTTTGTGATTTTTTTGCTCTTTTACATCTGTTGATTGATTTTTACCTTGGAGATTTAGCAGTCTCTGACCAAGTTGTTTATAGCTTTTCAATCGGTTTGGTCTCCCAGAATTCAGTAGTCTTCTTTTAAGGGTAGCCCAAAGTGACTTTCACCCTGATTCATTTGTGACACAGTTAACACTATATCTCCAAGTCTAATGAATTTATGCTTGCTTATACATTGTGCTATATTTAAAATGGATAATCAACAAGGACCTATTGTATAGTACATGGAACTCTTCAATGTTATGAGGCATCTTGGATGGGAGGAGAGTTTAGGGGAGAATGGATACATGTATATGAATGGCTGAGTTCCTTTGCCATTCACCTAAAACTATAACAACATTGTTAATAGGCTATCCCTCAATACAAAATAAAAAATTAAAAGAAACACTATATCTCCTAGTCTCTGCATATATAAATGTATAACAAGTATGAATTATGCAGATTAAAAAAGGGTAGCCTTGTTAGAGTTCAGTTCAGTTGCTGACTGAGTAACTCTTTGCGACACCATGGACTGCAGCATGCAGGCCTCTCTATCCATCAGCAACTCCCAGAGTTTACTCAGATTCATGTCCATTGAGTCAGTGATGCCATCCAACCATCTCATCCTCAGTCATCCCCTTCTCCTTCTGCCTTCAATCTTTCCCAACATCAGGGTCTTTTCAAATGAGTCAGTTCTTCATCAGATGGCCAAAGTATTGGAGTTTCAGCTTCAGCATCAGTCCTTCCAATGAATATTTCCTTCCTTTTCCTTTCCTTCCCTTGTGGCTCAGCTGGTAAAGAATCTGTCTGCAATGCAGGAAACCCGGGTTCCATCCCTGGGTTGGGAAGATCCCCTGGAGAAGGGAAAAGCTACCCACTCCAGTATTCTGGCCTGGGTCACAAAGAGTTGGACACGACTGAATGACTTTCACTTGTTAGAGTATCAAAACTCAGATGAAGTATCTAATATTTTAAGGGAATATTTAAATAATTTTATTCTAATTGTAAAATTTGAATTGTTCTTTTAAAACATATTTGATTAGGAGTACATGTAGAAATTTGCATATCAAAACTTGCCAAATCTAAGACTCACTAATTTTATATTTTTAAATTTAAAATATAAGACAGAGAGATCAGTACTATGTGATCTGATTACACATGTGTGTAATGTATGTGAATGAACTGATTACATTGAGTGGCATTATTTATTTACTTATTTAGGCTCAGAAATAGTGTAAGAATGAAAGCACACAGGAGCTGTCCTGCTGCTCACTCATTTATCTGCGATGTAGCATGGTGACTGGTTTTATAGTCTAGCTCTTCTGCCATCTGTGTGATTTTGTCCTAGTTATTATCTCTTTGTGATTCAGTTTCATTGTCTGTGTAATAGCTTAGTTCTCTCATTGGTCATGGCAGCACCTACCTCTTAATGTTGTAGTGGAAATGAAATGATTTAATACATATCAAGTGCTTCAGACAGTGTTTAGCAAATTGTAAGCTCATAAACAGCTCTTATTCATTAATCCATCCTTTCACTTACTCATTAAAGAAACATTTATTGAACATCTACTAAGATGTGGACATAAAGATAAAGAAAGTTCTGCTCTGAAGGTATGAGTAGTTTAGTGGGGCAGAGGAATATAATAGTTGTTATAACATAGGTTGAGGGAAGTAATACATTGTAAAGTAGATATATCAAAGTGCTATGAAAAGGAAGAGGTTGGGGACTTCTCTGGTGTTCTAGGGGTTAGGGCCTTGCACTTCCACTGCAGGGCACACAAGTTCCATCACAGTGCAGCCAAGAAAAAATGAAAGAAAAGGAAGAGGATGGAGGTTTTGATAGCCTTAATCATTTTACTTTTCTATGACACTGTTTTTCATCTGAAAATGTTCTTTTGTGAACCTTTTAAAATTCTTAAGACCATAGTTTCCTTTCTTTGTATCTCGGTATCATTTTATCTTATGGTATTTATCGCTTTTTGTCTTGTTAAATCATTATTTGTTCATATCTGTTTTACTTGAAGATGTCAACATTTCTGTATCACCAACAACTACTCAACACAGTACTCTTTAAAAATACTTTATAAACATTTGATGACTTAGCTGGTAAAGAATCCACCTGCAATTTAGGAGACCCCAGTTTGATTCCTGGGCTGGGAAGATCCCCTGGAGAAGAGGTAGGCTACCTATTCCAGCTTCCTTCGTGGCTCTGACAGTAAAGAATCCATCTGCAATGCGGGAGACCTCAGTTTGAGCCCTGGGTTGGAAAGATCCCCTGGAGAACAGAAGATCCCCTGAACAAGGGCAGATGCCCTGGAGAAGGGAACAGGCCACCCACTCCAGTATTCTGGCTTGGAGAATTCCATGGACTGTGTAAGTCCATGGGGTTGCAAAGAGTCAGACATGACTGAGCAATTTTCACTTTCTTTATCAAGTGGCTCAAAAAGTAAAACTGATTAAAATGCTTAGATGCCAGTCTCTGCTCCTACCTTTTGAGGACTTCTTAAAGGTGTAGATAGGTGGAAAAGTAAGTATTAGGGTAAAATAAACAACATTCATATATGGCTCACTATTTGAATAATCAGGCTAGTTCTATAGATTCTCTAGGAGGGTAAAAAGCCCCATTTGTACCATTTTCCCATTTCCACAATATGAATACTCCCACTATGGCCAAACTTACGCTACAGCGTGACATTACTGAATGTAGATGGGAAGAGATGTGCAGTAGAATACCAGTATATAGTAATATCTCCACTGTATAGATACAGTAGCTATAATTAACTTTGAGCAAAGACATTAGTAAGGTATAGTAATACACTGAAAAATGATGAATTTTGAGTATTTTTTAATTTAAAATTTAATTATACATTTACAGATTTTAATTTTTAATGATGTTGGTGTTTAACAACTTGCTTAGAAAATTTCTGAAAATTTAACAATAAGTATTTGTGAACCTATGCAAGCTGAGTTTATCACATCTCTTGTCCCAGGCCCTGTTCTTTACTGATTATATGTCTTTGACTAGTGACTTAATTGCTAGAATTTCTTCTAAGGAAATTATCTGTGAATCCAAAAAAGCACAAAGATGTTTATATTGGCATTATTAGCATAACAAGAAGCAAGTTAATAGTTTAAAGTGAATTGTGGCGTTTTTATTGGTTTGTTTAGTCACTGAATTGTGTCTTGACTCTTTGCGATCCCATGGACTGCAGCATGCCAAACTTCCCTGTCCTTCAGTATCTCCCAGAGTTTGCTCAAACTCATATCCATTGCATCAGTGATGCCTTCCAACCATTTTATCCTCTGTTGCCCACTTCTTCTGCCTTCAATCTTCCCTAGCATCAGGGTCTTTTCCAGTGAGTCAGTTCTTCATATCAAGTGGCCAGGGTACTAGAGCTTCAGCTTCAGCATCAGTCCTTCCAGTGAATATTCAGGGTGGATTTCCTTTAGGACTGACTGGTTTGATCTCCTTGCGGCCCAAGAGACTCTCAAGAGTCTTCTCCAGCACCTCAGTCCGAAAGCATGAATTCTTTGGCACTCAGCCTTCTTTAGGGTCCAACTCTCGCATCCATACCTGACTACCAGAAAAACCATAGCTTTGATTATACGGATCTTTTGTGGGCAACGTGATGTGGTAAAGTAGGAACTGTGGTTAAGTAGTTTATTAGAATATTTCCTAGAATTAAAAGTGACTTTATCGAAGATTTTATAATAGCATAGGAAAATGCCGTCAGTTTCAGTGAATAAGAAAGAATGCTAAATACCTAATTTATATAGACTTACCAAAAATTTTTATGAATATAGGAATATGTTAATTAGAAGGAAGTGTTAGTGGTGATAACATGGCGGTATTTTTTTTTTAATCTTTATCTTCACTTTACAAATTTCCAGCAATGAGCATATTTTATATCTATAGTGAAAACATAGTATCATTTTTGTCACAAAACCAAATTCTAAGTGATACCTCTAATTTTTTGTTGAATTAAAAGCATTATCAAGATAGATCTTTTCTGTTTTGGAAATTAAATAGTTTCTTGTAACAACCAATAAAACATACGAATTGAATTTTTTTGGGGGGACATTCAGAAACACGAAACTTATTGATTCTTTTAGTTTATTGCTTATTGTTTTATTGGAATTTCTATAAAAAATGCTTTCTTTAAGAAAAAGTAAAAGCTGTTTGCATCCATTGACATTTTTTTAAATTTATTTTTTAATTGGAGTATAATTATAATTGCTTTATAATGTTGTGTTGGCTGACTCATGTTGTTTTATAGCAGGAGCTAACAGAACATTGAATTTGATTTTTATAGATCTATTCCAGATTTGTTTTTCTCCCTAGGTCTCATGTACAGGCTGTCCTAGATTTCCATGGAATATTTTGAATTTTTATAAAAGTATCCTACGTTAAGAATGCTAACTTCAGAAATACCATTTTAAAAAGCTGCTTAATAGTTAAGTCACTAACGCTTCACTTTGAGAAAACTGAAGATATATTGTTTCAAAATGATGTGGGTCCTGTGTGTCTCCCATTCCTGTCTAATCTAGGCATTGTTAAAAACATTTTTGACCATTATAGCTCTTTTTTTGTGAAAGAATTTCTCCAGAGCTTTTCAAATTATCTTTCGATATAAACAGATAATCTAATTTCACACACTTCAGAAAGTAGTTTTAACTCCTTTTTTTGTCCCTTTTTAGTTAATAACTGGTTAACTGTAGTAGACAATTTAGAAAAGCTTCTGTGTAATTTTTTTCCCCTGAAGATTAAGATGTGATGAAACAAATCACCTGTGGCATTCTTTGTAGGAAGAAAATGCTTTTTTGGTGATTTTTTTAAAAGGTACTAATTTAAACGTCAAAGCAAGTTCTGTTAAGATTTTGCCTTTGTTCCAAGGTTGTAATGTCTCTTACCACTTTATTTACTTGGTTTGGATGGGTTTCAACAGGATTTGGTCTAATGTAATTCTCTATATTTTTATGAAGGAGGAATTGAAGCATTTCACGATCTCTTGAACTCTCCCTCCTAGGAACTCCTAGTACTTATTATTTCTGTGTTTTTATCATGTGTTCTTATTAACCTTTTGAATTATTCAACTTTTTATTTGTCTGGATTGTGTTTTTAAAATACCATAAACTTGGTGATGCAGATATGTGTGGGCCATGGGGAATGATAGGTAATGAACTTTAGAGTGGGTAAATCTGACTTATCACTTACTGGCTATGGGACTTTGGGTAATTATTCTTTGGGCCTTAGCGCTCTTATCTCTAAAGTGAATGGAACAACCTCTAGCTTGTGGGGTTACTGAGAGGATTTGAGATAAGGTATAATGTTCCTGGCATATAATAGCTGTTCAATAAATGATTAGTTATTAGGTGATCAGTAACAATTGAGTGAATGATTGTATATCAGTCTGCTTGGGCTATAACAAAACACCATAGACTGGTTGCTTAAGCATCAAAAATTTATTTTTTCATAGTTCTGGAGGCTCACAAGTTGAAGATCAAGTTCCCTGCCAGTTCAGTTCCTTTTCCTGGCTTACATGTGGCTCTACATGGTTAAGGCTGGGGGTAGAGAGAGAGAGAAAGGGAAGAAGCAAGCTCTTTGGTGTCCCTTATATGAGCACTAATTCCATTGTAAGGAACCTTCATGACCTCATTTAACATAATTACTTCTCAGAGGCCCCATTTCCAAACACCATCACACGAGGTGGCAGGAGGTTAGGGCTTTTAACATAAAAATTTTATCTTGGAGAAGGCAATAGCGACCCACTCGTACTCTTGCCTGGAAAATCCCATGGACGGAGGAGCCTGGTAGGCTGCAGTCCATGGGGTTGCTAAGAGTCGGACACAACTGGCTACTTTACTTTCACTTTTCACTTTCATGCATTGGAGACAGAAATGGCAACCCACTCCAGTGTTCTTGCCTGGAGAATCCCAGGGATAGGGGAGCCTGGTGGGCTGCTGTCTCTGGGGTCGCACAGAGTCGGACACGACTGATGCAACTTAGCAGCAGCATACTCATTTTGGAGAGACATGATTCATAACAGACTTCTTAAGGGAAATTTGGATTACTGAAATAGCCATTAAACACCTACAAAATTTTAAACACAGTCAAAACATGAAATTAAAAGATGCTTGCTCCTTGGAAGAGACACTGTGAGCAACCTCGACAGCATATTAAAAAGCAGAGATGTTCCTTTGCCAGCAAAGGTCCATATAGTCAAAGCTATGGTTTTTCCAGTAGTCACATATGGATGTGAGACTTGGACTATAATAAAGAAAGCAGAACACAGAAGAATTGATGCTTTTGAACTGTGGTGTTGGAGAAGACTCTTGAGAGTCTCTTGGACTGTGAGGAGATCCAACCAGTCCATCCTAAAGGAGATCAGTCCTGAGTGTTCTTTGAAAGGACTGATGTTGAAGCTGAAACTCCAATACTTTGGCCATCTGATGCGAAGAACTGACTCATTGGAAAAGACCCTGATGCTGGGAAAGATTGAAGGCAGGAGGAGAAGGGGATGACAGAGAATGAGATGGTTGGATGGCATCACCGACTCAATGGACATGAGTTTGAATAAACTCCGGAGTTGATGGTGGACAGGGAGGCCTGGCGTGCAGTCCATGGGGTCGCAAAGAGTTGGACATGACTGAGCAACTGAACTGAACTGAAAACTTAGAAAAGAAAATCACTTATAATTGCATTGTCCAGTATTAACGTTTTTAGAGTATATCAGGTCAGACTGTTTGTGTTCACATATAAAAATTTATTATTTTTGTGTGATAGATACAGAATTTAAGTTTGGGAAGATGAAAAAGTTCAGGAGATGGATTGTAATGATGGTTGCACAATAATGTGACTGTATCTAATGTCACCGAACTGTACATTTGAAAATAGTTAAAATGGTAAGTTTTATGTTATGCATATGTAACTGCAATAAAAAAACATTTACTGTTTGCAAAAATAAGCTCATACTCAATATCTTTTTTTAAAGTCTACTTTTTATGCTCAACAATGAAAAAAGAACACCTTTCCACATAAGTAAATATATTTTTGTACTGTGATTTTTGTGGCTGAATATTTATTTTATCCTTTGGATGTACCACCTTTTATTGAGGGCAGTGTTAAAGCAAATAAAAAGGAGTGTTAGCCCTTTCCTTTTTAAGTGGATTCACAGAGAACTTTGTGATGCATGGCAGAGGACTTGGGGAAATAACCAGATGGTGGAAACTGAAAACCCCCCTGGGTCCTTAAACTGTGTCTGCCTTGTTCAAATGACTCTCTAAATAAACTGCTTTACTGTTCTGATGTCAACATGGCAGCTTTGCTTTCTTTTTTTTCCAAATATAATTTTTTTTATTTGTCTAAAAGGATGTTTATGCCAGACTAGTGGTTTTCTTGGATTTCTGCCTTTACTACGTTAATGTCATATTAGAGGAATCGGGGCAAAAGAGAAGCAATAGATGGAGAATATTGGACCCTGAGAATTGGTTCCTTCACACAAGGATCAGATGCCATGATGGTAGGCATGTCTGAAATTTCAGCATTGGTAAGCCACTCTTAGGAGGCTTCCTCTTGACTTAAGGTCTGGCTCTCCCCTAAGATGCTGTTTTTTTTTTTTTTTTTTAATAGCTCTTCTGAAAGGATGTTCCTCATTTTCCCACACTTTCTCTGTCACAGGGTCCTTGTCTTCCTAGGCTACCCCTACCTCTTTTAGAGGTTTCTTCACCTGCTGTAAAATACTCTGCTTCTTTTCATTTATTTATTTTTGACTGAGCTGGCTCTTTGTTGCTGCACGCAGCTTTTCTCTAGCTGCAGGATGTGGGCTTCTCTTTGCAGTGGCTTCTCTTATTGCAGAGCAGGGCTCTCGGGCACGCGGGGCTTCAGCAGTTGTGGTGCACAGACCTAGTTGTCCCGCGGCATGTGGAAGCTTCCCGGACCAGGGATAGAACCTGCATCCCCTGCATTGGCAGGTGGATTCTTATCCACTGGACCACTAGGGAAGTCCAGTACTCTGCCTCTTTGAGGATGCCATTGCTACTCAACTAAGCTCGCTGGTATTTCTTTTCTGTGCCATAATTTCCTTATCTTTCCAGCTTATACACCAAATCTTCAGCCTTTCAGGGACTTGCTATTATATGGCACATGTTCTTCACTCCCTTTTCTCTTCACTTTAGATTCCATGGACCATAACTCTTAACTTATCTCTTGTCAGCTGACTGAACTCCAGTGCCCCATTATCAGTCATGTCTGCTTGGTGTTTTCACAACTGTGGTTGACTCTGAGCTTTTTCTGCAATTGCTCCCAAGCTGCTAAATTCAGTGGGAGAAAAGTATAGTGTGAGGCAGATGTCTCCATGAATACATGGCCCTCTCCTTGTCTGTGCTCTCAGCATTAGTGAGAAGTCTTGTGTCGTTCCCTAAATAACCCTCTCCTGCATTCTCTATGGCAGTGTGTTTCACCTGGGGCTTTTCCTGACAGTCTTAGCTTGCATCCCCCTGAGCACCTCATATAAAGCAGTTCTCTGTAAGCTCTCTTGGCCCTGGAATCCTGATTAATTTCCTCCAGGAGCATATCACAATGTGAAATTCTCTTGTTTGCTGGTTTATTTTATGTGTTCCCCTGCATAACCTTGAGGATCATATGAGCTGATAACTTGGTTTTGTTGTACTACTATATTCCCTGTGCCTAGAATAGTACCCAGGGCCTTTCGTTGAGTGAATGGGTGACAGTTTCAGTTATTTTCTACTCTTTAATCCTGTCTTCATTCTCAGCAAATGACTACTTCCAAGTCAATAGGAAAGATGTATGTGTGTGCTCAGTCGTGTCTGACTCTTTCGTGACCTCATGGACTATAACCTGCCAGGTTCCTCTGTCCATGGAATTTTCTAGGCAAGAATACAGGAGCAGGTTGTCATTTCTATGCCAGGGGATCTTCCTGACCCAGGAATCGGACCTTTGTCTCTTGTGTCTCCTGTATTGGCAGGCAGATTCTTTACCATTGTGCCATCTGGGAAGCCCCAGTAGGAAAGACAGATATCTTCAAATGGAAAACCCGTTCCTCATTTGCCATTAAAAGTAAAACTTTCTACATGTTTTATTTTTTTTCTTCCTCTGTCCTGTTATGAAAAAAAGGTGTTCCTCATTTCCTAAAGCCTGGGGCCCATCCTTTTTCACCTAACAGGTATCTTGATTTTTCTCTAATACTGTGTATGGTATGGTGATTTGAATGTGGACTTTGTAATCAGATATATGGACTCAAATTTGAGGTCTGTTGCTATGAAATTTTGGGAAAACTATCTAACATCTCTCAGCCTCAGTTTCTGTGTGCTTAGTTGGAGATAGTAATATCTATATCATAGAGTTGTGAAGCTGGAAAGATTTCATATTTTTAAAGTGCTAATAAGTTTTGTGGTTGGGACAAAGCAAGCACTCAGAAGAAAGGTTTTTGTTATATTATTATTGCTTCCCTTTCTATGGCCTCCTAATTTTATTAAGCTCATCTTTAAAAATTGTCCTATTTCAACTACATATTTAACACCCTATTTTTCGTTTACCCATCACACCTCTTCTCCAGTTTTTACCTTCCTCCTCTTTTTAGAACCCACTCCGATCTGGCTTCCCAAACATTTCACATTTTATTCCCAATCCTAATCCTAATCTTGTTACTTTCCCATTCGTCTCTCTCCAAGCCTGTCCACCTCAAGTGATTTCATCTCCCAGTGTTCCAAATCAGAAGCCTGGAAGGTAGGCTTGTCCTCTCCTTCTTCCTTCCCTACATTGCATCACCAAGTAGAATTCTGATAATTCTACCTCCTAAATATTTGTTCAATTTTCCCTCATCTCTTTTTCCTTTGCTGCTGCCATTCCAGCCCAAGATCTATCATCTCTCACAGGATTGTGATCATAGCTTCCTGTCATACACTCCTGTACCGCGCTGTTCCATACTCCACACTGTAGACAGAGCAGTCTTCTAAAACATGCAAGCCAATAACATTATTCCCTTTTTAAACATTCCAGTGACTTCTTATAGTTCTTAAGGCAGAGCCCTTCTTGATTAGATCTCACTTACCTCTTCAGCTTTACCTTGTACCATGGTTCCCCATGTCCATGCCTTAGCCCTCTATTGAGCTGAATCTCTTTCTCGTTTGTTCAGCTCTTTCGCATACTGTTCTACTGCCTCTTTCATTGTTCCTCTTTCCTGCTCAGCCTTCTGTTCTCAACCTAAATTTTACTTCCTCAGATAGGCCTTCCTGCAGTTTGGTGCCCTGTGGTCTGTCCCATATCATTGTATCCACATGGTGTTTGTCACATGGGATAGGTCCTTGTCTTTTCTCTAGATCTCTGATGGCAGGAGGCATGTGATTTTTTCTCATCAGTGTATTCCCTTGTGGAGTACCTGGTCTATATAGTTGACACTCAGCAAAGTTTTATTAAACATGGTTATTAAATGATAATTCAGTAAGGAGAAAAACCATCCTGTTTTACATTTGGTAGGGTTTAGAGCTACATATGGTATTCCTGAATTTA
This sequence comes from Ovis canadensis, assembly GCF_042477335.2. Lineage (NCBI taxonomy): Eukaryota > Metazoa > Chordata > Mammalia > Artiodactyla > Bovidae > Ovis > Ovis canadensis. Next base: position 90,215,076 of record NC_091251.1, read on the forward strand.
GCTTTGAATATATCTTTAAACATAAGTAAATGTGGAAAATAATAAGACTGCTTTTCAACACATGTTCTTATTTTTCTATCTTCACACATTCCCTTATTTTAAAATCTTTTAATGTTTGTTTTTATTCTGTACTATAAACACAGATTCCCCCATGTGGATGCTTTTGAGCGTGAAATGCCACTTAACATCAGCACGTCTGCTGACTTTCATTCAGCTCTATGTGCATGACATTTCCATAGACAATCTTGTGAAGTTTTTCTGTTAGACCTTGAGTCTAAATCATGTAGTCTTCTAATGGTGCGTTTGAAAAATGGTGAAGCCTACTGAACTGTCTTGTTCTCCAGCACACTAAATAGAAAGCACTAGAAGGACAGAGAGCTGTGACTTAGACTTTTTGGCTCTTCATGGCCGCTTCACAGGCTCTTGATGGATTAATGATCCTTTCCTTCTCGGTCAGCCGAGAAGGGTCTAAGTAGGTTATGGAGCTGAATCATCCCTGACAGGCAAAAGTAAATGCTCTGGAAAGACATGGGAACTGGCTTAGATGCATTTTCTTCAAGGGTATTGATGAAGACTTCATTATGGAAGGTAGCTGATACTGATTGTGTTTTTACTGTTCTTAAGAAAGAAGTCCTTTTTTTTCTTTCTTTTTTAAAAATCTGAGCTATAAGGAGATCACTGTATGTTAGTTTCCCTTGCCTTACTAATATGACTACCAGTTGTTTGACTATTTGTTTGATAATGTGGTTTGTGGCAGCTTTTATTCGTTTTTTAGTGCATCTTGGATTAAAAGTGTAAATAGGAAAATTTTACAGGGAAATATTTGTAATCTTGTATTTACTGGGCTTTTCATAGGATTTGTCAGAACTCTTTTTCCCCGAACAGATTAGACTTTTATTTTTAAATCAGTCATGATTATTTGCTTTCTTAAGTCTATAACAAGAATGTAAGATTATTATATTTATATAACCCCATTTGATACAAAATTATCATCAGCTAGAGTTAATTTAATGGATATCCCTTGTGCACAGTTTCAGGCAGACTTGGATAGCACTTTTAGCAAGAAAGGTAAATCACTTGTTGAAAATCCTCAGAGGAAGGTCAGTCTAGTTAGTTACGAAAAGTCCTTTAGGGAGAAAGAGTAAGCTGTTTCAATTATTTATTTATTTTTGATGTCAGGAAAAACTGAGAAAGCAGTAGCTAGAGGGATCTATGGTTAAAGAGGTTCTTTTGTTTGTTTTTGAATTTTTATTGGGGTATAGTTGATGTACAGTGTTGTGTTAATTTCAGGTGTGCAGCAGAGTCAGTTAGCTATACATATACATATATCCGTTTTGTTTTGTTTTTAGATTCTTTTCCCATATAGGTCATTACAGAGTATTGAGTAGAGTTCCCTGTGCAGTACACTAGGTCCTTAATAGTTAGCTGTTCATTTTTTTTTTTTCCTTCAAATTTTACTCTGGCAATTGTCTATACCCAGGGAGCCTGGAGGGCTCCTCTGAAGAATTTGGGATTCCTAATGTTGCCAATTAAGTAAATTCATCCTATGTGCCTTGGATTTCAAGCAGAAGCAGGAAGAGAATCTGATGAAGGAATTAACTTTGTGTCTCCAATGTTAAATATATTCTAAATCCATTTTGGGGATAGGTCTGTTTCCTGGTTGCAATATGATCTCTGGTTCTTTTAGACTCTGATAATTTAATTTACTCAGTTCTTCTACTATAAGTAAAACTGTCAAGAGCTTGTATTCATGGATTTCATCATTTTATCTCTTATTTCCGGGGTCTTTTTTTCCTTTTATCCTAAAAAAAAATAACTTAAGGTGTTTGTCTTAGGAAGGCTGGCAGGATGTCAGTTTTAATGTGTTCATAAAATGAGCTGTTTTTGTTTTATGTACATGCTCAGATACTCTGTGTAAACATCAACTAATTTAAGGAAAATTAATTCAAGTGTTTTAATAAGTGAATAATTACTTTCTCACAGATTAACACATTCTGAGTTACATTCTTGGGTGAGATATGAAAATAAGAATATACAACGTTAATCTCCTCTTGTTGAGTACTCATATGAAAGGAAAGTTTATCTCAGGACTACTTCCGCACTCCGAGAGGTGGACCGAGCTGCTGTTTATCCTATGGGAGAAGTATATCCAGGGTTAGATGGGGAACAGCAACCCGAAGATCCCCCTTCTCTGATTCCTTCTGCTTAATCATCGTAGGACAGGCCGGGGCGGCAGGAGCTGCCACGGATATTCTGGATGCTAAGAGGGCCATGCCTTCCTCTGGTAGTGTAAAAAATACTGTTTCTCCCCGCTGATAGAAGGCCCCAGGGCATAATGAAAGGAACACAGACATTTGGAAGCAAGATGGACTTGGGCTCTAGTCCCTCTTCTGTGATTTACTTGCTGCTTAGTCTTAAGCAACCTGCACTTTCTGATGCTCAGAGAGATTAAATGAGTTTAAGACTGAGAGTGAGAAAAAAATATGACATCTTATGTTTATGACCTGGTTCACCTGAGGGAGCCAAGCCTCCTGTTTCAGGACATAAAAAGGTAGATGCAATCTTCAAAGACCTATTAACTATTCTTGCCCTGTTGTTACTGACCATGGTACCAACTTATTAATGACATAGACTAGATTCGCAACAAAACCTAATACCACATTTTGGCATCTTTCGAATACAAAGAAAATATCAGAATTAGTTAATGCTAATAAAAGTTAAACGTGATCTACCACTATATCCTAGAAGATTGTAATGATTAAAGATTGGTTATATAGTAGATTTCAAACCCTAAGGTTTGAGATTCAGTTCCATTTCAGTTCAGTCGCTCAGTCATGTCCATCTGTTTGCAATCCCAAGGACTGCAGCACTCCAGGCCTCCCTGTCCATCACCACCTCCTGGAGTTTACTCAAATTCATGTCCATTGAGTTGGTGATGCCATCCAACTATCTCATCCTCTGTCGTCCCCTTTTCCTCCCACCTTTAATCTTTCCCAGCATCAGGGTCTTTTCAAATGAATCAATTCTTCGCATGAGGTAGCCAAAGTATTGGAGTTTCAGCTTCAGCATCAGTCCTTCCAAAGAACACTCAAGACTGATCTCCTTTAGGATGGACTGGTTGGATCTCCTCACAGTCCAAGGGACTCTCAAGAGTCTTCTCCAACACCACAGTTCAAAAGCATCAATTCTTCAGTGCTCAGTAAGGTTTAAGATTTTGGTCAGTCTTAACAAACACAGTTTATGTTAAGATGCAGAATTTTTGTGAAGATTGTTCATATACTCAGTCATTCACTTTTTTATTCTATATGATTTTACTTCATATTATAAATTTTCAAATGCTGCTCTCTTGTCATATATTAGTAAGTATCTGGCATTTGAAATGTGTGGCCATTGTGAATGGAACTTATAAGGGAAAAAAGAAGCAAACTGTTGCCATCACTGTATGCCCAATAGTTAAAAAATAGAAATTATATGTATTAGACACATGAAAGAATTTAGAGAGAAGATTCAACTGAAACCATTGTGCCCCAGAACCCTAATAACTTAAATGCAAATACTGGCATATATCCAGAAAGTAAGATTCAATTAAGTACAGTTGTTTCATCTTAAAATTATCTTTCCATCAAGAAATTTTGGCAGCTGTATTGATGACTTCTCAAGAGAGGGGCAGATGGGACTATAAAGATGCCTGAAATCTTCTTTTCCCACTGACTTCCTAATTCTTCATTTTTCTTTTCTTTCTTTCTTTCTTTTTTTTTTCTTTTACTATCAGGAGGAACCAGGCCGTAGAAATCAAGTGCTCTGACTTGCCCTCTGCTTTTCCAATCATAAGTTTAGTTACTCTAGCTGTCTCTTATCTGTTCAGATGTTATAATTTGTAGTGATGGTGTAAGTGGATGTAATGGAAGTGGAAATTGGATAGGATCTAGATGGCAGATTATGGGCTTAGTTTCAAAGACCATTTTTACCTGGAGAATAAATAAGAAGAGTTAATAAGCATTTTCTAGTGATTGGTGGTTTATCTGTTCCTTGTGTTCCACCTTGACTTAGCACTGGTCTCTCGGGAACTTCTAAAACCTCTCTTGCCTATGTCAGAATTCCTTTTTTTTCCTGAAGAGATCAAAGCTTTTATGGACATTATTTATTGTAGTCTCACGATATCCTAGGGAGCTAAGTAGAGTTTGCGTGGCTCCATTTTTATTTTTAAAGTCGAGTGACGAACAGATAAATCTCTTGACCAAGGTTACAAAATGAGGCTGTGGGAGAGGCAGAAATAGACTCCTTCGTCAGAGACATCTCTTAATTCTGGCCCTTGTGTCTAAGGTGCAGTAGATTGTTTGGCCTTTCTCTAAACAGGCCGTTGACACTTAGAGTGTGTGGAAAGTATGTGCTTCCGTCAACGAGTTTTGCTGTTTAGCTATTCTTTGCCTGTTAAAGTAATGACTAGGGGACTAAAGAAAACAGAAAGGACGTCCAAGCCTTATTTCAGCCTCTGCCTTTCGTTCATGTGAGCTTTGAACAGAGAGTGCTTTTATTTCCTTAGGATTACTTTTCTGTCTTTATATTCAGCTTGGAAAGGATTTTTCTTCAGGGCACTGCTGATATTGAGAACTTTTAAGGGAAATTAATATTATTATTTTTTTTTAAATAAAAGCTTTGTATGTGAAAATTAGACTTTTGAAATAATATGTATACCAATACTAGACTACATTGAAAGAGAGGATTTGGGGAGATAACTGCAAATTTTTACGTTTTCAAATGTAGGTTTAGTGCCCACCCCCTTTTTTCTCTTTTTTCCCCTGAAAGTCATCGCCAAATGGATTATATTTTAAAATTACCATAATTCAGCAATTTATATTACTATACATTAAAGTTTTGAAAAATGAAATAGTGTACTTGATAATAAATATTTTGTTAAAATAAATTTTCAACTGTTTTCATTTGAATATTTATCACTCAATGGTTATTAAATTTATGACTTTGCTTTACTCACTCCACTCTTCTCTTTTAGTATCCATAATGCTTACTTGGAATTTTAAGCACAAGACAGGAAGGAATAGTTTTTCTTCTTTCCTTTTCTTTAAGGTCTGTTTCTCAAATTAGCCTGCATGCCTGAACCTGTGTTACAATTCAGAAGGAACAGTGGAGTGCATACAGTCTTTTTGTTAAGCCGGGTTAGCACCACTATCCTCCTGATGTCTTAAACATTGCAATTTTTGTAAACTTTTCCATGTGCCTCCAGCATCTCCAATTTGTGAGCGAGTCTTACTATATTTATCCCTATTGTATACGTCCACATGTTTGTTTTGCAGTGTAATAACTCTTGACAGTTATAAATTTTTCCATATGTTCCATCCTGTAGAGATAAACAATATGTGTGCTGTATGTTTCCCTCAGCTTTGAAGACTTACTTTTGAAATAAACAAACCCAGAGGACACTATGCTTGGTTTTGGAAAGTCATTTACACGAGCATACTTTCCATGAAAGGGAAGGTAGTGAATTTTCACCCTTTTAATGTGAAACTGGTTAATTGAATTTTTCTAAAGGACTGAGAGCTACTTAACTGCTTTCAGTTTTTCAGAGATTTACCAGGCAATGCAGACTTATTTTTGAAAGTCTTTAAAAGTGCCAGTTAAATCATAAATGACCATTTCACGAAGTTCTCTTAGTCTCTCACTGGTTTACTTTGGCTGTAGGGATTAGTGAAATAGCTTTGGATTTCCTTATAATTTTCGCTTTTATCTTTACAGATTGAAAAGTTGGTATTGGCATGTAATGATGGCATCTGAAGCATTTATATTGTGGCTGCTTTTTTTTTTTGTCTGTAGAAAGAATCATTATGATTCCCTTATAAGCAGCTATTTCTTTTTCTTTGGATTCTCCTAGGAGATCAAGTCTTTCTGACCAGTTTTAATATGTGAAAATTTATGCAACTATCGTTATTCTTAGCTAGATGCGTGTGTGTGTGCTCATTCATGTCTGATTCTTTGCAACCCTGTGGGCGGTAGCCCTTGGGGCTCCTCTGTCCGTGGGATTCTCCAGGCAAGAATACTGGAGTAGGTTGCCATTTTCTTCTCCAGGAGATCTTCCCATCCCAGGGATCGAACCCATGTCTCCTCCATTGCCAGGTGGGTTCTTTACCACTAGTGTCACCCGGGAAGCCTTGATGTTCTTTTTTACCCCAACAGATATCTTCTGCCTACATTTCTTTCCCCCAGAAATGCAAAGGTGCTTTTATAAGCTGATTTGCTAAAGCCTTTGGTATATAAATGTTTCCTACATTTTCTATTGCTAACTGCAAGATTGACTACATAAAAGATACAAATTGTATCTGTATTGCAATTTTTATTTATTTATTTATTTGTTGTTATCTCTTTAACATACAAAATTTATCATCATTCTCCAAGTGATTTTTAACTTAGAAAACTGAAAAGTGATTTGTAAATCTGGCAGTATAAGCAACAATGTGTGGGATGTGGTTTAAGGCTAGTGACGTGCTACAGTGAGCCCCCACCAGCTCCTAAAAACCAATTATTAAATTTTCAGAAAATTTCTGAGCTTGTTAACATTAAAAATTAAACTATGTAAACTTTTAATTAAAATAAATTATATTAAAACCAAAAAGATTAGTACTCAAAAGTCATCACATCATAATTATTTTTTACTGCATTTTACTGTTATCAATGCTCTTGAAATTATTTGTGCCTATTTTATCTATATTGGAAATACTATATACTAGTGAATACTTCTGGACACCTCTTCCAACTCTCTGTTCACTGATGTCTTGTTGGTAACTTGAAATCAGAGAAGTAGTAACACCATGGAAATTGGCTAACACAACAAATTAGGACTTGATTTATTGTTTTGTTAATTGTCTACACTTATGAAAGTGATGAAGTATCAATAATGAAGACTGAACTTGGAAGTATGTCATGTCTATAGCTACTAGTAGATTGGTGCAAATGTAACTGAGGTTTCAGACTGTGAATTTTAAATCATTATAACTAGGTTCAAATACATCTTTATTAATCGAAGTAGGAACCATTACAGTTGACACATTTTTGCCAACAAGAAGTGTTTGTTTATTACTATAGCCTAAAAGTCTGGGCTTCAAGATTTGATGAACTCTTTGAAAGCATTTTCTGCCTCCTGATGGTTGTGGAAGTGTCTTCCCCACAAAAAGTTGTCGAGATCCTTGAAGAAGTGGTAGTTAGTTAGCAAGAGGTCAGGTGAATATGGTATGTGTGAAGTCACTTAAGTTGTCTGACTCTTTGTGACCCTATGGACTGTAGCCTTCCAGGCTCCTCTGTCCATAGAATTCTCCAGGCAAGAATACTGGAATGAGTTGCTATGTCCTTCTCCAGGGGATCTTCCCCAGCCAGGGATCAAACCTGCAACTCTAACATCTCTTGTATCTACTTCTCATGTAGTTGTGAGAGGATCAGTTATGATGATCCTCTCAACTGGTCTTTGTCAACTTCCAATGACTGGCCCCTATGCTCCCCATCTTCAAGGCTCTCATCTCCGTTGCAAAACTTCTTGAACCACCACTGCTCTGTATGTTTGTTAGCAGTTCCTGGGTCAAATGCTTTCTTGATGTTGTGAGTTGTCTCCGCTGTTTTACAACGCACCTTGAACTCGAATAAGAAAATCACTTGAATTTGCTTTTTGTCTAACATCATTTCCCTAGTCTAAAATAAATATAAAATAAATAGCAAGTAATAAGTCATTAGCAAAAAACCATAAAATGAGAAATGTGCATTAAAATGATGTATAAATAACCACATTTATTTAAGAATGTATTTCAGAATCAAATGGCAAAGTTCAACAATGCAAAACTGGAATTACTTTTGCACCAACCTAATATGAATAACACAAAAAAACTTGAGAAAATATTTTTCCAGTATTTGAAACTGTTATCTGATTCAGCAAAGAAGTGGTTCACATCATGGAAAACTGAATGAGTGAAATTCTGACATACGTCTGTGTTCATGTTCCTTTTTCTCATTAACTTGAACAAAATCATCAACCAACTAAGCAGAATTGTAAGAATAATATATTGCTCCAAGTGTACCAGACATTTGATGCTAAATACATCAAGAAGCCTTTTATAGTTCTCTTCTGAAAAACCATGCTACTCACAAACATGCTGCCTCTCTTCCAACTCATACATGACTTTAGATTTCCTCTCTTTGCTCTAAAGGCTATTGTTAAACGGTATGACAAATTCATTTATTCAGTCATCTGCATCCATTCCTTTGACCACAAATTACCTTGGAGTAGTGTTAGAAAAAGTTTGCTGGAAAAGAGAAACAGTTTAATACTGGATTTATAAAACCGTAGCTTTCCTTTCTTGGAGGCATAATTCTGTTATTTAGCCCGCTGTTGAGAGGTAGTTTAGATTGGCAGTTTACATATCAAAGGAGAAAATAGCTTTATTCAACAGAATTTGTTTTCCTAAGCTTTATGGATAGTCTGATGATCCATGATAGTGTATGCAATTCATACAAATAAATGTGGGTAAGAATATCATATAGTTAAAGTTCAGTTTCTCAGCCTTGAGTGACCAGAAGGTTTTGAAATACATTTGGAACTCTTATCACACACTTGCTCCTTATGATGGGATAATCTAGTCAAGCCCTTGCCTTCCTGTTTTAATTGATGTTTCAACTTTAGTCATTTGAATATCACCCTCATCATTTTTGTCATATCCACTTACCTCTTATACCTTTATTTACTTATTAATTTTTAAATTGACTTTTCCCTTATAACATAGCTTTATTCTAGGTGACAATACCCATGAAATCTCGAGTTTAATGTAATCATCTTGCGTTTAAGTTATTTTTTCTAATACCCATTAAAATATTGCCTAAAAATTAAAAATTTTTAAGTTTGTCCTTGTACCACCAATGGTATGTGTACCACATTTTGGGAAATGATGTACCAGTGGATGGTAATAACTAGACATTAGGCCAAATAGCCTTGTTTATTCTTCATGTCAACTTTATGAGGTAGGCATTGCTATCTCTGTTTAATAGGTGAAGAAACTGAGAAATTAGATTTGTTAACTAACTTGTCCAGAGTCATTAGTTGAGTCAAAATTTACCTAACAAAGATCCACACTAACCCCTGAGACTCACAGCTTGATTTCTAGACCAGCAGTATCCAGCATCACCTGGGAGCTTCTTGGAAATGCAAAAGCTCTGGCCTCACTCCAGACCTAATTAATTAGAATCTGAAGTTTAACAAGATTCCCGGGTGATTCTGATGGACAGGGTGTGAGAAGCCTTGATCCAGACTCCTATGGTGTCTGCCACAGGAGAAAAAGAAAAGATGGATGCCTCGACTGGTCTCTTTTACTCTCTCAGTAAAAGAGACCATAATGCCCTGCTGCTCTGAGATATAGCTATTTCTGAGAAACATCCATTGGTTATGGATGAAAAGGTAGGAAATAATGTTGTCAATCACTTTGGTTATTTTTCTCTCTGGAAGTCATCTTTTGTTTGCTTCCCTTTTTTCCTTAATTGAGGTATAATGCTAGGTTGAAAGGTCAACATTTTTTCTCTCTTCTCTCCTAGTTTTCTTCCCCAGCATCCGCAGATCAACTTCTTGCCCTCTGAAATGGCCTAATCTTTTTCTCTTGCCTGCCCCAAACCTACCTAGGCCCTGAGAACTGTCTGCACAGCTAAGACTAATTTTCAGTTATTCTTGGGTGGTTATAATAGTATGTATACTGTCCTGACTCCTGGCTTCTTTCCTTCTGCTTGCTGCTGTCTGCAACTCAGCTATTTTACCGCTTGCTTTTATTTTCTCTAAGCCATGCTTACCTCTGCGCTCATGGGGCCTCTGTTTCCATTCTGCTCTGCATCTCACTCTTGCAGTTGTTCTTACAATTGGAAGTTTTACTATAAGCAGCAGCCTCAGGAGACCCTATTAAGACAATCTCTTGGAAGTGGTCAGAGTGTTGGGAATTTGATGGTTGGTTCTGGGAATATCAAGAATGGCTGTGACTGATGAACATAACTAGCTATAAATTTTGAAGTATTTCCGTGCGTCATCAGCATTTCATCAGCTTATTGTCTTTGTGTTTTTTTCATAGAATTTCCTTGTGAATCCTATGCCTGGAGGAATCTGCAGGGTTTCTAGACACCACACCCAGTTTGTACAGTTACAGGCCTTCTGTCTTGGTATTAATGTAGTTGTTTATTCAGTCTCCAAGATGACTAGTTATTTGAGATGAGTAGAAGTTGGATTTATTAATGAGATCAGACCTTGCCTTCTTGTTCACTACTGGCCAGGTACAGGTCATAATAGTATTTCATTTTCTTAACTTTGAATAGTGTTAAAAGGGAGTTGACTCATTTGAATTATAAGAAGTACTGAAAGAAAACTATACTATTCATTATATATTGTAAAGTGAGAAACAAAGAAGGATGGTTGTTTCTTACCATAGTAATTTCAGGCTCTGAAAGATTTGTTTATCAGCCAACTGTAGACACACCTATCCGAACCCAGATTTTTTTAATGACCTTCAGCTTTGTAGTCATTTAGACTTGAGTCTTTTTTCCCCCCTCTTTTCTCCTTTCTGCCACATTTTTTGGGTACACACCCTTCTTCCCTCCCCTTTGTCATTTTCTTGTTTCCTTGAGAAAAGGAGAGTCCCTCTTAGAGTGTAAACAGTTCTTTGTGAAGTGTGACTTATTTATGCTTCAGGGGTTGTCAGTGTATACACAATAGAGAAGGTGATGGAGGCTCCCAGGCATGCCAAGTCAGCACTTTGCGCAAGTGAAGGCCAAAGAGCATGTTAAGCAGGCTGAAAAAATTTTAACAAGTCAGAACATTTTACAATTTCCATATTTATCAAACATGTCAGGGGATGGGATCACAAAGCCTTCCAGGGATTAACTGCCTCTAGGACTTGAACTGTTTTATTAAGATGGAGGAAGCCAAGTTCTCAATACCCCATGATTTTCTCTAATAACCACAGGAGTTAGAATGTAGGTGATCCTTGCTGAATGAAAGGTAATCCTCGGGCTAAAATGCTCGTTGAATGGGAGAAAAAAAAATCTCTCAACAGATGAACTGTGTGTGAATCTATCTGACAGAGCTTTGGAGCTTGAAGTTTATTTACCTAGAGCTTCAGTTTTATTAAATCTCTGGTTGGTGGTTCTTGACCTTTGACACTTAAGGGCTTAGAATATGAGGACTAAGTAGATGTCAGAAACATGCAGACATTCTTAAAGAGGGGTGGCCTTTGGGTTTTGGGGTTTGGCAAGGCATCCTAGAGTTATTATTTATTTTCAAATGTTTGGGGTTTGGCAGATCCAAAGATGCATTTTGCCAAGCATTTTCCTTTGAATTTTAGTTCAGGAATATCTTGGGTGAATTTAATTGCTTTATTGGTGATTCATTTGCATTTTACTGATCAGAGTGCTATTTTGGAAAAGATATTTGATGATTGACAAATATTAGGAACTTGACAGTTTTTTTTAGTACCAACACTTTCTTAGATGAGGATAGAAATGGCATTCAGGCTCCAAATATTTTCAGTAAGATTTGGAACTTGGAATCTTTAAGTAGTAGTTTCCAAATTTGTCTATCCCTTTTTCCACAAAAGCAAACCAGACTCTACTTCCCTGGCTTGATCTGCAAACCTTTAGAAAAGTCGCCGAGCTGATCTGCAACATTGGGCCAACTCTTAATTTGAAAATTAATATTAAAAAAAAGATTTTCAACAAGTAGAGAGAGCAACCTTCTTCTGGAGAAATAAGCTGAAATTAAAACAACAACCCAAGAAGACTAAGCATAGGGTAGATTTTGGGTTCTAAAGCCAAATTACCAGGAATGACAAAACCCCTGAGAGAACTAAAGTTATATAAGGTGCCATGAGGTAGCTTTTCCATTACAGTTTGTAGAAAAACTTGTAAAAGAAGGAAGCATGCTGAGACTTTACAAATGAGGACTAAGTCATAACTTTTTAAAGAACAAGAAAGGGACATGGCTAAATATGGCACTGAACTTCTCACTGCCCATTGGGTTACAGCAAAGCGTGATGATAAAAACAAGTTTCTTATTGTCTGTTGCCAGCTTCTTATCTTTTGTAATTGGCTCAGAAACAGCAATGCGAGCAACTTGAATGACTGACTGCACACACTTTCCATGAGAAAACAGCAATGCAAATAATCATCTAGTAGGAGAAAGAAAAGCATTTTAAACAAGTTGACATAGATGTCTTCCATGTCCCGATTATTTTAAAACCAACTGGTAGGAAATTTTGGGAAATTCTAGTTAGGGTAGGAGATGACAGAATGACATAGACTTAGTCATTTGCTTCAAACAGTGGGGCGCAGGAAACTGTGAATGTATCATTGAGCTAGTAGTATTGATGGGTTTCTTCTCTCCCTTAATCCAGACGTTCTTTAAATGACTTAAACTGCCCAAGCAGCAAGACGATCTGTTTTGAATCCTTGACTTTATCCTGGTACTAATTTAACAGATGAGATTATTAGGTGGTCTGTATAGAACCACACTGATGTATGCCTAAAATTTTTTATTTGGACCAACTTTTAAGTAATTGTAAACGTCTTTCAATGTAAGTAAAATTTCATATTTTTCTTCTTAAACTTTGGTCCTGATGACCTTAAAACAGGCAATTTGCCAAAGACAACTTGTTAGTTTTTCTTTCCCTTCTTCTCTCTTCTATTCTTGTTCCTCCTTTTTTCTCTTTCTTACTGGTTATCATCTAATTAGTGGGTGCTTATTAATGACCAATGGAACATGTGACTTTTTGCCCAGCTGCAGTCTGTTCCAGCAGGCAGGATTTGTGTGAAGTTGACAGGAAAGGATGGATCCCACCCATCTGATGCTGTTACCTTTTAGAAAATTGAAATGATTTGTTTCATAATTGAGAACATGTGTTACATTTGGACAGTAGAGAATGTAAGTAAACATTTTAAGGGTAACTCTTGCTCTATGCTTGCTATCTCCCACAGTGCCTTTTATGTAGTAGAGGCTGAACACAAAATTGTTACTGATTTTAATTCTGTTGATTTTTGACTATAAGGGAAGATAAACTCATTTTGTTGTCTTAATATGTTATCCAGGGGTGGTAAACAACATATTCTGCCAAAAACCCACTAACCATAGTAAATAAAAATCAACGAAATTCTTATAAGTAAGAAATAATTTAGTTTTTACAAGTTATGTATTTTTTAAGAGAAGCATAAAATGTTTTGCAATTTGCATTTGAAATTAAGATTAAGAAGCAAAGCATTCTCACAGGTAAGTATGTGAAACAATGAGAAATACCTTACCTCTGCATTTAGTGCTGTTCTACAGTAGGTATTAATTAGCGACCAGAGGACAAGCCAGCATGTAATATGGGATAGGAGAAAAGAAAGCATCTTAGCTCAAGGCTGCTGTAGCAAAATACCAGAGACTGGGGGACTTAAACAACAAGTGTTTATTTCTTATATTTCTGGAGGCTGTGAACTCCAAGATAAGGTACCTGCAAATTCATTTCTTGGTGTGGGCTCTCTTCCTAGCTGTAGACAGTCCCACCCTCATGATTTAATCTAACCTATTTACCTCCCAAAGACCCCATCTCCAAAACCATCACACTGGGGATGAGGGGACTAGGGCTTCAACACATAAATTTTGGGGGAATTCTTTCAGTGCATAATAGAGAGTATGATGTGCAGGCTCTCATAAATGATGGTTTAACTGCTTAAAATAGAAGCCTTATAGATTTGTTCAGGGTTTACAAATATTGGATTTTTAAAATTTAATTATTTTAATTCTTTTCTCAATTCTTCTCAGTTTTTTCTTCTTAGATTTAGTAGCAGCACTACTGGAAACTATGGCTTCCTCCTCAGGAAATTGGAAGAAAAGAGAATCTGTGGAATACTTTGTTCATCTTGTAGCCATTAGGAATATTGCTTCTGAAAAATGTTTAAAGCTGTCTACAAACTGTGGTTTTCAGTATAAAATGGGGTTAATTATTGATACTTCACTACGGTCAGATAGAATTATGTTATGGTCCAATTTAAGCTCATTGGATGAAAGATCCTCCAATATAAGATATAGGATAATTAGGATTTTAGCAATTTTTAAATTCTAACATTTCTTGTGTTTTCAACATATTAAGAGGGCAGTTCACATCATGTATTCACTACAGGAGACTTTTACAATAATGTGTCATATATCTACATAAGTAAGATTTCTATTTATAAGTAAGCTTCTTAAGAGCTCATTTTTGTTTATTTTTCATACATATAAGTAAAAAATTTTTACTGAAGTATAGTTGGTTTACAATGTTGTGTTAGTTTCAAATGTATAACAGTGATTGTTATACATACATACATATGTATATATATTCTTTTTCAGATTCTTTTCCATTATAGGTAATTTAAATATACTGAATATAGTTTCCTATGTTATACAGTAGGTCCTTATTATCTATTTTATATATAGCATGTGTAAAGTTTTTATTCTTTAAGATCAGAAAGCAAGTGAAAGAATATCAGGTAGACAGCTTTCAAAGAATCAGAAGGAACAAGTTGAAGGAAATAAAGTTTATGAGAAGAGGTTTGATTTTGTTGTTAAGAGAGCCAAGGTGTTCAACAGAGGGAGAAGATAAAAATTCTATCAGGATCTACTTGGCAGAGGAAGTATGACCCTCTCCCATTTCTTTTATGCAAAATCCTAGATATTTTCACACTTACGATTATTAAAAAAAATATGTACCTGTTGAGAGAAATTTGAAAACAATCAGAAAAAATGAAGAGTAACCGTGTAACATCAACCATCTGGAGATTAATGACTCAACTTTTTTCTCATGGTTGCATGACTTTATTCATGCATTTTCCTTATATTTTTTGGAATGTAATTGATTTAATACCATTATATAAGTTTAGAGTGTACAGTGCAATAGTTTGACATACGTATATAGTATTGTGAAGTGATTACTGTGATAAGGTTAGTTAATAAGGTTAGTTAACTGTCACCTCACATAGGTTTTTTTGTTTGTTTTTGGTAAGAACTTTTAAGAGCTAGTCTCTTAGCAACTTTTAAGTGTACAATATGGAATTATTAGCTATAGTAATCAGGCTGTTCATTACATCCTCAGAACTGATTAATCTTAAACCTAGAAGGTGGTCCCCTTTAATGATATGCACCCCCTCCACCTGCCAAGCATCAGGTAGCCACCAATCTGCTCTGTTTCTGTGAGTTCCTGTTTTTCAGATTCCATATGAATGGAATAAATAGAATAACCTCTCTCATTTCTTGCTCCTGTATGATAAGGGATATCATACAGAATTGGTCTTTCATCTGACTTAATTCACCTAGAATAATGCCCTCTAGGTCCATCCATTTTTCCGTGTTGCTGTAAATGGCAAGATTTCCTCTTTTTTTTGTTTTTTAATGGCTGCATAATATTTCCGTGTGTGTGTGTGTGTATCGCATCTTCTCGGCCCATTATTTTGTTGATGGACTCTTAGGTTATTTCCGTGTCTCGGCTGTTGTAGCAGTGCTGCAGTGATGTGGTGGTACAGCTATTTCTTTTGAGATAGTGACTTCATCTCCTTCAGACGTGTATCCAGAAGTGTAATTTCTGAATCATGTGTCAGTTCTGTTTTAATTTTTCAGGAATCTCCATACTGTTTTCTATAGTAGCTGTGCCAGTTTACAGTCTCACCTGCAATGTAATGAAGTTCCCTTTTCTTGAACCCTCCTGTACTGTTAGTGGGAATGTAAATTGGTATAGCCACTGTGGAATAGAGTATGGAGGTTTCTCAAAAAACTAAAAATAGATTTGTCATTTGATCCCACTCCTGGGCATATACCCAGACAAAAATATAATTCAAAAAGGTACATGCATGACTGTTTTCATAGCAGCAGTATTCACAATAGCCAAGACATAGAAGCAACCTTAATGTCCATTGACAGGTGAATGGAAAAGATCTGGTGTATGTATACAATGGAATATTCCTCAGCCATTAAAAAGATGAAATAATGCCATTTGCAGCAATGGATGGATCTAGGGATTATCATGCTAAGCAAAGTAGGTCAGACAAAGAAACACGAATATTGTCTGCTGTCACCTTCATGTGGAATCTAAAATACAATGCAAATTAATATGTCTATGAAACAAAAACAGACTCGTACATATAGAGAACAGACTTGTGATTGCCAAGCAGGGGGTTCTGTAGGGAAGGACTGGGAGTTTGGAATTAGGAAATGCAAATTATTATATAGAGGATGATAAACAAGGTCCTACTGTATAGCATAGGGAACTATATTCAATATCCTGTGATAAATCATTATGGAAAAGAATATGTGTGTGTGTGTGTGTGTAACTGAGTCACTTTGCTGTATAAGCTATACTTCAATAAAATTTAAAAAGCAAAAAATTCCTTTTCTTCCATCCTCTTCAGCACTTGTTTTATTTTTAATAGTAGCCATTCTAACAGATATGAGGTGATACCTCATTGGGGTTTTGATTTGCAATTCCCTGATGATTAGTGATGTTGAGCATCTATTCATATACCTGTTAGCCAATTGAATATCTTCAATGGAAAATGTCTGTTCACATCTTTGCCCGTGATGAATAAGTATTGTCTTGCTATTGTCCTGCTTTTGGTTTTGTTGACCACTGTGTTTTATTCTCATTGTGAGTAATTACAATATCTCAGGCACCGTGTTAAGCACTGTACAAATACTGTATCCTTTCATCAACACTCTAAGGATAGATACTATTATGCCTTGAGGTTTTGTTTCAGGGAGTGTCTAAAAATGAGTGCTTCACTGTATGGAGAGAATGCCTGCAGGAAGAAAGAAAGCTAGACACTTTTCACCTGTAGTCTTTTCATTTCTCTCACCTTTTTCTTTCTCTTTCTCTCTTTCCTCTCCTTCTTTTTGAGGCTTTATTTTAGAAAGAAGGAAAGGAAATTTTCCTTTTAAAGGATAAATATTTTTAACTGAACCCTTGTCTGCCGTGTTTAGTGTGTGAGCAAGTTTTAAATTGTGACAAAGTGTTATCAGAAGAAACACTGCTTTGAAAGTGATATGGACATATTGGTTGGGTGTTCACTTCATTAAGCCTAGGTGAAGTATACGAGGGAGTAACTACATTTTACAATGTTTAGATGGTTATACAGTGAGTAAGCATTCTTTATGCCTTTAATAGAAAGTTAAGATCAGCCTTCGTAGAGTTTATATGATAGGACTGAATCAGGGAATCGGTACCTTGGACATTTTTGTCAGCTCTAGAGCTGCTACTCAGACCCTGGGCCAGGTCCCATTTGCCTCTAAGGTGCCAGAACACATCAGAGTTCCTAGAGGCTGCCACAATGTTCCAGAATACTTCTCCAATTAAGTGCCTCTGTTCCTCTGCCAACACCCAAGGCCTCTCCATCTTTCCTCCTCAGAGGCACTCCTTGCCCTTTCCTCCACCTTCTAGAGTACAAACAACTCCAGATTCCCTGTGTCCAAGTGATCTGTAGCTCCTAGAGCCCAAGATCTCTTTGGAATTGCTATAGACTTTGAGATTTTATAGTAAGAGTTTCTGACTTGGATTTGCCCCTGTGAATCTATCACCATAGCAAGAGAATAATCCAGGCCTTTGTTACTCCAGCAGCCTCCTAATCAGCCCTTCTGCTGCTTCTCTCACTGCTCACCCTCTTACGTACCATTCCAGGTTTATCTTCCTAAAACGTTTCTCTCCTGTCATTCCTCTTCTTAAGAATGCCTTGAGCATCAGGCCTGGATTTCTCAGCTTGTCCTCCAAGGCTGTCTTTAACCTGACTGGCCCTACTGGGCACTTTTATTTCCGCTTCCCCCATGAAACTTTCTCTGTGGCCCACAGATGTGCATTGTAGCCTGTATCCCTTTGACTGTTTTTTCTCCCATAGATCTAGAAAATCCTTACTTCTTAAAATTTATTGAAATTTTATCCTCAAGTTCCATTTCTTCTATTAAGTGTTTCCTAATTCAGTTTTCCAAAGTCTTGTCTTACTCTGTACTTCCCCTTATAGAAAGTATCATATAGATGAAATCATGTTATTATGGAAGTTATTTTCCCAAATAGATTATAAAATTCTTCATCAATGAAGCTATGATAAAAATGGAATGAATGCTGTTTCTTTTTCCTCATCATCATGATAAATAAAGCATGTACCCTTTAAAAGTTTATTCTTTTTTTTTCCTCCAACTTTTTGCCTGTCACCCCTCCTTGATAATTCAGATCATTGGACTGTTATCCCCTCTCCCTTCTATTATATTTCTCTCTTTTCTCTTGGAAGCCTCATCAATATACCAGCATACTCTAGTATGTATCATATTTTAGTCTATAGTGAAAAGAGCTTGTTTTTTTGTACATATTACTGTGTAATTATTTTCATGTAAAACATTTTTGAAACCCTCATAAAAAAGAACCTGAAATCCCATCACAGTAAGAAGTCTACCACGAACATTTTGGTGACTTGTCTGTTTAGGCATTTCCGTTTGTACACACATTGACATAAGTGCCTTGCTGCTTTTCAGGAATATCTTTTCAAAAATGTATATTTTTTTTGAGAAGGGGGTTTATCTTTTCTCATTTTCTTATTATCTCTTTAGGCATCCATGTTAACAAGCTGTATGTCTAAACATTCACCAAGTTCATTTAGCCATATACAAATACAGGGGCTTTTTTCCTTTTGTTGCAGGAAGAGGGACCCCTTGCAGGGCCCAAAACTGGGCTCTAGTCTAACAGTCGGAAATGAATTGTCTGAGGAGACACGTGTATTGACAAAGCAAGAGATTTTATTGGGAAAGGGCACCCGGGTGGAGAGCGGTAGGGTAAGGGAACCCAGGAGAACAGCTCTGTCACATGGCTCACAGTCTCCAGTTTTATGGTGATGGGATTAGTTTTGGGTTGTCTTTAGCCAATCATTCTGACTCAGAGTCTTTCCTGGTGGTGCACGCCTTGTTCAGCCAAATGGATGCCAGAGAAAAGGATTCTGGGAGGTGGTCGGACATGTGGTGTCTCCTTTTGACCTTTCCTGAACTCTTCCAGTTGGTGGAGGCTTATTAGTTCTGGGTTTCTTACCAGGACCGCCTGTCATAAAACAACTTAGGTAAATGGTTACTATGGTGTCTGGCCAGGGTGGACGGTTTCAATCAGTGTGCTTTCCCTAACACTTTCAGTTTATCCTTAAGGGTTTTTGAAATTTTTGACACTGCTATGAATAGAACAATTATGTTTTTAGCTAGTTACTTAATGGTATAAAGAAAACTATTGAGATACATATATATTTAGTATCTAGTCACCTATTCAGACTTTTTTCTTATTAATTCAAATTTCTTGTTAAAATTTCTTGTAGAGTTAGACACAAAGCAGTTCTTTAGAAGAATTTTCTTAGTGTATAGTTAAGTGGAAAAAGCTAAATCCCAATAACTGTATAATCTGATCCCATTTTGGCAAGCATACTCCCCTCCCATGTGTAATACTATATCCATATAAAAATGTTATATATAAATAAATATATAATATATATAAATATATAATTTGTATATAAATGAATATATGTATAAATATAAGTATAAATCCACATATATAAATGTTGTAGGGAGCATCCTGTGGGTAAATTTTTGTGCACAATCCTGGTTGTTTCTATGAAATAAAAAGCCTAGAAGTAAAATTGCTGGATGAATTTTCACATTTTTAAGGCCTTTGCCACAAGAGTGCTCATTATTGTGCTATTAACAATTGTTGTTTTAATAGCTAAGTGGTGTCCAGCTCTTTGCGACCCTATGGTTTGTAGCCCGCCAGGCTTCTCTGTCCATGGGATTTCCCAGGCCAGAATATTGGAGTGGGTTGCTGTTTCCTTTGTTAATCTAATTCCCAATGGATCTTTGTTTACTGAAGAGACTGGACATTTTTCACATTTGGTATTTTTATTTGACAAGTATTTTTTCTTTTTTGACAACTGTTGTTGGGGGAACTATAAAGGGATCAACTCACTAGCTTTCAAAACTAAGAAAAAATATCTTACTTGAGGTTTAAGGCATTTTGAGATGTAAATGGTATGCAAACTGACAGATTGCAATCAAACTACAGACTTCAACTTTTTTGAACATGACAGGAAGATCTGGTTTTTCTACATTTCACTGTTTCACTCTCTGTGGCAATTAGGACATTGATATCTTGAGGAAATAAGTGATAAGCAAAATGTGATATCTGGGGAATTCCATGCCAGATATCTCTTAAATTTTCTTCTTAGGTCCAACTTGGGTAACACCATCAAGGTGTATTTCTTCAGCTTCTACTAGTAATTAACAATAATAGTAATAACTAACATATATTGAAATAGAATAGATAGAATTCTATTATTCTGATATAGAATAATAGAAATTCTGAGATAGAATTTAAATATTTTGTTTCTTTTTACTGATGGGAAAATTTACCATAATGAGGAATTAACTAGCGATCGAGTGAGAGGACAGAACCCTGCAGCTGGCCTCATTATTACTAACCATAATCATTTCCCTCATTCAATCTTTTCTGTCCTTAGTCCTAACTTCTGCTTCATCACCTCTAGTCATTTCTAGATTTCTTTGCTCTTTTTCTCTCTTGGTGTCTTCCTTTGTCCCAATTCCCTGCCTCCTTGTTATATGGACACCAACTGTGCCACCTTCTCTTTCTTTTTTTTTCTGTCTTATCATCCATTTGTTTTATTGGTTGCTGCTGCTAAGTCACTTCAGTTGTATCCAACTCTGTGCGATCCCACAGATGGCAGGCAGCCCACCAGGCTCCCCCGTCCCTGGGATTCTCCAGGCAAGAACACTGAAGTGGGTTGCCATTTCCTTTTCCAATGCATGAAAGTGAAAAGTGAAAGTGAAGGCGCTCAGTCGTGTCTGACTCTTAGCGACCCCATGGACTGCAGCCTACCAGGCTCCTCCGTCCATGGGATTTTCCAGGCAAGTGTACTGAAATGGGGTGCCATTGTCTTCTCTGGTTTTATTGGTAACTATATTTAATTTAACCTACAGAAGTTTGATCTTCTTCTGTAGAAAAAGGAATGGATCTACTGCCCATTCAGTTGGAAGGAATGTTTACTTACATTGTTGTGTTTTTAAAATGTAGTTATTTATTTATACAATTTAAAAAGCTAAAAACTAAAAAACATATGTATAAAAAAGGAAATAAACATTGGTATAATACTGTTACCTAGTTTATAGACCTTATTCAGATTCTTTCATTTGTTTCAATAGCCTTTTAAGCAAATTAAAATCCCTGATCATGGGTTGCATTAACTTACCATGCTTCTTAATCTTTACTCTGAGACATTTTATTAGTAATCCTTGTCTTCTATTATTAACATATTTGATTAGTACTGGTTTGTTATTTTATTCAAAGCACATCATTTTGAGTTTGTGCAATTCCTTATGATCAGATTCAGATTGTGTATTTTCAGCACTAATACCACAGAAATGATATTTTATCCTCATCTCTTCCTGTTAAAAACTATGAGTTCATACTGATTACTCCAATTCCAATTCAGTATCACAAAGTTCATTCTATTTTTCCTCTTGTCCATATTTTTAGCCCTCTTTTTTTGACAGTGAGAAACTGGATCCATTATCTTCAAAATATTTACTCATTTACTCAATCCTAAAATAAAAAGAAAGCAATTTCAGAATTGCTAACCCATATTTTCTACCAAAGGAACCTTGTTAACTATGTACAGTGTTTTAGTGCTTTGTTCTTAGTCTAATAAATATGGTTATATTTATTATAGTGCAAATAACTGTGTCCAAAATTTACTTGGATTAGTTTGCCCTTCTCAGTTCTCCTCTGCTCCTCCATCAAGTGTGGTTGTGTTATTCATTTAAAATACAAGTTTGATTCACTTATTCTATTTATATTTCATTTTCATATCTTCTGTCATTCTTATTATGTGTGTGGGTGGGTGCATGCATGTGTAAAACATTGACATGTTTCCAAAACTCAGAACTGTATGAAAATCTCTATTCAGAGAGGCATTATCTCCTATTTTTTCCATGTCATTTCCATACCCCATATTTCCCACTCACCAATCTGGAAATATCTAATCTCTCTCATTTCTTGTGCATTCTTTTGATGTTTCTTTTTTTACAGATATGTATATATATAGTATGTATTTTGTTTTTGTGCAGATATGTATATATTTCTTATTTGAACAGATAATTCTATACTTCTTCTTTTTCTCTTCTTTCTTACACAAAAACATCACATACCATAGATACCATTCTGTATTTTTTCTTAATAATGTTCTTAAATCATTCCATATCAGTTCATAGAGATTGTCCTCATTCTTTTTTTCAACAGCATAATACTTGATTGTATCAATGTATCTTCAGATTACATTAATCTTTTAAAAAAAAGTTTTATTTTGTATTGAGTTATATCTGATTAACAATGTTGTAATAGTTTCAGGTGAACAGTTTAGGGACTCAGCCCTACATGTACTTGAACCAATATTTAATTGTATTGAGGGAACTTTTTCCTCTTTAAGTTTCAATCAGTTTGGAGAGCTATTAATAGTTAGGCCATGGTGGTAGTAGTATATTGTACTACTGCTGCTGCTGCTGCTGCTAAGTTGCTTCAGTCGTGTCCAACTCTGTGCGACCCCATGGATGGCAGCCCACCAGGCTCCCCCATCCTTGGGATTCTCCAGGCAACAACACTGGAGTGGGTGTATATTGTACTAATTTCCACAAACTCAACAGTGTAGGAATAAACTAATATTCCTAACAAGTGAGAAAGACTTATCTAAATATGCAATAATTGGGGCCTTTACTTTCTGCACCTATAAATATGAAGGCATTGATCTAGATGGTCACTGATGTCCCTTCCATCTTGAATATATTGATTTTGTATCCTGAAACTTTACAGTTTGTTGATTTAGTTCTGATAGTTATTTTTTTGGGGGGGGGGTAGTGTCTTTTGGGTTTTCTATATGTAATATGTCATCTGAAAATAGAGATAGTTTTATTTCTTTCTTTCCAGTTTGGATGTCATTTCTTTCTTTTTCTGGCCTAATTGCTCTGACTAGGACTTCCAGTGCCATGTTGAATAAAAATGGCAAGAGTGGGTATCCTTGTCTTTTTCCTGATCTCAGAGGAAAAGTTTTTAGCTTTTTACCATTGGATATGATGTTAACTGCTAGTAAAGTAATGCTCAAAATTCTCCAAGCCAGGCTTCAGGAATACATGAACCATGAACTTCCAGATGTTCAAGCTGGTTTTAGAAAAGGCAGAGGAACCAGAGATCAAATTGCCAACATCTGCTGGATCATGGAAAAAGCAAGAGAGTTCCAGAAAACCATCTATTTCTGCTTTATTGACTATGCCAAAGCCTTTGACTGTGTGGATCACAAGAAACTGGAAAACTCTGAAAGAGATGGGAATACCAGACCACCTGACCTGCCTCTTGAGAAACCTATATGCAGATCAGGAAGCAACAGTTAGAACTAGACATGGAACAACAGACTGGTTGCAAATAGGAAAAGGAGTACGTCAAGACCGTATATTGTCACCCTGCTTATTTAACTTCTATGCAGAGTACATCATGAGAAACGCTGGACTGGAAGAAGCACAAGCTGGAATCAAGATTGCCAGGAGAAATATCAATTGCCTCAGATATGCAGATGACACCACCCTTATGGCAGAAAGTGAAGAGGAACTAAAAAGCCTCTTGATGAAAGTGAAAGAGGAGAGTGAAAAAGTTGGCTTAAAGCTCAACATTCAGGAAACGAAGATCATGGCATCTGGCCCCATCACTTCATGGGAAATAGATGGGGAAACAGTGTCAGACTCTATTTTGGGGGGCTCCAAAATCACTGCAGATGGTGATTGCAGCCATGAAATTAAAAGACGCTTACTCCTTGGAAGAAGAGTGATGACCAACCTAGATAGCATATTGAAAAACAGAGACATTACTTTGTCAACAAAGGTCCATCTAGTCAAGGATATGGTTTTTCCTGTGGTCATGTATGGATGTGAGAGTTGGACTGTGAAGAAAGCTGAGCGCCGAAGAATTGATGCTTTTGAACTGTGGTGTTGGAGAAGACTCTTGAGAGTCCCTTGGACTGCAAGGATATCCAACCAGTCCATCGTAAAGGAGATCAGTCCTGGGCGTTCTTTGGAAGGAATGATGCTAAAGCTGAAACTCCAGTACTTTGGCCGCCTCATGCGAAGAATTGACTCACTGGAAAAGACTCTGATGCTGGGAGGGACTAGGGGCAGGAGGAGAAGGGGACGACTGAGGATGAGATGGCTGGATGGCATCACAGACTTAATGAATGTGAGTTTGAGTGAACTCCGGGAGTTGGTGATGGACAGGGAGGCCTGGCATGCTGCGATTCATGGGTCGCAAGGAGTCAGACACGACTGAGCAACTAAACTGAACTGAACTGATGATGTTAACTGTGGGCTTGATATATATATATGGCCTTTATTATGTTAAAGTACCTCGCCTCTATACCAATTCTCTGGAGAGCTTTTGCCATGAATGGATGATAAATTTTGTGAAGTTTTCCTAAATCTGTTGAGATAATCCTATGATTTGTATCCTTTATTTTGTTAATATGGTCCATCATATAGATTGATTTGTGGATATTGAACCAACTATCCTTGTATCTCTGAAATAAATTCCACTTGACCATGATGTGTGATGCTTTTAATGTATTGTTATTCCAGTTTCTTAATATTTTGCTGAAAATTTTTGCATATGGTTCATTAGGGATATGGAACTATATTTTCTCATAGTGTTCTTGTCTGATTTTGGTATCAGGGTAGTACTGGCTTTGTGAAATGATACTAAAAGTGTTCTTTCCTTAATAAATCCCTTGGAGGAAGAATGATTATTGACTTACTTATGTATGATTAGGATGTTCAAGAATTCTGATGTACTTGATGATATGCAGATAAACAGTATTGACTTGTATTCTTTACTACTGCCTTATGATAAGTTGTTTATCATCAAAGGCAAAAATTCCCACAAAGGATTCAGAAAAGAGGTTAAAATAATTAACAACCTGGAAGACATGGATAAATTCCTAGAAATACAACCTACCCTGAATCTTCCACCCTGAAGAAATGGAAAATTTGAATAGATCATTTACTAATAAGGAGACTAAACCTGAAATCAGAAACCTCCCACAAGCGAAAGTCCAGGACCAGATGGCTTCACTGCCTCATGGAATTTTATGGTGTGAGGTGGAGAGCAATATGTGATAATAGCAGCTAGAGATCAATAAGCAACGCTAGTGTGCTCATGTGAGCAATGCATGTACTAAAAGTAAGCAATGCTAGATATAGAAATCTTATTGAATACTTTAAAATATATAATCATTTATATCTTTGCAAAAATGTAAGATAAATATCACACAGATATACTTTCTGGATATTTATAATGTCTTGCTAGAATTGGGTTACAATATTATCATTTGCCAGTAGATGCCACTATCTGATATTATATCTTCTTAACAACCAGAAGATTGTGTTCCTTACTTCCCAGGCCTCAAATACTAAAAGTAGTTGTCTCCAGTATCTATTTTATAATGTTGAAAGTCTAAATTGCAAGTTTATTGAAAATGAAGATTATTTCAATTGCCTTGAAAATTTTAACATTACAAAGTGAAGTGAAGTCGCTCAGTCGTGTCCGACTCTTTGCGACCCATGGACTGTAGCCCACCAAGCTCCTCTGTCCACAGGAGAAAATGAAGATTATTTCAATTACCTTGAAAATTTTAACATTACAAAAGCTTTCCTTTTTTCCTTTTTCTGTTCTCCTTTTAGTTTTCTCTTTAAAGTTTTCAATTTCCTTCTTGAATGAAACTTACTTTCATTTTTGGGTTGTGGGGCTTCCTTGTTGACTCAGATGGTAAAGAATCTGCTTGCAGTGGAGGAGACCCTGGTTCAATCCCTGGGTTGGGAAGATCTCCTGGAAAAGGGAATGGCTACCCATTCCAATATTCTTGCCTGGAGAATTCCACAGGCAGAGTAGCCTGATGGGCAATAGTCCATGGGGTTACAAAGAGTTGGGCATGACTGAGCGACTAACATGGTATTATTAACAAGCAAAGCAACCCTTTGTTTTGTCTTGATATTGCTTTAGCAGAGGCATGTGTGTGTCATTCAAGCTTCATTCCAAGGTTGGCTCTGATTTTGTCAGTTTTCAGTATATATATATTTTTGAAATAGGTATTGAATCTCAGCTGATATATCCTAAGTACCAGATATAGCACTAAAAAAACCTAAAAGAAAGCATCAGTAAGTGTTGATGTAAACCTCAATAGAGAATAATTTCTTAAGCCTAAAAGCAATGGAAGAAATAAAAAGATTAATAGACTTATGTTAAAATATTAATACTTTATTAATACAAAAACCTTAAATATAAAAAATCATATATTGTGAAAGTGAAGTTGCTCAGTTGTGTTGGACTCTTTGCAACATCATAAACTATAGCCTACCAGGCTCTTCCATCCATGGAATTTTCCAGACAAGAGTACTGTAGTGGGTTGGCATTTCCTTCTCTGGGGATCTTCCTGACACAGGGATAGAACCCTGGTCTCCTACATTGTAGGCAGACGCTTTTACTGTCTGAGCCACCAGGCATGCTTAAAACTTATTAATTTCATTTTATTTTGTTTAAAAATAATGCCTAAAGTTATGTATGATATGAACTCACTCATAGACCTTTGGGTGTATAAAATGATACAGCTTCCATAGAATGTAACTTAGTGTCATCATATCATGAATTTTGAAATTGTCTATAAGTTTATTTTAATATCATGATAAACAGAAGAACTATCTTAAAAAATAATCATATATAAATAGAAATATTTGTAAAGAATTTACTGTTATTATTTCAAAATGAAAAATAGAAAATAATCCAAATATTCCAGCAATTAAATATTTTATTGATATTTATACAATATTATACAGTATCAGGCTTCCGTAGTGGCTCAGCTGTAAAGAATCTGCCTACAGTGCAGGAGACAGAGGTTGGATCCCTGAGTCAGGAAGATCCCTTGGAGAAGAAAATGGCAACCCACTCCAGTATTCTTGCCTGGGAAATTCCATGGATAGAGGAGCCTGGTGGCTTACAGTCCAGGGGGTCACAAGAGTTGGACATGACTTGGTGACTAAACCACTACATGGGTGTTATTTTCTAAAGAGTGTTTTCTTCCTTTGACCTGGTGAGATCAATCTATTGACTTGCAGTATATTCCAAAAGAATAATCAGAAATATAAAAAAGTATTCATTGTCATATTCAATAGTGAAATTTTGAAAGCAACCTAATGTTATGAGAATTAAGGAGGATGATGGTTCAATAGGAGAAGATATAATGTTTGCAAATAATCTGTAATGGTATGAGGAAACATAGTTAACATAATTAAGGGGGCATTTTATAAAATTGTGTGTATAGTTGATATCTCAAACTATGTTGATAATGCCTGAAATAAAGTATGAGGGAGATTACAGAAAAATGTTAGTTTTTCTGCTGTATTGATAATATAATAAATACTTTAAATTTTCTTTTCATTTTTCCATTTTTCTAGAAAAACATATATAATGTTTTCATTTTTGTTTTGTTTTGGCCTGAGACAACAGAAATTTACTTTATCACAGTTCTGGAGCCCAGAATTTCAAAATCATTGTCTTGGCAGGGTTGATTCCTTCTGGAAACAGAGAAAATTGGTTCCATGGTTTTCTCCCAGTGTTTGGTGACTGTGGGTAGTCCTCAGCATTCATGGTCTTGAGGCTTCTTAACTTTGGTCTCAGCTGTGTGGATATACCACAGTTTATTTATCCATTCATCACTTGATAGACATTCAGGTTGTTTCTACTGTGGGGCTGTTATGAATAATGCTGTTATGAGTATATCTATACAGGTTATTGTTTGGACATGTTTCAGTTCCCTTGTATTTTTACTTAGGGGTGGAAGGAATAGCTGAGTCGTTTGGTAATTCCTCAATTGTTGTAAGCCTTTTGATTGATTCCCAGAGTTCTGGAGGAATTGATTTTGACAGTTTTGCTACCACTGGGTGTAATTGTCAATATGGAAGGAAATATTGAGAGCAGTATTGGTTGTTTGAAACTGGGCTTCTATGTGTCAGTTTCATTATGTCTAACTGAGATGATATTACTTCTCTATACAAGAAATATCAGAGAAGGCAATGGCACCCCTCTCCAGTACTCTTGCCTGGAAAATCTCATGGATGGGGGAGCCTGGTAGGCTGCAGTCCATAGGGTTGCGAACAGTCAGACACGACTGAGCGACTTCACTTTCACTTTTCACTTTCATGCATTGGAGAAGGAAATGGCAACCCACTCCAGTGTTCTTGCCTGGAGAATCCCAGGGATTGGGGAGCCTGGTGGGCTGCCGTCTATGGGGTCACACAGAGTCGGACACGACTGAAGTGACTTAGCAGCAGCAGCAGCAGCAGCATACAAGAAATATTCATTGGGTTTAGAGGTTCTTTTTCATGCCTTTTCTTCACAAATAGAAGGAGCTGAAAGTAGTCTTTTTATTAGTAGTACTCATATCTCAATAGCTATAGATAGCAATCAACTATCTTATCCTCATGAGGATTTTATCAAGTGCCTTTATCACACACAGGTAAGAATGAATGACTTATAAAATATTACATGTCAACTATATTTCAGTTTTAAGAAATGAGATGAATGGGCTAGGGAAGTTTAACCTGAAGGAGACTTAATATAAGTGAGTAATAGGGCATCGCTCTTTAAAAAGCTGAAAAATTGGCACATGGAAAGCAGAATAAATCCAATTTCTGTAGAAGACCGACTAGGACCAGTGGATCAAAGCTATAGGAATACAGATTTTTAGTTACTTCTAGAAAGGGACCTGACAGTTAGAGCTGACTTCTTATGTTCAGAAGTAGTTAGCATGAGCTTCTTCTTAGAGGTTGTCAAAATAATTCTTAATTGGGAGAAAGTTTGAACTAATACATTTAGGGAACTTTCTTACTTGAAGAATACATCTGGTATTTTTTTAATGTGTTACAATTACTGTGAAATAAATTACTTGCCCCAGATTCTTGTTTAAACAAACTTTAATTCATTTCTATTACTTATTACATGAAAGTGAGAATTTCCTTTAGGAATATAAGGGACCTCTCAGAATTCAAGAAATAGTTGTACAGCTATACTTAAAAAAAGAAAAGGAACTAAGATAGCTCTAAGAAACTCAGCAAAACCTTTAATAGTCTGCTATTGACATGTTTAACTTCCCAATATCAGTGTGTGTGTGTGTGTGTGTATACACACATGCGTGTGCTCAGTTCAGTTCAGTTGCTCAGTCGTGTCTGACTGTTTGCAACCCCATGAATTGCAGCACGCCAGGCCTCCCTGTCCATCACCATCTCCCGGAGTTCACTCAGACTCACGTCCATCGAGTCAGTGATGCCATCCAGCCATCTCATCCTCTGTCGTCCCCTTCTCCTCCTGTCCCCAATCCCTCCCAGGATCAGAGTCTTTTCCAATGAGTCAACTCTTCGCATGAGGTGGCCAAAGTACTGGAGTTTCAGCTTTAGCATCATTTCTTCCAAAGAAATCCCAGGGCTGATCTCCTTCAGAACGGACTGGTTGGATCTCCTTGCATTCCAAGGGACTCTCAAAAGTCTTCTCCAACACCACAGTTCGAAAGCAACAATTCTTTGGTGCTCAGCTTTCTTCACAGTCCAACTCTCACATCCATACATGACCACTGGAAAAACCATAGCCTGGACTAGATGGACCTTAGTTGGCAAAGTAATGTCTCTGCTTTTGAATATGCTATCTAGGTTGGTCATAACTTTGCTTCCAAGGAGTAAGCGTCTTTTAATTTCATGGCTGCAATCACCATCTGCAGTGATTGTGTCCAACTCTCTGCGACCCCATGGACTGTAACCCACTAGGCTTCTCTGTCCATGGGATTTTTCTAGGCAAGAATGCAGGAATGGGTTGCCATTTCCTTCTTCAGGGGATCTTCCCGACCCAGGGATGGAATCTGCATCTCTCGCATGGCCTGAATTGGCAGGTGGATTCTTTATTGCTTGTGCCACTTGGGAAGCCCAAATACCAGTTTGTGTACCTCTAATTTCATATTCTCAGGTGAGACAGTCTGATTGCCTTGATTTGTGTTGTGTCTACCTGTGATTCATTCAGCTATAGACCAGGAGTAAAAGTCATGTAATAGAAGGTCAAAATGGTGGTAGTGCTGAGCTTTATCCTCTGGATGGTGGTCAGTAGCTCTAAGAGGCAAGGTGGAGTGATCTATGGACCAGACACTCTGAAAGATATTTATTACATTTCCCAAAATGTCAGTGGTAAAAATAGGGCTAGGATTTGGACTATTTAAGTCTATTTTGGACAAGTATTATATAAATATTATATGCAAGGCACCATGCTAGGTGATGGACAGAATGTAGAAATGTAAGAAATAGTCCCTGCCATCAGTGTTTATAATCATTCTGTCTAGTAGACTATTTATTATTTAAGAGGTTGTCTTGCTTAGGTTTCATTTTGGAAGGATTAACCAACTGATGATGTTAAAGGGGTCGATGTAAACTGAAAAACGTTTCAAGTTGAATATGAAAACATTTGCTTTTTCTAGATTTTTGTGTAGGCCAATCCTAAAAGATGATCATAAGCTCAGACTCCAGAAACAAACAAAACACCCAATTTCTTCACATCAAAGAAAAAAATGAGTTGTGTATCTTACATTGCCTGGACTCTACCATATTAAAATGTGTACTGATTCTTCTGTGTACATGAGGAGGAAGACTACAGATATTTTAAGGCTCTTTGAGCTACCCAGTATCTTTGATAATGTAGCATATATAACATGACATACACATGCTGCTGCTGCTGCTAAGTCACTTCAGTCGTGTCCGACTCTGTGCAACCCCATAGACAGCAACCCACCAGGCTCCTCCGTCCCTGGGACTCTCCAGGCAAGAACACTGGAGTGGGTTGCCATTTCCTTCTCCAATGCATGAAAGTGAAAAGTGAAAGTGAAGTCGCTCAGTTGTGTCTGACTCTTGGCAACTGCATAGACTGTAGCCCACCAGGCTCCTCCATCCATGGGATTTTCTAGACAAGAGTACTGGAGTGGATTGCCATTTCCTTCTCTATGACATATACATATGGTGCAGATATTACCTGAAGGAGTGTGCATATTAATTACTTCTAGTTTTTATTTTTATTATTTTAAGGGTATGTATTTGTTTCAATTGAATGGCTAAGAATATTGTGTTATTTCCTATCTGTGTTTCAGCTGCTTTAGGTTTGCAATATGTGAAAGGTGTCATTTCTGGTTTGTATTCAGCTCTTATTTTATCAGTGGAATAGTTTATCAGTAGCAGATGATAAAGTAAAAATATGTGTGTTCAGTCACTCAGTTGTGTCCAACTCTTTGCAGTCCTATGGACTATAGCCTGCCAGGCTTCTCTGTCCACAGAATTTTCAGGCAAAAATACTGGAGCAGGTTGCCATTTCCTACTCCAGGGGATCTTCCAGACCCAGGTGGATTCTTTACCATTGCGCCACCTGTGAAGCCCATAAGGTAAAAATAATGTAGCGTATATGTTAAATTCTAAACCTTAGCCTTATTTATTTTCTAAATAAAGACGATGAAGATTTTCTAGGTGGAATGTAACATTAAAACCTTATAAAGATAATTAGTCGCAGACTTAGCAAATTGTTTGAATGTTTCCAGAAAGATGAACTTTGGCTGTGATGTAAGAGGTACTGGATTTCCACTTGAATAGGCCATTGGTTTTATTACGACCCTATGTTAACTATATCTTAGTCTATTTAAAATCCTGGATTTATTTTAAATGGTTATCCATATTTTCATGGTACATGCTACACCTTCTGGGACTCTGTGTGACCTTAGAACCTAACCAACTTCTCTATGGATATTTCTCAGAGTCCTTTTTTCCTAAATAATCATTTCATTTTTGGGCCTTAGTGTGCATTTTAAAAGTTGTTTTACAATTGTTCGAATATTGTTAACTCTCCACTCTGCCAGTACGATTTCAGGAAAGGAGCACTTAAGAGAGTATGTTCAATTAAAGTTTCTGCAGATAAATTATTACTTGCCCTACTTTTCAAGTTTCACGTGGTCTTGGCAAAATGTAGTCAAAATTGTAGTCTAAATGTAGCTTAGAATTGTATGTTTCCATTGATTTTTATAATATTTGTGGCTGTTAAAAAAAAGTACATCAATCCTGCTGTTGCTGCTGCTGTTAAGTCGCTTCAGTTGTGTCTGACTCTGTGCGACCCCGTAGACAGCAGCCCACCAGGCTCCTCCGTCCCTGGGATTCTCCAGGCAAGAACACTGGAGTGGGTTGCCATTTCCTTCTCCAATGCATGAAAGTGAAAAGTGAAAGTGAAGTCGCTCAGTTGTGTCCGACTCTTAGCGACCCCATGGACTGCAGCCTACCAGGCTCCTCGTTCATGGGATTTTCCAGGCAAGAGTACTGGAGTGGGTGGCCATTTCCTTCTCGATAGTAATGTTTAGCTCTTACTTCTACCTAAACTCTGATATGTTCAAGAAAGTGGAGGGTATCATAGTAGTATTTTCTTTATAGTTGTAGCATGGAATATTACTAACAGTATAAGTAAATATTTGAGAATTAGAATGAGCCTGCCTATCCCATTGAGGCAGGCTCTTTCTAATTCTCAAATAGGATCTAAATCTTTTAGTTGATTTTTGCTTTGTTGCTTGCTGCTGCACCCAGTGCTATTTGAATGTTAAATCAAAATGCATTAACAATGTAAAAGGCAAAAAGACAGAAGTTTTTTTAATGTGTATATATTTGTTTCTTATTTCCCATGACATTAGACTACATCTGTGCCATCTATTTAAAATGAATTTTGTTTACCCCTTTCTGTTTCCAAAAAGATTTCAGGTGTGTTTCTCAGTCTCTCTCTCCATCACCCCTGCCCCTCTTCCTTACACACATAAACATCCTCTTGGACATCAAGGACCCTGTCTTTTCTCCCTTTCTCCCCACTTCTTCGTTGCTGTCCAGTCACTAAGCCATGTCTGACCCTTTGCCACCCCATGGACTGCAGCATACCAGGCTTCCCTGTCCTTCACTGTCTCCCTGAGTTTGCTCAAATTCATGTCCATTGAGTCTGTGATTCTATCTAACCTTCTCATCTTCTGCCTCCCCCTTCTCCTCTGGCCCTCAGTCTTTCCCAGCATCAGGGTCTTTTCCAAGCAGTTGGCTCTTCACATCAGGTAGCCAAAGAATTGGAGCTTCAGCTTCAGCATCATTCCTTCAAATGAATTCAGAGTTGATTTCTTTTAGGATTGATTAATTTGATCTCCCTGGCTAAAATAATGTTCTGTATGCATGAACACAATCATTGCGTATCACATTGTGATTATTAGGTAGTTCACAACTTTCTTGAAGGACAGATACGAAGAACAAACGGGGGTCCTTCTTTCAAAGTAAAGATTAAAACATGGCTTCCTGTGACTTAGCCTTACTGTTCTCACTCAATCATTACTTCTGTAAACCTGTTAACTTTTCCCCTCCACATTGTGGACTTTTCTGCTTCATGCCTGATTTTCTTATTTGCAAAATAAGAATAAAAACAGTTGCTTCCCATTTACTTCACAGAAAATTAAAGGAATGGGCTATGTTCCTTCCCCAGATGTAACAACTTAATCTTATTTGTATATTTTCTGTCTGTTCTTCTCTTCCATAATGTCCAGTTGTATATATATTTTCCATTCTTTTATTTACATTCTTTTCTTTCTCTGGGGTTTTTCAAAATCAAAGCATGTTAATCACATTTCACAATGTACTTGAGTACTCAAGATACTTTTCAGACATGGGAGATGTTTGAATAGCTGCATTTGTTTTGGAGTGTCTGTCAAAATCCAGGCCCCCGACCATTGAAGAGTACAATAAGGCTGAGTGTCCCCAACCTGAAGTGTTGATTAGTTCCAAGGTGAGTGTTTCAGCCTTCTCTGAAAACCTCTCTGGTCTTCTCAGTTACCTTCTTTTCTTTTCACCTAGATGATCATTTATGAAACTATGGCATGATTGAGGGTTGAGTTTGCTCTCTTCAAGAGCATTAGCTGAAAAGTCTGATTTCTCATCTGAAGAACAGATGTTTTATCACAGTCCTCAACGCTTATGTGCCTGGTCAGCTTGGTATTGATAGAGAAGAAGAAAAAGTTTAGTAGTCAATATCTGGTGTCACTATCAATTACAGATAAACTATTAACAGTTAAATTACAACATAATTATTATTTTTGAATAATAGGGCATTGAAACTTAGACCTAAACTATTAATTGATGGAATTCACTAAAGGTTAGAGTCAGAATAATGGCTTCTGTTTATAAGGCTGTGCAGAAATCCTGGCCTTGATATGATTTACGAATTCCAGTGGGAGCAGACTCTTAGTTGAAAACCCTAAGTTTTTAGCACTAACACGACCTGGAAACAATGATCTTAGATTTTGGAGTCAGGAGTTAACAGTTAGAAGTCTCTATCACTTTATTATGGCTCTTTAAAAAATTAAAAAAAAAAAATTTTTAATTTGTTCTATAATGAGATCCCTAAAGATATTATTATTTAATACTCTTTAAGTACTAAAGAGTGTCCTCCAGAGATCACAGGTTTTGGGTTGGTATAACTGATAATGAATTTTTTGTCTTCTGTTAGAAGGTGACCAAAGATTCAAATGCTTCTTGAATCTGCTCCTAGAATATGTGAGCAGGGCTGTGGTCCCAGTTCCATGGAGCATCCTAAACTTTCTTTGAGCTGTGGCCCTAGGGCTTAGTGACTGTTTAGTCACTAAGTTCGTGTCTGACTCTTTGCGACCCCACAGACTACAGAACACCAGGCTCTTCTGTCCTCTACTGTCTCCCAGAATTTGCTCAAATTCATGTCCATTGAGTCGGTGATGCTATCTAACCATCTCATCCTCTGCCACCCACTTCTCCTTTGCCTTCAGTCTTTCCCTGCATCAGGGTCTTTTCCAGTGAGTTGACTCTGCATCAGGTGGCCAAAGTATTGGAGCTTCAGCAACAGTCCTTCTAATGAATATTCAGGGTTCATTTCCTTTAGGATTGACTGTATTGATCTTACAGTCCTAGGGACCCTCAAGAGTCTAATTCAGCACCAGAGCTGGAAATACAGGTTTTTGTTTTTTTTTTTTTTAGAAAGCGAGGAGCTAGGACAAAATTTTAGTTTTTGACACTTAAATTGGGAACTACCTGTGTCAAACTTTTTTCTGTATTTATGTGTATTTCTTAATGATAGACAAATAAATTAGGCAAAAACATCTCATTTTTTTCCTTTTCCATAATTTAGGAAAATGAGCTTTATCAGTATTCACTAATTGAATCTTAATGCTGCCTCTTTTTCATTGCAAGCCCATTGATTTGAAGAGAAAGTTATTGAGGAAAAAGCTGCCATCGATTTTGTTGTTGTTGTTGTTAATTTCTGTTGTGTTTGGGCTCCCTCAATGGCGCCAGCAGTAAGGAGCCTGCTTCCCAGTGCAAAACATGTAAGAGATGAGAGTTCAATCCCCGGGTCGGTAACATCCCCGGGAGGAGAGCATGGCAACCCAGTCCAGTATTCTTTCTTGAAGAATCTATGGGCAGAGAAGTCTGGCAGGCTGCAGTCCATAGGGTAGTAAAGAGTCGACACGACTAAAGAGACTGAGTGTGTACTGTTTTGTTGGGAGTTCTTACCAGTGCCATGTTCATAGAATGTGAATGTACACATTGACCAATGTATTAACAGAATTTACTGATTTAGAGAGTAATACGTAATTTTTCCCCTGATGGACAATTATGCATTGTTTTGACAAATTAGATTTTAAATTTCAGTTGTGTTATTTTCGAATAGGAAATACATTCACCTGGTTCATGATTCCAGAGCTACGCAGCTACACAGCAGTCTGTAGGAAGAAGTGTTCTGCTCATTCTTTTCCCCAAATCACTGTATTAGTCTCTCTGAAGTACAGATTCTGTTAACTAAATTCCTTTGTTTCTTTCCATAAATATTTTATACATATAGAAGATATGCATATATGTATATGTATATATGTATATGATTTGTAACAAAAGAATTTTCCTTTTCACATAAATGCTTAGTACTATTTCTCATGTTGCTTAGTTTCACTTAACAGTGTATCTTGAAAATAATTTCATGTTGGTCTGTAAAAAGCTTTCTTATTCTTGTGGCCTCATGTTATCTATTATATGGGTGGCTGGTAGTCTTATTTAACGTAGGCCCCTACCAATGAACATTTAGGTTGCTGCCAATCTTTTATTTTTTATTAACTGATTAATATTGCTTTCTCCTTATTTTTCATTTTTAATTCATTTCCTGCTTTTGTCAGGGTCTATATGTTAGTACCAAGAACTGAGAAGCATTTATTCTGACACATTTGGTATTTGTATGTAGACATTCAGGTAAATGTACACACTCCTAAGCTATATAGTTTTAGTCTCCTTCCCCAGAGTACTCACCTACAATAAAACCTATTTATTGGAATTCATATGCTATACAAGTGCTGAGTCACAGCGCCTATTAGCAAACTGGAAATTTCCAGTTATTAATCTGTGATTTCGATTCCTGTGCCATATTCCATGTTTCAGTGACAGGGAACAACCCTTATTTGGTGAGAGTCAAATAGCCTTAAGTAAAACTGTATCATTGATAAGATAGGGTTAAGAAAATGGAAACTGTCTAAGCTCTTAGGGTGAGATGAGTTTAGAAGATCAGAGCAGTTTTACTCTTTGATTTCAGGGTTTCCATACATTATTTCAGCCTACATCAGATAATTCTGTTAGGGCCACAGCTGGGACATTTGCTGATCAGAACTCTTAAGGTAGTAATATGTCTGTGTGCTTAGTTGCTGAGTCGTGTCTAACTCTTTGCCAACCCATGGACTATACGTGGTGTTTTCCAGGCAAGAGTGCTGGAGTGGGTTGCCATTTCCTTCTCCAGGGGATCTTCTTGATCCAGTGATTGGGATCTCGTGTCTCTTGCATTGGCAGGTGGATTCTTTACTGCTGTGGTACCTGGAGAGCCCCTAAGATAGTAATCAGATGTAGTAATTAGATAGAGAATCAATGAACAGGTTTGTTGACCTATGGTTCAGTTCAGTTCAGTTCAGTTCAGTTCAGTCGCTCAGTCGTGTCTGACTCTTTGCGACCCCATGAATTGCAGCACGCCAGGCCTCCCTGTCCATCACCAACTCCTGGAGTTCACTCAGACTCACGTCCATCGAGTCAGTGATGCCATCCAGCCATCTCATCCTCTGTCGCCTCCTTCTCCTCCTGCCCCCAATCCCTCCCAGCATCAGAGTCTTTTCCAATGAGTCAGCTCTTCGCATGAGGTGGCCAAAGTACTGAAGTTTCAGCTTTAGCATCATTCCCTCCAAAGAAATCCCAGGGCTGATGTCCTTTAGAATGGACTGGTTGGATCTTCTTGCAGTCCAAGGGACTCTCAAGAGTCTTCTCCAACACCACAGTTCAAAAGCATCAATTCTTTGGCACTCAGCTTTCTTCACAGTCCAACTCTCACATCCATACATGATCACTGGAAAAACCATAGCCTTGACTAGATGGACCTTTGTTGGCAAAGTAATGTCTCTGCTTTTCAATAAGCTATCTAGGTTGGTCATAGCTTTTCTTCCAAGGAGTAAGCGTCTTTTAATTTCATGGCTGCAGTATGGTAAGTTACTCTAAATCGTTACAATATCATATAAAGTACAAAAAGAATATTGTCACAGCAAGCAATGGAGGTTTTAATATTTAATCACTAGATTGAATCAGTTTTCCCCTAAATTTTTCACTTTTTCACTCAATGAATCATAACTGCAGTTCTCTTAGCTTATTGTGATTTTGTACAGAAAACATCACTTCTTAAAAAAAATGTATCTGGAAGGACAATAGAAATAAAGTCATTAGGATTGTTATATATTGGTATTGATGTGATGGTTATCTGGCTGTATAAATAAAGAGAAAACAGATAAAATTCTATATTTTAAAAGTCTATGGATGTAAATAAAATTTTTACTGAATCCTGATTATTTTCTATTAATGTATTTCAGTGACATATATATATTATTATTTTTTTTTTTTCAAATAGACTTAGCCTCTTTAACCCCTCTTTCCCTCTATTTAATAACTCCTTTCCCCTATCTTTTTTCCATTTCTTGCTTTTCTTTAGATAATTGGGGACTTTGTGTTGCAACATTTGCTGCTATCAGTCATGCCGGGAAATATTCTGCACCAGAAATACTGTGAGATGTTTTTAAGCAAGACACAAAAAAAAGAGAGAGAGGAGAGGAGAGAGATAGGAGGAAGGTGTTGGGGGAGGGGTAGATGGGGGAGGGGGGATGGGAAGGAGGGGGAGAGAAACAGTGTCTGGGGTCATTGTGCTGGTGTTTTTTTCCTCTTTCAGTGAAGCTTCAGATTCTGTTTGGCTCTGGCTCAGCTGCTCTTTGGTCATAACTGAAGAAGGGGGTCGGAGAGGGGGAGAAGGCAATTAAAACCTTGAATACTGTAAAAGCCCTTCTAATTAAGTGGTGAGGATGGAAAAATTAAATTCCTTCTTAGGCTTTATTTCCGTTCTCCCTTTAAAAGTCTGCTGAGGGATTGAAGTTCATGTCCCTTAGAAGAGATAAAGTTCAAAATAACAACTCTGGAAAGAAAAAGTTTTTATGAACTTTGCAAATAAAGCCATCTTTATTTGATTTCCTGGGGCCCCCTCACCTAGATCCTCCTCGCCACCCCCACCGTCACTCCAGCCCGAAGCACCCAGTTCTCTGGAGCATTGCAGGAGACAGTTCAAGTAGCTCGCTGCTACAGTTCCTTTGTGCAGGTTGCTTTTGGTCCTTGCTGGGAAATGTTCTGAAAACTGAACCGGCCATGAAACACAAAGGCTGACCTATGTCTTCCCTCCCGGTAACCACTGTGTGATTTGTTCCCACTCCTGTTCAGGACTCATTAGTTCCTTGGAACAGAAAAGGTTGTTCCCCTGGAATAAAAGGAATGGGTCGGGCTCAGAGTCCTCTTTCACCTTTTCCTGTGTTTTATTTGGGTGCTCTCACAGCCCCCTACCTTCATTAGTGACCTGGTGCGGGGGGGTGGCAGGGGGCGCGGTGGGTTGGCACAGTGCTGAGACCAGCTCTTGCTGGTTCCCTGGGTGTATCGGAGATCTCAGAACTCAATACCTTACTGTGAAAATAAAATACTCTGCTTCAGACGACTTTTGCATGGAACAAAGCCATACGTCCCAATCTGCCTGGGCCTCTCAAATTGCCATCCCTGCCAAGAGCCCATCTTGCATTTTGCACATGCCCTTCACCCCGCAACTTCCCCCTCGCCCCCACCCTTCCTCTGACTGTGGTTCTTTAGGTTGCCTCTGTATCAGGTAAATGTTTATGTGTGTGTGAACATGCAGGCTTTATGCGAAGATCTTGTGTATTTAAAACACAGTTCAGGGTGGTAGTTTCTTGGAAGAGCTGTAAGCAGCAGGTATTTGTGGGCTTTACACCCCAAGTGCAGGCTTCCCAGGTGGTGCTAGTAGTAAAGACTCTGCCTGCCAATGCTGGGGTTGCAAAAGACACGGTTTCTGATCTCTGGATGGGGAAGATCCCATGGAGGAGGAAATGGCAACCTGTTCTAGTATTCTTGCCTGGAAAATCCGATGGACAGAGGAGCCTGGCAGACCGCAGTCAATGGGGTCACAAAGAGTTGGACACAACTGAGTGAGTGAACAGACACAAACCCCAAGTGATATCATTTCAGATTCATATAGGAAGTTTGGGAAAGTATGTGAAAAGAGATGCTCTAGAAAACTGAGTTACATATTTATAATTCAAGTTGTTTCCCCTAATTTTCCAGAGTGACTCAATTATTGTCTTATTTAAGACCTGGTCTCCTGGAGATCTCTCCCTGATGCCAGAGCCACATGTATGCTTGTGTGTAATAATGTGAGACCCTAACATGTACAGTGTCCATCAAACTTATCTTTAAAGCCCTTGGAGTACTCAGAGTATTGTGTCTGTTCAACTCCCAGTGTTTACATGCTATAATTCTTGGAAACGCATTACTGTATTTACTTTAAGGCATTGTGGGAAACTAAAACTAAGGGGCTTTTTGTTATTAAATGACCACTAGAGTCTTAAGTAGAACTCAACTTTCTCATCCATTGATTGTTATCACATCATCACTGCAACGACAAGGTGAGATTTGCTAATGTACTTAGTCGCTCAGTCGTGTCCGACTCTTTGTGATCTCATGGACTGCAGCCCACCAGGCTCCTCTGTCCATGGTCTCCTCCAGGCAAGAATACTGGAGTAGGTTGCCGTTCTTTTCTCCAGAGGATCTTCCCAACCCAGGGATCAAACCTGGGTCTCCTGCATTGCAAACAGATTCTTTATTGTATGAGCTACAGGGAAATTCTAATAAATTGTTCTAAATCTCAAAGTTCATTATTTCATTTCAATGATAATATTCAGATTGTATGAGATATTTAGGGCCTTTGTTTATAGAATATTCAGTAATTTAAGAAAAATCTCCTTTGAGTCCATAGGAAAATAATATACATATGCAAATATGATGTGCTCTTTTTGTTTTGTATTTCAGGTTTGCAGACATGCTCTAATTTTCCATAGAAAGTTTATGGTAGACTCTTTGTTTGAAAAATCCATAGAGATAGAAATATTTTCATAGTTTGGGTCTACATGATTTTATATTGCATAAAAAAGTGGATTACCTCTTCCTTCCTGCTACCACAGACAGCAGTGTAGAGCATCTTTGAACTCTCCAGGGTTTGTACTCGGGAGTAGGATTGCAGGGTAATCAAGAACACACATTCTGAACATCCCTAAGTACTGCCAGGTTGCTTCCTGGAAAGGCTGCCCTAATCTGTGTCCCACCAACAGGAGATGACTGCTCCTGCTCCCCACATCTTTGTGAAGATTTGCTGTGTTTAGACTTCATCATTTTTCCAAACTGATGGGTGTAGAGTGATATTTCATTTTAATTTGCATTTCTCTGATTGCTAGTGAAGTTGAACATTTCTTTATGTACTAGTCAGTTATTTGGCTTTTTACTATCATGACTTGATTTAAGGTTTCATGTTGATGTAGACCTTAATTTTGAGTTTGGCAAATATATTCAAAAATTATGTGTATTTTATTTTATTTATTTATTTATTTATTTTTTCTGTATCCTGCGTCAGACATAGACTGGCGATTCAATTCTTACATGATAGTATACATGTTAGAATGCCATTCTCCCAAATCATCCCACCCTCTCCCTCTCCCTCTGAGTCCAAAAGTCCGTTATACACATCTGTGTCTTTTTTCCTGTCTTGCATACAGGGTCGTCATTGCCATCTTCCTAAATTCCATATATATGTGTTAGTATACTGTATTGGTGTTTTTCTTTCTGGCTTACTTCACTCTGTATAATCGGCTCCAGTTTCATCCATCAGAACTGATTCAAATGAATCAGTATTGATGAATGAATCATAAAAATTATGTACATTTTAATCTTACAGTTTATGCTGTTAGGATTCAAGATCATGGGTTACTCTCTGTTGTTATTTTCTGTTAGCCACACTACTTTTAAGCTTTAATTCATCTAGATGTCACTTTTGGTTATAGCAGCATTGTTTTAGGTAGCAAATTCATACTTTGGAACATGATACAGCAGTTTGGTATGAACTCAAGGGCCATATTGCATCATGGATGCAGTCTGAAGAGAGGATTCGTGAAAAAAAGATGGCTATGGATTCATGGTGTATTAAACATGTGTATACACAAGACAGAGTAGGAAACAGCAACCCACTCCAGTATTCTTGCCTGGAAAGTTCCATGGACAGAGGAGTCTGGTGGGCTATGGTTCATGGGGTCACAAAGAGTTGGACACGACTGAGTAAGTGAGCACATACACAAGACAGTACTTGATATTTTTCAAATAAGCAGTCCATATCCAAAGATAGTCACCAGACAGGTAAGTAACTCCGGGAGTTGGTGATGGACAGGGAGGCCTGGCATGCTGTGATTCATGGGGTCGCAAAGAGTCAGACATGACTGAGTGACTGAACTGAACTGAACTGAACTGAACTGAGGGGAGAATAGGAACTATAGATAAAGGGGAAAAAAAACCAAATAAATTAATAAATTAAAATAGACTGAGAGAGGGGCCTTGCAGAGATAGTATATTCTGGACTGAGAAGTATGATTAACCCAGTGATTTGGGGACAGGGTGAATATAATTTAGAGAGGTAATCAGAAAATAGGTTAGGTGACCAGCTAAAAGAGGTTAATTGAAGGAAAATTAAAATATTTTAATTGTTATAATTTGTAAGTAAGATGCCGATAAGGAAAAAAAAATGCTCTTAAATAACTGCATCTGGTTGTGGGTTTTTCTTCTTCTTCTTCTTTTTTGTTTTCGCTTTTAAAGCTTGTGTGGGAGACACAAATTTTTCTTATTATTCCTTAGGTGAAGATATCTGTAAGAAAGAAAGCAGATGTTTCTTTTCAAGTGCATATGTACACCTGCCATAAGACAAAATGAGTAGTTATCACTGAGAACAGGCCCTGGTTATTTTTTATGTTGCTTGTTAAATTAAAATGTTTTTTCCTGGCAAGTATAGGTTTATAATTGAGTCATTTATCATAAGTGTTCTTTTGACTGCAACTTAAGTTTGATGACATGCAGAAGTAATATGTGGATGGTTACTTGGAAATTAGATGAATGAATTATTTTACTGGCCTTTATCATTTGATGTGTTGATCTTCCTATTTATAACAAACACTTAACACTGGTTAATTATTTGCAACTGAAAAAGTAAAAAACATCTTAGTCTGGAACTGTGTTCTTGACTTATTTTCAGCCCACCAACACTTGAGGAGTGTGCTACATTCCATTAGTAGAGATGGTGCTCTCTTGGCACCACACTCAATTCTTTTACAGTATGAAGAAGTCTGCCATTGTCAGACATAGATTCCATGTTTCCTTTCCTCAATATCATGTATTCTCTTTTTTTGCTATATTGGTTCTGTTGGTACTCTGCCCCATGCCCTCTCACTTATTTTGTGTCCACATACTCAGCACTATACTAGTACTTAACATTTTTAAAATCTCATTTATTCCTCATTACACATCACATACTATAGATAGAGAAAATAGACTCAGAAAGTGGATGTAATTTTTCTAGGGTCATACAGCCGTCAGTAGCAGAACAAAGATTTCAAGCCAAGCATGACTCGCCTCTTTTTCTGCTTGACTGCATTATATTTTTCATGGGCTATCTTCAAAATTCATATTTGTGTAGAGTGTGGTATCTTCATTAGGCTCCTTAATTTTGAAAGAGAACATTAATCCTATTCTCTGCTCCCACTGTTGCTGAAAGAGGTGGGCACCTTTAAGTTGCATCATAGAGAATCTATATTCAGGTTCCCTTTACAGCTTAGAATTTTGAACTGACTCGATGGACGTGAGTCTGAGTGAACTCTGGGAGTTGGTGATGGACAGGGAGGCCTGGTGTGCTGCG
The DNA here is from genome assembly GCF_042477335.2 of Ovis canadensis. Classification (NCBI taxonomy): domain Eukaryota; kingdom Metazoa; phylum Chordata; class Mammalia; order Artiodactyla; family Bovidae; genus Ovis; species Ovis canadensis. The sequence goes on from NC_091251.1 coordinate 90,258,671, forward strand.
ATTCATGGAGTCGCAAAGAGTCAGACACGACTGAGCGACTGAACTGAACTGAATATTCTAGTTGGTAAAAAATCTGCTTGTAGAAGATTGGCCTTCAATGATTGATGTTGTCATGAAATAAGTAATGGAGTTTTTGAAGAGGCCCTGACTACATCACGCCCAGTCATCTTTAGGATGACCTGGAAATGAAATTCCTCAAGCCTCTGGGTCAGGAAACACTGCTTGATTTTCTGTTTAAAAAAAAAAAAAAATCTTGTGGCCATTATGAATCTTATATTTGATTATATTTTCTTCTTTAAGTACCTTAGAGCCAAATTTGCACATAATTTCTAATAGCTTTGGAGAAATAAGCAATGTGCATTTGTGTGCTAATCTTACTCTTAGCATTATTACACCTAGCATTATTTCTCTGTGTTCCTCTCTGATCTTTTGTTTCTTTCTCTTTGTGGCCCCATGTGTAGACTGTAGCCCACCAGGCTCCTCTGTCCATGGGATTCTCCAGGTAAGAATACTGGAGTGGGTAGCCATTTCCTTCTCCAGGGGATCTTCTGACCTAGGGATCGAACCTGGGTCTCCTTCATTGCAGACAGAATCTTTACCATCTGAGACACTAGGAAAGTCCTTATTTATTTGTATTAAGTGTATTTTCATTTGTTGTTGTTTAGTTACAAAGTAGTATCTGACTCTGTGATCCTGTGAGCTGTAGCATGCCAGGCTTCCTTGTCCTTCACTATCTCCTGGAGTTTGCCCAAACTCATGTCCATTGAGTTGATGATGCCATCCAACTATCTCATCCTCTATCGTCCTCTTCTGCTCCTGCCTTCAATCTTTCCCAGTATCAGGGTCTTTTCTCATGAGTCAGCTCTTCACATCAGGTGGCCAAAGTACTGGAGCTTCAGCTTCAGCATCAGTCCTTCCAACGAATATTGTGTTGATTTCCTTGCTGATCTCCTTGCTGTCCAAGGGACAGTTTATTTTCATAACTTGTCACAAATCATTTCACTGGTGTGGAATATAAATATGCAATATCATGTGTAAATTTTCCTGATTTGACAGCTCAGTCACATTCCTATTAGGAAATGTCATGTGTTCATCTTTCATGTTTGTTTCCTCCATTCTTTCATTTCCTAATTTTCCATTGTTTATTAGGGATTTCTCCCTTGATTAACAGGTTAGTAGAATTTCAGTGATGTTTCTGATTGTTGAGTGTCTACACAAGGAGTTATTTTTTTTTGAAAAATTAATCTTGTAATTGTATTTCTCTAAGTCCATGTTTTTAGTAAAAATATAATTTTTAATGGAAAAAATAAATTTAACTAATTTGATTTTGTTTTCATCTGAGGATAAGAATAGGGGTATTTGGAATCTCAGAGCAGTGCCATTATATAAGGTTTGGAGAGTTTATATAGAATGAAATGATTTTTCAACTTATTATAATGAAGGCAATGAATTCTCTGTCTGTTGCCTACTGGACATTTCTAATTGGATATTCAGCTGCTACTTTGGATTGTCTGAAACTTCACACCTAATTCCCCTCCTCAGTGAAGTTACCTCCACCATTTCTGCCTTCCCATTCCTCATTCCATTTCCTAATTTGGTGACTGGTATTACTCTGTATTACTGTAATACCAGAAGGAAATGGCACCCTACTCCAGTATTCTTGCCTGGAGAATCCTGTGGATGGAGGAGCCTGGTGGGCTGCTGTCCATGGGGTCACACAGAGTTGGACACAACTGAAGCGACTTAGCATTACTTTGTACCTCGTTACCCAAATCATATATGTGGCAGTCATATTAAACTCCTCTAAGCAGTCACTTGGCTTCCCTGGTGGCTCAATGGTAAAGAATCTGCCTGCCAGTGCAGAAGACACAGGAGACATGGGTTCGATCCCTGGGTTGGGAAGATCCCCTGGAGAAGGAAATGGCAACCCACTCCAGTACTTTTGCCTGGGAAATCCCAAGGACAGAGGAGACTGGTAGGCTACAGTCCATGGGGTTGCAAAGAGTCTGAAGCAACTTAGCGACTAAACAACAGTCAGTCACTCAGTTCTTTATATTTACTTATTTCACAGCTTTTATGCTGGCCCTTTTCCAGTCTCATTGCTTTTTACCAATTCCAGTGCCTTGCCCAGAGCCTTTCCTAGGCAGGCACTCCAAATTGTTGGTTGAGAAAATGAAGAAATGGCTGAATGGATGCAGGAAGGAATTGTCTTCATTTCATTTCTGCTCTCTCGACTACTGCAAGACCCTCCAGGCTGCTCGTAATGTCCTCAGAGTCATAACCCTAAAATGCAAATCAGATCCTGTCACTCTTCTGTTTAAAACCTCCAACAACTTCTTTGGCTTCCAGGATTAGGTTTAGTTTAGTATCAGAGCCATCCATGCTAAGTCCCCTATGTCTTTCTCATTTACCTCCTGCATTTCTACTGGTAGCTTCATCATCTGGCTGCATGTTCCCCCCTCCTCCCACATGCTCCTTCATTCGGAAGAATCTAACTGTAGCTTCACTGGAGAACTTGACTGACTCTGCCAAGTCTGAGTTAAATGCTTTTTCTCATTGCCCTCATATTCCTTTATTCACAGTACATGACTCATTTCACATTAAACTATTATCATGACTTCCTTATCTAGGGGCCTTTAATTTTTTTTTTTTTTTTAAATTTGGCTGCATTGGGTCTTAGTTGTGGCACATGGGATATTTAATCTTTGTTGCAGCATGTGGGATCTAGTTCCCTGACCAGGGTCGAACTCGGGCCTTCTATATTGGGAACAGGGAGTCTTAGCCACTGGACCACTAGGGAAGTCCCTAGGGGCCTTTTCTTAACCTGGGTTCTTTACTCCTAGACAGTATCCAACATGTAGCAAATAACTGGTAATTGAGTGACTGACTGAGTATGGAATAGAAAAAGTCTGTAGGCTATAATTCAATCTGTTTATCAGTAACTATTTATTGAGAACAATACTGTTAAATGTCAGCACTGTTTATTGTTTAATGGTGAAGTCTATTCTTTTTCAATATTACATATCATACCTTTCTTTAATTGTTTGATTTTCTGAAATTGAAAAATTCTATTATGGGGAAGTCCCTGTTTTCTCCCTAACTGCTTTTCATTTTTCTTCAGGAGAAGAACCTCTAGATTTTTACCATCTAGGGAGTCCGAATGCTAGTAAAGTAATGCTCAAAACTCCAAGCCAGGCTTCAGCAATACGTGAACCGTGAACTTCCAGACGTTCAAGCTGGTTTTAGAAAAGGCAGAGGAACCAGAAATCAAATTGCCAACATCCACTGGATCATTGAAAAAGCAAGAGAGTTCCAGAAAAACATCTATTTCTTCTTTATTGACTATGCCAAAGCCTTTGACTATATGGATCACAAGAAACTGGAAAATTCTGAAAGAGATGGGAATACCACACCACCTGACTTGCCTCTTGAGAAACCTATATACAGGTCAGGAAGCAACAGTTGAAACTGGACATGGAACAACAGACTGGTTCCAAATGGGAAAAGAAGTACGTCAAGGCTGTATATTGTCACCCTGCTTATTTAACTTCTATGCAGAGTACATCATGAGAAATGCTGGGCTGAAGGAAGCACAAGCTGGAATCAAGATTGCTGGGAGAAATATCAATAACCTCAGATATGCAGATGACACCACCTTATGGCAGAAAGTGAGGAAGAACTAAAAAGCCTCTTGATGAAAGTGAAAGAGGAGAGTGAAAAAGTTGGCTTAAAGCTCAACATTCAGAAAACAAAGATCATGGCATCCGGTCCCATCACTTCATGGGAAATAGATGGGGAAACAGTGGAAACACTGGCTGACTTTATTTTTGGGGGCTCCAAAATCACTGCAGATGGTGTTTGCAGCCATGAAATTAAAAGATGCTTGCTCCTTGGAAGGAAAGTTATGACCAACCTAGACAACATATTAAAAAGCAGAGACATTATTTTGTCAACAAAGGTCTGTCTAGTCAAGGCTATGGTTTTTCCAGTAGTCATGTGTGGATGTGAGAGTTGGACTGTAAAGAAAGCTGAGCACTGAAGACTTAATGCTTTTGAACTATGGTGTTGGAGAAGACTCTTGAGAGTCCCTTGGACTGCAAGGAGATCCAACCAGTCCATCAGATCAGTCCTGGGTGTTCATTGGAAGGACTGATGTTGAAGCTGAAACTCTAGTACTTTGACCACCTGATGTAGAGTGCTGACTTATTTGAAAGACCCTGATGCTGGGAAAGATTGAGGGCAGGAGGAGAAGGGGATGACAGGATGAGATGGTTGGATAGCATCACCGACACAATGGACATGGGTTTGGGTGGACTCCAGGAGTTGGTGATGGACAGGGAGACCTGATGTGCTGCGGTTCATGGGGTTGCAAAGAGTCAGACACGACTGAGCGACTGAACTGAACTGAACAGTAGGGTACTGATTCAAGGGACAGACCCTCAATCTAGCCATATTTAATTATGGTGTTCAGCAATGTGTGAAATTGTCTTAAGCTTTTATATCTTTGAGTTGATAAAAATTGTGGATGTACATAAAGTTCCCTTTCCATGACTAAATATAAATATCCCCATTTCCTTTTTCCAGACCCCCGGTCTAGGCCACAATCCTGGGTAAAACATTTTTAGATCCTTTTGAGTCACTAAAACAATAATTTTTTTTTAATTGGAATATAGGTAATTTACAACATTATGTTAGTTTCAGATGTACAATATAGTGGTTCAATATTTTTATAGACTGTACCCTTTTAGAGTTATTACAAAATAATGATGGCTCAGCAGGTAAAGAATCTGCCTGCCTTGCAGGAGACACCAGAGGTGCAGGTTTGATCCCTGGGTTGAGAAGATCCCCTGGAGGAGGAAATGGCAACCCACTCTAGTATTCTTGCCTGAAAAAAGATCCCATGGACAGTGGAGCCTGGTGGGCTCCAAAGGATCGCAAAGAGTCAGACACAACTGAGCGACTAAGCACACACACTCTTGGGCTGTACAATATCTCCTGGTTGCTAATTTATTTTACACATAGTAGTTCTTTAACACCCCTATCTCGCCCGTCTGTACTTCTCTCTCCTCACTGGAAAACACCATCTTGTTCTCTGTATGCAAGAAATCATAGTTTGGGATGCTATTCCTTACCTTGTTGCTTGTCTGCTTGGTAAGTTATATCTGCTCTGTGGCAGTTTCCCATTGGTAAGCAAGGCACCCTTCCAGTTAAGTTGCAAACAATCTCTCTTTAAATAAGCCCCCATGCCCTTGAAGAATAGGAACTGGAGAAGCGGAGCATCCAAATAGGAAAAAAGAAAGAACATTCCTAAGAAAACTGTGTAACTTTGCAAATTCGTCGTCCCCTGGGTGCCGCTGACAGGTGGAGTGACAACCCAACGAAATAACACTGGGGCCATTGTGACAGGAGGGAACTCAATATTGTTATCGTTCCGCTCGGATGAAGTTTGCGCGAGGCCGCGCCAGCCCTTGCATTGAGAACACCCAGTCGAGCGGAAGAGCCTTTGGTTTCTGCATTTAAAGCTGCCCAACAACTGAGGAAAACCGATTAAATCTGGAAGGTGGCAGCTCACTCGACAGGCTTCTCCGGGCACCCTTGAGCAGAATCAAAGATAAATAAATACCACGTTTTATGAGAGGAGTGTGGGGTGAGAGGGGGTGCCTGGACAGGAGCTAAAATTTCAAAGGGTGGGGGACGTTCTCCCTGACTCTCCTCCTGATCACACTCTTGTCTTATGACCTCGTTCATGCTCGGATTAGAGCCAGCCTTGTAAACATGAGTGAGTTTGATGGGGAAGAAAGGAGATAAAAGTGTATTTCCAACGACCTCATCTGTAGAAGCAAAATGTTCAGATACAAATATCTTTTAAAAATGGCATATTGGGTGCTTGTTTGTGGGGAATGTGTAAAAATTCTGGCCTGTTATGCAGAGATTTATTTTTGAAAGTCTAAGTTTTTTTCAGGGAAAGTTTATGGACTTTCAATATGGCCCATGTTCCATGTTCAGTAAATTACCTCAAGGCCAGGTGGCACTCTGATTCTCTGTTTCCTGGGTTTGGACCTTGGTCCCTCATCTTTTCACTGTGCCTTACTTTTTTCTGAAAATCTTAATGAATAATTTTTTTACTTGAGTTTGACCTACCTCAGAGGGCTATGAATATTTAATTGGCCAAAAGTAATTCATTATTTTCATAGACTTACAGAGCATTAGAGATCATTTGTCCCACTCCTCCCATTTTGTAAAGAGAAACAGAAGTCCAGAGAAGTCAAGTGGCTTGCCTAGGGAAAATCAGATGGCAAGTATAGACTGAAGGACTTCACCCAGATTCTGACACACCCAGTACTTTTTTTTCCCTCCCTATGTCTTTTGAGCTGCTTAGGGTTCAATATTACATACAGTGGAGAGAACTATAGCAGTTTACTTTATTGATTTATAAAAAATAATTAATGAAATAATCACAGGAATTTTCATATAATTCAAAACCTCTTATACAGTCTCTTTTTTCCATCAAACCTTTTCTGAGAGCCACTGTGAAATAGATGACCACGATGAGTTTTAATTTGTTGTGTTTTCCTTCCTGCTGTGGTGACTATGATAATTTAAAAAAATAAAATGAAGTAGTACAAAGTTAGGCAAACAGCAGGTGAAGAACAAAACCAAAGGTGTTAATTACTTTATTAAGTGCCAGTACCTGAGATTCTAGACTACGACACCTGTGAATATAGTTTGAATTGCTGTGACTATTGTTAAAATACTTTATGTCTCCATAACTTATAATACTTTCTCATTCCCATTCTTTTTTCCCAGTGTGCAAAGTTGGCTTAAAACACTAGCACAGACTGAGGAAGGATAGCAAGATAGGGCCCTTTCCTGGACTAGAATAAAGGAGAAGAAAATATATTATTGACTACTTTTGATAGACCACTTCAGAGAACAAGTTTTTAAAAAATTAATTTAAAAAGGCATTAGTATCAAATAATCCCTCAAAGGAAAAGTGCTTTACGGATGAAAAATACAGTTAATTACTCCTGTAAAAATGTAGGGAATTTTGCAGGTTCAGTATATTTTGTTCCCTCTTAGAAGTGATAGTTGGCATTTGTTAGTTATCAGTGCTACTAGTTTTCAGTATTAGCTGTGGCTTGCCTGGTCTGTCCTCCTTCTGTCTTTGTTTTAGAGAATAGAACTCACCCAGTCACAGTTTTCAGAAGGGCTGAGGTCACCTCCTTCGGTATGACAATAGTACTGTTTATGTTGGAGACAAATCCCAGAAACTCACAGTAACGACATACACAGAGTGAGAGAGTATATCCGGGAGATTTTTATTTGGCATTTTTACTGCTAACAATCTACAGAAGTTTTAGTATTTAGTGCCAGGTCAGGCTTAAGGGGCAGTTTCTATTTCTGTGTGATTTTGAAAGGTACAAAGGATCAGCAGAAGGATTATATAATAGATAATAGACAATGAAGATTCTGGCTTCTATAGAAACTTACAAAGATATGGGGGAAGCCAAACAGCTGCTTCTGTTTTGTTGTTGTTGTCTTAATTAAAGGAGCTCAAGAAGCTCAGTGTATTATTTGGTTCTTTGAGCAAGGCCTTTGTTTGCAAAAGTCTTGGAAACCCACCCTCTTCCCCAGACCTGTATATACTTTTGTGACAGATTAAAAAGACAGGTAAACTGAGAAACAAAGAATTTAGCAGATAGGCCTTGGGTCACATGGTGTGACCAACACAAATTCTGGGTCTTAAAACTTAGTTATCTAATCTCCCCACTCCATTGCATATTCTACTAGCAGTCATTCAGTAAAGTACCTTTCAACACTGTGGAGTCTTGCTATAAACACAGTGGCTTTGGAACAAGGTTATCTCTAGACTGTTGACATTGTGTCTCTGCTCACATACCAATTGGGTGAATATTGGCTCACATGATTCTTTTAAGTGGATTACAAGGAATCCATGATAGATTTCCTTCACTTCTGATGAAACCAGGAACTTTGCCTCTCCAGTGTCTTAGTGAGATACTGTTATTTGTGTATTACTCAAGGTGCAGGTAAGGGCTGTTAGCTCTCTGAATTTTTAGGCATTCAACTGTGAAAATCAAATCCATCATTTTACTGCACTTTATGCAGAAGTTAGTTACATTTGTAATAAGGTCTAGTAGGAAATAGTAATATCTTTAAAATTATGCAAGGAACAAAATAGCAGAGCTTCCAAGTCCTAAGAGTTACGCATAGCTCTGGCAGTTAACTAACTTTGGACAAGTTACCTAATTAACTGAGTTTGTTTCCTGAACTCTAAAACAAAGATAAATACTCTTCAGGTAAATGCTCTTCTGAGTTGCTTCAAGCTCTTAAGTTCTCTAATTACTGTGTTATAGTCATATACTGATAATGAAAAAAAATTAGCTACGTGCATAATTATATTTTACAGTAAAGAAGGTGGTTTATATTTGTTAATAATAGACTTGAAATTTCTTTTGTGTGTGTATAGTTGGTTATACTTGGCCAGTGAATGCAAAATTTCAGGTTGTTAGTAAGAAACAGTTAACGATTTCTTCTAAGGAGAATAGCTATGGGTTTGTGGGTAAGAGAGGAAGAATTTTATATTCATTTCATACTTCTGTATGCCTTTTTTTTTTTTTTACTAAGTCCATGCATGGTTTAAGTTATTTAAATTTGGCCTTATTATTTTTCAAAGAGCAAATGGGAGACTTTAGAATCATTAGTGACTGTATACTAGAATGATAGTATCTGGAACTTAATTCCTGGCTCCAAATATTTTATTTAGCCTGAAAGTATTATTTGAGATTACAAGTAAATTTTTTGCTTTTATTAAAGGTCTTTTAAATCCTATTTTTGTTTGATGAAACAAGCAGCCTTTTAAAAGCATAGAAGCAGAGTTTAACAATATTAATGACAGCATTATATAGCTTCTATCTACTGATCCTCTGAAGATCTTTATTCTTTATCCTTTCTGTAACAGTTTCTGGAATTATCTTCCTTTAATTTGCAGCTATGCAAATGAAATAGAGGTGGGAAAAAATTGTTTTTCAAATCAATTAGTAAGGATGAATGCCAAATTTAGAGTGTCTCACAGTCATATTGCCATGTTTTAAATGCAAAACAGTAGCTCTTTCTTAACCTTCTTAGAAGATAAAACTACAGGAAATGAAAAAGTCCCTTCAAACATTAGAAGCCATTTTTAGAGGCTGCATATGGCAAATGGACTTGAATTTTGGTTTGAACATTGGTTTTTGTTCTCTTTTCCTACTTTTACAGATACTTCTATGAAGTTTTGAGAAACCATAAGAACCCAAAAACTAGGGGTTTCAAGTCTGGCATATACATGGGTTCCTTTTCTTTTATCTTTTCTACTTTTTGTTTTTTTTTTTTTTTGAAAAAATGAACTTTACAGAAAATGAGAGCCTAAGGAACATTTTATTCTATTTTTGAAAAATTGGAATACCTTGTTAGCACTGTTAATGCATTTATTTTATTATAATCAGTATAATGCGACATGATGGAGTTTTTATTTTCAGTTGTTCTGTCAAACCTTGAACATTTCCCCCATCTGGATCAATGTTTTCTAGCCTTACCCAGATTCAACAGGAGCAAGTATGGTGGTCCCTTCATATCTGAGGCAGATTGGTTGAAGGACCTTCATGTGTACTCAGTAACTCAGTTATATCTGACTGTTTGGGAACCCACAGACTGTAGCACACAGGCTCCTCTGTCTGTGGCATTCTCCAGTCAAGAATACTGGAAGGAATTTTCATTTCCTATTCCAGGGGATCTTCCTGACCCAGAGATCGAACTTGAGTTTCTCGTGGCTCCTGCATTGACAGGAAGACTGGATACTGAAATCCGAGGATAATCAAGTCCCTCGTATACATGGCATAATACTTGCATATAAACTTTGCACATCAGCCCATATACTTTGAATTATCTCCAGATTCCTTATAAAACCTAATACAATGTAAATGCTATTATATAGTTGAAAATACAGTATAAACACTATGTGAATTGTTGCCAGTTCTTGGCAAATTCAAGTTTTGCTTTTTGTAACTTTTTGGATGGTTTTCAAATATTTTTGATGCCCAATCAGTTAAATCCAAGGATGTGGAACTTCTGATACCTTTTCACAATCTACTTATGTGGAGAACCTGTCTGATTTGATTCCAGTCAGCATTCTGCTGCATTCTACTGCCTCATGATAATCAGTACTATTTCCTCATTAAAGATGTTTATAAACATATAGCATTGGTTTGAACATGCTTGATTATGGACATAATTATTTCTTTTTAACCTTGGTGCTTCAAGACTAGAAGAGACACTCAAACCTAATACTTTAAGCATCAAAAGGGTACAACACAAAAATAAATTTTACCAAAAAATATTAGAAGATTTTTACATTGAAAACTACAAAACATTGCTGAAGGAAATTAAAGCAGCCTAAACAATGGAAAGATATCTTGTGTTTAAGGATTAGAAGACTCAGTATTAAGATGGAAATATTCCCCAAGTTGATCTACAAATTCAGTACAATCTCTATCAAAACTTTAACTGATCCTAAATTCATTTTGCCTCAAAATAGCCAAAATAATTTAATAAAGAAAAACAGAGTTGGCGGACTCAATATTTCCAACTTCAGATTTAACTGCAAAGCTACAGTAATCCAGATAATGTAATGCTGGTATAGGGTAGAAATACAGATCAATGGATTAGAATTAAGAGTTCAGAAAATAGATTAGTGATTGCTAGGGAAAAAAAAAAGAAAGAAAAAATGGGGACCAACTACTAATGAGTTTTTTTGAGGGTAATGAAAATGTTTTGGACTTATGTATTGATGATGGTGATATACTCTCTGACTATACTAAAAAACACTGAATTGTAAAAGAGTAAATTTTATAGTGTGTGAGTTATTTCTCAGTGAAACAGTTACATGTACCTGGTTTTGGGAGTTTGGATTAAATTTGGATTATCTGTTTGTATTTGGGTTATTTAAGTCTGAGTACAGTGTAATGTAGACTTTTATTACCATGAGGATCTTTAATCTTCTTTGTCTGTCTGTCTGTCGCCTTACTTTGCACTGGCTAGCCTTATTGAAGTGAAGTGAAGTTGCTCAGTCGTATCCGACTCTTTACGACCCTGTGGACTGTAGCCTACCAGGTTTCTCAGTCCATGGGATTTCCCAGGCAAGAGTACTGGAGTGGGTTGCCATTTCCTTCTCCAGGAGATCTTCCTGACCCAGGAATCGAACCCGGGTCTCCCACATTGTAGGCAGACGCTTTACCCTCTGAGCCACCAGGCTAGCCTTATTAGGTATAAGCAAAAACTGATACAATATGAGGGCATTTTATTTATACTTTCTTCTTGATTCTTTTTTTAAAAACCTTAATGTTATATTAATTTTCAAACCAAAAGTGGCATATTGTTGTAATTATAGCACTCAGATTATGTGTCTATTTTCAGGAGTACAGATTTGATTTAGACACTGCTTTTCCTTCATTCTTGCTTATTCATTGCACTTGATGGCCACCCAGTTTAAATGCTCCCTGGCCGGAGCACAAGAGTCTTGGTGGGTCAGTGTAGAAGTGATTCATGATTTGATAAAATGCAGACAGGTGGAATATGAATTTTATAATGTGGCTGTGAGCCCAGCTTATGGTATGGATTTGTACACGTCTCTTTCGTAAACATGGAATTGAAGTAGGTTTTATTTCTTGAATGTTTTAGCATAGTGCTGGTGAGAAGTGTGTGTGTCCTACCCAGAGCATTCTGTAACAGGAAACAAAGTTTGCTGAGAGAAATAGGGAGCTTGGTAGAAAGAGAAGATTAAAATCTTTGCTGGGGGACAGTTCTTTTCCATTGATATTCCCAATGCATTTCCCCAGGGTGTGTGCTGGAGGGTCCTGTGCTGTAGTTGGTAGATAATATTTCCTCTTATGCAGGGTGACTGTATAAAGAAACCAGTTATTTGGGGCCTGGAGTATAGACAGCAAGGAGCCATGGTTCTGAATGTGGTGTCTGGCCCAGGCATACTTGCCAGTGATGGTAATATAAGCTGGGCGGGGAAAGAGTGGGCAGCACTCTTTGATAACACAAGCCTTGGCATCACCAATTTTATTTCTGGTCTTCCCCTTTAAAATAGATTATGTTTTAGCCTCTTGTCAAATTGTATTCTTAGTATCCCTGTAACCGTTGCCTGCCTTCCAAGTCATTGACAAACGTTGAGAAAATTCTGTAATGCAGTTGCCAACACATTTGAATTTTAAATTTTAATCAACTCTTTCATACATTGGTCCTGCCCACCAGCAACTTTCCCTTTTTGCTCTTTAGTCTTTCTGCCCAATTCAAGAGACAGCAGCCTCCAAATTCAGCATTATTGGTGTGCTGCGATTCATGGGGTTGCAAAGAGTTGGACACAACTGAGCGACTGAACTGAACTGAACGGAATCCCTAACCTTATAGTTGTTACTTTCAGTGGTACCATGGGCAGTTGGCTTGTTTGTTCACTTGAATTTCTGAAGAAATAACATGGTTTCATGCCAGAAATGGACTTCCCTGGTAGCTCAGATGATAAAGAATCTGGCTGCAATGCAGGATACCCAGGTTTGATCCCTGGGTCGGGAAGATCCCCCGGAGAAGGGAATGGCAACTCAATCCAGTATTCTTGTCTGGAGAATCCCACGGTCACAAAGAGTCAGACACAACTGAACAACTAACACTTTCACCCTTTCATGCCAGAAATGCATTTTAATTATTACACCATCTTGGAGTTAAGTGGAATCTTGAGATAACATCCACTGTCTTCTTCCTAGTGGAATGCTTTAGCTAAAACCATCCTAAGAAATAAACAATCTTAATTTAAAGAAAACCTTAATTTTAAAAGAGATAACTCATTCTAAGGTTTATGGGTTTTTACAGTCAGGGAAATTGTGTTTTGAAGTTTTTTAAATTGATTTCCTTAAGCAGAGTTAATTCAGTTTTCTCACTTATTTTTCCTTAATATTATATCAGGTAGATTTTTAATATATTCACTCTCAATCTGAAGCATGTCATTTTCCTCTACTTTAACACTAAACATTTCTCTCCAAAACAGGGAAGGGAGTGGAAGGGGAGTCTCTCAGACAAGTGGCTTCCTAGTCACCCTTGAGTTGTATCTCCCTTGAGTTCACGTTATGCTTGAACTGAACATAGGTGTCTGGTTTTACTACCCAGAGATATGCTGACATTTAAGTATTATTAATAGTTTGAAGTCTCTGAAGTCCAAATTCTATTGAAGTTCACAACTAGACGTATGCCACTCCCAAGAACCATCACATTCAGGAGCTACTGAGAAATCAGGGTAAGTTTAGTGTGTCTTCTGTGAAAGGTGGACGTTTAAGGTGGGAGAACTGTGCACAAGGGGGCAGCAGGCCTATTCTTTGAGGTTTCCTGTTGTATTCAAGATCCTGATGGGTTAGGAAATCAAGAGAATTCGTGCCATGGACACAAGGGGACTGGATAGAAGTGGAGGATGAGGAGATTCTTTTTTTTTTTTTTTACTTTACAATATTGTATTGGTTTTGCCATACGTCAACATGAATCCGCCACGGGTGTACACGTGTTCCCCATCCTGAACCCCTCTCCCACCTCCCTCCTCGTACTTAACTATGCTGAAAAACAGGGGGACGTGTTCACAGTATCCCGTAATCCCCTCTTCTTGCCATTATGACTTTGGTAAGTGGACAAAACTGAATCTCCTTTCTCACCTCTGCCTCAAGGTTGTTAACCTGCATTGGATGGAAGGGAATCAGGGAGGGAGCAGAGCTGCATTACACACTTTAATTTCTTTTTTTTAGGACTTTGAATGCTGAAGTCTTAATGATGGTCAGTTTCGGCTTTCATAAGTAAAAGTAGGACTCATAATTATTACCATTTATTGAATACAGGAATTGTGCTAAGCACTTTAACTATATTATTGCTTTATTTATTTAATCTATGCAGCTCTGTAATGTAAGCATTTCTCTATAAGTTAATGAATGTAGAGCACTTAGAGTAGTGCCTGAAATATAGCAAGAACTCAATAAAATGTTGTCAATACCCATTTTGAAGATAAGAGAATTATCTTAGAATAACAATGGTAGAATTTGAATCCATGGCTGTTAAACTCTGAAATTCATGCTTTAACCTATTATGCAGTATCATGTCCCTTCCCTGCAAGAACTAAACTTCCTTTAAAAAGTGTTTCCTGATCTTCTCTGTGATGTCCATTCTAGGATAATACTTATTTTTTTAATTCTACATTCCTACCTGTTCTAGTTTGTGAGTCCTAAATCCATATTTTTCTCCCCACTGCACTTGTCCCTGGGGAAGTTCATTTTACAAATTATCAAGGGCTGGTCCAGATTTGTTTAGTGAGAATGTAGAATTCTTCTTACAAGATTTTAAAAGAACAAGTAAGATAATTACATGAAAGGATCTGTTTAGGCTCTTTTGCATGGTAGGGGGTGGACCAAATAACCTTTGGATCACTTCCACTTGTATAATTCACCATTTCGGCAGGACAGCAACATTTCAGGCCAAAGTTCAACTTTTTTTTATTATTAAATTCTTTTATCGTCACCAGGAAACTAGAGAAAATGAATTCTTCACAGTATGCTTGTGCATGCAACTTGAAACGGTTTGCACACTAAATGAAATTAAATGAAAGACAGCTGTTTGGGAAAGAGCTGTCAGAAACTGATTGGGTTCTATTAGGGAAGAATAGAGGCTAGGAATAAGTTTTCAGAAACAGGATATCAGTGGTTTAGAAAGCAAGCAAATTTACATACACAAAAGCTCTCATGTGGTTGTGCTGTTGCATGTCTTTTCAGTTCATTCATCTTAAATTATTATTTGCTCTTGGTGAGGAGGTGTCTGCTTTCAAGGCTGCTTTTCACATATCAAGTGTACAGCAGTTCTTTCTGAGAAGTAAATACAGCGCAACCCCACTTTAGTGCCATTCTGAGTACTTTGGTTTTGGTTAATCTGCAAATCTAGTAATGTTCACCAAACCACTTCCTTTGCCCAGTACCTCTGTGTTCCTACCAAAATGCAAAAGGGGAAGGACCACCTAGGCTTGGTTGCCAGAGGTGCCACCAGGGTCTCCTAAAATGGCTGACAGCAAGAAAGGAGCAATTACATCCCGTCACAGACTCAAAGCAGATGGTCTCCTATGGTGATATTAAGCCTTTGACTTGTGATTTTACTTTGTACTTTCAAAGCATTCAAGTTGTGTTACCTGTGTGATGCTGCTCTCTGACCCGCAAGACCTCATTGCTCATTGTTTGGGTATTTGTCCTTGTATTTTACCCTGAAACCCTGCTACTGCTGAAGAGCTTCACTCTGCTGTCCTCCAACCCTCCTGCTAGATGATAGCTCTTAGTAGGGTTTCTGCTGGGCCCTCACAGGAGCGGATACAGTGCTACATGTGAAACTACTTTTAAAGGAATTAAAGTATTCCTTTAAAGGAATAAAAATATCCTCACATTCAGTTCAGTTCAGTTCAGTCGCTCAGTCGTGTCCAACTCTTTGTGACCCCATGAATTGCAGCATGCCAGGCCTCTCTGTCCATCACCAACTCCTGGAGTTCACTCAGACTCACGTCCATCTCCTATATTCTTTATTACTCCTACAAAATAAGTGGGGGTAGGCACCAGTTTAGAGGCACCAGCAAAGTTTGCCATCTTTCCAAAGACATTTCCTGAAGCAGATGTCATTATTGAAAGTAAGCCATGAGCTTACCAGTGATTTTGTTGGTGAGAACGTTTGCTTCTTAGTTCTGAAACTGCTTGTGTTAATTCCTTTCTGAATGCTTTCTTCCTTTTTCTCCTCATTAAGCTCTAGAGCAGATACCAAAAACACTGCTCTTTTTTTCTTAAACTTTTTATTTTGTATTGGCGTATAACCAATTAACAAACCATGTTGTGATAACTTCAGGAGAACAACAAAGGGGGGGATTCAGCCATATATATACGTGTATCCATTCTTCCCCAAACTCCCTTCCCATCCATGCTTCCACATAACATTGAGCAGAGTTCCATGTGCTATACAGTAGGTCCTTGTATATAGCAGTGTGTATATGTACACCCCAAACTCCCTAAGTATCCCTTCCCCCTTATATTTCCCCCTGGAAACCATAAGCTTGTTCTCTAAGTCCGTGAGTCTGTTTCTGTTTTGTAAGTAAGTTCATTTGTATTGTTTCTTTTTACATTCCACGTATAAGGGATGTCATATGATATTTAGCCTCCTCTGATTTACTTCACTCAGTCTGACACTCTCCAGGTCCATCCATATTGCTGCAAACAATATTATTTTGTTCTTTTTAATAACTGAGTGATATTCCATTGCATATAGGTACCATGTCGTCTTTAGCCATTCCTCTGTTGATGGACATTTAGGTTGCTTCCGTCTTGGCTATTGTAAACAGTGCTGTAATGAACATTGGGGCGCATGTATCCTTTCAGATCATGTTTTTCTCTGGATACATGCCCAGGGCTGGGATTGCAGTGCCATGTGGTAGCTCTAGTTTTAGTTTTTTAAGGAACTTCCATACTGTTCTCCATAGTGGCTGTACTAATTTACATTCCCACCAACAGAATAAGAGGGTTCCCTATCCTCTAAACCTTCTCTAGCATTTTTTTGTTTGTGGATTTTTTTTTTTTTTTTTTTGGTGATAGCCATTCTGGCTTGTGTGAGGTAATATCTTATTATCGTTTTGATTTGCATTCCTCTAGTAATTAGCAATGTTGAGCATCATTTCATGTGTCTATTGGCCATCTATATGTCTTCTTTTGAGAAATTTTCATTTAGGTCTTCTGCCCATTTTTTAACTGGGTTGTTTGTTTTGATGCTGTTTAACATCATGAGCTGTTCATAAATTTTGGAGACTAATCCCTTATCTGTCACATCATTTACAAATATTTTCTCCCAATCTATGGCTTGTCTTTTTGCTTTTATTGTTTTTTTTTTTTTGCTTTTATTGTTTTCTTTGCTGTGCAAAAACTTTTGAGTTTCATTAAGTCCCATTTGTTTATTTTTGTTTTTATTTTCATTATTCTGGAAGATGGATAAAAAACATATTGCTGCTATTTATGTTAGAGTGTTCTGCCTATCTATTTCTCTAGGATTTTTATAATATCTAGTCTGACATTTAGGTCTTTAACCCATTTTGAACTAGTTTTTGTGTATAAAGTTAAAGAATGATCTAATTTTATTCTTCACATGTAGCTGTCCAGTTTTCCCAGCATCATTTGTTGAAGAGACTATCTTTCTAGCATTGTATGGTCTTACCTCCTTTGTCATTTATTAATTGACCATAGGTATATGGGCTTATTTCTGGGTTTTCATTCTGTTCCATTGATCTGTAGTTCTATTTTTATGCCCGTCCCATACTCTTTTAATGACTGTATCTTTGTAGTATAGTCTGAAGTCAGAGAGCCTGATTCCTCCAGCTCCATTTTTCTATCCCAAGATTGCTTTGGCTTTTCCAGGTTTTTTGTGTTTCCATATAGATTATGAGATTTTTGTTGTTGTTCTTTTTCTGTGAAAAATGCCATTGGTAATTTTATAGGGATTGCATTGAATTTATAGATTGCTTTGGTAAGTATAGTCATTATGACAATATTGATTCTTCCTTTCCACGAACATGGTATATCTTTCCATCTGTTTATATCTTCTTTGATTTCTTTCACCAGCACCTTATAGTTTTCAGACTACAAGTCTTTTATTCTTTTTGATGTGATGGTAAATGAAATTGCTTCTTGAATTTCTCTTTCTGATTTTTCAGTGTTAGTGTATAGTAATGCAACAGATTTCTGTGTATTAATTTTGTAATGTGCAACTCTACCAAATTCACTGATGAATTCTAGTCGTTTTCTGGTAACATCTTTAGGATCTTCTATGTATAGTATCATGTTTTCATCAAAGTGAGAGTTTAACTTCTTCTTTTCCAATTTGGATTTCCTTTGCTTCTTTTTTGTCTTTGGTTGCTATAGCTAGGACTTCCAAAATTATGTTGAATGAAAGTGGTGAGAGTGGACATCCTTGTCTTGTTCCTGATCTTAGAGGGAATGCTTTCAGCTTTCCATCATTGAGTATGATGCTAGCTGTTGGTTTATCATATATGGGCTTTCTTATATTGAGATGTGTACCTTCTATGCCCACTTTCTGTAAAGTTTTTTTTTTTTTATCACATATGGTTGCTGAATTTTGTCAAAAGTTTTTTCTGCATCTACTGAGATGACCATATTTTTTTTATTCTTCAATTTGTTGATGTGGTGTATTATATTGATTGATTTGCAGATATTGAAAAATCCTTGTGTCCCTGGGTTGAATCCCACTTGATCATGGTGTATGATCTTTTTACTGTATTGTTGGATATAAATTGTTAGCATTGGGTTGACCATTTTTGCTTCTGTGTTCATCAGTGATATTTGTCTGTAATTTTTTTGTGTGTGATATCTGTTGGATCATTGAAATATCTGTTGGATCATCAAAAAAGCAAGAGAGTTCCAGAAAAATATCTACTTCTGCTTCATTGACTGTGCCAAAACCTTTGACTGTGTGGATCACAACAAACTGTGGAAAATTCTTCAGGCGATGGGAATACCAGACCACCTGACCTACCTCCTGAGAAATCTGTATGCAGGTCAAGAAACAACAGTTTAGAACTGGGCATGGAACAACAAACTGGTTCCATATAGGGAAAGGAGTATGTCAAGGCTGTATATATTGTCACCCTACTTATTTAACTTATATGCAGAGTACATCATGAGAAATGCTGGGCTGGAGGAAGCACAAGCTGGAATCAAG
This sequence comes from Ovis canadensis, assembly GCF_042477335.2. Lineage (NCBI taxonomy): Eukaryota > Metazoa > Chordata > Mammalia > Artiodactyla > Bovidae > Ovis > Ovis canadensis. Next base: position 90,277,505 of record NC_091251.1, read on the forward strand.
ATTGCTGGGAGAAATATCGATAACCTCAGATATGCAGATGACACCACACTTATGGCAGAAAGCAAAGAAGAACTAAAGAGCCTCTTAATGAAAGTGAAAGAGGAGAGTGAAAAATTGGCTTAAAACTCAACATTCAGAAAGCTAAGATCATAGCATCAGGTCCCATCCAGTAGATGGGGAAACAATGGAAACAGTGACAGCCTTTATTTTGCGGGGCTCCAAAATCACTGCAAATGGTGACTGTAGCCATGAAATTAAAAGGCACTTGCTCCTTGGAAGAAAAGTTGTGACCAACCTAGACAGCATATGAAAAAGCAGAGACATTACTTTGCCAACAAAGGTCCATCTAGTCAAAGCTATGGTTTTTCCAGTAGTCATGTATGGATGTGAGAGTTGGACTATAAAGAAAGCTGAGTGCTGAAGAACTGATGCTTTTGAATGGTGTTGTTGGAGAATACTCCTGAGAGTCCCTTAGACAGCAAGGAGACCCAACCAGTCAATCCTAAATCCTAAAGGAAATCAGTTCTGAATATTCACTAGAACGACTGATGCTGAAGCTCCAATACTCTCTACTTCTTACTTTTTCTGTATTATTATTATTATTAATTAAATCATAAATCTTGTCTTATTGTTACCTAGTTAGGGGAGATTTAATTGTTTGTATCAGTTACCGTTTATAATCTTCAACACTTTCCCATCTCATTCAGAAAACATTTCTTGAGCAACTGCTCTGTGCTAGGTCCTATTCTAAGACTGATGTCAGAAATATTGGTAAACTGTGTCTCTTGCTCTTAAGAGCTTATGGTCTGGTGAGCTGTGAGGAAAAGTGTTTTTCTGAGTGTTGATATAAAAATTACCAGTTGTTAATGGCATTTGTGTCAATAATGGTTTTAAGAATATATTTCTTTCCTTCTTCATCTGATCAATGTGATATTTATTCCCCTCCACAGAATACGATCAGCCCTTTTGTCTACCTGGCCTCAGATGAGATGACAAAATGTGCGTTGGGATACACGACACAGCCACAGACGTAATTCTCTCTGCAGATAGTCTTCCCTATTTCTTGGCACATTTTAATTGTTAATGTTGTGAGTCTTTGCTGTAGAAATGTAGATTGACTTATCGTGTGATTGAGCTGGGGTGGTTGTTTTTAGTGTGGCCATGAGAAATCAAATTGACAGCAGGGATGCAGCTGTGACCCAGCTGGTTCTGTTGAGCTGTATTCAGTGGGAGAAGTGGTGGCAGCTCTCCAGGCTCCTCAGCTCCAGGAGATGGTCTTCTTCAGTCATCCAAGGCAAGCCCTGCCAGATGCTTTAGAAGTCAGTGCAAGTAACAGGAAGTAAGACTTCAGTAAAAATATATTAAGAATATAGTGCATATTTAGGGTACATGTCATCATCATTTTCTTCCTTACACATTTAATAAACCTACAGCATAAGGACTACTTACCTCGTACAATCAGGCAATATTTTCCCTGCATTACAAAGACATGCTTTTAAGGTTGACTATCTTAATGTTCTCTAAACTCTCATAAGATTCTAACCTATGATGTCTAATTTTTGCCTGAAAATATCTATAGATTCTATCAGGCAGAATAGCATATTAATGTTGAAAGTATATTCAGTTGTTATACTGATTTTATTAATTCTCACTAGAATTTGCATTAGCTACTTTTAGTTTTCTTGGAGAAAACCATGTTTGTAATTTAGATTAATCAATGTTGTCCTTATTTTCAATGATATTAATACTATAGTGAAAGCTGGAATAAAATTTTTCCTGTGCATAATGAATAACTGACTAGTATCCATAATATATTCAGAATTGTACAAATCAAAGAAAACTCTTAAGAAAAATAGTTTTGAACAAACACTTCATAGATGAAGATTTCAAATTGCTAATAACTATAGTAATACTTCGGAGAAGGCAATGGCACCCCACTCCAGTACTCTTGCCTGGAAAATCCCATGGATGGAGGAGCCTAGTAGGCTGCAGTCCATGTCCAGCTAAGAGTCGGACACGACTGAGCGACTTCACTTTCACTTTTCACTTTCATGCATTGGAGAAGGAAATGGCAACCCACTCCAGTGTTCTTGCCTTTAGAATCCCAGGAACGGGGGAGCCTGGTGGGCTGGCGTCTATGGGGTCGCACAGAGTCGGACATGACTGAAGCAACTTAGCAGCAGTAGCAGCAACATAGTAATACTTAAACACAAATTATAGTCTATTCCACAGTAAGGCTCTTCTAATACATTAAGCTGTTAACAGAAAGGTGTGATACTCACCAATACTAGTCTCAGATAGGAAAGGTTCCTTCAGCTAGGTGTTGTTAGAAGTTCTCTTGAGAATGTGTTCTCACTTGAACAGTGTGAGCAACATTTTGTGGAAGGCTTTTTCACATATAACGTATTCATAAGCACTTCTGCAGCCTAGATCTGATTGCTTTGAGAAAGCTTGATCACTTTCCAAAAACAAATGGTTTTTCTCTCTTGCATATCATAACCAATCCCTGGCCATCAGGGTAACTGTTGTCCCCAGCCCCCAGGCTGTGTACAGCTGGAGGCAGCTGTAGGTGAGAGGTGGGTGAGCCAGTGAAACTTCAAATGCTGCTTCTCATTGCTCCCCATAGTTTTACTTTACTACCTGAACCTTTCACTACCCCTCCAGTCTGTGGAAAAACTGTCTTCCATGAAACCAGTCCCTGGTGCCAAAAAGGTTGGGGACCACTGGGGTAACTCAGTGGAACTCTTAGTACAGTTGCCACATTGACAAGCTTTTTTTTTTTTTAATTTAAATTTATTTATTTTTAATTGGAGGACAACTGCTTTATAATATTGTGTTGTTGTTTAGTTGCTAAGTCGTGTCTGACTCTTTGTTACCCCATGGACTGCAGCATGCCAGGCTTCTCTGTCCTTCACTATCTCCCTTAGTTTTCCCATCATCAGGGTCTTTTCCAGTGAGTCAGCTCTTTGCATCAGATGGCCAGAGTATTTTAGCTTCAGCTTTAGCATTAGTCCTTCCAATGAATATTCAGGGTTGTTTTCCTATTGTGTTGAAAATATTCCTAATTCAGTGCATAAGGGTTTCTCTCCAGGAAGAATTTTCTGGTATGAATGAAGTCTTAATCTTTTGATGAGAGTTTTTCTACATTCAGGATATATATAGTTTTTCATGTCTGTGGACTCACTGATGTCCTAGGAATTGCAGGACTCATGCTTGTTTTCCTGTTTTGTCCTAAATACTTGTGATCCTTGTTAGTGACAGCTGTCCAATCCTGAGTCATGGCAAACACTTCACCCTTGTTAAATAACATGCTCTTTGCCTAATTATGCTTTTTTTTAATGAATCTGAATTTATGAAAGTGGAATTTGACTATTTCTTTGTTATATGCTAGAAATTGTTCCAAGTTACAACTTGTTTTATGCTGACCCATTTATATAGATTGCATACTGACTTGCTATAATAATCCTTCAGCTATGTAATCTGAGTGTCACACAGTTGAATAACAGTATTTTTCTTATCTACCAGCTTAGTATGATAGTCACTCTTTCAACTGAAACTTGTGAGGGTTATACATAGCCTTTTGTCTTTAAATTTGTGCAGTTATATATGATGGTTTCTCTGTTCTATTTCATAATATACCAACATGTTAAAATTGTTATATCAAGAATACTTATTTTCTTAATCTTGTTACTCTTATTGGGTTGAGTTTCTTATCAAAATATGGGCTAAATATTTATTGACTTGTGTTCCATTGTCATGGATTTGGTGCACAAGTAAAAGTATTGGTATTTCCCTAAGACATTCATAAAATCATTTTTATTGAACATCAATTGATTTGTCAGAATTTATTATTATTAATTGAAAATCATTGTGTAATTACTGTTTATTGAGTTCATACTCCTGTACAGATATTGTGTAGAATGTTTTATGTATTATCTCATTTAATCGTCTTAATAACTTTTAGTATGGTTGTGTTTTCAAGTGAGTAATAGTTTCATACTGGTTAAGTAGAGCCCAGGTAGCAATAATTTGAAGAGATTCATTGAGAAAATGTGTAAAACTACAGTGACAGAGGCTAAATGATTCAAATCTTCTTCAGATATAAAATTTTCTTTTAGGCTCTGTAGGATTCTGCTCTTTGAATAGTGATAGAATATGGTCTTCTGTTTAAGCAGAGAATCTGAGAGTTGTGAGATAGTATTGTGAACTTTAAATTTTTACTAACTCTCTAAATCATTGTATTTCTCTTAAAATCCTCAGCTGGAAATGTTGAATGAATGTGCTTAGCTATTACTGAGGGGCATTTTTTATACTCACAGGCTTAGACCATCAGTGAATACTGCTTGGGGTTTTTGGTTAGTTAATTGTGTTTGTTCCTGATTCTGCAGTATAAGGAATTGGACTTTGCTTATATAAAGAGATGTCTATAAAGGCGCAGGCAAGTAAAGTTGGTATTTCTTCCTTGGGGAAATCTGGAGTTAGAGGTATAAGCAAATATTAAGGTTCAAAGCAGGCAATATAATGAGCACATTCAAGAAATTAGTAAGTATGTAACACTTCATGTTTGCAAACTGTTTTACAGCCATATTCATTCATTTACATAAGTTCCCTGGAAGGTAACAATGTTATTACATCTGTTTTATAAGCAAGACAAGCAAAATATAGGCAAATTAATTGGCAAAAGATAGAGAAATTAGGACATTGATTCCAAGGCTTGGGCCTCTAAGCTGTACAATGTTATTCTATTAGGAAAATAAATAAAATGCTTCTGTTTTGTTGTCGACTTGGGCATCGTGCCTGTTTGGGTAATTACTTATATATTTATATCATTTATATATTATTTTTTCAATTATATGGTTCAAAGGCCTTCCAATACAGCTTCTAATGAATGAAAATCTAAGCTTATTAATTCATGAATAAGGTCCCTAGTTATAAGTTTTACATAAAATGTTCATGGCCAACAGATTGGTGAATATGTCTGGGGGATGCTCAGTGTTGACCTTGATAGAATACACACTGAGACCAGCTGAGGGATGGATGACCTCGGAGAGCTGACCTTGCTAACTGCATACTGCCTGTACACCACTCTCCTCTCTAACTGTTTCTCTTTGTACTTTCGTTACACCCCCAAAGAATAGCAAATTTCTACTAAGGAGTAATAAATTTTCTCATAACCTCAAAAAGGTAAAACTAGAAGAACTTCCTAACAGACGAGATTAGAAAAATCACTCAGACTCCTGTGTTTGAAAACAGGAGACATGATAAATTATTGCATTCAATTAACTTTTCTTTCACTTACTAAACACACAGAAATTGCTTTAACACCCTGAGGTGTTAAAAGTAACGAAGAGTCACTTTTTAGAATAAATATACCATAAGGTACTCTGTTTAAATGAATGCTATTCTTCAATGTAGCCACTCTTTTATACTAATTCAACAATGCTGTTATTGCAAAAAATATTTTTGGACCTTGTCCTTTTGAATTGCCTTTGGAAGCTATAAAACTGTAAAAGAAAACAGAGTCATATTTACCTAAAGTCACACCATGTTTTTTTAATCAACTCCTCTCCAACCAAGAAATTTATTACCCAGATAGATTACTGACCTTTTCACCAGCCTTTGTTCTGCACTAATTTTGCTTTTCTTTTTTGATTTCAAAATCAGTTCTATACTTTAAAAAAATAACAATTTGCCATAAATAAGGATATTTATTAATTTTTTAAAACTTAAAATCTTAAACTTAAGAAGTTACAGAAATAGTAGAATTTCTATTATTCTTCACCCAGCTTTCTCTAATGTTAACATCTACTTGAAATATAATGCAGTTCTCAAAATCAGGAAATTATTATTGATAAATACTATTTCATAAATACTAGATAATACTATTTGCTAATCTGCAGACATTATTGAAATCTCTCCAGTTCCCCAGTAATATACTTTGTGTTTCAGGGTACAGTCCAGGATCCCACATGGCATTTAGTTGTCATGTCTCTTTAAGACTTTAAATGTAATCTGTGACAGTTCCCAATAAGAACATTAAAAAGAAAGTACTCCCTTGGAAAAGAAGGCCATAGACTCTGAATGTAATTCCAAAAATATCTGTCTCTGTCTTGTGAATATTTGATTTATTGTGGCCTAAAATTTGTGCTGACTGATGAAATAAAAAGAAAAGTAAGATATGCTTGGACACAAAGGAGCTCACAGTGCATGAAAGTGAAGGACCTGTCTGTTAGGGTGCCAGGTGTATGTCAAGCTCTGGAGTTTTTTTATGATGCTCAGAGCCTCTTATATCTCTGCCTTCCTTTCCGTTTCCTTTGCTGTAACCTCAGTTCAGACTCTCTCTACCTCATGCCTTATCTGTCACAGTAGTTTTCTACCTAGTCTATAATTCCCTTCCCCCTCTAGTTCTCCTAAAATACCTCTCATATGTATCATCTCTCTATTCAGTTACTTTGTAGCTCTCCCTAAATTTAATTTCTTAATAACTTCACTGTTTCTTAACTGGACAGCTCTAATGTTTGTTAATCATTGAACCTACTCTAATAGCTCCCTAATTGGTTGCCCTATATCTATCTGCTCTTGTACCTTCCTATTATACAGAATGATCTTTTCAAAATGCAACTCTGACTACATCATACTTCTGTTTAACCCTTTGAGTGACGTCCCATTGTTCTTAGGATACCATCCAAATCTTTAGCAAGACCTATTAGCCCTTGTCTGATCTGACCATAATATTATTGCCTCATAGGGTTTTAGGAAGGATTAGATGAGTTAGAACTCATAAAGCACTTGAAATGTAGTAAGCAGTCAATAAAAGTACAAAATCATTTAATTAAGAATGGTGAATTTTATAAAATACCTTTCATCATGTAAAGACATGCTAATATAATTTTTCTATTGATGTTCTAATATGGTAAATTGTATTAATAGATTTCTTAACATTGGACTATCCTTATATTCCTAGTATGAACTCTGGTCATAGTGATTATTCTTGCAGGCATAGTGACTGAGACTTATTTGTACTATTAATTTTTTATGTTAGTTTCTCATTCTCTAGTCTTTCTATGAGATACCTTATTTCCCTTATATAGTGCTTTCTGCTACTATAATTAATTTTTGTCCAATTATTTGTTTGATGTCTTTTTCCTGCCAGACTATAAATACTTTAAATGTAAGAACCAAGTTTGTTTTATTCACCAGTGTATCCCTTACACTCAGGTCTTCCCAGGTGGTTCAGGGGTAAAGAATCCACCTGCCAGTGCAGGAGATATGGGTTTGATCCCTGAGTCAGAAAGATCTTCTTGAGTAGGAAGTGGTAACCCACTTTAGTATTCTTGCCTGGAAAATTCCACGGACAGAGGAGCCTGGGAGGCTACAGTCCATGGGGTCGCAAAGAGTCAGATATGACTGAGCACGCACAAGCATTCCTCACACCCAGTACAGTTCTGTGAGCACAGTAGATGCTCAACAAATATGTACTTACTGAATAAATGAATTAATTAGTAATTATACAAGGGAATAGATACATTTTTTGCAGTGATGCAAGCGACTTTAGCTTCTTCCTCTACTTCTACTACAATAAGGGACTATGTAAATACTGTACAAGTGTTTTGTATGAAAGTCGTTCAGTCATGTCTGAGTCTTTGTGACCCCATGGACTATTACAGTCCATGGAATTCTCCAGGCCAGAATACTGGAGTGGGTAGCCATTCCCTTCCCCTTCTCCAGGGGATATTCCCAACACAGAGACTGAGCCCTGGTCTCCCACATTGTAGGTGGATTCTTTACCAACTGAGCCACCAGGGATGCCCACAGGTGCTTTAAAGTTAAGCAATTCCAAGAAAGGAAATCTTAAATGAATAGTGTCTATTTTCCCTGTTTCCTCTGCTCTCACAAATATTTGTGATTTAATGAAGAGGTAGAATACTCTTACAGGAGAAATTATTGAATAGTTCCCTACCTACAACACTTCCAGTTAGGCTGAAATTGTTATTTTAATAAGAAACACTGTATTCACAAAGATAAATGGGGCAGAGAGCTGAACAATTCAGCTCTTTGTCACTTGTTCTCAAGATTCTATTTAGAACTTCTTAACTTTCTGTTTTTCCTAACACTTACTTTTAAAGAGAAAGTTTAAGTGTTAGAGATGACCCACCACTGGCAAAGTTCATACTGAAGAGGAGAATCTGATTGGTCTTAATCTGTTTTCAGATTGCTAAGTGGGCACTCACCAACCACCTAGGGATTGTGGATCCTAGGTCAAGTTAGTGTCTTTCATCCATCTGACTGGACATGAGGATAGAATCATATGATATAAACCTTGGCTGCTACCACTCAACAGAGTGAAATAACATCTCTTAGAAGCATATTGGTAGGCAGTTGCCATACTATATGTCTACTACAACTTCCTACTACCTTGAATCATTGGGAAAGTTTCATAAATGGTCTGACTTTCAGTTTCTTTACTTTAAAATAAGGCTAATAAGGCATGGTTACAAAGTTAGTGTAATGATTAGAGATAATATATGTAAAATGCCTGGTACACAGTAGTACTCAGTTGTAATAGCTAGTGTTATTCATATGAGATAACATTAAAAAGTGTTCTAGTTTGGAACACACAGAAGAAAGCTATAACTTCCACGGATTCTTTTTCAGTCACTCATATCTGACTCTCCAACCCCACTGACTGCAGCACATCAGGCTTCCCTGTCCTTCACTATTACCTGGAGTTTGTTCTAATCCATGTCCATTGAGCCAGTGATGTTATCTAATGATCTCATCCTCTGCCACTCTCTTCTTTTGCCTTCAATCTTTCCCAGAATCAGGGTCTTTTCTAATGAGTCAGTTCTTTGCACCAGATGGCCAAAGTATTGGAGCCTCAGCTTCAGCATCAGTCCTTCCAATGAATATTCAGGGTTGATTTCCTTTAGGATTAGCTAGTTTGATCTCCTTGCAGTCCAAGGGACTCTCAAGGGTTTTCTTCAGCAGTACAATTTGAAGAGGTTAGGTAATTTATTTACTCAGGACTACATAGTTTATATGTAGAAGAATTTAGTGGCAGTTTGTGCTTTTGACTATGTTGTCTTTCATATGAAGTTACCTTTAAAAATATATGTATGTATATACCTAATTTGAGAGACCAATATCTTGCTTAATAAGGAAACAGCAAAAGCATTTCCATAAAATTATTAAGACAATACCTCTATTCCCACTATCACTTAATATTGTTATCGAGATACTAGCCAAAGTAATCTTACAAGAAAATTATTAGAGGTAAACAAAAAGTTGAAAAGAGGAGTGTTAATCATACTTTCAAGCTTATAGAATTGTATGTCTGGAAAACTGAAGTGACTCAACTGAAAACCTGATAAAAATAAGAATGCATAATGACATGCTGAGAAAGAAGAGTATAGAGGTGAATTAGTCCATCTTTTTAATAAAAATAGTAAACTAGAATTTATGCTGATATAGCTGAGTGGAAAAGCCTAGGAAATTCAAAAAATAAATGTGGGATAAATATACATACGTGGAAATGTCACAGGTGATAAAATTGGCATTATGCTTCCTAAAGGACAAGATGGAGCTTTTAATAAATGTTAACTTTCTGTAGAGAAATAAAGTTAACTTTTACCTTAAACCTTATTACAAAATAATTCATAATGGAACATAATTTAAATGTAAAGAATAAAATAAGAAAAATCTTGTCAAGATAAAATACAAAATCCAGTAGCCATGAAAGGGATGATACACTTATATACTTAACAAAATTTTTCATTGAAACTAATCCATCATAGCCAAAAGACCAAGACAGAAGACAGCAAAATTCTGTAAAGCAATTATCTTTCAATTAAAAAATAATCTATTATATGTAAAATCAAATAACAGATGAAAATCTAGAGAAATATCTTATATATATATGTCACAGACCAAGACTATTTTCTCTATTGGATAAAGAGCATCTACAAATAAGTAAGAATATAATAACCAACAATCTGGTAGAAAAAATGGATAAGGGACAAGGACAGACAAAGTAGTAAATACCAATGATTTTTAAACTTAAAAAAAGATGTCCAATTTCACTTATATATTAAGTGAAATAACATCAGATTGTTGAAGATAAAGAAATTTAATCAAAAGTGGATCATCAAGGGTTTGAGGAAACAATTGGTCTCACACTTCTGGTGGAATGATAAATTGAAACTTCTGTAATGGTCAGTCTATTAAAAAAAATCCTTGAATTCATTTAGACTTTGATTAAGTAATGCCACTCTTAGGAATTTTCCTACATTTGTACTTTCATTTGAGCAAAATGGCGACCTAAGCATAGTTACTGCATTATCATTTGTAATACCAGAGGTTTGGAAACAGCTTAAATGTCTATCAGTAGGGGGCTGATAAATATATTATGATATACCATGGAATATACTATGCAACTTTTTAAAAGAATGGGGAAGTTCTGCAGTGGTAATGGAACAATCATATTGTTAAGTAATAAAGCAAAGTTAGAACAGTAAATTTAATATGCTACCATTTGTATACATTACACACATGCAAAGCTTAGCTTATTTTTATAGGATTGTTTTTAGGGAGAGAATTGATGCTTGGGAAACAGGGAGAAGAAAGAGATTCTCCTTTCACTGCAAATCCCTTTGTATTTTATATCATGTGCAGGCTTTGCCTGTTCCAAAAAAATAAAATTAACCATGTAAATATTGTGAACTTATTTTAAAAGTGAGATGATGTCAATTCGTGGTTGCATTTCAGACTGTTATTGAAAAGATCTACATGCACAGGAAACTGCGTGGAATTTCATTTGTTTCTCTTAGAAGGAGAAAAGCTTGGTTAGACTTGCTCTGATTTGACTGTTTCTGTAGGAGCTAATATTCCAACATGATGTATTAGGTCCCTGGACTCTTTTGATTAGTGATCTATAGGTCAAGACCTATGATATGCTATTTAAATCATCTGGCAAATAGATGTTTGAGGGAAAGAACTCTCCCCAGTTTTTAAAAAAGAAACTTCAGTTTGTTTATGTGGTAAGCACATAGAAAGATTGGAACCACCATTTTGAAAATGTCCTTAAGTGAAAGGAGGATATGTAAACTCATAATTCCATCCAACAGGGCAGGTCCAGCTTTATTTTTCCATTCCTACCATGGAGCTGCTGGGTAACCCTGAGTAAGCAGTTTCATGCACTTTGACCTTAAGCAGTTTCATGCACTTTGACCTCAAGCCTGTATATTCCTAATGGAGGAGCAGTTATGTTGCTACGTTTCTTATTCAGAGGGTGGCAGATTAATGAGACTTTGGGTAGTTTCAAGATTCTAGTCAAACAAAAAGGACTTTTGTATACAAGATGGTGTGATTTTTCACCTAGTTATTTTATTACAGCTCTACTCTTTGAAACCCTATAAGAGTTTTTCCTAATTTAAAACACTGAACTAGCTCCTTAATGTCACTGAATTTGCAAATCATTTTGGTTCATTTTGAATAATGAATAGGTCTCATAAATTGTTAATGAAAAGAAGACAGATATTCTTATTCTCATAATGATATAAAGATGCAGTTGAAAGATTATATAACTTTCTCAAGTTCTCATGAGAAACCAGATGACAAAAGCTTAAGTTTTCTCACATAATGTCATTTTGGATGAGAAATATATCCTTATTTAAAATATTATATCAGTGAGTCACAAGCTTTGTGGAGCTCTCATGCCAGCAGTAACATTACTGAGCCCTATACTGGGCAAGCAAGAAAGTGGTCTGAAAATTGGATCGAGCTCTAGCATCCATTTACATAGCATTCAAAACAAAGTTAATTTCGAGTCAGGCAAGTGGAACTGTAGAATTTAAGGGGGTGGGAAATGATTTGTGTTCACTTCTTTTTTTATCCTCTCGTTTTCTTTAGCTGATGTTCTTCTCAGATGCCAGAGAGACCAGTCATGGTTGCCAGATGACTGGGCCCTGCTGGCTCATCGAGGGACTGTGGCAGTGCTTGTTTCCATGAGAGCTGGAAGAAAAGATGCAATGGAAAAAGCACACGCAGTCATTTATAAGTAGCTGGCTATGTAATTCTCAGTGCCCTGTGCACCTCGAAATGTGCACTTAATCTGGGAATGCTTACATCTGGGGCATCTTTAATACAAATTCAAGTGCCTGAGCAGTGGCAGAGCACTTTGCTTAATGTGTACACATCCAGGTTTGTAGGCATAATCGGTGCCACTTAACTTGGGTCAATGTGATTGCCAGGAGTCTATGAGTGGGAAAGACAAAGTGCCTCATTTCTGGAGATACTGTAATCATTTAGATACTTAGATGTATTTTGTAAAGGTAAATCCCTTTTTGGGTGATCAGAGTGTTAATCTTAACTATCATATAAACTGCTATGAAATTTGATGGTAGGCTCTGTTCTGAGAATAGGAGTTCAATCAAAGCCCATTCTCATGGTGTTTTTTAGAAGTATATTAAATATGATAAGGTACCAAGGCCCCACAGGAATCACATAAAACCAGAGTTTAGAAAGAAGTTACTGAAATGACACCTTTGAAGTTGGTGTTTTCTCGTGGCTTCTCTGTTGCTAGATCTGACATGAATTACTTGGCTACAATAATTGTAATGAAATGGAGATTGAATTATAAACATCTATTTCTTAGAGCCATGTAATTTCTCTGGGCTAATGATGTTTTTTCATGACTGAGTGACTGAGCACATACTTCCCGTAGTAGCAAAAAAGAATCAGTTTCCTTTTTTAAATATTCATACTTCACTCTTAGTTTATATGGCCTAATTTTCTGATCACTTTTACTTTCTCAGTTCTATTGTGCATATTATTTTTCCTGGTAAGCATATTATTTTTCCTTGGTTCTTGTATATGCCAAAAAACATCTCACATTCAAGATGCACAGTTTCTTTTCTTCTTAATGGATTATTCTGTTTTCAAGTTTTCTAATCCTAAATCATTGTCAGCAAAGATGAGAAGCAGCAGTCCGAAGTATTCTACTCCTTTGAAAAACTATATAAAACTGTATCTACCTGTCCACCTCCAGATGAGTTTTGCACTATCGTACATCTGATCAGTGTGAGATTGCTGCTGGACTGGAGCAGAGGCTGTGCATCGACCCTCTCGACAGCAGAGGAATTTTTTTACTTCCCTTATGCCTAAACTGAAGCATTTGTCTGTACACAGAAGTGACCAGCTTGTTTTCCAATCAAAATGGTTTTTTCTGCGATTCAACCTTTTTTGGAAATTAGGTATGCTTTCCAACATATATGTTTTGAGGCCCTTGGGTATTTGAACCATTTCCTAGCCCATTTTCCCAGACATAAAAGATACCATGTGTGAAATATGTGAAATGAGATTGTCAAGGTGTTTGGGTGGATTCTTTCTGCAGAAAATGTATTTGCTTATTGCAGTTTCTCTGTAAAGACTTTGTGTCAGGGAAAATCTATAAGCACCTCTTCAGAACTGAAGCCATTTATGTCTCCCAGTATAAATAGAACCTAGAATATAATAAGCCAATTAGCTGCTGCAAATACCACCTCCTTTATGTAGCCTTCTTCATTCATTGCCGTGGTTGAAAAGAAAGCAGTCATCCCTTCTCTGCTTTTACCAAGCACTTTCCATTTACAAAACAGTGCTTATCTCATATCTCAGTCTGCCTCTAATTAGGTTTTTATACATTTTTCTCCCCATCCACCATTAAAGCAGGGTAGGGATTTTGTCTTCCTCATTTTTTATTTCTCCAACTGTTATATCCACTGTTGATTGTAGCAATAGATCAGGCACCTGCCCCAACCTGCCTGGTTTCTTCCTCTTAAAAGATCTGTTTACTCCTTTGTCTCTGCTAGGATTATGTTCTCTTAAAGCACTGCTGCTTGCTGCTAAGTCGCTTCAGACATGTCCAACTCTGTGCAACCCCATAGCCGGCAGCCCACCAGGCTCCGCTGTCCCTGGGGTTCTCCAGGCAAGAACACTGGAGTGGGTTGCCATTTCCTTCTCCAATGCATGAAAGTAAAAAGGGAAAGTGAAGTTGGTCAGTCGCGTCTGACTCTTCGCGACCCCATGGACTGCAGCCTACCAGGCTCCTCCGTCCATGGGATTTTCCAGGCAAGAGTCTTGGAGTGGGGTGCCCTTGCCTTCTCCACACACTATTCCAGTGACTGGCTTGCATAGGGGTTTCTCCTATTAGATTTTGTACTCCCTGGTGACACGAGTATGCCCTCCATCTATATTTCCTGAGTCTATCATAGTGTTGGGACACACAGAGTACTCATTAAATTTCTACTGAATGACTATTGGATTTAGTGAACAGTGGCCTTAAGTTATATGAACGGGAAAGATAGGGGCCCATTTTCCAAAGTTAGCTATACGGTGTAATAAGAATAAAGCATAAATAACAATTGCACATTGCAATACATATACAGGCTTTGGTACTTTTTGTCCCTGGAGAACTGTGAGTACTCAAGAAGTATTCTACTTTATGTTCATATCATCAGGACACGAAGCATATTTTGCTTTTAATTCTCACCTTAAAACCCAGAGATGATAATCTGTCATCTCTTAGAAGGTTAAGTAGAGTTGATTCCTGTCTTTTTGTCTGATCCGTAATCAGATTTAGACTTAAATTTTTGAGTTTTTATTTTATCAATTGATAGAATTGGCTTTCCTGGTGGCTCAGATGTTAAAGAGTCCGCCTGCAATGCAGGAGACCTGGGTTCAATCCCTGGGTTGGGAAGATCCCCTGGAGGAGGGCATGGCAACCCACTCCAGTATTCTTGACTGGAGAATCCCCATGGACAAAGAAGCCTGGTGGGCTACACTCCATGGGGTGGCAAAGAGTCTGACATGACTGAGTGACTAAGCACAGCACATTGATAGAATTGCCTATTAAAGAACTGGTCTGTCTCTTCCAGGAATGTGCACACCCTGGGTGTGGAAACTGTGCCTCTTACTCCCAGGCTGCTAGCAGAGAGCCTGAAAAGTATGGTAGATGATCAATAAATATTGAATTGAATGTGAAAATAAATATGACCCAAATGAAATTAAAAGACACTTGCTCCTTGAAAGAAAAGCTGTGGCCAACCTAGACAGCATATTGAAAAGCAGAGACATTACTTTGACAACAAAGGTCCACCTACTCAAAGCTATGATTCTTCCAGTATTCATGTATGGATGTGAGAGTTGGACCATAAAGAAAGCTGAGTGCCAAAGAATTGATGCTTTTGAAGTGTGGTGCTGGAGAAGACTCTTGAGAGTCCCTTGGACTGCAAGGAGATCCAACCAGTCAATCCTAAAGGAAGTCAGTTCTGAATATTCATTGGAAGAACTGATGCTGAAGCTGAAGCTTCAATACTTGGCCACCTGATGTGAAGAACTGATTGGAAAAGACCCTGATGCTGGGCAATATTGAAGGCAGGAGGAGAAGGGGATGACAGAGGATGAGATGGTTGGATGGCATCACTAACTCAATGGACATGAGTTTGAGCACGCTCCAGGAGTTGGTGATGGACAGGGAAGTCTGGTGTGCTGCAGTCCATGTGATTGCAAAGAGTCGTACACAACTGAAGCGACTGAACTAAACTGAACTGAATTAGAAACTCCTATATGAATTATTTACCTTAATTTTCTGTTTCTTTTAAATTAAAAAAGGTTAATTAATTTAGCTGCATTGGGTCTTAGTTGTGGCACGCATGCTCTTTCTGTGCAGTGTACGGACTCTCTAGTTGGGGTGCTGGGCTCCAGAGTGCACAGGCTTCAGTAGTGGTGGCAGGCTGGCTTAGTTGCTCCATGGCATGTGGTATCTTAGTTCCCTGACCAGGGGTCAAGCTTTCATTCCCTGCATTGCAAGGTGGATTCTTAACCACTGGCCCCTAGAGAAATCTCTCTTTATCTTAATTTTCAAGTGAAAGTTCTTTTGCCTGCTTGGAAATGATCACTGGACCAAATGACTTTTGAGATAAAAGTTGCAAAGATGGTGTCTTACAAGCTAGAATATGGGTTGTCTAGTGTTGGTTGTTCCTATGTTCTTTTTTTAGAAAATTATACTTCATTCCTTTAGAAGCTTAATCCTATTTGTTTCCCTATTTCTGTCTTAGATTATCATCCAGAGAAACAGATTTTCAGAAAAGGTAATGTGGGGAACAATCAAATTAGATCAAAAGAATAAAGTTTCTTAGCAGTCACATTTTCTGTTAACTTTCAGATCAAATGTGACAGAGGATCCTTTTCTGCCTATTCTCACATGAAAGTAATTGGTATTACCCAGCTCTTAATAAGTTATCCCTTTCCTCTTAAAGTGACATGAAATCATTTAAATTTAAATTCTCAACCTAATTTTGATAAGCCTCTAATTTTAAAAGTTAATGTGTCATTTTGAAAATTAATTTCTCTTTACTCCCAAAGATAGCTTCCTACAGATGGAAAGATATCTAGCATTTTCTACTTCTTGTGAGATATTATACAAATTAAGCAACTTGCAATATTATTTACTACTTTATATCTTTCTTTTATCATCAAGGGCACTGGTCTGGCCTCGGGAGGAATGATCTGTGAACGAGGAAGCCACACATAATTTAGCTGCAGATGACCTTAGAGCCCATCCATTGTGCTTCATTTTATAGATGAAGAAATAAAGGCTCTGGGATGTTAACTGACTTCCTAGGATTACACAGTTAGACCCTGGTAGAGCCTCACTGGATCCTGAGTCTTTTGGCAGCTAGTCCAAGACTCTTTCTACTGTGCTTTATGGGTTTTCTTTATCTATAAGGCACAATGCTCACTTCCAGGTCCTTATTGCTAAAACTGACCATCAGAGTTGTATAAATTGAGTTTTGGGTCGCTAAAATGTAACACACACAGCCAAGATGTAAAGATTTAAATTCACTGTATTATCCTTTCACTGGAGAGCTAGATGGTACAATGTAGATACCATAAGGCAGTGATCCCCAACCGTTTTGGTACCAGGGATCATTTCTATGGAAGATAATGTTTCCACAGACTAGAGGTGAAGGAAGTGGTTTCAGGATGATTCAAGCATATTACATTTATTGTGCACTTTTAATATTATTATTACATCAGCTCCATTTCAGATCTTCAGACATTTGGTCCTGGGGTTTGGGGACCCCTGCCATAGGGAAACAACAACAGTGAGGTGCCTCGTAGTTAATGAGTTAATGTAAGGTTTATCCTTAGAGGTTAAACTATAAATCAAGAAGTACTGGAGCCCAGTGGATATTTATACAACAGTTTAGAGTATGATGCCAAGGCAAAAATAGATGACTACAAAACTAAATAGCATGTATTAACATCCCAGAGAAAGAGTGTATCAGTCAGAAAATACGTTGGCCAGCTGTTGAAGCATGGATGATCACAAGGTCAAGTTGCCTGTGCCTTAACCATCATGTACTTCTGTGGCTCTCAAGACTGCAGTGCACTTCAGAGTTAGCTGGAGGGCTTGTTAAAATACAGATTGTGGGGCCCTACCCTCCAAATTCCTCTGGCCCAAGAATGTACATTTCTAATAAGTACCTAGATGATAGTGATGCTGGCTGGGGGAACTACATTTTGAGAATCATGGGTTTGTAGGTGTATTAGTTTTCTATATTTGTATAACAAATTACTAAACTGTGACACTTAGCAGCTTAAAACAACCTGTTAGCTCACGGTCCTATAGGTCAGAAATAGGGAACGGCATGCCTGAGTTCTCTATATTCAGCCTGAAATCAAGGTGTTGGATGGCAACATTCTCATCTGGAGCTCAGGGTCCTTTTCCAAGCTCATTCCTGTTATTGGCAAGAATCATTCCCTTGAAGTGATAGGACTAAAGTCTTGTTTTTTGCTGTCAGCTCTAATCGAAGTTGGGGCCTGCTCTCAGCTCCTGGTGGTCACTCTCAGGTCCATAGAGGATTCCTACAAGGGAGAAAGTATGTTAGACTGATGGACTCAAATGTTCCTGGTCTATGTAGTAACTGATTTCACTCAGATGATTAGTAAATCAGTATCCTGATTACATCTATTAGCTCCTGTGAACTTATTTAATGTGAATCTCATCTTAGTATAACATCTCATTCATACTGTGTTTAATAGACTGGGTTTTGAGACTGAGCAGCAGCAATTCAGATCCTGGATAAAAATAAACTCAACAAAATGGAAACTGATGTTGGGGAGCAGACAGAGCAGCCAGCCTACTTTCCTAGTGATCACCCTTCTCTACCTTTTTACATTTGTACTTGTTCTTCAAGCGTTTTACTATGTAGCATATCCTAGACTAAAGCCATGCTTAAAATTAAAATGGAAAAGTTCTCAGAAATTCAGACAAAATATCCACTGATTTTTCTTTAGCCAGTCTCCCCAGTATCTCTTTGTTGGAATTGATTCTTTAGCTGAAGCCTTGCTGAGCAGTATAAAGTTTCTGAACTGAAGTAGGACACTGAAGATAAAATGAGAAAAGGTGAAGCAGTGGCAGCTTCACTTCACTCCCCTGGGAGATTCCTGAAAACACCAAGGTGGAGAAGTACATGGCAGCTGCATATGACTGAGAGTTAATACATAAAGCTTTGTGATCTACTGTTTTTTAATACCATCTATGTTCCTAATTGTGCATGTGTGTCTTTTATTCCTGTTTTCCTAATTTTTTTTCTTCATCACTTAGGAACAAGGGTATCAGTGGCCTAGAGGTCCTTTAATACGCATTTGTTTTTGTTGTTGAGTCACTAAGTTATGTCTGTCTCTTTGTGATCCCATGGCCTGCAGCAGGCCAAGCTTGCCTGTTCTTCACTATCTCCTGGAGCTCACTCAAACTCATGTCCATTGTGTCAGTGATGCCATTCAACCATCTCATCCTCTATTGCCCTCTTCTCCTTTTGCCTTCAATCTTTCCCAGCATCAGGGTCTTTTCCAATGTGTCGACTCTTCACATCAGGTGGCCAAAGTACTCTAGCTTCAGCATCAGTCCTTCCAATGAATATTCAGGATTAATTTCCTTTAGGATTGACTGATTTGATCTCCTTGAATCCCAAGGACTCTCGAGAGTCTTCTCCAGCACCACATAACAAAAGCACCAATTCTTCGGCACTCACTTAGCTTATTTTTTAATATAACTGAAATATTCAAATATAAAATTTTTAAATTCCTTTAGTAAAGTTGATAATAGGACTATTCTTAGTTCATTCCTTTGTTAGATCAGGATAGGTTCGCATTGCAAGAGAATAAAGCTCAGTTCTATTTGCTTTCTTTCCTAAAGTCAGTGACAACCATGTCAGAACACTGGCGATAGTAGACCTTTGTAGACCAGGCTAGGATGAACTATATAATCCCAACAAGCTGAAATGGTACTCAGGTTTTAAAAGTCAACTATATACTTTAGGGCAGGAAATATTTAATTTTATAGAAATTAGTATGAAAAAGACCTAAAATTTTAATTCCCTATAAACTCAAACTCTACCGTCATTCTCATACACTTGGAACAGGGAATTTTACATGAACGATATTTGCATAAGCATGTGTCAGGCCCAAAGATGGAAATATTATTCTATCTCTGCTACCACCAGGCCACCTGTTTTGTGACTGTTCAGAAATTTTTTGATAAATGAGTTTACTTAGGAGGGAATCATTCAGGTTAGAGATTGAATGTCAGTTCAGTTCAGTTCATTTCAGTCGCTCAGTTGTGTCCAGCTCTTTGTGACCCCATGAATTGCAGCATGCCAGGCCTCCCTGTCCATCACCATCTCCCGGAGTTCACTCAGACTCACGTCCATCGAGTCCGTGATGCCATCCAGCCATCTCATCCTCTGTCATCCCCTTCTCCTCCTGCCCCCAATCTCTCCCAGCATCAGAGTCTTTTCCAATGAGTCAACTCTTCACATGAGGTGTCTAGAGTACTAGAGCTTCAGCTTCAGCATCATTCCTTCCAAAGGAATCCCAGGGTTGATCTCCTTCAGAATGGACAGTTTGTTAAACTGTATTATCTCCTTGCAGTCCAAGGGACCCTCAAGAGTCTTCTCCAACACCACAGTTCAAACGCATCAATTCTTCGGTGCTCAGCCTTCTTCACAGTCCAACTCTCACATCCATATATGACCACAGGAAAAACCATAGCCTTGATTAGATGGACCTTAGTCGGCAAAGTAATGTCTCTGCTTTTGAATATACTATCTAGGTTGGTCATAACTTTCCTTCCAAGGAGTAAGCGTCTTTTAATTTCATGGCTGCAGTCACCATCTGCATGTTGTTCAACATCATCTGCACCTGATGTTCAAGCTGGTTTTAGAAAAGGCAGAGGAACCAGAGATCAAATTGCCAACATCTACTGGATCATGGAAAAAGCAAGAGAGTTCCAGAAAACCATCTATTTCTGCTTTATTGACTACGCCAAAGCCTTTGACTGTTTGGATCACAAGAAACTGTGGAAAATTCTGAAAGAGATGGGAATACCAGACCACCTGACCTGCCTCTTGAGGAATCTGTATGCAGGCCAGGAAGCAACAGTTAGAGCTGGACATGGAACAACAGACTGGTTCCAAATAGGAAAATGATAACATCAAGGCAGTATATTGTCACCCTGCTTATTTAACTTCTATGCAGAGTACATCATGAGAAACGCTGGACTGGAAGAAACACAAGCTGGAATCAAGATTGCTGGGAGAAATATCAATAACCTCAGATACGCAGATGACATCACCCTTATGGCAGAAAGTGAAGAGGAACTAAAAAGCCTCTTGATGAAAGTAAAAGAGGAGAGTGAAAAAGTTGGCTTATAGCTCAACATTAAGAAAACGAAGATCATGGCATCCGGTCCCATCACTTCATGGGAAATAGATGGGGAAACAGTGGAAACAGTGTCAGACTTTGTTTTTTGGGGCTCCAAAATCACTGCAGATGGTGATTGCAGCCATGAAATTAAAAGACGCTTACTCCTTGAAAGTCAAGTCACATAAAATAATACAGTTTAACAAACTGGGCTTGTTGTTCAGTCTCTGTCATGTCTGACTCATTGTGACCCCATGAACTATAGTATACCAGGCTTCTCTGTCCTTCACTATCTTCTGGAGTTTGCTCAAATTCATATCTGTTGAGTCAGTGATGCCACCCAACCTTTCTCTCTCTCCCCTTTCTCCTCTTGCTCTCAATCATTCCCAGCATCAGGGTATTTTCCAATGAGCTGGCTCTTCACATTAGGTGGCCGAAGTATTGGAGCTTCAGCATCAGTCCTTCCAATACCTATTCAGGATTGATTTCTTTTAGGACTGACTGGTTTGGTCTCCTTGCTGTCCAAGGGACTCCCAAGAGTCTTCTCAAACACCACAATTCAAAAGCATTAATTCTGTGGTGCTCAGTTACAAAACGTAAAAAGAGAACTTGAGGGGTGGGTATGCTTTAGTTAAGAGTCGTTGATTGCATAAACGAGGTAACTTTAACAATAATATACCTCATTGGAAGAGGGTCAAGGAATTTATAGACTCAGAGAAGATAGAAGAATCAGGTTACAAAAAAATGGGGTCTCAGCAGAGGTCTTAGCCTGGTGGTCATGTTCCTCAGGGCTTCATTGCCAGAGCCATCAGTCCTCAGCAACCTTCAGCATTTTTGTGAAGATTCAAAACTAGGGATTTTAACTTGGGTCATATGCTCACTCTTTGGCTAAAGGAAGGCAGGGTACCTTGACTCACAGTCCTATCAGGCTACATTCAGTAGGGGAGAGGTGACTTCCCACAAAGAATTGGGATTCTGTTATTGATATAGGGAAGCATGCTCTGCAATCAAAAAATAACAAATTTCCACAACAGGTTATGTGATCATGATCTTTGAATATTTGGAAAAGAGATGAAACTTGGTATAGATCTAGGACAAGGGTTAGCATGTCAAGGAGGTCTTATTGGATTTTAACTTGAGGAAGAACATTCCAACAGAGCTGTTAACAAGCTGCATTGTGAGGTTATGGACCTCTTATTTTTTATTAGGATTCCTTTGGTTGCATGCAGCAGAAATTTGTCTTGCATTAGCTCGGTAGAAAGAGAAAATTATTAGAAAAATACTATGACTATCTCATGTGAACAAGGGAAGGACTGACCAGCCAAACTGTGGGAAAGGCAGACATCCCACTGGGTCTCAGAAAAACTAGAACTAGGGACTGAGATGCAGCTGGTCTTATTTCTGTTTCTCCCATCACTTCCTCTCCCTGTGTATTGGCTTCATTTTTTTTTTTCTTCTGCAGACTCTTTCTCTCATGTGCATCATGTGAAACATGGTTGCTGAGTGCCTGCATTTCACATTTCACAACACCGCAGAGACGCTCTCTTTCTCTGTCACATTTGAGAAGAATCTTGGGGAAAGGCTCTGGTCCAGCTTCAGCCAGATGTCCAACTCTGGGCAAACCAACTAACGCTAAGGGACAGGAGGGCTTCCCAGGTGGTGTTAGTGGTAAAGAACCTGCCTGCCAATGCAGGAGGCGTAAGAGACACAGGTTTGATTCCTGGGTCAGGAAGATCCCCTGGAGGAGGATGTGGCAACCCACTCCAGTATTCTTGCCTGGAGAATCCCACAGACAGGAGCCTGGCAGGCTATATAGTCCATAGCATTACAAAGAGTTGGACACGACTGAAGCGACTTGGCACACACAAAGGTCAGGATGCTCAGTGTGGTCAGCTATCTTCTCTGGACTGAACCAGAGTATGGGTGAAATTCGGCTCTTGGTAGAACCACAATTGGCCCAAAGCAGTTCACCACAGAAGAAAAAGGGGTGCTTTTGTGTGAAAAGAATGTGGTGGGCAGGTAAAACAATAAGAATCCATTGCTCTGTCACTGTATCTGTTTAAACAAAGGTTGGATCAGTCAGAGATATTACAGAAAGGATACTTCTGTTGGTGGAAATTTAAACTGGGGTTATTAGAACCCTAATTTCTAAGAACTTAGAACCCTAAATTCTTTTCAACTTGGAGATACAAACATTCCAACTGCCTTCTAAATAAGGCAGTCCTGTGTTAGTTTTGGATTGTATCTGGGATTTTCTTTTTCTGTGTATTTCAGTTCCACTGTTATTCTGGTTGAAAACCAGGAAATATTTACCCAGCAATTTTTTTTTTTTTTTTTTAGTTTGAGAAAAGAGAAAATATTGCATGATTTAAAAATGAATAGATTCCTGGTTCAGGAAAATCCGCTGGAGAAGGGATAGGCTACCCATTCTTGGGCTTCCCTTGTGGCTCAGCTGATAAAGAATCTGCCCACAATACGGGAGACCTGGGTTCAGTCGCTGGGTTGGGATCCCCTGGAGAAGGGAAAGGCTGGCTACCCACTCCAGTGTTCTGGCCTGGAGAATTCCATGGACTGTATAGTCCATGGGGTCGCAAAGAACTGGACATGACTGAGCAACTTTCACTTTACTTTCATCCAGTGGAGGAGTCATGTAAAGGTTGCAAAACAATGGAACTTAGGGACTTAAAATCACATAATTATCTTCAGAGGGCGAGAACACTCTTAAATCAGAATTATTTGTTTTAAGATGATTTTGTAAAAACTTTTTACTTTGAAATAATTATAGATTCACAGGAAAATGCAAAGAAATGGCCAGGGAAATCTCACGTGCCCTTCACCCAGCCTCCCCTAGTGTCAGCATTTTTCATGACTCCAGTACAATATCAAAACCAGGAAACTTGAATCAGTAAAATCCATTGAACTTGGTTTTCACAGATGTTATATATGCACTCATTTGTGTGTGTGCATACATATCATTTTGCATTTAATCACATGTGTAGCTTTGTTTAACCACCATCAAAATATTGTACCGTTACCATAAAGGTCTCTACAGCCACACCCATGCCATCCCCAAGTCCCTCATCTCTGGCAACCACTAACCTGCTCTCCACATCTGTAATTAGATTATTTCACAAATGTTATATAACTGGAACTTCCACATGTACCATTTTGAGATTGACTTTTTCCGCTCAGTAAGTTTTCATTAAGTTTCATCCACATTGCTGTGTGGATATGTAATTCATTCTTTTTATTGTGAGTATTATTCTGTGATATGGATGTACTGTGGTTTAACTGTTTACCCTTTTAAGGGTATTTGGCTAGTTTCTATTTGGGGGCTGTTATGAATAAAGCTGCTATGAACATTCATGTACAAGTTTTCAAATGTAACTTTTATTTTCTCTTAAGATATATGGCTAAGAGTATTTATCTGGGTTGTTTGATAAATCCATTTTTAGTTTTAAAAGGTATTGTCAAACTATTTCCCGCATGGCTGTTCCATTTTGCATTCCTGCCAGCAGTGGATGAGTCTTCTGGTTATTCATGTCCTCTTAAGCAATTGGTGTTATCACAAATTTTAATATTAGCCATTTTGATAGGTGTCTAGTTATATTTCGTTGTTTGATGTGTTTTTTTTTGGCCAAACTGTGTGGCATGTGGGATCCCAGCTCCCTGACTAGGAATTGAATCCATGCCCCATGTATTGGAAGTGCAGAGTTTTAACTACTTAGCTGCCAGGGACGTCCCTCATTATGTTTTTAATTTATGTTTTTCTAATAGCTAATGATATTGAACATCTTCTCGTGTGCTTACTTGCCATTTGTGCATCTTGTGAACCTTTTGCTGGAGTGTCTCTGCATATCTTTTTGCTTATTTTCTAATTGAACGGTTTGATTTTTTAATGTTGAATTTTGAGAATGCTTTCCATAGTCTGCATACAAGTCCTTTGTTGGATATGTGGTTTACAGATGTTTTCTATCAGACTGTCAATTGTTTTTTCATCCTCTTAACCTGGTCTTTTGCAGAGCACAAGTTTTAAATTTTGATGAAGATGATTCTGTTTTAAATAATGAAAGAATATATTTTGCATATTTGTGAGTGATCTAAAGAATTTTAAGTTAGTAAATTACCTGCTCCACCTTCTCCTTTTTCTGCTGAGAAGCTGAGACATGGTTAAATTTAAAATGAATACAGTCATTTAGTATACGTGTTCAAATGTACTGGAATGCCTGTGTGTTTGACTCTGTTGTGGACTTCCCTGGTGGTTCAGACGGTAAAGAATCTGCCTGCAATGCAGGAGGCCTGGGTTTTGATCCCTGGGTCAGGAACATTTCCTGGAGAAGAAAATGGAAACGCACTCCAGTATTCTTGCCTGGAGAACTCCATGGACAGAAGAGACTGGTGGGCTACAGTCCATGAGGTTGCAAGGAGCTGGACACGACTGAGTGACTAACAATTTTTTACTCTAACACCTATTTTTTTCTTTAGTGATACTTTAATTAATGAAGAAAAAGAAAATTGAAGTCTTTTAAGGAGGTAGTTTCATTTTTAATTTAAGCAAGATACTACAGATTGGAGAGAGGACCTGTGATTCTACTTGTCCCACTGATTTTGCAAATAAAGACACTTCACATTACTAGCAGTTTTCTCTCCACGCAGTCCCAAACACACCAGCAAGTGTGTTCAATATCGCTTTGTTTATACACATTTGTCTTTTGGCTTTTCCTCTGGACAGTCCATTTGCTCAGTCTAAGATCCCACAGCACATACCAGAACCTCAGGATATGCTGGATTTAGGGTTATAATGGGGAACAAGATTCACATAGGTACTGCCCTCATGGAGTTTGCATTTTTGTTCTTATTTCTTAATGTTATAATATTTGTTCTTATTTCTTAATGTTATAGGCTTGTGTTGCTTGTCAGTGTTTCATTGATTAAATTAAATGTTCTTATTTCCCATCTCTTGTTACAGAATCTTTCCCAATTATCCAGTGTGTCCAAATTTCAGTGAATGATTTTGATGCTTTGGGAGTGGCTGCATTCCATTAAAATGAAAACTAAGCCAAACAAGTAATACTTACAAGCATACACATGAAAATTTGTTATGAGGAGGATAATCCTCATATTTAGTTACTTTTTTGCCAGTGGAGGAAATTTTTGGCAGAGCCTTAAGTTATCTTAAGTGTGATTGAAGATTCTAAATATGAGATCTCAAAGGCTCCCATTCACCTTATTCTATAAAATGAAGCCCAGCCATTTAAATGAGCCAGTTTGTATGCCATTTGAATGAACCAGTTAGTATACTTTTTGCATAAGCCATGTTTTAAAAAATCTTGATCTTGTATCATTTATAAAAATTATGATTCCATGTTGATTTTGTGTTATAAATAGGACACTTTTCCTGTCTATAAACTTAGTAGTCTGGCTTAAATGTAACTTGCCCAAACACAGAGAAAATTCTAAAATAGCATCTAAAATGTATTAGTTAAAAATCAAAATTGGTTAAGAAACATTCTGAGTTGAGATTTTAGTTTTGCGTTAAATTCTGTGTTATTTGATAGGGTAACAAAGTGATAGAATCAATAGAGTTAAGAACAGAGGGAGAAGGAAGCTAAGATGTTCACATCTGTGAGAGATGATATTCTTTAGCATTGTTATAGCTGAACTTTGGGACCTACCTCAAAGTGGAAAGTCCTTGTAGATTTTTAGTATTACACTGATCGATTAGAACCCTTTTTATGAGAAAGTATTTAAAAAATACAAGTAAAACTCTTATCAGTAGGTTGCATTTGGCTGTAAGTTACAAAACTTCTACTCCAAATGACTTAACAAAAGGGAATTTATCATCTTGTTATCTCACATGTTGAGAATACAGAGTTGGCAACAATTCAGCAGCTCATTGATTTCATTAAGAACTCCTATTCCATCCGTGCCTCTACTCTGCCTTTTAGTGGGGAGGCTTTGCTGCTGGATTGACTCTCCTCATGTTCACAAGATGGCTATAACATTTCTATCACGTTTTAAACCAGCATTATCCAAAGACAGCAGAGAGACCCTTGTGCACCTTTTTTAGGAATAAGGAAACCTTCCCCAAAAGCCTCTTGACACACTTCCCCATATGTTTTATTGACCAGAATTCTGTTACAGGCACATTTGAAAATCAGTTTCAGGCAAGGAGAATGGCATTACCGCGTTTGACTAGACTCGATGCTGTCCAACAGAACTTTCTGTAGTGATGGAAATGTTTTGTCTTTGTGCTGTTCAGTACAGTAGCCACTAACCACACATGGCAGTTATTGAGCAACTAAAACTAGTGCAACTGAGGAACTGAATGTTAAAAATTATTTTAAATTTAACCACATATGGCTAGTGGATGCCATGTTGACCACATAGGGCTGGATCAGTCATTTGAGACAGTGGGTTTTCGGTAGTCGACTACCATGTTCATCACATCTTTTAATAAAACAGTGAACCAGTGATACACTAGTTTTTAGAACTTCAGTCTAGCTACTGACCCACTAAGGCTCTTTGGGAGACAGATAAACCAAATAAGTAAAACCAGTGCACACAGGTGTGTGTCCTAACAGTAGCAGCATCTTGAGGTTGAAAAGGTAGGTAGTGAGATGATGGTATGCCAACACTGTGGCATGGTGTGATTAACAGTGGGAGTTGGATTGGGATATCGTTGGCTAGGAATTCAACTGGTGAGGAACTCCTCTCCTCCATTAGGATGCTGTTTTATTTGCAGTGTTGTAAACAGGGAATAAGGACAACTCATTAATATAATAATGCCAAAGCCTTTTTGCCTTGGAGGTTGTACTGTGTCTGTGCTCCACATACTATTCTAGGGACTGAAAAGACAGTAAACAGGACTCAGACTAGTGAACAAGTTCCTGCCCTCATGGAACTTAGTTTTACAAACAAGTAATATATTTCAAATTGTGATAAGTGTTAAGGAAAAAGCAAGATAATAGGTAGAGTGAATAAAACAGCCATAACAAATGTCTAGATCTGTGACTGTCTTGTCAAAAATTCAAGGGTTTTAAGTTTTTTCTCTGGGGAAAAAAGGACATTTGGTTTTATAGGCTTATTTAGTTTAACAGCAAAGAGAAACAAAAGGTCTTTGGATTAGCTATTTGCTAAAATACAGGGAAATTAAATTAGTTTCTGAGAATGGTTTTCTGATTTTAAACTAAATTTTGCCTGAGTTGTGGTATTGTACCGCTACCACTAAGTCACTTCAGTCGTGTCCGACTCTGCGACCCCATAGAGGGAAGCCCACCAGGCTCCCCCCGCCCCTGGGATTCTCCAGGCAAGAACACTGGAGTGGGTTGCCATTTCCTTCTAGGTGTGACCCAGTTGTAGGATGAAGTTTATTTCTATTTTGATCCTTTTCTTCTGCATCTTTTGCTTTATCTGGAGAACTTTGGCTACTTTGTCAACTTCTAGGCTCCAGCTCTCTCAACCATAAAATGACATTATTTAATAATAATTAATTATATGGGTTCTGGGAAGATTGGCTATTATCAGAATAATTATGAAGATTTTATAAAATTGGAGACCAAAGGAAACATTAAGCTTTTTTCATTAAAATTGAGCAAGTCCTTTAACCTCTCTCGGTCTTGGTTTTTCCAGTGTTGAAACAAAGTAATTATCGTGTTGTCAAGAATGTTAGCAAACAGATCCTCTCTTGCAGCGCTGATGGAAGTTGTTGTTTAGTCACTCAGTTGCGTCTGATTCTTTTGCGACCGCATGGGCTGTACCCAACCAGGCTCCTCTGTCCATGGGAATTTCCAGGCAGGAATGCTGGAGTGGGTTGCCATTTCCTTTCCCAGGGAACCTTCCCAACCCAAGGAGTGAACCCAAGTCTCCTGTATTGGCAGGTGGATTCTTTACCACTGTGCCACCAGGAAAGCCTTGCTGATGGAAGTTGGGATTGCTATAATCTTTCTCCAGAGCCAATTTTCAGAATAATTTCAAGTTCTTTAAAATGTAGAAACCTTTTCCCCCTAGGAACAGAATTCAAACAAGTATTCACAGGTACACGTTTAAGGATGTTTGTCATACTATTGTTTATAATGGCAAACACACCATAAATGGATGTTGAACAATTGAAATTTGGTTCAGTTATGATACATTCCCTGTGAAATTCTGTGCAGCTACTAAAGATGATAGTATTAATAAATATTAATGTAATTAGATAGAAGTTCTCTGTGCCAACATATGTGGTCGTCTGCCTCTTCACTTTGACCTACTGCAGTCAAGGGTAGTAATTTTGGTTGCCTGGAAAACCATCTAGCAATAGTGGCAGATAATAATTGAGCACTTCCGTATCCTAGGCACCAGGCTGAACTTTCCTTATATATCGTCTCACTGAAGTTTTCATATTCACCCTATTGAGTAAGAACAGTTTGGAACCTAACTTTACAGATGAAGAAACCAAAGCTCAGAGGAACAAAGTACCTTGTCCAAGGTCTTAAATGCAGTAGTGAAGTCAGCCTTCGTAACCTAGTCATTTGACTTCAGAGCCTGCTTTCTGAAACTATGGGCCAGACTGCCTCTCTCTAAACTGTCTTTAGATTCTTCTTCCACTGGTAGATTGTGGAAACTCCTTTATATCCTTTCCTGTAACTGCACACTTATTCAAGAATACTTTGGCCTGGGCCTATGGCAGAGGGATGAGTGGTTCACTCTTTAATACAGAGGCTGGCAAACTACGGCCAGAGTGCTGATACAGCCTGCTGCTTGTTTTTGTGAATCAAGTGTTATTGCAACCCAGTCATGCTTATTCATTTAGGTCTTGTCTTTGGCTTCCCTGGTGGCTCAGGTGATAAAGAATCTGTCTACAATGCTGGAGGCCTGGGTTCGATCCCTGGATTGGGAAGATCACCTGGAGAAGGAAATGGCAGCCCACTCCAGTGTTCTTGCCTGGGAAATCCCATGGACAGAGGAGTCTGGCAGGCTATAGTTCATGGGGTTGCAGAGTCGGACACAACTGAGCAGCTAACAGTTTCAGTTTCATGGCTGTTTTTGCACTGCTGGGGCAGAAATGAGTGTTTCAACAGAGACCATAAGGCTATTTGTATTATCTGGTCCTTTACAGAGAAAGTTTGTCGGTCGAAATCTGGAAGGATGTGTGCTGTATTACAGTTATCATTTTTCTTTCCTTGAAGAAAGTAACTTATAAGACAAAACAGCGGCTTCTCCGGTGGCTCAGTGGTAAAGGATCTGCCTGCCAATGCAAAAAACGTGGGTTTGATTCCTGGTCCAGGAAGTTCCCACATGCCGTGGAGCAACTAAGTCCATGTGCCACAACTGCTGATCCTGTGCTCTAGAGCCTGGGAGCCGTAACTACGGAAGCCCATGAGCTCTCGTACCCCTGCTCTGCAATAGGACAGTGAGAAGCCCATGCAACTAGAGAAAAGCCTGCGCAACAGAGACCAGCACAGCCAAAAATAAACTTATAAAAAAAATCTTTATAAAGAGGCAAAACAGCTCAGTTTTAGGATCACTCTCCTGCCACAGGGATACAGGCCGTTGTGGGGTTTTCCAAGGCGGTGAATAAGAATCTATTTCAGGACGACTGAAGGCTCTCTGTGTGCACGCTGACTGGCATTCTCTAACTGGGTCTTAGTTGCCTTGAAACTCTGCCTGCTGTTGCTCCTCTGAAATGGAATGTGTATTCACAAGTGAGGCGCTCCATTAGTCATGGTGCATTTCCTGGGCCCTGGAGACATGGGCATGACATCACCAAGGGCCAATGAGAAAGGCTTCCCCCGTCCCGCAAGCCCTTGAACCTCTTTAGAGGTCTGTATGGAGTGTGTGTTCTGTTCATAGCCCTCAGGGTGTGATTTGAGACTGCCTTCCTCATCCAGCCATATTCTCTGGGCACAGAAGTTGAGCTTCCAGACCCCAGAGGCCAGGACAAGTTTGAAAATCTGCAGAGCTGGAGGCAGATTCCCATTTCGTACTTTTTTCCAGGGCTCAGGTTTTTATTCCCACAGTTTTCCACTCTTAATGACGTTGATACTTCATGTGGGGAAGGGAGGCTGGTGAAAGATGCAGACTGTGTTAGATAAAAGACACTTGGCAGTTAGAGTTTCTCGGTAAGTATAGGTTGGTAACATAACAAAATCAGAAGCATATTTTGCTGTTTTGTTACATGGCTTTTGTGTGTAGCTTAACATTGTAAAACAACATCTTTTAACAGAAAAGGCTCCTGGCAAAATTAGTGTGGCTCAGAGTAGGGCAAGTACCAAAGGAATTTTACTGAGGGGAGTTAGTCACTCATTAAATCTTTTATCTTCAGGAAGAAAAGAAACTTTTCTTTTCCAATTCTTTTTTCCTAGAATTTAAGCATTTTAGGTATACCCTGTGCCAGTACCCCTTCTTCCTAATTTGTGTATTTGTTTATTTATGAGAATGATTTGTGAAATTTAGTCTCAGGGATAACTGTGTACCAGAATGTTTATTGAAAAAGACTTGTTTTCTTATGGATAACAGCTCAATCTCTTGCTAACAAGTCATAATCGTAAAATTCCCTCTTTAAAAATCATTCAAGGAAACAGGCTCAAGACTCAGGGTGAGGTTACACTGGACAGACTTTTATAGTTTAATTCAGGAATTGAACCCAAACTTGTGTTTTCCAGTCTTCATAGGCAATCTACGGTTGAGTGAGAATGATTCCTTTACTATTTTTTCATGTTTGAACACTTTTTGAGGACATCTAAGAGAAATTATGAGGCACAGTCATTTTTGTTAGTATGTTATCTGTGGCTGCCCTAAGCCGCCCCTACTGCTTAAAAAATAATCCTCATTGTTTCTGCAAAGATGAAGTTGATTTTACTTTATTAAATTGCAGGGGCTTTGAAGAATCACTTGAAAACATTTGAATTTATTTGTGTTTTCTAAGGACAGATATACAGTAGGTAAAGGAATTTCTTCTAGAACTATGCTATATACCATAAAAGAGGGCTGTGTGTGCGCTTAGTTACTCAGTTGTGCTTTTTCGCATTTCAGAGATTCTCCCTTGAAGAACTCTATGCAGTTTAAAATATTAATTATTAAAATTTCCAAACATCTGTGGTATTTTTTCATGACATAGCCTTTATGGGTGAGGAAGCTGGCATATGGAAGGATTGAATCTTCTATCTTGTGTCGTTTGTAGAAGTAGATACTGAATGCAGAAATCATTCTTATCAAAACACTTAAGACATTCCTCTGTGTCTTTATATGTGGTTGTGCTTATTTTTTCTTTGCTAGCTTCCAGCTTTGCCTCATTAACAACAAATTGTGTTTTTCACAAGCTCTTTGACTGGGACAAAAGAGCAGGTTAGCCTGGGCAGACTGGAGGCAGCCTGGAAAGGGGCCAGTTACTCTAGGGGTGAAGGTGTGGGGCCGGGCCTCTGGGGGATCGCCTACTGCCTTGCTCTTGGCAAAAGGACTTGATTCTCCTCAACCCCCTCCCCCAGTTTCTCACACCTGAACTAATATTTTGCCACTTCTCAAGGTTGTCATGAACACCGATGAGTTTCATGTCCAAAAAATGCCTTTTGGAAAGAAGGTCTGTCTTATATAAGTAAGTACACAATTAGTATTGGCCACGGTACCTAGTCAAAAGCCTCTTGAGTGGGCAGTAGGTACCCTTGGATGAAGTTAACCAGATCCTCATTTTGCTGAGGACAGACTCTGGAGTGAGGTCTGCTGCTGCCTTGAGAGGACACATCTGGCTTAAAATGTTGAAAGCCAGGTGCTCCTTACAGCAGCTACACAATAATGTCACTTCACTGCTTCTGTTTTCTGCTAATCTGGGGAGTAGCGGATGCCTCCTTCGGAATCCCTCCCAGAGCGCTGGTGTGCCATGGTGATCTTCTCACTAAGCCCTACACTTCTCCCAGTAGAAGAAAAGTCTCGAAAGACTAATTCAAAATATGATAGCAAGAAGTCTTGGGATTTAGTCAAATTGGTTTAGGAAAAGGTAAGGATGAGTCATGTTACTCCTAAAGGGATTGGCATCCATTTATCACACTAAACCAAACACTGAAGGAAGAATGTCTTTAGTCTCATTAAGGAACCCAGACAAAAATCCCACTTAATCCATCTTGCTTTTCCTTTTCCTCCAACTCAGCTGGTGTGCAGGTGTAGGGCAGCTTGGCAGAAGCTTTGAACATTTGGAAAAGGGAGTCATTACTGAAAGTCACTGACACACACTTCCCTTGGAATGCTGCTGATGTCATGGAAAACTGGGACCTTAGCAGTAACCCCTAACAACCAGAGCTACAGTAAACAGTAAATGTTACCTCCACCAAGGCATTGGTTTTTAAAGAGTTTTAACAGGCTAGGGCTTGCCAGCCACAACTCATAAAAATGTTCTTATAATTTTACCCTACTCTCTAAAAGCACTGGATAACTGCTGAGGTTTCTCTGCCACTGGGGTATGCAAAGCCAAATGCACGTCAGTTTCAAGGTTCACTATTCAGAATTTACGGTGCTTCTTTTCCATTCCTTTTCATACCCCCTGCCATGCTCACAGGGAGATTTAATACTTTTTCAAAAAAGGCTCTTGTCTTACTGAGTTGCCTCTATTTCTGATGTTGGGGTAAATCTATGTGCTAGCTTTTGCCTAGTGTTTTATTAGCCTAGCAGTTCGCCCAGTCCGGTTAATTTGTAGCCCTTGATCAATAGGTTATATTCCAACCAATTTGAAATAGTTGGTTTAAGTGACACCTTGTAGTTCAAATTCTGAACTAGGTGAGTAACGAGAGAACAAGTAGCCCGTGCTGTCGTATAGAGCTGTCAAGAATGGTTGCTGTCGTATAGAGCTGTCAAGAAAGGAAAAGTAGGTATAGACACCAGGAGATCAGGAGGAATTCTCTTCCATGAGTGGCTTTCTTTAAGGAGAAGAGTTTGGAGAAATATTACCTTGTAAACAAAACCCAGCATGGCTTCTTTTAGACCTGTCCACACCGTGGGAAGAAGCAGAATGCTAGCACTACTCACGCAAGACATTGTCAAAAGCATGTAACTTACTGTCCAAACTGGATACTTTGGAGGGTGAAAGGACTCTGCTGATAATTACTCCAGGACAATGGGAATAAACCTGGACTGTCCCAAGCAAAGCAGGCATATGGTCACCTCCATCACTGTACCAAAATCCAAGCCCAATCCCTTTGGGGAGGCAGTCTTCACAGTGCCCGAGAGAGTAGACCCATTCGTGCAACCTGGGTCGTCTCAATTCCAAGAAGACAAATCCACTCCTAGAATTAGTGGCCTAGATAAGGAACTCTCTTACTGAAAAATTTCCCTAAGTTAAAACCTCAAGTAGAGTAAGCACTAAGATATCTGTTAAATATAGAGAAGGAAGGAAAGTTAGCTAATTTAGCTAGTTATTGAAGTCTCCAGCCCCCTACCCGCCAAAATAGAGGGCATTTATTACATCTTTGAATTAGTGTTTTTCCCCCAGATATATACCTAGGAATGGAATTACTGGGTCATATGATAGTTCTTAGTTTTTTTAAAGCCTCCATAGCATTTTCCGCCGTGGCCACAACAGTTCAGATTCCCACCAATAGAAGGTTCCCATTTCTCCATATCCTTGCCAACTTTTGTTACTTGTGTTCTTTTTGATGATGGCCATTCTTACAGGTATGAGGTAACAACTCATTTTGTTTTTGATTTGCATTTCTCTATTGATTAGGAAATTGACCATCTTTTCATGTGCCTGTTGGCCACCTGCATGTCCTCTTTGGAAAAAATGTCAATTCCGTTCTTCTGCCCATTTTTTACTTGGATTGTATGGGGAGTTTTATAATGTTGAGTTGTATGAGCTGTTTATATATGCTGGATATATTTATCTCCACATATGGATATATATGTTGAATATTATGTATACAAATATAAGTATATATATATGAAACCTCTTATCAGTCATATTATTTGCTAATATTTTCTCCTATTAAGTAGGTTCTCTTTTTGTTTTATATATAGCTTCCATCTCACTATGAAAGCTTCTAATTTAATTAGGTCCCATTTGTTTATATTTTTTGGATCCATCTCCTAAAACAAAGAAATAAAGATATTCTGCTCGGTTTTAGGTTAGTCTTTTTTCTGAGTGCTATTAGTTGTATGTCTCCAAGTCTCTTTTCCTTAAGACCTAACATTTTGGATAGTTACTTACAAACCCTATTTGCAATTTTTAAATAAGTAAACAGAGAGAATATATCACAGTTCTTACCAAGTTCTCTTTTAAAAAGGGCTTGAAAAAAATTTTTTAAGATAAAAAGGTTTGGTGGGGGAAGATTAGTGTTTTGTCTGAGATGGAGTTCTAAAAGAACACCAACATTTGTGGACAGGGAGGGCACTGACGGGATGGAATGGGAGAGCTGGATATTTGTTCTGACTTTTGCTGCTCTCTAAATATTAGTATGATTTCAGCAGGTCACCCTGCTTTCCTTAGGTACTCTTCGTTTCCCCATCTGTAAAATTAGAGTGCATGAGATGGTCTCAAAGGCCCCTCACAGATCATCTTACTCTATAGTTTGTATTATACTGTCAGGACTTCTTGAAGTCCTTAGTTGACAAATAAGGTTTGGGCGGAAATGACAGAGTCTTGAATAACCAAAATGGATTTTGTCTACACGCACGTGCTAATCCCCAAAAGAAGACGAAAATGCAAACGAGCCAGGGGCCGAACACGAAAATGGTGACATTGAGAACATTGAAGCAGACAGCTGAAAGCTCCATTTCCTGGCCCGCATGAGAAAAGCTGAGACTGCCAAAGCCTCCAGGCAATCAAGGCCAGAACTTTGGCTCACTCTTATTTTGAGCTACCCCCATACCACACACACAAACCACACAGGAAAACTGTCTCTCTCCCTTCATATTTGTGCATTTTGGCTATACTTCTGTTTATGCCAACTTCTTGCCTAATCCCCTTCTCCCAGCTGTCAGTGCATTCTGCCTGCTGCTTTCTGGGGCTTTGGAAAGCAGCTGCAGTTGTCAGTGAAGGCCCAGAGGTGGTGGCCTTGGCAGTGAGGTGTTGTCAGGGTGTGTGGACTCTGTCAGAGCCCACAGTCACTTTTACCTGGTTTATAGGCAGTTTGAGCAGTGTTCTCACGCTCCTTCTTTGGCAAATGTCAGAACTGATGGCTTTAATTTTTTCCTCTCCTCTCTTTGGGGGAGATTTTTCCTCCCTCTGCATTCCTCAGGCTTTTTGTCTGCGAACATCCTATGGAAGGTTTGGTTTGTCTCAGGTTCTCTGCCCATCTTCTTCTTCTTCTTTTTTTTTTTTTTTTGGCCTTTTTTCCACATAAAACATATTTATCTATCGGGAGAGCTTGAGTTGGATAGCCAGAGCTTACAAGCCTAGAAATTTGACCCCTTCTCATCTCTGACAGTGTATCCCAAGCCTTTAGGTCTCCCAAGGCCCAGAGAGCTCTTGGCCGGTCGCTGTCCATCCAGCCCCAGTTGTCGGGGGAGGGGCTAGCTTTGGTGTCCTTTCATCTCTGGCTTTCGGTGTTTTCCCACTGAGTTTGTCTGCATACACCTCATACTGGCTCTTAATGATGGCGAATGAGCAAAGAGACACTTGGTTCTCATCATTTTAGAAAACTGAGCAAGAATCAGGAAGTCTGCTTGAAGAATCTTGGCTGAATATAAGAAGTCATGAAGGTTTTAAATCATTTCAGCATGCACAGACTGACCTTGCTGAATATTGAGAGCAAAATACAGCAAAACTGCCTCACAGTCATCTTTTGCTGATAAGGAGAGCTTCTTTAGGTCCAATGGGTTGTTCTCTGCCACTCTGGAAATGCCATCAACTATCTTGCCTCCTACTTGGCAGAACCAATTCACACTGTTGAGTATATAAGAAGAACTTTACATAGTTTTCAGAAGCTAGTGTAAAAAGCAAAACTCAAAATGTGTCTGTATTTGTATGATTTTTGTATTTTATTTCAAGGAATTTAAATGTTAGGTATGTTAAATTTAAATAGGTGAGTCTATTTGATAAAATCCTTTGGTGATAGGATTCTGTTTAGCTTTATAGGAACTATGTAAAGTCTTTTCATTCATGTTGGGAATATAATATCAATATTACAAAGTCATCTTTCTTTCTTACCTGTCTTTTTTTCAATCCTGGATTTACTTGACTGTATTGTTTCTTATGCCAAGTTAACCCTTTTGTCCTTCATCCTTTCATCCAGTCCACATTTTTTGTGTTGTCTATGATTCATAGAGTTATAGTTTGATAAAGCATTAGTGCTGGAAGGGCCCTTAGATGTTAACTACCCAAACTTCATTTCATAGATGAGAAAAAGCCTACAAAAGGAACAGGATTAGGCCAAGGTCACATACCTGCCAGAGCTTAGGCTCACAAGTATTTTTCCATTATACTACTCCAGACTCCATGTGTCAGGAATTTTCCAAATCACTAGACCAGTAATAACTGCTTCAACAGCCAGGGAGTGCATCCTCCTGGAAAGGGCAGAGGGTAAATTGGGCAAGTAATAAGTTTTTAGAGACTCTGTTTCTTCTTCTGTAATATGGGAATAATAGTAATAGTTTAGATTTATTACGAATATTGCATTATCTGATCTATATAATGTGCCTGTTATACATGTGTTCAACAAATTATTATTATAAAACTCTGCCTATCATAGGGAAATGTTATATATATAAATAACAATTTATTAAAATAGGTATTTTATAATTGACTAGTCTGAGCGTCACTTCTTCAATATTCTCCTAAATGTAGCATTAAAATATAAATGGGGTGAGTTGCCTGGAAATGAATTCCTGAAAGTTATTTATACCATGACAGTGATTCATGTATTTCCCTTTTCTTTATGGCTTCCATCTGTACTTAGCTGCAGTGTATCTTGTCCAAAAATTTTTGTGCAAGTTGAACTTAACTTAGGAAGACATCTGGAGCATCCTTGGGTTTGGCCCCTGGTTTTCATTTAGATAAACACTAAGGTATAAATCTAGAATATAAGCTATATGGAATGTTATATTCGTATTTTTGAGAAGCTTGAAATATTTACTGTTATCCTGAGCTGTGTGATGATCAGCTTTGATGTGAAATTATACGTACCTGTTTGGAGAATAGGCTGAAGTTACGTTCAACGTAAAGGGGTCCAAGATCATTATGTTAAAAGGAAGTAAATCTATGTTTTTATTGTTGTTCTTGTTGAACCCTATGGCATGGAGAGGAGGAATGAGTTAGGAAACAAAAGCTAAGATTGAATTAGCAAAGGCCGGAAGCAACAAAAGAAGGTTTGGAAGCTTCAGAAGGAATGATTCAGGGGAATTTCAGTTGAGGGCCTCTTGGGTTGCATTGATGTCGTTGGCCGACTGGAATGCACTTAAGTTTGAAGTGGATGGAAGGACCTTGAGAAACTAGACAGAAAGAATTTTGCCTCTTTAATAAAGAGAGGGCTTGGGATAAAGAGCTTTGGCTTAGATTTTAGAGAAATTAAGTGCAACTAGAAAGAGACACTATTTGCTTCCCTCCATATGGAACCCTTCATTGCTTAGGTACTTACAAATCTATGTAATTTGGTCCATAACTATGATTAGATACATAGAAGTGTAGATGCTTTTTTTAAACTGCTTTTTCAGTAGGTGAAAGTGAAAGTGCAGCAGTGGTAGAGAGCAGAATGGATATTCCTTGTGCACTGTCATATGTTAGGTTAAAAGCCTTAGCTTGGAAGTTTCTTAAAAGTAGACATGAGTTCAGAGGAATATTATAATCGAATATGAGCAGGAAGTAGAAGGTGCTATTTTGCTCTAGTTTGGGTTCATCCAGATGGGATTAAACCAGAGGAATTTGGCAAGCATTGGGACTCACCACTTAGAACCACACTGAAATAGTTGTGGTAGCAAAAGAATTTCTCCAGGAGACTTATTCCACTTGAGGCATAACAGCCAGAGATTCCTGCCCCTTAAGGGAGCATGCCAAAGTTGATAAATTTTAGTACAATCAACTGAAGTCTATAAACTCAGGAGAAATAGTTCACTTAGATGATACCAGGCCTACACTGTTTCCTTGATTTTCATACAGAAGACATACTATGAGAAAAATGTTTCTATAATCCACTGTTTAGAATTAGCTCCTCCCTAATATTATGTCCTTTCCTTAGGATTTATTATATTGCAATTTAATAAATGAGAAGAGTCTGAAAGAATTTAACTTTAAGAACTTGTGTTTGACTTCTGTATTTGTGAAATTCTGACATATTAACCTTATCTTTTTTTTTTTGAAGACTTTCTTGAAGAGCTCTTTGTGATCTAAAATTTACCTTCCCACTTAATTATTCTCTGAGGCTTTTTCTACTCTGGCAACATGAACTACACTTCATCACCGTTGGTGTTGCTTATCCCTTGTCACCTGACATCTATCCCTGTACTGTCCAATTGTATCCCCTTCAAGTGCCCAGTCCACTGACTTAACATACATTAGGTTTTCATTAAATATTTTTTAATTTAGTGGTTAATGAGGAAGTATTTCTTTGTATTTGAAACAATTGGCTATTGTGGAGAAAGACAGCACAACAGGAAGGAATTACTGTGAGTAAAGAGTCAAATATGAGACTAAAAATGGGAGTGTTAAAAATTTTTAACCACTCTATTGAATCATAATTGACAGTAGGCAGCACATCTTTAATGCAATTCAACAAGATTTACCATATGTATACACCCATGAAGTCATCACCACAGTCAGGATAATGAACATGTCCATCATCCCCAAAAGTTTCTCTGTGGCTGTTTTAATCCATTTCTCCCATCCTTCCCCACCTTACCCTCTTCAAGCAAACCACTCATCTGTTTTTCTCCCTATAGTTTGCGTTTTCTAGAGTCTTATATAAACAGAATCATTTAGGGTAAACTCTTTTGGCCTAGCCTTTTCACTCAGCTTAATTATTTTGAGATCTATCCATGATGTTGCATGCATCACTATTTTACTCATTTTAAGTAGTATTCCATTGTATTCATATAACACAATTTACTTATCCAGTCACCTAGTGATGGATATTTAGGGTTCTTTTCCAGTTTATGGATATTATAAAGCTACTATGAACACTTGACTACAAATCAGAGGTATGCTGTTTTTTTTTTTTTCACGGATAAATTCCCAAGAGTATAATGGTTAGATCACAGGATGATATGTGTTAAGCTTTGTAAAAAACTGACAAACTATTCCAGAGTGGCTATACCTTTTTGCATTTCTACCAGCAATGAAATACAGTTCCTGTTGCTTCATGTGCTTGCCAGCATTTGATAATGTTAGAGCTTTGCATCTTATCCATTCTAATAGATGTACTGTGATATCTCATTATTGTTTTAATTTTCAATTCCCTAATGACATATGAGGTTGAGCATCTTTTAAATAAATGCTTATTTGTCACTTGTATGTCTTATTTGGTAAGATGTCTATTCAAATCTTTCACCCATTTTTAAATTAGATTGTTTAAAAGTTTTTTGAGTCCCTTGTATATTTTGGATATGAATCCTTTATCACTAAGTGTTTTGTAAAGTTTTTGTCTCAGTCACACAAGCCATTTTATTCTCTTAAGAGTGTCTTTTGCTAAGCAGAAATTTTCAGTTTTAGTGAAGTCCAGCTTGACAATTTTTTCTTTCGCGGAGAGAGCTTTTGCTGTTATATCCAGAAACTCATTGCCAAGCTCAAAGTCACCTAGCTTTTCTCCTGTAATATTTTACCTTCCAGAGTTCTATGACTTTGTATTTTATATTTAGTTCTATCATCCACTTTGAGCTAATTTTTGTAAAGGGTGTAAGCTAAGTGTCTAAATTCATTTTTTTAAATGTGGGTGTTTGACTGTTCTAGCACCATTTGTTGAAAAGATGATCCTTCTACATTGAATTGCCTTTTGCTTCTTTGTCAAAATTCAGTTAACTATATGTGAGTCTATTTATAAGCTCTCTATTCTTTTCCATTGATCTAGTTATCTGTTCTTTCACTGATGGCACACTGCCTAGATTACAGTAAGCCTTGAAGTCAGGTATTTTCGGTCCTCCAGTTTTGTTTTTCTTCTGTATTGTGTGGACTACTATGGGTCTTTTTCCTTTCTTTATAAGCTTTATTATCAATTTGTCCTTATCCATAAGGCAACTTATGGGGATTTGAGGAAGAATCAATTTTTTGAGAATATTGGGTCTTCGTATCCATGGAATGTCTCTCCATTTATTTAGATCTTCTTTGAGTTATGTCATCAGAGTTTTATAGTTTCCTCATGTAGATCCTAAGTATTTATACCCAAGTATTTTTCTCTCTCACTTTCAGTGGCAGTATAAATGGTGTTGTGTTTCTAATTTCAAATTCTAATTGTTCATTGCCGGTGTGGAATGAGTGAGTAATAGTCGCTCAGTCATGTCTCACTCTTTGCAACCCCATGGGCTATAGTCTGCCAGTCTCTTCTGTCCATGGGATTTTCCAGGCAAGAATACTGGAATGGATTGCCATTCTCTTCTGCAGGGGATCTTCCAAACTCAGGGACCAAACCCAGGTCTCCTGCATTGCAGGCAGATTCTTTACCAGCTGAGCCACCAGGGAAGCCCACCAGTATATAAAGAAGCAATTAAGTTTTGTACATTAATGTATCCCATCTTCTTTTGGATTAAGTATTTTTTATGATTCCATTTTATATCCTTTATTGTCTTGTTACCTATAATATTTTATTTGTTTTTTGTGGTTACTTTAGAATTTATATTATACATCTTAAGTTATCACACTCTAGCTGCTATTATGCCACTTCACATATAGTGTACAAATGTTATAGTAGCTTTATTAGTAGTTGTTACCCTAAGATCATGGCATCTGGTCCCATCACTTCATGGAAAATAGATGGGGAAACAGTAGAAACAGTGTCAGACTTTATTTTTTTGGGCTCCAAAATCACTGCAGATGGTGACTGCAGCCATGAAATTAAAAGACGCTCACTTCTTGGAAGAAAAAAAAGTTATGACCAACCTAGATAGCATATTCAAAAGCAGAGACATTACTTTGCCAACAGAGGTCTGTGTAGTCAAGGCTATGGTTTTTCCAGTGGTCATGTACGGATGTGAGAGTTGGACTGTGAAGAAAGCTGAGCACCAAAGAATTGATGCTTTTGAACTGTGGTGTTAGAGAAGACTCTTGAGAGTCCCTTGGACTGCAAGGAGATCCAACCAGTCCATTCTAAAGGAGATCAATCCTGGGTGTTCTTTGAAAGGACTGATGCTAAAGCTGAAACTCCAATACTTTGGCCACCTCATGCAAAGAATTGACTCATTGGAAAAGGCTCTGATGCTGGGAGGGATTGGCGGCAGGAGGAAAAGGGGATGACAGAGGATGAGATGGCTGGATGGCATCACTGACTCGATGGATGTGAGTTTGAGTGAACTCCGGGAGTTGGTGATGGACAGGGAGGCCTGGTGTGCTGCGATTCATGAGGTTGCAGAGTTGGACACAACTGAGCGACTGAACTGAACTGATACATTTTATTTATACGTTTTATACTTAAATTATGAATCACACATAAAGTTTTGTTTAGGCAACAAATTTTATTGAAAATATATTTAAGTAATAACATATCTTATATACTTACCTGCTGCTGCTGCTGCTGCTGCTGCTAAGTCACTTCAATCGTGTCTGACTCTGTCCAACCCCATAGACGGCAGCCCACCAGGCTCCCTCGTCCCTGGGATTCTCCAGGCAAGAACACTGGAGTGGGTTGCCATTTCCTTCTCCAGTGCATGGAAGTGAAAAGTGAAAGTGAAGTCGCTCAGTTGTGTCCAGCTCTTCGTGACCCCATGGACTTCATGGGATTTTCCAGCAAGAGTACTAGAGTGGGGTGCCATCACCTTCTCCATATACTTACCTAGTAGGTATCATTTTTGTTGTTCTTTATTCCTTTGTATAGATCCAGATTTCCATTTGATGTTATTTTCCTTCTACCTGAAGGACTTACTTTATTATTTCTTGTAGTGTAGGTCAGCTGGTGATGAATTTTTTCAGCTTTGTATGTTTAAAGAGCTCTTTATTTACCTTTGTTTTTGGAAGATAGTTTTCCTGGGAATAGAATTCTCAGTTGAGTTTTCTTTTTCAGTTTTTTGAAGTTGTACTACTGTATTTTTACTTTCATTGTTTCTAATTAGAAACTGCACTTATTTTTGTTTCTCTGTATATAACACATCTTTTTCTCTTGTTCCTTTTTCTTTCTTTTCACTCATTTTGAGCAACTTAATTGTGATGTACCTTTATGTCATTTTCTTATGTTTTTTATGTTGGGGATTTGTTGAGCTTTTTGGTATTTGAAGTTACAGTTTTCATCAAATTTGGCAAAATCCTGACCATTATCTTTTCAAAAGTTTTTCTTCTCTTTTACTTCTGTTCTCCTCCTTGGAGACCCCTATTACACGTATCGTAAGCCACCTGAAGTTGTCTCATAGCTCAATGATGTTCTTTTCATTCTGTTGATCTTTTTCTGTGTTTCATTTTAGATAGTTTATGTTGTTATCACTTCTACCGTTAATCCTATCCAGTGTATTTGTCATCTCATATATTGTAGTGTTTATCTATAAAAGTTTGATTTTGAGTCTTTATGCTATCTCTGACTTTTCAAACATACAGAATATAGTTAAAATAAGTATTTTAATGTTCTTGTCTACTCATTTTAGCATTTATGTCAGTACTGAGTCCGTTTCAGTGACTAATTTTTCTCCCTATTATAGGTCTCAACTTCGCAGTTTCTACACATATTTAGTTATATTTGATTATATGCTAGACATTGTGAGTTTCACCTTCTTGGGGGCTGTATTTTTTTATATTCCTGTAAATGTTAAGCATTGTTTTGGATTGAATTATTTGGAAACAGTTTGATCCTTTTGTATCTTGCTTTTAAGATTGGGGGGTCGGGGTTGGGGCAGAACTGGAACCATTTAGTTTAATCCTAATTATTCTTCCCTATCAAGGCAAGATCCTTCTGTATACTCTATTCGGTGCTCCATGATTTATGAAATTTACAGTCTGGTTGATGAGGAGATAGGCATTATGCCTGGCTTTGTGTGAGTACCAGGCACTTGTCTCTACTCCTATCAAATCTTCTTTTCTACAGCCTCAAGCAGTTTTCTCACATGCATGTATTGAGGGGAATTCTCCGCAGATCTCTCTTGAGAACTCTAGCTGCCTTGTTCTTCCCAGGTCCCAGGCTTCATCTTGTCAACTTGAGGGGTCTGTTTGACTCCATCTGGGTTCTATCACCTTGTATCATAGCCTAGAAATTATTTTAGGGCAGTATGCTGGGGCAATCATAGAGTGTTCTTTGTTTTTCTATCTCTAAGGGATGAC
Organism: Ovis canadensis; assembly: GCF_042477335.2. NCBI lineage: Eukaryota > Metazoa > Chordata > Mammalia > Artiodactyla > Bovidae > Ovis > Ovis canadensis. Next base: position 90,321,594 of record NC_091251.1, read on the forward strand.
TTTTTTTCATTGCTTGATGTCCAATGCCTTGGGAGGGAGGGAGAAAGTTGTTTCATGTTTTGTCTTAAAACTTTTTTTTTTTTACTATTCTAGGTGGTGGGATAAATCTGATCCCTATTACTCCATCTTGGTCAAAAGCAATAAAGCTTTTGAGTTTTCAATGGTGGTTATAAAAATGACCAATAGTAAAACAGGGAGTCTCTAACCAAAATATCCATGGTATTTTTTCATAATTTGAGAAATTAGAAAGAGAATTAATCTCAGAATTATCATTATCTATTCTTTCTTCCACTCGTATCACCACAAACATTTACACAACAAGATTCGTTGAAGAAATAGTCAATCACATCATTCAGGGGGAGAGCATTGAATCTGAGAGGAAAAGCCATCACAAGCCACCAGGATTATAAGTTTCAAAGAACATATGTAAAAAGGAAATGATGTCAAGTGAATTGAGTTGGTATCATAGTACAGTATTATTTTAATTTCTTTATATCGGTAAATAGCTGTGAGATTTTTGGTTTTGTTTGCTTTATTTGTGCTTCACAGGGAAGCCAAGTGATTTGTGCCAAAAAAAGAAGCAGAAAAAAATAAGAAAATGCTAGAGAAATGTAGGTCATCTCTTACCTGTTCTTCTAGCCCCTATAATGTCAGCCTAGTCAATAAAGTGTTTGCAAAAATCCAACTAGAATGTGATAAGGTAGTTGCTGTAGTGGCTTTCTCTTTTCCTACTCTTGTAAAAATAGGAAAAGTTCATGGATAAACAGTAGTAATTAGCATGCAATTGTGAATCTAGGTTGCAATTTGCAAGTGTGAGTTTCAAATTGACTAGGCCTTCAGAACAGAAAGACCCTTCTAAGACTGGTACACAAAGACTTGGAGTTCATCTGCCTAGTTTATATGACTAATTAGCACTTAGGGTTTTCTTCAATAAGGGCTAGTGAAGTAAGACCTAAATAATATCTTGTAAGATCCTTTTTTTTTTTTTTTTCTATCTGTACTTCTTGGAAGAGGGTCGTGTTGAATTGGAATGGAAAAATTAAACAGATTTTTAAATGAAGCCCTGACATACTGGCTGCTTGCCAGCTCTATTGGGACAACTCTGGTTCCAGGGAAAGAGAATGCTTGTTTTGTTTATTTGTTTGTTTCCAGACAATTTGCCTGCGTCATCACATTTTTTGTGAGAGCCAAGTGTTTGAGGTTGATGATGTTGACAGAGGCCTTGGAGAATCGAAGGAGTTCATCTCCACAGAGAAAAGCTTTTGTATTTCAAGTTCTGAAATCCTAGAATATTTTTCAATATCACTGTTATTGCTAGCTTTTTATGTCTCTTTATGGGAGAAGACTGATCTCCCTTTTATCTAGTCATCAGCTTTTTAGGTGGATTACTCTTTTAAATCGAGAAGGCTTTTTAGAAAAACTGTTTCTCTTGGTATTTATGAAACTCACAACCGTGTATCTTGCTCTATTTGAGTCTGTTTGGCTGGTTGTACATGTTGTAATCCCAGAGGCTTATAGTTTCATTTTAGCTATAAATTCTATGTTTATTCATATTTAATTTCCCTATAATAGAATCATTGTATAGTTAGTGATATTTTCTCTTGAAGTGTTAGGGAAAATACAAAATATGTTTGAACTATAATGAATTATAATGGTTTCCATTTATTTACAAATTTACTTTTCTGAATAATGTACCCAAGGCTATTTTTGCAATTTGAAAACAGAAACTTTTTATATATGTGTGTGTGTATATATACACACACACACACATACACACACATATGTTTTTCTGGTAAGATTTGGGACTCTGACATAAAGGTATAAAGTCTTATTCATAATTGAGTTCTCAGTTTGGTTCCATAGCATCTCTGATTCAAAGAGAGTGTCGCAGTTTGTAAAAGACTTACCTTTGGTAGCTGAGGTGGTGATTTTGGAGAAATGGTGGTAGAGGGGGAAGTGTTAGGTACACAAATACTTTTCTAACATCTATTATATGCCAAGTGCTGGACCATACATCTGTATGTTATCCTTTTATAAACTGTCATTCCTGAATCTCAGAAAATGACCTGATTAGGTGGGATTTATACAACCGGAAAACCTTATTGTTATTTCTTTTTTAAGCTAGACCTATAAAAGAGTATTAAAAATTCTTTTAATAGGAGTGCTTCTTTTTCTCTGCTTCAGATTTAAACTTTTATTCTATAAGCTAATCAATAGAGGGGTAATTAATATTTTAAAGCATGTTATAGGAAAGGCATGGCATTATGAAAAATGGAGACACTAAATAAAATGTAATGAATAGTAGGTATGAAATTAGGTAGTCTGAGAACTATAGAATTAAAAATAATCTTAGAAATCACTTGGACCATATATTTCACCTGACAGACTAGGAAATTGCTGTCCTTGCTGGGCTGGATGAAGCTCAAGCTGAAATCAGGATTGCCGGGAGAAATATCAAGAACCTCAGATAGGCAGATGATGCCATCCTTATGTCAGAAAATGAAAAGAAACTAAAGAGCCTCTTGATGAAAGTGAAAGAGGAGAGTGAAAAAGCTGGCTTAAAACTCAACATTCAAAAAATGAAGATCGTGGCATCCAGCCACATCACTTCATGGCAAATAGATGGGGAAACAATGGAAATAGTGACAGATTTTCTTTTCTTGGGCTCCAAAATCACTGCAGATGGTGACTGCAGCCATGAAAGTAAAAGTCGCTTGCTTCTTGGAAGAAAAGTAATGACCAACCTAGACAGCATATGAAAAAGCAGAGACATTACTTTGCTGACAAAGGTTTGTCTAGTCAAAGCTATGGTTTTTCCAGTAGTGATGTAGATGTGAGAGTTGGACTATAAAGAAAGCTGAGCGCCGAGGAATTGATGCTTTTGAACTGTGGTGTTGGAGAAGACTCTTGAGAGTCCTTTGGACTGCAAGGAGATCAAACCAATCAATCCTAAAGGTTATCAGTCCTGAATATTCATTAGAAGGACTGATGCTGAAGCTAAAGCTCCAAAACTCTGGCCACCTGATGTGAAGAGCTGACTCTCTAGAAAAGACCCTGATGCTGGGCAAGATTGAAGACAGGAGGAGAAAGGGACAACAGAGGATGAGATGGTTGGAGGGCATCACCGACTCGATGGACATGAGTTTGAACAACTCTGGGAGTTGGTGATGGACTGGGAAGCCTGGCATGCTGCAGTCCATGGGGTTGCAAATAGTCAGACATGACTGAGTGACTGAACTGAAGGAACATGTAGCTCATGGCAGACTATTCTCATCACAACCTTCCCACAGACCTTTTTTTCCCTCCCCCGCATCCCATTCCAACCTGCCTTGACGAAACACAGTGAACAGGAACCATTGTATAAATCGGAAGGAAAATGCCTTAAATATATAAGTTATAATGACTGGTAAGTGCTATAAAAACACTCTGTAACTGAGTTGGAAGTTGCATCATCCATGCCTGTGGCACTATGGACTGGGCCCAAGTGGTATAATTCTCTACCGTAACACTGAAGTAATGTTTGCATCTGCCAAGTAAATAGGTTAGATTTCAAACCCGTGAAATGGTCAGCTGTAATTGTTCAGTTCCAGTGAACCACAGGTATATTTTGTTTGCTTTGCTTCTTACTGTCTTCTTTAGGTATACTGAGCCATCTAATTAAGATTGTGTCCTTATATGAATCTACAAGGTGAGCTGTAAAGTCACTCAATGTATTTGAATGCCTACATATTATACAGCCCTGCTGTCTTAAATGTACTAACTCTTTAATAGAGTGTAAGTCCATTTCTTTAGAGAAAACAATAATTTTCATCTATATATGTCATGGTAATGATAGAAATGACATATTGTAATAAAGAGCATGAGAAATCAGAAATTTTAGATTCATCTTTTCCCTTACTGTCAATCTTCATTGGATCTGGCTTGAATCATTTCCTTTCTCTTTAGTTTCTTTATCTGCTGAAGGTGAATAATAATACTTTCATTTGCCCCACAGAGGTGCTGGGAGAATGAAAGATAAATTTTTCCAAAGCACTTTGAGCTATTTAAAACAGAGATTATTTGTTTATTTTTTTATTATATTATTTCTTACATTCAAATACCACAGTAAGTGTTAGAAGAGGCTCAAAAGAGTTGGTTGTTTTCCATAACTTCATTTGTTGTAGGTAAGGAGGTGAGTATAATGGCCTGCATCTTATAAACAAGGAAACTAAGGCCCCAGAAGATTTGTTTATTGTGGCTCTTAAAATGAATATCCCTTTATGAGAACTGGGAGAAATCAGTGAGGGTATTGGCAATAACACTGGCCATGAGTTGAGAATTATTGAAACAGTTAGTGGATATGGGGGGGATCATTATACTTTCCTGTACACCTTGTCTGTGTTTGAAAGTTTGCATAATACAAAGTTAAAAATATATTGATTTTAGAAAACGAATGGCTTCTGTTTTTATTTACAAAGTCCTTTTCAAAAGCTACTGAGTTCCTTTATCTCCTAGGCCTGGCTAATTCTTTATTTCATAGGGTTCAGCAAAAAAAAAAAAAAAAATTAACATGCTTGGATCAGAGCACAGGCATTTTAGTTTTTCATATTTAGTGTTTATGTTCTATTGTGGGAGACCTGGGTTCGATCCCTGTTTTGGGAAGACCCCCTGGAGAAGGGAAAGGCTACCCACTCCAGTATTCTGGCCTAGAGAATTCCATGGATTGTATAGTCCATGGGGTTGCAAAGAGTCAGACACAACTAACCGACTTCCACTCACTCTTTTTCCATTGCTTTTTCAGTCACCTGCTACTTTGATCACTTTTAATGTAATAGATTATTTTTAAAGCATTAATAGATTACTTTTTTTCTTACTCCTCTTCCAGATACTTGTTACCTTCTCTTTGTTGTTGTTGATTTTAGATTTTCCTTTTCCTATTTCTGAAAATTGTTGGGAATTATAAGCAGTCACTTATTAACCCAATTATTTTATGCTTCAGCAGACTTGTCAGTGGGTGGGCCGTATGAATTATTTCAGCTTTTAGAGACACAGATCAACCTTGCTACTCCATAACCACAATGGAAAGCTGCTGACCTCCCCACTGCAGGATCTTATAATCAAATGGCATGTGAAACATGTGAGAGCGCTCATATTAAACAAACAAAAACAACCCTCAACCTGGGTTATTTTCACTGGTAGACTTGAATGCTTAAAGCTTGTTATTTCATAAGCTCCTAGATAACATGAACGCTGGACTGAAAATGCAACATATTGGTATGTATTTGTTTTTAGACATCAAAGAAATTAAATTTAGAATATAATCATAGAACTTTAGAGTTAAGAAAGCTCTTGATGATCCGTTAGTGCTGCCCTTTCAGTTTATGTGTGAAAAAAACTAAAGTCTAGAATGGCCAAGTAATTTTCTGGGTTACCCAGCTTATTACTGGTAGAGCTGGTTAGCTTTCAATTCAGAGTTCTCAACTGCATTGCCTCTCAAGAGCATTTAGGTCCTTGATGTTGTTTGTGAATACTAGATATTCCTCTGCTTTTTCCATTAATAGCTTAGAAATTTTACTGTTCTGGAATGCCATGATGAGCCATTTCAAAGCCTGGGACAAAGGAAAAAGTCAATGATGTTGACCCTGCCTTTATTTAAAATTCTGATATTTTCTTCATCATGGATTTTGGCATTACTTTTGATTTTTAAAATTGTGCATTAAAATATCATTAACCTTGCTTCTACCGTGATTACAGAGTTTTGCATCTAAGGGCGGTGTCTCACTGGACACACCCTAGTCCCAATCGTGATATTTTGATGATTTAATCCACTGTTTAACCCCTCTTTCAGTCTTCTGGAAGTTACTTTTTAAAAAAAAGCAATTAATAAAATCATTATACTCAAAACAAACCTTTACTGTTGGCCACCTAGAAATGTGGCAACAAAGAAAACAAACCAAATTTGCATGTCCTATTCATTGACATCATAGTAGGTACTGCAAAGCATAGTAATTTTGGCTCCATGAATTTAAGCTCTTTTAGCCTCTATACCAGAGAAGGCAATGGCAACCCACTCCAGTACTCTTGCCTGGAGAATCCCAGGTACGGGGGAGCCTGGTGGGCTGCCGTCTGTGGGGCTGCACAGAGTCACACATGACTGAAGCAACTTAGCAGCAGCGGACTCTATACCAGTTTATTGAAAAGAACTCAAAGCCAGTCATGGGTTGTGATCCTTGACTGCATTGTGGTTTTTGGTCTTATATAATTGTGTTTGTTTTGATTTCTATAAAGTGAGAACCAGAGGAAGGAAGCTCTTTATAGGCTTATTGTGTTCATTATTTTACTTGGTCTTTTCAACAACTGTTTGAGATAGGTAACTCATAGGTTAGGAGCTTTTTGGTTCCAAGTGATAAAACCCAACTCAACCCTGACTTAAGTAAAAGTAAAAGGGAATTCATTACCTAATATAACTGAAGAACATAAGGAGTAGATCGAACTTCAGGTATTTTGCATCGTCTCATGAAGGCTTGGTCTCTCTACATCTCTTGGCTTCATTTTCCACTGGGTTGATTTTTCCCACACAGAAGCTCCAGGCTTATGGTCCTACTAGCTTAACAACTTCAGGAGAAAGAGAATGAATCTTTCCTCTTTCTCCAGCAAAATGCCTCAGAATTGAGTATAATTGGCCCAGCTTGGGTCACATGCCCATCCTTGCACTATGAATTAATGCCTAGGGCATGCATTTACTTCACTGGTTAGGCAGGCCTCACATGCTCAACTGTGGAGCACAGGAATATAATGAGAGTGGAAAAACTGTTTCCTCCTAAGGAAGAGAGGACTTCTTAACCCCTCAACCCAAAAGGGATGCTGGAGGGCAAAGACAGATGTCTACTAGGATGTTGTTATACCCATTTCATTAATGAGGAAGTTGAGGCTTAATTAAGTTGATTTTCACATGGCTACACAGCTGGAAGAAGCACAAGCTGGAATCAAGATTGCTGGGAGAAATATCAATAACCTCATATATGCAGATGACTCCACCCTTATGGCCGAAAGTGAAGAGGAACTAAAAAGCCTCCTGATGAAAGTGAAAGAGGAGAGTGAAAAAGCTGGCTTAAAGCTCAACGTTCAGAAAACAAAGATCATGGCATCTGGTCCCATCACTTCATGGAAAATAGATGGGGAAACAGTGGAAACAGTGTCTGACTTTATTTTGGGGGGCTCCAAAATCACTGCAGATGGTGATTGCAGCCATGAAATTAAAAGGCGCTTACTCCTTGGAAGGAAAGTTATGACCAACCTAGATAGCTTATTGAAAAGCAGAGACATTACTTTGCCAACAAAGGTCTGTCTAGTCAAGACTATGGTTTTTCCTGTGGTCATGTATGGATGTGAGAGTTGGATGTGAAGAAAGCTGAGTGCCAAAGAATTGATGCTTTTGAACTGTGGTGTTGGAGAAGACTCTTGAGAGTCCCTTGGACTGCAAGGAAATCCAACCAGTCCATTCTAAAGGAGATCGGTCCTGGGTGTTCTTTGGAAAGGAATGATGCTAAAGCTGAAACTCCAGTACTTTGGCCACCTGATGGGAAGAGTTGACTCATTGGAAAAGACTCTGATGCTGGGAGGGACTGGGGGCAGGAGGAGAAGGGGACAACAGAGGATGAGATGGCTGGATAGCATCACCGACTTGATGGACATGAATTTGAGTGAACTCTGGGAGTTGGTGATAGACAGGGAGGCCTGGCATACTGTGATTCATGGGGTCGCAAAGAGTTGGACACGACTGAGCAACTGAACTGAACTGAACTGAACATAGCTCTTGAGTGATAGTCCTAATTCCAGGTTGCGTAACTCTAAAGCCCATCTTCTTTTCTTCATAACTTGTATCCCTAGAAAACTGTGCTTCTTCCCTGATGGCTCAGGTGGTAAAGAATCTGCCCACCATGCGGGAGATCTAGGTTCGATCCCTGGGTGGGGAAGATCCCCTGGAGAAGGGAATGGCTACCCAATTGCCTAGGGAATTCCACAGACAGAGGAACCTGGCATGGGGCTGAGCAACCAACACTTTTGCTTCACATTCTCCTGAATGAAACTGTGATGGTTGCCGTTCCTTTATAGCAGTTATTTTCAGTGGGGGTGATTTTGCCTTTAGGGGAAGTTGGGCGATGTCTGGGGACATTTTTTTGGCTGTCAGAACTGAGCAGGGAAGTTGAAGAGATGCTACTGGGTAGAAACCAAGGATGCTGTTGAACATCTATGCACAGGACAGGGCCTCACATGAAGAATTACCCAGCCCCAAATGCCAATATAGTGCTAAGGTTAAGAAACCCTCCTTTATAATAAGGTTCCAGTTCCAAGCTGTTACTATTAAGAAAAATTTTGAAAGTAAGGTATGATACAGAGCAAGATTTGAAGGATTCAGACATGTAGGTACAGTTCAGTAGCCAATCGATTCAGAGAAATTTATTTTCACTACAGCCAATATTAGAACACTGATTTTTCTTATTTAGTGGGTAAAATTGTCATATTAGTGAAGTAAATCAAACAGAGAAAGCAAAATATCTGTGATATCACTTATGTGTGGAATCTAAAAAAAATGATACAAATAAACTTACAAAACAGAAATAGACTCACAGACTTAGAGAATGAGCTTATGGTTACTGGGGAAAGGGGAAGGGGAAGTGATAGGGAGTTTGGGATGAACATGTACACACTGCCATATTTTAAATGGATAACCAACAAGAAGCTACTGTATCGCACAGGGAACCCTGCTCAATGTTATGTGACAACCTGGATGGGAAGGGAATTTCGGGGAGAAGGGATGCAAGGAAACCTATGGCTGAGTCACTCTGCTGTGCACCTGAAACAATCACAACACTGTTAATTGGTTATAATCCAACATAAGATAAAAGGTTAGAAAAAAGTTTTAAAAAATTGTTCTATAAAAGCTTTAGCTAGTTTTTTAGGTATAATTTTTATTTCATATAAAATCTCTTTAAACTGTTAATCTATGGTTATTTTAAATCAAATACTGAATGCTTTCATTAAAAAATCTTCACAGTATTTATCTCTATTTGTTTAATCTTATTTTATTGCTTTCATGAGTTTTGGGTAGTTTTCAGCATACAAGTACTGTACATGTTTTGTTTGATTTACATCTAAGTACTTCATTTATTTTAGTGATGATAAATAGTATATTTCCTAGTTTTATTGAGGTATACTTGACAAATAAAATTGTATATATTTAAAGCATACATGATTGATATATGTATACAATGTAAAATGATTACCATAATTAATTAACATCCATCACCTTACATAGATACATTTTGTGTGAGTGTGATGAGAAAGCTTAAAATCTATCCTCAGCAAGTCTTAACCACAATTAATTAACATCCATCACCTCACATAGATAGATTTTGTGTGAGTGTGATGAGAAAGTTTAAAATCTATCCTCAGCAAGTCTTAAGAATACAGTAGAGTATTATTGACTATAGTCACCATGATGCACGTTAGATCCCCAGAACTTACTTCATCTTATAACTGAAAGTTTGTGCCCTTTGACCAACATCTCCCCATTTCCCCCACCCACCATTGCCACCATGATTCTACTCTCTGCTTCTCTGAGTTGGACTTTTCTATTTTTAAATTCCACATATTGGTGAGATCATACAGTGTTTATCTTTCTCTGTCTGGCTTGTTTTACTTAGCTCAATGTCCTCCCTGTTCATCTATGTTGTCACAAGTGGAAGGATTTTCTTCCTTTTTTATGGCTAAGCAATTGTGTGAGTGTGTGCACGTGGGTGTGTGTTTGTACATCACACTTGATTTATTCTCAGCACTGAGGTTGTATATCTATCTTGGCTATTATGAGCAGTGCTTCCATGAACATGGGAGTACAGATATTTTGCCCAAATACTAATTTCATTTCCTTCAAATATACACCCAGAAGTAGGATTGCTTGATCACAAGCAGGTCTATCTTTTATTTTATTTTAGTATCCTGTGTACAGGCTTCTCTGATGGCTCAGTCAGTGGTAAAAAAATTTGCCTGCCAGTGCAGGAGACTTGAGTTTGATCCCTGAGTCAGGAAGATCCCCTGGAGAAGGAAAATGACAACCCACCTCAGTGTTCTTGCCTGGAAAATCCCATGGACAGAGGAGCCTGGCAGGCTATAGTCCATGTGGTTGCAAAGAGTCAGACATGACTTAGCAACTAAACAACATCCCTGTGTACATGCTGGTATGTAGAAATGATTTTGATTACTTATCTTATATCCTGTGACCTTGCTAAACTCACTGATTAGTTCTAAGAGGGTTTGGTGGGGTTTTTGGTATATTTCTTAGAGTTTTCTTTTTCTTTCATTGAAATATAATTGATGTACAGTATTATGGTAGTTTCAGGTGTATAGCATAGTGATTTAACATTTAAATACATTTTGAAATGAAAAGTCTAGTAACCATCTGTCCCCATCCAAAGTTTCTACAGTATTATTGATGATATCCCCTAGGCTATATATTACAACCTGTGATTTATTTATTTTATAACTGAAGTTTGTTCCTCTTAATTTCTTTCACTTATTTCTCTTATTCCCCGCCCCTTCTCCTCTGGAAATCACCAGTTTCTTCTCTGTATCTATGAGTCTGTTTCCATTGTTTAAAATTCATTTTCTTTTATAGATTCCATAAATAAGTGAAGTCATAATTCCACATGTAAGAAATCTGACTTATTTCATTTAGCAAATACCCTCTAGGTCCATCCACATCTTCACCAATAGCAAGATTTCATTCTTTTTATGGCTGAGTATGAGCTTCCCTCAGAGAAGGCAATGGCACCCCACTCCAGTATTCTTGCCTGGAAAATCCCATGGACGCAGGAGCCTGGTAGGCTGCAGTCCATGGGGTCGCTAAGAGTTGGACACGACTAAGCGACTTCCCTTTCACTCTTCACTTTCATGCCTTGGAGAAGGAAATGGCAACCCATTCCAGTGTTCTTGCCTTGAGAATCCCAGGGACTGGGGAGCCTGGTGGGCTGCCATCTATGGGGTCGCACAGAGTCGGACACGACTGAAGCGACTTAGCAGCAGCAGCATGGGCTTCCCTAGTGGCTCAGTGGTAAAGAATCCACCTGCCAATGCAAGAGACTAGGGTTCAGTCCCTGGGTCAGGAAGATCCCCTGGAGAAGGATATGGCAACCAGTAACCAAATGCTCCAGTATTCTTGCTTGGGAAATCCCATGGACAGAGGAGTCTGGTGGGCTACAGTCCATGGGGTCACAAAAGTGTAGGGCACAACTTAGCAACTAAACAGCAACAACAACAGCATTCCTTTGTGTATATAAATATCTATATACCACGTCATCTTTCCATTCATCTTTCGATAGACATTTAGGTTGCTTCCATGAATGCTGCATAATTTTAAAACAAATATGTAAGTTTATCTTAGAAGCCTTTTAAACATTTCACATAGAAGATTCTATACAAGGGGAAATAATTATCTTTTAACCTCTCAGCCAAGGCATTTTTAAAAATTATGATGCTAATAGGATATTTAATGTGCTAGAAAATGTACAGAACTTTTTTCCCTTTAATCAGCACATGTTTTGGGAAAAAAGGAATGAAGGCAGAAGAGTATATTTAATATACTGTAGCTGCTAGTTATAGAGGCTTTCCTGGTGACTCTGATGGTAAAGAATCTGCTTGCAGTGCTGGAAACCTGGGTTCAGTCCCTGGGTTGGGAGGATCCCCTGGAGAAGAGAATAGCTACCCACTCCAGTATTCTGGCCTGGAGAATTCCATGGACAGAGGAGCCTGGCAGGCTACAGTCCATGGGGTCGCAAAGAGTCAGACAGGACTGAGCAACTGAGCTGCTAGTTATGGGGCTTAGCACTTCAGAGAAATCAATCTGCTTGTTTAATGACACGAACATACTTCCAACAGTTCATCTCCTTAAGACTGCAAGTGCTTTCTGGATTGTGCAAATTTGAATAATGTAGGAAAACTGCACTTCTCTGGTCACACCGCACATAGTGTTCCAGTAGAGTAATGGAATGAGAAGGGTAGTACAGAAGGCATTGACAGAGAAGTCTTTAACAATCCAGCAAATCAAATTTATTATTGGAATTGGAAGATTTGGGACTTTTCTCATTTTGCCCGTCTTACCAAATAATTTTTCAGTATCATATTCCAGGTGCCTCACAATTCTGTGTATGCACGGAATTATAGATCCATTTCTCTCTAATTCTTTTCAGCTTCACTGAACCCAAACCAGATCAACAGCATTTTCTCCAATTTCAACCAAATAATTCCTACTTGCCTTGGTATCTCACACAGAAGACCCTGCTTCTGTCTTGCTTTAATCGCTTGAGGTCCCTTCAGCCCATGCCTGTCACCCCCGTGGTTTGGCTTCATTTTTAAACTCACCATCCACCCAGCTCTATGATTGCTTCTTTTGTTCCTTCAGTTTTCTTTTGGCCTCAGTTCCCTCCCCTTTGTTATATTTCCTCCATGCAAATTACTCTTACCTCCTTTTGTGTCCCAAACCTTATTTGTTGTTGTTGTTGTTTAGTGGCTAAGTCATGTCAGAACTCTTTGCAAATCCATGGACTGCAGCACGCCAGGCCCCTCTGACAATGAGGTTTCCCAGGCAAGAATATTGGAGCAGGTTTCCACTTCCTTCTCCAGGGGATTTTTCCCTCCCCAGGGATCAAGCCTTCCTCTCCTGCTTGGCAGGTGGATTCTTTACCACTGAGCCACCTGGGAAGTCCTCAAGCCTTATTTACTGGTTCCATATCCCTAGAGATCCCCATTTCTTAGCTCGTCTCCTCACCTACTAAGATGTCTAATGTCTACCCATCTAGCATATTTTAGTAAGGTATGGGTGTATAGATAAGCCATCTATTCATTGTTCATAAAATCCAATTTGCAATTTCCTGGGAAATAAGGTAACTGCTTCTCTTCAAACCACCCAAGGTCTTAGTCTCCAGAGTGCAAGTCCTCCTGACACAGTTCAGTTCAGTTCAGTTGTTCAGTTGTGTCCGACTCTTTGCAACCCCATGAATCGCAGCACGCCAGGCCTCCCTGTCCATCACCATCTCCTAGAGTTCACTCAGACTCGCGTCCATCGAGTCAGTGATGCCATCCAGCCATCTCATCCTCGGTCGTCCCCTTCTTCTCCTGCCCCCAATCGCTCCCAGCATCAAAGTCTTTTTCAGTGAGTCAACTCTTCACATGAGGTGGCCAAAGTACTGGAGTTTCAGCTTTAGCATCATTCCTTCCAAAGAAATCCCAGGGTTGATCTCCTTCAGAATGGACTGGTTGGATCTCCTTGCATTCCAAGGGACTCTCAAGAGTCTTCTCTAACACCGCAGTTCAAAAGCATCAATTCTTCAGCGCTCAGCCTTCTTCACAGTCCAACTCTCACATCCATATATGACTACTGGAAAAACCATAGTCTTGACTAGTCGGACCTTAGTCAGCAAAGTAATGTCTCTGCTTTTGAATATCCTATCTATGTTGGTCATAACTTTCCTTCCAAGGAGGAAGCATCTTTTAATTTCATGGCTGCAGTCACCATCTGCAGTGATTTTGGAGCCCCAAAAAATAAAGTCTGACACTGTTTCCACCGTTTCTCCATCTATTTCCCATGGAGTGATGGGACCAGCTGCCATGATCTTCGTTTTCTGAATGTTGAGCTTTAAGCCAACTTTTTCACTCCCCTCTTTTACTTTCATCAAGAGGCTTTTTAGTTCCTCTTCACTTTCTGCCATAAGGGTGGTGTCATGTCCATATCTGAGGTTATTGATATTTCTCCTGGCAATCTTGATTCCAGCTTGTGTTTCTTCCAGTCCAGCATTTCTCATGATGTACTCTGCATAGAATTTAAATAAGCAGGGTGACAATATACAGCCTTGATGTACTCCTTTTCCTATTTGGAACCAATCTGTTGTTCCATGTCCAGTTCTAACTGTTGCTTCCTGACCTGCATACAGATTCCTCAAGAGGCAGGTCAGGTGGTCTGGTATTCCCATCTCTTTCAGAATTTTCCACAGTTTATTGTGATCCACACAGTCAAAGGCTTTGGCATCGTCAATAAAGCAGAAATAGATGCTTTTCTGGAACTCTCTTGCTTTTTCCATGATCCAGCGGATGTTGGCAATATGATCTCTGGTTCCTCTGCCTTTTCTAAAACCAGCTTGAACATCAGGAAGTTTACTGTTCACATATTGCTGAAGCCTGGCTTGGAGAATTTTGAGCATTATTTTACTAGCATGAGATGAATGCAATTGTGCGGTAGTTTGAGCATTCTTTGGCATTTCCTTTCTTTGGAATTGGAATGAAAACTGTCCTTTTTCAGTCCTGTGGCCACTGCTGAGTTTTCCAAATTTGCTGGCATATTGAGTGCAGCACTTTCACAGCATCATCTTTCAGGATTTGAAACAGCTCAACTGGAATTCCATCACCTCCACTAGCTTTGTTCGTAGTGATGCTTTCTAAGGCCCACTTGACTTCACATTCCAAGATGTCTGGCTCTAGGTGAGTGATCACACCATCGTGATTATCCGGGTCATGACGATCCTTTTTGTACAGTTCTTCTGTGTATTCTTGCCATCTCTTCTTAATATCTTCTGCTTCTGTTAGGTCCATACCATTTCTGTCCTTTATCGAGCCCATCTTTGCTTGAAGTGTTCCCTTGGTATCTCTAATTTTCTTGAAGAGATCTCTAGTCTTTCCCATTCTGTTCTTTTCCTCTATTTCTTTGCATTGATCGCTGAAGAAGGCTTTCTTATCTCTTCTTGCTATTCTTTGGAACTCTGCATTCAGATGCTTATATCTTTCCTTTTCTTCTTGGCTTTTCGCTTCTCTTCTTTCACAGCTATTTGTAAGGCTTCCCCAGATAGCCATTTTGCTTTTTTGCATTTCTTTTCCATGGGGATGGTCTTGATCCCTGTCTCCTGTATAATGTCATGAACCTCATTCCATAGTTCATCAGGAACTCTTTCTATCAGATCTAGGCCCTTAAATCTATAGAAGGGGTAATAATTGTATGTCTACAAAACATTTTGGGAAAATACCTTTGTAAATGGTGCTGGGTAAAATGTTACACTTTATTAGTATAGTCCTGCTAATTTCCTTGAGAAGAAATGTTCTTGGAGATTTGAAATTTCTTATCTCTCCATTTATATGCATTTTCCTGGTGCTGTCAGAAGTTTACTCCTCCCCACAGTTTTGTGGGATATGTTGGTATTCTCAGTTTACAGAGCAGAGAGAAGAGAGGTCACTTGACTAAACCAGTCATCTGACTTGTTTAGAATTTTACAGCAAGCTAATTGCAGAGTCCTTGAGTTTCCTGGCTCTAGTTCCTGTGATATAAATATAAAATGATTTATTTTGCATTGCTTATTTATATAAATGCCTTAGAGCATTTCCTTTCCTTGAGTAAAATTGTAAAAACTCTTACCTGGTAAAGATATTGTTAGTATAGAGAAGAAACGAGATAGGGCCAAGGTTACCTCCATTTGATTACTGCCTCTTCAGCTGACTAGCTCTAAGGGATGTTGGTTCCTAGACTCTCCTTTCAGATTGTGAAAGCTATACTCATTTTATTCTACACTGGTGATGTCCCTTGAAGTCCTTTAAGAAAAACAAAACAAAACAGAAAACTTAAAGTACAAAGTGTTATTATTGATTAACTTAAAATGACCCTTGTTTGTGTTGCTAGGGCAGGTGATCCCATGGGTGAGCATTGTGGAGTGTGGTGGGAACCAGCCAGGTCTCAGTAATTTCTTTTGGATTTCTAGGACTGTCTTTCTGTGGAGTTGAAGTGGGGAAACAGCTTGTGGAACTGCTTTTGGTGCTGCCATGAGTGTGTTTGGGAGGAAAAGGGTGCATTCCGATGGTATGTTAGGGGGATGTTAGCTGTTCAGGAAAAATAACCCTTACCAAAGTTAATGGCTCCCACTAGCATTTTCAGTAACATGTACCAGATGTGGGTAGTTAATTATTCTCAGATCTGATAAGTACCTGCCAGCCAAGGCTAATTTTATTTTCAGTAAACAGTGGCCAAAGGTCCTAGCTGTTCATTTGATAGGATAGGGCCTGTTTGCACTTATCTATTAATAAAAGCACAACACTCCTTTAGTTTTCCTTTCCCAGGGCCAGATAAAACATTTCAGATACTCAATGTATTTGTCTTAGTAAATCAGGCAAAGTAAACAAATCTGGTGGATTAACTTGGTAAACAGAGAGTGGTTAAGTGTTACCTTTTGAGTTTAGCTCAATGCCATATAAATAGCGTTAATCGCATGGTATTTTCAATAACCTTTATGGAGCAAGACAGAAGAGGCTTTTTTTCTTTCTTTCAGTCACAAGGGATATGGTGTGTTTCTTAAGTACTTTCAGATGTCCTTCTGTAGGAAGATTTGAAAATCACTTTAAAATGAAATTTATTCTTTTGTCCCATTAATAGCACATTGGGAAGCTTGCACCAGTTAATGTGTGTAAACCTGGAACCCTCCATGGATCATCTTGGAAAGTAAGATTGCACAGTGGCATGTGGGCTTTGCCATAGAGAGATAAGGAACATCTAGAGGTTATTGATTTGGATGAAACAGTGGAAAGGGGGACCACCTTGATGGTGGAGAAAGGGGCAGGGACGCAGAAATTCAGACTTTATTCATCCAGAATTTTTCTCCTGGACAGAGTTCTATTAGGGTCAGGAGTGCTATTTGTTTTGTGATGTAGATGCTTGTCTTGTGAGAACTGGCATGAAACAGATCAGTTATTTCATACTAGCCAACAAAGCACCATTATATCAAAGTATCTTCCAGTCACACCAGGCCTGGACTGGATTTGTACTGGTGATCATGTGGTATACAGCTCCAGTCTCATGCCAGCTTTCTGTATCATCTTGTATCCCTCGTTAAACTTTTTTTTTTTTAGTAATGATCAAAACCAACTCTCTGCTTATACACACACACACACACACACACACACACACACACATTTTTCATTGGCTTTATATTTAAGGTTATATGTACTTTATAAAATTCTTTTTAAGTTTTACATGCTGTAGAATAATTCACTTAATTTGGTAAACATCATGCATAAGAGAAATAGCTGAAAGGCCTTAGAGATAATTCCCTACTCACACCTCTACCCCTATTCCTCTGCATTAATACCTTATTCTATAAAAGGCTGATCTGACCCAGTGCTGTGAATACAGTGCCAGGTGAATATAGTACAAGGTACCCACCCAGTAGTAACATCCTGGAGGTGACTGATGATGATAGAGTGGAAGAGACAGTGAAAGCCAGGAATTTGGATCTGTATTCTCTTTTCAGCTTCACTTTATTGACCTACTGGGGGACAATTGAATGACTGGAGTTGTCTTCTTGCCACCAGACCTACCCAACTGCAGTCTATTCTCAGACCATTTCTAGATTAGCCTTCCAAAATGCAAGTCATAAAGTGTCACTTTCTCACTTTAGAAAATTTGGTAGCGGATTCTTGTGTCCCTACAAGATAAGATTTAAACTGATATTATCACGGTCTTAATTATTTTTATCTTGTTTCTGGCTTAGCATCCTCTCGTTGGTGTATGCTTCAACCATATTGAATATTTGTGGGTTATTAAACATACATGTTGTTGAACACTCTACCCTCTCTCCGTCCATTTCTTTGATCGATTAATACCTGTTAAGTTTTTAACACCCAGTTTCAGCATAAAGTCTCTAGTGACTCAAATGGAATTGATTAGTCTTGCTTCATCGTACCCTGTGCATATTTCTTACATCAGTTCAGTTCAGTTCAGTTGCTCAGTCGTGTCCGACTCTTTGCGACCCATGAATCGCAGCACGCCAGGCCTCCCTGTCCATCACCAACTCCCAGAGTTCACTCAGACTCGCGTCCATCGAGTCAGTGATGCCATCCAGCCATCTCATCTTTGCAAATGGAATTGATTAGTCTTGCTTCATCGTACCCTGTGCATATTTCTTACATAGTTCCTATGAAACCTATGGCACTTATTTTCTGTATTTCCTTTTCTTCATACTTAATTACCAGAGGGATTGTATCTTGTCCAGCTTTGTATTTTCATGTCCAGCTGAGTGATTGGCACATAGGTAGGACCTGGTTGGCTGTTTGGATGGATGGATGGATGGATAGATAGTTGAGTGTATGCATGGATGGATGAAGTAAAGTCCCATAACCATATCTCCCTGCTCAAATTCCACTCCCTTTTCAGTGCTGCATGGAAATGGCCCTTAAAAGTACTCAGATTAAGAATTGATAGAGTACTTTACTTGTATGAATGAAGGATCAAGAAGAGTGCTCCCATACCCCTTGTACTTACCCAGAGATTTCATAGTCTGAAATTTCACCTTAAAGACTCATTCATCAGTTTTCTGATATTCTATCTACATTTCCTGCCCTCTTTAGAACTTTATACATAGTTGTGAAGTCCTTCCATAAGCATTGTCTTATTCAGTTTTGAAAAGAACTTTATTGAATAGATTTCTATTATATATATTTTAGAGGTAGAGGAATATAACTTCAAAGCAATTCACTGATCTGCCTAAGGTCATTCCATTGCCATGGATGAGCTAGTGCTGAGCCGAAGGCCTTTGACCCCTGGCATCCTCTTTTCTTTAGCTCCTTGCCTTAGAAGGAGACACAGATCTATTAGTCATTAAATACTTAAGGATATATTAATCAAACAGATCACTCTCTCCATGCCAGCTCACCAGATTCTGAGGAAAATAAGAGTTTTGATTTCTAAATTGGGAAGGAGAAGTAATATGAAGAGAAAAAATGGAGGATAATTTTAAAGACTGGGTCAAGCACAAAGAGTTTGGTTAGCTATGACAGTAGCCCAGGATGGACACTATCTTAACATAAGTATACCAAATTTATATTTCTTCATTCACCACTTCCTTGTTAACCCTCATTTTCACTAATAAAAGGAACATAGACATTTCTATCATCATTACATTGATAGTCACACAGATCTTATCAAAGTACAAGGTGCTAAATATTGAAAATCATATCCTTAATATCCCCAGAAGGCCCTTTAAGCATCTTTAATATAGTTGTTTCGTTGTTGCTATTGTTCAGTCACTAACTTGTGTCTGACTCTGTGACCCCATGCACCACAGCTTGCCAGGCTTCCCTGTCCTTCACCGTCTCCTGGAGTTTGATTAAACCCATGTTCATTGAGTTGGTGATGCCATCCAACCATCTCATCCTCTGTCATCCCATTCTCCTCCAGCCCTCAATCTTTCCAAGCATCAGGGTCTTTTCCAGTGAGTCAGATCTTTGCATCAGGTGGCCAAAGTACTGGAGTTTCAGCTTCAGCATCAGTCCTTCCAATATGTATCCAGAGTTGATTTCCTTTAGGATTGACTGGTTTGATCTCCTTGCTGTCCAAGAGACTCTCAAGAGTCTTCTGCAGCATCACGATTCAAAAGCATCTCAATTCTTTGGTGCTCAGCCTTCTTTATGGTCCACCTCTCACATTGGGAAACACAAACTTTTTATGACACAGATGACATGGATGGGTTTATGATTTGCTCTTTATCTCTCATGTTGGAGGCTTTCTTTCAAAAGTCTGATGTTCTCTGGCACTCTGTGTTGAAGAGTAAGAGGTGCATGTACATGTGTGGACATCACATGTTTGTACGACACACACAGACACACACAGGTGCTTTAGGTACATGGGCAGTTTTGTTGACTGGTGTCTTTATTAGACGGCTTTTGGCATGGAAACAGTGTCTTGTGGGTGGACCTCCAAATGTCTACATTTGTATGTCTTTTCTCTACATAGAAAAGAAATCTTTTTGTCCAGAGAAGACTGTTTCAGTTTTCTTTTTGAGAGTTAAACATCTGGTTGCCAGAGGTTAGGGAGCTGAGGGAGAGAAAGAGGCTAAGGTACAGATGTTGTCTCTCCCAGGATGTAGACTCTTCCTTAAATCTTCCATTTCATTTCAGTTCAGTTACCTCCTCCAGCCCACCCTCTACCCTTGTGTCCAGAACCCCTTTACATCCATTTCATTGGGAATAAACCCCTGGAGTATATGTAAATTGTGGGTATGGTTTAAATACAAGGAGATCAGAAAACCTTCCTGCGAAAAGAATAAAGCAGGAGAATGTAAGGCTGAGTCCCTCTGCTGTGCACCTGAAACTATCATAGCGTTGTTAATTGACGATACTTCAAAATAAAATAAAAAGCTTAAAAAAAGGAACATGTAAGCTAAGACATGAATTTGGAGGAAAAAAACAGAATGAATGGGAAATAGCCAATAATTCACTTCACTTTGTGTGAAGCACACATGAAGATCTGTATTTGAGAAGAAATGAATGTGGGAACAGAGACTAAAGCTTCAAAGACTAAGAAGCCTAGACTTCTGGAGGCATCGAAGAGCCAGCTTCTGCACACTCATTCATTAATTTGTTCAGTCAGTTTCCAAGAGCCTGGGAGATCATTACTGGAGTTTTAAAAATGAGTTAGATTGGGCTACTTCTCTGTAACTTTGACACAGTTCACTGTTTTTCAGTTGAGGTCTCAACATGGAAAGACTTCATATTTCATATATATATAATGTTGGAGCTCACAGATTCTAAGGAGGTTATCAGGCTTGGGAGACTTGATGTTTTTTGAGATCTGCATTTCTTTCTCCAACAATGAGACCATTTTGTTAGAGTATGAGAGCTTGGAAATATCTTTTTATCTTGTCAGTGAATGTTATTACTTATAGCACAAATATCACTTCTTCAGGTGGGCCGTATGACCAAGAGGCTCGAACGAACATTATCACTTCATAAATGGAATTAAATTTAATGTTTAATAGAAATGGACTTCTAGAATTTTTTGCCATCAACCCAGGACCAAAATACAGGACAAAACTATTGTATATTGCCTAGCACTGTGCTCAGTTCTGCAAAGTCCTTTTATGCTGTTGATGATGATAGTGGTGAAAATTTGTAAGTAGTTTTTGCCCACATATGTATACCATGGTAAAGCAGTTTTTCTTCCTTAGCAGTCTAGGAAGAACATTATTATATTTATAGATCTCAGTTACAAATTCTCTCCTTCAGACTATTTGCCTGAGCTTAAAAATATGACATGATTACACAAGCACTCTGGAATTTAGATTAAACAGTATTCAATTTGAAAATCTAATCATATTATCTAAATATCATGAAGTTATAATAGGCTGATTGATAGGGACCAACGGTGTCTTTTCCTGGCGCTACATGCCTTTCACTCAGCCAGCCTTTTCCAGCTAAGATGTTGATAAAGGCGACTATAAATCTTAATAGTTGCAGACAGTTTAAAAGCATAGTTCACTGGGTAAGGTCACACCCACTTAAGTGATCTATTTTGTATACTTTTCAAAAATAGGTTAATTAACTTAATAGAAATAATAGGACTCTTGTATTGATGTGCAATTACTACTAAAACAAGTTTTTTCTTTTTTTCCGAAGTGAACATGATGTTCATGAAATTGAGGGCATAATAGGCATGACAAGAACCAGGCTTAGCAACGCAAGTCACATTCAGCGAGTATATTTCAGACTTGCCCTTTAAAACCCGCCTTTATTCCCATCCTAGGACATGGGCATACCTCCACCAAGGCATTTCATTCCTGGCACTCTCCTGTTTCAGTTTTCAGGAGGGATTATTCTTGCTGTTTTGTTTTCCTAATCACTCTCACAGTCGTTTATATAGCTCCTGTTCCCTGAAGACTCCAATGTGCGTAGGACGCTCTGTGAATTTTGGTCTCTGTTCTTTTTCATCTGAGGCTGTTTTCTTCACTCTTCTAACAAATGATTCATCTGGTACCCTGGGAGAAGCATGGTTTCAGAGGAGGCTGCAGTGAAGGAGGACAAGGGAGGGCCCAGGCCAGAGTCATGTTTGGGACAAGTTATATTACCCTAAAATGGCCTGGTTTCATTTTATTGTTTAGTGCCTGGTTCCAGCTTTCTGCACTCAAAGTGATTTACCCTACTCTAAGACCTCTTGTTGATGGCTTAACCTTCTTATTTTATTATTGGCCACTAACTTTGCATAATTTGATTTTTTCCATATATTTAGTCCTTAAAATATACCTCACTGTTTTATATCTTAAATCAAGTGTATGGGTGTTTATTATATTATTTTTCAGAATACCTAAATATATTTAAAATAGCATATTTCATTTTAAATGTTAATCCCTTCCTTCAATGTGATATCTTATATCACAAACAACTCTCTCTGTGGATATTGGTGAGTCCTCAGGGCTTGAATTCTCTTGTGGCCTAGGTGGTATAAGAGGTTGTTGTTGTTTAGTTGCTAAATCATGTCTAACTCTTTGTGACCCCATGGACTGTAGCCCGCCAGGCTCCTCTTTCCATGGGATTTCCTAGGCAAGAATACTGGAGTGGGTTGCTACTTCCTTCTTCAGGGGTCTTCCTGACCCAGGGATTGAAGCCACGTCTCCTGCTTTGGTAGGAGGATTCTTTACTATCTGAGCCACCTGGTTAGTGATATCTGTATATATGAGGGCAGGATGCAGTTTGAACCAATGGGCATATTTTGTTTTTTTGTTTGTTTGTTTTTTATTTTCAACATGAAATTTATTATTATTATTTTTATTTTTTAAATTTTAAAATCTTTAATTCTTACATGCGTTCCCAAACATGAACCCCCCTCCCACCTCCCTCCCCATAACATCTCTCTGGGTCATCCCCATGCACCAGCCCCAAGCATGCTGTATCCTGCATCAGACATAAGACTGGTGATTCAATTCTTACATGATAGTATACATGTTAGAATGCCATTCTCCCAAATCATCCCACCCTCTCCCTCTGAGTCCAAAAGTCCGTTATACAAATCTTTTGAACTGGAGATCCCAGGTGGATTCCTGGTTTATCTTATGGCTGTACTGTTTTTCCACTTCCTTACACTGCCCTGCCAACACAGCCTTCTCTAAACAGAAACAAATCTTGTTGGTACGTATGTGTGAATGTACATAGAAAAGAGCAGGTAATACTTAGCTGGGGTAGAAAGAACCTTTTAACCGTCTCCCTGCCTTAGGTTCTTCATTAGAAAAATGCCTTCCTTACAGATGGTTGCAATGACTGTGAAGTCCAGTTTTCAGACTTAGTTTTCTGTTGAGCAATAAAACAGTTCACCTGCAGTGCAGGATGGAACCACCCCACTTGAATATGCCATATTCCTCTGTTTCCTAGGTTAATGTTAGTGGTTTTCCCTCCCAAGCATTCTCTCTAGAGTTTAGCAGCATTCCTTTCTTGAAAGCAAAGACCTCATTTCCTATTTCTTTCATATCCTCTAATTTGCCCAGTACAGGGTCCAATTGAGAACAAGCATTTGTTAAAAACATTTTAGGTAATTAACTAGAAAACGTCTGGCTTGGGTTTCAGAGAGCATGAGAGATTGGGCACGGGAAGTTCTGGCAACAGGAGAATTGAACTCAAAGGGATATCTTTTTTTTTGTTACTATTTTTCTTTAATAATAAAAGAATTATAAATACCTTATACATATAAAATTTGGGAGCACAAAATTGTTTTAAAAATGGATCCATCTGCTCCTAAGTATACACTTAAAATAATTGAAAAAAAGGTGTATACAAATGTTCATAGTATCATTATTTGTAATAACCCCAAAGTGGAAATACCTTAAATATACATCAGTGGATGAATGAATAAACAATACGTGGCATGTCCATACTATGAAATATTATTTGATGGTAAACAGAAATGAAGTACTGATACATGTTACAATGTAGATGAACCTTGGAAACATTATGCTAAGTGAAAGAAGCCTTTCGCCAAAGACCACACGTTCTATGATAACATTTGTGTGAAGTGTCCAGAACAGGGAAATCTATAGAGACAGAAATTAGGTTAGTGGTTGCTTAGGGATGGGAGTGGGTGGGCTTGTGGATGATAGCTAAAGGGTACAGGATTTCTTTTTGAAGTGATAAAAATGTTCTAAAGTTGATTGTGGTAATGATTACACAACTCAGTGAATATGTTAAAAACGATTGAGAATTTTTCAGTGAATGAATTGTATAGTACATGAATTACCTCTCAATAAAGCTATTATAAAAAAGTTAATGATCTAAAACCCCATCCTTAAATATCTACTGTTAATAACATTGTTTCCTTCATCTTTAAATATTTAAATTTTTACACGCTTTAGCTCATAGTTTACATAATCTTGTATAGTGTTTTCATTTACCATTTCATCATGATCATTTTCTCATTCTATTAAAAAATTTTTGTAAACAGACTTTTAATGGCCACAAAATAAATTCTCTCATTGTAGCATAATTTCCATCACTATTCTTCTAGATGTTGTACATTTAGGTTGTATTGCTTTTTCACGATTAGAAAGTTACATCTTGGAAAGACTATGAAAACTTTTATTCTCATTTGTGAGCATAAAGAGTTGAAATAAAAGAAGAAAAAAGAAGTGTAGTGAATAATGCCTTCATTGAATTTTAAGACCAAGTTTTCCCGAAGTAAAAGCTTTATGCCTTGGTTTTAGCCTTTGGGTAGAACAAAGTAAATTTTCATCAGGAGTCATTAGAAGAGCAAGGCCCACCTGCCCAGGGAGAGTTTTAGGTCAATATACATATTAGCTCCTCCTCCATACCCTGACAAGTAGCAGAAGGCTCTTGCTTTCCTGCGTGAAGAGGTGGACAAGTTCTCAGCCCAACTGAGTTCATATCTTTATACAGTAGGTTCTTTTTCCTAAGAGGTTCTACCTTATTTGATCCTTCATCATTTTCTGTTACTCTGGAGCCTGCAGTATGAAAAAGAAGTAAGAATTTCTAGAGAAGAGTCTTCTCTAGAGAAAAGGATTAAAGTTTTATTCACTGTAAATTGGACAAGGCAATGGCACCCCACTCCAGTACTCTTGCCTGGAAAATCCCATGGATGGAGGAGCCTGGTAGGCTGCAGTCCATGGGGTCTCTAAGAGTCGAACACGACTGAGCGACTTCACTTTCACTTTTCACTTTCATGCATTGGAGGAGGAAATGGCAACCC
Organism: Ovis canadensis; assembly: GCF_042477335.2. Classification (NCBI taxonomy): domain Eukaryota; kingdom Metazoa; phylum Chordata; class Mammalia; order Artiodactyla; family Bovidae; genus Ovis; species Ovis canadensis. The sequence goes on from NC_091251.1 coordinate 90,346,621, forward strand.
ACTCCAGTATTCTTGCCTGGAGAATCCCAGGGATGGGGGACCCTGGTGGGCTGGTGTCTATGGGGTCGCACAGAGTTGGACACAACTGAAGTGACTTAGCAGCAGCAGCACTGTAAATTTTCATATTTTTTCTACAGAAAAAATTAAATGCAGTGTTTCAAGTAGTTATTACCTTTCATCATATTCATCACATCTCATATTCATATTTAAAACTTGAACATCTCCATATCATAACTCTGTTTAAATTTATATACCCACCAGCCAGTTTTAGTATGCTTGTTTCCATTATATTCTGTTTAGTCTCTAATTTCAATTTGTACCTTCCCTTTTCCCTTAAATTGTCCAGCTCCAGTTCAGAAGGGTAAGGAAATGCTTGGTCAGTTGTTGAGAGGAGGGTGTTGATCCTGTGTGTGTTTCTGTCATTTCATTCTTAACCTATTACATGTATTAATACATTTGTCCTGTCCTCACTGACTTGACCTCTGATCACATTGCAAAGTACAAACATCTTCTAAGGAAGGGAGAGCCAGGCGCTAATGAGCTTGTGCCTTTGTTAGCCAGGGCTCAATTCAGAATTTCTGTTTTCTAACTTGGGGGAATAAGAAGCTTAGCTAGATTAAGAGACTTGCCTAAGTCACATAGCAAGAAGCTGAGATCAAGACTGAGAGCGGTTGCCAAACTCTTCCACTAAAATCTATAAACTTATGGAGGCTCACTGATACAATATATAAATTGGTGTATGGAAGAAAAATAATTATGTATCCAGGTTGAACTGATCTCTCTCAAATTTCAAGTGAAGAAAGACCCTTTAAGGAAGATTTTAAGAGAATTAAAATGATGTGAACCTGAACCATGGTTCCTTTCTCATTCAATTATTTCCTTTTAACCACTGATGGCTTTTTGTGCTTGGCTGGGTATGTTTTCAGCTAGTCAAGCCTATGTTATGAAAGAGAAATAAGACACTTAATCCTGTGAATGATTAACCTGCACTGGCCTCCCTCCCCAGTAGCTTGCCCTTCCTGTATTGTAGTCTGTTTACTCACTTCTAAGCCAAATCTCCAAGGTCTCTTCTTATTGAGTGTAGGGCCATCTGGATCAGGAGTAGGGCCTTGCCTTTGTTTTATTCTGGAGATGATGTGACTGATTATACAGCTCCAGGCATTTGCATTTTTCAAAGGAATTTTTAAGTTTATTGCTTGCAAAAACCCTGTTACAGTAAAATATCATTTTAAGAAAGTTTACGGATGAGGAAGTTGAAGCCAGTGAAGTTTTGACTTTCAGAAAACAGTTCCCCAACAAGTCAGTGGCAGAATTTAAATTGGTGTACACTCTTACATACTTAGTTCAGTGTCTAATTTGTTGAGGTGTATTTTTTATTCTTATTTATAAAGCCAAGTAGAGCTGGCTTGAGTCATTTGTAGTTAATAAGTTTTTGTGTTTGGTCTGTTGCTATTGAAACCCAGGTCAGGCTTAAAGATAGAGTTATATTCTCTGCATTCTTGGCAAAGAGCTGTTTGCTACTTTGTCATACTGTCTGAGAGAGAAACTCAACCTGAGAACCAAAAATTTATTTTCCAAGATAGCTGTCAGTAGGTTCAGTGAGACCTAGGGAATAACCTTTGGGCTGTAGATTTTCCTTCTGTGAACTGCAAGGCCTAATTGGGCTTCCAGAGGTAATAAGAACAGACTGATTACTCAATGATTTAGATTCCAGGGCTTGGGGACTTTTAGTGGGATCAGAATCCCATGGAATATGAGTAATTTTGAGTGAAGATATCTAGAACTTAGTCCAGGGTCGTAGAATCTTAGTTCCTTAATAGAGGGAACTAAGGAGAAATGACTTTCACATTGTCATGTTGAAAAGCAGGAGCAGAAAGAAGCCGTATTTCCTGGCTTCTCTCCTTGGGCTGTAACCATTAGACTGCATAGATAAATATTTACTCAAGGAAGAATGCATAGCAATGAAAGAACTAAGTCTTAAAATGGACAAAATATACAAAATACTCCAATGTAGGTTATTATATTGACATCTGTGGCCACATACTGGTCCATGAAGGGGAAAATTCTAGCCACTGAAACCTCAACCACTAGAAACTTACTCTGCAGGGCGTCTTTGTAATTATGGCACTGACTAGCCCATATTAATTAGCAACCCCTATTAATTCCTCAGTTCAGTTCAGTGGCTCAGCCGTGTCCGACTCTCTGCGACCCCATGGACGCCAGGCCTCCCTGTCCGTCACCAACTCCCAGAGCTTACGCAAACTGCTCCTTGTGTTATTTTCCTAATGACCCTTACATATTTTGCTATCTTCTTACTCTGCACTTTCAGCTTCTGGTGGAGGTTCTGGTGAGTTCTACTTTCTGGTAGATAGATTTTAGAGTCCAGATAGTCAAGAAAGAAAGAACAACAATGAAAAAGAGAGAGAGAAAAAAAAACACCACAATTTGACTAAGACAAGGATATAGTGTTGATGGGCCTCAGTGACCCCAAGCTAAGATCAGAATAACTTAGATTTAGTGTTAAAAGCTCTTTAATAGAAGCTATTTAAAAATAAAGCATATGAGCCTAAGACAAGCTGTGTTGGAAAGAGGGAACAATGCTGGAGCAAAGCCAAGGGCATGTGGTGAGACTCCATCCAGTGGGGCCGAGACTAGGAGTGTTGGGTTGGATCAAGGTTAGTGGCTAAAATGCTCTTCTCCTTGACAGTCCATTCTTTACTTAAATATCATCTTGTCAATGAGACCTATACATCTATTCTGACCCATCTATTTGAACTTGCAGTGAATAAAATGAGTTAATTAAACCTCAAGTTGATTAATCCTGAATTACACAAGAAAATTTAATGCTATAGATGGTTGAGCTCCATGGTATTATAATCCTCATCTTGGTTTTTAGTTTAATGCTCCTTGAAAATACTGGTATTCAGTTAGTGTAAATGTTAAAAAATATTTGCCCATGAGAAAGGAACAGGATGTTTATTCCCTTTCTTCAGCCATACTTTGAATCTTGGTGATCAAGATTTTCCTGAAAGATTAAAAATGAAATAAAGCAATACATTGATTTAGTTACATGATCTTTTTGTATACTGATATATTATATTTTGTCATTTCATTTCTTTCTTGTCCATGTGTGTGTGTTCCTATCCAGTGGAAACTCACAATCTCAAACTCCTTTTTCATCCTTTCACTGTCAGGGGTGAGGGAGAGCTCAAGATGCTCTTGCTGAGCTTAAAGGTAGTTGAGATGTTTATAATCAAAGTAAAGCATACCAGTGGAGAAGGAAATGGCAACCCACTCCAGTATTCTTGCCTGGAGAATTCCATGGACAGAGCAGACTGGCAGGCTACAGTCCATGGGGCCACAAAGAGTTGGACACGACTGAGTGACTATCACAGAGATACCAAAGAGGCCCAGTATTAGAGTTTCAGCAGTCATGTAGGGTAATTTAAGTAGTAAACGCATCAGACAGCTTATTTCCGCTTTCTTCGTTATAGGCAGAGCTTAAAAAGACTTGGTAGGTGTATTGTTCATGGCCTTCCCACCTGTGTTTGGGATGAGCTTATCATGGTTTATAAACATAGCTGACATGAGGTAGTCTTTACATGAAATACAACTAAGAAACAACTGTTTTGGGTTGCATCAGGTGAGCTATTGCTGACTCACCCTGTGATGTTTTTCTGTCTAAATCATTGCTGGGGCTTGATACTAAGTATGCCAGTGCTCACCAGTAAGACCAGAGTTCTTTTATGGTTCCTAAATCAAATTCAAGGTCTGGAATTCATGGTGTCTGTTTAAATTCCAGGTGGCTGAGATAAGTTCTCAGTTAACATTTACACATTGGATCATCAGCTTCTAGTAAATTCATAATATCGATAGAAAATGTATGGATTAGTCCGACCTAGGTTCAGATCTTTCTACTGCTACTTATTCTGTTGGGTAAACCTCTTCGTGCCTCCACTTCCTCATCCGAAAATCTGACAGTTCAAAGATGATGGCTTCATGATTCTCGAATACACTTCACTTTTTAGAATAGTTACAAACATTTTGCAGTCTCTGTCATTGAGGGGTTACCTGTCTTTCCTTCCTTTGTTCTTCTACTGCAGTAACTGATACAGCAGCCTGTTTACTGCAGTCATCAGGAAATTGCTAGTCCTGTGCTCCAGTTGACCGGCTCCTCCTGGTGAGCTGGGACTCCATTTGGGTGTTGTGTTCTATTTGTTGTTGTTCAGTTACTCAGCGTGTCCAACTCTTTACGGCCCCATGGACTGCAGCACGCAGGTTCCCCTGTCCTTCAGTATCTCCCAGACTTTGCTCAGATTCGTGTCTGTTGAGTCACTGATGCTATCTAACCATCTCATCCTCTGCCACCCCCTTCTTCTTTTGCCTTCATTCTTTCTCAGCATTAGAGTCTTTTGCAATGCGTTCACTCTTTGCATCAGGCGGCCAAAGTATTGGAGCTTCAGCTTCAGCATCAGTCCTTCCAATGAATATTCAGGGTTGATTTCCTTTAATATTGGCTGGTTTGATCTCCTTGTAGTCCAAGGGACTCTCAGGAGCCTCCTCCAGCACCACAATTCAAAAACATCAATTGGCATTCAGCCTTCTTTATGGTCCAGCCCTCACATCTATACATGACTACTGGAAAAACCATAGCTTTGACTATATGGACCTTTGTTGGCAAAGTGATGTCTCTGCTTTTTAATATGTTGTCTATATTTGTCATAACTTTTCTTCCAAGGAGCAAGGGTCTTTTAATTTCATGGCTGTGTGTTCTGTTAGCTGCGTTCTGAGTGTGTTGACTTGCCAATCTATCTAGTCCTTAACTCTGGGAGATGAAGAGACAGATTTTGTTTCTTCGGTGTATGCATTTTGGGAAACATCAGCTCACACTTACCTGCTTTTCTGGGACTTTGTATGAAGGGTAGAAAGTGAAAACTAGAGGTTAAGTCACTTATTCAAGATCCACAAGAGTAAACGGAAACAAATTCAAACACAGGTCCAACGAGTTTCAAAACCTGCACTCTTAGCTCTCAAATACTTGGTCATTTCTAAAAATAATGTAATAGTGCTAAATAATAATAATAATAAATAAAAATAATAATCTAGTGGTGAAATAGTGAATCAGGAAATTAAGATTTCACTTCTCAGCTTCACCATTGCCTTTTACCTCGGCAACTCAATTATCCTTTGATGATTTGTCCATAAGGATAGTGAGGAATGTAATGTCTGTAGCATTAAAAACTAAAACAAAATAGCATCAATAAAGACTTTCAGTCTTCAGAGAGGATGAACATTGCATCAATTTATAGTTGTTAATGTTTCATATTGAAGACTTCTGAACACATCCATTTTAAATACAAAAAGGTAAACCATGAATATCCAGATTCTGAGAATCAAATGGTAACCAACCTTGAAATAGTTATAACAAGCGCCCAAACAGGGTAGGATAACAGAACAATGTCACCCAGGTAACTACCAGAGAAGGCTGCTGGATTGTTTCAGTTAGCAGCAAGAGTATGCATTTCTTGGGCCCAGAGCATATTAATCAAGTGCCCTGTGCCAAGACTTGAGTTCTGTTTTTTTTTTTACTAGAGACCTGTTCTAAATCACTTTGTTCATAATATTGTCATCAAGTTTGCCATCCACAGTTGAGGCATGTCACGAAATGAGCAAAGGAGCTTTTTTCTCCCAAGCTATAACTACAAGAATGAGCCAAGAAAGAGAATTTTGAGGATTTAGACTTGTTTCTGTGAAAGCTTATTCTTCTAGACTCTAGAATGCCACTGAGTGTGCAATGTCACATCTCCCTTCAAGGGCAAACAGCACATAATGCTGTACACAGACATACTCAGTTTCTCCTGGAAACCTTTAAAAGTACCACCTTTTCTTGGATTCCAGAAAGACACTCAGCCCACCAGCTGCTGCCTCTGTTTATGCACGTGTGTGCACATAAAGGCACTTAGGTTCTTGTTTTTAGAGAAGGATCTTTTTTTTCAGAATGATCTTGTATTTTAGAATGATCCCGTTGCTGCCCATTACCAGAGTAATCTAATTATGTATGCTTTACTGATTCCCATCTAGCAATATCCATTTTTCAAGTGTAACTAGGTTTCTTCAATGGTTCTTTAAAAACATGTGATCCATCACAAGTAGTTATCATTTTGCTTAGAGCTGAAGTCTTTTCATAAGGAGAAAATATAAAACTTTTAATTTTGGCATTACCCTTGAAGTTTCTCCATCAATTCTAAATTGATTTGAGAGAGTGTGAGAAAAGGAAAGAGAAAGGAGGACGGAAATGGAGAGAGGAAGCAAAAGGGAGAGAGAAGGGGTTAAAAGAATTGAACTGTCCAGCCAAAAGGTTCAAACCTTCTGACCTTTGACCAGCCTTTCACCTGGTCTTATCTATTGTTCCTTGAGTCACTGTTGAGATGACCAAGATGTCTAGGGGCTGAGAATACTTTAAAGAAAGTTGCCTTGCTGGAGAACATTTTCCTCCTCAAGTATCTTTAACAGCTCAGTGCACAAGACCTTGACATTACCTGAAAGGGGCAGCTCATCCAAGTGGCTCGAGTACCAGATCATGTCAGCACTGCTTTCATTCATTAACGCACTTTCCTAGCATTGAGCTGGTGACTCTGTGCTGCCTTCATTTTGCAAGAATCAGGGTCTTCTTCTTTTCTCACCCTCCTTCCCTGCCCTGAGGCTGTTTTGACAACGGTAAGCATAAACTGGAAACCCGTATCTCTTTGCAAAGACCTAGAATCAACTAATTGATAGGCAGCTTTTTAGTATTTAACTTTGGATTCATTTATCAAAATTCTAACTCAGACTCTTCCCTGGTGATCCAGTTAATTGGAATATGCTTTCTAAAGCTGTTGGAGAGACTATTACTGTTTTCTATGCTTTACTGTTACCACTTTCCACGTTGCCGTGTACTGTACATGCTTGCTTCTGTAAAATGGGGTTAGTACTTGACCATAATCATGTGAGGAGCTGGCATTGGAAATTGGATTAAGATTTCAGTCATCCAAGTAATTAAACTATGCACGGCTTATTTAATCACATTCCTGTCCAAATCCTTCTTTGTTAAAAGTTTGAAGGTCTGGATGTTTTATTTTCTCTTATTCCTATAAGTCAACCAAGGAATTTTTAGGCTGCATCTGGACTTCTTCCCAGTCCTGGCCCGTAGCTACCATATGGGAAGTTGGCAGAATGAAGGATCAAGAGAGAAAGGAGTTCTCAGTAAAGCACCGTGAAAACTTTCCCCACACTAACACATCCATTTCAGTGCTCCTGTTTTGTGTGGCTGGCAATTGATGTTGTTTGGGTTGTAAAAAAAAATCATTTTGCCCAATTTTTTCAGGCAGACACAAGACAGGATTCTTTGAGGTCAGAACTCGAGCAAAGTATTTGGTTCTGTTGAGGAAATTGAAATAAAGGGCACTTTGAATGAGATGCATAGGTGAAAATGTTGCTCTGGTCTGAATCACAGAGAAGTGTGTGTTTGTCAAAGTATTGTGGGAGTATATTGGCATTTTGGACATAGAAGCAGGTGAGATTAGTGCCACCTTCTTGCAAAGTACAGTAAAACCCCTTCTCCCTTCATTAATATTTTTTCCTTTGAAGATAAAGGAGCTACTTCTAGTATGTGTTAGCATTCCTTTTATCCTTTTAAATTACTATTTATTGGTATGTGATTTCCTTGTTACTCTAGAATGTGGTAGATTCTCCTCATATATAATCCCTGGATTACAGGCTTTGTTTTTAGGATAAGGCTCTGTTATTTTTTTTTTTTCTTTCTTGACAAGAATCTGCCTGGGGATAAAACAGATTTCATTCAGCAAATTAAAAATAAATATTTAAATTATTTCTTTCTTCACCTAAAAATTTCAAAGCACTTCTAGCTAATATTACCCTCAGATCAATCCAAAGAGATAAATATATATATTTTATCTCTGACCTATAGATCGGAAATTAAAGTGCAGAATAGTAAAGGCCTAGTTTCACTTACTAGGTTGTACTTACTAAGTTATCATTAAATGTTTGGAGCTTACTGAATGGTAGGTTTCTTTCTGGTATTAGTCTAGAGCAATGCTTCCCAACCTTTCTATGCCATGATACACAAAAATGGGTACTAATTACTCTATGGTACCTGGAATATTTTTTTAAGGATATCTCTAGTGATAACATAATTTAGATAGGAAAACAACTTGAAAAATATTATATTATTATTGTATGTGTTGGGAGTAAAACTGCCAAAGGGCTCATGCGTTAGAGTGCTCGTCTGTGACATGAGTAAACAGACAACACATCCTTTACCCCATTGGAGTGTTATGCCAGACATCATGCTAAAGATACAAATGGCTTACAAGGAGCCACAAAGACTAGGATTCCAGCCAGTGCAGGTCTTACTTCAAGACAATTGATTCCTTTACAAATGGTAGACAATGTCTATCTGTGTATTCCTCCCAGGCATTCTGTGACTAGAGCTGGGCCTTTGACACCAACAGTTTCTCAGTTCTGAAGAACATGTATAGGCCAGAGCATTGCCTAACTCAAATAGTCATCCTTAGTATTCTTGCCTGGGAAATCCCATAGACAGAGGAGCTTGGTGGGCTACAGTCCATGGAGTCACAAAGAGCTGGACATGATTTAACCACTGAGCGACAACAACAGTCAAGGAAAGGAGCTTCAGCACCTGTCACCTTAAAATATGTCAAATTTGGGTAGATTCTGAATCATCACCTGCATTTTTAGAGCATTTAGTTTCATGGAGTACAGATTATTTAGAGCGCTCCACCCCATTCATCTTTATTTTGCCCTTGACTAATACTTTGCCCAAACTTGTTTATCCTATAGCATGCTTACAAGTACCTCCATTTGCCTTTGCTCACTGTGCTTTGCAAGTAGCAGCTCATCTGTCCACTGATAGATGAGGCTGTACCGGTAACAGTACATTACTGTACTGTACTATTAGAGGGGACCAGTTAGAAGAATAATCTTTTTAAGAAAAGTACTCAGCATTGGTAATGGAAGTATCACCGTGTTCATCATCATGCGTTACGACATTTTAGACACTGTTATAACATTGTGTATTGATCCTTTAAAAAATATTTTAGGTGGACATGAGTTTGAGCAAGCTCTGGGAGTTGGTGACGGACAGGGAAGCCTGATGCGTTGTAGTCCATGGGGTTGCAAAGAGTCAGACACATCTGAGCGACTGAACTGAACTGAAATGAACTGATAGTTGATTTACATTGTTGTGCTTCTTTCTGCTGTACAGCAAAGTGATTCAGTTATACGTACCTGTATTCTTTTCCATATTCTTTTCCATTATGATTTATCACAGGATATTGAAAATAGTTCCCTGTGTATACAGTAGGACTTTTTAAATTAATCCATCCTATATATACTGCTTTGCATCTGCTAATCCCACACTCCCAGTCCTCTCCTCCCCCATCTCTCCTCCCTCCTGGCAACCACAAGTCTCTTCTCCATGTCTGTGAGTCTTTGTTTCACAGACATGCTCACTTGTGTCATATTTTAGATTCTGATATCAGTGATACCATATTGTTCTGGTCTTTCTCTTTCTGGTTCACTTTTCTTAGTGTGATAAGCTCTAGGTCCATCCATTGTTTCATTCTTTTAGACGGCTGAGTAATATTCCATTGTTTGTGTGTATCTTCTTTATTCGTTCATCTGTTGACATTTTTTTAAATTTTTAAAATTAATTATTTTAATCGGAGGCTAATTACTTTACAGTATTGTAGTGGTTTTGCCATACATCGACATGAGTCAGCCATGGGTGTGCATGTGTTCCCCATCCTGACCCCCCTCCCACCTGCCTCCCCATCCCATCCCTCTGGGTCATCCCAGTGCACCAGCCCTGAGCACCCTGTCTCATGCATCGAACCTGGACCGGCGATCTGACAGACATTTAGGTTGTTTCCAGCTCTTGGCTATTGTGAATAGTGCTGCGATGAACATAGGGGTGCATGTATCTTTTGGAATTATAGTTTTCTCTGGGTATATGCTGAGCAGCGGGATTGCTATGTCATGGTAACTATTTTCAGTTTTATGAAGCATTATGTTTTCTATAGTGTGTATTTCAACACGTCTTTTCTCCACAGCCTCTCTAACATTTATTATTTGTAGACTTTTTAATTATAGTCATTCTGACCAATTGAGATGATCCCTCATTGTAGTTTTGATTTGCATTTCTCTAATAATTAGCGCGGATGACCATCTTTTCATATGCCTATTGGCTGTCTATATGTCTCTTTAGAGAAGTATCTATTTAGTTCTTCTGCCTATTTTTCAATTAGCTTGTATTTTTGTTATTGAATTATATGAGTTGTTTTTATCATATATTTGATCTTTACAACTCTACGAGGTTGCTGGCATCCTTATCCTCATTTTACAAATTAGGAAACTGAAGCAAAAAGAGGCTGAGTAACTTTTCCAAGGGCATGCAGAGTCCAGAACGTTTAACTCCAGAGTCCCTGGCCTTATGCACTATTTCTTCTCTAAGTAGATGGGAGTGGGGAGAGATACATTAGGGAGCAGATGCAGAGAATAATAGATAATCACAGTAGTGGGGTGAGCCCTTATGCTGAGTTACATACTTCAAGAGGTAAGGAAAAGATGGGGAAATGTGGAAAGACAAAAGCATTTTTTTTCTAGGTGAGAGCAGTATGTGGCCGTCATGGTGAAGTTGGATCCTGTCTGGTGTCTACTGTGAGCATTCCTGTCTGTATACGCTGGGAACACTAAGACAGGGAACTGGCAAGACAAGCCAGCATCACCTCCATGAGGCTGGTGAGGAAAGGGAGGCAAACAGTAGAAGCATGGAGTGTCTTGTATTTAGGTGAGCACACAGCCTAATGTGAAAACTCACTTATTATTACATCAACATTTGGATGCTCTTTGAAAGGCTTCTGGGAGGGTTATGAGAATGATTTGAGGGTGGGTTTTGGTCTTGACCCTGTGCCACAGCAAACAAAATGAAACTCTCCTTGAGCTCAAGGTAATCAAGATGAAAGTGTGTTTACATAGATGAGCAGTGGGATTTATCCTGCGACTCTGGAAGGTAATCCCAGGGTTCAGCGCTCCATGAATACCATGCCGTGTTCCTAAGCTGGTAAATTACTGTGAGCTTTTATGAGAATGGATTGTGGGAAGGATCTAGATGAAATTCAGCCTGTTTCACCTCAAGTCCAGGGCCCACTAATGCACTCCAGGTGTGCAGGCTAGCAGGCTTTCTGCCTTGGAAGCCTCAAAGAAGAACTTTCATCCCACAAGGGAAGCTTTGAAGAATACCAAGGGCCTTTCTATCTCTCCTTGTTTTTTTGTATTCTGTCTGCCCACATTTGGTAATTGGAGATATTTGTGGTGTTAAAGCCGGACTTGTTCCTTCTCAGCCTGCCCCTCCAACAGTGAAATTTTAAGCCTTTGGCTTCAATTGTGCACAGCAGTGATTTCTCTGCAGTGTCCCTCAGATGTAAAAGGAGAATGGCTGAAATTCTAGAAAGGGGGATATAGGAAATCACCAAACAACAATTTTCCACGTCTATAGATCCTTTCATCTGAGGGCAAAAGAAGCTGGAAAGGGTCCCTCCAAGAGGACTGGCGGGGGTTGGGGGCACAATTTAAAACTCCCTGGTTATGGGCTAAGGAACTAAAGATCAAAGGACTCTGTCCTCAGAATTACACAGTGAGTCACTGGAAAAACTCTGAGTAAAAGTCAGGCATCCTGTTCTCCAGTCTTATATGGCTAATAAGTACAATTGACTTTAAACAGTACGTTTATTTTTTTCATTTAGATCCAATACCTTCCTAAAGAATATAATTATAAGTGCATTACAGATGAAGAATTTCAAGCCCTGGGGCAGTCTGAGGGATTTTGCTGTGATGATACAGCGGTTGAAGGGAAAAGGGACTTGAGAAGCCGTGCGTCTATTGTGTGGTCCCTGTGCTCTCCTGGGTTGTTGGCCCCCCTTACAAACCACTGCCATTATTCAGGCCATCTTGTGGCTTCCATTTAGGAGTTCTCCTTTAGGAGAAATTTTTCCAAAGCTAAATTAACAGCTATGAACTGTACTGGGTAAGTCTGTGATTTCCTTTTTCCAATTTTGACTGCTGTAAGCATTTCAGTCTGTTGCCCACTAGTTCAGATTAGCATGTTGGTTTTAACTTTATCTCCAAATGTACTGCTTTCACATAGTGTAATAAATGTGTTTGTAGATTTGAGGGCATCAGAGTTTGCTTGAACAGGACTGTATAAGTTCTGTAAATATTTTAACATCCCATTTAATTTGGATTCTTTTTTCATAGGTCCTCTTTTTTAAAAATATTTTTGGCCTCACCATGTGGCATGTGGGGTCTTAGTTCCCTGACCAGGGATCGAACCCGAGCCCCCTGCACTGGAAGCACAGAGTCTTAATCACTGGACCACCAGGGAAGTCCTCACACGCCCTCTCGATGTATGTCAGTTTCTGATGATGGGTGATCTGGCTTGAAGGTCAGGTGACTTGAAGTGCAGGTGGCTAATATGTGCACGTGCCCACATGAAATGTTCATGTGGTAAAACTGAGCCAGAGATGTTAATCTTCTCACTACCTGCCAGAAGCTGGAAGAAAACAGCCACTGAAGAGATGAGTTCTAAGTATCTTCCCCAGGCATGTTCTAAGAGACCACCTCCTGGGGAAAATGTTGAGGGCTTTGCCTCTTTGTTTCTTGGAGATTTAAAGAGCATTGGCTCTCTGACTGCGCCTAGATTGGTGAGACACGGGGCTGTCATCTTTGGGGTCGTCCCGGAAGTGTATTAGAGTCAGAGAGACTTTTGCAAATCCCTTGAGACGCATACAGATATAAAGGTAGCAAGGACATAATGAAAAGAACATGAACTTTGCAGTGAGACAGATTAGGGCTTAATGCAGGCCGCACCACTTCCTGGATGTGTAACTTTCAGTTAATTACTTAATTGCTATCATCTTGATTTCTTCTTTCATGAAAATGAGAATAATAATAAGTACCACCCAGACTTGTTGTGAGACTTAACCAAGAATAAATATGTGAAGGTTTCTAGGACATGGTAGAGTTTCTCTAAATATCACTTTTATTTTACCTCTGTCATAGCCCCCGTCTCACTCTATCCTCATATGACCAGCAAGAAGAAAAGAAAGCCCTGTGTTTCCTCTTGTAAGGTCTACCCTCATGACCTAATTACCCCCCAGAGGCCCCATCTCCAAACACGATCACATTGGGAGTTAGAGTTTCATTATGTGAATTTGGGGGGGACACAAATATGTCCCCTCCAATTCATACCACTTTCCCTTTCTCCCTTTTGCATATCTGATTTGAAAAATCTATATTCTATCAGTTCAATTCAGTTAAGTCGCTCAATTGTGTCCAACTCTTTGCAACCCCTTGGACTGTAGCACACCAGGCTTCCCTGTTCATCACCAACTCCCAGAGCTTGCTCAGATTCATGTCCACCAAGTCGTTGATGCCGTCCAACCATCTCATCCTCTGTCATTCTCTTCTCCTCCTGCCTTCAATCTTTCCGAGCATTGGGGTCTTTTCAAATGAGTCAGTTCTTTGCATTAGGTGGACGAAGTATTGGAGTTTCAGCTTTAGCATCAGTCCTCCCAGGAATATTCAATATTCAATGAATACTGATTTCCTTTAGGATGGACTGGTTGGATCTCCTTGCAGTCCAGGGGAATCTCAAGTGTCTTCAACACGCCAGTTCAAAAGCATCAATTCTTCAGTGCTCAGCTTTCTTTATGTTCAAATTGTCATATCCATACATGACTACTAGAAAAACCATAGCTTTGACTAGACGGACCTTTGTTGGCAAAGTAATGTCTCTGCTTTTTAATATGCTGTCTAGGTTGGTCATAGCTTTTTTTCCAAGGAGCAAGGCTACAGTCACCACCTGCAGTGATTTTAGAGCCCAAGAAAATAAAGTCTCTCACTATTTCCATTGTTTCCCCATCTATTTGCCATGATCTTAGTGTTTTGAACATTGATTTTTAAGCCAGCTTTTTCATTCTTTCTTTCACTTTCATCAAGAGGCTCCTCAGTTTCTCTTCACTTTCTCCCATAAGGGTGCTGTCATCAGCATATTTGAGGTTATTGATATTTTCCCCAGAAATCTTGATTCCAGCTTGAGCTTCATTCAGCCCATCATTTCACATTGTACTCTGCACATATATTAAATAAGCAGGGTGACAATATACAGCCTTGACGTACTTCTTTCCCAATTTTGAACCAGTCCATTGTTCCATGTCCAGTTCTAACTGTTGCTTCTTGACCTGTATACAGATTTCTCACGAGGCAGATAAAGTGGTCTGATATTCCCATCTCTTGAAGAATTTCCATAGTGTGTTGTGATCCACACAGTCAAAGGCTTTGGTGTAGTAAATAAACAGAAGCAGATGTTTTTCTTGAACTCTCTTGCCTTTTCTATGATCCAGTGGTTGTTGGCAACTTGATCTCTGGTTCCTCTGCCTTTTCTAAATCCAGCTTGAACATCTGGAAGCCCTTGGTTCACGTACTGTTGAAGCCTAGCTTGGAGAATTTTGAGCATTACTTTACTAGCGTGTGAGATGAGTGCAATTGTGTGGTAGTTTGAACATTTTTTGTCATTGCTTTTATTTGGGATTGGAATGAAAACTAACCTTTTCCAGTCCTGTGGCCACTGCTGGGTTTTCCAAATTTGCTGGCATATTGAGTGCAACACTTTCACAGCATCATCTTTTAGGATTTGAAATAGTTCAACTGGAATTCCATCACCTCCACTAGATTTTTTTGTAGTGATGCTTCCTGAGGCCCACTTGACTTCTCATTCCAAGATGTCTGGCTCTAGGTGAGTGATCACACCATCGTGGTTATCTGGGTCATTGTATAGTTCTTCTGTGTGTTCTTGCCACCTCTTCTTAATATCTTCTGCTTCTGTTAGGTCCATGCTCTTTCTGTCCTTTGCTGTGCCCATCTTGCATGAAATGTTCCCTTGGTATCTCTAATTTTCTTGAAGAGATCTCTAGTCTTTCCCATTCTATTGTTTTCCTCTGTTTCTTTGCATTGATCACTGAGGAAAGCTTTCTTATCTCTCCTTGTTATTCTTTGGAACTCTGCATTCAGATGGGTATATTTTTCCTTTTCTCCTTTGCCTTTAGCTTCTTTTCTTTTCTCAGCTATTTGTAAGGCCTCCTCAGACAACCATTTTACCTTTTTGCATTTCTTTTTCTATATGCTATAATTGATTTTAATTATGCTTTTCTCACCATAAAATGCGATCAAAGTCTTTTAAAAACTTGATTGGACATTTGGATTTCATTGCATCTTTTCATGATTTGCTTATAACATACGTATGATTCTATCTATCATTTGACTTTCTTAACCTTTGTGAAACTCAGAGTATGAATTCACTGACAAGAAAGCATTCAATGTGCTGTTAGCATTTTCCTATCAAAGTCTGGTCAGCAGTTAATGGCCCTAGATTAAGGAAGGCAGGCTTATCCACGACTATGTCAGGGTCTGGCCTTGCCCACAGGGCCTATTTGATTTGTCACCTAACACTAGCCGTTTTCATACATAAACTCCTAAATCTCAATGACTCTGTGAATTCAAACTTATTTCTTGCTCCCATCAAATTTAATTAGATGTTCTTAGTTGGTGGAAAGCTCTTCTCCAAGCAGAAATTCCTTCCACTTTGTAGCTCAGTCATTTTCAGCAAGCAACTTCCAAGGTTACTTTGGAAGGAGAAAGCACATGAAGATTTGCAAATGGGAGGTTTTTAGAGGTCAACCCTGGAAGTGTCTCAGATCAGTCCCATCCATATTCCATTGGCTTGGATTTATACGGCCATAATGAACATAAGGACAACTAGAAAGTGTGGCATAGCTACGTGTCCAGGTAGAAGAGGAAATAGGTTCTGTGCACAATCAGCCGTCTCTGACAGATGTATTTGTTGGTTCAACCTCATCCTTCTGGACATGTTTGCCTTTCCTCAGTTGACCCCTGTTCCAACTTGTGACATCAGTTTGTGATTTTGACTCTAGCTTTGTTAACACCTTATTTAAGAGATTTTTGACGTACTTAATTGGCCTCATCTTATATCCTTTTGACTCTGATTCTTGCCCCTGCCCTCTGGCCTTTTTTCATTCAGAGAAGACTGGAATTGTTTCAGAGTTTAAGAGAATTTTAGAGATCATTGAGTTCAATAATTGTTTTTTATATTAGAGGTGTCTATTTCCAAAGACCATTGGTAAGTTTACATAGTACATGGAAACAAAATATGAACGTATCAGAATCTTTTTCTGCAGCTTTCCTCTTTTCTTAAATATTTTATTTATTTATTTATTTGGCTGTGTCAGGTCTTAGTTGCAGCATGTGGGATCTAGTTCCTTGACCAGGAATCGAACTCAGGCCTCCTGCGCTGGGAGCATAGAGTCTTAGCCACTGGACCACCGGGAAGTCCCTGAAGCTTTCTTCTTTATAATGCTTGGGCATTGTGAAAGGGAAAGGTCAGTAGGAAGAAAGGAGCTTCCTGATGTGATGGAATATGTTCATGAATTTCAGCCCTAGTTTTGATGTTGATTACTCATGTGAAAATTTTCTCATTTTAAAATGAGCTTAATAGGAAATGGCAACCCACTCCAGTACTCTTGCCCGGAAAATCCCACGGATAGAGGAGCGTGGTAGGCTACAGTCCATGGGGTCACAAAGAGTCAGACACGACTCAGCAACTAACACAACACTTAATAGAATGTAGAGAAGAATTATTAGACACAAGGAGTAACAGTGTTATGTCTGGTGGTAAGACTATGAATGATTCTTTGGCTTGGTTCTGTTTTGTTTTGTTTTAAACTTTTCTTTTCCTCCAGATTTTATGCAGTGGGAATGCATTCCTTTTCTATTTACTGCCCTTTCCCAGCTGAGTATCTCTTCAAATGTAAAAATCATGAAGAGCAAAAAGATGGAGATAAGTTCCAGCTCCAACTAGCTCACAGAGTTAGGAGAATCACACGAAATAAGATGTAAGAGTACACTTTGAAAAATGAAGGCTAACTATATAATCAGGTTATTGCTGACAGGTTAGACTTGGCCTTAAAGATTCAGAATTTCTCTGCAGGGGAAGTGGAACACATGAAGATATATTTTTAAAAAATTATTGATTTGTTTGGCTGCTGCCAAGTCTTAGTTGGGGCACACGGATCTTTAGTTGCAACCTGCTGTGACTATAAGACATCTTGTTGTGTTAGTCAGTTAGTCATGTGTGACTCTTTGTGACCCCATGGACTGTACTCCACCAGACTCCTCTGTCTATGGGATTCTCCAGGCAAGAATGCTGGAGTGGGTTGCCATTCCTTTCTCCTGAAGATCTTCCCTACCCAGGGATCAAACCCAGGTCTTCTGCACTGCAGGTGGACTCTTTACCATCTGAGACACCTGGGAAGCTAATGAGGCATCTTGAATATCTTCAATTCACCATTTCAGTTTATTGCTCCCCCAAGAGGAGGAAATTTGGCAGGCCCAACATGAATATTTGTTTCTCACAAAGACAAAAGCTAAAGATTATTTGCTGCTCACACAGACTAACAGTAAAATATTCAGTATTAAAATAATCACTTTAAAGTACACATTCGGGGGAAAAAAATGACCTTAGGAAGGAAGTACCCCATTTTCCTGAAGAAAGTGAGGAGACAAATGAGGATTGTCTGCTAATCTAGAAACCCTGCCTTTGATATGTTATGTTGGCCACGTAGACATGGGGCAAACCTGCTTGTTAGTGGTGACTGTCACATGGAAGTGCTTTAGTTCACTTATCTGGCTTCCCACAACCTTTGTGATTATAGGCCACTGACAAAAGATTTTCTTTAAATCAAATTGATTCTTCTGTGGTTTTTCTGCTTGTAAAAGTCATACATACTCATAAAATTCAGACTTTTAAGAACTAGATTATGGAGAAAAAGAAATAGTCACCCATTATCTTAGACTTAACTACTAATAGCAAGTTTGCATATAGTCCTTTACGTTTCTTCAATGCATATATGAACACATTTACTATGAATTTTCTGAACAAAAATGTGTTTGTATGTTACATACTGTTTTGCACATTTTTTTCTTCATGTTACATCATTACATCTTGAACATATTTCACAGGATTTTTGATACCGGTTTCCCTACTCTTCTCATTTTCTTTCAGAGCCCCTTAGACCCTGATCTTGATGGTAAATAACTTACAATGTGAAAAACAAGAGAGCCAGAGAGTGATTTAAAAAATAAGGCAAAACCTTTTTTAAAGTCAGAGCTTTTTCAGTTTGGCCATGGCCCTACATTCTTATTGGCCAACCTATTACTTGTGACTGTTGTATTGATAGTATGAGTCATGAATTAATGACTTCAGAAAAGTAATTTTTCCCCCCATCCTGGCATTCTTTCCAGCACAGGGCTTGTGAAAACTAATTGGATTTAAGGGTGATGTTGATCTGCCCTGGAAAGATGGAATGAGTTATCCACTGAGAAATACATCTGATCCAGCCACTCTCCAAAAACATCTCTCAATTTCTCTTCTACAGAATAGAATCCAAACTCATTAGTTTCATAGGTCACATTTTCTTGGCTCATCTCTCCAGTTTCAACTCCCAGCATCCCATTCCATGTACACATGCTTCACAAACTGCCTTTCTTGCTGACTGTTACCTTTGTGTTTTTGCATTGACTTACCCTTTGTGAAGATGCATTTTGCTAGCTTCTTTGTTTGGTGGAGCTTGTATGCTCATCAGCTCTTTGGTGAGATTTTGCTGGGCTCCATAGGCAGAGTAAAGAACTCCTCTCTTTTCTCCATGCTGGTTCTAATATGGTGGTTCTGATGCTAGAATGAAACTTACCCTCCTAGTCTGAATTCATACCTGAACTGTAAGCCTTCAGAAATTAAGAACCACATTTTATTCATCCTTTCTCTCCAGAGATACTCAATAAGTGCTTCAATGAATTAGTAACAATTATAATTTCCTCAGTCCATCTAGTGTTGATTTCTTTATGGGAAGGGGACAATAAAGGTTTTTGTTTTTTTCGGGTTTTTTTTAGGCCTGTGACCAAGTATATTTGTTTACTTCCTTGCCACTAGCCTCAAAAGTGAAGAGATATAACTCAGTACCAATTTCCTCAGTAGCAATTATGGATTGTCAGAGGCAATTATAGATCCATGAACAAAAACAAATTTTATCCATTTATCTATCCACTTGATGAGGCTTCCTTAATAGTTCAGTTGGTAAAGAATCCGCCTGCAGTACGGGAAATCCTGGTTCGATTCCTCAGGAAGATCCCCTGGAGAAGGGATAGGCTACCCACTCCAGTGTTCTTGGGCTTCCCTTGTGGCTCTGCTGGTAAAGAATCCTCCTGCAATGCAGGAGACCTGGGTTTGATCCCTGGATTGGGAAGATCCCCAGGAGAAGAGAAAGGCTACCCACTCCAGTATTCTGGCCTGCAGAATTCCATGGTTAGTCCATGAGGTTGCAAAGAGTTAGACACGACTGAGTGACTTTCACTCACTCACTCACTCACTCATTTGATAAAATTTTACTGGAAAATATAAGTCTTAAGACTTGAGGTATTAGCAGAGAGATATGGTTAGGATCAAACTGCCTTCCCCTTATTATTTATTCCTTGTAGTAAAAAGCAACTGTGCCTTCCCTTTTAAATTCCTAAATCTAGGTTTAGACTGCTTAAGAAATGGAAATGGATGTTTAATTTCAAAATTGCTTATCCCACTAAGAGTTGCTGACATAGTAAAGGAGATAGTATTTATTTATGTTTTTTTAAGCTAAATATCAGAAAACTTGCTCAGAGTAATTTGACTTAACAAAAGGGTTCAGTAATCTTCCTTGAAAAATGATCCTGAAATCAATTCCTTTAATTTACATTAGGCTCTCCAAGGAAATAAACACACTTTCCTATTTAAAATGAGGCTGGCCTAGATACCTTTTCTGAGCTAGAAAAATCCAGGCTGAAATAGTACTTTACACTGATTCCTTTTATAAACTCTTCTTTGGGACTTCCCTGGTGGCTCAGATAGTAAATAGTCCACCTGCAATGCAGGAGACCCAGGTTTGCTTTTTCCTGAGTTGGGAAGATTCCCTGTAGAAGGGAATGGCTACCCACTCAAGTATTCTTACCTACAGAACTCCATGGACAGAGAAGCCTGGTGGGCTACAGTGCATGGGGTTGCAAAGAGTCGGACATGACTGAGTGACAAACTCTTTCACTCTGAAAAGTATATCTGCTGCTGCTGCTAAGTCGCTTCAGTCGTGTCCGACACCGTGTGACCCCATAGACGGCAGCCCACCAGGCTCCCCTGTCCCTGGGATTCTCCAGGCAAGAACACTGGAGTGGGTTGCCATTTCCTTCTCCAATGCATGAAAGTGAAAAGTGAAAGGGAAGTCGCTCAGTCATGTCTGACTCTTCGAGACCCCACCAGGCTCCTCCGTCCATGGGATTTTCCAGGCAAAAGTACTAGAGTGGGGTGCCATCGCCTTCTCTGGAAAAGTCTATCTAGAAATAGCTAAACAATAGCACCAAGTGGGCATGTTTTTTTCTCTCCTTATGAATTCAGATACCTCTTTCCCTTTTCAGCCTTAGTTTTATTATACAACTGCCCTTTTTCCATTAATTAACTAAGCAATCAATCACCTCATTCATTCACATTGTCATTATTGATGCCTGTTTTATGTGTAAGACACTCTAGATTTGGGGATACAAAGGTACCAAGTTCAGGTTAGAATTTTATCTCAACTCTCTGTTCTTAAAAAATTAGTTTATACTCCCTGTGACTGACTGCTCAATTTAATGAGTGTCCATTTAGGATCTATTCTGTGCTCAGAACTGTTCAAAACCCTAATCCATAATCTTTCTAGAAGCTAGCAATTTATCCCATTAATTTAAATGATGACTAATAAATTTGAAGTTCTTTGTGTGGTTAATGTCATATAGGAGAAGGCAATAGCACCCCACTCCAGCACTCTTGCCTGGAAAATCCCATGGACAGAGGAGCCTGGTAGGCTGCAGTCCATGGGGTTGCGAAGAGTCAGACACGACTGAGTGACTTCACTTTCACTTTTTACTTTCATGCATTGGAGAAGGAAATGACAACCCACTCCAGTGTTCTTGCCTGGAGAATCCCAGGGATGGGGGAGCCTGGTGGGCTGCTGTCTATGGGATCGCACAGAGTTGGACACGACTGAAGCGACTTAGCAGCAGCAGCAATGTCATAGATTTCTTTTTAAATTTATTTTTTATTGAAGTATAGTTGATTTACAATGTAGTGTGTCAGTTATACAGCAGAGTGATTCAGTTATATGTGTATCTATTCTTTTTCAGATTCTTTTCCCATATAGGTTATTGCAAAACATTGAGTATAGACACACTAGGCCCTTGTTGTTCATCTATTCTATATATAGTAGTGTGTATATGTTACTCTCAAATTCCTAATTTACCACCCCCCCCCCTCTGTTTTTCCCTTTGGTAACCAGAAGTTTGTTTTTTATGTCTGTGAGTTTCTGTTTTATAAATATATTGTATATATTTTATCATATATTTCATTAGTAATAATGAAATGGAACATTTATGCAAACTCTTCTTATTTCTGTGAAATATATATCTCCTTAGTTCTCAATATTAATTATTCAAATGCTGTATTAATGTAGGCTTTCTTAAATATGCTGAAAGAATGTATCTGTGTTAGATAAATGTTATTGTTCATTTTTAGAGGGACTGAGTGGTTTTGTTAGCAGAGTTGGAAACAGAAATGTGATTGCTTAAATCTTAAATTGTGTTAAGATGTGAACTGGTGATAAACAGACAAAAATTAATCATATGTGCCGTGATTATGGTTTTACAGAGGTCATAGATCTGCTCTATGGAAACTTGAGTTTCTGTGTTACAGTTTGAAATTATTGCATAATCAGGCCATTTAATAGGATAACCCAATAAAAGGTAATTTGAGGTCTATGTTAAGAAACTGAAAACTAAGTGATATGACTACTTACCAGGTGAAATGAGAAAAGTTCGTCTCTCCTTTAGTTTCATCTGTTGTGGGCAGGGGAAAAAACAGTTCTTAGAATCAGGTCTTAGCCTATCTAAGACTGAGAAGACACTGTCAGCTTCTCAGTGTATACTTTCTAGGGAAGCAGATAATGGAAGACCCTTTCTTCCTTGTCTCATATGATCTCTCTTTTAAAGCCCAGGTCTTATTTAAGCATAGATTCTCATACTCAGAAAAACTCGGACTGTTTTGGTCTTAACCTATAAATCAAGAGGGAAAGCCTTTTCCTGCTCTCCTGAAGAGTTCTGCCCTCAGTAAAGGGCAGAGAAAGAGTTTATGTCATAAATCACTCAGGAGTTGTTTACCACGTTAATCTAGAGGGCACTCGCCCACGGCAGGCAGTAAAGTTACCTTGGTTGTTTAAAAATAACCTGAGTGGTTTATTCAGACTGTTCACAAATGTTTGGAAGTTATTCAAGGGCTGTCCTAGACTGACCAGTTACCTTTATTTTTCCCTGCTCTTCTTAGATTCACCCTTTCACCATCCAGTCACATTGAGTGGAGCAGGGGTTCTTGAAATTGCAACATTACTGACTTTCCAGCCATGTGATATAACGTCTCAGACCCTGAGTTAAATTTCAACCCAGGCATCTCTCTTCAGTTAGGGTCACCTACAGGCCAGACAAAAATCAAGGTCATGTTGAACCAATGTAAGGAGTTTTTTGTTGGTTGCAACAACTATAATGTTATTCACTGTTTGAAATACTATACCATGGTTAATCATAAGTTGCTGCTGTTGTTTCCTTTTATTTATGAGCCCTTAATCAAGGGCGTGCAGCAAGGGCCACTGTTTGAAAGGAGCCTTCCGTGAGGTCTTCCTTTTGGATGCTCCTTCATCTTTCATTAAGAAAAGAAGACTTCATGTGACTTCCAGAAGTTATTGAATATTGTATATTGGTCTCTTAGAGAACAGATTTTACTCTTCTGAATTTAAATGATCATGTTATATGTTTCAGCTGATGACCAGTGCTCTTCAGACTATTCCTTTCAGTTGGTCCCAAACTCGATTAATTCTTATATGCCAGTCAGTATCACTAGAAGTTGTATATCGGTTCTCCGAAAGCACATTTTGCTTCTAGAATTCAAGTTGTCTGTTTTTACCCGTATGTTTCTGCTGACGTTAACGTAAACAGTCAGACCAGATCTCTCCAGGCAGCTCTTTTAACTGCCCCTTCACCCCACCCCCTCAAACTAATGGTTGAGACCTAAATGTCAGTCTCTCTCTTTTTTAAGCTTTTATATCCTATTTTATGAGAATTCATCTTGTGAGTCACCCTTGTTAAAAGAGGGGGTCATATCCAGGAATCAGGGTAGGATCATTTTGTGAATGAATTTTGGAATTGATCATGCATGCGAATGAATTTTTAAAATCTAAGAATTGAGTAATAGCTTATGCTGTCAGACTTGTTGATTTGTCAACTTCATCCTAAATTGAATTTGGATAAAACTAAAGCTTGGGTAGCTGCTTTTTCTTTGAGGCACTCAAAATGTTTCCAATGTTTAAAATCAAATGTATTTTTTACTGATAGCTTTTCTGTGGATTTCATTTACATGAGCTTTTAACTCTTCAGTTGATCCCTTGTGAGCCCTCTCCACTGGCCACACTGGTTTCATGTGGTTCCCTAAGTATAGCACACCCTCCTGTGTGGCTTGGATTTTGCTGTTACTGTTACCAACCAGAGTTCTTGGCAGTTCTCCTTAATCAATAGAAACAGATAAGAGGCTAGACAGGAAATTCAGGCAAAGCACTATCGGGGTTCCTGTTGTAGCCGGAGGGAGTGAGCACATGTAACAGGTTCCCTTGCTTGCTCACTCCCTGAGGTGGGGCAAGCGGGTTCCTTTTATGCAGTGAGGGTAGGGGTGGGTTCAGGTGTTGGGCCTGAGGGTGGCTTAGATGTTTTGCCCATCCCTTTTGGTGGTATTGTGTGCAGGGAACATGCATAGTACCCTGCTTTTGCTCCTTGCTCTTAAGAAGTGGCAATTGGGTTTTTGGTCTTTTTGTATCTTGCTGTCCATAATTTGTCCCAACTGCTCATGTATGTGGTTATTTTTAGTCCCTTATTTCTTTTATTTTGTTGCTTGAGGAGACATTTGTTCAGGGACAAGCATGATAGCAAAGGGTCCCAGGTCTCGGTCCGAACCTGTCTCATTACTGCAGACAGGTGTTCTATAGTACTTGACATCCTTAGAGATGAGGCTGAAGTACTCCTCCTGTCATTAAATCCTGCCCTCTGCTTACCACCTGGGCTTAAATGCTGCTCACTGAACCATTTTATTTGGCCTATTACTGAAGCACTTATTTCACTCTACCTTGTGTTTTCATTGATTTTGTGCACATTTTACTCTTCTATGAGAGGCAGACTTATTGAGGACCAGGACTCTATCTTCACGCAGCATCCAAATGATTGACTTGATACAAAGCTGTGTGCATCTCTTGTTTTTCCATTAACATAGGGAAACATTTCTTATAACATTTCTCAGAACTGCTGTGAGGAAGGGCTAAGAGATGGAGAGGAAAACTCTTGATCAAATTCAGAAGTCTCTTTACAATAGTTTTCAGTGACAGAGGGTGACATAACAGCTTTACATTTTTCTAAGATACCCAAAGATTAAGATGGATAGTTGGCCAGAACAAGAGGTGATATCTGCCTCCAATCTGTTTGACCAAGTCAGGTTGAGACAAGAATGCTGGAGAAGGAGCTTCTCTGACTGAACGTGTTTGTTTAGGCCCCCTTCAAGCTTCTTCTCTCCTTGTACCCACATTTTCAATGCTCTTTTTATGTGGAATGGCATGTTAGCTGTAAGAGATAATAGGGATCATATTCATTGCACCAACAATAGTCTATCTTAATGTGATCACACGCACTAGACAGATTATTATTACAGGAACTTGGGGTAAATAGCGTGGGACATTAAAACAAACAAGCCAAGAGGGCTGTCTGGGACCAAAGGAACAGAGTTACTGGATTTGTTTAAAGAATTAAGCTTATGAGCTACACTTTCCCCCTTTGCAACACAGATAAAAATCTTTACTTGAGGGACATTTCAACATCACAGCTGCAAGTGTAGCTTACAATGGAAAATGTTTTTCATTTTGGAAAGAGGCAATTGCTATTTTGTAATGGAAGACATGCTATTTTGCATGCAAAGCCAATACAGTTTGATGAAAGGAGCAGAGTCTAGTGTAACAACCTCTAAGTCAGGAGATCAACGTTTTCATCTTACTAGTCCTTCAGTCAAGAAATCTGAAGTGTCTCCCCTGTTCGGAACTGCTAAGTGTCATGGACAATATAGTAAAAGCAGAAGACACTATGTCTTCCCCAGAAGGGAGAGGAAATTTAATAGGCAGCTCATATGCACCAAGGTCGGCAAAATATGTTAGTTCAGCAGGGTATTATCAAAGTGTCACATGACTAACTACAAACCAGAAGGCAAGGAGTGGATTGCTGTGGATTTTACTGCTAGGTGGCTTTAGATTCTTGGATCTTCTCCATGACTTATTACTTCCATTTAAACTGAGGATTATACTCGCTGTCTACCAAGTAATGGAAGTAATCAAAGTAATGTTGAGGCTGTGAATTTAGAACCTGAGTCTCTTGCACTTTGGTACACAGAATGAGGAGATATGACAGTGTGGTAGAAGAGACTCTTGAAGATGGATGAGTGCTCTGTGATAAAAGAAATGAGTGCTTTTATAGTATGATTTTAATTAAAGAGATTCTTCTTTTAGTTTTGTAAAATGTAACTTTCTATTAATAAGTGGCAACTTCTTAGAAAGATCTATCAAGTTGATTTGTTCTTCCTTTAAGAAAGACAGGACATTTTATTTTCCCATAAGACTTTTTTTTTTAATTTTTATTTTACTCCATTCGTTAACTCATTCAGTTGGTAATTACTGAGCACGCATGCTTTACCTGGCAGGAATATAAATCTGAAGAAGGCATGGGCCATGCCTCAGATCTCGTGCAGAGGAGAATGAAGAAACCAAGGAGAGTTTTTACTGTTTTGAGTAGTTAGGATCATTTTTGCTTGTTTTCAATAGTTTGAAGAAAACTCCAGATTTTAGCTAGGTTTACTCTGCTGTCTTCATTTATTCGTTTTTTTTCCAAGTTAATGGGTACTAGAAACCTGATCTTTCTTGACATCTACCTTTCATTTGCCCTAGAAATACAAATGATCCCCAAGTCCTTTCGATGTCTGTCTCCAGGATATGTGTTGAATTTGTCCACTTCTCAGCGTATTTACCCTCTTGACTACTCCATTTACCTTCTTACTGGTTTCCGAGGTTTTGCTCTTAATCCCTCTCATTAGAGGCTTTCAACCTTTTTTGCCTATGACTCACAATAAAGAATACATTCACGATACCCACAGTACACATATGTCTGTGCTTTGTTTCTATCAGTAACTCTGAAATGAGAGAGTCATAAAATAATACTTTTACTCTGTATGACACAGTCTGATATTTTTTTAATTCTTTTTTTTTTCTTTTTTTATACTGCAATGGTCAACTAAATTCACTTCATGATCCATTAATGGGTTGAAATACACTGTGCTGACCTTTTCAACACAGGGGCCAGCATGATGGTTTTATCCCACCTCTTGTTTAAAATTTTTCGTTGGCTTCCCATTGCACTGATGATGAAACCTGAAAATAACTGTGCTATCCGTAAGGTCCTGCATGATCCCACTCCTGCTTCTCCTCATTCTTTCCATCTTTCAACACCTTTTCAGTTCACTTCGGTCTCTCAGTTGTGTCCGACTCTTTGCGACCCCATGAATCACAGCACACCAGGCCTCCCTGTCTATCACCAGCTCTTGGAGTTTACCCAAACTCATGTTCATTGAGTCAGTGATGCCATCCAACCATCTCATCCTCTGTTGTCCCTTTCTCCTCCTGCCCTCAGTCTTTCCCAGCATCAGGGTCTTTTCAAATGGGTCAGCTCTTCGCATCAGGTGGCCAAGTATTGGAGTTTCAGCTTCAACACCAGTCCTTCCAATGAACACCCAGGACTGATCTCCTTTAAAATTGACTGGTTGGATCTCCTTGCAGTCTAAGGGACTCTCAAGAGTCTTCTCCAACACCACAGTTCAAAGGCATCAATTCTGTTGCACTCAGCTTTCTTTATAGAACAGCTCTCACATCCATACATGACTACTGGAAAAACCATAGCCTTGACTAGATGGACCTTTGTTGACGAAGTAATGTCTCTGCTTTTTAATATGCTGTCTAGGTTGGTCATAGCGTTCCTTCCAAGGAGTAAGCGTCTTTTAATTTCATGGCTGCAATCACCATCTACAGTGATTTTGGAGCCCCCTGAAATAAAGTCTGAAACTATTTCCACTATTTCCCCATCTATTTGCCATGAAGTGATGGGACCAGATGTCACGATCTTAGTTTTCTGAACGTTGAGCTTTAAGCCAACTTTTTCACTCTCCTCTTTCACTTTCATCAAGAGGCTCTTTAGTTCTTCACTTTCTGCCATAAGGGTGGTGTCATCTGCATATCTGAGGTTATTGATATTTCTCCCAGCAATCTTGATTCCAGCCTGTGCTTCTTCCAGTCCATCGTTTCTCATGATGTACTCTGCATAGAAGTTAAATAAGCAGGGTGACAATATACAGCCTTGATATACTCCTTTTCCTACTTGGAACCAGTCTGTTGTTCCATGTCCAGTTCTAACTGTTGCTTCCTGAACTGCATACAGGCTTCTCAAGAGGCAGGTCAAGGGGTCTGGTATTCCCTTCTGTTTCAGAATTTTCTACAGTTTATTGTGATCCACACAGTCAAAGGCTTTGGCATAGTCAATAAAGCAGAAATAGATGTTTTTCTGGAACTCTCTTGCTTTTTCCATGATCCAGCAAATGTTGGCAATTTGATCTGAGGTTCCTCTCCCTTTTGTAAATCCTGCTTGAGCATCTGGAAGTTCATGGTTCACATATTGCTGAAGCCTGGCTTCGAAAATTTTGAGCATTACTTTACTAGCGTGTGAGATGAGTGCAACTGTGCGGTAGTTTGAGCATTCTTTGGCATTGCCTTTCTTTGGGATTGAAATGAGAACTGACCTTTTCCAGTCCTGTGGCCACTGCTGAGTTTTCCAAATTTGCTGGTATATTGAGTGCAACAGTTTCACAGCATCATCTTTCAGGATTTGAAATAGCTCAACTGGAATTCCATCACCTCCACTAGCTTTGTTCGTAGTGATGCTTCCTAAGGCCCACTTGACTTCACATTCCATGATGTCTGTCTCTAGGTGAGTGATCACACCATCATGATTATCTGGGTTGTGAAGATCTTTTTTTGTATAGTTCTTCTGTGTATTTTTGCCACCTTTTCTTTATATCTTCTGCTTCTGTTAGGTCCATACCACTTCTATCCTTTATTGAGCCCATCTTTGCGTGTAATGTTCCCTTTGTATCTTTGATTTTCTTGAAGAGATCTCTAGTCTTTCCCATTCTATTCTTTTCCTCTGTTTCTTTGTATTGATCACTGAGGAAGGCTTTCTTATCTCTCTTGCTGTTCTGTGGAACTCTGCATTCAGATGGGTATATCTTTCCTTTTCTCCTTTGCTTTTTGCCTCTCTTTTTTCACAGTTATTTGTAAGGCCTCCTCAGACAGCCATTTTGCTTTTTTTGCATTTCTTTTTCTTTGGGCTCGTCTTGATCCCTGTCTCCTGTACAACATCACGAACCTCTGTCCATAGTTCATCAGGCACTCTGTCTATCAGATCTAGTCCCTTAAATCCGTTTCTCATTTCCACTGTATAATCATAAGGGATTTGATTTAGGTCATACCTGAATGGTCTAGCAGTTTTCCCCACTTTCTTCAATTTAAGTCGGAATTTGGCAATAAAGAGCTCATGATCTGAGCCACACCTATACATGTGTTCTTTCCTCTTCCTAGTTTTTACCCAGCCTAGTCCTCCTGTTTTCCTGCAGGACTCTGTATAAAGATCACTGCTTTAAGAAAATTAGATTTCCCTTTATAATCCTTCATCTTCCTCTTTAGTTTTTATTAATTGTATTTGTTATAGTAATTTAAAAAAGTTTGTTATAGTTTTATGATTATGTGTTCCATTGTATGACTCTTTGTTTAATATTGATGGCTCACCCTAGACTGTAAATTGCACAACAGCTAGGACCAGGCCTGTTTTGTTTGTTGCTCCCTCTACAGCACCTCGCACAGTCCTAGCATGGTTAGCAAATATTTTGGGGCCTCTACTTTGTGTCAGGCTCTGTGCTTGGCCCAAGAGTGCAAAGATGAATAAGTCATAGACCCTGCTGTCAAGGATATGCCTTTTTTGGCATGTGGTGTGTCTGAAGACAAGCTCTCTAGAAAGCAAAATAGGTTAAGAAAGATGTTTGAAAGGGTATGAAAATGCTAAAATTCCTACAAATAAGGGTTTTTTTTTAGTTTAAGACTGCAACTGGAGCAGGGTTTTCCTCATTGTAATACAAATTCAAGAAACTGCAGTGTTTTGTGGAATGATTATGGCATTTCTCACTGATATATAGAAGGATTTAAGCAAATGATAGATGCCTTTTCTTTTGATTGTTATTTATGTCTCATTACGTGGTTCTCAGACTCAGAAAGTCTGAAAGACAAGGCATTGAGACTAGTCTCCCTCTGAATTCCGGAACACTCAGTTATAACATCCCTGCCAGGTGCTCATTAAACCTTGAACTCTTTCAGTGGTGGAGAAGTAACTCTTAGACAAAACAGCCTTTTCCATTTTGGAACAGTTTGAATTGTTAGAAAATGTTTTATTACGTTGCCTTATTTTTCTGCCCATTTGTCTGCCCTTTGCAGTCATGGCGATACGCTTGCTCTTTCTTCCACAAAACAACTGTCCATCTATGTATTTGTAGATAGCTCACTTGCCCACAGTGTTCTTTTTTCCCAGTTGAAACAATTTTGGTTTTCCCAATTATTCCTGTGATGATTTCCCTACCCTTTCTATTCCTATGACACTCTTAACATGTTCCAGGTATTTCCATGTAGGCTTGGAAACTTAGCGCCCACCATGGAGGCAGCACTCCACTTGTGTCCGAACCAGTGCAGCTCAGGACTAGTTTTTCCTACTCTGAACACTATACCTCTGCTAATCTGGCCTTAAATTGCATTGGATTTTTCAGCAGCCAAGCCACACTGCTGGCTCACATAATGTTCACAAGTCAGCTAAAACCCGCTAGATCTTTTTCACATGAACTCTTGTTCAGCCTGGTCACTCTCCCACCCTGACCTTAGGCATGTAATAGTTTTCTTTCTTGAATCCATGTAATAGGTTTTTACGTTTATTCCCATTCAGTCTCATCTTATTAACTTCAGACCAACATTCCCTCTAGTTGCTTGTGGAGTCTACAGGCTTGGCAAAAGAAGAAAAAACAAAACAAAACCAAAAACCCTCCAACTCCAGTGAATACCACAAACAGTTATTTGCTTTAGGTTCAGGAAATGAAAAGTTATGCTGGTTTTAAGTTTCTCAATTTGCCTTCCTCGTCCCTCCTCTGTGCCACCCCCACCCCCTTCAGTGTTTTGGTCTGAGGCCCAGTGCAGCATGTCTGCAACTTAGGCTCTCTTTACGGAGGGCCCAGCTCTCATCCTCCACACGCTGAGGTATGGCAATAGCCAGGGTCTGTCTTGGCTAAGCTGAGGGAGCATCTCTTAGCCTTGCTGAGGAAACCTTTGCTGCCTTGTGATACGAAACATGCCGCCTACTTGCTCTGTGCCATTGTGGGGCCGACTTGGCTCATTGTCTCCCAGAGGAGACACAGAGCAAGCAAACTCCTTCTCCCTCGCCCCCTCCCTCACCCTCCACCATCTCTTTTGTCCCCACAATCCAGCTCTGGAAAATATCTGAAGGCCACAGAAGTGGGAGTACCCTTTGATGTTTATATTGGCTGGCTCCTTTTCCTTTTTACTTCTTCTTCTTCTTTTTTTTTTTTTTTAATAATCAGAGTAGTAGAAAACGTGGAGAATTAACCGCATGACAGCAGCAGAGGAATTCATTAGAAAAACTGAGATGAATTCTGCTCAGATTTCAGGTTCTCAGGCAGGAGTCACAAAGGAGTAATCGTCTTCTAGTTGTTTTTAATCATTTCTTTTGTGGCACCTTCCTTGTCCATGAAACCAATCTCAGTGTCCAGCATGAGGGAGCCTGAGAACAGAGCAGTTGGAATGGAGGCTTTGATTGGGAAATTACTACAGTGGTATTAACTACTTCCTTCTAACCTCGCTTTGATGGAATTTGTCCATCTTGGAGAGGGCAACAGACAGTACTATGTCATTGTATTTTATTTCAAGTGTTACCTATTAACTTTTTAAGACTATAAGTAATGTGCATAAAACTTTACTACAGAAAATTCTTAAATTGACAAAAACAACTTCTGGGGCATCAAGTTTTGCAAAGTGTGTTTTCTCACTTAAACTGCAGAAGTCCCCCCAACCCTTTTTTTCTTTATTAGCCTTGAAAGCAACGCTGATGGTGTCTCTGCCCTTGACTTAGTTCATTTATGTTTAAAATTTCTTCTTGAAGGAACTTGATAAAATAACACATTGATTTTTCTTTCTAAATATATAAAGGCAGCAACTGGATTTCCAGAAGCTATGATAGGATAAAAATTTTACTCCATAGTAGTTTTGACTGCTTTGCTTAAATATTGGATCTTCATTGCTATTCTATTTACTCATGAATCTGTTTTTAAAATGCAATCATATTAGGAAGTTTCATATTGGAATAATTTAAGAGAAAAATCTTTCTCAAGTACTTTTATACCCTTCAGAAGTACCTGTTAATACATAATGTATCAATCTTTTAAGTATGAATGTTTGTATCTATTTATTTATTTATTTTTTGTATCTGTTTATTAAAGCAGATTCTATAAAGCCCCCCTTTCAGACCTTTTAGCGCAGTTCTAATAAAATAGATCTGCCTGAAAGCAATGAAAAGGACAGTGCTTGAATCTTAGTGATAGTTTTGCAAAGAGAATTCATTAACCTGAAGTACTCATGCATGTCATTTATTTTAAAGCCATTTGGTTTTAACTTTAAGCTCACCCAGTCAGCACGTGCTTTCGTCAGACATTTAGGGCCTAACAGGGATGGATTTATTTAGTATCACAGAAAATTTCCCAGGGAACAGTCTTCTCATCTTAGGGCACAGAGTCAGACTCTGAGACTCAGAACCAGACCGTTGGCAAGTAAATTACCTTTTCATGTCGTGTTTCTCTTACTTGCCCAGTGGAGATGCACAGACTTGTTATCTGCTTGTCAATGAGAGAAAAATATATCCTGTCTCTTTTGTGTCAGTGGTTATCAGGAGGGAGTGATAACTGTGGCCTGCAGTTTTTATAGGGAAGGCCCTGTGGAAGATGGGAGACATGAGCGAGATCTGGGAGAGTACCTAGGAGGTTAGTCATTCCAAGACCATTTTTTGAGGACTTCTGATACAGGGATATTTAAAATATGTTGCCTGCTTCTGTTTTAGGTTGGCACAGAGGAGTCAGGAAGGCAACAAGAGAAAGGGAGTAAAAGCAGAGCAGCCAGAAAGCTCATAGTGTGTTTTGTATTCATGAAGCAGTGGAAGGTGTGATTCAATTTAAGTTTAAAAAAACAGCCATTCATCCTGAGGAGATCATTAATAAATGAGTATAAAGTATGTTTTTATGAATATTTTTATTTGTGCTATTTATAAAAATGAAAAGTTGCAGGGGAAAGTCTCAGAAAACAGATTGAATCAGACTATAAGTAGAGAATGGAGTACTCTACAGATATTAAAATCATGCTGTATAAAAACATTTATTCCAATGGGGACATTCTTCCCTAATTCCAATTAGGGAAGAATGGAAATGTAGGTTATGAAATAGAATATACACTGTGGTCCCAGTTTTGTAAAGTGTTTATATTTATTATGTGGGGAAAAATTAGAGAGGATTCAAAACAGTTAGCAATATGTTCTGAGATGAGTTTGACTTTCTTCTTTGGGCTCTGATGTTTTCAGCTTTCTTCTGCCAACAGAATGCAATTAATTCTTTTTTAAAGTTAGGCTAAGAAGTTAGGCACTTTTTGGAATTGATTTATTCACTTATATGAGGCAATACAGAGTCCATTGTGAAAATCTGAGTTGATGAGTGACAGAATGAAAATAATATTGTTGAGAGACGAATAAGATAAATAAGC
This sequence comes from Ovis canadensis, assembly GCF_042477335.2. NCBI lineage: Eukaryota > Metazoa > Chordata > Mammalia > Artiodactyla > Bovidae > Ovis > Ovis canadensis. The sequence goes on from NC_091251.1 coordinate 90,379,908, forward strand.
ATAAGATGTTTCAGTGTAGAGAGCCTAGTTGGAGTGATGAATCTACAGATTGCAACAATACTTTATTGTAAAATGGTAGATGTTTGATGTTTGTTCCTGGAGTAGGAGATGGCAACCCACTCCAGTATTCTTGCCTGGAAAATTCCATGGGCAGAGGAGCCTGGCAGGCTATAGTCCATGGGATCACAAAGACTCAGATGCAACTGAGTGGCTGAGCGCAGCACAACACAGATGTTTGAAATAAGAAGGTAATTGTAGGAATTCAAAAGAAGGGATGGATGCAAAACAGTATGAAGGGCGAATAGGCAGAATATGGTGAAATGGCTCTGGAGATGGGGGAGAGAATAGTCCTGAGGGAAAATGCAATATTTCAAGCTTGTTGGGGGCATGAAGTCAATAGAAGACAGAGACCACTGTCTTGGAGATAGGGAAAAGTGGTTTTCAGTCCAGGTTGGTTGGTTGGTTTGGTTTGTTTTTTGTGTGTATGTTTTAGTTTCGTACTTTTTATTGGGAAGTGCAAAAAAATGTTGCAAAATAAAGATAGTATATTTGAGTACCTTTATCCAGTGATCTTTGACTACAGTTGCTTTATAACATCACTTGTCTATGTACATATACATAATTTTTTTCAGATATGTTTATCTTGATCCTTTACCCTCAAATACTAAGTTTGTATTTCAAAGAAAGTGGATATTCTCTTACATAACCATTGTAGAGAATTATCAACTGTAGTAAATTTGATTAGATACGTTTATCTACACTATCATTAATATTCCAGTTTTGTCAATTAAGTCAGTAATGCAACAGTGTCTTTCACAGCATTTTTTTCTCTCTAGCACAGGAAAAACATCTAGGTTTAAGTATTACAATTAATTGTCTCTCCTTTTTAGTCTCCTTTCATCTAGAACTGGAACATATTCATAGCCTTCCTTTTTCTTTTATGGCTGATATCCCTGAAGACTATGGTTCGTCTATCCACACCCCCCCCCCACCTTTTATTTTTAATTTGTTTTATTCAGTTTCCTCATGATTAGGCTTGAGTTATGCCTTGTCAGCCAGGTAAATGTTTTTTTCTTCTCAGTTTATCCTATCTGGAAGCACACAATGTTCATCTGCCTCTCACTGGGATGTAAATGTTAATCATCAGGTCAAGGTATTATTAGATTTTCCTCTACATAGGTACTGTTTTTTCCTTGCAAACACTAAGCAGTCAGTGGGAAGCAAATATCTTATTCCTCATGGTTCACCCAGATTTACTGTCCATTAAAAATTCTTTCATAATCCAAACTTTTTATGATAGTTGCAAAATCACAATTTTCCAACTCCAACATTCCCGCCACACTTACCAATCATCACTAGATATTTTCCAGTAAGCAAAAGAGCTCTTTCTTTTTCTCATCTATTTATCCATCCATCTCTTCTTCCATCCATCCCTTACTAGTTTGGATTTATGGATTCCTGTTTTGTTTTGTTTTAATGGTCAATACTGTACTGAATCACTGTGGTGCTCAAATTGTCCCAGATTTGGCTAATGTGTTCTTGCCACATCCTGTACTCTTGCCTGGAAAATCCTATGGACGGAGGAGCCTGGTGGGCTGCAGTCCATGAGGTCACTAAGGGTCAGACACGACTGAGCAACTTCACTTTCACTTTTCACTTTCATGCATTGGAGAAGGAAATGGCAACCCACTCCAGTGTTCTTGCCTGGAGAATCCCAGGGACGGGGGAGCCTGGTGGGCTGCCGTCTATGGGGTCGCCCAGAGTCGGACACGACTGAAGCGACTTAGCAGCAGCAGCGGCACCATTTATTTCCCTTTCTTTTAAAACTATTTACTTTCTTATTTTTTGGCATAGTAAGTTATCTTAGGTTCATCTGCACCTATTCCTTCCTAGTCCATTTCTCCTAGAATGGACTCTTATTCCTTCCTAGTCCATTGCCCATTTCTCCAAGAATCAGTTGTTTTGTAGTGGAATGATATTAGAGACCAAGTTCTGGGAATAGGTGGGCTCATTACTACTGGAGTATCTTTGCTTCTTGGCCCTTTTGTGGACAGAGTTGAGGACTATATACATACATACACACCTGTGTATATACATACATACATATACATATTTTAGAAAGTGAATTCATTCTTATACTTCCAAGTTTAGTCCATTCCCACAGGTTTCTTCCTCACTTGATTCAGTTTTCTATGACTTTCAGTTTGAAATGATGATAAGGCAAAATGGTAAAGGAGTCCAGCATGCAGTAGGGAGACAGAAAATTGAAACTCACGTGAGAGCCTCAAGTTTAGTGATTAGGTTAGGGTGTCACCCACACAGAGTAAGGCATAAGTCGAGTTTGCCAAACCCAAAGGCGAGAGAAAGATAGTGAAAGTGGCAGAGGATGGCCACTGAATTTTGAGATACATAAAAAAATTGTAGTAGAGATAAGAATAGCTCAGGGAAGGAGATACAGAAAATGGAGTCAAAGAAGAAGGGGGAGAAGCCAGTGGGGGCATGATGGTCAAGACTGGAAAGGTTTTCAGTAATCAGATACTTCAAAATGGTCAGAAGAAATGGAAGATTGAGACTGGACCTTTGGATTTGATATTTGATTACCAAAGATTTTACAAACTAGAGCTCATTGGAGAATTTTTTGAGAGTACAGCTTTAAAGTCGCCACGTAGCTCAGGCTGATGATGATAAAATTTGATTAAATGTTTGGGAGATATTCGCAGTTACTTTTTCTTTTAGATATGTTCACCAAATACCATTTTGTTTCTAATTACATGCTAATAAGCAAGTATGTTCTGTGTATAAAGTGACCAAATCTAAGAGGCATTGTAGACGGGCTATTTTAGGGAACTCATGTTTTTCTTTAAAAGCTCAGTTAGCATTTGGAATCGATATACAGTATAATATTTAAAAGAAAAACAACATATTTCCTCATCCCCCAAGAGGTTTCTTAAAATAGCATGTAATCTTACCTACAGTGGAAAAAAGTCTCAAATTTTATAAATTGGGTTGAATCTACTAACTCAGATTACCTGACCAGGAGAGCCCCCAAGAAAAACAAGGTGTGGTAAAGGTTATTGTAATGGTAATTAAGAAATTTGTGTTCTGCTTGCTGGGCCTCCCTCACTAAAGGCAGTGACCCAGCCTGTGGCTACTGGCACCATTTCTACTGCTGAGACATGCTGTCTTTTTAGAGAGACGTCCAAACCAAATCTTTGCCCACTTTGAAAGCCAAAATATTCTTCTCATTCCTTTCAGCCACAGAAAGGCTGAGCTTTTGCTAATGGGATCCATGTCTCTGAGACCTGTTGATGCATCAACCTGTTTTCTTACGTGGCATGTTAGCAGTACAGGGTTTAATTTTAGTTGTTTTTCTTCCCAGAGTCAGAAGTGCTAGAAATCAGAAAGGATCTCTGAGGTCAACTGCTTTAAGCCTCTCACTTTCCAGATGAGAACACCAAGGCTCAGAGAGGTGAAATAACATGTCCATGGCCCCATAGCTGGAAGATGGTGGAGCTTGAACTCAGGCCAGTTGACCTTCCTCCCAGGTCTGCAGCTGTACCATACATCACAGCATCTCTAGTCAACAGTAAAACCTCTTTGGGGTTATGTATTATATGTTAGATGCTATGTATCAGATCTGAGTGGTGACAACCTGTCCTGTAACAGAGTCATAATGGGCTCAGCAACAGCTTGGTAGCTACACCCACAAGCAAACCCTGTGGGCAGTCTGAAGGTACAGTCTTTTCTGAGTTGAAAGGAATCTGTGGAGATGCATTCTGTAAATCTGTGAAGTTCTGTGTTTGCTGAGTGCTTGCAGCTGTTCTCTAAGCTGTGGCACTTTGTGGAAGTCCCTTCCTCTTTCGCGATGGGTAATCCCATTGGTGAACTGTGATGGACCAGGAAGATTTTCTTATCCTTCATATTACAAGACTCAAAGACAGTAGATTAAAAATAGTATTTCTTTCTCCTTTCTTCCAGTAGCGAACATTCCACTTTACTTTCAATAGCATGTTCTACATGCTAATGTCTAACATTTTGGCACATATAGGAGCTTGTTTCCATTTTATCTGATTTTAGTCAACAGATATTTACAGAAGGCTGTGTGAGCCAGGCACCATGCTGGGCACTGTGAGGTGACCAAGGGCCTTTGAGAGCTGTTCATCGTCCCTCCTGAGTTCCGGGTAGTAACCGATTGTGCGGCAACCTCTGCTGATGGTCTCTGAGAGGCCTTTGATGGGTAACCTCTCTAGTTCCCAGGGCCTTATTATCAGCTTCACTGATACTCTCTCCAGGGAACTTGTCCCTCTCACTATGATTCCCTTCAAAAAGATGAGATTTTCCAAGAGAATTTTAGAAGTGTCTTTGTTGTCTTACTCATTTCATTTTTCTTTAACATTTGAAAGGACTGAAGTCAGGAGAAAGAAGAATGTTTAGGTCTAAAAAAATGTGAGTGTTCCTTTAAATCTGCTTTTGAGAAAATTATAGAAAAATATTCAATACACTCAGGGATCTACTGCCCTTGGGATACTCATGCCTTGACTACCATCATGTTAGAAGATGCTGTGTTTAGGCTTCAAAGAAAGGAATTATACTGGGAACTCTTAGTAATGAGTCTTTTATTGTAACCTTGGTTTTCTTCCTCCTGCTAATCTTTTTAAATGGGTATTGCAGGAAGCTACTTGCCAAGCTGTAATATACCTTCAGGGAATGTAGCACATAATCTTTCTCCTTATTTGGCACTGAAATTTCATCAGGCTGTGTTAATCTGAGTGCAGCACACTCTAGGAATATCTTGAGAATAGATCTCTAGTTAGAAAAGTTGAGACCAGGTAACAGTGGAACCACAGTTATTAGATGCATGCCTGAAACAAATAAAAATGACCAGTATTTGTGTTGCAGTATCAGATACACCAGGACCAAATAAATAGTACTATCTCGAAAACACTGTCGTCCATGTCTGTGTTTTCTTTTAAAAACGTTAAGGGTGATAACGCAGTGTAGGGTACATAGATAGACATGAATCATTGCAGAAACCGGGCTCGCTTATTTGGTTGAATAGGACACGGGCTAATTAAAGGTAGTGGAGTGATCATCCTGTCTGTCATGGTTGCCTTTGGTGAAGTCTGGGTGGACTGCGATAGCAACCTCAGCTGCTGTAATATTATAGAAAAAAACCCTTGAACTTAAAGCAGTTTCCTTACCCGTAACAGACAGACAGTAATCTCCACCTCACAGAGTTGGTGTGAGGGTTAAATGAGAAAGTGGGAAAGTGCTTTGTCATCCACATAGCACTCTGCAGAAGCAAAGATGTTCTTCTGATCGTTATCACAATGACATGGAATGAGTTATTCCCCAGATATTTATGATAAGGTCGTCAGAAAAGAGTAGGTAGGTCACTTCGCTAGGATTCTGAATGTGTTACAGGAATTCCCAGTTTGAGTCACAGAGTTAAATGAAAGGCAACGAGAAGTGTGCTGCATTTAAAATGTTATTTCATTTTCACATTTCATTCTTCATCACTGAACTCTTTCACTTCATTTCCAGTCGCTTTCACTTTCAAGTTCTCAAGCTTCAGTTCAGTGTTAGTGATGTTCCCACACTTCAAAATTTGTGTTGTTTTCCTCGATCTTCTCTCTGACTAATGGATTGTGGTCAGGATGAGAGCATTGCTCGGGGTGCATTTCCTAGGTAGGAATGTCTAAAATCAACAAGAACATTCTCTATGACCCTCCTGTCCCACCCTCCTCTCCCAATGCCAAGTGACTCTGATTTGTTTGCATATAGGACTACTTCCATTCTTAGTTCAAGGGCCTGACTGCTTGTACACTGGACTCTTTCTGAGAACTGTGGCTTAGAGCCTTTATTAGCATCTGGCTACCTGCTTTTTTCTGTAAGTGAGAGTGTTACAACAAGGCAGTAAACTCTTCCATGACAGATTCTTGGGAATCCAAGGTATTCTGGCTCAGTCTCAGGAATCACAGTCTAGAAAACATTCATAGCATGTATCCTGTTCTATCATCTTTCAGCATCCTTCTAATAAGCCCTGGAAAATACCTAAACCAGAAGAAAAGGCAAGCAAGTAGGGCTATGCTGTGCTTAGTATCTGAGCTGGAATGAAGCCTCCAAGTGTCTAAGGGAAAGCAGGATGGGATGTGTTCTTTGGGGCCCAAGAGACAGAACCAAGGCCTTGGGCAGAAGCTACACAGAGACAGATTTTGAACTGAATAATATGAAGATTGTTCTAACAGAGCTGTCCAAACATGGGATGAATTGCCCCCAGAGTCTGTGAGTTTCCATTACTGGAGGTGTTTAAGAGTAAACTAGACTACCAGTGAAGGTATATCATAAGGAAGATTTATATTATCAGATGAGATAACTTTTATTTTTTTTAAAGCATTGGAATTTTAACCATGAAAGTAATGCACGCCTTTTATAACAAATAACACAGGGCTATACAATGAGTCAGTTAATAGTCCTTTTTCTTTTCTCTGATCACATTACTCTTTCTCTTTCCCCTTTCCCCAGTGACACCACTGTGAGGAGAAGACAGGAAAAAGAACATCTCAAATCCTATTTCTATACTAGAAAGAGGGGCCCTCAGGTGGTGCTAGCAGTAAAGAACCTGCTTGCCAATGAAGGAGACATTAGAGATATGAGTTTGATCCCTGGTTCAGGAAGATCCCCTGGAGATGGGCATGGCAACCTACTCCAGTATTCTTGCTTGGAGAATCCCATGGACAGAGGAGCCTGGTGGGCTGTAGTTCATAGGGTCACAAAGAGTCGGACACGACTGAAGCAACTTAGCACACACGCACACAGTTAAGAAAGAAAATAAAAAAGATAGTAGGAGAGTGCACATTTTTCTTAACTGAGTCAAAGGTTTTAGGCCAAAGCTGGTTATGTTATAGAGTCTAGACTAGATATGGGAGTTACTCAAGGACTTGGTTGGGAAGTAAATTTATATCTATATCTATATATATATGGCCATCAGAGAATGGATTAGAGCAAAGATGTGGAAATTCATCTAAAGACAATGATGATCTCTAAGTCAAAGACTGGCAGGCATGGTGGTGGTTTAGTCGCTAAGTCGTGTCCATCTCTTGCGACCTCATGGAGCCTGCCAGGCTCCTCTGTCCATGGGATTCTGCAGGCAAGATTAAACCTAAGTAAAACACAAATGTGTCATAAAGGAAGCTATGCTATGCTATGCTATGCTATGCTAAGTCACTTCAGTCATGTCCAACTCTGTGCGACCCCATAGACGGCAGCCCACCAGGCTCCCCCGTCCCTGGGATTCTCCAGCCAAGAACACTGGAGTGGGTTGCCATTTCCTTCTCCAATGCATGAAAGTGAAAAGTGAAAGTGAAGTCTCTCAGTCATGTCTGACTCTCAGTGACCCCGTAGACCGTAGCCCGCCAGGCTCCTCCATCCATGGGATTTTCCAGGCAAGAGTAATGGAGTGGGGTGCCATTGCCTTCTCTGTAAAGGAAGCTAGTCAACCTCAGAAGCATCCAGAGTGAACACTGGTTGTGCTCTGTGTCCCCAGTAGTTGTCTATAGGAATGGGAGTCTTCAAGGTTTCAGTTCCCCTGGCAAGAGCCTTCCTCTGTAGGAAATTCAGTTTGACATTCCAGTTCTATAGCAAGCTCCTCTTTCTGATACTTCATGATTATCTTGCCTCTGTAGGTAGAACTGTCTGAAGTGGGAAATGCTCTGAATGTTATGAGAATGTTATGAGTATCTTAGTCTGTGTGATAGACACATCACTATCGTAAAGCAATAAATTGGCATTCTGGTTTGCAGCACTGGTTTATTATGAACTTGGTTAAGGTAAAGTGTGAGAACTAACCCTTGTCAACTCTGGGATACAGACAATATCAAGTTTCTGGGGGTGGAAGGCTGGAACTGGACCCTAGCTGTTAGTTCGTATAGTCTTAGGTTGTCATTTAGTACAAAAGGGAGATAATATACACTTGGATACTTTAGTCTCTAGAGTCTGATTTGGGTTTGAATGCTTGATCAGCCATTTATAAAATGTATGAACTAAGCCTTTTTCCTTCTCTGTAAAAGGGGAGAGAGATCATCATAACCCCAACCTCAAAGGGTTGTTTTGAAGATGAAATTAGATAATCTGTGTAAAATGCTTGACTCAGAGCCCTACACAGAGCTGCTCTCATCTTACTACCAAAGCAAATGACACCTTGTGATGATTATTAAAAGCCAGTATGAGCTCATTAAAGCAAAGCATTCCTATTTCCTTCTTTTGCATTTCATCTGATTGCTTATAGGAATGTCATAGAGTAGAGTTGAGGTGTTTGGCAGAGATTTTTATTATATCCTTGATGTCTCATTGGGTTAATTAACTAAACTCAGAGCTGGTTGAACAAATGTAACCAAGTGGTTTTGAGCTTGGATTAATGACAGTTTAGAGGGAGATCATCACAGTAAGGAATCTGTTGGCTGATACTGTTCTATCCATTTTCTCACTTAAAATTTTGATGAAAGCAGAGAAGACGTGTTTGTGTAACACATGGTGGCCTCAAAGTTAAAAGAGATGGCTCACACATCCAATAAGAGAGACTGGTTTTTAAAAGATCTGCGTAGGTTGATGGGATGGGTTTGCTGCTAACAACCACAGATACATTTATTGAGTGCTTATCATGTGCCAGGCAGAAAGCTGAATGTGTTCCATGGATTCCCTCATGTAATCCTCACAGTCACCCTCTGAGTTGCACATTGTTTAATACTCCATTTGATAAGCAGATATAGAAGCACAGAGATGTTACGCTATTTCCTCAAGTCCTCCAGCCACAGAGGCACAGCTGGAGCAGGGACCAGTTGTCTGGCACCAAAGCCCACACTCTTAACCACTGTGATAAGCTCTCTGAGCCAGTGAGTCTAAATTTTACACAGGTCAGGGTAAAGTTCCACACTTAGGTTAGCAAAATATTGTGATAAGTCCTAAAAAGAAGGCAGGAGCTTGGTTTGATAGCAAGTAATGGGGAGAAGTTTTAGGGGTGTTTGTTGATGGATAACTCAGTGAGAGTCAACACTGTCATGTACTTGCTTTAAAAAAACAGAAGAAGAAGAAGAAGAACAATGTCTTCCATACTCAGAATGAGAGAGAAGGAAGCCTATTTCACATCTGCTCCAAAATCCTTGGAATCCTTGGATGGGGCTACAAAAAAGACCAAAATGTTGCTCTAGCAGGAGGCCCCTCAGGAAAGCCTCAGGGCAAGGGAATTGTGTTAGCCCCAGTACTGGTCATCTGTGGCTCCAAGGGCAACCAGATCAGCAGGGCAGCCTCGTCCCTGGACTGTCCAGCCTCTGTGTGGAGTGGTGTGAAGATGACCTGCCAGCAATGGGAGTTGTGGGGGGTAGAAGATTTCTAAGACCCCGTCCCTAAGATTCTCTGAGATAATTTATGATACACACTGAACAACAACTCTGAGTTAAGGAAGTCGGTGGTTTAAGGGCTGAGTTTAAGCAACAGGAGACGGCCGATGTTCTGAGTTGTGGTGGTCATGTTTTGGACGTGGCTTTGCTCCAGCTGTTTGTTCACCAGTGTTTTGAGTTAAAGGGAATGACAGTCTAGAAATTTATGTACATGGCACTTCACAGAATAGAAGAAGCCAGCTTCTGGCCACTGATATCCACATGCAACAAATAGAACTTGTATCCTTCCCCTAGGACTCAGTCTGTAAGCCTCTTTATTGCATTGTGCTGTAGTAACTATTTCCCAGTTTTGTGGGCAATCTGTGAAACCATCTTTCCCTTGATTTCCACTTTATTGTTGTTTTGCATTTATACAATGAGTTAAATGATCCCTTAGGGGTTCCAAATATATTACGAAAAAAAGACCTTGGAGTTCAGAGAACCTGAAGAACATTTTGTTTTTCTCAGCTAGATATTTAGGGACCTTCAGGACGTAGTTATCATTTTCAAAAAATGTCAAGATTAATCCTCTCTGTCAGCTCAGATGTCAGAGATAGTATATTCAGTTCTCTCTTGAGTTATCCTCATAATAACCCCATATTCTTACATGGTCTTTTACATTCCCAAATGCTATTTCACATATGATAATCATCACAAATAATACTATCTGGAAGATAGAACACAGGAGGCAAGATAGATATTATTGCCTCATTTCAGAAACAGAGAATGTGAAACTATGAGATTGGTGGTGGTAATAATTAGTTATTTTCTGAAAGCCAACTCTGTGCCAACTACCTGCAATACTTTATTTAATTCCTATAATAATTGTTCAACAAATTAGGTATTATTAACTCCATTTTGAGATGGGGAAGCTGTGGCTCAGAGAGTGATTTGCTCAAGGTCACACAGTAGTAAGCAAAAGAACCGGAATCAAATCTAAGGCTTTTGGTTCTGAAATCCGGTTCATAATCAATAGATTATTACCATCAGAACCTGCCCAAGGCCATCTGGCTACTCAGTAACCTCAGTCAGGCCAGAATCTATGTCTTTAGACTGCTCAGCACATTTTTTTGCTATGTATATACTGCAGCTGCTTCACTGGTTTTCATTAACATTGGTTCTTTACAACGTATAAAGAGGAAACCCCTTCATGGATCATAGCCTTGTTGTGCTGAAGGGGCTTGTGTAACTCAATGCAATTATGAGCCATGCTGTGCAGGGCCACCCAAGATGGACAGATCATAGTGAAGAGTCCTGAAAAAATGTAGTCCACTGGAAGAGGAAATGACAACCCACTCCAGTATTCTTGCCACGAGAACCCCATGAACAGTATGAAAAGGCAAAAAGATATGACACTGGAAGATGAGCCCTCTATGTCAGAAGGTGTCCAATATGCTGCTGGGGAAGAGTGGAGGGCAATTACTAATAGCCCCAGAAAGAATGAAGCAGCTGGGCCAAAGCAGAAATGACACTCAGCTATAGATGTGTCTGCTGGTGAAAGTAAAGTCTGATGTTGTAAAGAACAATACTGCATAGGAACCTGGAATGTTAGGTCCATGAATCAAAGTAAATTGAACATGGTTAAGCAGGATACGGCAAGATTGAACATCTACATCTTAGGAATCAGTGAACTAGAATGGATGGGACTTGGCGAATTTAATTTAGATGACCATTGTATTTACCACTGTGGGCAAGAATCCCTTAGGAGAAATGGAGTAGACCTCATAGTCAACAGAAGAGTTTGAAATACAGAACTTGGGTGCAACCTCAAAAACGACAGAATGAACTGTTGTTTCCAAGGCAAACCATTCAACATGACAACGATTGAAGTATATGCAGCACCTACTAATGCCAAATAAGCTGAGGCTGACCAGTTCTGTGAAGACTTACAGCATCTTCTAGAACTAACATCAAAAAAATGTCCTTTTCATCATAGGGGTTTGGAATGCAAAAGTAGGAAGTCAGGAGATACCTGGAGTAACAGGCAAGTTTGGCCTTGGATTACAAAATGAAGCAGGGCAAAGGCTAGCAGAGTTTTATCAAGAGAATATACTGGTTATAGCAAACACCCTTTCCCAATAACCCAAGAGATGACTCTACACGTGGACATTACCAGATGGTCAGTCCTGAAATCAGATTGATTATGTTCTTTGAAGCTGAAGATGGAGAGGCTCTATACAGTCAGTAAAAACAAGACCTGGAGCTGACTGTGGCTCCAATCATGAGCTCCTTATTGCAAAATTCAGGCTTAATTTGAAGAAAGTAGGGAAAGGAACTTTCTTTAGGTTTCATTTAGGTATGACCTAAATCAAATCCCTTAGGATTATATAGTGGAGGTGAAATTAGATCTGGTAGATGAAGTGCCTGAAAAACTATGGATGGAGATTTGTAATGTCCAGGAGGCAGTGACCAAAACCATCCCTAAGAAAAAGAAATGCAAGAAGGACAGTAAATCTGAGGAGGCTTTACAAATAGCTGAGGAAAGAAGAGAAGCAAAAGACAAAGGAGAAAGGGAAAGATATACCCAACTGAATGCATACTTCCAGAAAATAGCAAGGAGAAATAAGAAGGCCCTCTTAAGTGAACAAGGCAGAGAAATAGAGGAAAACAACAGAGTGGGAAAGACTAGAGATCTCTTCAAGAAAATTGGAGATACCAAGGGAACATTTCAGGCAAGGATGGGCAAAATAAAGGACAGAAACAACAAGGACCTAACAGAAGCAGAAGATATTAAGAAGAGGTGGCAAGAATGCACAAGAATGTACTGAAGAGCTTTATCAAAAAAGGTCTTAATGACTCAGAAAACCACAATGGTGTGGTCTCTCCCCTAGAACCAGACATCCTGGAGTGTGAAGTCAAGTGGGCCTTGAGGAGCATTACTATGAACAAAGTTAGTGAAGGTGATAGAATTCAGTTGAGCTATTCAAATCCTAAAAGATGATGATGTTAAAGTGCTGCACTCAATATGTCAGCAAACTTGGAAAACTCAGCAGTGGCCACAAGAATGGCAAAGGTAAGTTTTCATTCCAGTCTCAAGGAAGAGCAGTACCAAACAATGTTCATACTGCCATAAAATTGTGCTCATTTCAAATGCTAGTAAGGTGATGCTCAAAATTCTTCAAGTTGACTTCAGCAGTATGTGAACTAAGAACTTTGAGATGTACAAGCTGGGTGGAGAAAAAGGAGAGGAGCCAGAGATCAGGTTGCCAATATTCGCTGGATCATAGAGAACTCAAGGAGATTCCAGAAAAACATCTACTTCTGCTTCATTAACTATGTTAAAGCCTTTGACTGTGTGGATCACAACAAATGGGGGGAAATTCTTAAAGAGATGGGAGTGCCAGACCACCTTACCTGTCTCCTCAGAAACCTGTATGTGGGGTAAGAAGCAATCATTAGAACCAAACATGGAACAATGAACTGGTTTTAAATTGGGAAAGGAGTATGACAAGGCTGTATATTGCCATCCTGCTTATTTAACTGATATGCAGAATACATCATGCAACGTGTTGGGCTGGATAAATGATAAGCTAGAATCAAGACTGCCGGGAGAAATATCAACAACCTCAGATATGCAGATGACTTCACCCTAGTGGCAGAAAGTGAAGAGGAACTGAGAGCCTCTTGATGAGAGTGAAAGAGAAAAGTGAAAAAACTGACTTAAAACTCAACATTCAAAAAACTGAGATCATGGCATCTGGTTCCATCACTTTATGGTAAATAGAAGGGGAGTGGAAGCAGTGACATATTTTCTTTTCTTAGGCTCCAAAATTACTGAGGATAGTGGCTGCAACCATGAAATTAAAAAATGTTTGCTCCTTGGAAGGAAAGCTATCGCAAATCTAGAGAGCATATTAAAAAGCAGAGACATCACTTTGCCAACAAAGGCCTGTATAGTCAAAGGTATGGTTTTTCCAGTAATCATGTATGGATTTGAAAGTTGGACCATAAAGAAGGCTGAGCACCAAAGAGATGATGCTTTCCAATTGTGGTGTTGGAGAAGACTCTTGAGAGTGCTTTGGGCTGCAAGTAGATCAAACCAGTCACTCCTAAAGGAAATCAACCATGAATATTCATTGGAAGGACTGATGCTAAAGTTGAAGCTCCAATACTTTGGCCACCTGATTCGAAGAGCTGACTTATTGGAAAAGATCCTGATGCTGGGAAAAATTGAGGGCAGGAGCAGAAGGGGGTGGCAGAGGAGAGATGGTTGGATGGCATCACCAACTCAATGGACATGAATTTGAGAAAGCTCCAGGAGATTGTGGAGGACAGAGAAGCCTGGCGTTCTGCAGTTCCTGGGGTCATAACAAGTTGAACAGAACTCAGCTTCTGAACAAAAGAGGAAGCAAATGAAAACTGAGCCAAATTTTGCCCTTATCACATAAAGGAACTCACTCAGAACCAAAGAGAATCTCAGGCTCTTATGGGCTTTTAAGTTCCTGATGTTCTCTTCAGTCTTCATCTTCACCATCACCATCATTTAATGCAGCTGGTTCTTGTCTGAGGGTGATTCATATATGACCCTGGTATACCTGTTCTACTTGGTTGACATCTGAAGAGGCAGCATGTTTTTCAAACAGCTTGAGGGAAGTAAGTTCTGATACTCTGCAGTAGACAAACAAACAGGAGAGACAACAGATGGAACAGAAGGAACTTTGGCATCAGTTTTCAGCAGAGTTGAAAATCCCCGCTCAGTCTCTTCCTAAAGGAATGAGTTTCTGAACCTCACTACAAATTTGTTTCTGCATTTTAAAATGGAGTTAGCACTTGAATCACGGGTTTGTTGTAAAGAACAAATGAAAAAGGTAATTAAGTGTTTATTGGGCATGTACTCTGTGGCTGGTGCTGTGCTTGCATCACTTACTTTTTTTTTTTTTTTTACATTTTTGTATCATGTAATCCTCATAACAGCCTTTCCCACACTTCTAACCACTTAACAGATAAGGGAACTGAATCTCAAGGAGATTTTATAACTTTCCCGAGGTGATTTTTACCACGGTGTCTTAGAAAAGTTTAAGAGGGCATTCTATCAGACATATCTAAATCAGTTTCCCCAAGCCATGAACTATCCTTAAGACTTCCCAAAATGTTTCCCAAAATCTTCTTAAAGAATGCCATCTAGCTTCCATTATCTTAGCTGTTTCTCCATCTTTTCGGTGCCATAAAATTAAATTTAAAATGACACAGAAAAAAAATTAAATGTATATTGCTCTGTGGTATGGATTTATGTATCCCCTTCTACATCATCAGGAATCAAGAGGGGATATATGCACTTGAATAAGATCCCCTTTTGCTTAACTTCATTGGATACTCCGTTATCAGGAGTCAAGAGGAACCCAGGTAATCATCCCTCTCTGACCCCACTCTCAGCCTGGTCGTCAGTCTCTGCTCTGGTAACACAGATCTGATTTCATTGTGCTTCGATTACTGTGTAGATGTCACAAGGAGCCCAACTTGCAGGAAACCCTTTATCTCCCAAACTCTCATTCCTCTCTCCCACCCCTTCTTCATCTCCCTGCCAAGTCCTGTATCCCTACAGTCAGAAACTGACATCAGCAAAATCTGGCATCCTATATCCTCAGCCTCTTCTTGGAACACTCCTTTCCCCTCTTAACTCTAGGAGAACTTTGCTTCTCGTGTGTCTAAGCCTGCTGCTGCTGCTGCTGCTAAGTTGCTTCAGTTGTGTCCAACTCTGTGCGACCCCGTAGATGGCAGCCCGTCAGGTTCCCCTGTCCCTGGGGTTCTCCAGGCAAGAGCACTGGAGTGGGGTGCCATTGCCTTCTCCTGTCTGTGCCAGCTGCCCTCTTAATTAATTGCAGTTATTTTCCATAGTCTCCTACCATGAGCCCCGGATGTGGAGTTGGAGTTGGCATCATCCTTTTCCTCATTGCTGCTTTCAGATCACTCTTCATTCCTCCCTTCTAAAAGCCTCCAACTTAGAATCTCAGGCTATCAGTAATACGGAAACTTCAGAGACTTTTTTTCTACACAGTATAAAGGCATATCATTTGTGGTTTATTAAATGCTCTCTTACAGAAAGTGATCCTTTGTAAAAGGTCCCTTGATCAAGAACATAACTGCTGTTTTAGTGAGTCAGTGTTTTGTGATAGGGCTGTGTGGGACAGGGGAAGTGGGTTTAGCTTCCATCACTGAGAGTTGGCATCATAGCCCACGAAGAGCACAAGAACTGCTGTATTAATGAACAGACACTCAGACACACTGTCTGAAGTACTACTGGCATCTGTTTGGAACGTCGGAAATATACAATCCCTGCCCTAGAGTGATAATCACAAGATTTTTTACCTGGTGTGACTGTGTGGCTCTGGGATAAATCAAATTTGAAATAAACTCCATTTTCATAGTCTCTCTGGAGGAATGGGACCTACAAAATGTGGTGCAGAGTGTTGGGCACCTATGTCGAATGTTTTTCTAAAACAGAGGAAGTCGTGGAAGACTCAGGATCTGGAGTGTTAAGTGTTTGTCTACCTAATTTTGAAAGGACAACTTTGTAGACATGAGCAAAGCCTTCTTGTTGAAGGTTAGTTTTAAAAAGCAAGAAGGCCTTGTTGGATTTCTCCATAATTCTCAGTAGTTCCCAGAGGTCAGAACTACTCCTTATCTATAAGTGGCGGGTCTTTAGATTATAGACCTAGTGGGGATATAACTTTAATGTTGTACAGTTAAACCAGCTTCACACTATTTACAAGACATGTCAGACAACACTGAAAACAAGAAATTAGAGTATGTGGAAACTATGCTACTAAAATTAAGCAGCATAAGGAAAATTAATATAACCCTGTAAGTCACAGCTTGACTTCTGTCTCAGGAGCCAACTCGAAGGCAGTGGAGCCAAAAACAATTTTAAGACCTGTTCTGTTCTGACTTGTAACGATTATTTGATGTTACCCCTCCGCACACACCCCTACCTCACTTCCAAGTTAGTATAGGGGTTAGGAAAAAGATTATAATATTTCCTGATTCATTTCTGGTCTAACTTTGATTCTGGCTTCAGTAAGGTGAGGTGTATACTTTGTATTCAGTATTGCTGGCAGTTAGCAGTGCATTTTGTGTTAGTTTATGTGGCTGCCAGTATTATTTGTGATACTCTGAAGATGGACACTGAGGAAATAAGTGCTTATTGGAAAGTATGCCAGTTTGTAAGGGATGGCTTAGTTTTGCTATTACCTGAGTGTGAGTGCTGTTAATATGGCATGATCTATTTAATCAAGAGACAAATTGCAAATGTATGATTATGACATGAGTGTGTTGATCTCTCTTTAGAGATAAAATGCATATAGTTAAGAGCTGTGCAAAGTTGCCCCAATTATATCAGAAAATTCATAGTTCTATGTTGAAAATGTATGTAGCTAACATAATCCAAAAGCTTGATTTTGTGGAATTTTCAGTATGAAAATATGATGTATTAGTGAGTGGGCTGTATATATTTTATCAAGGTACAACTTGGAATATTGATATTTGATTATGCAGTTATCATAGAGGGGAGCAGAAGGGATTCCATGAAGCACAATGTCTGGCAAGAGGTGAATGAGAAAAATTCTCCAGTCTGACAGACTGGTTGGGCAGAGATAAGGCTGGCAGCAAAGAAATTTTCAGAATTTGGGGAAAATTAGAAAATTCTGGAAATATTAGTAAAGAGAATGGGAACTTCTAAGTAGCTAAAACTCCCAGCATCAGTGTTTTTGACAGGACACCTGAATCTTGTGCATCAGAGCTTCTGAGTTCATCTGGAGCAGGAGAATTTGATAATTTTTTTTCTCCCATAAGGATGACTTATAGAGGAAAACAATAGGAAGCTGGAATTATCCAAAAGAAGTTGACTTTAACATAAACCCAGTTGGACTTCATCTAGTCCATAACATGTCTTTCTATTTATCCCACTTGGTTACCTTAAAATACTCTCTAGTCCCCCTCCCCCGCTGCTGCTGTCAATCACTAACCTACTCTCTGGGTCTATGAATTTGCAAATTCTAGACATTGCATATAAAAATGTATGTTGCCTTTTGTGTCTGACTTCTTACTTTTAGCATAATATTTTCAAGTTTCTCCCACACTGTAGCATAAATCAGAACCTCATTCCTTTTGTGAATGAATAATATTTCATTGCATAGATACACCATATTTTGCTTATTCATGCGTAGTTGTTAAACTCAGAGTTATATTAATGTCATATGGTCTATTCTCTTCCTCCCTCAGGATACTTTGTCAGATTTGAGGTTTTGAATCTTATTTAGCTTTTCAATTCTTTATTCTTCAGTTTTATGATTCTTTTGAATTCCTAATTTCACTGCCCAACACAGTATTATCCACAAGCTACAAAAACCTACATCAAACATGACTTGTTTCATTTTTTAAACAGACATGTTCATTATATGATGGATACAACAAGTCCCTTCTCATTTGTTGGATTCTCATCCCTCACAAGTTTGGGCATTTGCTAAACAGTCTTAGCACTTCTCAAAGCATGCTAATTCACTGGTCCTGGGAGTAGGTAAGGATAGATTAGCGTGTTTGATAGCAGAGGTTCAGTTTTTACAAAACCTCCCTCCTATTGCTGATGGTGATCATTTGTTCCCTCTTCGTGAGGAGTGGACATACAGAACATGAGGACTGTTAAAAGAGCATGGATTGGGACTTCCTTGTGATCCAGTGAGGTTAAGAATCTGCCCATCCCTGGTCAGGGAGCTAAGATCCCACATGCCGTGGAGCAACTAAGCCTGAGTGCTATAACTAGAGATTCCATGTGCTGCAAGGAAAGATCCCAAATGACCCAACAAAGATCCCACGTGCCGCAACTAAGACCCAACATGGCTAAATAAAGATTTTTTTAAAACTTTTTAAAGAATGTAGATTTACTCCTGTGAACATAGACACATTTGGCTTTGTGTCTTGGCTGTGCTGTTTGGCAGCAGCTGTATCCTAATTGTTATATCTGTGAAATGGAGTAGTAATATCAACCTTGTATAGTTGTTGTGATGTCTAAATGAAATAATCTGTAAAGTCCTTCCAAATAATGCCTGAAAAGTAAAAGTTAAAGTGTTAGTTGCACAGTCATGTGGAACTCTTTGCAATCCTATGGACTGTAGCCCATCAGGCTTCTCTGTCCATGGAATTCTCCAAGCAAGATTACTGAAGTGAGTTGCCATTTCCAGGGGAATCTTCCTGACCCAGGGACTGAACCCAGGCCTCCTGTGTTGCAGGCAGATTCTTTACCGTCTGAGCCAGCAGGGAAGCCCTTAATAATGCCTGGATGTGCATTTAAGAACAAAATGAAAAGCTTAGGGAAATATATTGGAAAGGCATAGAAAGTACAAAATAATATTTTCTGTATCACTTTAGCAAATTTTGAGGGATAGTGTAGAACCTGGGGGGTTACAGTCCATAGGGTTGCAGAGTCAGGCACTTCTGAAGTGGCAGCGTGTACACACAAAGAGGAGTTACCACTGATATCAAGAAAGAAATGTGTCCTACTCAAGCACCTATAAAATAAGCTCCTGGAGGGCTGGAACTCCCGTTCTCTTCTCCTCTATACCTGGAAGTACTACATGAAATGCTACACGGAGTGGCCACCCAAGGGAGGTATATATTAAATCGCTGTCTATTGCAGCATTCTAGATGCCGCCCTTGGTTTTCTCCTCACTGTGTGTTCTCCCTGGGCGATCTCTTATTTATGCTTATGAAATCCACCCACACTCCGACCAGTCTCAGAACTCTACTTCTAGCCCAGACTTCTCCCCTAAGCTCGAGGCTCGTGTGTCCAAGTGTTTGCTGGATATCTACCAGATGTTGTATAGCCACCGGTGGCTCAGAATGCCCAGGTCTGGACTGTTAGTCTTTCTCTCCAAAATGACCATCTCTCACAGTTTTCCCATTTTTGTTAGTGGAAAATCATTGTCCACATAGCTGCCCAAATCACAATTTAGGGGCATAGGAACTCCGCCTCCCCCATCCAAGTGAATACATTTACCTCCCTCTTTCTCCTGTGGTTCAGGATTCCCACCAAGACAGGGTCCTTTTCTCATTACTGTTAGCCTTCCTCACCAAAGTTTGATCCAGAATATGCATGTTTTTAATAAATGTCTAATGAGCTGGCATTTTATTCTGTAGTTCTTCATTTTTATTGAAAGGGCACACACACAAATGTGTGGGCCTGTGACCACATATGTCCATATACATCGTCCTACTTCATCTCCCATCTAGCGCTCTTAACTCCCTCAACTTATTGAGGAGATTAGCACAAACCTACAGACATGTCTAGTTCCAGAGAGGATGTAAATTGAGAATTCTGCCATGATAAACTCAAAATTCCTTCCTACTGGCTAGTTAAGCCACACACTCCATTCTGCCAAACCTTTCTCAGACATTTCCCAACCATTTTCCTTCTCCTTTGCTAACAAATTTTCAAAATTAAAGAAAAAGAAAGAAAGAGAAAAAAGCATACCCTAAGAAATTATCTTGAGCTTGATGAAAATATCGTTTGGATTCCCAGTTGACCATTTTCCATTCTGTCACGGAGATGTATTTGAAGAACAACAATAAATAACCCCTGAGCCCTGTCATTGTTTCTTTATGGTTTATGTTTCATGCTCTGCTGCTTAGCCGGCAGGGAGGGAGGTTTAACTGACAAACCCAATTTCTGGAGCTGCGCTGATATCATCCATGATTCAAAGCCACAGTAAAAAATTGCAAATCAACCTCAGCCACATTTTTTTGTTGTTGTTGTTCTTCTTCTTGCTGAGAAACACACATGCACAGACAAAGAAGCCCCGTGTTTGCCAAGTGGGACCAAATGATCCCACTGTGGAATGAAGAAAGGTTGTGAAACCATAGTGAGTGAAATTACTGAAACCATAAAAGGCAAATGACTTTGTTTCCCTGGATTGCCTGGCCTTTTAAATCATCTCCTTTTTACGTAGTGTCCATCCTGCATGAAGCCTGTTGTGTTAATTTGTTGTTTACTCACTAACTGAGATTGCACTGAAATGGCGTGACTGTGTGAACGGTGGTACTTGGATGACTTTTAGTTGGAAAAATTACTGTAAAAATAGCATCTCTCCAGCATCCAGTTCAGTTCTTTCCCAGTGACTCCCTTGGCCAGTATGTCATTAGCTGTGTCAGGAATGCCATCCTGCCTTCCTTTGCTTAGTAGATGTTCCTTCAGCTTGAGTGTGGGGTCAAAATCCTGCTCACTCCTCAATGATCACCTTAAATGTCATCTCCTTTGGAGAACCTTCCAAGTTTGTATGTTTTTTTTTTTTTTTCATATTCTTTCCCAATCTCTAAGCACCTAGTGTGTGCATAGCAGGTATCTGACAAATATTCATTAAGTTGATGTTAATATATGGCTTGTACTATTGTGATCTTAATTCTTCATGTAAACAACCAAAGACATCTTAAAAAGCTATTTTCATTTTGAGCCTCAGTGGTACTTACAGAAAACATAGGAGATAAGTATGTTAGAGAAAAAAGCATTTAGACATGCCACTGTGCAATTTATAAAAGTTCTTTTTCCTAAAATATTGTGAATTTAGAAAAATTATGCAAAGAAGGAGAAAACACTGTAAGAATAGTGTATGGTAACTACATTGTGTTTTAGCAACTCATGACTTCTTAGATGCCACTGAATTATCTGTATTAATATAAAAACAATGATGTACAAAACCCAAATCCCCTTATATTTACATTTGATACACATTTTAGGATTCCTGTTCAGCTAACTTATTGATACTTTGTTATGTTTTTCCCGTATTCTTCCAAGGCAGTTCTCCCTAACTGCTTGGAGGAGAGTAGATAGAAGCATGTTGAGAGTTGGGAGATAGCCAGTTTAAGTTTGCTATGAAGGATAATTTACTTTTACCCTAAATTAGGGTGCTATAGTTTTACAAACCAAAGCATGATCTTGGAATGCTAATTTAGGGAACCTTCCTGTAGGAACTATGACACAATCAGCTTGCTAGTCCTCATTCAGAACCATAGTAGGAAATTGTGCTCAGTTCTGTGATTTGTAATTAACGGGGAGGAGTTGAGTCTCAAGGTAGCTGAGAGTTCAGCCACAAAGGTGATTAAAGGATTGGGAAAGAAGAAGTATGAGGGAATTTAAAGAAACTGGGATTAGTCAGCTTGGAAAAAAAAAGAGGATAAAAGACAATTTAATAGCAATCTTTGCGTCCATGAACATGCTTAGCAGAAAATAATGACATGTGTTTTCCATCTCACCTGAAAATAACACAAGAGGCTTATATTGCAGTATGAAGGATTGGGGATAGATATAAGGAAGTATCTACTA
Source organism: Ovis canadensis (assembly GCF_042477335.2). NCBI lineage: Eukaryota > Metazoa > Chordata > Mammalia > Artiodactyla > Bovidae > Ovis > Ovis canadensis. Next base: position 90,401,649 of record NC_091251.1, read on the forward strand.
AGAAGCAAAACTGGAGTAGACTACTGAGAAATGTCTAGAATTTCCACCTTGAAGATTATATATATAACTCTGTTCTCTTTAAGTGTTTTAAAATGCGTCCTTTTTAAAAGTTTTTATTTTATATTGGAGTGTAGCTGATTAACAATGTTGTGATCGTTTCAGGTAGACAGTAAAAGGACTCACCATGTATATATACATGTATCCATTCTTCCCCAAAGTCTGCTCCCATCCAGGCCACCACATAACACTGAGCAGAGTTCCCTGTGCGCTACAGTAGGTCCTTGTTGGTTTTTCCTGAAATAAGTCCTACTCAAAGACAGTGGCCCCAGAGCATGACAGAAAACAACAAAATTCTGTAAAGCAATTATCCTTCAATTAAACAAATTAATAAATTTAAAAAAAGAGACAGTGGTACGGATCCTATGGCTTCTTTGAATCTCATCAGTCATGTGGCATTATTTTCAAAGGTCTCATGTGCAGCATGAGAGAAACAAGACGACTCAGTCAAGTCCTGAAGCAGTGTGAGTAGAAAAGAGGGTACCGCACTTTTGAGAGAACTTCATTGTTGTCCTAGGTGTACTAAAGTTAATTAATTAGTAACAGTCGTATTGTTCTTGCCACTTAACTTCTCCATATTTTAGGTTCCTCATGTGTAAAGTAAGGAGGCCAAGTTAAATGACAGAATGGAGTTTAAAAGATGAAAAGTATCATATCAGTAAACATAAGTTAAAAGCCCCTTCTAGGCCAGCCATTGTACAAGACTGCTTTACATATTATCTCCTTCATAGATCATCTTATCAACCCATTTTATAGATGTGGAAGCTGAGGGCCAGAGAGATTAAGTTTTATTTTATTTAAAAAATTTTTATTTTATATTGGAGAGCTTCCCTGGTGACTCAGATGGTAAAGAATCTGCCTGCAATGTGGGAGACCCAGGTTTGATCCCTGGGTCGGGAAGATACCCTGGAGAATGAAATGGCTACCCAGTCCAGTATTCTTGCCTGGAGAATTCTATGGGCAGAGGAGCGTGGTAGGCTAGAGTCTATGGGGTCTCAAAGATACACCTGAGCAACTGACACTTAGGTTATTTCATAATATTGAGTCAAGTTCCCTGTGCTATACAGTAGGTCCTTGTTGGTTATCTGTTTTAAATATAGTAGTGTATATGTTTAAGAGACTTACTCTTTTTTTTTCCTCCACTTTTTCTCGAAATTAGCAGTCTTTGATTTTTCAGTCTGTTGCTGGATTGGATTTAATGTAGTGTTTCTGTTTCATCAGTTTTATACATCTGGTTTTAGAACTGGGTAGGACCCAAGTCTCCTGACTCCCAGGCCAATGTTCTGTCACTGAGCTAGGGCTCTGATAAATTTTTTGAGAATCTTTTCTAGTTTTTTTAACCTTCACTTCCCCTTTTCCTTCTAGAAATATTTATTGTACCCTATTCATATGGTAGGCACTATAGAAGGTGCTGGCCATACATAATGGATCTTTGGTGGAGTCGTCAAGGGCTTTAATTCAGAAGTGCTGGATGCATCTTTGGGATTTTTCCAGGCATGTAAATACCTATCACAGTACAATAATGCCTCCTTGACCCAAGTCTGTCAGAGGCAGAGTATCAGGAGAGAGAGATATACATCCTCCAAGGCCTGTGGCTTTGACTTAGAGGGCAGTAGGACTCTCCTGTCTTTTTTTCAGACAGTCCCTTCCCTCTTTTTTTCACTCCTCAAACCCTCTGATTTGGACCTCAGCATGGCTAAGATATAGGTGGAGCTTTCTCAGCTGCCAGGACCAGGTTCTGGACTCCCAGGGGTGTACCTCCCCTCCTGTAGGGGCTCAGGGCTGTAGCCAGTCCTTCAATCTGAAGATTCCTTGGGTTTAAATCCCTACTCTGCCCCTCACCAGCTGGTGGCCTTCAATAAGTTACTTAAGTCTTCCACGAAAGGGAGGTAATCCTGATGCCTCTACCTCAGAGGGTTGTTGTAAAGATTAAATGAAACCATGCCTGTGAAGCTATGATTATTACTGAGAAAGCAATTAAGTGTTAGCACTCAGTACATATTAGCCATTTTGATTTCCAAGGCACCTCACCTTCACAGCCATGGTGCCTTCAACATAGTTCCAAGAAGACCAAACCCCTCCCAGATCTTTTCAGTGAAATGGTGCTTTCTTCTAAATGGGTTAGTCTAGAGAGTGTATTTCTGTTTGGAGACAATGTACAGAGTAGTCATGTGTTCAGGTTCCCTTTTTTCCCATCCTAGGCAAGAATGGAGGCCTCACTTCTGGACCAGAAGTAGACATCATAATGGTTTCTAGGCCTTACTTGTTAGCTTACTGAAAATAGCCCCTATTGCTGGCAAAACAATTCACATAATGTTGAATCATTATTGTTGATATGATTGTACAAATTTATTTATCTTTTGCCTCAATTCTCTTGGCCTTTACCACAGTGTGAAAATGTATGAATACTGAAACACCAAGAGGCACTTTTAGAAAGCAACTTTTTTCCCTTTTTTTTTTTTTGAAGGAACTTAATTATATTTGTATTTATCATTTTATGCCTACATAGACCAACTCCTGGCATATCAGATGTGCTTTATAAGTGCATGTTGAATGGGATGAATGAATGAATGAGAATTTAGTAGCTTTGTTTTTAAAGCACTTGGTATAGTGAAACAAGCACTGGGCTTAAGTCAGATAATCTGTTTTCTCAGTTTAGCCAGGCCACTGATCAGCTGTGTGACTTATATCAAGTAACTACTTCCTAACTGGCCTGCACATGTAGTTTGACCTTTGTAAAATGGCGAAATGTAATCTAAATGATTGCTAAGGTCCCATCCGAGTCTCAGCTTCTGTAGCTTTCTGTAGACTGTGGAAATAAAGTATGCCTTTTTTTTATTTCCCAGGGATTCATCTGGAATCCCAGAACCTAGCCAATTTGGAAAGAAAACCTTATGTTCTCTAAAAATACTACAGAAATTCTTAAGTTACCAACAGATAAGTTCCAAAAGTCTACTTGTTCCTAAGTCCCAAAAGATACTATTCATGCAACAGCTAATAACATCTTTTGCTGATGAGCTAAGTTGACTGAGACATAGCTTTATACTTTTGAAAGTTTATAAATGGAAACTTCTTTTGTAAGTAAATACTTCTAGATTTCTGAGAAGTAATTATTTTCTCTTACATTAATTTGAATATATTTAAATCTTTTATATTAACTTATAATAGCATCACGGACTCAGTGGACATGAGTTTGAGTTGGTGATGGACAGGAAGGCCTGGCGTGCTACAGTTTACGGGGTCACAAAGAGTTGGACATGACTGAGGGACTGAACTGAACTGAATAGTTGTCATCCTGGTTAACTTAACATGTTTTAATGGCCAGGAGCTGGAGAACCTAGTCACTATTGGCCTCATTTTATTCTCGGCACACCTATGGAACTCTTGGCATTTATAGGGTTTCTTATAAAACTCTTTGCTGGAGGGGCCTTAGTGGATAATATGAACAACGCATTGCATTTTAGAATAGTATGTGATAAGAACCAAGATGATGAAATAATGTTTGAGACTTCTGGACAATTTTCAGTGTAGGTAAGAATTTGATATTATGTAAGATGCCTCTGGCTTACACTGCCATTTCCAAGGTCTTTTATGTTGCAGGCTGAGAGAGAAATGAGCCCATGGAATAGACAGCTGCAATCAAATCTGAGTTAATGTCCTCATAGTTTCAGAGCAGAGCAGTATCCAGGGTGCTGGGAATAACCCAGCCACAGTCTCTGGTTGTAGACTCCCTTACATTCTTTTCGTTGCTGTTGTTTAATTTAACTTATCTATTTGGACACACAGGCATTTGGGATCTTAGTTTGCGACCAGGGATTGAACTTATGCCCCCTGCATTGGAAGCACAGCCTTAAGCACTGGACCATCAAGGAAGTCCCTTACATTCTTGCAGGGAGTTTGGCATATGCTGCAGAGTGCTCCCTTTTCGGGTGGTCAGTCACCCTGTCTCCAGACAAAGAGGCTGGCCCTGAAAGCTGTAACCAACAGGGCGAGTATCCCAGCTCCAGTGTGGGGCTTGCTCTGCCCTGTTAGTTAGACAAGGCTTCAGTTTGGGGCCAGACTCAGAGCTGTGTTATAGATCTGTATCTTTGCAACCACACCCCCCACTCTCAGTTCTCTAGATTGTCTTATCTCTAAATGAATGTCTTAGGATTTGACAGAATGGTCCTGACCAGTTTCTGGTGCCATCATAAAGCAGGCTACAGCTTCATCTCATATAAAATTTTAACTTTTTGACTAGGTTGACTCATCTCATTTCTAGCCTGTCACTGTGTTCTGGCCCTGCTTTTCAGAACAAGTTAAACTGTTTCAGCTGGGTTTCCAGGACTGTGACGGCACAGAGAACAGGCCTGTAGCTAGTTGAGAGGTTACAAAAGGCATCAAGCTGTAGGACAGCCTTACACAGATGACTTGTTGATTCAATGTAATGTGGATCGTATTTGTTGAGAGTTTTTAATTAAAATTAACAGACACTAACTCTGGCTGATTAAAGGGGGAAAAAAATAATTTTGGAATAGATACAGAGTAAATCATATAACTGAAGGAAAAGTAGAGTAGGACAGCTCTAGGAATATAGGAAACAGGAACTAGTGGACACATCATAGTACCGCCTTTGGGATGAATCCATTCCAGATATTTTCTGATCTTTGTTGATTAGCTAATTAATCAGATTCCCAGGAGAGAGTTTGATTGGCTGGCTTGGGTTATAAGCCCACCCTTTGGCTAGCAGAATCACCTGTCCCTGGGATGACAGTCCCATCAGCGCTGCCTACAATGAAGGTCGGGATGGTGCTCCAAACCATCCTTTCTTTCTACTGAAAGAAAGGGAAGTTCAAAGACAACAGATGCTAACTACGAGTCTGTACAGAGTGGGGATAGGTTCAGCCTCACAGCCAAAGAAACAGGCAGCTGTGCAGATATTTCTGTTTCTTAGGAGCTGCCATACAGATATTTAACCCAGCTTAGGAGTCCTTGGCTCTAATTTTCATGCCCTTTTGTCCCCAATATACTTTCAGGCTTTAAATCAGTAATTAACAAGAGGCATCTTTTGGTCATTGTAGTTGCCTGGAGCAAAATGAATTTTTAAAATTCTTTGTGATTAGAAAACACCGTCATTGTCATCGCATATGGAAGGCCAGTTATTAGAAGTAAACTGTCAGAAGAACATCCCAGTTAGTTCTTTTCTCATTTTTGAGTTATGTCAATTGACAGGATTTGAGTCTTTGAGGGCTTTGATGGGAGTAGCTGACTTCAAAAGAATCAGCAAGACAGATATTTCAGTTTCTATAGGCTGAGGGATTTCTAACCAGAAGCCATATTGTGGATGGTAGATTATAATAACAAAGGAGATTTTAACAATGAGGATGACACATTGACTTGGAATGTTTTCTCATCTGTATTTACTTATTCCTAAATATTTCCCTTTATGCTTTCTTTTTCAAGTGGATGGCCAGCTGCCTGCCACCTTTTTCTTTTCTTGTTGCCTCTGTTCCTCATTTCTTTCTTTTCCGTAGCCACTCCACTTTCCTTCCTTGAATCCTGTGTTTTCTCTCTAAATCTTCCTTTCTCTAATCCTATTCATCCCTCTCTTTCTTTTCCTTATTTGGTCTTACAGTTCATCACTTCTCTTTCTTTTCCTGAAATTCCCTTCTGTTCTCCTCCTCCAAAATCAATGTTCTGGTGCCCTATTCCCAAGCTTCTTATCTCTTCACTGTTAATCCCTAATGTGTTTACTGATCTGTGGGCCAAACGGCAAAATCCCCAGGGCCGTCTCTCCATGCCAACACAGTGAAAAGCAGCAGTTAGCATTGCTCAACAAGTGCCTTGTGAACCATGAATCAGTGGGTGAAAACCCTGTCAGTGAAAGGTTGCATATGTCTGTTTGTATGTGTATATGAGATGTATGATGATGCTCAATGGAGGGGTTCTTGGATTTTTTTTTCCCCCGGCAGTAATGAGAATTAAGCAGCAAGCTTTGCCTATATTTCTTTCTTCATTGAGTTAATGGACGCGTTTCTAAGAAGTTATGTAAGGAAAACAGATGATGTTAAAGAGAGAAACAGAGACAAGAGACTGGTAAACAGTCAGGCATTAGTAGATCCTGCTGACACATTTTTGATAGCAAACACAAAGAATGTGTTACGAATGCAGTGATAGAGTAGAAAGCAGAACCAGGAAAGAGATGGCAATAAATGGTAATAAAATCCAAGTGATTCATATGTTTAAATGAAAGAAAGAAGAAAGACGGCAGTGCCCAAAATGTGAAAGGGTAAGAAAATGGAAGTAGAGACATGCTGGTGGAGACCAAGAGATTAGAATTTTTAAAAACTCTTCTTACATCAATAAAACATGACATGTTAAACAACAAAGAGCATGCAACTATACTTCTCAGATGCAGTATCTCTAGTAACTTCAGGAAAATAAAAGCCATATAAGATTAGCATAGCATCTTTTAAAAAAAAAAAGTAAACTTCAGAATTCACATCCGCTATAAAAGAATTGGAAGAATTTGAATAGACGAGGAACAGTGGCAAGTGATAGAAATCTTAAGCAGGAAAAGTGATTTTAAATGGTATTGCCAGGTTTTCAAAAAGGAAAATATTCTGATTCTCTCTGCCCTGAGAGTTGAGAGACCAACAGGGCCTAAAGAAGAATAGACCCACCTCGTGTTTGCCATATACTGAGCTAGATGCTTTACATCCACTTCTCATTTAAGCCTCATGATACATAAAAGTGAAGCCAAAGACTGAGAATGATACCCACTGGGAGGAAAAAGAGGGAATTTTCTGAGCCAGTTCCAAAATTATAAGGCTCAGGGGGAGTAGCTTTGGTTTTGTCAAGTCAGAGCGGACAGCCAAAGGCAGCAGACATAGGATATTATCAGAGGTAAATCACCCAGCTAAGCCTGTTCTGTCTTTATTGCAAGGTCAGAGGACCATAGCAAGGCGGCCAAATGTTTTCAACCATGGAAATCCCCTAACTTTCCAATGGCTGCAGCCCCACAGCGCTGAGGTTTTACTCACAGGATGGCTCTCACCCAGCTTTCAAATGTCTTCAAGTGGATTAATCATTTTCTTCTCCTGACTCATTCAAGCCTCTAGCAAATAGCTGTAGGTACTGGAGGGGCTGAGTAGATCAGTAGACTTGATATTGGGCTATAGAAAAACCTATAATATAGTGACAAAAGCACTTAAGTATCTGTCCTCAGATGCTAGTATGTGGGCTATGGCCAGACGGCATTGGCTCATTCATATGTTTGAAGCAGGGTATTTTCATTTGCAGTAGGAAACTTAGGTATGCGTGGGGATTTTAGTCTCTAATTGTAAGATTAAGTATTGTAGGCCACTTACTTAGACAGTAGAATTCCATTATGACAGCTCATTTTTATATTTATTTAGATGGATTATGGGTCAGAACATAACTCCTTAATAACAACAGCAAACATATACACAGTGCTTATGGTGTGCTGGGCACTGTACTAATTGCTTTCCTTAAGAGGGCATATTCAGAGGATTGAAAGGTCATTTCTGGTTGTCTAAACCAAGACCATGTCTATCAATTACATTATTTTGTCTGGCTAATGTTCCTCATCATGAAGTTTATTGTTGAAGAAGTGTTCATTTTTAGATTCCTGATTGTACTTAGTTATACTGGAAAGTCTGTTTTTCTTGCTTTCGGAATGCTTTAATTTCCTGGTTCAGTCATGCAGTTCGTGGACATTTATTAAGCACCTGAGTGTACTGGTCATGGGAGATACGGTTGTGAATAAGACATGGCCTCAGACCTAGAGTTCAGCATTGTGTTAGTGCTTTGTGATTGGCACGAGCGAAATACCTGGGAAGCAGCAGCAAATATTTCTTCAAAAGAAACATTAGAGCTGAACCTTTAAGAATATATAGGAACTGCTCACTCTAATAAAGGCAAAAGGAGCATCATCAATAGAAGAAACAGCATGTGAGAAAGAATATAGCATGTTCAGGGTGGAAGAAGACATTTTAAACATGGGATTGTGGCAAAAATATTAGCCTAAATAGGTTAAGTTGGGATAAGATTCCGATGGATCTTGTATAACATCCTAAGGCATTCTCTTGTAAGCGCTGGAGGGGCTTATGGAGGTTTCAGTACTCTTGCCTGGAAAACGCCATGGACGGAGGAGCCTGGTGGGCTGCAGTCCATGGGGTCACTAAGAGTCGGACACGACTGAGCGACTTCATTTTCACTTTTCGCTTTCATGCACTGGAGAAGGAAATGGCAACCCACTCCAGTGTTCTTGCCTGGAGAATCCCAGGGATGGGGGAGCCTGGTGGGCTGCCATCTACGGGGTCGCACAGAGTCGGACACGACTGAAGTGACTTAGCAGCAGCAACTTTATTTGATTATGTTTCAGTAAGAGAGTCCTGATGATAATGTAGGGTAGGAGAGAGGGGTAACAAAATGGGACTGGTTAGAAATCTGTTGCACAGTCTAGAAGTGATAGCAGCAGGGGCAAAGGTGAGGGATAGATTTGAGATGGAGCTAGGGAGTGATGTGGGCAGACTGCAGTGTCGGGTTGGATGCAGAGATTAATGTGTGGATGATGTTCAGATGAGGGACCCAGGTCTTTGGGTGGGCCATGATGCTGTACCATGAGAAATGAGGAGGAAAACTAGCCTTGGGGAGTGATGAGATTCCTTAGTGACATGTTGAGTTGAAATTAAGGTGCTAATGAGAGGTGAAGTATTTGAAGCTGACTAAATCAGTGAAGCCGGAGAGGAAAAGGGGCCAAGGGCGGTAAAGCATCTATTCTGTTTAGATTGTGGGTCAGGAATCTATCCACGCTGTGTAGAGAGAGTTTTGGGAATTACTAGCTGGCTGTTTTAACCATGTTGGTTGTTTCTGTGGTAGAACACACTTTGGATTCTGTTATTTTCCTACGCGTGACTAATACATTTTTAAATGAGGTTGGAAGCCTCAGTCAAAGGCTAGCAGGACACTGACCCTGTATGGACCATTATTCTGCATGTGCTGCTTTGGGGAGGAGTTGAGGAGTCATTCTTGGAGACACAGAAACACAAATTCTCACTCAGATTTCTCTGGCTGACCTGGATTCCAAAGGACTGCTGGCCCTATAGAGATTTGCAGACGTCCACACAAAAGGAGCATCGTTTGTATGCAGCCCCTGAACTAATTGTAACAATCTGTTCCTTAAGTCTCTGAGAAAGCACACAAATTGATTCTCCAGGACTTGTCCATTTTCAAGGACATCTGTGTGACCCTTCATCACATCAGCTGACCCCTCCCCCTTTTGTTCACCTGCTTTTTCAATTATGTGAGCTGGGATGTATCTGCCTCAAAACACCCTGTCTTGGGAAATTCCTTCAGAAGGAAATTATTGTAAAAAATATTTCTGCCTTTGAGGCAACTCAGGGATTTAAATCTCCTCCAGCCTACAGAGCCCTTGGATTCAAGTGTCTCTCCCCTTTTGACTCTGGAAGATTGAGTTGCGTCTTGAATGGAAGCTCATAAGCACATTGAGGAACTTGGAGTCTGTTTCCTCCTGCTGTTTACTGAAGCAATGAAAAAATAAACAAATTTAGTCAGTCCAGAGCCAGTACTAAGGATCATGTGATGGGGCCCAGTGGTGTTCCCGGAGCTCAGGAGGTCAGTTTTGGGGGCTGGTGCATAACTGTCTCCTGCAGGCTTCTGAAGCCACCTGCCTCTTTCAGAAATGCCACTTTCCATTCATCATCATAATTGACTGACCAGGACGTATGTTCTTGTTCCTAACTTTTAGTGCCTTATACCCAAGAGGTCTGTGATAAATATTTTCAACCTGGTGGATTGTCTCAAGTTTTGGAGGTCACAATATATTTAAAGGCTTCTGAGCTCATTGAATGCCATCAACTTTGCTAACAGCAAATGAAGGTGCATATCATATATTGATTGAAGGTCAAAAGCTGGCAGTCATGGGATCCTCTGGTCTACAGATCTATGGGCCATGCTTAACTCTCTCAATGACGTCTTTAGGAAAATATGAATTTAGCATCAGTATTAACAGAGCAAAATCATCATAAAACAACCCAGGTTTTCTGATTTTTTTGGAAACTGCAAGATTTGACAACATTGGGCTGCATTCTTGCAGGTTGATGATTGATGAGAGCTTCATAGCTGCTGCTCGTTTGAGGGTGGGCATATCTCTCCCATTTGCCAAGATCTCCTCCATTCCCTTTTTTTTTGTTACACTCAACATACCCCACTCACATGTTTCATGCCTCACCTCTGTAGGTTTTTCTTTGTGGGTGTCACCAGCAAAATTACTTAGAAAACTTACAAATTAGCATGATATTTCCAAAGCATTTTATTTTGATATAATTCACTTACCATAGGGACTTCCCTTGTGCTCCAGTGGTTAGTTAAGACTCTGCACTTCTCCTGCAGGGGGTGTGGTTTTGATCCCTGGTTGGGGAACTAAGATCCCACATGCCACTCAGCCAAAAATGGAAGAAAAAAAATCACTTACTATAAAGTTCACCCATTTAAAGTGTGCAATTCAGTATTTTTTGGCTTAGAGTTGTGTAACTATTGCCACTACTGCGTTTTAGAACTTTTTCATACTCAAAAGAGATTCTATACCCATTAGCAGTCACTCCCTATTCTTTCCCCCACCCCTAGACCTCTGTTAATCTGCTTTCTGTCTCTGTGGCTTTGGGTTGGTTCTACTTTTTAGCTATTATAGATAATGGTGCTAATGAATATTTGCGTACAGATGTCTGAAAGGACATATGTTTTCATTTCTTTGGAGAATATACCTAGGAAGTGAAATGATTGGTCTTAACTCTATGTTTGAATTTTTTGAGGAACTGCCACATTTTTTTCCAAAGTGACCGCACTATTTTACATTCCCCATCAATGTATAAGGGATCAAGTTTCTGTACACCCTCTCCAGCACTTTTTATTGTTCTTCTTGTAGCCATTCTAGTTGTTGTGAGGTGATATTTCTTTGTGGTTTTGATTTTTAAAAAACATTTTTTTATAAAATAGAATTTATTAATTTTTACAAGGAAATGTTGCTAATAGGTCATGCTAACCCTTCTTCATCACTGGAACTCTCAGCTTCATCTCAGTTCTCATGGTCAGACCACATCATATATTGCATCTATTCCCCTGGCTGTCACCTGTGGTGCCCTCATGGATGGGGTTAGTGCCCGTATTAACAAGACCCCGGAGAGCTCTCTTGCTCCTTCTATTATATGAGGTTGCAATGAGAAGATAGCAGTCTGCATTCCAGAAGAGGGTCCTCACCAGAAGCTGACCATTTTAGCACCCTGAACATGGTCTCTCTAGCCTCCAGGACTGTGAGAAATAAATTTCTGTCATAAGCCACCCAGTTAATGGACTTGATTACAGCAGACCTAATGACCTAGGTGGGAGCTTCTGTGGTGGCTCATATTGTAAAGAATCTGCCTGCAATGCAGGAGATCCTGGTTTGATCCCTGGGTCAGGAAGATCCCCTGGAGAAGGGAATGGCAACCCACTCCTGTACTCTTGATTGGAGAATTCCATGGACAGAGGAGCCTAGTGGGCTACCGTTCATGAGGTGGCAGAGTTGGACATGACTGAGTGACTAACACACACACACACACACACACACACACACATGACATGACTGAGTGACTAACACACACACACACACACACACACACACACCAGACTTAGACACTGGCCTTCCAAGGGAAGAAGCAGTGATCCTATTCTAGACTCAGATTCTCTTTTTATCCCAGGAAGCTGTACTTTTCTTTTCCCCCACTGAGTCTAAGGGCTTGACTCTGGTGCCCGACTTGGATCTGTTCTCATGAACTCAGCGCTCTCTGCTTTTGTTCACTGCTCTCTCTCTCTCCTTTCACACTTTCTCACTTCTACCCACCCATCCCATCAGCCCAGCCCAGTGGTTCTGATCCAGTTCTGAGACTCTGGAGCCTCCTTTAGTGATACCACCAGCCAGAAGAACCACATGAGTCCTTTTTGTCCAGCAGAATCTGATTTAATTATCAGATGTTCCAACAATTGCATTTTGAATATTCTATTCCATCCTTGCCTTAACTTCACTGGCAGGGTTTTCAAGCTGCAAAAATTTGGCTACCTTAATTGTAATGCAATCAATATCTGAGTGAAAAAGTGAAAGATCTTAGTCTGGATGTGAAAAAGCTTCATTGGCCACATTGTTCCAGTACACAACTATTCCATATTTTTACTGAGTCTACGTAAAAGGCCGTTATCTGACCACAAGAACATCCATGTAGGCATCTAGAGCAAAGAGACCTTTCCCCTAAGAGGGACACTGAAATTCTCCAGGAGCCCCCAGCCCCTCTTTATCAGCAACAGTGGGTTTTATAGGACACCCTTATTACCTGGGGTGTTGTATCTGCAATAATAAAGACTGCCTCAGATGTTTCGCTTCCTTTATCTCAGAACAGACCTTGCTGTGTGTATTTAGAGCCACAGCCCAGGCCTATTACATCTGTAATGAATGGGATGACTTAAAACAGCACCTTTCACCTCAGAATCTGGAAGCCTTTAACAGCCTCAACTCCACACTTCCACACACAAACACTTTAGGGAAGAACAGACAATAAACAGGAACTTCTGGTGATTGTCCTGTCAGGGAGAATGGAGAGAAAAAGAAGACGGTATGCCCTGGCAATGTAAGCCTTTCTCCTTCAGTCACTGTGGCTTAAAGCTCATGTGAGTGTCTAGGGTAATTTTTCTACAGCATAGGCATAATCAATACTTTCATTTACCTAATCTTTCATTAGAAGTGCTTTACTCATCGATTGCTAGAAGGGAATATGGTGATAAAGGACAGTTATTTCTCTAACACATAGGAACTTGCTGTTTCTGGTGAGTCAGTAGAAGAATAAGATAAAGTGTCCAGAGTACAAACGGCCTCTTGTTTTCATATGGCCTAATACTTGTTCACCTTCCTGCTTCATTTACTTCTCAAGGAAACAGGCTCTATTCCCATACCTATACTCACTTATAGGTAAGGCCAGAACTCCAGGACTTTAACCCATAGAAACTTGCCTTGATGTTTTTCTTTCTGAAGATTTAGAGAACTACTTTATATTTTTCCAACTTAAACCTTCAGAGAAAGAGAGCTTATCTTACCTGTCTGTTGGCTAGAGTGGGAAGCTAAGAAGGAAAAGGAGAGGAACTAGCATTTGCTTGGCTTCAGGCACTGTGCTGCTCACTTGGTATATATTATCTCATGAAACTAAAAGAAAACCCAGAATGTTTATCATTTGTTCTGTTGGCCAGTAGCTGTCTGTATGCTATCATGGCCTTAGTCCTGATACCCACCGGGACCTATTCTATGATATCTTGTAATTCCTTTGTGTGTGTGTGTGTGTGTGTGTGTGTGTGTGTGTGTGTGTTTTATTTTATTTTTTTTATTTCCTTTTAAAATGTGGCTCTGGTACATTAATAAACCCAAATTGCACCCTCTTCCCTCTTGCAACGTACTATTCAGGGTCGAACTTAGCATTAAACAACCATCTTTCGCTCTGTTTTAAAAATCTCTTTTCTCTCTTCCTTTGTTGTGAGAAAAACATATGTATACTCTTTTAGAGTTGTCAATCACAGTGTTATAATGAAATATTTGGTTTTATCATTTTGGCTCAATCAAATAAATAAGTTCCGTTTAATTTAAATTCTCAGATTTTCTTTTTTTTAGAAACCTGTAGTCTCTGCTTAGGAGAAGGCAATGGCACCCCACTCCAGTACTCTTGCCTGGAAAATCCCATGGATGGAGGAGCCTGTTAGGCTCCAGTCCATGGGGTTGCAAAGAGTCGGACATGACTGAGTGACTTCACTTTGACTTTTCACTTTCATGCATTGGAGAAGGAAATGGCAACCCACTCCAGTGTTCTTGCCTGGAGCATCCCAGGGACGGCGGAGCCTGGTGGGCTGCCATCTATTGGGCCACACAGAGATGGACACGACTGAAGCGATGACTTAGCAGCAGCAGCAGCAGCCCTCCTACCCCACCCCTGGCAGTCCAGCCCATGTTTTTTCCCCCTACCAAAAGTCAAAAGACTATTACGTGATTCTCCTGCCCAATTCTGTCTCTGTCTTCACAAATTCTGGAGTCATACTGACTGACTTTGTCACCCCCAAAACTCACGCCCAAAACTGAGCTGTGTGACCTTGGGCACACATTTCCTCATTTCCCCATCTGAAAACACTGACTCAGTTATTATCAGGATTAAATGACCTGGTGGTGTTTGCCCTGTTCCCAGGTTCCCCCTGCTTGGGTTGACTGTGTACTCAGCTGATAAATCATTTTGCCTGAGCCTTGCCATATCTTGACTCTGAAGCTTCTCTGGCTCCTTCCCACTGTGCCTTCACATTTGAGGGCCTTCTAGATAAAGAGTCTGCCTGCAGTGCAGGAGACATGGGTTCGATCCCTGAGTTGGGAAGATCCCTTGGAGGTGAACATGGCAACCCACTCCAGTATTCTGGCCTGGAGAATCCCCGTGGACAGAAAGTGCTGGCGTGCTGCAGTCCGTGTGGTCACAGAGAGTTGGACGTGACTAAGCACCACACAGCACGGCACAGGCTGCCCCACATTGCTCTTTCCAGACCTATTTCTCCCTGCTCCACAGCATAAACTGTCTTCCAGCCAACCTGGACTAGACATTCCCTAATGATGCACTTGCTGTCTTCACATTATACTTCTCTTGGTACACCTCCTTTTCCCAGGATGAGTCCCTTTCGCCATCTTAGCTCATCAGAAACCCCATCACCCTTCACGGTACCCTCGAGGGAGCGATTGCTGGTCACCTCCAGAGAGCAATTGCTGGTCACCTCCAGACTCTGAATCCTGGTTAGTCTATGCTTGGATAGCTCTTGTCATAGACAGCTGGAGAATGATTAGCACAACTTCTTTTCCTCTTCTAGGTTGTAAGTCCCACGGAGGTAGGAAGTTTAGTTCTTCTTACATATCAGTCCTTAATAAATATTTGTTGAAAAATAAGACCCCCTTTGTCACTTTCTTGTCTCCTCAGTTGAACTTGATAGTTTCCTCTACTGTTTAAACAGAGGAGGACAGAGTATATGTGCAGTCAGGATTTGACCTTATGTTACCAATTTGCACTTTCTGAGTACCTGCTGAATGTTAGAAACTGTGCTATTGCTGGGGTCAAAATAATAATTGCAGCTACAATTTACTGAGCCCTTCCTAGGTGCTAGGCACCATGCTAAACTGCTTTTTTTTTTTTAATATTATCTCACTTAACACTCAAGATAACCTTATGAGGAAGATACTTTCAGTGTATTGTCATGAAAGCTATATGGTTCATAGAGGTTAGTACCCTGCTCAAGGTCAGCAGCTAGTCAGAGGTAGAACCAGGATTTGAAACTAGGTTGTCTACTCCCAAACCTGTGCTCTTAATAAGGTAAATAAGAGTTCTACCTTTTGAGTTACCAAGTGTCCAGTAATGAAGATACGTGAGCTGGTCCACATCTTCTTCTCTGACTTTTCCCTTGTAATACCACACTTCAACCACACTGGCCTTCCTGCAGTCCCTTCAGTGTACCAGACCTGTTCCTGCCCCAGGACCCTTGCACCTACAACAGTGCAGACAGCTGCTTAGAATGCTCTCAGTGTTGACCCTCACATCACTGGCATGTCTTGATTAGAAAGTCATCTCCTAGAAAGACTTCCCTGAACTCTTCAGCTAAAGTAACATTCTACTTTCCCACCTGCTCTGTGCTCCCTCTACCCCAGTTACCCTGGTTCATTTTCTTCTGGTATTTTTATCACTGTCTGCATTGATCACATGTACTTGTGAATTTATTATTTTCCTCTACTAGAATTGAAGTCCAGCAAGAGTAAAGATTTATTCACCACTGAACCCCCAGTATCTAGAACAGGGCTTGTGTACTGAACAAATGGATGACATTTTGACAGCCAACTGTTTCAGGTTGGGTTCCGGAAAAGTATACACTGAAGTGGACTTTGCAGTGCAAGATGTTGTTGGGAATCAATACTTGCAAAAGACAGGGGCAGGGGCAGGATTGAACAGAGGGAGGAACTGAGTTGTGGTGTGGATCCAACAGAGCTTCAGTCAACCCTGTAACAAGTTTTAGAGTTTTAAAAAAAAAAGTCTTCCCACTAGAATTTGCTGTATGACACGGGAAGTTCAAACCAGTGCTCCATGGCAACCTAAAGGGGCAGGATGGGGTGGAAGGTGAGACAGAAATTCATAAGGGAGTTATTGTTGTTCAGTCACTAAGTTGTGTCTAACTCTTTGTGATCCCATGGATTGCAGCACCCCAGGCTTCCTTTTCTTTCAGTATCTCCCAGAGTTTGCTCAAACTTATGTCCATTGAGTCAGTGATGCCAACTAACCATCTCATCCTCTGTCACCCCCTTCTCCTCCTGCCCTCAATCTTTCCCAGTATCAGAGTCTTTTCTAATGAGTTGGCTCTCTGCATCAGGTGGCCAAAATATTGGAGCTTCAGCTTCAGCATCAGTCCTTCCAATGAATATTCAGAGTTGATTTCCTTTAGGATTGACTGGTTTGATCTTGCAGTCCAAAGGACTCTCAAGAGTCTTCTCCAACACCATAGCTCAAAGCATCATATCTTGATGCTGGGGGACATATGTCTACCTATGGTTGATTCATGTTGATATATGGCAGAAACCAACACAATATTATAAAAAATTATTCAATTAAAAATAAATTTTAAAAACAGAGAGAAAAAAATCCCTCCACTAGACTAGTAATAAGCTAGCATTATATTAATAATTAAAAATCAGGTTTACTCTAGAACTTGCTGTGGACTTTATACTCCCTCCCTCCCCCACTGATGCCTCCTTAGTTAAGGGATGTGGATGTGATCTACTCCTGAAAGGTCATGACCTCAGGCAAGGAGGCCTCTAAAACTGGGGCTTACCTTGAAGGAGTTAATGTTGGATGCTGTTTGCTGACTGTCCTCCCCATGGCCAGAAATCTAACCCTTCTTTACAGAGGCCTTTGGTCAGTGAGTTTTAGTATCTACTAACTAATGACAGTATTATAAATAGTGCCTACCTCATGCATGATTGTCTCTATTGTTGATGTCAGTGGTGTTCTTCAAAATTAATTTACATCTAAAAGCTGGGAGTATTTTATACCAGAAATTTTAAAGCAAATCAGTACTTGTTGCTTTCAGATCACCCATTGCTTTGATTCACATATGATATTCAATGCCCTTTATCTCTCTTTCTCTTTCTAATATATGTTTGGCATTATAATTTTTCAAAATGCACCAAAAACTTGCCTAGAATTATTACTATGATGACTATTTTATAGTTAGTGACAAATCTTAAAGGTGATCACATTTTTTAACCTTTGTAAGTTCTGGTAAACTGAAATTTCTTTTTATTTTTTCTGTAAAGCACTGTCCTTTTTTGTTTTTTTTTCTGATTATAAATATATGAACCTTTAGACTAACAGCAACTTTCTGCATGGTATTTCATGTTTTTAATAGTTTATCTTTTTAACTAGGTCATTTAGCATGTAAGAACTATTGAGCAACATCACCAGTAAATTCTCATGTTTGCTGTTATTTTGTATTTTCCGAGGTCTCAAACTTAACTGACTCTTTTTTTAATCTGGCGTTTTTCTTCCTTGGGGAATTTAATTTCCCTTTGTTCACTTATTTATAGCTTTGCAGATGGCATGGTTTGGAACCTTAGTTTTTATTGGTTTGCTGCTCTACAGTAATTGACACACTATACATTCCAAGTCCCATGTTCCATTTACATATGGACACATACTACTTGATGACTCAAATAGACTATAATGAATCCCCTTTATTCTGGGATATCTTTGAGATTCTGGGTTACTGTGTGGGTCTGTTCTCCTTAAACATGGAACTGACAGCATTGAGTGTTGGAAACAACTGACCTTTTATTTCCACTGGCATTTCATCACTATGGGTGCATCCCAATCTAATTATATGTTGATTTGTAATCAACAGAGGCTTCCTCTCATTTAAGTTTCTGCTGACTTTATTTTCTCCCTGTTTGGAAACCTCCAAGATTATTATATCAGTTTCAATTTCTTAAACAGGTTTTCTTTCATGATGGCCTGCTTCCAATCTCTTACTTTGCTATTCAGTTACTCTGTCAACCCATGTTATCTGTTTAAAAAATAAAAAAGCCAAACCAAACAAAATGCTGATCCGTTGGTGGGCTCTATGCTGTCATCTAAACTGTTATGGAGAGAACTATTTATGTTATAATGTTGTTATGAATTAACTCAGTGGCCCACATCTCTCTGTATGTGAAATGCACTTGACCTTAGAAGAAAAAAAAATCTGAACCAGAATCCTCATTGAAGTCTGACTTGGCTACAATAAGAATTCATTAAAAACACAGAAGCTACATTTCCTAGGAAATGCAGGCTTTTTCCTGTATTTGGGAGCGGTAAAGGATACGCCCAAGAACTTGGAACAGATACAACCCTGGCAGATAAACAAAAGATCTGAAGGGCAGAACTTCCTTTTTATTCCCTGAGCTCTCTCTCCCATTGTCTAAGAGAAGATGGGGCAAATACCCAGACAGAAGCTGCTTCAGTATTGTCTTTTATTGATAGGCTGCTTGTGTTCAGTGATTCCTCTGGCCCATAGTGTCTGCTGGACAGTTGGAGGCTTTTTGAAGCCATTGTATTGTTAGAGAATAATTAGGGTGAATGAAGCAGGGGGTAGGGGTTAACAACAATTCTTTGTTACGAGCAATTGCTAGTCTTGGCATCAGTATTGGTAACAAGGCCAATCTACTGGAAGGGATGGAAACAAAAGAAGGAAAGGTTGCCGTTGGTTTGTCTAATCCATCCAGCAAATCCACCCATGCATGGCCATTGTGCTTTGTGAGCTCTCTGGAAATGCCTTTGGTCACACTGCATTCCAAGCCACTGGGTGGGTGATCTCTAGGCGGATCTCATACATGGATTTCCTAGAATGCTTCCCATAGCAAAAAAGTGGATGCACAGGTGTTGCCTTGGCAACTAATCGGCATACTTCATAAAGAAAATAATCTTCTGACATTTGGGTAGATGCATGTCCTAACACAAAAGAGCTAAGATGTGTCGATTGACACCAAGGTGAACACACCTGTGTAGAACCATGGCCTGTGTCCTCGCTTTCTCCTCCATCCTCTCTGGGACAGTCAGGCCCTGTCCTGGTCATCATGGTCTTGATCTCACTTGAATTGTGATCTAGAGGAGCCCTAGCCAGGGTAGGGTCCAGCAAACTGGGGTGGCTATCAATTTAATGCTTCTAGGAAAATGGTTCTTATTAAAAGACTTTATAAACTGGTTGCCTATCTCAGCTTGCCCATTTGGGGAACTGGAGCTGCTGCTGCATTCAGAGTCAAGGTGATGTCTAGTTGTGGTTGATCAGATACCTGATGTATTAATAATACATAGCAGAGTACCTTACATGGGGGCCTAGGTTCCTACTTAGAGTCTGTTGTTCAGATTTTATAGCATCCATGTAATTTTGTAGCATGTGTTGCTTCCTACATCCTCCTCCCAAATCAGCTTTCTGACAAGGGTGCCCAAGCGCAGAGGGGGTGTGCCTCAAATAGTTGATTCAAATTGTACAACAGAAGTTACCCCATATATCCCTTCCTGTTGCTTATCGAGAAGGACAGACACAGAGGCAGTTTGGAAGTGGATGGAGGCATCTCTCCAACGAGATTTTTTTGACCTTAGACACACCACCCTGAAAGGTGAAATCCTGTTCTCATGTATTAAATAGGGCTTTAATGTTATAGTCTGATTTAGACCAACGATGATTTACATTTGAAATCTCAAACGGGGAATGTTCAAGGTTGATCCTAAACTCTGAGCAGTTGGGGCAGAGGTGGTGTTTACCTATGTGTTATGCTGAGTGTATCTACACTCCCAGGCGTGGAGTGGTGGGTGTTAGGCAGTGGGTAGGGGAGAGAGAGGTGGTGTGGGGCTTTAAGGAGCGGGGAGGACAGACAGAGTGTGCTTATTTTCAGTTTGTCAGCTGTTCTGGAAAACTGCCAAAATGAATGAGCTACAACAAGCCCTCATGGTTGTTGTAAGCCAAGGCGAGGCTAGGCCCCTCCTTTTAAAAGGCTCTGTGGAATTTAGACTTAAAACTTCATGTGTATTTGGTTTGGGGCAAATGTGAAATCCCTGAACTTTCCCCAGGAAAATATTAGCTCCCTAGAACACACAGTGGGTCCTAACTCTCTGGACAGAAGTGTGTCTTGAGAGAGAAAAAAGAATCCAGCACCTTCCCATTTAGCCTCCTGGCTCGGTTTGGCCAGGAGAGAAAGATTGATGAAAACCCTGATTAGATCTGTCTCCATGGCCTCCAGCAGATTATTGGAAAGGCCTGAAAAAATCCTTTTGATACAGGGGGTAGAGGTTCCAGTGGACGGGGCGGGGGTGGGGTGGGGGGGGAAGGCTGAATCTTGCTGGCCCAAATGTGCCGGGATGCACATAAACAAGCAGCCGGTGGGGGTGGTGGGGGGAAGAATGAGCAAAGGCTGAGCATTTTTACAAGACTAAGCACCGAAATTCTCCTAAGGGAGACGGAACCTGGAACATTTAAAATAAGGCACTTCCATATGGGAAGAAGAGCCTGTAAACTCAGTGTGGTTGAGATTTCAGAAACAGAAATCCATGGCTAGGTTTTTCTAGGCAGGACTTGTATCCTCTGTTGGCAGTCAGGTTCCAAGCCTGACCCCTCTGCCGTGTGACTCTGGTCTGACGTTCATGTCAGGAAAACTCTAGGCTGTTTTTGCCGTCCTCCCTGCTAATGTTGACATTGGTAGGGAGAGAGGAAATCTGGATAAATAGAACTCTTTTCTTGGCGTTGTTAAAAATATTACTAAAAAGAGCAAAGGGTGTTTTCGGAGCTACATGGAAGCAAAGTCTTTCTTTGGAACTTTGAAAGCCTAGGTAGGTGGCTGGGTAAGCATTTTCTTGCAGCCTGTTTGCTTTAGCCTGTGGTGGTTTCTGATTAGCTTTAAGATTCTGATAGAGGGCACACACACCCCCATCCCACAGTGGCTCTCTCTCCTGATGCTGTCCTTTGTATCTTGTGATTGAAAACTTACACACCTTTAGGACTTTTCTGAAGATCACATTGTAGCTGGTCTACCAGGAGCTTTAAATTTTCTTGAAATTTTACTGTCAAAAGCAGAAGAACAGCTTTTCATCATTGAACTGGGAGGGGCAGTTTTGTTTGCCCCTTACGTTTTTTGTGCTTTCAGAAACTGAAATTGAGAACTCCAAGCAACTTGCCTGAAGTTACACCATTTAGTTAGTATGGCCTGATGCCTGGGTTATTATCACAACAAAAGCTGTGCCCCCAGAAGGAAATTTCGGTTCAGATTCTCTATAACTTTAAGAACATGGACAAATATATGGATTTTAGTAAAAACAGCTGATCAAGATAACCTCATCATTCTCAAGGGAATGTAACTTTGAGGAGACACATTTGGAATAACCTGATTTTACACGATAATACAAATTCCTTCTCTACTCTAGTGGGGGAGACTTTCCTATGTTGCATAAGCTATTTGAACATTTTCTAATTTAATACTTCTTATAACCATAAAGACATTTGTGCTGTGCTCAGCCGCTTCATTGGTCTCCAACTCTTTGTGACACTGTGGTCTGTAGCCCACCAGGCTCCTCTGTCCATGGGGATTCTCCAGGCAAGAATAGTGGAGAGGGTTGCCATGCCCTCCTCCATGGGATCTTCCCAACTCAGGGATCGAACCTGCATCTCCTGAGTCTCCTGCATTGCAGGCAGATTGTTGACCCACCGAACCACCTGGGAAGTATACTTATTTGAGAATAAACACAAATTGGTTATGCAAGCCCTTCACACAGAGGGCTCCGTAGATGTAACTGATGCTGTCAGCCAAGGA
This sequence comes from Ovis canadensis, assembly GCF_042477335.2. Lineage (NCBI taxonomy): Eukaryota > Metazoa > Chordata > Mammalia > Artiodactyla > Bovidae > Ovis > Ovis canadensis. Next base: position 90,423,646 of record NC_091251.1, read on the forward strand.
AGGGTACAACAGAGCGGCGGAGATGGTCTCCATAGTGCTTTCTAGCTGACAGGCGCCTTTGCATACATGTTCAAACTGATCCTCTGGACAGTTTTATAAAAGTAGGAAAAGCAGGCATAAGTACAACTGTTTTCCAGAAAAGAAAAACAAAGCTCAGAGATACAGAGTAACTCACCCAGCACAGGTGGGTGCTGAGTTGGGTCTCAAACCCAGGCTTTCACTCTAAGCCCGCGGTTCGTTTCATTACCCCCTGATACATGCATACACAGGTGACAGTGCCTTGTGGAGCAATCCCTGGTTTCTTTTCTTTCTAAGGCAGAAAGTATAGTGGCTACACTGCGCCTGCCCAGATGGTTTTTACTTCCTGGCTTGTTTTATTCTATTAGTGCTATTTACCTTCCATGGAGGGACTCAGCCTTTTAAAAATCATTAAAATGGGTTTTTGAGGTTATCCTCATTTCTCCTTCACATCCTGAACTTGAGACCTAATGTTCCCCGTCTTTCCATTCAAAGGAGAAAAGGATTATTGTGATTGTTGGTGATGCCTCCCCAGGATGCCAGCATAAATGAAGGATGCTCTTTTTTTAAGAAAGAAAGAAAAAAAAAATGCAGTTTAGCAGTGTTCTTGATTCTTTTTACTCTTTTAACACTGCATCTACTTTTAAAGATATTTGTTTGTTTCCGTGTGAAACACTAGGTGGCAGAATTACTACACCACATAGCACGATAGCCTTTGTTTCTTGCTGCTCTTGGAGCAGGGACCCGAGCTGTGAGGCATAAACCATCTGTGGTTGCATGAGATTGGACCAACCAACCTGGCCAATATTTTCTTGACAGGGAGCTGGCTGCAGTGATTCTAAAACATATGCTTCCAAGATACTGTCTTTAAGGTTTCCCTCTTTCCTTTTTTTTCCAGCTCCCCAGCATTTTAATTTCTATGCCCCATTGCATCCATGTAGACAGGGCCTGCAGGCAGCTGCTGTGAAATGGCAAATCTAGATGGACGCACCCAGTGGCGCTGGCACTCTTGCCCTTGTGTGCCAGTGGGTCAGGGAGGGTCTGGGGAAAAGAGGCCTGAGCCCTTGTCCCCAAGTGGTGTCGGCGGGTGTGGCCGAGGGGCAGCAGGGGCCAAGCTGGACCAAGCTTGAAAATGCTGCCCTCATTAACTCAGGTATACAGAAGGGCTTTGGTTTTGAAAGAACAGCCTGATCTTGGTTCAGCTGTTTAGCGGGTTTAGAAATGCTGCCACGTGCTCTGTGGGACCCTGCCTCTGTTTCTTCCCCCTGATGCTGCTCTGCCCGAGTCGCAGTGCTGGAAGTGTCTGCTGCCCTGAGCCCCTCCTGAGCCACAGGATGTGCTGTGCTAAACGGAGCTGCTCTGGCGTTGTCCTTTCACGTTGTAAAGAGGATGAGCTTGGGGGTGCAGAAATACTTCTTCGGATTTTTTGCTGAAAAAGAATATCGTTGTAACAAAACAATCCATATTTAAGTCTAGCGATAGCACTCTAAGTATGCTCTACCTCAAGGCATCCCAATGAAACCAAGTCTGAATGTGTAAAATGGATCAAACAGAAAGGTCTTATTTTAATTATAAAAGCATTCCTTACAACTGGAGCCACAATCGGATTTTCATTAAATAGCATGCTTCCTGATGTGAATTGTAAATGATTCCATTTACAAAAGCGAAGAAAAAAGAAGTATTTAAACCTTGACTTTTCAGGAACCCACTTGTTGCATGAACTGGACTACAGTTTACCGTACTTTCACCACACCCTACTCTACTTTCCAACTGGGAATCTCAGGGTATTTTTAGCTTATAGCTGAGGGTGCTGGCCCTGACTTGAGTTTTCAGGGAAGACATTGGTGACGTGAAGGCTCCTTGTTGATGGGACCCAGGTGAGTCACAGTAATCAGGGCAAGCCTGCAGCTTAGGGATTTGGGGGTTTTGTTTGTTTGTTCGCCCTCCAGAGATGCCACTTGTTCATAAAGAATAAACTATGTGACTTTTGAGAATACCTGAAACAACATACATAAATCAGGCCACAGATATCCATCTCAGGCCACCACCGTGGGGAGGCTTTGAAGCTCAAAGAGGGTTGTGAGACCTTCTTGTTTGTTAAGAATGAAATGTCATAAAAATTCCAAAGCAAGACTCAAATTTCCAGGGGGAAGGGACCTCTTTATTGTTTCCTCTAATAGCTGCTTTGGTGCTTTAGTGAATAAATGTGTTGCTCAAAATAACCCGAGATGCAGCCTCGGAACTATAGCCTGGCTTGGCTCCACTTTTGTACTGAGCATCCATTCTGAATTATTTATTTATGATCGTTTCGCTATTTTCATCACTCCTCGCTACCCCCTCTCCCCACTCCCTGCCACCATTTGTCCCGTGTTTTATTCTCATACCCTTCAATTAAGTGATATCTTCTGTTCTGAGGACAACAGCAAATGTGTCTCTGCGTGTTTATGTGGGATCCTCAGTACGCAGGCCATGCTTTTAAGTTTCTGGAATAGAACAATGACAGAAATGAGTCATGGCTTGTTTCCATGTTTGCTTCTGAGTCAAGAAACTTAGTTTTCCCATTATAATGCTCAAGATGCAGAGACATAACCAAAATGTAGTCAGCTTCTTTCATCAGATGTTTTTGAATCATACAGAATTCTCTAGATTTGTATTTCCAAAATGAAAAAAGCACAGTGGCCATGGTTTTATTATTTTTTGTCCGTAGGGAGAAAAGCCTTACCCAAAATAGGCCAGATCTTCCCCCAAATTTTCTCCAGCAACAGGCCTTGAGGGTATGCCCAAGGTTGGTCATAACCTTAGGATGACCAGCCTTCACTGAGGGCCTTGTACATGTATTTAAATAACATCTTAAAACCGGAGACCTGAGGGACTGGGATCTAATAGTAAGAAAATAATGAGATACAACTGAGGATTACGGGGCATTTGTGGGGCAAGGGTAGAATATTGGCCAAACAAAACGGGAGAGGCGAGCTAGGGGCCCAGCCCCAGTGCAGTGGCCGGACTGTGGCAAAGGGTGACCAGAGGCTCTGGCGCCTCCCCCTTCATGGATATAAGCCAGAGATGTCAGTTTGCCTTGATTTTCAAACATAATAAAGCCAAGTAATGTTCTTGAGTGTCAGTTCATGGATATCTCCAGTGCAGCCTCATAACTTATATTAATTGGGAGGAAAATGCTTCCAGAGAAAAGAGAGATGCTGGGAAAAAAAAAAAAAAAGTGTGTCTTTGACTAGTTGTCACAGCCCTGCTGTTTGCAGTCACTGACGAGCCCTTGGTTCTTATATGACGGATCCTGAAGAAAAGTAATTCATCTTCTCTCTGCTGTACCTTTCAAGGAGGACATTTTTTTTCCCTTTCTTAAAGACAGATTATGTTTATGGACAGGACATCACTGGCAGTGGCCGGTGGGCTCAGAATCTTTGCAGGGTATAATTTACTATTCTGCTCCTCCCTCCTAAGTGTGTGCACCACGAGAAGCTCCATCCCATTAAAATTCCTTCTTAAAAGCATAAGGTGAAAGAGCCAAGCATGTGTTTTTTTGTTTTTTAAAGGGAGTGTAGCTGCAAAAGGGGAGAGGACCCTGGCCTTTTCTCTTTAAAATGCTAGTAAAGAGCTTAAAACCTATGGAAGCTTTTGGAGGAATGTGAAGGAGTTGTCATTTGACTCTAATGTTAGAAAAACAAAAAAAGTTTTAAGAAGACACTTTTCCATGATGGACTCTCTTCTCTGAAGTGTCCTGTGAGCACCACATCAGTTCCTCCATGTACACCAGCTAACTTCAGTTGCCTCCATGACTGCTGGACCCAACAACTTTGCTCATTTTCCTACTGGATTTTTCCTTCAGACTTTAGGTCTGTACTTTTTTCAGCTCCATCCTTATAAAAGTGTGAAGTACTGTTTTTGATGACAAGAAAGAATGATGCTGTTTAAAAATGAGATGCTAATATATTTATGTACAAATTCTTCATTTTCTAATGTTAGAGGAAAACCACCAGTGTCTGTTGTGACTGAATGCCATTCTCACTCAGCTATGTTGCCTTAGGCTCATGCCCATAAAGATGGACCTGGGAAGCCTTCACAACCTGAAAGGCTCAGGAAAGAACTGGCTTTTATCGAGAATTTAGAAGGAGTGTCTTTCATAGCCAATAGCTTTCCTTTCTGAGTCTCTTATTTCTAAGAGGTCTTTTGCAGCTTCTACAAAAGAGAGAGGGCTCAAATTCGTGAAGGAATTGAATATACCTATAGTCAAGCAGGGCTTCACTCGTGGCTCACCTGGTGAAGAATCCGCTTGCACTGTGGGAGACCTGGGTTCCCTGATAGCTCAGTTGGTAAGGAATCTGCCTGCAATGCAGGAGACCTTGGTTTGATTCCTGGGTCGGGAAGATCTGCTAGAGAAGGGAAAGGCTGCCCATTCCAGTGTTCTGGCCTAGAGAATGCCATGGACTGTATAATCCACGGGTCGCAGAGTCGCACATGACTGAGCGACTTTTACTTTCACAGGCAAGCAGCTAAAACTTGAAAACAGCAAAATAAAGGTGTGTGTTCAATTGTGTCCGACTCTTTTGCAACCGCATGGACTATAGCCTGCCAGGCTCCTCTATCCGTGGAATTTCCTAGGCCAGAATACTGGAGTGGGGTACCATTTCCTACTACAGGGGATCTTCCCAACCCAGGGATCGAATCATCGTCTCTTGTGTCTCCTGCATTAGCAGGCAGATTCCTTACCACTAGTGCCACCTGGAAAGCAAATTGTAGTCTAAAAAAAATTGTTTATTGTATTTTAACTGTGGACATTTTGAGCTTCAGACCCCGATGAGGTCCTGGTTTTCCTTGGAAATTGTCTGTGTAGGGCCTCAAATTTTGATCTTGAAAAATTATATGATGGTGAAATAGAAGCCATATAAAATGATGTGAATCTAGCTTGGATATGTATTTTTGAATATACATTTAAATGTGATCCTATCTTAGACTCTGGAAATGCAGTATACTCCCTTAGACCCTAATTTATTCTCCTGCTTCTCATCCACCCTCTCTCATTCCATCATACACACACACACACATATGCATCTTTTGGCAAATAGTGAAGAAATATACATAATATTTTTAATGAGGTTATACTTAACTGTTTTGTAACTTGTTTCTTTCTATATTAAAACATGGCAGAAAAAATATACTTCATTCTTTTGTAACAGCTGCTTATGAAGTTATTTGAATATATGCATGTTTCTAACCCATTTGCCATAAATGGACATTTAGAGGACTTTTAATTTTTCACTATTCCAAGCAATACTGCAGTGTTATTTTATTTGTCTCTTAAAAAGAAATGTTTCCCATTGTAAACTTGGTCAAATTCTCCATTCACAAAGGCAGCAAAATATAAAGAAGAATATAAAAATCACTTACTCACAACCCTCTATCCAGAGACGCCTTACTTCCATTCTCTTTTCAGTGTATTTGTATTTTTATAAAGTTGATAGGCTGCTGTATGTAGTTTTGGTCCAATTTTTTTCTACTTAACAGTTTACTTCAGGTATTTTCTCGCATCCTTAAACCTTCTTTTGAGCAAATTTTCTATGTGTATTTTGTCTTTTGTGAGTCGTCTGTTTATGTCTTTTGTTCATCTGTCTATTGGAATGTTAGTGTGTGTTTTTATATTGATTTGTGAGAACTCTTTTTGCGGTAAGACCATTAATCTTTTGTCTCTCATATTCATTTCAATTATTTTCCTTAATTTTTCATTTACCTTTTAGTTTTGTTTATGGAACCAATGCTATTTAAAAGTCTTAAATTTCTGTGTGATCAAATATATCAGTACTTTCCTTTATAGTTACTTTTAGGCTTGAAAGGACCTTTAAAGAAACTGTAATAAATAATAGACACATTTTTAGCACTTAACTACCTTGTCAACAGTTTTATATGTATGTATTTTCTCTTTATAACAAATCATTGAGGTAGGTAATATTATCTCTGTTTCCTTGTTGAGGAAATTAAGGCACAGAATGTCATATAGACGGAAGAGGCATAAACCTAGGCAGCCTGGCCTGGGAGCCTGTCCTCTTCCTGACTTCACTATATTGCCATATGTTTGACAGAGTGTATTTATTTAGCCTCAAGTTCTCTGCTAAATCCTGCTCTGTTTCAACAATCACTAAAAACAAACAAAAAAAAAGCATCCATATTTTCTCCTAGTTTTGAATAGTTTTAATTATATTTAATTCTTGTTTGTCCAGTTCTTACCTTGATGTGTGGTGTGAGCTGGGGCTTGTATATTTCAATCAGTCAGTGTCCCCAGTGTGTTTGCATTTCTTTAAGAATTTGGAAAGGACTTGCCTTTTCCAAGAAGCCTTTGTTGTTAGTGCCACTTCATGCTGTTTCTTCAGCTATATTTCTTCAGAGTTGTTGGCTTTCTCAGCAACTTTGGTCTGCATAATTTTGTGGAATCTCATGTTGCTGCTAGATTAAAAGAGACTCTTCTGCTTGTTTTTACTCTATATAAGAATAGGATAAGAGATTCTCATCCTAGGGTCAGTGGAACCCTCTTCTCCCTGAATTCAGGATATCTGTGAACTTGGATAAGAAAAAAAAAGTACATCTCCATTTTCACTAACCTTTTAATGAAATCGATCTTTTCCTTCAATTTTGAATGTAGACCACACACCTCAGTAGTATTAGCAGAACCTAGGATTTTAAACTATAGATACTTAGTATTACATTTCACTTGTTCTTAAATAATTCTTTACACATCACTACTTTGATATTATAGTAATTATATTAGACCGACCACTAGATTTTGCTATTTAAAGGATTAAGAAGCACATTTATTAATATTTCACATATTCAGAAGTTATTTTGAAAACTGGATTTTTATAGAATTGGTTTCCTTTGTGATCCTATGTATTTTTTTTTTTTTTAATGCACTAGGAAACGTTTTTCTGACAAAGTCTCCATAGGTTTCATCAAATCACCAAAGGGATCATGGCATAAACATTGTGAAGAGCCCTCATCTCTTTGAATGCAAGGCACACCATTCAGCTTTATAAGCACTCCTTGCTGCTGCTACTGCTGCTAAGTATCTTCAGTCGTGTCCAACTCTGTGCGACCCCATAGACAGCAGCCCACCAGGCTCCCCCGTCCCTGGGACTCTCAAGGCAAGAACACTGGAATGGGTTGCCATTTCCTTCTCCAATGCATGAAAGTGAAAAGTGAAAGTGAAAGTGAATTTGCTCGGTCGTGTCCGACTCTTAGCGACCCCATGGACAGTAGCCCACCAGGCTCCTCCATCCATGGGATTTTCCAGGCAAGAGTACTGGAGTGGGGGAGTGGGGTGAGTAATCAAGAGACGATTTGGGTGGAGGTGGAAAACAGTCCACCATATTCCTCTCTGTTGTCTTGATTCTTTCACTCCTGGAGATATTCTCTTTATCATCCTAAACAGAACTGTTTCTTCTCTTTCTTCTCCTTCCTTCTTTACCCTCCTCCCTTTGCACTTAGTACTTCTCATTCTTCCCTATTCTCTTTTTCATTTCTTTCTCTTTCTCTTCCTCCATTTGGCTCTTCTTCTTTTTCTTCCTATTATTTCTGTTCTTAAAAAAATTAATATCTTAAGGAATTTGTTTCAACTATTTTAAAAAATGTTTCCTCTTTTGGGTTTAAGAATGAATTCAAGGACAGTGGGGGAAAAGAATTGATAGAAAGAGTTAATAACATCAGCAAGAAGTTGAAAGCAAGATTTGCCAAAGATAAGTGTGAGGTAATTACCTGGAGATAATTAAAATTTGACTTTTTGTTTGGCCACAGGAAAGAGCCTGTGTCTCTTAGTTCTGGCTCATAAGTCCAAGTCCTGCTTTCACATCTGACTTATCCAACTTCTTTGATAAATTGTTTGCCTCATAAGATAATCAATCACTCTATAAATTTATAGAGTACCCACAGGGAGGAACCTGTTTTGAAAGAATGAGACAACCAGGCTGTATAATTGATTTGCAGTCATTTCTTTGGGATCAGTTAAAAAGTATACATATTTAATGGGCAAAACTTATCACACAGTTTTCTCACTTAAAGTGGAACTTTTGATGCTTGGAATAAGTTAGTATTTCATTTCTGAAGTGCTCATGCCATGGGCTCACCTGTCTCCTGAAATGTAGTAACGATTCATTTTAGTCATTGGTCATGGGTGTCTACTGATGAACAATCTGTATGGCTATAGAATTTTTCCTCTTTTTCTTAAAGTAAGTTCTGTCTGGGATAATGCTGTTTTTCTACATTAAAAACATTAGCTCGTCTTACAGCTAACATAAGCTGAAAATTAGAGGTGCCTGGGGGAGGGAAATGAGGCAGATGGATTGTTTACATGAGTGCTATAGTTTCACTTTTTATGCACCAGTCACCTTGGAAAAATTAATGCCCTGTAAGTTTGCCAATCAGATTGCTCCAGTCATCTCTAAACATTCCATTTGGTTTATTAGAATAATAAATACTGTGCAAAGAAAGTTCATCTGGATCCAAGACATTATACTGTGGTCAACCAAAGAAATGTGTGCTGCACCTTACCTCTGAGTGCATTTGGCCAGGTGACATGCTGAATTGGACAAACGGAGACAGATTTACCCTATTTGGGCGTTGAATTTGAGGACTGGCCACTGGAGTTATAGTTCATGTAGCTGGAGTTATAGCATCATTGTTGCCTGTCCTGGCCCTTTCACTCGCCATTGCTGTCATGTCCTTCACCATCTGATGTCTGCTAAGTGTTCTCTCTGGAAAGGAGTGAGGAGTTTCTCTTCATCTGTCAGGTAGATTTTGTATCTGAAGTTACCCCCAGAGAAGACTTACCAAAAAGTCCATTTAAATGTTTCATCTGATGTGATGACTGGGACCTTGAATTAATTTCAGTTTGAGAAGTCTCAGTTTTTACCTCTGGCTTTCAGATCCTTCTCTTCTCTTTCAGGTTGTTTTAGCTGTTCCCCAGTGATACTTCTGCCTCTCTCAGGGATACAGTTCTTTGAGTCACACTGCTTCATCGTATACTTCAGTATTTTCTCTGAAACTGCTTTCCTTATCTGTAAAGTCCCTCTTCTCTGAGGTATGTTTCCAATGCCTGAGTCAAGTTCCACCTTCTTCTCTTGCCTTTCCTACTGTCTTCATCCATCACCAGCTCTCTCTTGCTGCACTAAACTTATACTGATCTGACAGTTGGTATAAAAAGACTAACTTTGGACATAGGAAGCAATCAAATTGAGTCAGAGACATACTAAAGTCATCAATATAAAAAATCTAGTTTTTTTCATACAAGGTATACTAAAGAGATCATAAGTAATCAGTCTTTCTAAGAACGTTCTTATTTTAATGCTTTATTTCTAGGGATACAGATATAGGGAAAAGTAATAAAATCTAAAATTGAACAAACACTACAAAATGACCAGTGCACTGATTAATTGCAGCATTATTTACAAAGGGAAAAACATCCTCAATGTCTAACAGTAGATAAATGACTAGTTTGCCTAATTCACTGTGCTTTTATTAATTGATAACAATTTAAAATTAGTTGGTAATTTTGAAGATGTTGCACTGATAAGAATTTTTGTATAATAGTAAGCACAAGCTGGAATCAGGATTGCCAGGGGAAATATCAGTAACCTCTGATATGCAGATATGCTACTCTTATGGCAATAAGCAAAGAGGAATTAAAGAGCCTCTTGATAAAGGTAAGGGAGGAGAGAGACAAAGCTGGCTTAAAACTCAACATTCAAAACACGAACATCATGGCATCTGGTCCCATCATTTCATGGCAGATAGTTGGGGAAACAATGTAAACAGTGACAGACTTTATTTTCTTGGGTCCAGAATCACTGTGGACAGTGACTGCAGCCATGAAATTAAAAGATGCTTGCTCCGTGGAAGAAAAGCAATGACAAATCTAAGTAGCATATTAAAAAGCAGAGATATTACTTTGCCTACAAAGGTCAGTCTGGTCAAAGCTGTGGTTTTACCAGTAGTCATACACAGATGTGAGAGCTGGACAATAAAAAAAGACTGAGTGCTGAAGAATTGATGCTTTCGAACTGTGGTGCTGGAGAACACTCTTGAGAGTCCGTTGGACTGCAAGGAGATCAAACCAGTCAATCCTAAAGGAAATCAACCCTGAATATTCACTTGGAGGACTGATGCTGAAGCTCCAATATTTTGGCCACTTGATGCAAAGAGCTGACTCATTGGAAAAGACCCTGATGCTGGGAAAGATTGAAGGCAGCAGGAGAAGGGGATGACAGAAGATGAGATGGTTGGATGGCATCACCGACTTAGTGGACATGAGTTTGAGCAAACCCCAGGAGATGGTGAAGGACCGGGAAGCCTGTTGTGCCGCAGTCCATGGGGTAACAAAGAGTCGGACATGACATGAGTGACTGAACAACAACAAAGCAATAAAATCAGAACATGAAATTATAAACATGTAAAAAAAAAAGAAATTATAAACATGTGTATATATGGATTAGGATAGAGCATCAGTTCAGTTCAGTTCAGTTCGGTCGCTCAGTCGTGTCCGACTCTTCGTGACCCCATGAATCGCAGCACGCCAGGCCTCCCTGTCCATCAGCATCTCCCGGAGTTCACTCAGACTCATGTCCATCGAGTCCATGATGCCATCCAGCCATCTCATCCTCTGTCGTCCCCTTCTCCTCCTGCCCCCAATCTCTTCCAACAGCAGAGTCTTTTCCAATGAGTCAACTCTTCCCATGAGGTGGCCAAAGTACTGGAGCTCCAGCTTTAGCATCATTCCTTCCAAAGAAATCCCAGGGTTGATCTCCTTCAGAATGGACTGGTTGGATCTCTTTGCAGTCAAAGGGACCTTAAAGAGTCTTCTCTAACACCACAGTTCAAACGCATCAATTCTTCGGTGCTCAGCCTTCTTCACAGTCCAACTCTCACATCCATACATGACCACAGGAAAAACCATAGCCTTGACTAGACGGACCTTAGTCGGCAAAGTAATGTCTCTGCTTTTGAATATACTATCTAGGTTGGTCATAACTTTCCTTCCAAGGAGTAAGCGTCTTTTAATTTCATGGCTGCAGTCACCATCTGCAGTGATTTTGGAGCCCAAAAAAATAGATGGAGCATAGATAAATGAAAACAGTTGATTGGTTAAGGTGGTGGGGATTGGTAATCTTTTCGATTGAAAGATTTTCATTTTAGCAATATTATAAAATCCTAAAATCTGTTATATGAATATATTAGAGTTTCAAATGTTGTTTTCTGTAAAAATTTTTGGCATCCTAACTCAATTGTAAGCTCCATAAAAGGAGAGTATATGTCTTTTATTTCTATCATACCCTGTGCTTTTAAAAGAATAAATTGGTGCGGCCGCTATGGAAAACAGTATGGAGATTCCTCAAAAGATTAAAAATAAAGTTATCATATCCAGCAATTCCACATCTGGGTATTTATCCAAAGAAAACAAAACTACTACCATGAAAAGATATACACACTACCATATTCATTGTAGCACTATTTACAACAGCCAAGACAGAGAAAAACCTCTACTGCTGGATAAATGGATAAAGAAATTGTGATATATATACACACACATATATACATATGAATATATATGCAATATTATTATATATAATATTATTTAGCCATGAAAAGAAATGACATCTTACCATTTGTGACAACATGGATAGACCTTGAGGGCCTTATGCTAAGTGAAATAAGTCAGAAAGACAAATACAATATGATCTCTCTTATATGCAGATTAGAAAAAAAAACAGCTTATAGATATGGAGAACAGACTGGTGATTGCCAGATATGGGGGTCAGTGGGTGGGAGAAATGGGCCATAGGGTCAAAAGATAAAAAGAATTAAAAGAAAAAAATAAAAATAAAAGCTTCATTTCAAAAAGTAAATAAAATAGTAAAGTGGAACAGATATTATCTCTCCAAAGAATTACTTAGTAATCAAGAATGAACAACAAATGAAATATACAGTTTAACTTTGTGAGCAAGGAAGACTTAATTTTTTTCTTTAGGAATATATGCATTATTTTTTGTGTATGTACTTTTTTTTTCAAAATCCTCTCTGTCACTTGGAAAAGCAGAATAGCAAAAAGTAATCAAATAAATTTTCTCTTGATTTATGCATTGAGCACTTAATATGGAACAAGAGTCCTTACAAAGGTTTATGATTTCTAAAAAAAATTTTTTTTAATTAAATAGTGCTTTGAAATGAATACAGAATAGATAATTCATGCTTTTGGTTAATGAGTATATTTATTTATTAATTATGAGGAAAGTAAGAACATTTACACTAAAGGGTGGAAACTGAGGTTTTTAAATACTTTTTATGTGCCCAACAAGGGGTTAAATGTTTACTATGGTTTATTTCATTTAAATATCTGTTCAGTTCAGTTCAATTGCTCAGTAAAATCTTGTAAATATCTGTATTCTGTATATATCTGTAAACACCTCATTTGTGGAAATCGTGGGAAATCAAATGGTTCACACAGCCCAGGGTGAACCTATGAGCTCAAAGAATAGCAGTCTCAGATCTGCTATATTATGTGTTCATAATGACTTAAATGGTACTAAGATGCTGATTTCAGACTTCTGTAACAAACATTAAGCAAGTACAGTTTCCTACAACACAAAGTAAGAGTCATAACGTTAAGGTGAAATTGTTGTAAACAAAAACATTGTTTTTTAAAAATCGCTAAGTCAAAGTAGAGCTTAAATAGCCAGGATTTAATTTAGTGATGAAAATGCACAGAGGAAGTCTGGTAACAAAGGACCTCGCCTCTTCCTAATACTGGTATACATATATATATGCATGTATATACACCACTTGAGTGAGAGTTGGACTATAAAGAAAGCTGAGTGCAAAAGAATTGATGCTTTTGAACTGTGATGTTGGAGAAGACTTTTGAGAGTCCCTTGGACTGCAAGGAGATCCAACCAGTCCATCCTAAAGGAGATCAGTCCTGAGTGTTCATTGGAAGGACTGATGCTGAAGCTGAAACTCCAGTATTTTGGCCACCTGATGCAAAGAGCTGACTCATTTGAAAAGACCCTGATGCTGGGAAAGATTGAGGGCAGGAGGAGAAGGGGACAACAGAGGATGAAATGGTTCGATGCCATCACTGACTCAATGGACATGAGTTTGGGTAAATTTCGGAGTTGGTGATAGACAGGGAGGCCTGGCGTGTGCTCTCCATGGGGTCGCAAAAAGTCGGACACAGCTGAGTGACTGAATGGAACTGAACTGACACCACTTGAGGCCATGTAGCTTTGTATAGAAACATGTATATACCCAGGTGGCTCAGTGGTAAAGAACCTGCCTGCCAGTGCAGGAGACACAGTAGATTCAGATTCAATCCCTGGGTCAGGAGGATTTCCTGGAGTAGGAAATGGCAACCTCCTCTAGTGTTCTTGCCTAGCAAATCTCATGGACACAGAAGCCTGATGGGCTACGTCCATGGGGTTGCAGAGAGTATGACTGAGTGATTGAGCACATGCATTTCTTTTAATGGCGAGGTATCTGAGATTCAGAAACTTGAATTGTGTGAGGTGATGTGGGTAGTAAGATTTGAAACTAGTTGTTGGTTTTGATTAGTTTTTCCTTATTCGAGAAGCATATCTCTTTAGTCAGTAATAAAGTTACTGTGACCCTGGGAAATTCCTCTGGGCTTTGTGTCTTGTCTTAATAAAACTTAAAAGCCCTAGATTCACTGAATATGTGTGTAAGTGTTTGTATATGTATCACTAATAATGATTTCTTTGGTTCCTTCAAAATACAACTTATTCTCGAAAAGTATGTCATCTCAAGGATACGGTTCAGTGGGGACCATATTGTCAGATTGTGTGTGTGTGTGTGTGTGTGTGTGTGTGTGTGTGGTGTCAAATAATAAAGTTATCTTTTTCATCATTTTCTCATTCAAGGCTGTCCCACAAGTTGCTTGCTTTGTTAGGGCAGTTCATGACCGTCCCCTTGGGATGATTTACTAGAGAGCATTTTTCTCCCCCTTTCTCATTTGTTGTTGCTGTTTAGTTGCTAAGTTATGTTCGACACTTTGTGACCATATGGACTGCAGTACACCAGGCTTCTCTGTCCTTTACTGTATACCGGAGTTTGCTCAAACTTGTGTCCATTGAGTCAGTGATGATGTTTAACCCGTCTCATCCTCTGTCATCCCCTTCTCCTCTTGCCCTCAATCTTCCCAGCATCAGAGTCTTTGCCACTGAGTCAGCTCTTTGCATCAGGTGGCCAAAGTATTTGAGTTTCAGCTCCCTCATCAGTCCTCTGAATGAATATTCAGGGTTGATTTCCTTTAGGACTGACTAGTTTGATCTCCTTGCAGTCCAAGGGACTCTCGAGAACCTTCTCCAGCAGAAGTTGAAAGTATCAAATCTTTGGCACTCAGCATTCTTTATGGCCCAACTCTCACATCTGTACATGACTACTGGAAAAACCAGTAGTAGCCTATATGGATCTTTGTTGGCAAAGGGATGTCTCTGCTTTTTATACATTGTCTAGGTTTGTCATTGGAGAAGGAAATGGCAACCCACTCCAATACTCTTGCCTAGAAAATCCCATGGACAGAGGAGCCTGGTGTCCATGGGGTCGCAAAGAGTCGGACACAACTGAGCAACTTCACTTTTACTTTTCAGGTGTGTCATAGTTCATACTGGTACTGTTGGAATTAGACTTTTGTGGTTGTGAGGAATAAAGATCCACTCCAACTAGCTCAATGGAAAGAAGATTTATTGCAAAGAAAGAAGAATCCCCTGGAAATTCAAGAACAGGAGTCGTGACAGTGTGAAGCTTCATGGAGGCAAAAACTAGAACGTAAACTTCAACAGAGGCACTCTTGGAGTCTCATTCATTGCCAGGTCTCAGCTGCAGTCCAGCTAGTTTCTTCCAGATCCACCACCCACTGTCAAATTCTCTCCTAACTTCTTGTCCTTGACTCAGTTGCTTAACTCTCTGCTCTAATCAACTTTGACTGGGAATGGATAAACCTGGTCTAAAATATGACCACCTAGGCGGTGGAGGCTCAGAATTTTACATAGGAGGGCATGGGAGCAGCACCATGGTTGGGGGTAGAGGAAGAAGGATGCCATTAAGAGGCTACATTTGAAGAAAAATTTACAGAGAGTTTCATTCATATCAGAGGATGTGAGAAAGGGGAAGGGGGCATAACTTGTACCAACACTAGCAGAAAGGACTGTTGATAGGTGGTCTTTCTTAGGAGACCTGCGTGCCAAGACCCAAGTGTCTAGTGTTCTTCTTGTTGTTGTGTGGTTGCTATGTTGTGTCCCACTCTTTTGTGACCCTATGGACTGTAAGCCTGCCAGGCTCCTCTATCCACAGCTTTTTCCAGGCAAGAATACTAGAATGAGTTGTCATTCCCTTCTCCAGGGAATCTTCCTGACCCAGGAATCAAGCCTACCTCTCCTGTATTGCAGATGGGTTCTTTACTCCTGAGCTACTGCTGACACTTGGGGAAGCCCAAGTGTCAAGTGTAGGGACATGAAACAGATTATTGTTATTGTACTATTGTTAATTATTACAGCATATGGATTTGTTTTTAATTACTACTACCTAGTCTTTGGAGGGAATGATGCTGAAGCTGAAACTCCAGTACTTTGGCCACCTCATGCGAAGAGTTGACTCATTGGAAAAGACTCTGATGCTGGGAGGGACTGGGGGCAGGAGGAGAAGGGGACGACAGAGGATGAGATGGCTGGATGGCATCACCGACTCGATGGACGTGAGTCTGAGTGAACTCCGGGAGTTGGTGATGGACAGGGAGGCCTGGCGTGCTGCGATTCATGGGGTCGCAAAGAGTCAGACATGACTGAGTGACTGAACTGAACTGAACTGAGACTCATATTTAGATGCTGAGTTTCACTCAGAAGCAAGAGTTAATCTCTAATTAGAGAGGGAAAATATAGAACCTAAACTGGAGAAAATCAGACCTAGGAAATATCAATTTCTAAAATATGGTCATCATTCAACTTCCTGGTCTCTGCCAGGCTCCTGACTTCATTTCTCTCCGCCTTATGTTTATAATCCTTCTTGATGATCTCATTACCCCATGTAGACAATCTGTCCAACATTCTAACTTCTCAGGGTGACTCCCTCCCCCAAAGTATCTTTTTTTCCGTCCTACTTCAGCAACCCATTCTGATTGGCTTACCTTACACCTGATACTATCAGTTACGCCATCCCCTCTTCCAAAGTCATGACTTCAAGTATCTTCTACCTCCTGTATTTATAGGTCATTTATTCTATTATCCCCACTCCAAAAACACTTTGATCACATGAAGACCCTCAAACTGAGTCCATGGTCCATTATGATAATAGCAATTGTGTATATACTCAACCTCTTGCTTTTCATCATACTCATACCCTTCAGAAGACCTCAATACTGATTCTAATATACTGTAGAATACCTCTATACTAATTAGGCCTAACTCTTTGTCCACTCTGGTTTTCACTAAAATACAACACATACTGTCTAAATTTATGTTTATAATCTTTACCTGAATGCCTTCAGTCCTGCCCAGCATCACCTCTCTGAAATAACCATTTCATAGCTTCTTCTTTCTCTCACTTCTGATATTTCTTTTCTGCTCTTTCCTGATGAACTTCTCTCAGACTTCGCTGAGAAAATGGAGGCTATCAGAAGAGACTGTTTCCCATCTTCCCACTAGCAACCCTGTCAACTCTCTCTCTACTCATTTTCTCTCTGGTCCTGTCTAAGGCCAGTGCTTAATTTGTACACTGGATCCCACTAACTCTCACCTCCTCGAACTCCTCACGCCTTTCTTTCCTCCTTAATTTCTCTCTCTCCATGTCCCATCAGCATTAAAACTGGAATAATACTCATCTTGAAAATCAACTTTAGATTTCACATTTCCTCTCTGGCTACCCTGTGTTTCCTCCAACTCGAAGGGCATATCTAAATCCTCACTCACCGTGTTCAGCTCACCATCCATTCTCTTCTCAGTCCACTCTGATGAGGCTCTTGTTCCCAGCCTCCCCCGAAACCAATCTTTTCAAGATTACTAATGACCTTTGCTTTGTTGATTCCAGTGGCCAGTTTTCATCTTTCAGGCATTCTCACTAGCATTTGACACAGTTGATCCTTGATTCATCTTCTTTACTTGGCTTGGCTTCTGGGACATCATGCTGCTGCTGCTGCTTCTCCTCCTCCTCTCTTTAATCCGCTTCCAGTTAATATTTTTGTGTATGGTGTAAGATAGGGGATCTAGTTTCATTCTTTTGCATGTGGCTGCCCAGTTTTCCCAACGCCATTTACTGAAGAGACTCCCTTTACCCCATTGTATATTCTTGGCTCCTTTGTCATAAATTAATTAACCATATATGCAGAGGTTTATTTCTTGGCTGTCTATTCTGTTCCGTGTGTCTTTTTGTGCCAATACTATACTGTTTTATTTTCCTGGGCTCCAAAATCACTGTGGATGGTGACTGCAGCCATGAAATTAAAAGGTGCTTATTCCTTGGAAGGAGAGCTATGACAAACCTGGACAGTGTATTTAAAAACAGAGACATCATTTTGCCAACAAAGCTCTACAGAACCAAAGCTATGGTTTTTCTAGTAGTCATATACACATGTGAGAATTGGACCATAAAGAAGGCTGAATGTCACAGAATTGATGCTTTCAAATTGTGGTGCTGGAGAAGACTCATGAGAGTCCCTTGGACTGCAAGGAGATCAAACTCATTAGTCCTAAAGGAAATCAACCTTGAATGTTCATTGGAAGGACTGACGTTGAAGCTGAAGCTCCCATACTTTGGCTGCCCAATGCGAAGAGCCAGCTCATTGGAAAAGACCCTGATGCTGGGAAAGATTGAGAGCAGGAGAAGGGGATGACAGAGAATGAAATGGTTGGATGGCATCACTGACTCAATGGACACGAGTTTGAGCAAACTCCAGAAGACAGTGGAGGACAGAGGAGACTGATACGCTGCAGTTCATAGAGCTTCCTTAGAGTTGGACATCACTTAGCAACCGAACGGCAACAGCAACAAAATACTGTTTTGATTACTATAGCTTTGCAATGTAGTTTGAAGTCAGGGCATATGATACTTCCAGCTTTCTTCTTTCTCAAGTTTGCTTTGGCTATTCAAGATCTTTTGTGGTTCCATACAAATTTTAGGATTATTTATTCTGTTTTTGTGAAAAATGCCTTTAGAATTTTGATAGACATTTCATTGAATCTATAGGTTGCTGTAAGTAGTATAGACATTTTAAGAATATTAACTCTTTCAGTCAATGAAAGACTTCTTTACTATTCTCTTTGTTTGTACCTGTCCCATGGTTTTTATTGTTATTATTATTATTTTGGCCATTCCATGCAGCATACAGGGATTGAACCCATGCCGCCTGCAATGGAAGCTTGGAGTCTTACCACTGGGTCTGCCAGGGAAGTCCCCCCATGGGTTTAAATATCAGCTGTATATACACAGATGATGATTCCTGCTCTGAATTCCTTGGTTCCAGATTTATATATCCAAATACCTCTTGACACTGCCATTTGTATGTCAAATAGGCATTCAAACTTAATATATTTAAAACAAAACTCTTGATTTTTCCCCAAAGCTGTTTTTTCATAATCTTCATGATCTTAGTTAATGGCACACCATTTATCCAGTTGCCCAGGCCAAGAATCTTGGAGTCATTCTGGATTATATTTTCCTCACTCACATTAAATCCATCAGCAAGTTTGTCAGCTGTACTTTGACAATAAGCCCTGAACCTATTCTCTTCTTCCTTCTTCCACCTCTATCAGTCACACTAACCAAGTCACTATCATTAGTGATCTAAGTAACTTGTTATAGCCTGGATTCCCCGTTTCTACTTCCGCCCTTTTAAGTCTGTCCCCCCTACAGTAGCCAGGCTGGTCTTTCCAAACATAAATCACTATCACTCCACTGCTTAAAACTTTCCCGTGGCTTTTCATCTGTCTCAGAATATAATCCAAAATCTTCACTCTGGCCCCCAAGGTTTACATGGTTTCCCATCATTTTGATCAGATTTCCCTCTCGACTTGTGCTGCACTTGTCTGCTTGTCATTTCTCCAACCTACACACCAACACGATGTATCCTACTATGATGTAAGCTCCACAAAGCAGGGACTTTATTTTGGCCGTTGCTGTAATCTCAATCCCTAAAACAGAGCCTGTTATGTAGAAGATGCTCTATAAATATTTGTTGAATGAAATGGATAATGTAAGAGTCTCTTTTCAAAAAGAAAAAAGAGGGAGTAGAAAGTGCTGTCATCGGCGAAATCATTCCAAGTATGGAATTTTTCCTGCATTTCCCTTTCATATCTGTCACTCCTAAGAATTATATGATTGCAAATAAATCATACTGAAATTCTTGATTGTCTCAGGGAAATCCAAATGTTGCTTTTAG
Source organism: Ovis canadensis (assembly GCF_042477335.2). Taxonomy (NCBI): domain Eukaryota; kingdom Metazoa; phylum Chordata; class Mammalia; order Artiodactyla; family Bovidae; genus Ovis; species Ovis canadensis. The sequence goes on from NC_091251.1 coordinate 90,443,099, forward strand.
GTGCATGTGAATGAATTTTTAAAAATAATTTTAGCTATGGATTTATTTTTGACTGTGCTGGGTCTTCATTGCTGTGCGAGCTTTTCTATAGTTTTGGCGAGTGGGGACTACTCTATTGCAATGAGCAGGCTTCTCGTTGCGGCGGTTTCTCTTGTTGAGGAGCATGGGCTCTAGCACATAGAGGCTCAGTAGTTGCAGCTCCCGGGCTCTGGAGCACAGGCTCTGTGCACGTGCTCTTAGTTGCTCCACTGTACGTGAGATCTTCCTGGATCAGAGATGCAACCTGCGGCTCCTGCATTGGCAGGTCGATTCTTCACCACTGAGCAACCCGGAAAGTCCCGTATGAATAAATTTTTAAATGTTGGAAATTATATGTAGAGGAAGCATCAGGATTTCAGGAAGTTGTGGAGATGAGTTCATCAGCATGCTGGTCCTTCCACTCAGACTTTATCCCATTGGGCCTGTCTGCTCTCTTACTGTTTTGAAAAAAACTGAACAATATGCAAATAAAAGGAGGGTGATATAAAAACTCTCAGAGCACAAATAAAGTGTTCTAAAGGTCTTTGCTGAGGTCACCACATGTGATTTCACATAGAAGGGTTTGCCTTTTTCTAGGGATTGAAGAAGAATTGGCATGGTGAAGTATATAATGCTAATTGTAATCTGACAGTGTGGTTATAACTGGCCATAGTTTCATATGATTTCAGAGTAAGGTAGATAGCAAACCATGGATAAGCACATATCTGTGGTGGATACATACACAGAGCACCACTAAAGTATATTTTTTACATTTGCTCAGGTCTATTCGAAGAAGCTGGCAACACATTTTATAAAGTAAATTCTCTTAGTCATCCTAGAAAATTTTGGTAAGCAACCAGTGATAATATTTATTTTAGTCTTGTTTTGTTTCCAGTTAGATATTTTCCAGTGGATATTTGTACCAAACATTTCTGAAAAATAAACGATATAAGTCAAAACCAGAATCATTATTTCTACACCAATCTGGAGAAAAAATTGCCTTCTGAGATCTGTATCTTTCCTGGATTACATCCTTTGTTTTGCTTGTTTTTAATTTGAAGGTTTATGTCATTTTCACCAAAAACATTAGATTTGGAAAACTCATTTGATGTGTGGTTTTCTGTCTCACAGAGATGGGTTCTGTGAGATCTTGATCAAGGAAATGGTTGTGGGGAAATAAAAAGAGAACTATCTACCGAGTCTCAGGATTTGGGTTCCAATCTTGACATGTCCCCTTTATGTATTTTTCAGTCACATCTCTCTGGCCTCCCGTGTTTTCATGTGTGTAAACAAGGATAAAATTGAATTTTTACCCTACATGGTTATTATGAGAATTCAATACCCATGTAGACATAACTGGGGTAACTAGGATGATGCCTGACACATTAGAAGATACTGGGGGAAATATTGTTTGTTCTCCCATTCATCATGATTTGTCACTATATGCTGTTTTATCCCTCATTCTCTAGTTAACTATTCGGTATCTTTCATGGCTCAGATTATAGGGAACACATACATTTATTATCACTGATTCCATCTGCCTTCTGCATCTCGTCTTCTAAGTGGATTATTTGTTCCTATAATAAGTGATTCTTAGGGTGAGCACCCTCTGAGCCTCTTCTGATATTTCCAGTCAGCCGTGTACGCTCATATGTTTGTCTAATGTCTCCTCCGGTAAAGTTGGTGGTGTTGAGCTTGCTGACTCTTTCTCCCATCGGTGTCCTCTGCGGCAATGTTCTCAGGGCTGTGTCGGGTCTACAGTGTGATTGGTAAGTTCTGTGGACTTGAATCTCAGCAGGTACTGTGAATGGGCATATTCTTTTGGTCAAGGAAGAAGGCATCATGTCCTATGGTTATGCCATAACCATGCTTTCTTTCCCCACAAAGCTGTAAATTGGAACCCTGTGTTCTCACTGAGTCTAGCTGAACCAGGTATAAGGAGCCTGGGTTTTAGTTCATGGTACAAAGAATTGGTTCTGTTGGAGCTCTCACACAGGGATATACCTGATATTCCTGGTAGGTGATGGTTCTGTATCTCCAGTACCTCCCTCTTTTTAGTAGGCAGAGAAGGAAGACAGTATATAGAGGAGCCATAAACCAGTCAATCCTATAATATTCTTGGGTATCTAGAAATTTAAGCTTGCAGCTCATCTCTTAAAGCCCTATTTTCCCTCTTGGCCTCTTCCTAGTACTTGAGGTAGTAGATACCAATTAGACAGGGTTCCCTGGCCGTGATGCTGTGGTCCAAGCAGGAGGGCTGAGGCTACATGGCCATAGCTTTATGACTGTTTTGGAGATTATTTATTCTCTCATCAAATATTTACTGGACATCTAAACTGAGCCAGGCATGAACTAGGTATTTAGGAGAGTGTGGTGAATAAGACAGAGTTTCTGTCTTCAAGGAGCTTACATTCCAATGAAGGGATTCAGAGAGTAAGCAAAATAACAAATATATGAGATATTTTCCAATAGTGATAAATATGACAAGGTAAATAGAACCTTGTCATTGCCTGTCATGGCTTCTCTGGTAGCTCAATCAGTAAAGAATCTGCCTGCAGTGCAGGAGTCCCGGGTTTGATCCCTGGGTTGGGAAGATCCCCTGGTGAAGGAAATGGCAACCCACTATAGTATTCTTGCCTGGAAAATCCTATGGACAGAGGAGCCTGGCAGGCTACAGTCCATGGGGTCACAAGAGTCAGACACAATTTAGTGATTAAACCACCACAAACAGGGAGAAGACAGGTACATGTAGAGAGATTGACTGCTGTAAAATGGGTGATTAGAGGGACTACCCTGGTGGTCCAGCAACTAAGACCCTGTGATCCCAATGCAGGGGGCCAGGGTTCTATCCCTGATTGAGGAACTAGACCCACATTCATAACTAAGACCTGGCAGCCAAATAAATAAGTTAAATATATGTGTATATATATATATATACATATATATATATACACACACACACACACACACACACACATATATTTTTAATGGGTAGTTAGAGAAGGCTTCTTTGAGGACTCAACCTGGGCTGAGACCTAAACAATGACGGATCCAGTCATGGGAAGAACTGAGGAGAACATACTCAAGATAGATGGAAATAGCTGGTGCAAAGGCCCTGGGGTAGGTGCAAGCTTGAATGACTGAGACCTTGTGTGCATATATGTGGGGAGGGGGAAGAAGTAGGGAGGAGAGGAGGAAAGTAGGGATAATGATAATGATACAGGGATAAGCTTATTTTCTCACATTTACAGGAAATATTCAACAGCTAAGATAAACAATTACTGACACTATATTGAAAGATATTCTTGGAGAATGAGTACTTTAGACCCCATAAGCACTTTTGCAAAAATTATTCAGCTTCCAGTCATCCTTCAGTGTCTCTGGTAACATTTGTTTTACCCCGCGTTTTAGTTCAAATGCCCTTTCCTGTTCATTCTGCCTGGCTTCTTAGAATTGATTTTTTTGTTTAGGCTGGTGCCTCCTTCAGATACCTTGGGCCAGCTGGTTTGAAAGACCCTCACATTCCCTCCAGGTTGAGTGAGGTAGACGTGGCAGCCCCAGGAAGCATCTGAAACTGGGCATCTTTCACAGTCTGGTGTAGAAGTTATTGCCTGCAGTTCTTACCGGCTTTCTCTTTTAGAAATCTTCTTTTGTTCCTGCCACTAGGCAAAAACAGGAAAAGAGATCTGTGTGAAAGAATGCTCTCCCTTATTCTTTTGTGGTGATTGTGTATCTTAAGAGAAGGCCTCAAAGGTTCCCGGAGCTGTCTGTCTTTTCATGTAAATGGAGCCCTAAGCCTATTTAGAAGTGTGCGGAAGCCTGTGGGAGTTGGGGGCAAAAGAGGCCTAGGTAGCGTCAGCGGCCCAGTTAATTTATTCATATTCAACTTTGCGCTGTCTTTCGTGTATATAATTAAAAATACTGCAGAATTGTATTTTGCACTTGTAATTTTAATTATATGCTATGCATATTACTGTATACACATATTACTGTGCAGTGTCGTAACTGCAAAACCCTGTATTTTTTACTGGGAGGTTAAAGGGATTTTCCAGGGTAATTTTGGCTATGTAAATTGTGCCTCAGATGCTAACTATAGAGGGCAATCCCTGGGCAAATGTGACCCTCTGTATTAGATACCTGAAAATCCTACTCATCCCATAGGAGTAGACACAACTGGGACTCATATTCATCCCTCACTCCCAAACCAGTGACAGGTATAGTATTGATACTGGGCTTTGTGAATAGAAAAGGGATGAGGCAGAAGGAATTTAGGAGATTAAAATAGAAGAGAGCTGAACAGGGAATCTCAGGTCAGAGGTGGTGGGCCAGGGATTCCAAGGTCAGGCAGGGAAGAGGGGCTGATGGGTGGTTCCTGGGTGAGACTGTTCCTTCCAGTAAGTGCAGGGCTCAGGGCCATCCAAGTGATGGAGGAGTAGACCCTGCTGGGTGGTGTGACACCCTTCCCCTAAAAGCCCCTCACCTTAGGACAACACTGCAGTGCATCATTGTTCCTTGTGAGCATTGCTGCCTGTGTGTGTGTGTGTGTGTGTGTGTGTGTATGCACGCATGCAAATGTGTACTTGTGCCCTTATAGACAGAGTGGGAGGTAAAAGAAACAGTGTTGGAAAGAAGAGACAGGGAAGCAGGAAGATTTAGGATCCGAGGTTTTAGGAGCAAGTTCAGCCTTTCATGGTTCTGTGGCTGGGGCAGCGTTAGATGGGAGGGACCTGAGACACTAGGGGTGGAGCAGAGTGAAAGTCAAACTTGTATGATCCTTGAGGCCCCTTTCCCAGGCTGCTGCTCTCCCCCCAGCACCTCTCCCCTCTCCTTCCCAGCCCTTCCCAAACCCCAAGGCCACATCTGTTTATTCAGATGCACAAAACTTTCAGATTTGGTAGCTGTGCTCAGTCACTCAGTTTTGTACCACTCTGTGTGACCCTATGGACTTCAGCCTGCCAGGCTCCTCTGTCCATGGGATTCTCCAGGCAAGAATACTGGAGTGGGTTGCCATGTCCTCCTCCAGGGGATCTTCCCAACCCAACCCAGGTCTCCACATTACAGGCAGATTCTTTACTGACTGAACCACCAGAAAGATAAACAACCTGTCCCAGTGCACCACCTAAGCTTTTTACTTAAGTGCAGTTGAAACTTATATTCAGAATCCCTACTGTGGGATTTTTACTGGCTCCTTTACCCATTCCTTGAGGACATAGATGGCATTCTGAGTCTTACCAGCCTGGGTTAGAATCCTCTCCAGGACTCTCAGCTGTTCTTTTTTTCCCCCCTTTTTTTTTAAAAAAAATTTTATTGGAATATAGTTGCTTTACAACTATATTCTATAGTTGTAAATACACAGCTATATTCTATGGTTGTAAATACACAGCTATATTCTATGGTTGTACATACACAACTATATTGTATTAGTTTCTGCTATATAGCAAAGTGAACCAGCCACACATATACATATATTCCCTCTTTTTCAGACTTCCTTCCCATCTATGTCGCCACAGATCATTCAGTTAAGAGCCATTTATTTTTGAGCGAGTCTCTGAGCCTCAGCTGTGAGGGTTGAAGATAGCATTGTCTTCAAGCACTTTCCCACATGTTTTTGCAGGTTGCCTGTAAAACAAATGGATCTACCAAGGGAGTTTGAACACAAAAGATTCTAATGCATAGTACAACATTTTGATCAAGACTTTGTTGCAACTGAGAAAAACCCAACAGAGACTGCTTATTTGCAAAAATCTGACGTTTCTTATTTCATAGAAGCCAGGGAAGATCTGGAATGAAGGTTCTCAGGGCAGATAGTCCCAGTGACATTAACAATGTATTTTCAACGAAAATTTAAATGACGTTTTTGAATTTCAATCTTAAAATAATATTCATTATGAGTACTTAATTCTAATTTTACATTTTAGATTTATTTTGCTCATATTGATGACATATATGGCAAAGATTAATATATTTCACATTTTTTTTCTTAATAATTAGTTGTTATCTGAAGACACAAACTACATTTTACTGTAAGTGAAAAAGAATCTGTCAGGCTTTCGATTCGGAAACTTGAGTCAAATCTGCAGTCTCCTGGAGGAGGAAGGTTATAGGGCCTACGTTCTTTCATAATGGGTCTAGCCCTTCCCCCTCATCTGACATTTTCTTGTGGAAAACATCTGGTTCAAATGAGCACTCATGGCAGCCTTGATCATCAGAAACCAGAAAGCAAAAATCATAAACAGTGTACAGTACATACAAGGGATGCCAAGAAGCATTGTGCAAAGAGACTGTCAGCGGCAAATTTATTTTCTATGGAAATTTCACCTTTTGGTTGCTTATCTTCTCACTAACTTATACTTCTCTTCTGGAGAACAGCCAAGCCCCCCTCAAACACAGGGGTGAGCCTTCATCCCACTTTGCCAAACCTTTGAGATGGATCTGCAGACCTATTCTCTAATTCACGACCTTCCTGCCACTTCATCCAAATTCACTGAAAACAGTAGATAGAGTTCTACGGACCAGGGCATGCTGCTTAGAGTATCAGTGAATATTTTGTTTATCTAGGATGATAGCTCCTAAATGACTAGCCCTGTTCTCCTGGTGGGCTTCCAAGGTGGCACCACCCCAGGTGGGTAAAGAACCCACTTGCCAATGCAGGAGACCCAAGAGATGCGGGTTCAATCTCTAGGTTGGGAAGATCCCTTAAAGGAAAGCATGGCAACCCATGGCAGTATTCTTGTCTGGAAAATCCCATGGACAGAGGAGCCCAGTGGGCTACAGTCCATAGGGTCACAATGAGTCGAACACAACTGAAGCGACTTAGCACACACACATGCACATTCTCCTGGACTTACATCCAGGGATGGAACCAGACTTCTGATATATATCAGAAGTTTACAGTCTTAGAATTTACCAGAGTAGAAAAGAAGAAAAAGTTTCTGAGTAGGTAGTATTTTGGAAGATAGGGGTTTGTGAGAAGGTTTAGGATGAGCAGTAATTGATACTATGGACTATCAGGGGCCTTAGCAATTTCTGGGAAATTCCAGAGGTGCAGGAGGTATCTCATAGGGTGTTTGCCTTTCCATAGACTAGGAAAGAGAGGAAAGGGAAAGTTGGTTATTGGAACATTTATGGAGCTTTAAGATGGTTGTCAGGGGCAGGAGGCTGAGATCAGTTTGGAGACATTTCAGAGTACTGAATAAGATGTTAGAAGCTTTCAGAATCCAAGGAGAATGGATGTCAGGAAGTAAGAGAGAGTTGTTCACTTTGTGTTTTAATCTCCTTTACCACTTCTCATCTGCCTTGTCTGTATATTACTTATCTCAAATTAAAGGTGTATCTCTGGAAGTTGAATACTGGGAAAAACATGAAATATAGAGTCTGAAGACCTTTGAGTTCAGACCTCTCTGAACTCAACCTTTACGGTGGCATATATTTACCACAGGGTTTGGTGTGCAATAAATGGGATAATCTAGGTCAGGTGGATTGGATAGAACAGTGACCAAGTGACCAGATGTCTTGGAATGAGTGGGATAGTCTTGGATTTCAGCTTCCTATTCTGTATCCAGTTCACTTTACTGATAGAGCTTCCTATTACCCTGATGTGTGAAGTGAATAAATCTTTATGAACTAGATACCTGTGGTAACTTTTATCAGTGGTTAAAACAGAATTCTTAAGCTGGATTTATATGTTTAAGTAGCATTATAATGGCAGAGCTACTGTGTCTTTGGGACAGTGATTCGGCCTTAGTAAAGTTTGGTCTGTTAAGACTCATCACTCATTTATGGCTAAAGTGTTAGTTGCTCAGTTGTGTCCAACTCTTTGCGACCCCATGGACTGTAGCCTGCCAGCCTCCTCAGTCCATGGAATTCTCCAAGCAAGAATACTGAAGAGGATTGCCATTCCCTTCTCCAGGGGATCTTCCCAATCCAGGGGTTGAACCCAGGTCTCCCTCATTGCAGGCAGATTCTTTACTGTTTGAGCTGCCCAGGAAGCCCATTTCTGGCTAAGAACATCACAAATAATTATTAGGTCCCATAGTGAGTTTTCAGCTATCATTTCCATAGGATCTGCCATGTATCGGGTGCTGTGCCAATGGCACAGAGGTGATTGAGCTAATGGTCTTGTTTTTAAGGTGTCCCCAGACCAGTAGGACAGACTGGGATGAAAATAATTGAATGTATAGAATAAGATAGTTAAGTGCTATTCTGTTGGTATGAATCAAGTAGAAAGAGAAAATAATTCCCTTTGGAAAATCAGGGAAGTACTCATAGAGGAGGGATTGGATGGCTGGGATTTTGAGGGATGAATATGATCACAGTCAGCAAAATGTGGATTATAAATATAGTGACATTGGAAATGCACTATAACTGAAGTGCCACCAAAGAGGATAAAGTGTACCTTTTGGGTTTGTGGATGGCAGATGGATGATCCTATTGTGTTTATTCTTTATCTCTTTACCTACTCATGAGAAGGTCCTTGTCTAGCAAAGTGATCAATGTTTGCAATCTTGGAAACAGGCATTAGATACTTCCTTCTCTGGAAGGCAGATGGCTTTTTGATCTAAGTGACGTTATCAGAGGCAATGTGGTATAAACGAGCAGAGGACAGGCTATGAAACAAGATTCTAATTCCACCACTTAAGAGCTGAGTGTCTTTTGACAAACCGCACATATTCCCAGTGACTTTGATATCTCTATGAAATAGGATTAAGAATAGCACTGACTTCACAAGGTTGTTGCCTCAAGTGCACTAATAAATATGAAAGCACTTTGTAAAGTGCTGTGAAAAGATGTAAATGTTACTGTTTTCTTGAACACATCATCTAACCATTTATTTATGTAGTTGTATATATTGTGCAGAGCTGCAGAGATAGAGCACCTATCTTCTGGGGAAACAGAATCAGAATTCCAAATTGGCTCCAAAGCAGGGAGACCAAAGCCTTAAGTTCTCACTAGGCACCCTGACCCAGAAGATTAGACACAGGAGTTCCTCCAGTGACCCTGTTTGCTCTTCAGCTGGGTAAAAAGCAATTTGGAAAGGGGAAGTAGATTATGCTCTCAGGAAAGAAATTGCTTTTTTTTTTTTTGCTCTTTGGAAATGTTTGCTCTTTTAATTTTGAGCTCCAAATATGAACAATCCAGCTGATTCAGATCCCTAGAGTAGCCCTAATCACAGGAACACTGTGACAACCACAGATATTAAAAACATACCCCAGTTTAGGCAACCAAGGTAAGGCAAATACAAATAGTATTATATGAAAAGAAAATTCCCCTATGTAAACCTAGAATGTCATTGCATTTAACATTAAGGGAGTAATGACAGAACTTGTTGACCACAGGGAGATTCAAGGAGATAGCCTTCTGGATATAGGCAGTAGAAAGAGAATAATGAAGAGCAATCTCGTTTCTGGAAAAGTAAAATTGGGAGATTATGTTAATATCCAATTTTTAAAATATTTTTAAAATTAAAAATACATACAATGAAGTTTATGGTTTGATGCGTTTTGACAAACATGTACACCTAAAAACCACATTTTCATCACCCCCAAAAGTTCCCTCATGTTCCCTTGTAGTCAGTCCCCTCACACAGCCTTAGGCAAACACTGATTTGCCTTCTGATGCTGTAGTTTTGCTAAAGTTTCATTTTAATTCATATTTTGTTGGATAATGATGACTTTTTGGCAGAGATGATGATAATTGGACATTGTCAAAATTTAGGATTAGAATCCTACCTCCTTTCAGTTTGGTTCAGTCACTCAGTCATGTCCAACTCTTTGCGACCCCATGAATCGCAGCACGCCAGGCCTCCCTGTCCATCACCAACTCCTGGAGTTCACTCAAACTCATGTCCATCGAGTCGGTGATGCCATCCAGCCATCTCATCCTCTGTCGTCCCCTTCTCCTCCTGCCCTCAGTCCCTCCCAGCACCGGAGTATTTTCCAATGAGTCAACTCTTCCCATGAGGTGGCCAAAGTACTGGAGTTTCAGCTTTAGCATCAGTCCTTCCGATGAACACCCAGGACTGATCTCCTTTAGGATGGACTGGTTGGATCTTCTTGCAGTCCAAGGGACTCTCAAGAGTCTTCTCCAACACCACAGTTCAAAAGCTTCAATTCTTCAGCGCTCAGCTTTCTTCACAGTCCAACTCTCACATCCATACATGACCACTGGAAAAACCATAGCCTTGACTAGATGGACCTTTGTTGGCAAAGTAATGTCTCTGCTTTTGAATATGCTATCTATATTGGTCATAACTTTTCTTCCAAGGAGTAAGTGTCTTTTAATTTCATGGCTGCAATCACCATCTGCAGTGATTTTGGAGCCCCCCAAAATAAAGTCTGCCACTGTTTCCACTGTTTCCCCATTTATTTCCCATGAAGTGATGGGACCAGATGCCATGATCTTCATCTTCTGAATGTTGAGCTTTAAGCCACCTTTTTCACTCTCCTCTTTCACTTTCATCAAGAGGCTTTTTAGTTCTTCACTTTCTGCCATAAGGTGGTGTCATCTGCATATCTGAGGTTATTGATATTTCTCCCAGCAATCTTGATTCCAGCTTGTGTTTCTTCCAGTCCAGCATTTCTCATGATGTACTCTGCATATAAGTTAAATAAGCAGGGTGACAATATACAGCCTTGACGTACTCCTTTTCCTATTTGGAACCAGTCTGTTGTTCCATGTTCAGTTCTAACTGTTGCTTCCTGACCTGCATACAGATTTCTCAAGAGGCAGGTCAGGTGATCTGGTATTCCCATCTCTTTCAGAATTTTCAACAGTTTATTGTGATCCAAAGAAAGTACAACTCCAGTAATTTCTCTGAATCTCAGTTTTACCATATTAATAAATATAGTAACAACTTTTCTGTATACCTCAAAAGATTGCTATAAAAATCCAAAGAGATAACAGATGAGAATTAAGTAAGAACTTGAAGGATTATTTAGCAAATATTAAAGCTAATCAAAAAGATGGCACTTCTAGATATAAGCCATTTTATGGAGTAATTTCCATGCCAGAGCTCATGTGCTGCCTGTGCAGACCCATGAACGCAAGTCTTCCTCACAGTAGAGAAAATTGTCTTTGAAATAGTTGGCTCATGGGCCAAGAATTCAGTCTCATGTCTTTCTAGATGACAATAGAGGACTATAACTCAGCTGATATATCTGAGTTAACATCAGATTGATCATATAAATCAGATCAGGTATGAATATGATATAAAATGTCTCTTTTTTTTTTTTTTTTTGCTGTGTTCACAATGCTTTCTCATAATAAACTAAATAGTTTGCTTCGGGCACACACTCCCGCTGGCCTGGCTCTGAGGAGTGTCAGTTCCCATTTCACACAGATAAAACTGAACTCTTCAGATGTCAAGTCATGTGCCAGGGGCTTCAGCGTAGACCATCACCTCCCGTTATAAATTGCTGTTGTTTTCAACAAGTGACCTAAAAGCCATTTTTATTGGAAATTGTTTGAGTGGAAGGTAGAGACTGACATATAAAATAAAGCCTCTGACTGAGTTCTAATATTTCTCTGTGGGCAAGCAATAAGAGAATTGCATTCCTTTTGCCAGGGAAAACAGACTAATTTTATCTTCCCTTTCTGGGAGAGATCACTTTAGACACTTTGTAGACATATTTAGATCTTGCTTGTTTCTCTTGGACGAGCTGTTAGAATGCATAGGTGTGGGTGTACACACACCCTCACGCACAACCATACACACCGTGCTGCCGTTCACCTCTGTGTATGCATGTATATGTCACATGTAGATGGTGCATTTCCAAAAAAGACAAATGATCACCAGCTGGGCACTCTCACTTCCTCCCATGTACATTTTGTAGCTTCCCCATAGGGAAGCGAAACTGATGGTGGTTTGGAAGAGATTGCATTTACTGAAGTGGATTCAGCCAAGTGGCTGTTTATGGATGACCTTTGTCTTTTAGGGGGCAGTAGCAGGAGGAGATATAGATTCTTCCAGAATGTCTGATCATGTCTCTTCACAATTAGAATTATAAACCACGGGCCTTGTGAGTGCATTCATCTGAGACAGAGATGGACCAGGTATCCAAAGACCTGGGACTGCGCTCTGTCTTTAAATATGTCCATATATGTGAAGGTAGCCCTGTGCCACTGTGCATCTTTTCCCTCTTCCTTCTGTCTTCCCCATGAGCTTTTCTAATCCTCAAAGACACATTGCATCTGTAATGTACATGGTATTCACTTTTTCATCTTTTTCTATTTCTGCTCTGCATTTAGTAGGGATGTAATACTGACTTGACAATAGAGTGAGACCATATTCTGCCTTGGATGAACTGGAATTCTTTGAAAGTGTTGCCAGCTAGAAATATTCTGCTTCAGGGCCATCACTACTGTTAAGAATATGCTGGAAGAGTGTGATCAGATACCGTCTCCTCCCAGGTCTCACCCTCTGGTCCCCCTGAGAAGATGGGGCTATGAGAGCAGTCCCTGGCTCCAGTCTACACCCTTCAGGGGGCTTTCTCCTGTTGTGCTGTGTTTTTGAGGCCCTGTATTGAAGTCCCTACACCTCTCTCAATTTTTAGCAGCCTGAAGAGTCTTAGTGGGTACTTATCTTCCTTTCTGCTTCTTTCCTTCCTTTCTATCTCCCTCTCTCTCTCCCTTTCTTTCAAACAAGAGGGACTGAACTCATGAATATCTGAAGCTGATTTCGTAGAACGTAAAATTTCACAAGGGGGATACAGCGGTGGAGTTTTAATTCCTCAGAATCATCACACTTTCCACCACCTTTAAATTCAAACCCACAATCTTTGTACTGGCCTACAAGACGCTGCCCGAGTCTACCTTGCCCACCTCTCTCACTAACCTTCAGCCACATGGGTCTTCTTTGGCTTCTCAGAGCACCCCAAGTTGGTTTCTGTCTCAGGACCTTACCACCCATCTTTTGCCTGGGACTCTCTGCCCTGAACTTTGTGCTGCCCCAGAGCCACTCAGATCTCTGCCCAAGTGCCCTCTCTCAGACAGCCCTGCCCTGACCATCCCATCAATAGCCCCGACACAGGACTATTTCCTTCATGTCACTCATCATATCTGAAATGTGCAACCCATCTCCGGTTTTCTTGTATGTTGCTGGACTCTGGCTAGTGTGGGCGCTCCCTCCACAGGGCAGATGGAGGCTTTGTTAGTCCTGGTCTGGTATCACCCAGCGGGGCTCCATGAACATATAACATGTTACTCAGTGAGGGATCAAATCTGAATTTATTTCCGTCTCTCTTGGCTTTTCCTTCGCTTGCTCTCTCATTTATTTTGCAGAAACTGCGTCATGAACAGCAGTGTGATCTGATGCTGGAGCGCAGGTCCTGGATCAGGGCCCTTGGGTGCTGCTCAGTTGATCGTACACAGCTGCCAATTGAAACAGCTGTTCTCAAACGACTCTCTTTTTTTCCATTGGTCAACATGGAAATCAAAAGTAGGAATAAGTTTCAAATAGTCTGTAAGACTTTACTAGCGTTAAGTCTGGTAATAACTTTCAGTCTTGACTTCCATGACCAAGCTGCTGCTTCACTTCCCCTACTTTGTGAGTTACCCTGTGATCTAACCCAGTAGAGGACATAATGTAGGATATATACTGCTATATCCTTGGGGCTTTTCAGGTGGCACTAGTGATAACCCACCTGCCAATGTAGGCAGACATAAAAAATGTGGGTTCGATCCCTGGGTTGGGAAGATACCCTGGAGGAGGAAATGGCAATTCACTTCAGTATTCTTGCCTGGAGAATCCAATGGACAGAGGAGCCTGGCGGACTATAGTCCATAGGGTCACAAAGAGTTGAGTACTACTGAAGTGACTAAGCACACGCACACTCGCGCGCGTGCACGCGCGCGCACACACACACACACACACACACACACACTGCTGTACCCTCAGATACAAAGAAAAGTGCTTGTGAACTGGAAGGGGAAGACGGTTCAACCAGGGACCATTCATAGAGGAGGCCAAGTACCAGAACTGAGTGCCTAGTTTTAGGTGTTTCTTGTTCGAAATTTGAGAATAGCGGGATAGCTTCATAGGATTTTGCTAATAGAGGGATTCTCTTTTTGTTTGTATTAAGAGATTATCTTTGTAACTTCCCACAGACATAGGCTGAACTCCTGGGTGACCCTAGCCCTGTAATAAGTTCTTACAGCAGGATTGCCTAGGCCTTGTGAACTCTTGGAAAGTGTAATGGAGGTTTTGCTGGAGATATCACATTTAGGTCACAGGGGTTCAGCTGGTCTTTGGCTGCTATGCTGAGCAGTTTTATGGGAATAGTTGTATAATGCTAACATCTGTAGGCTGAGAGCTTGACGAAGACATCACCCAGATTGCCTCGGAAAGCTGCTTACTTTGGGAGCTCATTCTTTATAGGTTCAACATATGCCCCTCCTCTTTCCCCTTGCCTCTGCGCAGTCAGCCAACCTTCCCATTTCCATCTGTAATGGTGGATGAACTCTGCGCATATTTGCTTGTCACCTTGCACTATGCATTTTTGGCAATTTAGGAGACCAAGCAAAGGCCCTTGGCTTCTGAACTTTCCTGCTTTCTTGGTGCTTCCACATGAGATAAGATGTTAAAGGGCTAGAGGATTTCTCTTTAGAGATTTCTGGTGAGGAGATAGGGAACTGACTGATACTCACATGCCTGCTGCCTCAGCAACTTCAAGTCCATATTTCTCCTTTCCCATGAAGCCTCTCTTGCCCATTTTGTTTAAAATCACAGCCTGTTCCAACACCTTATACTAAATCCCCTTTACTCTGGTTTGTCTCCCCTAGAAATGATCACTCTTGGACATGCAATATTCTTTACCACTTGCTGTGTTCATTGTCTGCCATATTATAGACTCCTCAAGGGCAAGGATTTCTAGCTGTTTTATTCACCGTGTATCTGAAGAGCCTAGAATGGTGTCTGGTGTGTAGTTAAGTCTTGATACAGAGTCCTTGAATGAATGAGCTAACAGCCCAGCGAAAGGAGAGATGATGTAGTATCATGATGAAAAGCTTGAGCTTTGGAGTCAAATGATCCTGGATTTGAACCCCAGCTTTGCGACTTACCAGCTCTATGTCTTCAGAAAGTGATTTAAACTCCCTGAGTCTCAATGTTCTCATCTGTAAAGTAAGAATTGTAGCACTAACCTTGGAGGGATATTGTAAAGATCAGAAGAGAGAAAGAGGCAACATGACTTGATGGTCATGAGGCAAGGCTTTGCATTCCTGTAGATCTGGAGTCTGGGCTTTACCTTCAAGTTCTGGCTCTCCCAGTACCTTGTGCAATTTTCATACAAACTCTCTAAGCTCACCTTCTTCACATGTCAAATGGATGTAATACCCTGGCCTATCTCATAGGATAGTGTTAAGAAGCGAATCCATCTGAAACTCATAGCAAGGGATCCATTAACTTGAGCGGTTTGGAGGATGGTGATAATGATGTTTGTGAAGTTAGCCTCATTGCTTGCACAAAGTAACTGCTCAATAAATGGTAGGTTTAAGAAAAGAGAATGCTTGTAGAACCTTGGAACTCTCCTAAATTGATATGGCCATTTTCTTTGCATTCCCCTTCTTCAGGGAGGGTAAAGCAAATGCTTATTATCTTTATAATGTACTTGTTTCAACTTAAAATGGAACAGCGAACATTTTTTATGTGCCGTAGCCCCTTCTTTGATCTGTAATCAATTCTGTTTGGATTTCAGGGGTTATTTTTGAATTTTTCATTTGCGTTGCCACAGGGGCTCTGCTCCACCTAGTGATCTTCAGGGGGACTTCATATAACTTGGGTGTTGAGTCAGCACGTTTGCAGCCAATGGAATTGGCTCCAGCAGCCGTGGGTTTGGGAGACTGTACTGTTTCCAGGGTTCCATCAGCTTTCACCTGCTTTTATGAGAGATGCCTCCTCCCACCTCTAATCCCCACTTGCAGTATGAGTCTCAGCAAGACACTTCACATCATCCAAACCCTTTAACTGTATGGTTCCTGTGGGAATCCAAGCTTTGTCTTGCCATGTGACCCTGGCCAGATTATTCAGCCTCACTGTGTTTATTCCCCACTGTTGTAAATTAATAATGGAAATAAAAACTGAATGTTTTCACACCACAGGATTTTGTGAGGACGGAATGAGTTATTCTGTGTAATATTAGCCACTCAGTCGTGTCTGACTCTTCACAACCCCATGGACTGTAGCCTGCCAGGCTCCCCTGTCCATGGAATTCTCCAGGCAAGATTACTGGAGTGGGTAGCCCTTCCCATCTCCAGGGGATCTTCCCAATTCAGGGGTCGAACCCAGGTCTCCCACATTGCAGGCAGATTCTTTACTATTTGAGCCATCAGGGAAGCCCAAGAATACTGAAATGGATAACCTTCTTTCTCCAGGGGATCTTCCCGACCCAGGAATTGAACCAGGGCCTCCTACATTGCAGGCAGATTCTTTACC
This sequence comes from Ovis canadensis, assembly GCF_042477335.2. Taxonomy (NCBI): domain Eukaryota; kingdom Metazoa; phylum Chordata; class Mammalia; order Artiodactyla; family Bovidae; genus Ovis; species Ovis canadensis. Next base: position 90,459,546 of record NC_091251.1, read on the forward strand.
AGCTGAACTACCAGGAAAGCTCTATTAAGGCACTTTGAAAGTACTCAGTAACGTTTATTATTATGTTTTTATAAAAACTGAAATATTGTACTAATATATCTATGAACATTTCCTGTATTTAGAAATCTCTTGGTACTTCAGCTTCTGCTCACAGTGCCCTGTGGGGTCCTGAAAGTGCATGGTGAAGAACATCTTTGCTCGAAAAGAGCCGCACGTGTCCACTGCATCTTCTCTGAGGTGGTCAGACACAGCTGCCTCTGCACTGTTTAGTGTTATGTACGGAAATCATAGGGATTCACTGGGTTGTTGTGAAAGTGCTCAGGGTCCTGTGGTGAAAGGACACTGCTGCTGGGACAGCTTCTGAGGAGGAGGCTGCTGGCCAAAGTCAGGCAGTTTGACAAGGTGGGCTTTATCTGGTGATCTGGCCTCGGCCCACATTTTCACCCAGAGCTTGTCACACTCAGGAGGACCTGGCCTGTTCTTGGTCCCAGAGCTCAGAGGGACCGAATTAGGAAAGTGGAATGCCAAATTATTCATTTTGTGATGAAAAAGAAAGCTGTTCTATGCATTGAAGAGCCAGGCCTGTCTAGCTACCATGTTTCCCCTTTAAAGCAAATTATAAATGAGAAATCGAGTTATTGGCAGATTCCTTGGTAAGTATGGAATTGATCAAGGGATTAAGTGATTCAGAGGGTTAGGATATCAGGAGCCATTAGCCTGCTGCGTCCATCCCCACAGTCCAGCCCTCCTTGTCAAGTGATCTATGTTCATGGAGAGGGGAGGGGTCCCACATACCAGGGGCCTGGCAGCTTTAGTTGGGTTTGGAATCATTAGTTTGTTTCTCTGACTATCCTTTTTTTTTTTTTTAAAATGAAGTATTGTTTCTTTACAATGTTTTATTAGTTTCAAGTGTATGGCAAAGTGATTCAGTAATACACACACACACACACACACACAATACTTGTATATGTATTTTTTTTTTTCAGATTCTTTTCCATTATAGGTTAATCTAAGATATTGAGTTTGGTTCAGTACAGTAGGTCTTTATCTATTTTATATATAATAGTTTGTATCTGCTGATCACAAACTCCTAATTTCTCTCTTTCCTACCACCTCCCATGATCCCCTTTGGTAACTATAAATTTATGTCTGTGAATGAATTTCTGTTTTGTAAATAAGTTCATTTGCATCCTTTTTTTATAAGATTCCACATATAAGTGATACCATAGGAAATTTGTCTGCCTCTGTTTGACTTACTTCACTTAGTATGATAATCTCTAAATCCATTTATGTTGCTGCAAATTGCATTATTTCATTCTTTTTATGGCTGAATAGTAATTGAATATATTGCTCTTTTACTGCAAGTGAAGCAGCACTTGTGTTGCTTCCTTGTCTTGGCTATTGTAAATTGTGCTGCCATGAACATTGGCGTGCATGCATCTTTTTGAATTGGAGTCTTTTCCAGATATATACCCAGGAGTGGGATTACTGGATCGTATGTTTTATTTATAATTTTTAAAGGAAACTTCATACTGTTCTCCTTAGTGGTTGTACCAATTTACCTTTCCACCAACAGTAGAAGGGGTTGCCTTCTCTCCACACCCACTCCAGCATGTATTTTTTGTAGACTTTTGATGATGGTCATTGTGACTGGTGTGAGGTGATACCTCATTATAGTTTTGATTTGCATTTCTTTAATAATTAGCAGTGTTGAGCATCTTTCCATGTGCCTGTTGGCCATCTGTATATCTTTAGAGAGATGACTGTTTAGGTCCTCTGCCTCTCACTATCCTTTATATTAATTTTTGGCTGACAAACATGTCCTCCCCACATCATTCTGATGTGTGTTTTAATTTACATTTTGTCTTTCATCGGAGTGAAACATATATTGTTTTATAAATCTAATAATCATATAATACTTATATCAAAAAACAGCATGTCCCACCCCATGTCCGCTTCTCCCCTTTGATTCTTTCTTTCTGCAAGCAGGCACTTTCAAATCATTATAGCATAATTGTGTTTCATTCTTTCCCTGCTGATTCTGCTCATTACTCCCACATTTCTAAATTGTGTATACAAATTACTGTTTTTGATTTTCCTATTGAAGATGACATCTGTGAAAATGGCCACTGAAAACTTATTTTCTCTTCCTTCTTGTATGGTTATATCTTATACATTTAGTTAAAATCATATTTAACACTTACATTATTGTGCCAGTGTAAGTATCCATGGTGAGCTTCTAAAATGTACCATTATTATGTTTCCTTTCTTCTTCTCTTGTATGTATTTTTAATTTTGTCTCTGGAACATATTTCTCCATCCACCCTCCCTCTTTAAATTGATAAGGGCATTTGAAACCATAACTGCTATGCCTTTACCACACCTAGTAAAATGAACAATTCATTAAAGCCTGTAATACCCAGCCCATATTCAAATGCCCCGATTGCCTTGACAATGTCCTTTAATAGTTGTTTACTTTGAATAAAGATCTAAATAAGGTCCACAAATTGTATTTGGTTGTTACATTCCCTTTCTTTTAATCTGTGCCCCACCCCCCTGCAGCTTTATATGTGACATTGATTCATTGGCGAAATTGAATATAGAGTACCATATTTTCTAGTGATTGGCTGATGGTGTTGTCACGGTGTGATTTAACTTGTTCTTCCATATCCTGTAAACTAGTGGTTATTAGATTAGGGTTTGGATTTTTTAGGCAAAATATTGTATAGGTGGTGCTAGGTACTTGCAGTTTTATTGTCATAAGGGAATAATGTCTGGTTATACCACCTGTAATGATGATTAAATTGATCAGTGGATTCAGAGGATGATAGCCTCATCAGTCTATTGCTAACTTCCTTATCAGCTTTTGACCTATGGTTACCTAATGGTCGTCTCCTGAAGATTATTGCCTAGATCTATTATTTTACAGAGCACCTAGCCTGTCCTTCTGTTGTGTGATTCTGCTTTGAGCCAGTAAGTGCTGATTACGTAGTTTACCCCCAGAGGGTCATTTTATTTTCCTTATTCCCAAGTCTAGGTTGGGGTCAAGGGGACTTCTGTGTGACTCACACGTACTACTAAATAACTGACTAAATTTACATGAAATCAATATGCTTATATGTTATATTGATTAACGTTTTTGAACCGTAGTTGAGCTTTGCTGATGGCTTAGAGAACATAAACAGAAAAGTAGAAAAGTTTGTCAGTCATGTTGAAATGCAACTGGCAGGAAAAAAAATAGATATTTTTTAAGAAGTGGAATAAATCAGAGGACTCTGCTTTGGCTCATAATGCCTTCTTTCTCCAGGGTAGGAAAACTCTGAAATCTAATGGGTCTCTTCTGCCCGTGAGGGAATTGAAGGGAAACTACCAGAATGGTCTCCGATGCAATCATTTGAGGACTTTTTGGTTGTTGTTTTGTTTTAGTTTTCACTCTGCTAGTTTGCTAAGAAGTCTTTCATAAAGATTTTTCCTAAACCCTGTTGCATGTGAATTAGGGCTTTTCCTTTCCTCTGTAATGGGGCCTGATACCCTTTGATGTGTTTTAGCAGAATTTAGCTTCTAAATACAGTTTGAAACTTAGCTCTACAGTTTGAAACACACACACATGGCCCTTCCCTCTCTCTGTCTCTCTGTCTCTGTCTCTGTCTCTGTCTCTCTCTCTCTCTCTCTGTCTCTCTCTGTCTCTCTCTCTCTCTTTCTCTCTGTCTCTCTCTGTCTCTCTCTCTCTCGACTGCAGGGTTTGTTTTTTCACTGCAAGAACTTTTCCTGTAGGAACTAACTTCCGCGGCAGGATGGTACTGTGGAGACCCCATCTCCTTCCTGAAAGGTCACGATGTGCAGGCGTGAGAAGCTGTATGAAGAAGGGAAGTTTTCTCCAGTGTCTCTTAGCTGGGAGATCTGTTTCCATTTTTTTTCAAGTATCTCCTTTTAAAGACAGATACATCCCTGATATAAATGTCTGGTCTGTTACTATAAAGAGATGCAGATTGATTACCTTTTGAGTGACTCCTAGTATTCCAGTTTAAGGCTCTCCTCTGAAATACACTGCAGATCCAAATTCTTACAATATTGGAGCCTCTTTTGCCATTTAGAATGACCTTTCACATAACTTTCAGTGACCAAACGATGCCTGTCTTTCAAGGCCCGGATCAAATGACACTTTCCCCGGGTCCCCCAGTGAGAAGTCATGTCACCCCATTTTCTAGACTCCTGCATGACAAGAATTATTTATTTGCTCCCTTTCATTCAAGTTTGCTCATCTACTCATATTACTTCCCCTTTTTAACAGGAAAATAGCAGTCTTAGTTAGCCATAGTTAGTATTTAATAACCAATTTATTAACATTTTAAATTTTAATAATAAATTACTTGAGTAATATTATTTTGTCAGATATTTAGCTTTTATTTCAGCTGTGCTTCAGATATCTGTGGGGGAAATCTGTCAGTCAGATGTAGAGCCAGATTTTCTATTTCAGAAGAGGGAGGGAAAGAATGTGTAGAGAATTAATGCGGAACTTGAAGATTCAAGACCCACCTGTACCACTTCAGTGTCATTGTTTTAGAGCAACAGGTTAGATACATCACTAGGGGCCCTATCCTGAGAAGGCAATGGCACCCCACTCCAGTACTCTTGCCTGGAGAGTCCCATGGACAGCGGAGCCTGGTAGGCTGCAGTCCATGGGGTGGCTAAGAGTCAGACACGACTGAGTGACTTCACTTTCACTTTTCACTTTCATGCCTTGGAGAAGGAAATGGCAACCCACTCCAGTATTCTTGCCTGGAGAATCCCAGGGACGGGGGAGCCTGGTGGGCTGCCATCTATGGAATCACACAGAGTCGGACACGACCGAAGCAACTTAGCAGCAGCAGCAGTAGGGGCCCTATCTGGTAACATGAAGATTTGTGGCCAAAGTCACTTAAGACTTATTTAAAATTTAGTTCTTTAGAGAGAGCTGTAGAGATTTCTGAGCAGTGGGAGATGGTACAGGGATGGGGTCTTGGGCTCTTAAAGCCCTGCAAGGTAGTGCAGGCAGGAAGGAAGTCTGGGAGGGGTTCCACTCTTGCTGTACTGGGAAGGATGAGTGTACAAAGGCTGTGGGGTACCTAGGAGAGAGAGGAGATCATGAGGCCTGGAGTTCAGTTCAGTTCAGTCACTCAGTTGTGTCTGACTCTTTGCGACCCCATGAATCGCAGCACGCCAGGCCTCCCTATCCATCACCAACTCCCAGAGTTCACTCAGAGTCACGCCCATCGAGTCAGTGATGCCATCCAGCCATCTCATCCTCTGTCGTCCCCTTCTCCTCCTACCCCCAATCCCTCCCAGCATCAAAGTCTTTTCCAATGAGTCAACTCTTTGCATGAAGTGGCCAAAGTACTGGAGTTTCAGCTTTAGCATCATTCCTTCCAAAGAAATCCCAGGGCTGATCTCCTTCAGAATGGACTGGTTGGATCTCCATGCAGTCCAAGGGACTCTCAAGAGTCTTCTCCAACACCACAGTTCAAAAGCATCAACTCTTCGGCACTCAGCCGCCTTCACAGTCCAACTCTCACATCCATACATGACTATTGGAAAAACCATAGCCTTGACTAGACGGACCTTAGTCAGCAAAGTAATGTCTCTGCTTTTGAATATGCTATCTAGGTTGGTCATAACTTTCCTTCCAAGGAGTAAGCGTCTTTTAATTTCATGGCTGCAGTCACCATCTGCAGTGATTTCGGAGCCCCCAAAAATAAAGTCTGACACTGTTTCCACTGTTTCCCCATCTGTTTCCCATGAAGTGATGGGACCAGATGCCATGATCTTTGTTTTCTGAATGTTGAGCTTTAAGCCAACTTTTTCACTCTCCTCTTTCACTTTCATCAAGAGGCTTTTTAGTTCTTCTTCACTTTCTGCCATAAGGGTGGTATCATCTGCATATCTGAGGTTATTGATATTTCTCCCGGCAATCTTGATTCCAGCTTGTGTTTCTTCCAGTCCAGCGTTTCTCATGATGTACTCTGCATATAAGTTAAATAAGCAGGGTGACAATATACAGCCTTGTGGAAAGCTATAATTATATACTTTATTATTTAACATCCTTTCAGTCTTGCCCTGGACCTACCTAGTCCCAGATATAGCTTTCTCTTGCTTCTTATTTCCTCTGTCCTCTCTTGGGAACTCTTTGGCTGAATTATGAATGGGACTACTTTGATAAACTATAATAGCACTTATAATGAGCCTTATATTAGTAATGGAGGACTACCCTCAGAGAGACCACAGAAGTGCTAACACTATATAGATAGTCATCTCTGTAGAGAAGTGAAGTAAAGCCAAAATCCCATTGTACTGGGCTTCACCACTCCACAAGCAGCTCATATTTGTTTCAGAAAGACCTGAGACCCAAAAAGACCTGAGACCCAGCTTTTTCATGGTTGCTATTTCTTTACCATCAGTCTGCCTCTCTGCAAGTTACCTTCCCCATTAGGATCAAAGAATGTAAAGAACAGGGGATCTGAAGTCAGAGGACCTGGGTTTGGGTCCATTTATATGCTGTAAACTATAGGCTACTCACTTTTCCTGATGTAATACCTACCTTATCACTAGGTGGTAAGGAGATTTAGATGAGATGTTATAAAGAATTCTTTCCCATTAACAAGTTATCATATTTCAAAAGGTACATCTTTCCAAGGGTAAGAATCAAAGTCATGTCATGGTCTAATGGCACTTCTTCTTATAAGTGTAAGCAATTACCTACACCTCTTGGCACCTTGCTTTCCTCTGCTATGAAATGGGCAAGGGCATTAGTTGTCCAGAGAAGGAACTTATCTGGAGTGGAAAATGTGCAAGGTAGACTTAGGACTGGTGAGTTACCATTATGCTAGTTCTAATACCACCAATTTCATTTCTTCCAGCAGGATTTAGAATGCCACAATGGTCTTCTTGGCACTATGCTTGAACCTGTTATATCTGGTTGAAAGAGTGATTTTGGGCAGCTTCTTGCTATAAGCTAGGCACGTTATTGGACTTCCCTGGTGGCTCAGACGGTAAAGAATCTACCTGCAATGCAGGAGACCTGGCTTTGATCCCTGGATTGGGAAGATCCCCTGGAAGAGGGCAACCCATCCCAGTATTCTTGCCTGGAGAATCCCATGGTCAGAGGAGCCTGGCAAGCTACAGTCCATGGGGTCTCAAAGAATCAGACATGACTGATTGACTGATTCTCTACAGAGCGACTAAGCACATAGGCACATTATTAAATACTTTTATCCTCAAAATAGAAGAATAATATAATCTATCTCATAAGATTGCAAAGAGGATGAGGAGCTTATGTAAATAGGGTGCTGAGTGGGGTATTTGGCACCCACTGGGGACACAACCCTAGACTAGATATTGCTTTTCAGGTTCTACCTTCATCAAATAGCATTTGTTAAAAATTCCCAATAAGACATGGTACTAGGTGCTTTTGCTTTAAATAATAGAGGGCTAAGGGAAGGTCAGATTGGGGTGAAGGATGAAGGGAGCCAGTTTATATTTGTTTGTTTGTTCTATAACAAACAGTAGTAATATTGCCTCTCCTTCCCCTGGTCCCGAGCCTGCTGAGTCACTGTTCCAGCCTCTTGGCCCATGATCTCTGGCTGTGTCTATGGAATACAGCAAAACCCACAAGAAACCAGCACTAATAGAAGGCAGATCGTTTTGAGGGATTTTTGTTTGCGTTCCTGTGCTTGCTCTCCTGGCGAGATAGGAAACCTTTAATAAGACTTTTCCAAAATGATGCTGCATGTGAAATGTGAATTTTTCCCCCTCTGTTCTCCTAACAAATGACCATTTCATGAGGTTTCTTTTCATATTTTTTCCATCTTCTTTCCTGTTTCTCAGTACATTCTACAAAGAGCTTACTCCTCTGCTGGTTACTGATGGATGGTTCTACTCTGTGTGCCCTTTAATTTTGCAATAAACCAACAAGGAGTTGAGACCACAAACTTAAAGAGGATTGACTTATTTATTTGACTGGATTCACTGGAGCAACAGGCAGATTTAGTCATTTCAGTGTGGTCCTGGGGAGGGCAGGAGGAGTCCATGAGAAGGAACACTGTGTTGTAAATAACCAGATAGAAGAAAACTTGCTTGTCCTCCCATTCCTGGACACCCGTTCCCAGCAGTGATCCCTTCCAGACCTTCGTGGGAGCAGAAAGTCTTCCATGAGACTTGCCCACAGCTCCAGGATTCTGAACTCACTGGGACTCTAGATAATGTGGAAATGATAGCACTACCCACAGGTCCTGTGTCCCTTCTTTTCAGAGAGATCATAGTTTCCCTTAAAGAGTTGTAGGAATATCCACAAACCTGCCAAGGTCACCAGTCTTTTAGACCTAGCCTCTTGACTGGATCACTTTGAAGACCCAGAACAAACCTCTTTCCCTACTATCTCCATCCCAGCTGTGTCTTCACCATAAAACTGGGGCCTCCAGGATTCAGGGGCACTAATACACTTCGTGAATTGATAATAAAACGTATTAAGAATCAGTCATTTCTCACTTAGCACCGCCATTGTATGGAGTCACCAGTCTGAAAATAAATGCAAACATCATTTCAAGTCGGAAAAGAACAGGCTTCTTGAATGACTCATGTGAATAATCCTCAGTAAACTAAAGAGAACCCTTATAGGGTATTTAAAACATAAACCATAGTGGAAAAGAATCTGAAAAAGTGTATGTGTTAATATATAACTGAATCACTTTGCTGTACATCAGAAACTAACACAACATTGTCAATCAACTATAATTTTTTTGAAAAATGAGTAAAAAAAAAAAGACCACATAGATATTATTATCATTTAGATTTAAGGATTGCTCCATATCCGGTGCTGCTCTCTAAGAATTGACGTGAAGCTGGAAAGACAAATGCCCAAATGGAATTTGTCCCAGCTGTGAACTGCTCCAGATCTCAGTGTTGTTTGCGGCTCTGCCACTTTTAACCAACTAACTGCCTGTTCTTATTCTGCTCTTATGTGGCAGCCTTTCTTCTGAAACTCTTGTCATCGCATTTGAGCAGAAGTGAAAATACTAGCAAAGTGGCTAGAGGCCAAGACAGAAATAGACTGCAGGAGTCTGTGTCCTTTCTCTCGCCATACCTGCTAGAGCATGGTTCCTCCCTGGCCTGAAGACTCAATATTTCCAGCTCTGCCAGACAGCAGTCAGTCGACTGCTTTTTTCCTGTCACTGAAAGCTTGTCTTATTCTCAAATGTTTTGTACAGTTTTCTTTTACATGTGATTTTGCTTTAAACAGCACAGAATTTGGTCAGTGTTATATCAGCAAATGGCTGGCTCTGAAGAAATTAATTGACAAAGATCCACGAGGCTGTGAGTTTTCATATTGAGAGCCTTTCATGTGGTAGAACCAGCGTAGGCTAGAGGGCCAGACAGATCTGGTTTGAATCCGGCTCTTCCACGTGCTAACTATTTGGTCTCAGAAAATTGCTCAATTTCTCTAAACCTCAGTTTCCTCATCTTCAAAACTACGATAATAATGTTTACTTTACTGGGGTATGAGGATGAAATGAGCTAATGTATGTAAAGTACTTGGTACACGGTCTGATACATAGGAAGTGCTCAGTAGATGCTAGTTTCCCTGCCTTTCCCTCCCCTCCTTTAGAAACACATGAAACCTCATAGCATTTACACTGAAGGTCTAAAGATAAGAATAACATGGGTGATATAACTAGGGAAAAATTCTCATACTGAGTTACTTGGTACTGATTCTAGGGTGGGAGTGTTCAGAACTGAGAGATCAGTGTCAGCTTGCATAGTTAGGAAAGAGCTCATGGAAGAGGTAAGATTAAATTGGCCCCAGAAAGGTGGAAACTTAAGAGTAAAAGGGTTATTTCAGACTAGGGTACTTGGGGTGGGGTCTATAGTCCAAGTGAGTGAACTGTGAAACATATAGAGATAGAATATAGAGGTCAGAAGGCTCAATTGTTTTCACTGGGAAAATTGAAGTGGACAGAATAAAGAGCTAATATTTTTTAGGCACCTGCTAGATATTAGGCATTGTCTTAAGTGCTTTGTATCCAAGTCATTTATCCCCACAGTAGGTATGATTGTTATCTGAATTACAGAGTTGAAGAAAGACAGAGAGGGCCCAAGTATCTTACCTGAAACTATCCAGCCAGTAGGTCTTGGAACTGAGATGGAAACTCAGGAGGTCTGACTGCCGAGGCCACCCTTCTGACACACGGCAGCTGCCTGGGTTATTTTTCATCTTCCCTCCCAAGGTAGTGAGGGTCAACTGAGACCGTTCTGTGAACAAATTCTGAAAAATCTGAAAAGTGTCATGCTTGTGGAAGATGGCGCGATTGTACTAGTTAATGATGTCAAGTGCGAGGTGAACAAGATGGTAGAAAGCAACTGAAAGTGATAAGAATTTCAGGATGGCACACTCACACAACAGTGGGCAAGCTCAGCAGCACCGTGCCCCCCAATCCCCTCTAGCAACACAGACGCCTGACACCACCTCATGTTTCCTCCCGGGTCCATGCTTCAGGTGGCTATTCCCAAGCCACCAGAGTGGGTATGGGAGACTCGGGTCTCCTTGTCATTTGTCATTGAGTGTGACCTGCCAGGATACCCATCTTATGGGCCTGTAGCATGTGATTGGTCGTTGGCTTACCATTGGCCATGATGGAAGATCTCCACTACGTGGCATTGCCTTGGAAGGAAGTCTACTCCTCACCATGTAAATATTTAACCATTTTAATGTATTTATTCTGGGCCTGTTCTTCTTGTGTCTATCCCAAATTGACTCTGTTTAATCAAAGTTGATTACTGTTTGCCTTTATTGATATCATGTACTTAAGTATAGACACAGACAGCATTGCTTCAGCACCCAGCCACTACTCTGCCCTGCACCTTTTGTTTTTAAATAACACCTTACACAATATCCCTTCCTGGAGGATGTCATATAAATAGCTTTTGTTCAAGAGCATATCTGATGAGGCTGCTGCCTTGGAAATTTGTTCCTAGGCAGACCTTTTGACCTCCTTTTGAACAGACAGTGAGTGACCTCTGCTCCCATTTTATGCCACAGATTCCCTCTGGAGACAGAGCTGAATGCACACATCCTTTTACTGAGTTTGGAGAGCCCTTGGTTAGCCTGCCATTTGCCTGTGTGAAATAGAGAAACAAGGAGTCAGACCAGTGTTGGCTCATCCTGCTTTGGAGGTTCCTTGGAGGCCCCTCTGGGCTTTAGCCTCTCCCAGCTCTAAGCCACTGTAAGCGTGGTGGGGCCTGGAGAATAGCCAGGTCAGTGTTTATCAGCCTGGACTCCCCCAAGAACTGTATTTTCTGACCCCCCAGGGAGCAAGTGACTCAACAGGGGTGTTTTCTTGATCTCAGATGAGTCTAAGGAGGGGAAATCAGTTAATAGCAGCCGTCTGTGATGGACTGATCACAAAACTGTGTCTTTCTAATCCTCTTTGCAAATCAAAGAGAGGGGAATCCCCAGAGCCCAGGCGTATAAGTGAATAGAAAGCACCACCAAGTAACAAAACACCTAAAAAGGTCAGCAGAAACTCGGGGGGGTGTTGGAAATTCACCTCCCCTGCCTTTCTGTAGGGCTCAGTGGGCAGTAGGGGTGTGGGCGAAGACAGCCAACCAAACACCCTGCAAAAGCCACTCGGCCACAGGAAATGTACAGCGGAGGAAGGTTTCTTCACGTCTGGGAACCTCAGAGTCTTCTGACAGTTGGCCTTGTTCTTTTCCAAGCCCTGGCTTCCGGAGACTCTTTCGCTCCCGTGCTAACTGCAGAGCTGCACACCGTTGGTGTGCGCACCATTGGGAGCCGCTGTGGGCGCACTGTCGCAGTTCACCAGTGGTGCGTGTTGCTTCCTGCAGTGGGCCCCACATTGCTGACAGGATGCCGCCGAGGTTGCTGCAGGTGGAAACAGCACCCCAGCCTGTTCTTTGTGGCCTCGTTACAACTGTCGCCCCATCTGAGACCCGGAACCAACACGTGTTAACCTCAGCCCCGCTGGGGCCAGTGGAACAGTGAGCCGACCGTGGAACCCGAGCACTTCACGCCTACGTCCACAGCACAATAGCTGCCGGCCCAGGGTTTCCACTACATCCTCTCGTGTGCGCACCCCAGGAGAAGTAGGCCAAGGGGAAAGCGCCCTGTGGTGCAGCCCTGTCTGCTCGTGTGTTTATTTTGGCCAAATGGCAGACATGGTACTTGCCTCAGTGCATTTTCTCTAAACTTGGTGGTCAAGGCAGTGGCTGCAACAGAGTGTAAGCAGTACATCATCAATCCCTTTGTGACTGACTGAATGTGTGTTTGTGCAAGGATGAGAAGATTCTGTTTTGTTCTTGTCTGTGTTGCCTTATACTGAGCCAGTATCTTCTTTAGGGACTCCCCATACTAGCTCTACCTGTGAAAATCACAGTGAAATCTGCAACAGAGATTTCCCCCCACCCCCAGGTCTACTATTGGAAATGTGGATTTTATCAAGATTGAAAATATTCTCAGCATAAACACAGAATTATTTAAAGTTGTCTCCCTTATTCTTTTTTCCCTTCCTCTCTTCCTCAGACTCTGCCAATTGGTTCTATGTAGGATGGATTTCCTAAGGTTAGACATGATGAGAACCAAGGATAGTGGTGAAATATTAAGTACAACACTAGTACCGATGTGGTGTGAAACCTTTTCATAGTGGGCTGCCATTACAATCATGATACATTCTTTTCTTCACGTCTTTTATGGACTCACTTTTAGGTACAGAGAGGTTCGGAGCCTTTCCCAACATTGCACAGCAGGTTAGGGACACTGCACAGCAGGTTAGGGACAGTGCCAAAACTAAAAGGCAGCCTTCCTAACTCACACAGTAATCTTTTCGTCGAGCCAAAGTTCAGTTTGGTCCTTTTACCACAAATATTTCTACAGGAAAATCCCCCATAGCCTTTCAGATTTTCCCAGAGAACAGTTGTCACAGAACTTCAAGATGGAAATAGCAGGCTGGAATACTAAAACCCTATCAGTTCTTTATTCTAGAGCTGACAGTTGATATTCTCTGGGCTGAAGCTAAAGAAAAATGATTTTTTTTTCCATAATGAAATGATTTATAATTTTCCAGAGCTTGGCAAAACTAAGCCAGTGAATAGTAAAACCAGATTTGTGACGCTCAAACTCCAAAATATTTGGTCTGACTTTTCCTCAAATTTTGGATATCTCCTTTCAAAGCTGGAAGTGATGGGAAGGGAGGGGGCGGGGAATCGTCAGAGGAGAGGCTTGAGTCTGCTTTTAGGATCTGCTTTTAGGGGGGCTTACCCGGTTCCCACGCTGTACTCAGAGCACCCCCTCTCTCTTCTTGGGCTTCTCTCGCCTCCCCCCACCCCCCACAGTCTCCCTCTTACTCTTAGCTCCTATTCATCAGGCCGGTTGGGGCAGACACTGTCATGGTTGGGAGGCAAGAGGAGAGGATGGTGAAAACCACTCCAGGGCCTTTCTCTCAAGCCTTGGTGATGAAAGGACTCAACGAACCTTAACAGTTTCTCACAGGAAAATTCCATCCTCTGTCTCCTTAAGAGCAAGGCATTCAGTAACCCTTAACCAAGTCAGGATGAAAATTCAGGATTTCTGACTGAATCAAGGCCTGTGTTTAGATAGTAAGGCTCCGTCACAGTCATACCTGGGAATTCGGATCATTCCAGATACCAAAAGTAATATTTTTAAAAAGGGTACCTTAAGCAGATAGGTTGTGTTTAATATAAAAATAATAAATACAGGCTTCAAACCGGAGCCCTGGTTTGACAGGAATCAAACCAGAGCCCTGTCATATTTGTTTCATATTTGGGGAAAGGTTTGGCTATAGTCCCTTTATTTTTCTTAATCAAAGTATAGTTGCTTTATAATATTGTGTTAGTGTGTTGACTGTGGAGTTGCATAGAGTCAGACATGACTGAAGCGACTTAGCAGCAGCAGCAGCAGTATTGTGTTTCAAGTGTATAGCAAAGTGTGATTTGGTTATACGTGTGTGTATGTTTGTGTGTGTGCATGCTAAGTTGCTTCAGTCATGTCCAACTCTGCAGTGCTATGGACTATAGCCCGCCAGACTCCTCTATCCATGCGATTTTCGAGGCAAGAGTACTGGAGTGGGTTGCCATGCCCTACTCCAGGGGATCTTCCCGACCCAGTGATCAAACTGTCTCCTGCATTGGCAGTCGGGTTCTTTACCATTAGCACCACCTGGGAATCCCTTGGTTATACCCATATATGTATGTATCTATATTCTTCTAAAAAACTTCTGTGCCATTTTAGTTTAGAGCTTGGTCATTTTGAGAGTGCTAGATTTGGCATCAGGCAAGCAGTTTGGGAGCAGAGTTAGTCCTGAAGTCTCTCTTTCTCATCAGCTGATGTCCTTTCTCCGGCTGCCCAGTTTATCCAGGGGGCTGCCTGTTCTTTTGGGTTCTGTGAATATCAGGACCTTCACTGCGCCTAGCTCTTCAGGCACAGTTAAAGTGATCTTGAAACTTCTCTGCTTCTCTGCTATGTTATAGCAGGTTTCTGGCAGAGAGTGAGCAGGAGAGCAAAGCTGGTATCCTTATGGGTATAGAAATACCCGCAAGATGCCTGACATTGCCCGATGATTCCTCTAGACCAGTGTGTATGTGTGTGTGTTTTCAGTTGTGTCCGACCCTTTGTGACCCTGTGGACTATACCCTGCCAGGCTCCTCTGTCTATGGAGTTTTCTGGGTAAGAATACTGGAGTGGGTTGCCATTTCCTACTCCAGGGGATTATCCCCATTTAGGGACTGAACCTATATCTCTTGTGTCTCCTGCATTGACAGTCAGGTTCTTTACCAGCTGAGCCACCAAGGAAGCTCCCTCTAGCCCAGACAACTCCTCAAATTTTGTTGCACCATGAACATGAAGAGCGTTAGTGTTCAAGCCTCCTATGGGTTTTGGAAATGACAAGCCACATAAATGCGTCTGAAGTCACTGAAAGCCACTAAAAAGACTGGCAGAATTTGGCTAGGATTGCCTCAGATGCTTAGCCCTCTCACAGAAGTCTGAGCTTTACTTGGTTTATGGTTATTTATTAGCATCAGAGTCTGAAAGCACTCTTGCCACAAGACTGGACTTGTCACAGTGTTCAGTTCAGTTTAGTTCAGTCGCTCAGTCGTGTCTGACTCTTTGCGACCCCATGAATCACAGCACCAACACCTCCCTGTCCATCACCAACTCCCGGAGTTCACTCAAACTCATGTCCATCGAGTTGGTGATGCCATCCAGCCATCTCATCCTCGGTTGTCCCCTTCTCCTCCTGCCCCCAATCCCTCCCAGCATCAGGGTCTTTTCCAAAGAGTCAACTCTTCCCATGAGGTGGCCAGAGTATTGGAGTTTCAGCTTTAGCATCATTCCTTCCAATGAACACCCAGGACTGATCTCCTTTAGGATGGACTGGTTGGATCTCCTCACAGTCCAAGGGACTCTAAAGAGTCTTCTCCAACACCACAGTTCAAAAGCATCAATTCTTTGGTGCTCAGCTTTCTTCACAGTCCAACTCTCACATCCATACATGACCACTAGAAAAACCATAGCCTTGACTAGACAGACCTTTGTTGGCAAAATAATATCTCTGCTTTTCAATATGCTATCTATGTTGGTCACAACTTTCCTTCCAAGGAGTAAGTGTTTTTTAATTTCATGGCTGCAATCACCATCTGCAGTGATTTTGGAGCCCCCCAAAATAAAGTCTGACACTGTTTCCACTGTTTCCCCATCTATTTCCCATGAAGTGATGGGACCGGATGCCATGATCTTCATTTTCTGAATGTTGAGCTTTAAGCCAACTTTTTCACTCTCCTCTTTCACTTTCATCAAGAGGCTTTTTAGTTCCTCTTCATTTTCTGCCATAAGGATGGTGTCATCTGCATATCTGAGGTTATTGATTATTTCTCCCGGCAATCTTGATTCCAGCTTGTATTTCTTCCAACCCAGCATTTCTCATGATGTACTCTGCATAGAAGTTAAATAAGCAGGGTGACAATACACAGCCTTGATGTACTCCTTTTCCTATTTGGAACCAGTCAGTGTAGCATTTTCATAATCTTTTAATGTATTTCTAAATGTTGAAACATGTATAATATCATATGTGAAACGAATCGCCAGTCCAGGTTTGATGCATGATACAGGATGCTCAGGTCTGGTGTACTGGGATGACCCAGAGGGATGGTATGGGGAGGGAGGTGGGAAGGGGGTTCAGGATGGGGAAAACGTGTACACCCGTGGCAGATTCATGTTGATGTATGGCAAAACCAATACAATATTGTAAAGTAATTAGCCTCCAATTAAAATAAATAAATTTATATTAAAAAAATAGATGTTAGACCCTTTGTTCATTACTTTTATTAGATCAGATTCTGGTGACCCGGATTCAAGGCCTGGACCTGTCCATGGCTGTGGGCTGAGAGTTGTTCTCTCTCTTCTCCTCTGCCCAGTGCTGTCTTGGGAGGGAGAGTGGGCAGGGAGGCCTGCAGACCCCCTTTCTTATCTGAACTATTAATCTCAGGCCAATGACTCTAGTTCACTCTCTGAAAAGAAGGGATTAAAAAGTTTGCCTCTCACCTGCCCACACAGAAAGCTAAATGAGGGCATGTGCCGTATTCTTAGGTCCTTAAAAATATCCGACTTACAGATGTTGAGCTACCGTCTCGTTGATCATGAATCTCTCTTCTGCTGAACCAAACGGGGCCAGATATCCCATTCCAACTTATTCTACTCCTGGTTGACCTCACAATCACTCTTTGTTGCCTCCTAAGAGTCAAATAAAAAGAGCCTCTTTTTCAAAGGCTGGACTTTTAGGCCTGACAATTTCCTGCTCTGATTTCTCCAGCACTGTCCCACTCTTTCTTCTCTCCATCACTTTCTAGTACTCAGTGGGCTGGACTATACTGAGTGGCTGCTAATGAAGGTCCCCACAAAGATAATTCTTTCATACTTCAGTGTAGGGTGGATCAGGTTAGGTACATACAAACTAGACACATACAGAGGCCCCATAAGGCAGGACCAGGAGCGGGAGGCATGAGTAGGGTGTAGGTATAGCCTAGATTAGTCTTGTCCTAGTGTAGCCGAAGAAAGATGTGCCCACTGAAGGCAGACGGTCCACACTGGACACAGAGACTGGTGGAGGGTCAGCAGACTCCAGCTCACCAGTTCCCTGGCCCTGGGGGCTGATGCTTCTGACCAGCTCATCCTACCCCTACCTGCTTTGTTGTTGTTCAGCCTCTCAGTTGTGTCCAACTCTTTGCAACCCCACAGACTGTAGCCCACCAGGCTCCTCTGTCCATGGGATTTTTCAGGCAAGAACACTGAAGTGGGTTCCCATTTCCTTCTCCAGGGGATCTTCTCAACCGAGAAATCATACCTACATCTCCTGCCTTGGATTCTTTACCACTGAGACAATTGGGAAGTCCTACCTGCTTATCTCTAGGTATTTCCTTTCGTAAGCTACGTTTTTGCTACTTACTGGAAGGGAGTCATGCTTTCGTTTGCCTGTTGGCTGGATTTTCTTCCCCAGGACCTTCTGCCTTCTGACAAAAATGACATTCATTCCCACCTGTCTGCCTTATTAGTTCTTCTTGTCTTTAAATGGTTCATGTCTTTCCATCTCCTCGCAAGCTTATGAGAGAAGTCCTACTCTCTATGAAGGCAGGAGCTATTAGGTTTTTTATAAATCTGTACTCTGAAACTTCTTCCTTAGGAAGCTTCACTGTTCCCTTGAATTGAGCTTAGCTGTTCAACTTCAGGACACACAAGGGTTGAATAGGATGCATTTAGAGAAGGTGGGTGATGCAAGGGAAACTTAGAACCCAAGGGCAAACTTATGGAACCCCTTTATTTTGCCTGGGGAGGGGAGCACTAAAAATGAGACTCCAAGTGTATATGACATGATCTGAGAAGTCAGTTCCTTTCATGTGTACCTGAAACATCCTATAACCAGCTGTTGTTGCAAGGAAGTCTTGGGAGAAATTGATCTCTCCTTATTTAACGCTGAATGGAGTTTAGTAAGTAGTTACCTTATACATTGTATAGGCCTGCCTATTTCTCCCAGTAAGTAGATCATCTTCTATGGTCTGAAGAGTAGACTTTAAGCTGAGTTCCATTTCCTCCTGGCTTCAGATGTAAAGATGTAATCACAACCATAAAAAAAAAAAAAACCTAAAAGCAAAATTTCTCCTTAGTTCAAGAGTCTCACTGTAGCCTTTGGATTTGAAATTGATGGTAGTAGCAGGAAGAGGGACTGTTATATGTTTCCAACTAGTCATATTTTTAGAGAAATGGCAAAAATAGCATGCACTTTCATTTAAATTTTTATTGCTTTTTTAGCATATCACCAACCAATATTTGTTCTTTGTCATCAGTGTACTATAGATTGTACAAAAGGGAATCAGGCATAGATTTTCTGTCTAAACAAGCCAGGTATAAAGTTAGCAAAAGATAACTAAAGACAATGATGGAAGTTGACGTTTAAGCATTTCCTGCTGGCCAGGCACTATCCTCAGGACTTTATGAGCATTATTCAGCTTAATCTTCAGAACTCTGTGATTAAGAAGTTGTGACGCTTGCCCATCGTCACACAGTAAGTGGTGGAATCCAGGATCTGAACTCAGATCTGTCTGACTCCAAACTTCTCCACCTCATCATGTACACAGCACTCTTGCACAAATTCAGGACCAAGTGTGAGAAGGCTTCATCTTTTCAGCAGAGCAAAGCAGCAGGAAAGCCCCTCTGAAGTGTCAGTATCAAAACTCATTTTCTGAAAGCAGACAGTGTTAAGACTCTGTTCATAACATGTAATAATATTTGATAAGTTATTTTAGGAGTGTCATTTTCATGACTCCAGGTTGCCTCAGAGGACAGCGCATCCATAGGCTTCCACCCAAGTCATGATTATTTGTAAGCGGTGCTGTTTGGAAAGGTTTCCATTCTATCATTTTGCTGATCACAGACTTAGCAAATCACAACATTTCAGTAAGAGCACCCTCCCAAGTTTGGTTGTTGTGTATCCCTTCAGCAATTTGGCTTTCAGACTCAGAGTAAAAAGGGAGTGGATTATTATCAAAACCATGGAAGCACTTGTTCTTTTGCCATTGGAGAGTGAAAATGTTTTCTTCGCTATCTACTCTTTCATTGGAAGTGGCGGTGGGGGTGGGTATCTTTGGAGGCACATCTGTAGTTTGCTTTTAGGCTTGGCAAGGTATCATTTTTACTAGCTATGTATAATAAAAACATCATCTAGGTGCTCGTTTCCATTGTAGGACCAGGGAAATAATAATGCAATTGAGAATAAGTGGTCTGAATACCTTAGTAAATGTTTTACTTTTAACTTACGTAGTTTCTCAAAGACACACCAAGCCTTCATTTCTTTATTTTCCCCCGGGTACTTAGTAACATGCTCTGCATGGTCAGTATTTAGTAACTTTTTTTCTTGTTACTGTATCACTAGTGTTTTAGTCATTTTCACCAAGCCATCTTTTAGAAGAATTCCCTAAAACCTAGAGCTTACACATTTAGCTCTCTTGAAGCTTCACTTTTTTAAAAAGACGATGACAGGCAGATACATTATTTTCTTCATTAGTAGACAAATTATGTAGAACTCAGAACAATATCAGTTTGTTGCTGGCTTTGCTTTAAAAATTACTATCTTTTTCTTACTGAGATTTTTACATAATTCTTTGCAACTAAAGAAAGCTTTGGAAGGACTAAGATTGGCAGAAATGATCAGGTGCTGATCTTGATGTAGAAAATTGTGATTTCATGTTGTTACTAGATCTAATATCTGAAGCATGTGGCATATGCTTTATTAATAATTTATTAGCCTATATAACACCCTTCTGAAGGAAATTGCAGCAACAACAATGGCTTACATTTACTGGATATATATCATGTACCAGACCCTGTATTTAATACCTTGCATTGGTTATTGATTATCTCATTCAATTCTCATAAAGATTCTATAAGATAGGTGTTATTTTACCTATGAATAGATGAAGTTCGAAGATTTTAGTAACTTTCCCAGGGTTCACAGTGTCAGAATTTGAACCCAGTTCTATTGAACTCCAAAGCTCATACCCTATAAAATAAAGAGGAAAATGAACATAATTTCTTACTCTTGCTCCTAAATATGAATATTGTTTCATAAAAGAGCAGGCTATTATTTGACCATTTCCAGACATTTTAATTGAAAGACTTATCATATGTGATTCTTACCCATCCAGATGAAAATGAGCAATACAAATGAATAGGAGGGAAAAGATTACCAAGCACTCAGTGGAATACTGCAATATCTGGCAGATACGTTATTATGTTTTATACATATTATGGCAAATACAATATCTGGTAGATATCTGCAGATCATCGCTGCGGAGAAACTGGGGACTTACACGAGCCTTGTTGACACACAAAGACCTTGGACAGGCTGTCTTTGCTAATAGAGTACTTCATTTCTTTACCTGACCTTGCCATCCTGCTGCCCTCTCCGCCCCCAATTAAGCTGCCACTGGCATAGGATTTATAACGTGTCATTGGTCCATTCAAGAGACAGCAACAAAGGTGCAGCTGAAAAGCTGGACAACTAAGAATGGAGACGATTTCCATTTCTACTCCAATCAGGATGGCAACAAAACCATAGCTGACCCTTGGGACAGACCAAGACAGTCTGGCCAGATGCGTATTCCAGGCACCAAATGCCTAGTTTTTCAGAAGAGGGACCAAAATGGCTCACCAATGTGCCCATGATGGGAACACCCAAATCTGGGGAACTGATCGTGGCATTAGTCGGGCTGCAGTTTTCCAAGAGACAGTCTGTGTTTTGTTCTTTAGCTTTATAAACAATAGAGTAAATTTTATAAATGAGAGTTTTTAAGGAAAAGAATAATTTCTTGATAGAACCACATATTAAATTATTGTGTGGAAATAAACCATGTTAATTAAGTAATTTTAGAGTTCTTTCTAGGAATTTTAAATGTTATGAACTTTATTTTGTATAGGTCAGATTCTGTTCATTTGTGTTTTAAATATGTAGTGAGACTAAGAAATTCTTTTGTTAGAATTCAACTTGTTTAAAAGAAGAAGAGTGCTAGTCCTTTAGAGATGAGTTTTATTCCAATTTCACAAATTTGGAAAGAAAATTCTGATTTTCACGTTAACAAGGAAAGAAGCCCCAGGCATTCAGATGTTAAATCATTGCTACTCTTCAGCACTGTGATATTGTATGTTGTGGATATAATCTTAAAAATGATAAAATGTGCACATATGCATTTTCATTCTCTGGTTGGCCTTGTGTTAATATTATTCAGCTGATATGACAATACCTCTCTGTCCCAATTTGCTCAGCATTTAGAAAGAATTGATAAATAGTTTAAGCTGAAAAAAAAAAAAAAAGTGAGTCTGTTTCCTGGGTTTTCTGTGATTTGAATGACCTGGAGACTTTGCCAGATATTCTGGCCTCAAGATAAAATTGATGAAAGTCAGAGCTGGGGTTTTCCTACCTGCGTACTTAGCAGTCTTCCCCTAAACCACAGTCTGCCTTTTGATAGCTCTAATAATTAATTTGGTCTTCTCTCTTCTCCCTTCCCTCCACCTTCTCCTTGTCTGTTCACAGGTTATCTTGACGAATCAGATTACAACCCATCTGAGCGGAGCCCTAGCTTCTCAGGCAGACCTGGTGTCTCCAGCTGATGATTTGTCCCTGTCTGAAGGTAAGAGATCTGTCCTAGAGGAGCTGAAACTTGACACTGACTTACAGCCCCACCACCACCTCTCTGCCTCCCGTTGAGAACTGAGACACACAGCTATTAGGTGCTGGCCAGTGAACCAAGCCAGAGCCTGGCGATGGAGTCTTGGCCACCTTTCCTGGCATCTGATTCCTTATATTTGTAGAATCTCTTATCCTGTCTCTACAAGTGAACTTCCTTTTTCACTTGAGTGGAGCATCTTCACAGGCATCTTCACCACCACCTAAGGCCTCACTCCTCTACAGTTTCTTTTGGGTCTTTAGTACAAGAGCTGGTAAACTGCTTAATGACTTTGTTTTTGAGACTGATGCTCCAATGTTGGCTTTACCCATGGTCCCACAGCAATTTAACGTTTTTTTTAAACTGGGTACTTTGGGGCGATCTAAATGTATGCACTAGTATCACGTATTAGAGATGTGGCATTCCCAATCAGCTTTACAGAAAGATTAAGAAAAAAACTCTCCATGTAGGTAAATCTGCAAATTTTATCCACCCTCCCATGCTAGCAAAGGTCAGACTGGCTCTGGTTTACGTAGCTAGGGGAATTACACCACTGAGCCAGTGGGTGGTTTCTAGTTTTATTGAAAGTTCTTACTTGACATTTCTGAGTTCTGCTAGTCGCAGTCTGATTTCTTTTAGGGTAAAAGGCTGTGGGCCTGGGTGGATGAACGTAGCTGTTTCAGGCCCCTCTGCGCTTTTCCATTTTCTGAGAATTATTCACGATGGAATATATGGGACCTCTAGGGCTCCTAACTGCCCAGGTGGTTTTCCATGGATTGGCCTTGGTTTACGGTCCCCCAGATGGCAAGGACTACATCCCTGCTTCTTGGTGGTGTTTTTCAGGATGAAAATGAATTACTTCTAAAGAGTGTAAAATGTTCTGTGTACCCTATTTCCACACTCAGTGATGCCTTTCATTCTCCCGTCTCCTGGGCTAAAAAGCTGAATCACCCCCTATCATCCTTCCCTCCATATACTCCTTTCATCATCAAATTTACTGGATTTTATCTTTCCAAACATACCTGTCACCTCTTATGAGTTATATTGTGAGCAATACACTGACTTACTAAAAACTCACAATTGGATTATTTTAATGAATTCTATAATGACCTTCCCAATTCCAGCCTCTACCACATACACCCACTTCCCCATTTCTGGCTTCCTTTTATTGTGTCATTCTCCTACTCTTGAATCTTGAAATTACTGTAGCCCATTTCCTGAGAATGGGCAAAAATCAACAAGCTGATTTTAAAATATTCAGGAATTTGTGGCTTGTTAGCTTTGAATCAACCAGGGTGGAAGTATTTACACCATGGAAATCAACACATACTGAAAATTGGGTTTTTTCCTTTCCTTTTGTGTGGATCAGTTAGGTTGATACTTCTTAATTCTTGGTGGTCTGTCCTTTCCTTCGTATTCAGCCTCTGGGAAGCTCCTCTAGCAAGTGTGTGCCCTTCTGCCGGCTCTCCCGACCCCTGCCTTTGTGCTCTGCACAGACAGCTTCTAGAACACCATCCCCCTTTTTACTTCTACCTCTTCTTTTCCTCCCAAATCCTCCCACTCCTTCGAGAATTATTTAAAGACCGCCTCTTCCACAAAACCTCCTTGCCTCTTCCAGGCTGCCTTGGTCTCACTCTCTTCCTCCTCTGTGGTCCCTCTACCTGGTCAGTAAGATAGATCTTTAAAAGACCTTTAAATATAATTTAACTTTTCATGGTTTCCCTACCGAATTGGCAGATATTTTAAGGACACAGGCTTTCTTGTATTCTTTTTTTAATCCATGTTGTGGATTAAAAACTTTGCTGAGTGACCAGCAAGGTTTTAGCCACAGTGTGTGTGTATGTGTGTGTGTGTGTGTGTGTGTGCTCAGTCGCTCAGTCGTGTCCAACTCTTTACGAACCCATGGACTGCAGCCCACTAGGCCCCTCTGTCCATGGAATTTTCCAGGCAAGAATACTAGAGTGGGTTGCCATTTCCTTCTCCAGGGGATCTTCCCAACCCAGGGACTGAAGCCGCATCTCTGCATCTCCTGCATTGGCAGGTGTTTTGTTTACCATTGTACCACCTGGGAAGATCGTCTAGGCACAGTTCAGTTCAGTTCAGTCGCTCAGTCGTGTCCGACTCTTTGCAACCCCATGAATCGCAGCACGCCAGGCCTCCCTGTCCATCACCAACTCCCCGAGTTCACTCAGCTCACGTCCATCGAGTCAGTGATGCCATCCAGCCATCTCATCCTCGGTCGTCCCCTTCTCCTCCTGCCCCCAATCCCTCCCAGCATCAGAGTCTTTTCCAATGAGTGTGTCTAGGCACAGAGTAGGCAGTAAATAAATGCTGAACCAATACCATAGTAAATGCTTTGTAACAACGGTTAACCATGGGAATCACCTATGAATGTGACTAAAAATTGTTATTATAATAATTACACACAGACACACACATTTATTCAGTTCCTAGGAGGAGACCACGAGAGAATATCTTGTTTCCTCATTTGAAAACCAATAAGCAAGAGTACTTCTCTTTGTCCTGGCTTCCTGGTTTATCTCAAGCAAAGAGGAGGAGCAAAACAGATACAAAGGAAATTGCTTTGGAGCTCCAGTGTAAACGCTTTAAGAAAATGGTTTAAAGCCATGTTCATGGCAAAGGGACAGTTACAAGCTCGTTCCGAGACAACTTTTTCTTAATGTGAAACCCAAGGGAGAATGGAAGCAATTGATGTTTTTGGCCTTTTCCTTGCATAGCAAAGCAGATAAAGAGTCTATGGAATTTTTTTTTCTGAAGTTCTTTACCAGTGAAGGAAAAAAATAATAAATTTCCTAGAATATTTATACCTATTCACCTATATCACAGTGTTTATTAATGTTGCTATGATTAAAATGTATGAATTGCTTTGCTGCTGTTGTAAGCATTCATTGTGTCGGCTTTGCCCTTGTGCTCTGTGAGCTTGAGCAGCTCTTTTAATTACTTCGGGCCTCAGTTTTTTTCTGTTAAATGACAGATTGGATGAATATAAGATGGCTGAAGTCTTTTCTAGTTTTAACATTATTAGATTGTGATGTGGGTCTGAAGGTCAGGGGCCTTCACTCGTTGATGGGGTTTTAACATTCTGATTTACAGGGTGGGAAGAGTGACCTTGTCGTCCTAGATTAAGCATAATGGGGCGGATCTTTGGAAATGCTAGCACTGATACATCGGCATACCTCTAACAGCTCCCTCTCCCCATCCTGCTGTCACTTTCCCTGTAAACATTTCTGGGTTTGTCTGTCCCTTGCTCTTGCTGCCTCTCTCCCATGCAAACGTGTACACAAGAAGTGTACGAGCCAGTGAGAGTGAGGAGCACACTGTGATGGGCTGAGTCCAGGGTTTACCCTGTCCTGTATGGATTTCAGCTGCAGAGCAGAGGGTACAGCTTAGAACAGCACTCCCTTGAAAACAGTTGTAGGGTGAGAACAAGCAGCCGAGAGCAGCCAGTGAGAAAATGATCCGAGTTGACCCGAGAGAAGTACCCAGCAGGGGCTGATGTGCAGAGATGAAGTCCCTTCTGCTCTGACGCAGAGCAGGGAATATGAGTGACCTGGCCCAACTGAGAGATCTCTTCCACACCAGCGGATCCTGTACTATTAATATCTGCCAGCTGCGGGCCCAGAGCTTCCCCCTGCTGAGATCAAAAGAGCTCCTATCTTAGCCGGAACAAGGTCATCTGCACAGGGCTGTAAAAGGGAGCCCTGGCTGGCTGCAGGGACCTCAATGGGGGAGGAGAAGGCAGGAGATGGGAGGTGTTCTCTCACGCTCCTTTAATCTCGGCTGACCAGCTGTTGCCCTCCCAGTGTTTGTAAAGTTGAGAGTTCTTTGTTTTTGTGTTGCTGGGGTTTTTTTTTTCCTTATTAAATTTGTGCTTGGATTATGTAGACCCACGTTCACTACTAGGGTCCATGGTCTGATTCCCTTCGAGGATTCATTCCCCAGGTAAATTATCCAGCTCCCATGCTGGGGAAGCCAACGAAGGGAGAAGTGACCCCCAAAGAACTCTCCTGACATTGCTTCTGCTCATAAGCTGTGTGCGCTGAGAAGGCATTCGAAGGCAAATTTTCCCTATTTAGTTAAAATAACTCCTCACGTGTGTACATGTGCTTGTCAGTTTTCAGCCTGCCTTTTACAAATGTTCTTTCTTTCAAGTGGGAGAATGGACTGGTCGAGGCTTATGCAAACTGACCAAAGTTGTATTGTGAACCCAAGGGCAGAAATCAGGATTTTTGACTTTATGATCTGCATTGTTCTTGACCAGGCACTGTGAGTCAAAGTATTTTCTTCTTCCGTGTTTTTTTCTGCTGATGGAAACTCAAGCGTGTAGGTTATTACGAAGTTCAGTGTCTGGTTACTCACTAGACTATTGTGACTGTTCTGTGGCCAAGGATATATTTCTTAGATGCCCTTGATATTTCTTCCTGGAGGTCATTGAAGGTGTAAGGATGATGGGATTTCAGTCACAGAGAACATCCTTTTTGCCTCTAGTGATCAGTGAAGAAAGGCTCTAACAGTCCAGCTGGCCTAAGACACCATCCATGTCCTATTCTGAAGTCACCTGGAATTTGAGCAGAAGGGCTTCCTGAGTCTCTGTCTATCCAGGCAGAGTTGGTAGTTGAGCCTGATGTACGGTGACTGGGGACCCTGTGCAAGACTGAAGCTCTCTTCAACTTAGATCATTGGCTTTCCTTCCTTTGATAATGTTTTGGGATAGCATTCACTCCAGTGGGGTGACATGTCCATTTCAGGAGCGTAGGGTGGCATGTTAATATCCTCTTATCTGTAGTAATAGTTTTGGTAGATAATAGCCTTAAAAACTAAAAATTTAAAGTGTCTGGCTGGGTCAAGGAAAGAACACAAGAGAAAAAGTATTATTTACTAGGACTAAGAATGATTTCTAGTTTTAGTATTGGAAGCCTTTCTATTCCAATTGAATTGATGGCTGATTCCATGTGCACAAGAAAGTATTTTGGGATTCATATTCCCTAGCAAACCATCCTTGCAAAAACCTGGAGTCCATTTGATAGATTATATGCAAGTGTGTGTCTTGTGTCTCTTTTAAAATAAATTCAACACGCAAGAACAGCTCGGAGTGGTTGGGACAAACCAGGGACTCGTGGTTGTGAAAGAGGCAGACTTCAAAGCATGGTATGAATTTTCAAGTTTTATTTCCACTCTTGCTTTCCAGCTGGATCTGCTCTGGATTTACTGCAGGATGTTTGAAAATGTGGCTCCCTGCTAATCTCAGACAGTTGCTATGATCAATGGTTTCTTTCATTTCCGATAAAAAACACTGGTGTTTCTGCTTAAATTGTGTGTACTTTCAGCTTTATTATTATAGTAGTAATTTATTGTCCAGCATTACCCAAATTTGTAATCCATTAACCACAAACTTTGGGGTGGATTGGTCAAGTTAGTAAGACTCTGTCCACGCTTTGGCTCCAAGGCTCTGCACAGTCCAATCCCACACTCATTGTTCATTTAGATAGGACCCTGGGCAAAATGAGTGTGGGCTGAAGCAGCGTTAAAAATGCACCTCTCGGGGTCATGGTGCAGGTTGGTTATAATTAGCACTTTGAAAACATGAAGTGTCTCCATGTGACTGCAAGGCTAATATTAACAAGGACGATCAACATGTGAGCATTAGCATTTCCATAGTATTTAAAAATGTCTTAATGTGATGAATCATTTGATCTGTCTCAAGCAAGTGAAGCATGAAGGCGAGAAGGGTGTTGCCCAAAGGCCCCACAGCAAATGAGAGGTGATGGTGCCAGAACCAAAGTCAGAGCTCCTCTCCTGAGATCCTAGGTTTGCACACTGCTGCCGCTTAGGAGAGAGTTGGGGGCAAAAATGTACGTGTCCTAGTGACCTTTCAATTTTTGATTCTAAAGCCGCAGACGTGGATCAACACATACAACTTCACATGCTTTTGGTTACGAGGGGACACACACCTACCTGTGCTATGCTTCCTCTAGTAGTCAAACATCCAGGGTCCTTAGCTGGGTATATACCACTTCTAGCAATGATTCAGGTGCTATGAAATGTCTAATTTATAGAGAAAACTTAGAAGATTGAAACTCTACCCAAACCCTGTAGTATTTAACTAAAGTGAAAGTGAAGTCGCTCAGTCGTGTCTGACTCTGCGACCCCGTGGACTGTAGCCCACCAGGCTCCTGTGTCCATGGGATTCTCCAGGCAAGAATACTGGGGTGGGTTGCCATTTCCTTCTCCAGGGGATCTTCCCGACCCAGGGATCAAACCCAGATCTCCTGCACTGCAGGCAGACGCTTTAACCTCTGAGCCACCAAAGGAAACCTAAATGCTACATGAGGTGGGGGCTGCCAGAGTTGAGAGTGGACTGGGCACAGCCTATAAACATCTGAAAAGCTGTCAGTCTCACAAGGGAGAGGAACTTGTTGAGGATTTTTCAGCAGCGAGGCCAGGGGCAATACAACCATAGCCGAGGGATCAAATGGAGAAAGGAACAGTGAAGTCAACCCCCAGGAAGCACTTCTTGATCAGGAGCTCTGTTTTGCTAGAGAGTTTGCCAGAGAGACGTGTTTGAGGCAGGAGGTACTTTAAGATCAAATGAGATGAGAGCTGAAAGTTTTCTTAGGGAAGAAGTCTTTGAGGTGGTTCATGGGAGAGCAGGGTTAAATGTTGTGAAAGTCTTTTCCCCTCACCCTCAGACCTCTTCACTATTTAGGATTTATAGGCTCATTTCCCAGATCTACACATGTTCCTTCAGTGTCATGAAGGCAGAAGGGACGAGAACACCAAAGCCAGTTTTGCCAATTGCTTCAATTACAGAGATAGAGGGGCCGAAGACCCAGAGAATGGGATGTCAAGAAGAGGTGTGATCCTGGAGGGCTACCGATTAGGAGTCTCTGAGAAGAGATCCTTGTTTACCATCATTGAAAAGAGTTCTATACCAAAGATGAGATGCGCCTAGGTCAGCAATCTTAAGAAAAGTATGTTTGGTTTCTAGGAGTGGTGCCAGGGGATAACTTAGTTTGTGCTGTTATGTGGCATGAAAAACATTTAGAGTGCATTGGTGGTGTTTACTAGGATTTGGGAAGGATTGTAACAAGGTCTGGTAAGGTGGTCTGGCCCTAGAATAGACAGTCCAGCTCGGCTGTGCCCTAGGTTTGGATCTCTGATGGCTTTGCTTTTCTTCCTTTTTCTGATAAACCGGTTGATAAATACCAGTTAGATTAAACAGTATTTCATTCAGTCAGACTGACTTTTCCTGGGCATTAGCTGCATTCCTGCATATATTAGCATGGTTTAGAGCCTTGGTCCCTCCAAAAAAATTTTTTAAAAATACCTGTTTTGGCTAGGTGAGGAGACCTTTCAGTGACTTCCAACCTTATGATTTCATGAGTGTGGAGCCCCTACTTTATGCACTATATTTCCTGTATTCATGTTACAATCCAGAAATGACCAAGATATGGTCCCTGTCCTTGAGATATTTATGGTGCAGTTTGAGAGTCATTCTAAAGAACAGTATTTAGGTAGGATGTGTGCAGTGCTTTAGACAAGTAGGGTAAGAAACAAAGGCTCCAGGATTTAGGGAGAAAGGAACATCTCTTTCAGTAAAGGGAGAACTGAAGGGTCCAGGGAAGAAGGCAGAAGAGATAGGCCTCGAAGGATGGATGGGATTTCAAGAGGCACAGAAAAGATCAGGAAAAGCTGAGAACTAAGGCATTAAGCTCCAAATAGGCCTTGTCTGCCCTCTTTCCTAGTAGTCTCCCCTTCTCCAAACCTGTTCTAGCTGTATAGCCACTTCTTTGTTCCTTAGACTCTGGGCTGTCTGTCTCTGGCCTTTTGCGCGTGCTGTTCCCATTGACTGGGGCACTTGTCCAGAGCTTCACTTGGCCTGTTGCCGCACTACCTTCAGTCTCACTCAAGTGTCATCTTCCCAGAGAGGTCTTCCTACATCTCTGTCTTAGATGAAACCACTACCCCCATCCCAACCTTCTCTAATCCCCTAAGCCTGCTTTGTTTTTTTCATTGCCCTTATCACTACCTGACCTTATAAGTTTATTTGTTTATGGGTTTATGGACTGCCTCCTTGCTTTTGGATAATCTTCTCAAGGGCAGGGACTTTGTCTTGATCACTCCCGTATCCCCTCCTCCTGGAGGGTACTCAGTAAATACAGGATCTCTGTTGTAGGGAAATGTAGCATACTTTGGGAGGGGGGCATTTGCCGGGGGTTTTAGGGTAAACATAGGAGGTCATGTGCAATGAATTTGGAAGTAGATTGGGGCCAGACTTCAAATGCCAGACTGAATTAAGGTTTTATGATAAAATGTTCATAATATGTACTCTGTGGATTCTCTAGATGAGATGTGTTAGATGGCTTAGGGATGGGGAGATTGGAAGTAAGGAAACAATGAACTCATCAAATATTTAGGGAAATGGGACACCCATTATGCCCCAGGAGCTATACTTAGTGTAAGGATACAGAGATGAAAGAATGATGTTCTAGATAGAGGATAGGTCATTACCAAAGCTACAATGGCAAGAGCATGGCCATCTGAAGAAGGTAAGAATCATTCCTTATGACTGGGAGTGCAGGGGGCACGCAGAGGAAGGCAAGGGATGAGACAGTGCAAATCATGGACATCGGGCATGCCATGGTGGGGAGTTCCCTGAGGCCTCCGTGATAAGAATGAGAGGATGATCCATTGGCAACATGTCATCTCCCTGATTAACATGATTGATGAGACTTATTTGACTGGCTGGGAATGTTTCTCCATCCTCTTTCGTAGTTTCTTGTGTACCCCTTCCTAAGCCATGAGATCAAATGTGGATGATCCCCAGATAGAATAGGACTTCAGTCAAGGATAAGACGTGGTGTTTCCCCAACAGAACCCTCATTCCAGTGGGTCTCAAACTTTAGTGTGCATTAAAATCATGCTGAGAGGGTTATTAATACACATACCACTGAGCTCCCACTCTCGAAGTTTCAGTCAGTCTTGGGAGGGGCCAGGGAATTTGTAATTCTAGCATTTTCAGGAGTTGTCAATACTGCTGTTCTAGGAACCTCACTTTGTTGTTGTTGTTGTTCAGTTGCTCAGTCATGTCCGGCTCTTTACGACCCCATGGACTGCAGCTCCCCAAGCTTCCTGGTCCTTCACTATCTCCTAGAGTTTGCTCAAACTCATATCCATTGAGTCTGTGATGCCATCCAACCATCTCATCCTCTGTCGTCCCCTTCTCCTCCCTCCTTCTATCTTTCCCAGCATCAGGGTCTTTTCCAAAGAGTCAGCTCTTTGCATCAGGTGGCCAAAGGATTGGAGTTTCAGCTTCAGCATCAGTCCTGCCAAATGAATATTCAGGTTCCTTTCCTTTAGGATGGACTGGTTTGATCTCCTTGCAGTCCAAGAGACTTTCAAGAGTCTCCTGTAGCACCACAGTGCAAAAGCATCAATTCTTTAGCACTCAGCCTTCTTTATGGTCCAGCTCTCACATCCATACATGACTACTGGATAAACCATAGCTTTGACTATATGGACCTTTATCGGCAAAGTGATTTCTCTGCTTTGTAGGTTTCTTTCCAAGGAGCAAGTGTCTTTTAGTTTCATGGCTACAGTCACTGTCTGCAGTGATTTGGGAGCCCAGGGGGAAAAAAATCTGTTTGCCATGAAGTGATGGGAACTTTGAGAAACACTCTTTTTGCATTGAGTCTTTTATCCATGTTAGGCACAGAAATACCAAGATAAAAGCATCTCTATCTGAGCTCTGAAGGAGACAGTACCCTAAGAGAGGAGACAGGCATGCAGAAGGTGTATCATTAGACTCCTGGCAGCCACATGCCTTCACTGGGTCACAGTGGAGTTTTCTTCGGGCTTTGCCTCACATCTGGGAGACAGTATTTACTAGAATGTTTCAGGCCTCTTTTGTTAGCAAGAAACAGAAAGCCACTCAAGTTTACTTAAAAAAACCCTCAGGTCTACTAATAACTGTCGCTACCATTCACTGATCCATGTTTTTGTGTGCCTGGCATTGTACATCCACAATCACATTCAATACTCACAACAACCCTCTGAGGCCGATGGTAATCATCACCCATTTTCTAGATGGAGGAACTGAGTCCTCGGAAAGTGACACCGTTACTGGCAGAGCCAGGATTCCGACTCAGAGAGTCTGGCTTTAGAACTTAAATTTTCATCCACTAAGTTCTTCTGTAAGGATGTGTTGGCATTCTCATGGCTACGTACAAATAGAAAGCAAAATACAGTCCAGATTTCTTGGAAACTGGAAAGGTTGAAACTTGGGACACTGTCTTCATTTTTCTTCTATCTGTCTCATCTTTCCATGGCACTGACCATGGACCATTTGAGCTGATCAGCCCAATTTACCTTTTCACACCTGCTAATTCTGTGGCTGGGTTATCTTTTGGTCCAATCAGCCATGGCCAAGAACTCATATGGTAAAGAACTCAGCCAGTACACCCATCCATTCTGTTGGGTCCATGGATAAGGGGCATTTTCCTCTTATAAGGGGTTATGTGGGAAGGGCAGATTCCTTCAGAAGGAAGTACTTATGGAGTCCCCAGCCATAGCATCTAGTTAAACAACTGTGTCCATCTGAGCTGATATTTTTGTCAAGTTTGCTTGTAAACACGGAAGTCTGTGTACCTTTGTCAATGGCCTTCAGTCATATTCATTCTCAAAATCATCTTCTTTTAGACCAAAGTTTTAGTGTTACATCCCTATTGCTAGTCAATGTGTTAAATCCAACATACTGTTTTTCTTTTTAAATATTTGAAAACATTTTATTTCTAGTTCCAGATCTGGCTCCTCTCTGATCTAATTTTCTTTATGCCCACTGTCAGCCCTAGAGTACCTCTTCAGGGTAAAGAAAGGTCTCTTCTGTTTATTCAGAGTTCACTACCTCCTCTAAACAGTTGTTATCTGAGGAGATATGAGGCTAAGCTTACCTGTGTAGAAGTTGTTTCCTCTTCAGGGACATGCAGTAGGTACGTTAGCACAGACTGTTTGTCCTGTGGCCAGCCATCATTTACCCCTACTTAAGATAAGACAAGGCAGAGAACCCAAGATGGCAGCTGGCAGATTGAAGTGTATGCAGGAAGTACTCTGTATCTGTCAGTTACATCCTCTCCATCATTTACAAAATGCTGGAACAAAATTACTCCTTCCTTTAAGAGAGGGTCTGAAGGATGAAATGAAATGTGTGTGCGTGTGTGTGTGTGTGTTGGAGAGGGCTTCTTAATGTTTTAATAGAAGACATGGAGGCCTTTTTAAGTTCTGATGTTTATTTTTCTCCACTGTCTTTCTAATAGGCCCATAAAAGAAGCTCAGAGAATCTAAGTTTCTCAGAAGTATTTCTTTCAGCTGTAGAAGATGGATGACACCCTAGTGGGTGAAGCAGTAGGGAGACAAACTTTTTTGCTTTTAAATGTAATGTAAGGGGAGAAGGATAAATTAGGGATTTGGGATTACATGGACATACAACTATGTATAAAATATATAACCAACAAGGCCTTAACTGTATAGCACAGGGAGCTATACTCAATATTTTGTAACAATCTATAAAGGAAAAGACTCTGAAAAACAGATATATATGTATGTGTAACTGAATCACTTGGCTGTATACCTGAAAATAACATAACATTATAAAATATATAGATAAATGAGGCTGGAAAAGCACTAAAATAAATTGCTTCTGAGTTGCATGACAAGGTGGACATGCCTCTAAGAGAGATGTAGACCAGAGATAGAATAGATGATTGAAATCTCTAAATGTAGAACTCATGAAACCAACATCGGTGAATAAGTAGCTGGCAGAGCCCAAAGTCAGGCTCTTCCAGCCAGGAAGAACCTCCTTACTCCTTCAGAGACCCAACTAGAACTAAGGAAAATAGCTTGCCCTTTGACATGATAGCCCCAAGTTAAGGTAAATCAGCAAGAGAACCCTGTCCTGGGGTCATTAGAATATAAGCTCCCTAAGGAGAGGCCTCCTTATCTCTTTCGTTCACTGCTGAATCTCCAGAGCCAGGAAGAGTGCTTGGTCCTTATAGTTACTCCATAAATACTCAACGAATGAATGAGACACCTACAGCTACAAGAGGGACGATCAAAGAATGATTTAAAGTTTTAGACCAGTACTCACCTAAAAGAAGCATGAGACTGCCACTGTGCTCGCCGAGATATCACGTATGCTCTGAAATTCCTGCCAAGTACAGTCAGCTTGAACTATGTGCCTGCACTGACTGTATTAATGAGTAACAGTAGGCAGCTAGGGAAAACATCAGAGAGGAAAGGGGCCCAGCAGTTCTGCTTTGGGAAAAGGAATCTCCCATATTCACACAAGAGTTGTGAGTGAAGTAGTTTAGTCTGATTTACAAATAAGGGTGTTTACCAGGACTCTCTACTGGGTCCTGAGCTAGACAGACGACTTAGGGATACAGAGACAGAAGCTAAGGCCCAGCTGTTTGGAAAGCTGACAGTCAGGTTGTTGGGGAATCATGATGTACGTGTATACAAAGTGTGCTGTAATGGTTCTTGCATCAGGGTTTTGCTGGGGAAGCACATGAGA
This sequence comes from Ovis canadensis, assembly GCF_042477335.2. Taxonomy (NCBI): domain Eukaryota; kingdom Metazoa; phylum Chordata; class Mammalia; order Artiodactyla; family Bovidae; genus Ovis; species Ovis canadensis. The sequence goes on from NC_091251.1 coordinate 90,493,909, forward strand.
GTCCTAACTTGGGGGTGGGAGTGCTATGTGAAGGTTCTTCGTGAGAAGACACTTGAGCTGGATTGTGAAGGATCAGTAGCTGTTACCTAGAGGAGAAAGAGAAGAGGAAGGTGATCTTGGCCAAGATAAAAGCCCGTGTAATGGGACAAGAGGCAGGGTTCCTTGGGAGACCTGTGGGCCATCCATTATGGCTGACATGGAAGGGAGTGGTGACAGGCTGTCTGCCCCCTGAAACCTCTCTACAAATGGACGTTAGAGGAACAGTGTGTTGTAACAGTAGGTAAAGCACCGCATTTGGAATTAGGAGACTGTTCAAGGGCCAGCCCTACCACAAGCTCTCTGTGTTATGCTGAGCAAGTCACTTAACTTCTCAAAATTGAGCTTCGGTCTAGTCAACTTTTCACTCATTCAAAACAGAACATATATAATAAGAAATGCTTCCTGGAGGTTCAAGGGTTAAAAAGAACAGTGTCAGGCTTGGTCTCTGCCCTCTAGAACATAAAGGCTAGTTCTAATTTTTTGGCAGCTTTATCTGGTTGGAACCCTAGAATTCCTACCTACTGTAATGAGCTAACCTTACATCCAAACTGGCTGTATGTGTTGTACTACCGTGGATAGGACAGGAAAAGATAAGACTATAAGGAAAGGCCAGAATATGAGGCCCACATACATGGAACAGCTAAAGTCACACTACAGCCCAGCAGCTAGTGAATTACCAGGTTGAGGGAGACACATCTTTTATGTCAGAAACACTCAAGGAAAGGCGAAACCATCATGATCTTGTGGCATGAGCTTGTGGTGGCTTGGGCCACCATCTTGAGATATCAGGGCATAAAGATGGACTCCCTGGTCAATCTTTCCTGAATCACAGTATAGGTAGGTCCCTGGATATCAGCCAATAGCCAATCTCCATCATGGGCTTAGACCCACTCACAAAGTGGCAGGCTGTAAATCAGCCCCACACTTTCTGAGAACTTGCCAGGCTGGCCAGGGAAGCTTAGCACCTGTGGTGGGTGGCTGTTTTTCTGGGCCAGCTGTTTAATGAGCCCCAAATCAGGTAAACTGCACTTGGCTCCTGTGTGCTCTCCAGACACAAACAATGACGCTCATCCAGCTGGAATGGTCCTGTTAGCGAACCTGCTTTCCCTGTGTCAATCATCTGGTTTTCCCACCCCCTTGAGGGAGATTTTGGAGAAGTTGTTGGGGTGACTTTGAGAAAGCTGTTAACCCTTTAAAGTTTAGCTCTTCATCACCAAAAATTTTCAGAAATGGTTTGAGGCCAATGCCTTACTAGGTAAGTTTTAAAGTTACCAAAATCACAACTTAATTCATCTTACCCTCTACTCAGGGTTGGCTGAGAGAAGTAGGAGGTTACAGTTCATGGATCCTTTTCTGGTTTTGTAACCAACCTACAGTCTTAAGTTTAGGTAATCACCTTGCCCTTCTTAGTTTATTCATCTGTGACCCGGGGTAGAGCTCCCCATGCCTCATCTGGTTGCGTTTCAAATTTTGTGAGAAATTTCTTTGCTTCATGAGAATGCACAGATCAGCTGAGACTAGCATGATTGATTCCAGACACAAATTAGAACAAGCCTGAGCTGAATAGCTCTTCTGAGCTGAATAGCTCTCCCAGGAGAAGTCATCGAAAATTGGTTTGTGTGGCCTAGTATGGCCTTTGACCAACTGGCTTCGGGAACCGGGATAGGCATGGAGGAACTCTGACCTTGATCTGTTGCCTGCCCTGCTGATAAATATTCTTGCCATTAAGTGTATCTGGAGTTTGTGGGAAGTGTGTGTTGGGGAAATCTTTAAAAACAAGCAAGTCAGTAATGCTATCTCTTTGGGAGGATGTACTTGCATGCCCTTAATGACCCAAATAAGATTTCAGTGGGAAGAGTCTGGTGAAGAGAGAGCAAGAGAGTGTGTGTTGATCACTGGAGGACATCTTATGGTGTGCCAGGTGATGGATTTCCCCATCAGGAGAAGAATCTAGAAAGGCAAGGAGACTCATGAGAAATGAGGTGACTTCTCTTGACAGGTCACTGTTGTTCAGACTCTGTGAGATGAGAAAGGAAATCCAGAAACCTACGTGACAGCTTCTCTTGGACTGGACGAAAATATTGATTTTTTTTTTTTCTAGCTGGAATTTGCCAGGGTCAGTTCACGTCTGGGTTTTCAGCACTTAATACAGGGCCCTTTTGTCTCAGGAGGCGGCTGGACTGGTTTTTCCTCCAGGCAGGTGCACAGAGAGCGTTTATTGTAGCCTGAAATGCAAACACCAAGCCCCTAGGCCCTGATCCCCACACTCTGGCGTGGCTCAAGGAAGTACAGTGAACAATGTCTCTTGCAACAGGCAAGCACTGTAAATGCCACTCCTGAATGAAATATTTCTTTAAACGTTGTATCTGTAACTCGATCGTCTCTTAAAACTTAATTATATGTCAGGGAAAAGGAAGCCATTGGCTCCTCCAGCCGTCCAGGTTGAGCATGGGCACACAATGGAGCATATCCGATTCACGGCCTGGCTTAGGTAATCAGATTAATATCTCTTGAATTGAATTTACCCTTTTGATACGGAGTCTTTCAGCTGCCTTGTTTCACATCTCCAATTCTGACAAAGCTGTGCGGCCTTTGAGTAATTCCCCTGAAATCTATATGCGGGAAGCCTGTGCTCTTTCGAACACTTTTTGGGACTTGTACCAATTAAATCTGTTTCTGGCACACGTTTAATGGCATACTTTCCCCTGAGTCAACAACCGCTCCAAAATCTGAGGTCATTTGTTTAATTTAAAAGCAAAGGTTATGAAACATCCATTTCAGGCTTCACCAGCCAAGCCCCTGTGGCTTTGAAAGGGGTGATGAGACAGGGGAAAGGCTAATAAACTGGATTTCTTACACACAAAATAAATTCATTACCATGTTTCTGTGAAATCAGTATCAAACCAGGTTTGTCCACACCCTCCCCGCCTACCTGGCCGCCCCTTTCTCTTCTAACACACGCATCCTCTTCTTCTGGGACTCTCATGCTCAAACTGAAGTTCACCCTCTTGCTGTTGTTCTTGCAAAACAAACATCTGGACTGGATTTTTGTCAGCTGGAGTTGAGAGAGAAATGTAAATGAGGCAGTGATTTTTTTTTCATGCTTATTAAATTTATTTATAGCCATTCTGAAGCCAGGAACATGTTTTTAAATGGCTAGAGCCCTTGATTGGAGGTGCTCGAGGAACAGACAGTGGATGGTATTTTTCCCCCTGCCATTTTCTAAATAACATGAGGGTAGAATTACATAATTCCACCATTTGGGTGGTTTTTTTTTGTTTTTTTTTTTTACCCCTGAAGGAACCTTCATGAAGACATGTTGTAGATCAGAATTCTTCTCTTATATTAGCCTATCCAATGTGCCCTTCTTTCTGTCTGTGAGAGAAAAGAGAATGTAACTGGCAGGGTGTTTCTGAATAATATAATCATGGAGAGTGAGTTTCTGGTTATTTGAGATGTGAAGCAGGGGCATGGGTATTTTCTTTTGCCAGAAGAACACAGCTTGGATCCTATTTCTACCTTTTCCACTCACCAACATCTAAAATCTTAAAAGCTGCCATAGCCTAAAGACTCTCAATCATTTTCTCATTATTTAGGATAATAAAAGGCTCCATGAGGGGGCTTACTAAAATAATTTATAAAATACTTTGCTGTGCCCTTAGATCTTATTAAATCACAATGCCTCCCAAGGCATTGTATAATTATTTAAGGAAAAAACCTTCTAGGGGAAGCTGAGTCAGATGATGATTTTTTTTTGAGGTCCCTTCCTGTTCTGTGATTGGAGATGATTCTTTGATTTCCTTTCACTGTCCTAAAGCAAAAAAAAAAAAAAAAAAGCAAAGGGGGGGGGGTGCTGTTTGAGAATGAGGTTTGCTACCCACAGGCATTTTCTTCTCCAGAGAAAAGGCTGATCTGCTTCCTGCCACCCAAGTAAGTCATCCTCAGCCTGAACAATGGAGCTTAATGTTCTCCATCTTGCTAAGGGTTAGTCTCTGTTGTTATGAAAGTGAATTGAAACCAAATGCACTTTCTATTGGAAAAGCTGCCATTGATCTCAGCTCATAGACAATATTGAAAGGGAAGGTGCTTATAAAACAGAGGGAAAAAGCCCTCGCTGTTATATCCCGACACCACTTATCTCACGGCGAGGCCTATGCACATATCTTTGATACCACATTGCTCTGTTTTATGATGTTTCTGTGCCACTTGAAGATTGGTGTTCCACATTGAGTTCTTAGGAACTTTAACAGGTTATTTAGTGAACTGTCTGGCTAATGGACCAGGAAAGCTATTCTTGAAGCAAGACCCTTCATTAACTAAGAGGGCATAAGATAGCTCACGTTCTCCACCAAGAAAGGCAGCTCTCTTTCATCTGCCTAAATGGGGAGGCTTTGGAGGCAGAGCAGCCTCATCAAATGTGGTGTCTGCTGCTTACTTTCCAGTTATTAAAGTAGAAGCCAAGTCATTGGCACTGGTCCTGGCAGTGAAATGAGCCACAGAGAGGTCACCACTCATCACCAGCATCACGATTCAAGCCTCTGGAGCAGAAAATGGCAGGCTCAAGGGTAAAGAACATTTATTTTCCATTAAGGAGAAAGGAGAATCACAGAGAAGTAGAGAGAGGCAAAGGGCAGAAGATGAATACATCTGGACATTAAGCAACAGTGCATCTTCCAAGATCATAAAGCCAAATGGTTCCTGTTAGATTTAACTTTTATTATGTTTGGAGATGAAAATCAGAGGGTGGATAAAGGTGCTTGGAGATTTTCTGCTCTAGGCCAGTCGTGTGAGGGGCGTGAAGTTCTTGGTCTGCCCTTGGAACATTCCACACCACTTGCCTAACAACAACAACAATATTAATAAAGATAGTAATCACTTTTATTAAATCCTGCTAAAGAAGCATCTTTCAGTGCAGTGTTGTTTGCTATAAAACTTTCCAGCTAATGGCAGGGTCAGGATCTCTGCTGGAGCTGTGGTGAGGAACTGGACACAGAACCACTGGTACTGGACGCTAGCCGAGTTAGTTCCTCTGACCAAAAGTAATGGAGGGTTATGGGTCAATGGTTATTCTAGCTGTGATGCTTAGAGAATTTCAATAGAATGTGATAGTATTATGTAAGGGGTATTTTTAGACTTATCAGGATGATGTATGTCAATCATAGGGAAACCTAATTTGATGAATATGTAAGATGAATGTGTAAACCTAATTTGATGAATATGTAAGATGTTTTATAAGGTATTATTTGATTCAACTATATTTTATGTTAGTTTGGAGTCATTGTCACGCATGGACAGTCTTTCATTTATATTCCTGTTTTCTATAATTCAGTACCACATACGTAAATTAATTTTGAGTCAGTAAAATCTTATGAGGATACCCACATCACTCCTGCATAAAATCCATCCTCCTCTGGAACTTTCCATTGAGTAGCAGTAAGATCAGATACCCTGTTCACTCTAGAATGGAAAGGATCACATCAAAACTTTGTTGGCTGTTTCCCCCTCAGGCACCCAAACCTGATTTCCTTTTATCACTCTATGAATTTTTAAATGTGCTGCTTTTTTCATCCTCTGTGTTTGTGCTTTTTATGAAGCCACAAAGCCTGAAAAACTGCATGACAGATATGATCACAACATTACTTGGGAGAACGCCGTGCTGTTGTTTGGACTGTTGTAGGTCTGAGAGCTGAGGTGGGACCAGTCAGGCTGAATGTGAGAGGGAAGAGAACAGTCTGTTGAAAGAGCAAATCACCTTTTTCTCTAAAGGAAAGCTAGTTTTTTGGTTTTGTTTGTTTTTAAAATAATGTTTATTGGAGTATAGTTGCTTTATAATTCTGTGTTAGTTTCTATTGTATAGCAAAGTGAATCAGCCTTACATATACATATATCCCCTCCCTTTCGGACTTCCTTCCCATTTAAGTCGCAAAAATAAACTCCGCAGAGTGGAGAGCAGCCTTGCTTATTTGAACCAGGTCCCACCCTGTCCTCTGCCTTTTTCTCTTTAACCCCACTGTGAGCCACTTCACTTCCTCTCTCAGAGGCTTTACCAGGGCACTGCAGTCATGGCGCAGCCTCTGCTGCAGAGATGTTTTCAGTCACGTTGTCCTCCCAGCAGGGAGCCCGGTCTCTCTTCAGGCAATACTTTGGAGATGAACCTCTTCAGAGAGTAGCCTTTCTTCCCTTGCCTTTTAACTCTTTATTTCTCATTTTTCCAACCCTGTATACCTCATCTCTATGTGGACGAAACTCAGTCTCCCCAGAAAGTTTTCTTGAGTGGCCAGAGTAGACTATTGTGCCACGGCAACTTTGTTCATCACAGCCCAGCAAGTAATCCAGTAGAAGTGGACTTGGATCCAAATCAGGAAAGATGGTGCCATTACAATGGAGGAGCATATGAGGGTGATGAACGTCATCCTCGGGGCAGTGTTCAGTGTCAGAGCTCTTAATGGGGCCAGTGAGTAACCCTCATTGCTTGCATTTTACTTGCAGTAGTGATTGAGTAAAGGATTGCAATCATAATATGCACACTACTTGCTATTGTTTTGTTTTAATATTCAACTCTGGGAGTGTGGTAAAAGTTAAATGAACCCTGTGAGGCAGGGTGGTGATTTACTAGGGTAGTCAGAGGAGGACTCATGGAGAAGGTGACATTGGAGGAAAGACCTGGAGGTAAGCCATGGGGCCACCTAGGTAAAGGATGAGACAGGCAGAGGACACAGCATATGCAAAGGCCCTGAGGCAGTGTTGTGCTTTGCATGTTGAAGGAACAGCAAGGAGCCCTGTCGAAGAAAGAAATCCAACAAAATCAATTTTAGCAGACTACCCATAGGCAGTTTTTTCTGAAGAGGAAGTAATGGCAAAATAGAAAAATGAGACTTAATGAGTAGGCCATTGGGAAGAAGCAGTGATTATTTTCTTTTATTTTTTTTACCAGCAAAATGGGTTTATTTGGAAGCAGCAAAGAGGGCAATGACTATTTTAAAGTTGGGGGGGCAATGTCTAACATATGTGTATGCCTTTTTCGCCCTCATCTCTTACAAATAGATAATGGTTGACGTCAAGAGAAAATTCAGGAAAAATGTCTTTTTTTTTTACTTCCAGGAAATCTGGTCACTGTGTCCTGTAGCCAGTGATAAATGACAATGCCACCAGCAGTGACCTAGGACATCCTGAATTCTTGCTCTTATGAAGAGCTTGCATTCTCTTTTTGAAGGGCTTGTATTCTCTTTTTGAAAAGTATCCTATTCTAATGCAATCCTGGAACTATCGCAGCTCAATATCATCTCCCCTCTGCCCATTACCATATTTAAAATAGCAACAGTGCTGTATAGAAGACTCAACAGAACTCATAGATGTTGATGTCATCTGGAAGGAGGGAGAGATGAAAAGTTGGGAACTGAATATTGGCCCCGAACATATTATAGTGCAGCAAATCAACCCACCAAAACTCAGTTCTGTTAGTTCAGCTCTTTATTTCAAATCAAATAAATACTAGTTTGTCCACTGGTGGGAGTTACCAAGTGCCTTAGATCCACAAAGGCCCGTATTCCTATAGAGTAGCAGCATCGTGGAGGAGGAATGTGATGTCTAAAACAAAATGTGCTGGTGAAAGGCCCTGTTCCCAAGGGTAAATTGTAAACAGAGCAACTGTTTCTGATTATGAAGATTGATTCACTCTGTCTGCACGGATGCTACCTAAAGAGGTGGGAGGAGCAAAGAATAGTTCCCTGGAGCCTCTCAGTTGCTTTGTATCCCTGTGAGTTTAAAGCAAAAGATAGAACCAATCCATCGTTCTGCTTCCCTGCTGTCTTAAAACGTGTTGAGGACGAAGGTCCAGCGGGAGAAGGCTCTCTTGCTCCGTCTCTGCCCCGTGTGTCTCCACACAGATTATGCAGGTCCTTCAGTCTTCAACCCGTTGTCTGCTGGCTGAGGCAACAGGTACATCCCTCTTTTCCCTGAACCAAGGCACCTGGACTTTCAGGGGAGAAAAAGCCCAACACTAGAAAAACAGTTCTGAAAACCCAATTAAACTAGAATGTCTTGTTAGCAGTTCCTTTCCGCAGTTTATGGATTTTACATAATTATCATTATGCAAATTTTTGCACAATTATCACTAAGCATCATTAGCAAGCTTTTACTGTTTCTCTTGTTCCACTGTCTTGCTTTGAGTCACCTGATGATATCATTGCCTTTCTGAAGAATCTGTGGAAGATAAAATATTGCTAAAAGCAATTGAGATGGTACTGAAAAATATTAGGAAAGAAATAGAGGGAGCAGCCATTGTCAACAAAATGGCCTGGTTATAAGTAGTAAGCTTGGAAGAGAAGAATTGAGACCATTTGGGCTATCTGCACAAAACACCTTTGTTTATCCAACCATGGAAAAAGCCCTTGCTTGGGGTGTCTTGAGGAGTCAGAACCTGGGATGGTTCCAAGATTGCTAGCACTGTGCTTCAACCACCACATGGCTGTAACTTTCAAAGTTTAGAGGAAAGGGAATGCTATGAGTTTTGCGGTCTTTGCTGATTTCTTATTCCAAACACTCTTTCAGTTCCAAGCAGCTGATTACTTGGATTGCTTATACCTGGTGAATTCTAATACTCTGTATGGAAACTGCACCGCATGGGGTGGGGGGCGGGCTTCCCATCTGCCTCCTTTGTGAACCTCTTCCCCTTTCAGTGCTTCCAAACTTGGGGCTCCGGAGAGGAGGACAGCAGCTGAATGTCATGCTCTTGGGCCTTGGCCCAGGCGTGCATCTTTCTGGAAGGATGATTGAATCCCCTTCTTAAGTCTAAAGTTCCTCTTGATTAGCAGCTCCTTTTGTTTGTTGTTTTTAAGGCATCTCTGTCTTTCATGGGTAGCTTACAGGGATGTGTTTGAGAGCCCCTTCCAGCTGGGAAGCTGCCCAACTCCCACCAGCTGAGTCGGGGGATGACTTCCCTTTAGTTCCGCTGCTGCCTGTGGCCTCCGCAGACTCCACTTCCAGCCCCAGCCACAGTGGTCCTTGTCTGCTGTGCAAACTTGGCTCTGTTCTGCGGGTTTTCATTCTCCAGCCATCTGGGCATTTTGAGCACCCCTCTTATCTCAGTACCTTGGCACTCAGGACCACATGCCATCCTATCCTAGAGATGAAAACAAAGGCATCCTTCATTTTTGGCCTGCAGTTTCCCTAGAACCATCCTAGGTTGAGTGACAGTCAACAAGACTGTGGGGCCAGGGATGGGTCTGGAGTGATGTAAATGGTTTTAGTGATAGAAAGCCTATGGAATGGTGTGACAATAGCTAGGATTGTTCAGGGCCAGATTCCTAGTAACTAGTCTTCGTTTTCCCTTGGTTGTTTTGAAATCAAGGAGCGAGCAGTCAGGAGCATGAAGATCCCTGTGGCCTCTGATGGCTGTAGCCTCTCCAGGACTGGCAGCAAAAGATTAGGGTCTAGTGAGTACTATGTGCTGGCAGAGTGAATCTAGCTTGCAGCTAAGAATTCTGTGTGCATCACCAGCTTTTAAAATTCCTCCTTCCACCTCCTCAACTGCTGATTTGGGAAGGGTTTGATCAGAGTCCTGTACTCTTCAGAGAAGTGTCTGGAGAGATTAGTCTAAGAGCGCTGACAGCAAGTTCCCTATAATCATTCTGCCTAGAGAAAAATAAGCATTTAATTCAAAGACAGTTCCACCGCCCAGTTTCCTCCTACTCCACAGAGTCCTTTCTGTCCCTGACACCCAGCCTCTGACCCCCATGTACTCATCTAGACCCCTCACCCTGTGCACACCTCTCGGAGGTGGTCCGTGAGGCATTGGCTAGCCAAAGAAATGCAGACAGTGTTAAGTCACTTCTTTGTAGAACCTGGTAGTTGGGTGTGGCTGCAGCTTCTTGAAAGGCAGATGTAAAATGCTTGCCTCCTTTTAGAGATTCTGATTTCACATTTGGCTGCTGATCATCTGGTATTGGCGTTAATTCGTATGCTGGAAGCCCAGAGCTTCCACACACTTGATTCTACAGAGCCTTGTAATACTAACAAGACACGTCTTGATTATGGAGCCAAAAAGGTGATGCAACCTCATTTCACACGAAAGCGGGTGGGTATGTTTATTTATGTTTTAATAGTTGAGGCAGCAGAAACACAGGGAGGGTCAGAAATTCATTCAAGATCATCCAGTGAGCCCAAGTTCTGATCCTCTGGTCCCTATGACAGGCCACAATGGTGTCTTTCCTATAGAGCATGTGACCAGTGTAACTGGAATCATGGGTTCTAGATATGACTCCCCCTCCCCACCTACTGACACTGTCATCCAGTTGCCAGAACCCAGCTGGTTTTCTATAGAATGCCAGCTAATGGCACTGGGTGTGGGTTCCACCAGAAGGCTTTTCAGTCTTTTATCTCATTTGAGGTGTTACATCTCAACCAAGAAGATAACTCTTCACACATAAAATTAACTCCCTCTAATTTTCACAGTTTCTTTCCAAGAATCACCCACTGTCAGTCCCTAGTCCTCTGTCTGGCACTTTTAGAAGAAACGATGCAGTTCAGACTGATCATCACTCTCAACACACATTAATGAAACAGTGACCTTTCGTGTGTCTGTAAATGAGTGGAGAAGGAATGCATATTCTCTGGCACAAGCTGGCTCTCCCACATGGTTTGAAGTAAATGCCATTTTATTTCACATTAGGAGGAGCGACTGGAACAGCTTGGCAACAGATCTGTAGCTGGATAATTAATCTAAGAACCATAGCTTTCTTCCACTCAGGAGATTAAATACCAGTCTTTGGTCAGATCAAAGCAGGCGTCTTGAGCGATCTGGTCTTTGCAGAAGACCCCATGTTGGGCCAACACAACCATCTTTTCATGTATTGCTCCCTATGTTAAAAAAAAGAGACAGAGAGACCATTTTAGTGTGTTTAAAGAATTAAATTTGCCAGCGTTTATAGCTCTTTGTAAGCTGAGTAAATATGGATTTTCTTCTACTAAAACAAGTCCACTGTCTCTCAGAATTTGAAGAAAGGTGAAGGTTATTTTCTGAATGAAAACAGCAGAGTTTCTCTTTGGGTAGCATTACAATAAATAACATCTCAGACTAATCTGGCATTTTCTTTAGGGCATTAACAAATAGAGTTTATGGCATCTCTCATCCATTTTTTTGATATCTCATTGAAATGATTTGGAGACTGGTTCTATAGCCTTCATCCGTAAAACGGAAAGAACCAAAGTATTAAGTTCAACTTAGATGGATGACAAGAAAGAATGTAAATATTTGTGTCATCTGTGTTGCCAAGATGCTGCCCAGAACTTTTAAATTTTGTTAAGAGCTGCATTTCACCTAACTAGGGGGCGTCTAAGCAGTGTATAATCTGGGCCAGGGTGCAACAGGCTTATGGCCAGGTGGAACTGGACAAATCCGTGGAACTGGTTCCAGTTTACCAACCTGGCACTAATTATGTGCTGGTCAAGGAAGTGTTTTTCGAATCACAGGGAGCCACCAGTGAAAATCCATTGGTGCTTTGATGGTGGCCTTTGGAGATACTTCTATAATTTGAAACCATTCCCATGGCAGGCCCAGGGAGAGATCTGACTTCAGCCAACATGCAGCATTAGGCAGAAGAAACGGGGCCTTTCTTGCTGAGTTGACCTGTGGGTGGGCCCTCTTCCACATGTTTCTAATTAAGGATGCAAGAGAGAGTAGATATTCCATGGCGACTCTCCTTTCCTTCTCGGCTGTGAAATAGAACAACAGTGCCTTTATGGTGACCTCTGCAGAGCTGTTGACTTTTGGTGACCTGCCTGAGCTCCCCTGCTAGCATGGATGCACCTCCTGGCTAACAAGGAACAGCCACAATATCTGGTACTATGGTAGACTCTGAAGTCAAAATGAAGATATTTTCCTTGTGGAGTAGACTAAGTTAATTTTTTTTAATGTGTTTATTGAGGTATAATTTATATACCATAAACTCATCCATTGTAAGTATATAATTCAATGATCTTTAGTAAATTTAGAGAGTTATATTACCAACACAATCTGATTTTAGAACTTTCATGGGACTTATTTGAAAATGCCAAATAATGATCATAACGGGAATGCAGGTCATGCTGAAGCTCAAAAATAAATTCTGAGGCTATCTTGGACAGAGGAAAAGGGCCACACAGGGTGTCATTTGAGACAACTAAGTCTTAAGTTTCTCCAAGTACATGAAGCCTTGAGATTAGCATTTATATTTAGGAAGACTTTACTTATTTTTGCTCATCAAATGGTACGACCTACCTGAAAGAACCAAGCAGACATTTGCTACAGAACCTAACCTCATATGTTGACATCAATTAATGTTTCTTAGTTATAAAGAGAAGATACAGAGGGTGAGAATGTGTGTACCCTCCCCTCAAAGAGCTTATAGTCCACTTTGAACATCTCATCAAGTCTTTATTTGCTTGACTGCCCATCTTCATGTATTATGTTAGGCACTGCAGATACATAGATGAGTGGACCAAGGTTTCTACCTAAGAGCTTGTAGTCCGGTGGCTTATGTAGCTTATGTATAAACAGATAATTTCAGTGTGATGTCATAAGTTCTGTGGTAGAGTTAAGTGCCATACAGTATCAGAAATGTCATCAGTAAAATTTTCCTAGAGAAGATATTACTAAGAAAACAAAGACATAATTAATAACTACATCAGTCCTGCTAACATAGGTTGAGTACCCTTCTCCCTGCTCTATTTGGACAAGGCCCTGTAAGATCTGGTTCCTGTCTTCAGGGGGCATTATAACTGGTAGGGAAAACAAGACCATCACTATCAAATGGTAATGACTGCATTTAAGTGGAAAGAACAGCACACACTAAGAATTCAAAGGCAAAAGAGAGATCATTTCAGGGAAGCCTTCCAAGAAGAAGTATCCAAACACTACTTCAAAAGCTGGAAAATTTGAATTTTGACCCATAGGTAGGACTTCAGCAGGCATGGTGAGTATTAGGAAGCAGTCCAGGAGAAAGATATGAGCAAAGGCTCAGGGGCAGGAGAGCTTAGGATGTATGCTGAGAACAGTGAGCAAGCCAAGATGGACTGATAAATAAAACTATGAAGTGAAGTGAAGTTTTAGTCACTCAGTCATGTGCAACTCTTTGTGACCCATGGACTGTAGCCCACCAGGCTCCTCTGTCCATGGAATTCTCCAGGCGAGAATACTGGAGTGGGTTGCCATTTCCTCCTCCAGGGGATCTTCCTGACACAGAGATGGACCCTGGTCTCCTGCATTGCAGGCAGATTCTTTACCTTCTGAGGCACTAGGGAAGCCACCAATATGTCTGATAGTATGAAGTATTTCTATATATCTGTATCAGAAACAGGGAAGTCAAGTGGATCAGAAGTTCAGAATTCCCTTGCCTATATCAAGGAAGGCTTCCTAGAGATGTGGTTTATTTCTCTCTGTCTCTTAGGGAGGCCCTATGCCAAGGGGATATGATGATTAGTTTTCTTCTTCAGTTTCTTCTTTCATGATTCATCATATTGCCACCACCTACTGGGCCACCATCAAAGCACCAGTGACTTTTCACTAGTGGTTCCCATGATTTAAAAAGCTTTCCTTTGATCAGTACATTCTGGTGCCAGGTTGATGAGCTGGACCAGATTCCGTGTGTTTGTCCAGTCCTACCTGGCCACAGGCCTGTTGCACCCTGGCACAGAAGTTTCATGTAATATTTTCAAGAAGATTTAAAAAGAAAACACACATACACACACACACACACACACACACTTGGATATATTGGCTCCTAACCTTTGAAAGGATTTGATTTAGGTCATACCTGAATGGTCTAGCGGTTTTCCCTACTTTCTTCAATTTCAGTCTGAATTTGGTAATAAGGAGTTCATGATCTGAGCCACAGTCAGCTCCTGGTCTTGTTTTTGTTGACTGTATAGAGCTTCTCCATCTTTGGCTGCAAAGAATATAATCAATCTGATTTTGGTGTTGACCATCTGGTGATGTCCATGTGCAGAGTCTTCTCTTGTGTTGTTGGAAGAGGGTGTTTGCTATGACCAGTGCATTTTCTTGGCAAAACTCTATTAGTCTTTGCCCTGCTTCATTCCACATTCCAAAGCCAAATTTGCCTGTTACTCCAGGTGTTTCTTGACTTCCTACTTTTGCATTCCAGTCCCCTATAATGAAAAGGACATCTTTTTTGGGTGTTAGTTCTAAAAGGTCTGGTAGGTCTTCATAGAACTGTTCAACTTCAGCTTCTTCAGTGTTACTGGTTGGAGCATAGACTTGGATTACTGTGATATTGAATGGTTTGCCTTGGAAACGAACAGAGATCATTCTGTTGTTTTTGAGAGTGCATCCAAGTACTGCATTTCGGACTCTTTTGTTGACCATGATGGCTACTCCATTTCTTCTAAGGGATTCCTGCCCACAGTAGTAGATATAATGGTCACCTGAGTTAAATTCATCCATCCCAGTCCATTTTAGTTTGCTGATTCCTAGAATGTCAACGCTCACTCTTGCCATCTCTTGTTTGACCACTTCCAATTTGGTCGAAGAATTGATGCTTTTGAACTGTGGTGTTGGAGAAGACTCTTGAGAGTCCCTTGGACTGCAAGGAGATCCAACCAATCCATTCTGAAGGAGATCAGCCCTGGGATTTCTTTGGAAGGAATGATGCTCAAGCTGAAACTCCAATACTTTGGCCACCTCATGGGAAGAGTTGACTCATTGGAAAAGACTCTGGTGCTGGGAGGGATTGGGGGCAGGAGGAGAAGGGGACGACCGAGGATGAGATGGCTGGATGGCATCACGGACTCAATGGACGTGAGTCTGAGTGAACTCCGGGAGTTGGTGATGGACAGGGAGGCCTGGCGTGCTGCGATTCATGGGGTCACAGTCGGACATGACTGAGCGACTGAACTGAACTGAACCTTTGAAGGAGTCATTGTTGTACCTGAGTAGACTTAGGAAGTAGATTGGAGGTCTGAGAAGAAAAAAATGGATAAGAATGGTACCATTTGCTTAAAATTCCCAGGGTTCCACAGGGTAAAACCTCTTTCTAAATTTAAGTTGCTAAGGACCTTGAACCTGGAGTTGTTTGGGGGGATATTTTGCAAAATAAGGAATCCTGTTGGCTTTCACTCAGGAAGGAAGGAACTCAGTTGTCTTTGATATAACCAAGGAAGAGGGAGTTCTGTATTTGTTTGTTTGCATGGACAGTCCACCTACGGCGTGGCCTTGTTCGCGACATGGCTAACCTCTCTCTGGGGTCAGTGTGAATAGCCAGGCTGCAGCTGTGACTAGAGACAATGGCCAGCACTGTCGGGCAGTGCCCTTTAGTCCCCAAAGATTAATTCCATAATATTTTGTGGCATTGAACCTGCCAAAGAAAATGCTGTGTCATTTGGTAAAATGTTTCTGTACGTGTTTTGTTTTTTTTTTTCTTCATGAAAAATAAAGAATAGAAATTTTTGGAAGGACATAACTCATCCTATTGGCCTTGCTAGAAAAGCTAAAAAAGCAAGATGTCATTACAAAGTCGTCTGAAAAGTCAGTTGACCAATAATTATTCATGCCACAGGGCAAATCCCCTCCCATTGTTATTCTTTTTCTCTAGACTTAGATGCTTGAAAAAAAATCCCTGGGTGGGGAAATTATATATATTTTTAAAAGTCTGTAAATTTAGTACTATATTTGCTGAGACGTAACAGCCCTAAGAACTGTGGGGTTTTAGGGTTTTGGTGGGTGTTTTTTTTGTTTGTTGGTTTTTTTTGTTTTGTTTTTTTTTTTTTGCCGAAAAGTAACAGCCCAAGGAACTGTGGGGTTTAGGGTTTTGGTGGGGTTTTTGTGTGTGTGTGTTTTCCAATGCAGTGTCCATTATGGATAGGGGAACTTTGCTTTGCCAGTCTCCAGGTTAAAAAGGGCAGTTTCTTGGCCACTGTCTAGAGTTGCCAGGTAAACCTACAGGATGTCCAGTTAAATCTACATTTTAGCTAAACAGCAAATAATTTTTTAGTATTAGGTACATCCCAAATATGAGATATACTGAGATATACCAAAGTAAGTATACCTTCTTTAATACCAAAAAATTCATTGTTTATCAGAAATTTAAATTTAACTGGATATCCCGTATTTTTTATTTGCTAAATCTAGCAATCCTACATTTACTTATGTGATAAAAATGCCACCCAAGGAGAGTGGGAGCTTTCACAATGACTGAAAGTCACTCTCAATTTTGAACCCAAACAGAACAGTATATGAGAAAGAACTGAATATAGAATCAGGTTAGTCATAGAAGGTGAAGGATCCTTCCTCATTTCTTTATCTTTGTGTGGCTCTGAGGATTCATTTCTATTGGGAATGGCTCTCCAACATCCACTGTAGGTCAAAATCATACTTGGCAGGCCACCTGGATGGCATCTTTGTCCCAGCTTTAACTAGATGAGCGTATCAGAACTGGAGGTCCCTTTTTATTCTTTATTTATTTTACAAGTTTATTTATTTACTTATGGTTGTGCTAGGTCTTCACTGCTGCATGCAGGCTTTCTGTAGTTGCAGCAAGCCAGGGCTGCTCTTTGTTGCGATGCCTGAGCTTCTCATTGCAGTGGCTTCTTTTGTTACATAGCACAGGCTCTAGGCATGTGATCTCAGTCGCTGCAGTGCGTGGGCTCTAGAGTGTATGTGTTTCAGTAGTTGTGGCCCACGGGCTTAGTTGCTGAATGACATTTGAAATCTTCCCAGACCAGAGGTTGAATTCATGTCCCCAGTATTGACAGGCAGATTCTTAACACCTGAACCACTAGGGAAGTTTGGAGCTCCCTTTTAAATCCAAAGTGCTTGACATCTTTAGAATAGCTCTGGGCCCTCTTGAATTTTTGCTTCTACAAACCTTCTACCAGGCCTAGTGAAGTAGATTATTACCAAACTTGTGTCTGAGATTAATTATAGCTGTCATTTAATTGAGTGCCTTATAGATACCACTGCTTTACCTGCACTTCCAATATCTACCTACATGGGTCATATTGCCTCCTAACAGCCCTATTAGATGGGTACTGTTATTTCCATTTTACAAATGACAGAATGAAAGCTCAAAAAGATGAAGTCACTTGCTGCAGGTCACAGAGCCATTGAAAAGCAGAGCTGAGATTTGCATTCAGATCAGTCTGACTCTAAAACTCCATTGTTTAACCACTGCTGTACCACACATGGTCCCTTAGATCCCCATTCTTCCCTCCCCAGAACCCAGTTGGATTGACATTAGCATCCCTTTCTCTCCTTGGCCCTTACTAGTTGGAACTGGCCCTACATCATCGTCAATATGTATCAATACACACAGGAAGTTGGGCACTGGAAGTTGTTACCTTTGGATGCTTCCTATTTTACATGAGAGTGATTAAACCAATGGGGAAAAAAAGCCCAGGAACTTTATTACAACATTTTAAAATGTGTCATCATTTTAATATCTTTAAAGAGCCTTAAGAGACTTTCCAGCATGAGACTGTAAATAGCTAACAGCTTCAAGATGAGCTGACATAGGAATCACATGATAGTTCCAAAATGGCCATTTGTCCAAACTCTGCAGAGCTGCCGTGGTGCTCAGCCAACTCTCCTGCAAAGGCGGAGGCCTCTGTGCCCCACCCATTGCCTCCACCCAGCTCTCCTCTTGGTAAAGAAGTAGCAAAAATATACCGCCAGACACCATTTTCTTTTTGAACCAACACATGCTCCTCCTGGTTCACTCCTTCTATGAAATGATTTGTCAGCATTTTGAGCTCATCAAGTAAAATGTTATACTTGTTCCAGCTGGGAAAATCCACAGAGTTGGCCATTCTCTTTCCATCATCTGCTATGGCCCAGTTGTTAAGTGCAAAATATCTCTGTTGGGTGCGGTCTACACAATGGCATTTCTCAAATTGTGGGTTATGGACTCAAGGGTCTGGAAGAATTTGTTTCATAGGGTCACACTCGAACACTGACTCTTTCTGGTGAAAAAACTGGCCCAGCCTTCTTCCTCTGACTCTCATCCTGTCTCCCATCTTTTTCCCCAGTGTAGCGTAATGAGCTGTCCCTCTTCTTTCCTCTGCGCTCTTGTCATTCGTCTCCTTTCCCCATTCGCATATTTCTTGGTGTTCCTGATTCTTTTAACCCCTAACTCCTCATAGTCTTAAAAACCAGGTCCATCTATCTCTCAAAGAAAATTTAAAACAAGAAATGGGACACTAGGAAAAACAATGGAGGTGGGAAGCATAATATTCCAATTTTCTTCTTTGGTCCTCCACATCTGAGAAAAACAAGCTTGTTCTGTTCTCCATGGAAACTCAGGGCAGCTCCAGGCACTCTTTCCCCCTTTATTTTCCCTCCCTCTTTTGTATCTTTAACTCCTCTCCCCACTTCAGGTGTAATGTAGTCAATTTCTACACCTGGTAAGTTTGCAAATATCTTGTTTCCCTCCTTTTGGGTGGTGGAGCCCTGGAGCACGGGGGCTTTCAGGAACAATTCAGTAAGTGATAGTTGTGTGTGTATGTATGTGTGTTCAGTCCTGTCCGACTCTTTGTCACCCCATGGGCTGTAGCCCGCCAGGCTCGTTTGTCCATGGAATTCTCTAGGCAAGGATACTGGAGCAGGTTGCCTTCTCCAAGGGATCTTCCCAACACGAGTTGGGAATCTAACCCAGGTCTCTTGTGTCTCCTGCATTGGCAGGCGGATTCTTTACACCATCACAGAAAGCTCAAGTGATAGTCTTAAAATATTTCAAAAGAAGTTCTGTGAAGATGTTATTGATTAATCTCTGCACATGGCATTTCATTGCCTCTTTGAGGGGCTCAGCAGACAGAGCATTTGGCCCATCATCTGCTCTTCCTTGGGAACAGGAGAGGCAGCCCAGGTATAGGCCTTAGCAAATCTCCTAAGTTCTGTGTTTTTGTTTTGCCAGCTGTAGAAAGGACAAAATAATTACTCCGACTTCACGGCACTGCGGTGCATATCCAATGAATTAATATTTATAAATCTGTTGGAATAGGGCTTAGCACATAGTAAGCACTGTATTAAATAAGGAAATATAACAAGACAAAGAGCGATAAGAATATCCTTTTTCTGATTCATACATGAATAGGTGCATTCAGCTCCTTTATGACACCTTAGAGATATAAAATAAATCTAAGGACTGAAGCCTAACACACTTCATAATTTCACTCAAGGACTTTGGCAATCTGGTCTTAATGTACCTCTTCTCACCTGCATTTTGGCCAGACTGATTGACTGATTATTTTCCACTCAAATTCCCTCTTCTGTGCCTTCCAGATGTGTCTAGATGCCCTGCTGCCTTTACCTCGTATTGGCCACCAGCATGTGTGGCCCAGTAGTATTTAGTATCTATTTAAGTGCAAAGCCTTTCTTCTCTTCTAGATCATAAGCTTCTTTTGAGGGGTAAGGACCACCTTTCTGATGGTTGTGTATCGTTCTTCATGCCTTGTACGTAAATGGTACTCTGTAAATGTTTTGATTGGCTGATTTGAGCTTTTGCAGACTAGGAAACAGTTGGCTGAGAGTCAAGTGGCCCCTAGATGAATCTTGCCTCGAGGACTTATAGGTCTGTTCTGTTGAAAGGCCAGTGCCTTCCTGCTTTGTGTTAAGACAATGAAGCCTCCTATTTGTTCAGAATGGGTCAGGGCAGACAAAACCACCGTGAGATCGGGGTGTTGGGGGCAGTGTGCTAGGATTCAAATGTGAGACAGATGAAAGAAGATGCACCTACAAATAGAGGGCTAAAGGCAGTGGCTTTGCACAATTACCAGGAATGCTTTTAATTAGCACCTTGAAAAAGTTTGGGTGAAAAGGAACAGTTAAAAAGTACTTTTTATAATGCAATGGCCTGCCTCCAAAAATGTTCCAGCTTTGCAGGCCGAGTGGGAAAACGACTAAACACAGTTGGAAAAAAATCACAGCACCACTGCTTAAAGGTGTATAGGTTGGAGCAAAATGGAGAAGTTGGCATACCCATTAGAGGCCGTCTGTAAAAAAAAATAAACCAGTGGGGTGCTATTGCTCATATCCTGTGTGATTTTTGGTGGATGGATAAATAAAATTATACGAGAAAAGCTGTTTTCTAAAAGTGAATTCTGCCACTCCAGCACAATGGTATGTATGTATGTCCACCCTTTGATAAATATATTTACACAGACTCACGTGGCCATGTAGCTCTCAGATGTTAGAAAGACAGTTGGCAAAGACAGTTGGAAGAATTATAAAGTGCTATGTTTTTTTCCCATTTGTGGGTAGCGTTTGATGTTTGTAAATGTGTGGTTTGATTAACCCTGACTAGCAGGTATGGCAACTGTGAGAATTTCAACAAGGAAAGCAAGACTCCAGAGAGGAAAACATCTCCTGTTTCTAGGGGGCAGTCTTCCCAGCAGCCCTCAGTCCAGAAGACAAGGAGGGCCCAAGGACAAGATAAATAGGCTTCCCGACCCAAAGACAGGAATACCCAAGGAGACCAGAGGATCTGGGAGTGGGAGCAGATGGGACAGGTAGTGTGTCCAGAGGGAGGCTGGGACCAGCTGTGGGCTGGGCAGTTGGTCATTCCGTGGCAGCTGAGCATTGCTGCCATGCAGCAGAGGGCAGGGCCTCTGAGAGGCCCAGAGGTGGGAGCCTGCCTTTGTTTATGCCTTCATTCTTCAGCAGACCTTTCCTGAGTTCTTATAATGTGCCAGATACTGGGCTGAGCCCCAGTGTGTGAACTCACTGGGCACTGACTCCAGGGCCTTGGCTGCTAAGGGTGATGTTCCTTAGAGAACTGGGAGGTCTGCCAGGGAAGAGGCATAGCACACACAAGAAGTCACTGGAGAACCCATCAGAGGAAGTGATGCACAGATGCTCTGCACCGAGAGCAGCAGCTGGAGCCACGACATTCTTCTGAGAGTTCAGACCTGACTTTGTACCATGGTATTCAGATACTTGGAGAACTTGCAGGAGTTCAGAGACCCTGCCAGCCAGGGTATGCCATTGTGAGTCTTCTGAAGCTACACAGCCAGCCAGGAGGAGCAGGAGAAGAAGCTGAGAAAAGGAGGCAGCACAGATGCCTGCAATAGCCAAACCTCTTTCAGGGCCATAAATACCACCGTATCTTCAACTGAACATACTGTCATTCATTTGATAAGTGCTCAGCATAGCAAACTGTGCAGTTTGCTTACAGTCCTCTTTTGTTGGTTTTCAAATTAACCTCTTGTTTTATGTTCTAAAGTCCACTTGGATACTGTAAGCATAGACCATCTGAGCCCAGGTAGCCTGAACAGATCATCTTACCCCAGTCTGCATGTCTGGGCAGGGATGACTCTTGTGAAGTTTATATCACCTCTCAGGTTGCTTTTGACCCATCCACTCAGTGCTTTATCTACCTGTCCTTCACACTCTGCCCCAGTTCTTCCTGGCCTGTGCTGTATGGCCTTATTAATGTCAATGGGGCATTACCCATTCTATTTCTTGGCATTTGTGGGTCCAGAGAAGACTCTCTTGTGTACATCTGTGTGCCTCCCATAGCAACTAACACAATGCCTCTCACTCCAGTAGATGCTCAACAAATGGGTGCAATAAAGTTCCATTAGTGAGACAAGGTAGTTAGGAGCAGGTATTAGCTCATCAGTGAGGGAGCAGGAGCAGACTGGTTAAGAGTATAAGCATTTGAGTGCGGCTGCCTGGGTTCTAATCTTGACCTCATCACTAGCTACATTTATGACTTTGAGCAGTCTGCCAAATCTCCCTGGGTCTCAACTTCTTCATCTTTAAAACGAAGACAACAGTAGTACCTATGTGATGAAGGTAAGGGCTAACTTAAGAGTTCAGATAAGTACCACACTTAGCCCAGGGCCCAAATTCATTATCAGCTGCTGGGGTTTGAATAAAGAAAGCTAGTTCCTCTAGGTCAGGGGTCCCCAACCTCTGGGATCTAACACCTGATGATCTCAGGTGAAACTGACATAATAGAAATAAAGTACACAATAAGTGTAATACACTTGAATCACCCCAAAACCAGCCCACCCCTAATCCATGGAAAAATTGTCTTCCACTAAACCATCCCCTGGTGCCACAAGGTTGGGGACCGCAGATCTAGGTTATGTTCTGTGAAGTCTGGACTAGAATGCATCTTCTTAGATCCCTCATGGAGTACCTTGTATCCTGCCTTTTTTCTACACAGGGAACATGTCTGCTTCAGGGTCATATGGACCGTCTTGACTCAGAGTATTTTTTTCTCTACCTGTAGTCTTTGACCTATATTTATCTATTGGTGTCAGGGCAGGTATATTGTTTTCATCAGATTCTCAAAGGGGGAAGTCCATGACCCAAAATAGGTTTTAATACCACTGTGGGAGATGTTGATGATGTTCTGATAAGAAGAGTGAGGACAGTCAGAAAGTGCACCGTTGTACACACGGTGGAAATGTACACTCAGGACACACAAGCGTGGCTTCTCACGGCACTTGCCACCCCCCTGTCCCCATGAACAGACACTCCAGTTCATCTCGATAAATGTTTTAATGGGCCCCTATTGGGTGTCAGGCATGAGCTAGGTCTGGGGAGCAGACCCATGACTGGGACATGGTTTCTGCTATGGAGGTACTTGGGGTTCTAGCAGTTTCCTTTAATCTTTCATTAAACACTAATTGAATAATTTTATAACTCATGAGTAAGTAAGACTCATCTCCCTGAGTGAACTTCCTGTGTGCTTAGTACGTCCTGGACACTATTACAAGCAGTGCTGTTTGCCCCACCACTACCCAATGGAAGGAAAGAGTGACAGGCTGAAAGATGAGGTGGGGATTTTGAGGACAGTGGGGAGGAGAAGGCAGGGTCATGTCAACACGCTGAAAGCCGAGCCGTCCTTGCTCTACGCTTGATATCTATGTCTAGATAGAGGGTAGAGAACTAAAGGCTTTTTTGGTCATAAACCTCCTTATGCCTTGGCTTGGCCTGCATCCAACTCATAAAAATAGTAGTAAATGTTAGGACTAGAAATAAAATGAGGCACAGGTTGCCATTAGAACTTTTTCTACAACTGAATTACTTTTTCTTCAACTGAATATATTACATGTTGTATCAGCCAAGATCCCATCAAGAGATGGCTTTCATTAGAATCACTCAGGAGACTTTACTGATAAAAGGAGTACTCTTGGTGGAATGGACAGGGGCTTGTGCAGGTCTGCCAGGGCTAATAACAGGAGGGCTCCACTAGTACCCCTATTCCTGAAAGGATGAGGGGACAGACTGGATTCTAGAAGCAGGAGACAGAAAAGGCTGTCTGGGGGAATCTGAGACCTTCAGGAGGTGCAGGCAGCCCAAGGCCGCTCTGCCACCTGCCGTCTCCTGCAGGTGTTTCCCAGTGGTCAAAGCCAGGAAAGGGTCCTGTTGATGTGGTCCACATAGGTCCGATGCCAAAGCAAGAGACCAGGGTGAAGAAAGATGCAGAGTATTCTGGAGGGACACACAAGAAGGTAGCTGGCAAACATGTGTGTGTTTGATTTTAGAGATAAGGGTGTGTATTTGAACTTATCTGTTTCAGCAAGCTAGATTTTTAATAGGGTATAAAATATTTCTGCCATACTCATTACACCATCAGTTTGATGATCTTAGCCATTTTTCTCAGTGCCTTACTAGTTTAGCCTTTCTTTTTGTAGGGGAATTTGTATATAAGCCTCTTCTCTTCCAGAGAGAATAAAAATGCTATTTTTCAGAGATATTTCCTTGTACAAAGAGACTTGTTCCATTTCCTCGCTTTTTTTTTTTTCTCTCTACCGCATTCTCCTTCTATGCTTTGGCCAAGAATATATTATATTTGGAGACATCTTGCCCAGTGCTTCCCAAAGCTTTCTCAGCCAAAGACTCCTTTGGGAATCCAACTAAATTTCCTGGTTCTCTTTTGCTTTTAATACCAATGCCCATATTACCCAACGAGGTTATTTTTATTACTTACAAATATTTTTATAATTAACTTAAGATTCAACAAGGAACCAAACCAAAGATAAACAGACCGTAATTATTTCAAGTTCTAACCACTATGAGTGGATATTAATCTCTGAAGAAGGTATTATTAAAACACAGTATAAAATTGTCACAAATATCAAAGTCATAATTGCAAAGGCATATCTGTGACTATAAAAGGCAAAATAAACTGGAATTTAAAAGGTAGTTGCTATGCCATAGTAAATATGATTGTGACACATTTCAGCACAGGATTAGAATAGGACCTTATCTTCTGATTATTCACTGATAGGCATTCATATTACTATGATATTCAGTAAGAAACCTCTTATATCACTTTCCAAAGGTAGGTGACTTTGTAGAACAGCTGTCCTGCCTCTGCCAAGAGCCTTATAGGCACCCACTCCTCTATAGAGCCCCGGTTTCTTCCTCCCTTCCCACATACCTCATACATCTTTATCCAGCCTTGTTCTCTAGCCACCCCAGCTATTTTACTGAGCTGGCCAAAATTCACTGCAAAATTTTGATCAGAACTTCACTGAACCAGGGATCAAAGACATGCTAAAGGAATTCTCATTATAGGCTTTAAGTAAATATATGTTACTTCTTAGATGCATGGGAGTGATTTCTCTAATTCTGGGGTTGCCCTCCCTGAAATTACACAGAAAGGACTATGTCTTCTCAACCCTTTTCCCTTCTCCACCACCCCCAACCATTCCAACCCAGCAAACATTTTCCCTGGTGCATTGCTAAGCAGTGCTACGGTTTTTCTTAAGTGCTTGAGGTCTTGTGCTGGTACTGGGCCCTTGGTCACAACGGAGCCAGGCTGCTGGCCAGTGGACTCATTCTTCAAGCCCTTATCAATTCCATTCTGTGTGTCACAGACCGTGCTATTTGTGGCCTTCCTGAAGGGCTGCGAATAGAGGAGCGTGTTCTTCCCTCCCATGCTTCTCTTCACCCTTCTTATGGAAATAGCACCTAGTCTGCACCAGGTCCCCAAAGTTTCCCTTTGGGGAACTACCCCAAACGAACCTCCCTCTAGTGGTCTGCATGAAGCTGATGCCACCTTCTAGCTCTAGAAGTTGACTCTGAACTTGGATCAGACCAAACAGAGTTTTGGTGATGGGTTTAGGAATAAATATGTGACGCAAGCTGAGGATATGAGAATTCACCGTGAGTTTGGGTGGAGCTATAGAAAAGAGGAGCCTTCTCTCTCTGCTGGGATCCCTCACCTGGTATTCTGTAAGCCTGTTGTTGTTTAATCGCTAAGTTGTGTCCAATTATTTGCGACCCCGTGGCCCACCAGGCTCCTCTGTCCATGGGATTCTTCAGGAAAGTAGACTAGAGGGGGTTGCCATTTCCCTCTCCAGGGGATCTTCCCAACCCAGGGATCAAACTTGCATCTTCTGCATTGTAGGCGGATTCTTTACCATTGAGCCAACAGGGAAGCCCTTATGTCAGTCTATAGTCACCGCTTAATGGAAGTCTGCCGAAAAATGCCAAAACCCTGGAACACAGAATTGGAAGATGGAGAAAGACAGCTTCCCATCATCATTTAAGCACTTGGGTCCAGCTCCTTTTGGTAATGTGACCCATCAATAGACCCCACCTATTGTTTTGCCCATGATGACCATTTGAACTGCACTCTTGTCATTTCCAACCTGGACTCCTGAGTAAAACATCCACACACTTGATAATTCATCCCCATCTGGGACTCCAGCCCTAGGGAGGCCACAGCTACTAAAAAGAGTCTACAGTCAGCTTGAGCTGCAGGGCCCAGAGAACTACATAGAGTACTGTTATTTTTCTTTGGTTCCAGAAAACTAGATGATGCGCATATGAAATTTTGAAAATTCTAGGAGCAGACTCAGGACTGTAATAAGGTATATTACCAGCTATGTGTGCCATCTGTGATTAAATTTGTTAAAACCCTATGAGGACTAGGTTTCTACCTTAAGAGAAGCACTTTCTAAATGATTTGGGGACTTTTCACTTTTAAACAAGTTAATGTTAAAAATATTTTTTAATAACAGTTAAAGAGGTCAAAGTAAAAATCAATTACATATACACACATTTATATATGTGTGTATGTGTGTAGATATATATATAATATATAACATATATATATGTATATTTAAGTACACTTTAAAGTCTGACACGATGCTGGACTATATTGGCATGAAAGACTGCATCACTATACTCAGTGTTAATGAAACACTTAGTGGCAAAGCTGTCATTCAGTGACCATGCCCAGCTTGGGCTTCTGCATTTTGAGAGGATGTGGAAAGCA
Organism: Ovis canadensis; assembly: GCF_042477335.2. Lineage (NCBI taxonomy): Eukaryota > Metazoa > Chordata > Mammalia > Artiodactyla > Bovidae > Ovis > Ovis canadensis. The sequence continues at coordinate 90,520,176 of NC_091251.1, forward strand.
ATTGAACTGATTAAAAGCATGGAAAATCAGATCTCTGAAGAATGATGAAAGTGGGCTATTTAACCTACAGAAAGGAAGATTGAAGGCAGAAAATAAATGGTGTTTAAGTCTAGAAAGAATTCTTATAAAGAAAAAGGTGGCCGGTGTTTTCCGCCTCCACTGAGTATATGAAGAGAAACTTGCCTTAGGTATTTTATTTGTAGTAAAGAAGGATTTTTTTTTTTTTTTCAAGCAGATGAGATTCCTATACTGGATAAAGAAGTTGGACTAGGTGAACTTTAATATTTCTCTTCACTAAGATTCTGTGATTACTGGATTGAGAATTTGCCTATCAAAAGAGTTGTGGAACTGCTTGGTGCATATCTTAAAAGATAACTTGAACAAACACCGATGGTTTAGTTTAAATGTGTTCGGCCCAGGAGTTACTTCTAATTCTCATAATATGCCTGTGAAGAAGCAAATATTGTGTAGAGACAAATAGCATATGAAAGAAAAAAGAAACCTGGTGGTCAAGTCATGATAAAACCGAGGACTTCTATTTTCTACTCCTTCATTTTTGGCATTAGAAAGCAAATGAGAATTCGTTTAAATGAAACAAATCATGGGATAGCTTAGTATTGTGCCAGTAGTTTTGGAGAGGTAGAGTTAAGTATATAGGCTCCATATTGAGTCAGAAGCATTTTAATGTTGGCTCTGGTAGGTATCTGGCTTATTTCCTACATGTCTAATTTAGATTCAGACTTCAAACCAAGACTCAAGAAAATGAATTTTACTTAGGGAAACAATTCTAGTTATATATAAACAAGCTGTTCTAAAACACAATAGCTTTGGCATTATTACTGCTTTGATTCTAGTTCTAGACTTACTTTTAAAGTTAAGGTTAAAAAAGTGGTAAAGCCCACAGGTTGCTCCACATGCTTCTATACTGTTGGGCTGGCTGAAAAGTTCATTCGCGTTTTTCCATAAGATGTTCTGAAAATGAACTTTTGGGCCAACCCGATATTTGGGCCATTACATCAAGTTCTACTGTCTGGCAATCCTCTGACCACACTTTTCATGCATCCACATAATCTACTAATTGGCTTCACCACTGGATTCTGCAGTTTCTTTGGCCACATTGCATAGAGGCTACAGTCTCTGCATATTACACACCAACTGTCATTTTTCCTTCATGGATCCCACATGGTCGCTTGCCGGTCATTTATCCAGGAGGCTTTCCAGTCTTTAAGCAAATCTCTTAATAAGCAGAGGTTGACTGACTTCACAGTCAGTTACTCTAAATAAATTCAAATGATAATTTCTAGATCTGTAGTTTTCAGGTTACAGGGACTAACTGGAGAGAGAGAATAGCAAGTCTGCAAACCTTTTGTTGAAAGGCGGAAGAGTTTTCTGAAGCTGGTGACTTTGATAAAATAGGACCTCACAATCCCTTGCTGCTGCTGCTACTGCTAAATCGCTTCAGTCGTGTCCGACTCTGTGCAACCCCACAGATGGCAGCCCACCAGGCTCCCCTATCCCTGGCATTCTCTAGGCAAGAATACTGGAGTGGGTTGCCATTTCCTTCTCCAATGCATGAAAGTGAAAAGTCAAAGTGAAGTTGCTCAGTCGTGTCCAACTCTTAGCGACCCCATGGACTGCAGCCTACCACAGTCCCTTACCCGTACCCATTTTCTGACTGAATTTTGTAGAAAGAATCAACTGAGAAATAAGACCAAATGAGCAAACAATCCAAACACCTCCTAACGACAGCAACAAAACCTGGCTTCCAAACGGATTGCACATTTATAGGTGGCCTTTTTTTAAAAAACTGATTTAGAAACAAGAAGCTAGTTTCTAAGTTTATTTCCACACTTGCCCTCTGACCTCTGTCTTGTTGAAAGATTCAGGGTATCAGATTCTCTCCCATCATCTCCTTTCAACAGAACTTACTGTATTACCCACCCACCCCCCAAATATAAATTGCTGAAACAGCTGGCTCTTTCACTCTGGGTATGCACACACAAACACAAAGGAGACACACACATATACATGTAGAATATACAGCTCTGCATATATAAACACACACTTTGGTCATTTATTTTTTTAACAGAATAAAAGTCATTAATCAAAATACAATTCATTTTAACAGTCAAGGTTTGACACGAGATCATTATTTCAAGGAAACCCAAAGAGACTAAGCTCCCTTTCATAGCATTGTTTTCTTTCTAAACCTCTGTAGGGTGCATGACTCTTCTCCACTGAGGAAGTTGGGGACAGAGCCGTGGAGCAGCCTGGTGGCCACATGTACAAAGATCTAGGTTTTCTTGGTGAAGGAACTTATGCCACATGCTCATTTTACAGAAGAGAAGACTTTGCATCTCTGTGTTTCTAACACTAGGCTGTCTCTAGTTAACCCTAAGTCAAAGAAAACAAAAATATTTCCTCCTGTTTCTTGGAAGGTGCAGAGAAATAAAGCTAAATGTCTTTATGAAAATGCATTTCAGTTTAGTTTCATCTGTTCTTTTCTTAAATGTTTCGTAAGCTGAGAGGAAACATTTTCAGGTCATTTCATCTAGGTGAAACCTGTCTTTAGAAAGCTTAAGAGTGTACAAGGCTTTTTCTTCTTCAGTCCATAAGAGATCATGAAAAGGCTTGTAAAGATTTCTGCCTCTTACTGCGTAGGAAATAGAGGTGTTGAGTAGCAGATTGAACAGATGAATGGTCAAGCAAGTGAAAAAGAACCCAAGAGCTCTGTCCACAACCTGCCCATCCAGATGAGTAACTAGTCAGCTGTTTCCTGAATAACATGACCTCACTCTTGTGCTGTTGATGCAGGCTCTGCCACGAAGCCTGCCCCCAGGTTGGGTGGCCCCTCTGCCCAATCGGCGCCATCCAGCAGCTTCCAAACTAGTCTGTAATCTATGACCCTCTAGCCTTAAGATGGGCAGTATATTCATATTCTCTAAGTAAAAAGAAAATGGCAACCCAAGAGAAAAATGGGCAAAGGCTATAAACTGGTGATTTTTAGAAGAAACCTGAGTATTCAACTTTACAAGTCATTAAGGAAATGAAAAGTAATGCAGAAATGCGATACCACTCTTAACCCATCAGTTTGGCAACAAACAAACAAAACAAATAACTCTACCAAAACCAAAACTGAAAACTCCTAAAGTTGGTGAGCATGTGTGGAGACTGGGACTCTGTTGCTAATGGGAGAGTGAGTTGGTACAGGCACTTTGAAGAACAATCTGGCAGCTTCAAGTTAAACGTAGAAAGAAACACTGTGACCCAATGAATGCAGTTCTGAATTTGTGCCTCAGAGACACTCTGTGCTTCACTGATAAGATTATGTAGTCCCAAGAGACTGTATTTATTTTAGAAAGACTAGAAGGATGCATAGCAAATTCTTGAGAATGGTTGTCACCTGGAGAGGGCAAGGTGATTATGGTACTTCCGCATGATATATTTTTGGACATACAAGACAACAAAGAAGAAAATACAGAAACTGTGTTTGTCATCTTTTTCTCTGTAATTTTCTATATTTAAAATTTTTTCAGAGTTAAAAAAAGAAGAGAACCATCCATGCATTTGACTAGTACTATCAGCATATTTTAGTCTTTCAATAATTTTCTGATTTGTGTCTTTCCTGTCCTGGAGCACATTGACTTTCCTTTATGATACCAACAGGTTTCACTGTGACTAATTTTCCTGCCTAGAGCTGCTTATAAGCTCTGTGAAGGTGGTGCTGCCAAGGCCCACCAACATGGGGTGTTGTAGAAGAGGCCTAGAATCTTTTTCTGTTGTTGTTATTTTTAATAACATTTTGCAGAGATGGAAAATAGCTTCAGGGTATTTTCTAATACCTAATATCTAATATTCTAAAAATATCTAAATTAATTCTTTTATTTGAATGAGGAAATTGAGGCCTTGAGAGGCTTGTTCAAAATCACTGGCTAACTAAAGGTAGAGTTGACTACTGATTTTCCAGTAACAAAAGTTTGACGTATGGAAATGAATGGATGCAGATCCTTTCTTCAGAGCCTTCATGGTGGACTTGCAGGTACCCTGCACAGGTGCAGTGTTTGGAAATGGCCATTAGACCAGCAGTACTTGAAGAGACTGGAAGAAGGAAAGTGAAGACTCTGTGTGGTCACTATGACACATGAAGCAGGAAGCGTAGAGGTGAAGGGGTTTGTCAGAATTTGCAGTTTTTGCCTGGATATAGCCTGGCTCTGTTGCTTCAGGTATTTTTACCTTGGCTGTTATTTAACCCTTCTGTGCCATTGTAAACATGAGCATATTAATCAAACCTATTTCAGGGGCCATAATGAGAGTTGAAAGAGTTAATACTGTCATCTGTGAGGATGCTGTCTGATATATGTGTTCAAGTGTTAGCTCTTATGATTACATCATTTGTAGAGCAAGCGACTGAGGAAACTGGATATTTAATTATGGTTCTGCCATCTTTTGCCTTAAACCACATACCTACTCTCAAAGCTGTCATTAGTACCTTCCTTTGTATTTGACTTGGATGAGTCTCTGTTTGGAGTTAAGAAAGCAGGATTCAAAAAGGTAAGATCATCTGTTTGTCCAGAACAATGTCATAAAGGAGTGGTAGTGATTATATTTTCTTTTCACTACATTTCACTTAACACTTGTGCCTTTGTTTTGGTACACCTGGGGCCATCAGCGGGGGATATTAAGCAGTGAAGTGACCGTAGTAGATAGACAACTCATTCCTTGAGGGGTCTTACTGTCCAATGCCCAAATTATTGTGGAATTCTCCAATCAATTACCAGCAGGTTCTTGAGGTTTTTCAAGAGGTAAATAACCACCCCCTAAATTCCTACAGTCATCTTGACAGAAGTACCTTGAACTTTAACCTAAGATGATGACAGAATTCTACTCGCTGCCAAATTTGTATTTATTACTTGGAAGAGGTTTCTAAGTTCTAAATCAGATTCTCTTCCTCTTATTTTATTTTTTATTGAAACTCCTGTTGTTGTACATGAATCCTTACATGCCTTTCAGACTCCAGTCTGTTCACTGGTGGAGAACTCATTCCCAGGGTTTGCAGAAGAGCTAACCATATCTTTCTTTATTGCCAGTGCCTCTTAACCAAAGAATGTAGTTCTTAAAACGTACATTTTTATAGAGTAGAAGATTATAAACTTTTTTATAATTGTTGAAAAAATCTTGACAAATATTACAGTAATCTTTCTCATCTAGCTCAGAAAAAGATTACTCTCTAAACCTGAGATAAATTCCTTTGTCAAAGTTACAAGAGGGTGATTTCATTTGTAGTTATACTTACTAATTTATTCCATAATTTGGGTGTTAATTTTGCTGTCAGATGAATACAATCAACTTTTGGACTCAATTTCTTCCTGTGCAGGGGAGAATTCCTATACCAAATTCCCACTTAATTGCCTCTTTTGCACACACCCACATCTTATTTTCATTTGTGCCTTGCCTAGCGCATCATAACCTATAATTGTCTAGCTAAATAATGTTTTTTTAAGATCTGATGCTTCCAGATACCAAAATGATTTAGATTTAAAGCTACAGGGAATAGTTTATTATTATGTAAAGCAAACCTGAAATACTTTGAATCCTTGGAGCCTTAAATCCCTTTCATGACAGAAGACTGACATTGACCGCAGTTTGTTCAGTGTGGAAGTACATGCTGAGTCATTTACAGTGTGCAGCTTTGTGGAAGTGGTGTGCAGTCTTGCATCCTATGGGTATTCCTTCCCCTTTTGCCATTGTTACCTTGGCCTGGAATGTTCGTTTTCTTTTGATGCCCAGCCTTCTGCTATGTACTGGTTGCCATTCCATCAACCATAGTTCTTCTCTTGAGCTTTTAAAAACATCACGTGTCTGAGTTCTTTCCCAGACCTGCTGAATCAGACATAGGGGTCTGAGCAGGGGTATTTGGATTTTAAGAAACCTCTCTAGGGCATTCTGATGCCCAACCAGAACTGAGAACTACTGTCTCTTTAAAAGAAAAAATTATTGCTTTATGATGTTGCTTCTGTACAGCAAAGTGAATCAGCTATATGTTTACATATATCCCCTCTTTTTCAGATTTTCTTCCCATTTAGCATTGAGTAGAGTTCCTTGGGCTAGCTTCTCATTCGTTATCTGTTTTACACATAGAATCAATTGTGTATGCATGTCAATCCCATTCTCCTAATTAATCCCCCCCCCACACACAGACACACTTTTCCTCTTGATATCCATACATTTGGAGAACCACTGTCTTATTGCCTAAGTTAAAAATCTTTTGCTTACAAATAGTTGAAACCCACTCAAACGGTCCATAACAACAACAGCAACAAAAAAGAGAAATTTATCATAAGACAGCAGGAGAGTCTTGCAGAACCCAGGTGCGTGGGATCTACATGGGCTTCTGAAAAAGAGCCAGTCCTGAAACTGGAGCACTGACAAGGACCCAGGGAAGCTAGTCCTCTCTTCCCATGCACCCCTCTATTTGCCCAGCTCCTTTCAGAGCTTGTGATCTCAGAGCTGTACTTCTCTCTGTATGTCTGCTTCTTTCTTTTTCTCTTGGCCTCTTTCGCCACTAAGTAAACACATGTCCCAGCATGGTAGCCTCCTCAGTACCCAAGACTATATGTCCTCAGTTCAGCTGACCAGTCTAGGTTGACTGGCATCTCTCAGTCTACATTCCTATGAGAAGATCAGATTGGCTGAGGACAGATGATGTGTCTGCCCTTACCAATCAGATAACATGGTTCAAACATGGCTGCCAAAGGTCCACCCTGTGTGAGTTCAGAGTGAAGGCTGTTCAGATATCTCAAACTATTTATCTACTTGCCATATTCTCCATACTAAATCGCTTTATTTTTGATTTCTGCTTTATTGCCAATATTTTCCCATTTAAGGAAGTTGAGTTGCAACAATTTCCACATATCGGGATGTTTTAATTTTGCAGATGCCAAACAGTGAATGTGCTATTCTTTATCCCTTGTTCTCCCTTTTATAAATATGCATCAGTTTAAATGTTGAGAAAATTGGAGCCTTGGGAAATCTGCTTCTCCTAAGTAGTAAAAGTCGAAAAGTAGTAGAGTAAGAGTGGCAACCCACTCCAGTGTTCTTGCCTGGAGAATCCCAGGGACAGGGGAGCCTGGTGGGCTGCTGTCTATGGGGGTCGCACAGAGTCGGACACGACTGAAGCGACTTAGCAGCAGCAGCAGCAGCCAGAGCGACTGAATGGCACAGTTATTTTCTATAATATGCATAATGTTACTCATCAAAATAAAGAATGTTTAAAGGCATAGAGGTGGTTCATCACAGACAGTGATGAGATGTGACCTTATAATGACTTTTACAGAAAAGTTTTCTGCCTTTTCTTTGTCAACACAAGGACTTAAAAAAAAAAAAAAGAGGAAGTGTTTTTAGGAGGAATAAAACATAGAGCCTGGCAAAGGATTGGTATTCAGTAGTATTTTACCAATAGCATTTACTTAGAAATATTTATTAGAAATAACTTCCAGGTAGTATTGAAACATTGGACTAAGTTAACAAGGACAGTAGGTAAGATTTTATTCACTCCTATTTTAATCATCCTATGAGCATCTTACACATATGGAATAGACAAAGATACCCATAATATGTGACTGTCTATGAAAACAGTGTTAGAGGAAGTAAAACACAAAAACAGTGGATAACACTCTTACCTTTGGCATTCAGAGATCTCCACATGCTCTCAGTTGTCCCCTTTTATTTTTACAGGGCAAGAAAAAGGAATAGGGTTCACTGTCTCTGTTTTACTTCTGATTAAACAGAGACTCAGCCATTCCTACAATTAAAGATTCTAATTTCCCTAATTTCTCCTTCAGGGAAGGTGCACAACAAGGATTTCCGCATATCACAGTGACTTAATCTTGTGGGTATCACTAAGATGAACTAAGCAGATAGAATGTTAAGAGAGAGCACAATGTTAATGACTAAATTAGAATTGAATTTGGTCTCTTTAAAGGGCAACAAGAACCAAGGTGACTGTATTTCAGGAAATTATAATGCAAAGAAAATTCACAGTGGCCCAAATTAACCACAGAAGTATATTTGTGTTAGTGAAGGTTGGGTTATAAGTATGATATGATAGGAAAGGGACTTTTCTGGTGGTCCCATGGCTAAAACTCCATGCAACTGAGCACATGATAGGAGAGCTAAAAACTGAAAGTAACAGTTGATAAATGTTACTGTATCAGAGTAGCTTCGTCATTAGATGACACTGTGTCACTTAGAGTGTAACTGGCAATTCCTGGAGCATATCTTACAGTGTTAAAGCAGTAAGCATCTTCATAAAGCTTTGCAGAAGTCTCAGCTTTAACATCTTCGGTCAAAGGTAAAATAAAAATGGTTGATAAGTAATGTTTTCAAGTAATTTGTAAGCTTATGATAAATACTGTGTAATCTGGGATTTTTTGTTGTAAGTAGCAGATTCAGTGGAATCTGTTGGGTAAAATTAATTGGGTAATTGAGATCTAAGGGGTAAATCTAACTCCATTTCCAGTGATGTCATCATTGTTTCTTCTGATATTTCTACCTCTCTGCTCTGCCTTTCTCCTGATGGTTTTATTCTCAGCAGGTTTTGCCACACAATGGCAAAGCAGCTTCCCTGGTCCTTATCACTGAGGATATCAGAAAGCATGAGGTCCTTTTTCTTTCTGCTTTTAAGTTATTACCCCCCAACAGAATCCAATTGGACCACTAGATCACCTGCCTACCCCCTAGCCAGGGAGGTAAGAGGCCTAAAGTTGGGGCTGAGTAGTTCTGTAAAGAAAAGGAAGGCTTCTGTTACCAGAAACAGGAGAAAGGGGTGTTGAGTAGGCAGAAAGAACAGATGTCCACCCATACATTACACAATTGCCCGTTAGGCACTTTCACATCCTTGGCAAAAAAAAAAAAAAAAAAAAAAGCCTTCACTAATAAAAAAAAAAAATGACAGCTTGAAATATTATAAGTAGTAAAAGAAAAAAAATGTTTGAGTCCTTTTTAATATTCTCTCCAGTGCCCCAGGGTTACAACTAATTATTACTTTCTCTTTGCTTGTAAATGTTTGCTTAGCCCTCTGCTCTGTTATTCAGTTATCTTTCTTCTGCAGATCTATCTTCCTGAAATAGGGTATGAACACTTGAAGACAAGAACTTTGTCCTTTATCTATTAATGTCCAGTGCCTAGTTCAGTACCCGGGACACAAAAGCCACCTGATGCTTTTAAAATGGAATTGGATCCTATCTAACATCTATCTGTTATATGTACTGCTTAAATTAGGAAAACAGCAATAATAAAAAGTTCACTAGACTAGGGCTTTAGGTCACTCCTCCCCAGCGAAAGTGGAATGGCTCATCTGATTGGTGAGTCTGGGATAAGGAAGGAACTGCTCGCATTCAAGTAGGTTCTTCCCCCAGCCACAGAGGCATGGGAGCCACTGCCTGATCAACCCACTTTGGAGGAGCCCACAGTTGCTGTGCACCGAAGCCATGTCTTTCACCTCCCCTGTTTCTTTTGATGGGTTCAGAATTCAGGTGCGGAAAGAGTGTATAATCCAATGGTCCTCTCAAAGAGTTTAGAAAGACCCTGTGTTTGTGTTTAGATATGTGCAGAGAATGGATTTAAAAATAAGTATCTTGGTATTTTACATATTAATTATTTATATCCCATCATTTTCCAAAACAAATGTAAGATGGCTTCAACTTTGGCATGCTAATCTAATCCATGACATTCAAAAGCCACAAGAGCAGATAAAGAATTTTCTGAGATACCCTGAAGCACTACTTCATCTCTATGATTTCTTAGCCTAGATTATAATCAGGAAGGCACTGATCCCTTTTATTGTTGTTGTTTTCAAGCAAAAAGGATCCTATTGCTCCTCCCCTCTTCCTCCTTATGGTGAAAAGCTCCACCAGCTACCTCATCACCAAACCAGAAACCTGGAATCAGCTGATTTCTTTTCCTACCTGCTGCCCTTCCCCATACATATCCACTCTGTCATCAGGATTTCCTCCTCGACACCTTTCATATCCAATGTGTCTAAGTTCACACATTGAATTTTCTTTCTCCTGGCCCCCATCCGGCATTCCCCTTTATAGACCTTCTTTTCCTTTTCTGACTGTGGCCAAAGTGTTCCTTCTAATGTAACAGTGTGATTGTATTACTCTTGCATTTGAAATCTACTGCCTCTAGGATTTAGTCCAAACTCCTTAGCATACATACAGGGACTTCAAGGATCTGGCAGCTGCTGAGTTCTCCAGCCATGTCTCTGAATGATTTCTCTCTCAGCCCCGTTTCGCCATCACCCCTCCTCCTCCAAAACACATACACTAGAGCCATTGTGAAGTACTCAAAGTACCTCTTATGGGCTAGGCTCATTCACATTTGGGGGTTGCTTTTGCTGCTCTTCTGCCTATAATTTACCCCTTCCAGTCTCCTCCTGCCCCCAAACTAGCTCAGCTTTCAAGACTCAACCCAAGTGCAACTTCCTTGCTGAAGTCTTTTTGACAACTCACCCTCAGGAAAAATCAAGCCCTCTCTTCCCTGTGTCTCCTTCTGTGTTTTGTAATCTCTAACACGTTTTTTTTCATCAGCTGTCTGCAATACTCTGCGTCCTGTAGACTGAAAAGATCCTGGGGACTAAATCCATGTCGTGATCCTTTCATTATCTGACACTTTAGCAATGTCCCATAAATGTTGTTGACTAAATGCATGTTTCTATGCATGAAAGAGCAGTTCAGGAATTTTTATTAGCAGTGTTCCTTTACTTCCTGTAACTTTGAGAATATAGAATTAGCTGCTCCCCCAAAATGGTTGGGGAGGGGAGCCTATATTGTAAAGAACTGGCTTTAAGAAGCAGCCTTGTGAAAGGCAGCAGGCTCTGCCTACAGTAATTTCAGCTACTGATGTTAGCAGCCTTTGTTCCTTGTAGGGTTCAAAGAGCTGCTGGCCACTTTTGGTCTTTATCTTATAAATACCCACACATAGAAAGATTGCATGGGAAGCCAAGCAGAGAATATCTGTGTATATTGAGAGAGGACTTTAAAGCTTTTGAGAGCCTCATCTTTCTGGAGTATTTTAAACATGCATTTCTCAGGCATAGGGATGGAATAAATGAATTGGCTCGAAATTCCATCCAGGTCCTGAAACCAACAGAGCAAGAGGGAAGTTGAAAAGCAAAGATGGCTGGTAAAGTCAGCAAGGATTTACTAAGTGACCATTGCTTGGCTCGTGCTATGGGAGGGAGGGCACAGACCAAAGTTAAGTGAAAAGAACAGTTCTCAAAGAAGTAACAGTGCAAAGTCATTAATGTTACTAAAATAAATATACCTTCCATGATAGGTTCTAATGAGAAATGTAGACGGCTTTTTTTTTAAAATTATATAACAACATAAAGTACTTTAGGGCTTCCCACGTGGCTTAGTGGTAAAGAATCCACCTGCCAATGCAGGAAATGTGGGTTCAATCCCTGGGTAGGAAAGGTCCCCTGGAGGAGGAAATGGCAACCCACTCTAGTGTTCCTGCCTGGAGAATCCCATGGACATAGGAGCCTTGTGGGCTACAGTCCATGGGGTCGCAAAGAGTCGGACACAACTGAGCATGCAAGCACCATGCACTGCATAAAATGCTTTGCAAAGCCCAGACTGTTTTCTTACGGTTTATAATGGTTGAAAAGTGAAGAGTTCAAGGGATGCTCATGTTCTGAATCAGAGGCTGTATCTTGGCCCACTGGACGAGAGTCATACAAAATTTTCAAATTCAAGAATTTTTTTAAATAAAAATTAAGATTTCCTACTTGTGGTTTCTTGGGGGAAAACTGTACAAACAGTTTTGGATAAGTGGTTTCTTGTAGAAGCACAGAGTATATTTAGCTCTATTGTGAATTCCTAGGCATAATGCATAGGTTTGTTAAAAACAGCCCCATGCCCAAAATCAACTGAAAATTAATATTGCCTTTGTTTCATGGTTTAGATCTGAGATCAACAAACACTTTCAGTAAAGGGCTAGATAATCAAAGTTCCAGGCTTTTCATTGTAAATCATGTGGTCTTTGTCGCAGCTGCTCAACTCTGCCATTGCAGTGAGGAAGAAGCCATAGATAATATCTGAACAAATGTGCATGGCTGGGCTAACCTGGTGGCTCAGCAGTAAAGCATCTGCCTGCAATGCAGGAGATGCAGGAGACTGGATTCGATCCCTGGGTCGGGAAGATCCCCTGGAGGAGAAAATGGCAAACCACTTCAGTATTCTTGCTGAAAGAATTCCATGGACAGAGGAGCCTGGAACGCTACAGTCCTTGGTGTTGCAAAGAGTCAGACACGACTGAAGCAACTGAGCATGCACACGTATTCCAATAAAACATTATTCATAAATACAGACATCGAAATTGTGCATAATTTCCAAAATATTGTTTTTGGAAACAATATTTGTTGTTTCACAAAATATTGTTTTTCCTTTGTCTTTTCTTTCCCCAGTGATTGAAAAATATAAAAATTATTCTTAGCTTGTGGACCATATGAAAATAGGAGGCAGACCTCACTTGGCCCTAGGCCAAATGGCCATTTGATGATTATCATTAAAAATTTTTGCTCTTAGGCTTTTTAGTCCTAACTAGACCAAGAGGAACAAGTTAGGATATGCTGTCCTCTATAGAGTGCCAGGGAATTCTCCGTTCCTCACTTCTTTATACTCAAAAGAAGCTGGGTCGATATTCCACTTGAAGGTGGAAGAGCCAAGTTGCTCACCTCAGAGGCTAGTCTGCATTTCAGACAGCCCGAGTGATGAGTGAGGCTTGTGTTTTCCATGAGGAACTCTATCCCTTCAGCATCTGTATCCCAGTCATACTTATGCATGGAACAGGCTAAGTAAAATTTATTAATATCCTAGCTAGAAAGAAAACTATAAAATTACACATATATGCAAGCTTGTGTGTATCTGCAGTTCAAAGTGTAGTCAGCAAAAAATGCATGCACGCTATTGCACTGGGAGGAAACGGTGTCTTTGAAATCAAATACCCTGCCATTGGCATATTCAGGCTTGAAACCCGGCTGCAGCTTTTAGCTTCCACCACATGTTTACATTGGAAATCTCTCTGTGCGCATATAGAGTTTGTTCTCTTATGAAATCATGTCTCTCGGGAAGGATAATTTAAAGCCATTTCCGTTTGTTATGTCTGAGCTGAACTAGACTATTAGGGCTTGTTAACGCTGGATAAACTTGAGCCCTATAACTGCCTTCATCTGCAGATTATAGAATCTGTCCAACAAATTGCATTCTGATGTTTTCAGATGAAGGCTAAGCAAGCAGGGGCCTTTTAATTTATATTCTATCACCATGGTTGTCTGAGGAATCATGGTTTTGCCTTTCATGCCTACTTGGTAGAGTATAGATGATATAAGTCTTGAATGGGCCAAATCCAGAAGTAATTGAGACACAAAACTCCCATCTGCTACAGCCAAGCAAGGAAGGCTGGCAGTCAGAAAACTGCTGGCTAAGCATCTTTCTTCAGAGTATCTCCCTCCCCACCCCAGTCTCAGCATAAATCAATGTTAGGTCCACTGGAATATCATGTGTGGTCTGCATTTAGAAATTTCGTTTGAAAATTATATCGTGGCAACCATGAGACAGAAGGATAAAGTAAAACAAGTTTTCTTTAGGCTCGTGTTAAGTAAATAGAATTAAGTGAAGATAGACAGTTTCCCTGATTTAGCGAAGGGGAGGTGATGGCTGCCCCAGGGATCTCACTCGCTCCGCCTTCGTTCATCAGGCCCATGGAACACACTTCCTGTCATGCTCCTCTTTAAGCATTTGGCTTGTTGTCATTCTCTTTCTTAGATACTGGGATATTAGAAGGTGAAAATTGCATCTGTTTGACTTCTTTTTAAAAAGAGTTTAGCAGAACTGCAGGACAGTTCAGTCATGTCTTCATAGGATGGCGCTGGGAGCAGTGGGACATGCAACATGGTGTCTCTAACTCAGTCTTATTAACCGTGTCTCTGCTGAGTTCAGTTCTCTTCAATAAACTTGTAGAAGGCACCATCCTAAGCCCAAAGGTTGGTGACAGGGGTGGTGATGGGATATAGAGACAGTTAAGACATGGACCCTCTCAAAAGATGACTGTGGATATGAATCACCTTTATCAAGACCAGATTCAAAGAATGCCAGAAATGAAGGGCAGATACTGGAGTATAAAATTTAAATGGGGTTTTGAGTAGGAAATCAGATTTTAACCAGCAGAAGGGAGAATCTTCTAGACCAAAGGAATAACATAAACAAACTTCCAAAAGTAGAAAAGTTCAGAAAGTGTTCAAGGAGTGTGGGAATAAGCCCTCTCAAGACTTCCTTCCTTCCCTCTTTCCTTTATTCAGTAGTTATTTAATGAATACCTGGGGGAAATCAAATAGACTTGGTCCCTGTCTGCACAAAGCTTACAGTCTAGAGAGGAGATTGCAATGACTCAGGGAAACCCAATATGAATGGCAGATTCTAGCTGTGATCCCCACCTCCAAGAAGAGGGCTGCTTTGGCTAACAGAGCATTACAGGAGAATTCAACATGCTTTTCGGAGTAGTTTAAAGGGGTAATAGGCACTGATTTGTTATTGTTGTTCAGCCACTAAGTCGACTCTTTGCAATCCCATGGACTGCAGCACGCCAGGCTTCCTTGTCCTTCCCTATCTCCCAGAGTTCGCTCAAACTCATGTCCATTGTGTTGATGATGCCATCCAACCATCTCACCCTCTACTGCCCAGCATAAGTCCTTCCAGGGAATATTCAGGGTTGATTTTGTTTAGGATTGACTGGTTTGATCTCCTTGTAATCCAAGGGACTTTCAGGAGTCTTCTCCACCATCACAATTCAAAAGCATCAATTCTTCAGGTTCTCAACCTTCTTTATGATCCAACTCTCACATCCATATATGACTACTGGAAAAACCATAGCTTTGAGTGAAGACACTGATTGGAAGGGGTCATTGCATGAAGCAGGAGTGTATAAAGCATGTGCAGGAGAACACGAGAGTAAGGCTATGTATGTTGTTCGATGTGGCCCCCAGAGAGTCAGGGGGTGGAATGGGCTTCTTGTCTTTGTTCTAAGAGCAAAGGAAAACTATTGATTTGCTTTGAGCAATGAACGCGATGGCATGATGAGATGTATTTTCTGGAAAGATCACTCTCGCTGCAGTGTAGAGACTGAATTAGAGATGTTGGGAGGGGAGTTTCCCTGGATGGCAGATGCAGTTTTCCAGAGAGAATATTGCTGGTAGTTTACTCTGGGGTAAGGCTAGGGAGATGAGAAGAAGGAAATGATTTTGAGGGCTGAAGATGAGCTTGGCCTTGGAGACATTGATTTTGAGATGCCTGTAAGACACTGAGAAGATAGACTAGAAAGTTATGAGTCTGAAGCTCAGTGGAAACATCTGGACTGAGAGACACATTTGAGAGTCATCTCCTTATAGATGGAAATTGAACCATGAGTGCGGTTAAATGCTCAATTGAATGGATGATAGAATGAATAAATTAATACATGAGATTGGGAGAGGAGAGAGCACACAGGGTAAGAAGAGGGGCCAGCAACTGTGTGATACTGTGTTTCTGTAACTGCCATTGTCACTTGTGAGGATGCCAAGGTAAGCTTCTGGATAGCCGTGGTTAGCTCTCATGCCTCACATGGATGCATTTGGAGAGCTGACAAAACCCATGGAAGTGACCAGGCACCCTCTTTCCCATGAGGAGATGCCTTTCCTAACCCTTCCAACTTACAAGTGGGCAGGCTCCGAGAGTTCCCAGAGAAGATGGTTGTTTGGGTTGTAAAACTGTTCCCCAAAGAACAGCCTCAGTTCCTAGGCAGATGCCATCAATGATCTGAATTGATCAGGGTCCTTTCTATGAGATGTTATGTTCACGAGGACCTTGGGGAACCAGGAGAAGTTTGTCCTGGTCTTCCTGACTTGGGTACTTATGTGGGGAGTCTTCCCTACTCTCCTCCCATCCCACTCGCCAGGCACTGAGAGACAGGACTGTCCACCTAGTTGTCATCGGAAGGGGTTTGGGTTTCAGAGAGGGAGTTTCAGGGGATTCGGGGATACCTACAAGCACAAGCTCCCTGAGGCTCTTCTGGGTCTGCCCCTGAATCCAGTTGCCCCTTTGTCTTCTTTTCTGAGGACCCCAGGGTTGGCCTGCCTGCGTCTCTTGCTTTCTCACCACCAGCAGATGGGGATCCGGTGGGGTGAGGGGGAGGGATATGACGGGGAAGGTGGGCTGGCAAGGCTTTCCCCCATGTTTAGCCTGCAAGGTGTAGTCATAAAACTTCTCATCCTTCCAGTTCCTGAAGCAAGCACAGAGCTCCTTGGAAGTTTCTGAGGGTCTTTATGACTTGCAAAGTCAGAGAGCAGGTTAAGAGCCAAAGCAGCCCCCTCTGGGCCTCCTCCCCCAGCCTCACCTTATTTTGTGTCGTTTTCCTTAGACACCTATCCCAGTTTCTGAGGTCAGGCCTGGTGTACACCTGGTATCTTGGTGTAATTGCCAGTCACACCTCCTTACCCTTTAAAATGTTTAGAAGATAAATTATGGCCACCTTATTTAACCTCAAAGAGAAAGAGAAATTGATGTCTTGATGGTAATGGTGGGTTCACAAAGGACTGAAATCACCTTTATCTGTATTTTAGTGAGCCAGCAGCATAGCTTTTTTGGCATTTTGTTCCAACAGCTGGACTGGGCCTCCGTGTGTGTGTCAGTGTAGGGGTTGGGGTACTGGAAGGGAGGGTGCGTGGGAAAGTGCCAGATCTGGTGTTGGGTGCTGCCGCAGAGATTAGCCTGCCCTCTTCTCCTGTACCTTCCTTCCTCCATGACCAGTTCTGCCCATGGGAGATTCAGACTGGCCCTTGAGGAAGATGAGCACAAAGACCAGGGTTGAGAAAAGTGGATTTCCAAGCAGCTAGGGGGGTCAACAGTGGAGAGGAGAAAAATTTGGAGGCAGAAATGGAACCAGGTTACAACAGAATAAAGCGTAGGTGTTGCAGTGGGCCAGCCTGTCTGATTGTTGTCTGGTTGTTGCAGCAGGGGGCGGGGAACACAAAATTGTCAACATTTACTTATAATTTTTCTCTAGAATAGTTGCCACTTTGGGGAAATGGTTCAGGAAGACCATCCCTGTGTCCACATAGCTGTGCTTCTATTATGAGGTTTCTGGGCATCTCAGGCCACCCAAATGGAGTAACCCACCCAAGTCTGTGGGTCTCTAAGGGATGTATTTAAATCACATGTACTCAGTGTAAGAGCCATCCGTGATGTTAAAGCAACCAACAAACAAACCTCTGATCCTTTCTCATTGCCACTTCCGTGCAACAAAAAAATATTTAGAATTGTTGACAATAGGGGTAGTGTTTTCTCAACAAAGAGATTACTTATAAAGTAACAACATTGGAGAAAGAGCCACAGTCACTGCTATTTTTGGTGCTACATTGGCGATCTGCTTATAATAACCTTTGCATCTCTCTCTGATGTTTTAAAATAGAAAAATGAAGTTTGTTGCTTCTGGGCACTCAGAAAGTCTGAAAACCTTATGCTGTCTGATAGGGAAGACAAATCAGTTAAGTCCTTGGGAATCTGTAGGCCAGCCTCTGGAATCACTCATGAGTTGAGGAAGAAAAGGAAAACTCAGTGGTGGATTTGGGACTGAAACTTGAATTCAGAGCCCCATATCAAGCTTTAAGTTCCGAAATGCCTTTGTGTAACCCACATGGTCTCAGCGTGACTCAGTTTCTTTTTCTGTAAAAGCAGAAGGTAATCCTAGTATTAGAACTAGTATCTCAGTACCTTTCAGCATTTAGGAAAAACTCCAGTGAAGGAAGTGAGCTCTGATCATGTAGCAGACCATGGTGTATGGTGACGTGGGCTCGTCACTGGAGGGGTGACCTTGCTCAGGAATCGTAGAGATGACACTCCTGCTTTGGTGGGGCAGGTGCAGATATGTTTTTGCATCACATTTTTATTTTGCCTGTTTTTAGAGAAACACCTTTCTTTTTTTTTAAATTCTTTGCATTGCATAAAGAAAACGTTAATATAAATCTTACTGAGTGGTAGTTTAGTTGCAATAATTCTGAGTCAGTTCAAAATTCATAAATAAAGAATAACATTATTAATTAAAGTGGCTATATATAATATTTCATTAAACAGATGTGCCATAGCTCATTTATGCATTTCCCAATTATTGATCATTTGGGTTTTTCTGGTTTTTTTTTTTTTTTACTATTACAAAAAAGCATTGTAATGAACATATTTCCAAATTTGTCTAATCATCTCCTTAAAATACATCCCTGAGCGAAATTAGTTCTGAATATTCGTTGGAAGGACTGATGCTGAAGCTGAAACTCCAGTACTTTGGCCACCTGATGCAAAGAACTGACTCATTTGAAAAGACCCTGATGCTGGGAAAGATTGAGGGCAGGAGGAGAAGGGGATGACAGAGGATGAGATGGCTGGATGGCATCACCGACACAACGGACATGAGTTTGAGTAAACTCCAGGAGTTGGTGATGGACAGGGAGGCCTGGCGGGCTATAGTCCATGGGGTCACAGAGTTGGCCACGAATGAGCGACTGAACTGAACTGAGTGGTATTATGGGTCATATGTGTGTTTCTATTTTTATGTGAACTGCCAGACTACCTGTGAGGAGGGTATCGGTTCGCATACCTACACTGGGGGATTGTATTTTCTTTCAGTCTTTGTGACTCTCATATGAAAATGGTATCTCGTTGCTGATTGTACTTGCTTTTACTTCTGTTCTAGAGAGGTTGAGCATCTTTTGTGTGTATATCGCCTGTTTGTATTTTTCCTATTGTGAATGGCTTGTTTAGTCCAGTCTGGAAACTCTGGCAGGGCTATGGTCTGGTTGGTCCATGGAATGCAGGATGTGGGCTATAAATTATTCTTCAGTTAGATGGCATGATATGAAAGCCTACAGTAAAGAAAT
Organism: Ovis canadensis; assembly: GCF_042477335.2. Taxonomy (NCBI): domain Eukaryota; kingdom Metazoa; phylum Chordata; class Mammalia; order Artiodactyla; family Bovidae; genus Ovis; species Ovis canadensis. The sequence goes on from NC_091251.1 coordinate 90,539,143, forward strand.
TTTTAAAAACCATTATTAGAAGGCTATTTTCAGAGTATTGCATGTTTATGATAAACTATGCCATCTAGTTTAAGTATCCTTAACAAAAGGAGAAATTCACGATGCTAATTGGAGAGACCAGGCCTAGGGAAGGTGGAACAGGACTGTGTCCCTCTGCTGCCTGTCTGCTAGTGGTGACGGAATTCTTGGAAACCTCTCCAAATTCACACCACCCTGCAGAGGAGCTGCTGCAGCAGCCAACCCCACCATGCACATTACCCCACTTGCTCACAGAGGCCATAGGCCTGCCCTTCCAAATTTTATGATGCATCTGAAATGAAGTTTAACTGCATCCTCCCAACTCACGAGAAACCACGGTAAGAGAGGAAAGAAAAACAGAACCCACCAAGAGGAACCGGCAGACCTGTCCAAGGGTGGGGACTTGGCTACTCCGTGGGGCAGCGGGAGAGTAAACGACAAAAGGCATAAAGCACACCTCGCTTTAATCCCTTCCATCCGCCCACAGTCCCCAGAAAGCTCATAAAGCCTCCCTTTCTGGGTGATTGGATTCCTTTAGCTCAGGGGCAGGCAGGGTGTTTTTCTTGTTTGAAGAGAGGGCAGGGACGGGGAGGGGGCTGGTTGGGGAAAAGGAGAATGGCCATCACTGGGGGAGAATGAAAACCAAGTCCCCCACTTGCTTCAAGGTGGTGAGTGGTAAACACAAACAGCTGCTGCCTGCAAACATGTGGGGGCCGGGCAGCCAGGGTAGTCAGCTGCTGTAAGCAGGACCCAGCAGTTCCTAGAGGCAATTACCTCCCTCAGAAGCCATGCCTATCTGCGAAATGTTGGTTTTTTTCCCACCTTTTGAGGGCTCTTCTTGGCTAACTCAAAGAAATCATTTTGAATGCTGCTGGCAAAAATGTTGCCGAAAGTTGTGTGTGGTGGGTGGTGTGTTTTTTCTCTCTCTAAAAAGAGGAGTTGTTCTCCTCTGCCAGCATTTAGAAGCTGGAACTGTCTGTTCTTTTTGTTTGAAGTAGAGACTTTGGAGACCAGTCCTTTCAGAGTCCAGAAGAAAGAGAAAGAAAAAAAAAAATCCTCTGGTTTGCCTTTGGCCTGGAGACTTTTCGCTTGTTTACTTTTGACCTTTCTCCCTATTTGTAGCCTACACAGGAATCCTGGTCAGCCTGGGCTGTGCTCCGGGTCTCGAACAACAAACTCTCAAACAATCCAAAAGAAAAATTCTTTGGCACTCAAAGAAGCTCCTAAAATTTGTCTAGGCTTGCTCGTTTTTGAACCCCTGATGAATGCGGAAGAGAAAATGCACTTACTTGTTCTCCATCCTGTGGCCCACCTCCCTCCTAAGGCCTTCTCTATTCCTCCTCACTCTGTCTGCCTGGAAACACACTCCTCGACAGAGCTGCCCTTTGGGCTTCTCTGCCTTTGCAGGTGCCACTCCCTCTCCTGGAAGCTTTCTCCTCATCCTTGGCTGGTGAAGTCCTCCTGGTCATATCCAGTTCCCCTAAGTGCACTGAGCTCAGCTGGTAAAGAATCCACCTGCAATGAGGGAGACCTGGGTTCAATCCCTGGGTTGGGAAGATCCCCTGGAAAAGGGAAAGGCTACCCACTCCAGTATTCTGGCCTAGAGAATTCCATGGACTGTATAGTCCACGGAGTCACAAAGAGTCAGACATGACTGAACGACTTCCACTTTACCTCACTTCCCTTCCCTTCCATTGGCTGACGGCTTTGAAAGCAGGGCCTAATCTTAGGTGTCTAGCACAGCGCCTGTGGTACCAGGGCAGCAGGGTGTTAAGATTAGCATCAGTAATGGTAACATAATACTTGCTCTTTGGGGGGCATGTGCCTTGTGCTAGACCCACTCCAGTGTTCTTGCCTGGAGAATCCCAGGGACGGAGGAGCCTGGTGGGCTGCCGTCTATGGGGTCGCACAGAGTCGGGCGCAACTGAAGTGACTTAGCGGCAGCAGCAGCAGCCTTGTGCTAGATACCTCTCACGTGCATTGTCTCTTATCCTCCCAATAGCCCTACCTCATAGGTGATGTCATATTTGTTTTATAGATGAGGAAATTGAGGCTTAGAAGTTCAGAAAGTTCCCTTAGCTAACAAATAATTGAACCCAAGTTGGATCCATTTCCAGGCCTCTTAATAAATGCTCAATAACTATCTATTAATTGAACACATGGCCCTGAAATTGTTTTTCTGAGCCTGGGGAAATCTTTCCAGGAATTTAAAGAGCCACAGCTTTTACACTTGATCCCTTACACTTGGTTCCCTTGACCTTTAGTCTCTCTTCTTCTATACCTAGTATCATCTCGTCTCCCATTTTGCCCCTAAGAATCATACCCTCCCTTCATGTTTTAGCTCTGGAGGGTGGGGATGGAGCAAAGGGGTAGCCTCCTGGTCCTTGTTCCATGTCTTTCCTTGAACTGGTCTTTGTTCCCCTGAAGTCTTTATTGTTCCCTAAAGGAAATTAGGCTAACTTAAATAAAGATTGAAAACAGTTGAAGATTGGCCTTATTGTATGGTTGAAACGAATACAGTGCCTCTATCAGAAGCCTTAAGAAGGTGCCTATAAACTTTCTTCATGGAATTGTTGTAAGAATTACATAAATATAAGACCACTAATGTCTGACACATGGTGAGTTCTCAAAAAATGCAAAAGTTAGCTCTTATCATTGTTTTCATAAATCCTTTTCTGGGGTACTCAAACTCCTAAAAGGGACTGAGACAAGGGAGATACTTTAATATTAATAATTATTATAGCAACTAATAAATATTTATTACTATGTATCAAACACTTTTTTAAAGGTTTTTCAAATATTAACCCATTTAATTCTTACAATCTGATAACATAGGTACTATCACTGGCTCTTTCTACAGTTGAGGAGATGGAAGAACAGAGAGGTTAAGTTGGGGAGCTTGGCTTCAAGTCTGTGGTTCTAGAGTCTACACTCTCATAGGCTCTGAAAAAAAAATAAGCACCAGGCCTAAAAGAAACATAACAGAAATGTGATATATTTAATCCCTTCTCATTCTTTTCTTGAATGTGTATTTTCAGGAGAGTGAATGTGTTTGTGAGAGGCGGTGCCTCTGGTGTTTTTGCACCGTCCCAGGCACCACCAGGAGGAGGGCGGGTAACCCAGAGTCATCCATGTTCCTGGTAAACAACTCAAAATGGGTAGAATCTTGCACGCCAAACCCAGCCTCTGCAAACTAGTATTTCCCAGTTGCCAGCTTGGCACAAAACCCCACATTACCACAGTTGAGCCTGTTTTGTGAGGAAAGACTATTTGGTACAAAAATGTTTTTCATATTCGCTCTTGTTACTCTTGAGACGGCAAAACACCATGTCTTCCTGCTGCCAGAGGCCAAAACAAATTCTATGGCTGAGGACAAGTTTTGCAGCTCTTTTTCAGAATGGTCCAATGCAGAGAATAGAATTAACCTAGGCAGCTAAACTGTAAAAAGCAACATATATACCTAGGTGCTACATATTTGCATAGGAAATCACACACATACAAAATAAATTTCATACATAAACTGTACGTTTATATGTGTGTGTATATATGTATGTGTTAACATATATTTTTTTCTTTCTTTGTGCTAATCTCTCTTTTCTGAATTTTCCTTGGTGTAGAGACAGAACACGTTCAAGGGTGCAGGCTAGGACTCGGCAGGCCCCCTGACCGCAGTGTGCTGGGCTCTGTGGACCTGTGCCCACTCCTGTCTTCTTGCCTCATTCGGCTCGTCACCCTGTGGTTACTGTCACTCAGGTTCAAGTGGCAGGCCAGGAGCAGAGACCCAGGGCTGGCGTCACCTCTGAATGTGTTAAAGAAGATGTCCTATCACCATGTTCCCGTGTGTGTGTGTGTGTGTGCATGTGTGTGTGTTGAAGGTAGAGGCACCCACTTAGTAAGACTGAGCCTGTCCTTCACTGTGTGTTTCCCTGTGCCCACGTATAACGTGGAAATCACAGAGCTCCCCAAAGAAAAGGTAAAATTGATGATGTGTTAGCATCTGCAGGAGAGTGCTGTGTTGTGGAGAGAGGCCAGCGCTGTGCTGGCCGGGCTGCTTGCCCATTTTTATGCACAGGCTGAGTGAGGGCAACATGCAGTGGGCTTCCCCCTCAGGCCCTGGCCACGTGTGGCAGAGTTAATGTGTGTGCAGTATCTCCTTTGGCCCCGCCTCGTCATCGAGCTCGGCCTAACGCTTTCTCCTCTTCTATGGTCCTCTCCTCTCTCAGGACTGCACTTGTTTGCTCCTGCACTTCCCAGCTCCAGCCGCCCCGCTCACCCCTTGCTGCCTTCTCCCCTCCCCTCCCTCTACGACCACTCACTCCCCACAGGCCCCAGAAGAGCCCTCTCTTGACTCAAGACACCCATTAAACAAGACTGTGACACTGACAATCATCGGGCACTTTGTGAGGAGGGCCAATTAGAGGCCGGCCTGACCAGGGCGAGCAGCGGGGCGTCCAGAAAGACGCTTTGCTCCTGGGGAGTGGGAGCCTAATCCCGTTACTGGCTGGATAGAGGCTCCTGGGGCCCAGGAGCCTCATTCCTGCTGGGCTTGAGGGCTGTCATTGGAGGATGGCCGGGCCTGGGGGGCTCTGCTCGCGGGCAGCCTCCCTCCCTCCCCCAGCCCCCTCGTGTCTCTTTTCTTTCGCAGTGACACACACTGCAGTGCCTCTGAGGTCATTTGTTTCCCACAGCCTCACAGGGTGCTGTGGCAACCAGGGGGACAATGATCTCTCACAGGAATGATGGGAGGCCTTTTTTTTTTTTGCCTTAAATAAGCCCCTTCAAGGGAGCAGTAAGGTCTGTTGTGTGTGCGGTTTGTTTTTTCAGAAAATCCTCTTGCACGTAGTTCCAGTGTGAAGGACTCAGACAACTTCAATGGAAGCCATAAAGAATCTTGTGTGTGTGCCTGTGTGTGCGTGTGTGTGTGTGTGATTTTATTTTTATTGCTGTTTTGAGACCAAGATCGTGTTTTCCCTTCTGCCAGATACCCTTTTCCCACTCATGCTCCCTCAACCCTAGTGTTCTTTGATAGTTTTAGGCAGGAATTGGCAGGTGTTGGGGCAGAGATGCCCAGGGCTCTGTGCTGGCATCTGACTGCCCTTGACTGTGGTGATGCGGCTCTGGGCTGAGCGCCCCAGAGGTTTGGTACTACACATTTCTCATCCTATCCCAGGCACTCAGAGAGTGCTTGGGACTGGATAGCTAAGGCTGGAATTCAGAGTAGAGTGAAAGTGAGCTGGGAGGAAACCCAGCTTTGTAGATTGCCTCAGAACAGATCACTAGCTTTAATGCCAGAGCTTCAGGGGAATATGTGGAAAGAAAAGGGTCTGCATGTGAAATCTGGAATAAAGAGAAGTCAGGTTCTCTATCTGATGTGGCTGTTTCATGAGGGAAGATATAGTTTATTTCTCCCCTACCCTGATAGCACCATTGCAAACCCAGACTCTATCCCATTTGTCTTAGGCTCTTCAGTGAGTTAGGCCTTCAGACTGCTGAGGATCAAGTAACCTTAGAGCTTACATATGCACACGTTATCATTTTTAAAGGCTTTTTACTTCATGAATTACAGTGTATCATATAATCTAGATATTTCATCTGGAAAAACTGAGTTGAGGCAGATTAAACTCTGTCCGAAAACCACATGATGAATTAATTTTAAAGCTTATGATTAAAACCTAGATCCTTACCTTTCCAGATCATTAACTAATCAGTGTGATCTGCAAATTGTTTCTCCTTGTTCCAAAGAAAAAGAGCAATCAAGACATTCTCTCATCTGAGCCTAATGTATTATCAGAAACCGAATGGCTGTCTAAATTATATTTTAAAGCTATCTTTTCCTTCTTTACCTTGTATAAGTCATGTTTTCAACTGTTTACAAAATTTTATCACCCCTTGACCATATAAGGCTCAAAAACTTGGCCTTATGGCTGAGCCACTAGAAAAATATAACATTTTTCCCTTACCTTTTCATTCTCTGACTTCTTTCCAGTGATAATTTTAATGCATTTGTGAAATACTCAAGGAGGAAGGAGAGTTTTCCAGATGTTTCTGTTGACTGCTCTGTTGCAAACAGTGGACAATTCAAAGACTGGTATCACTTTTGGTAAAGTGAAGAAACATATTTTTTTGATCACTAGCTATCCTTGAGATTAATAAACATTCCTAAGATTAGCTCTTAACAATCCCAGTGTTATTGTCACTGTTCACAAATTCTAAAGTCCTAGAAGTTCTGATAAATAGATTGACATTTGACATATTTCTCTGGACCATCTGTTAAAGGTTTATTCTCAACTGTTCATTAGCTTCGCATAACAAACACACCATAGTCAATTCCCCGAAGAGAGCCGATGTCTCCCTCTTACAGTCATAGGACGCTGGCCAGACCATCTTTTCTCTGACCATGATAGACGTGTTCCAGTCTTAGCTAAAGATAGATAGACCAACTCATGCTTTAGTATTCATTTTAAAGGAAACAACAAAAATAAATAAATAAAGTCACTAATATAAGAGCTGAGCAGATGATGAATAGCAAAAGAACACCCTGATCCTGCATCCTTAATAAGCCACCTTTGGAAATGTTTGACTCAAAGGACAGGCAGATTGTTCCTGGTCTGCCTGGACTCAAGCTCTTTCTCTCTGGGCTCATCTCAGTATCTTCCCAGAGGTTTCTTGCCTCCTGGCAGGTCCTACTGCATCTTCCAGATGCACAGAAGATGAGTGTGATTAAATCAAAAATGGTAACCCAAAATGTGGAGTAGCTAGAAAGCGGCCATGGTGGCGTCAGGAGCTGGTAAATAAATAACAGGCTTGTTGTCCCACACCCTAGTTTAATGCTCTCAAGAGGTTCTTATGTTGCTCGCATTAGTGGGCATGTAAATGAAACCCCTGTTGGCCTTGGCAGATATTGGCCTCTTCTGTGACCTTGTTTGACTGAAACAAAAAGTCATTGGTGGAACAAAATTTTCAGAGCTCTGAACTGGTTTGAAAGAAAAGGGCAATTCTCTGAATTGGGTAATTGGATCACCCTCCCAAGTGCCCTAGGGCTTATATCAAACATATAAGAGAATTAATAACTTCAGTGTATAAATGAGCTTTAGGCAGCTTCCAACTGTAACATTTCACTCTCAGGAGCTTTAAGACATAAATACAGACACCCCCCCCCCGCCCTCCCCCAGAGCATTTTGAAGTGCTCTTCATAAAATGCAGGAAGGGACTGCAGACCTTTGTGGAATCCTTGTAATTGTGTATGGTCCATCTCATGGGTGGGCAACCTGAAAGCCTCTATAAAATAGCCACTTAATAAAACTGTTCATGAGTTGTATTATTGGAATTAGATGATGACAATGATATTATTTCAAATTGTGCTTGATATTCACTTCCTCGGTTATCATTCTGTTATCTAGATTAAATTAGATGTATCTATACAATGGAAATCCCAGGGACGGGGGAGCCTGGTAGGCTGCTGTCTATGGGTCACACAGAGTCAGACATGACTGAAGCGACTTAGCAGCAGCAGCAGCAGCATACAATGGAAAACTCATTATTTTCCTATTTCTTTCAGTTGAGTCAGTGAATTTTAAAACTTACTACAGACCTATATACTTTTGTGTGAGTTGTAAGGAGCCATTTGAGAAGCTGAAAACTTAAATAATAATAATTTGTTAATTTATTCATTAATTTGCTTACTCAATATTTATTTAATACCTACTATATACCAGGCTTGAGAACATAAAAAAGCACAAAACAGAACAAGTAGAGTAAGACCCATGAATAGATACTTGAAATATCTATTGAAATATTCATCAAGATTGAAGGAACATGCAAGCAGGAAGCCATTATTTCTTAGGAATGGGGAAGTCAGGAGAGGGCTAAAACTTGTTTTAAAGTTTTCACTCAGACAAGGGTTGAGTCCAGGAGACAAAAAGATGAAGAAAAGCATTTCAGGCAGAGGATTCAACACTGGAAAAGATTCTGCACCAAGGCCAAGTTGGTGAGTGGTTTGGCCCAGATTGGCAATATTAGCCAAAACTGTCATTTTTCTCTTGGAGGAGAAGGATTAAGAAGGGTCCTGTTGGGTCCTGAAGAAGTTGAATTATTAGTGATGGAGGCAAACTGTTAGAGCCCCAACTTGAGTAGAAATGGGGAAAGGAGTAAAAACTTCTGAAAATACATCATTTTGAAATACATCTTTAAAGTATAGACATTCTGAGACCTTTGGCACCCACATAGAAGAACTCACGGGGGAACATTCTAAAATTGATTCTTATCTTAATGGCTATAGATCTGTCTGGATTCCAAAAGAGTTCAAAGAATCCTGCTATCTATTTATGACTAATTAAAGATGGCTCTTTTTTTAACTGAAGAAATACTACCAAAGCTGGGTTGAGTTGTTTCTAAGAACTAAAATACCAGAAAGCTAATCAGAAAAGGAACTAACTTTAATCGTGACCCAAGTATTTATTTTCGTTTTTCTCCTATAATTTGAATAGAAACCTATGAGACAAGTGTTTTATCTAGGTGGTCACAATAAACAACTTCAGAGAAGTTAAAGAAATCCTCGGAATCCTACATCAGCATTTGGCAAAGCCCATGTCCTCCTCGTATCAATACTCCTCCCCTTCATGGCTAAATCTTTAGGTTTAGGCCCACCTACAGGCATGTGTGTATACTCAGTCACGTCAGTCATGTCCAGCTCTTTATGACCCCATGAACTATAGCCTGCGAGGTTCCTCTGTTTATGAGATTTTCCCAGAAGGAGTACTGAAGTTGGTTGCCATGCCTTCTCCAGGGGATCTTCCCAACCCAGGGATCAAACCCACATCTCTTGCATCACAGGCGGATTCTTTACCACTGAGCCACCAGGGAAGCCCCCACCTACAGAAATAAAAGCAAAATACTTGAATTCTCTCATATGTGTTTTGGTTTTCTCACAGACCATGTTTTTCTTCCTATAAAGTAGATTTGTTTCATTCTTCTTCTTTTTTCCCTATATTATCTAGGTGCTTCTGATCAGAGGTGGCAAATAGGTTCCATCTTCTATTCAATTCCAGAGGATCAATAGTAGTTTATTGGATGACTGTATTGTAACTGCTTAATAGCAGCTCCCATGGATGCTAAAGCTGAAACTCCAGTACTTTGGCCACCTCATGGGAAGAGTTGACTCATTGGAAAAGACTCTGATGCTGGGAGGGATTGGGGGCAGGAGAAGAAGGGGACGACAGGATGAGATGGCTGGATGGCATCACTAACTCAATGGACGTGAGTTTGAGTGAACTCTGGGAGTTGGTGATGGACAGGGAGGCCTGGTGTGCTGTGATTCATGGGGTCTCAAAGAGTCAGACATGACTGAGTGGCTAAACTGAACTAAACTGATGGTCTCTGTAGTGGGGAGTAGTACGTGGGCTGCATATATGTTACCAAGGCTGCTATGTTAGCATCTTTATAAGAAAGATTTTCAGTCTGAGAATCAGAAGGGGAAGTCTGTAGAGGGCTAGATGAAATAGATGACAAACATCTGAAGTATAGCTGCAAAATCAGGTTGGGATTTTATCTTCAGAGTAGATGTAGAATCTGTTTGCTGTTTTCTTTTCTGTTTTTAGCATCATTGTATTTTTTTCCCTCTGTGCACAGTGAGATGGCAACCACAAAAAGCAACAGCCTCTTGGGTCTCTTGGCTTTACAGTTTAGCCAGTACCCAGCTCCCCTCCCTGCAGCCAGCACTAGCTTGTCCTAAAGAGGCCGGTGACTCATCCCTCTTGGGAGATGAGATGTGGTTCCATATTGATATCACTCATTGGGCTCATTGCTTGAATCCCCAGATTGTCCATGTGTTTATTGAGTTTTCATCTAAAAATAAAAGTCACTGAAGGCAGATAGCCTAGTGCCAATGGGTTTGGCTATTTGTAAAGTTTATGAACTCGTTTAGGAAACCACCATCAGGATTTTCTTGGCGTTGTCTCAGACTTGGCATGTTGCACTTCAGCACACCAGCTCTTGCACAGATGGAGTCTGTTGAGTTGAGTTATGGGAAACCTCCCTGAGAAAATCAAAACACTCAGGAAGTAGTATTGGTAATCCACAAGGCATTGCTATGTCCACTAAGGTTCTCTCCTGATCGTACCATTGTTCCTTCTTGAGTAAAATGTGAGGGTTTCCCCTTCCCAGGGGAAAACGTGCTAGTTGCTTGGCTTTAGAATTTAGTGCAACTCAAGTCAATGATCTACCTCTTCCATAAACTCCTCCTGTTCTTTAAACGGGTGCCACATCCTTCATTTCCCCTCCCAAGTCATTATACATTATTTCTGGCTGCTAGATTCCATTCCAGAGCCTACTAAATTAAAGGAATAGATGGAATAATCATAATGACTAACTCAGTACTAGTTGCAGAATTGGAAACTGCAGCCTAGTCATCCCTCTGGGTCACACAGAAGTCACTTAGGATAAAAAGTGCTGTATACAACATATATTTTTAAAAACGATCTTTCTTCTACTTTGTGCTGCAAAAACAAACTTTGAGGGGATGGTTCTCCCACAGGATATGGAAATGGCCTTGGAGCACATCCAGGGTTAGTGACACAGCTGCTGTTTCCTGCTAGGGACATCCCACAGCCAGAAAGGGAAAAAGACAAAGTTAAATATATAGCAGGAAGTTAATGACTGAACCTATTAACAAGAATGAAAGGATCAGCCTGTTACACAGTCTGTTTATAATAATATACAGCCATTGGCCAAACTTAACAGTTTATGTTTAGAAGACATATTTAAAACTCTTTACCAGAGGGCAACTGATCTAGTAATAGCCGTAGCATCAACAACATTGTCTGCTTATGGTACCCAATAATTTTAAAGTTCCTTTCGGTACTTAGTTCTATATTCACAACAACCTGTAAAGCTGGTAAGTTGGATAGAGAGGTTGGTGGCTTAGATGGTAAAGAATCTGCCTGCAATGCGGGAAACCTGGGTTCGATCCCTGAGTTGGGAAGATGCCCTGGCGAAGGGAATGGCTACCCACTCCAGTATCCTGGCCTGGAGAATTCCGTGGACCATATAGTCCATGGGGTCACAAAGAGTTGGACATGACTGAGCAACTTTCACCTTCATTTCTTTCAGGGTGTGTAAGCAAGGTAAGGAGTTTGGATTTCATTTTAAGAATGATGTAAATTTTTAAGCAAGGCCATTGCATGACATGTCTTACATTTTAGAAAGATCGTTCAACTTGCTCTATGGAACATAGACTATAGGGTGCCAGAGCAGAAGGTGAGGGACTAGTCAGGAAACATGACACTAATTCAGGTGAAAAATGATATGGTTTGGACCGGGTAGTGGTGATGAAGGGGTGGTTCGATAAATTTTGAAGAAACTACTTACAAAGGAAGAAAGAAACTACTTGCAAGACCTAAATAGATTGGAGGTAACGTGTGAATTTTTAAAAATTAAGAATATCTAAATTTGGAAGCCTAGATAACTTAGAATGCTGGGTTCCCCCCCCCCACCCATGAAGTTCTGTAATGTTATTTAGACCCCCCAGATCTAAGAATGCTGAAGGAAAGAGCAGGTTTGTGTGGAGAAGAGTAGGGTAGGGATTTCTGTCCTGGAAAAGTTGAGTTTGAAATGATTGTTAAACATGCAAATGGAGATATCAAGTAGGCAGCTGAATATATGAGTCTAGAACTCTTGGGAATGGGCTGAGCTGGAGATGGGGAGAGGCCTAAGGACTGATCTCAGAGGTGCAGCAGCATATGGGGACAGAGAAGAGAAGTCTACAAATGAAACTGGGAGGGAAGGGATGATAAGGTGGAGGAATACCTGAGAGTATGATTTTTCTGGAAGTCGAAGGAAGCAAGTACTTCTAGAAGGAAGGGGCTAGACCCAGTGCTGAGAGGTCAAGTAAGATGATGACTGAGAATTGACCCTTGGATTTGACTGGATACAGTCAATGTTGAACTTGATAATATTGGTGTCAGTAGAGTGTTGGGGACTTAAGCCTGACTGGGGTAGGTTTAAGGGAGAATCAGAGATAAGGAAATAACCTTTCCTTTTTAAAGGTGTTCTGCTATGAATAGAAAGAAGGAAATGGAGTGGAAGCCGGAGAAGTCAAAGGTGTTTTTATTTTATGTGTCTGTATTGATGTACATGATGAGTAGGAAGGGAAAATGTGTTAATGCTGGAGAGAAAGAAGGATCACCACTAGTAAGTGCAAAGACCTGGAGGATGTCAGCAGGGATGGGATACAGGACCGTGTGGATGGGCCGGCCTTAGGCTGAAGCAGGACTGTTTATCCACCGGACCAGAGAAGAAGGACGACTGCTTGAGGACAAGAGTAAATGCGTGAGTAGATGTAGTGAGGGTAAGAATGAAGTAGTTCTCTCCTTATGGCTTCACTTTTCTCTGTGAAATTAGACATGAGATGGTCAACAGAAAGTGGAGAGAGGGAAGAAAATGTTGGAGGTGGCAGAAGACATGAAATAATCAGATAATCTTTATACTTAGCCACCACTGCCTTGATTCCTAATGATTTCATGGGAAAACAGATAACAGGTCTAGACTTGGTAATTTACTCAACAGAGAAAGAGCTCAGGAAGAAGATATGACTTAAGTGGCTGCCAGCTCTGTGGACTACAGAAAGTGGGATTTACAAAGAAGGGATAAAATGTTGGTGGTCAACTGAACCATCTCTAAAGAGTCCCCTGCCCCCTGTTTATATCCCCCCAATAGAGCATGTGGAGCTGGGAAGCTGTGCAAGCCTTTGCCTCCTTCCTAGTTGCCCCACTTGGCAGAAGTCACATTTCCCAGCTCTCCCAGGGGCATTGCTGACCCAATTCATTCTGTCCCTTACTGGGTTGCTTAGAGACACTCACCAAGTCAATTCAGCATATCATCATTCCCCATTCACATTATGCCTCTTTCATATTTATGATAGAAGTCTTGACTCATATCTGCATGTACTACAGATCTTCTTAGAGAAAGAGAATAATACTCAGAGGATTTCACATATGGTACATGTCTAGTATATTCCCTTGCAGATAATTGAATTCTGCTCAAATGCTATCAGTATGCTGGGGTTAATTAAAATTCTTATTTTCTAAGATCCGTGCTTTGTGTTCTGATAACTAGAAAGTAAAAAAGCTAGGCTTACAGATGATAAAATTCTTGAGCCCCTGAAAGGATGGCAACAGGAAAGTCAAACAGAACTTCCTTCCCACTTTAAGGCGGTGCTATTACCTTTATTTACTTATTTTTTAAGTTTTGCTGTGTTGGGTCTTGGTTGCAGCATACACGATCTTTCCCAGAGCACAGACTCACTCTCTAGTTGTGGCACAAGGGCTCCAGAGCACACGGGCTTAGAAGTTGTGGCACATAGGCTTTCTAGTTGCAACATGCAGGCTTAGTTGCCCCAAGGCATATGAAGGTCTTAGCTCCCCACCCAGGGATTGAACTTATGTGCCTTGCACTGCAAGGTGGATTCTTAACCACTGAACCACCAGGGAGGTCTCAGTGATACTGCCTTTTTGTGGCGCTTTTCATTACTTCTCCCAGAAATCCTGTTGTGATGTAGTACATCCTTATGATTAATGATATATTCCTTTAATCTGCATTTTTGTTGCTCTATGAATAAATGAAGTAAATGAAGAAAAGTACATACAAATAGTACTGTAATAACTAAATCAAACCAGTTCCTTTAAGATAGGCTGTGTGTGTGTCTTTATTACTTGCTAATCACCCAGTTATTTTTCACAGCTTATTGGTTAACCAGATGGCTCAGATGATAAAGAATCTGCCTGCAGTGCAGGAGACCTGTGTTCAATCCCTGGATCAGGAAGAACCCCTGGAGAAGGGAATGGCTACCCTTTCCAGTATTCTTGCCTGAAGAATTCCATGGACAGAGGAACCTGGCAGGCTAAAGCCTGTGAGGTCACAAAGAATCAGACATGGCTGAGTGAATAATATACATTGGTTAACCTAGACATGTTGCATTGATCATCTTATTTAACCCTCAAAACTGCTCCATCGTTGCCATTTTATAGATAAGGACGTGGAGACCCAGAGAGATTTGAATAGTAATATTGTGCTCAAGACCACATATCTATTAAGAGGGAGAGTCAGTAATTTAATTCCACTGTCTGTATTTCCAAAGCCAGAAATCTTTCCACTAACCATTTTGCTTACTAAATGATCGATGGTAATAACGGCTTGCTTATTTGAATTGATGAAATACCTTTTATTGAAACTCTAAACATTAGTGTCTTCTTTGTGATTTCGAGAAAGGAAAGAACCAATATTTATTGGACATCTTATATGTGTCAGCTTCCCAGGTAGTGCAGTGATTTAAAAAAATCTCCCTGCCCATGCAGGAGACACAAGAGACATGGGTTCAGTTCCTGTTGGGAAGATCCCCTGGGAAAGGAAAAGGCAATCCACACCAGCATTCTTGCCTGGAAAATTCTGTGGACAGAGGAGCCTGGTGGGCTACAGTCCTTGGGGTCTCAAAGACTCGGACACAACTGAGCATGCACACACCTTATAAGTGTCAGGTATAATTTTAGGCACATTCACATACCAGATGGGTTAAATTATCTTCATTTTCAGATAAGGAAATGAAACTTAACAAATTACTGTTACCCAGTGCCGCAGCTTACAAAGGAGTTAAGAGTCAGTTCTGGCACTTGTCTTCAGCAAATGCTAAAGTCTGTGGAGCAGGGAGCGAGTCTGTTTTTAGTCCCTGTTATACCCCTAGTGTATAGTACAGGGTCTCTGGCACATAGTAGATGCTCAGGAAAGGTTTATTGAGTAAATAATGATTGAACCTACTATAAGCTGCAGTTAGAATGCAAGAAGTCTTGTCTTGGGCTTCCTAGGGTCTAACGGTGAATGTTGACATGATATAATGAGAGGATTCTGAGAAATGAATCAGCGAATGCAGGAATGTTTCTGATTACAGAGCCCTTGCCCTTCTCACAGTTGTGTGAGCCCAGTGATAAAATTGCTTTTCTATTATCGGGAAAACTGAGGCATAAAAGTCACCCTGGCAAAGGTTTTGCAAGTCAGTGGACACTTTGTGGCACACCTAAAATCTTGAAATTCTCACCTTTGTAGCCCCAACCACTTAATGATCCTGTGGTGCTGGTGGGAATATAGCTTTCCATAAATCTGTAACTTAATCATTTAATCATTTAAAGAGATGGCAGTTTATCTTAAACACACCCCTTCATATGGATGTGACACGCTTAGCACAGATGGTCTCAAAAGTTTTTCCTGGCTTCCCCTACCCTCACGGTATCTAGTAAGTTAACGTCAATATTAGCTTTACTGTTTTCGGTAACTTTGGTATGCTTCTCATTAGCTGGAACCATGAAGAACTCAGTTTTACCTGCACTGAGGGATCGCTAAATTCCTATTGGCATCTGAGCGCGCAGTCCCATGTCGAAAGTGAGGTCATGTTTCTCCTGGATTGTGCCTGTATCTGATGAGCCTGGGCTGGCGTGAATCCGAGACAATGAAATAATCACACCCATTAGCTCACCAGGGCCCTATTAAGATGTGGCCTGGCTTTCCATCCATTTCTCCTGCTTGGAAAAACTGACACAGCCATGGCTGTAAAGGTTAGTAGAGCTGTAACTGCTTGAACAACCAAAATGTAGCACTACCCTATTTAGACCTGAGACCTGTCTGCTACTTCATCTGGGGAAATGGCCCTCCAGGAGCTGGGGTGCAAGGATCTTCTTTAATCTTCTTTTGTACGGTGGTAAAGCTGGATTTTCCTAACACTTTCCCCCATCCCAGCTTCTGTGGCTAGTGGGTCACTCTGGAGCAGTGGTTTCTAAACAATTCACTTCTTATTGTATTTCTTTTTACAGACCTCATGTTAAAAAAAAAAAGGAATATAGTATTGCTTTGATGTTGTGTTGGTTTCTGCCATATAGCAGTGTAAATCAGCCATAAGTATACATATATCCCCTCCCTCTTGGCCCTCCATCTCATTCCCACTTCCATCCCTCCCCTCTGGGTCATCCCAGAGCACCAAGCTGAACTCCCTCTGTTATGCAGCAGTTCCCACTAGCTAACTATCTTACACGTGGTAGTGTGTATATGGCAGACCCCACATTTTGAAGGTTTGGGTTTAGTAAACAAACCATAAGGGTTAGATAATGGTTCGGTTTTCTTATTCATACCTGATGTCATTATGCTCCATCATGTCTGGCTCAGGTCTTCATGGTTCTTTCTTTGGGCCACCTTCCCAGACCCGGTGAACATTCTTGGGCTGTGGCCTCAAGTTATACCTCACAGAGTGTCCTTAACCTCAGCAGAGCTCTTTTCACAGTTATAACTAATTACTTGTGTAACTATTTGCTCATCTAGACTCTAGGCTCCAGGAGCACGAGGACCACACCTGTCTTGTTCACAGCAATTTTCCCAGTGCCTAAGCCTTCATTTGACACATAGTGGACATTCAAGAAACATTTGCTGAGGGAATTAATGAATCTGCTGATTCCATCCCAGTGAAAAGTAAATCTGTCCCTTACACTGGCTTAAGGAGCCTTATCCCATGTAAATTTGATAGGATTTTTGAAGTGTTGATGGGGCTTTCCTGGTGGCTCAGATGGTAAAGAATCTACCTGCAATGTGGGAGACCCAGGTTTGATCCCTGGGTTGGGAAGATCCCCTGGAAAAGGGCATGGCAACCCACTCCAGTAGTCTTGCCTGGAGAATCCCATGGACAGAGGAGCGTGGCAGGCTATAGTCCATAGTGACGCAAAACGTCGGACACAACCAAAGCAACTTACTTCTTTTGAAGTATTGATGGTAACTTGACTGAAAATCACCACATTTAGAGTAAAGATTAACTCGGGTTGGAGACAAGATGGTGCTATTGGGGAGGATTGCACAAGGGGCTTTCAGAATATTGATAAGGTTCTATTTCTTAAACTAGAGGACTGCTAGGGATTCACGGCCTCCGACTCATTCCTCAACTTGGAAAGTAGTGAAAGTGTTAGTTGCTTAGGCATGTCTGACTCTTTGTGACTCCATGGACTATAACCTGCCAGGCTCCTCTGTCCATGGAATTATTCAGGCAAGAATACTGGAGTGGGTTGCCATTTCCTTCTCCAGGGGATCTTCCCAACCCAGGGATTGAACCCTGGTCTCCTGCATTGCAGGCAGATTCTTGACTTGTCTAAGCCACCAGGAAAGCCCCCTGAGGGGGACACCAAATAAGCCATTTGCAATTTATGCTATGCATACCCAAGGCAGAGTCATCAGGACCACCTAAGGATTTTGTAAAAAGGGAAGGTGATATTAAAATAGGCTTATTACTTTACAACTCTTATGATTGTTCGCCAAAATCCTTGAAAACTACCTGTTTCTCCCTGCTTATATCTCTGGAGACAGAGTTCCTGCAAACAAGCCTTTTATGTCAGCTACCTCTTGAGCCCATCTCACTTTCCTAAGCCACCTGCTGAAACAAAACCAAATTAAAACCTAAAAACAAGCAATCAGCCAGCAATGGTCCATTGAGTGCCTACTATGTGCTTTGCATTATTAGCAGTAATTAAGATACCTTGAGTCTTGTCCTGAGCGTCCTAGGATCTTGTGGATATCGTCACGCAAGAATAAGAAAGTTATCGGAAAATGATCTGATGTCAGGGCAATTTTTTTAGTCTTGCCTGAACATCTGATGTTTTCTTGTATGGGTCACAATCTTTGAAATGATCAGAGATATCTCGGAAAAGTCACAGCACGTCTCAACACAGTTGAGCAAGGACCCAAGTGGGATGACTTGTGTGGCATTGCTCCCTGATATTCAGAAACCACCTAACACCAAAAACTTGTTAGGACCTATTCCAGGGAAGGGTCAAGGCAGCGGGCCCAGTCAATCTTCTCATCAGATCACAATCAAAAGTTACTTGATAAATCAGTAAGGCTGAAAATATTCTTGGCAGTTTTAACAGGCAGAGGTAAGAACATGCTTTCTGAATTACAATGAGTTTATTATGCAAAGGCCGGAAGTGACCAAAATCATTGATTGGCTAATTATACATAACTCAAGGGCCATAATGCTTCAGTCATTATGTGGGAATACTCATAAAGCACTTGAGTTCAGTTCCAATAGGAGAAGGAATGCATCCAGGGAAACTGTAGGGTAGAGTCTGGGAATGGAGAGAGTATAGGGTATTATTGGTCTAAAATGGAAAGGCTTAACGTATTATTGAGTTTTGCAAACAGATACTTGAAAAACAGGCTCCCTAGGTCTTTCCCAGCTTTCAGATGGGATGTAAAACTGGAAGCCTTAACCTTTACTTGTGGTTGTCTAAAAATCTGCCCTATTTTTCTTAGGAAGGGAAGCAGTTGCCTTAACACCTTGGCCAGATTCCCAACATGTACCGGGTGGCCCGTTTAAAACAGGCCCGTGGATGCTTCAGCATGAGGAAAGGGGTTTGTTGTAAAGTGCCATGTGTATGTGGGTGTTTAATGAATGTGAGCTGATTAAATTGGCCACCCTGAATTATAACCTCATACCTTCTGCAGTTCCTCTCCGGCTTTTAGCTTGAGACCATATTCTTCCTACTTTTCTGCCCGAACTTGTGAGGCAGAAATGCTACCGCTATTAAAACTGTTTGGTTTTCTACCCAAAGTTCCTTTGTTTCAATGGTGAGCAAAAGAATCTCTCCTTGGAAATAACTCTCTTACAAATTGCTGGCCCAGCTGCAACTTTCCGCATCAGCCACACCCACGTCACCTCCCCTTCAAACCTTCTTGCCTCCATCTGTTTCCCTGTCTCTGGGCTAACACAATACCAGTATCTGTCTGGAGCAGATAGTGAGCTCTGCCACAAACAGAGGAGGCCTTGTCTAAAGAAGGAAAAGGCTTTGCTCTAGAAATCAGGTGACCTGGACTTCTGGCTTGGTTTTGCTAATAGCCATTTGTGTGGCTTAGGAGAGTCAGTGTCTTCTCAAACCTAAGTTCCTTCATCCATAAAAGGAAAGGGTGAGACAAGAATCAAGATTTCTCAAAATGGGGGCTGTAGCAACTTGGAATCTGCATATTCTGTAGGCTTTTGTATTTTTTATGTTTTTATTTTAAATATATACATATATATTTTTATTATTATGAAGACAATACTTTGCAATGAAAAGACATTTTCAATAAGTAAATCCTAAGTTTCTTAAGTTGACAATTCTGAAACTCAGACTAAGGTCTTAGAGGTTTCTAAATATATTTTTGGTGTCTCAAATAATTTTTCTCCTTTAAAAGGAAGCCATATATCATTCCCCTTTGAGAAACACTGGACTATTTCCATATACTCATAAACTAGATATATAAGTGGGACAAAACATTAGCTCTTTCTTATCCTCATCCTGCTCAACCTAATTATTTTTAGACCACCCTAATGGGCTTCTTTAGTTTTCATAACTGAAATATCCCCTGTTTTCAATCACTATGTATTAATTCATAGAGCATGTTTCTCCCCAAAGCAGTTTCTCTTTCCCTTTAAGACTCAGATGAGTTAATTTATTGGTAATTGACCTGGTTGAGACCACCTTCTTCTATAAAGGCTTCTGTGATGGTTGAAGTGAAAAGATGAGCTCCTTTCATCCGTGACCTTAAGACTGAGCAATCGCACCTATATATATATGCCTTCTATTTTCAGACTATAAAAAATGCCTTCTTTCATGTAGGTTATTTCTTTTGATTCTCGATGCAATCTCATTTTGTAAGTAAACAAGTAGCAGGAGCCCCATTTTACAGATGAAGACACTGAGATCCAGAGATGCCTCCTATCTTTTCTTTTTTATTAAAAATTTATTTATTTTTAATTGAAGAATAATTGCTTTACAGTATTGTGTTAGTTTCTACCAGACATCCGCGTGAATCAGCCATAGGTCTACCTGTGTCCCCTCCTACTTGAACATCCCTCCCACCTCCCCCTCATCCCTCCCCTCTAGGTTGTTACCAAGCACCAGTTTGAGTTCCCTGAGTCATACAGCAAGCTCCCCTTGGCTACCTGTTTCACATATGGTAATGTATGCTTCCATGTTACTCTCTCCACAATCCTACCCTTTCTTCCCCTGCCCCCTGCCATGTCCATAAGTCCATTAGGCCTCCTATCTTCTGACTCAGTTTACTCGTTCTTTCCAACAATAATGCTTCTTCATCCAATAATAGCAGCAATATATATTGGGTAGTTATGATTTGCCATATTGTGCTGTTCCACTGTGGTTTTGTTGCAGGAAATTTTAAGTGAAGCTTCTCACTTAGGATAGACTAATATTACCAGGCTTGTTCAGCCTGACATAAGTCATATGACATTATTTACTGAAAGACCTAGCTGGTCTTACTCAGCCCAGTTCCTTGTACTTAGAGATTACTCAATAAATATTTATTGGAGGATGAGTGCATAGATGAGCAACTCTAAAAAAATCATCCTTCCGATAAAAACTCATACACTGGAGATAATTTTTGCTGCACAGATTTTTGCCAACATTTGTTCTAGTTCTCAGTCAATTGGATTTGCTCAAAGACTGCCAAGTGCTCGAAAGGGAAAAGGACAGGGAACTGCTGAGAGAGGTGCACTGACCAGCCGGCAGAGGAAATCCCCTTTCTGGCTTTATCTACCTTCCTGCCTGTGATCGGTTTCCTCGGCTCAGAGTAGATATGGGAAATGGTGTCACTTTGCCTGGAGCTGACTGAAATAATCAACTCCCACTGTAGGGAGAGGAGAGAAATGATGGATATGTTTGAAGAGTACATGGAAAGGCAGATCAGTGGAACCGAGTTAGAAGGTGAGGATGGAAAGCAGAGCAGCTGGTGGGAAGACGGTTTCTGTGGTCAGGCTATGTCTGAGTGGAGAGGGGAGAAAAGTTTGGTGTGCTCCTTCCATGGTGTGGTTTGGCTCTTTCCCTCTGCTTCCCAAGAGAACTCTTAGTGACCAGGGACATCACATTTCAATCAAGGCAGCTCTCTCTGGGCTGGTAAGCTAGGCTCCCAAGGGTGTGGTGAAGTTATAGCAGGCTGACCAGGGAGTCTCCTGGTCACAAAGGGATCTAGTCACCCTCTTCCGCTGTTGGCGGCTCTTGTGCTGTCTATAAACATATAGTGTTCGCTCACATACTCATAAATGCTGGTTATTGTCATATGATTGCATTGTCTATGAAAGTGGATTGCCTGGAAAAAGTGATTCCACTTCTTTTTTATATACTCATTGTTCCTGGAACCACTTCCTGAAATTCCAGGCTTCTCTTTTTCTTTAGCTGTCATTTTCTTAAACTACTTCTTTCTCGGAGCCCCAGGGTTCTGGAGATGTTCTTGTGCTAAAATGGGCTTCTAAGTAGCTTCTGGGAACTGTGTGGAATGGGTCTGGCTCCGGCTGGTCAATGAGGAGGCTCCTTTGCCTCCTGATTATTCCTCTCTGACAGCAGTTGTCGGTCATATTGAAAAGCTAAGGATGTGAGGGGACCAGAGTGAAATTGCAGAGCATGGTCACCCAGCCAAACTGAAACACACATGATTAACTGACCACACACATGGTCTTGGAATGACATCTCACTTGGGGAGTAAAAGCCAAGGATTGTGGTTAGTGCCCCAGCAGGCCCCAGATGGTTAGAGTTAATATACACCTGTACTTTCTGCCAGGCAGTTTTCATCAGTTTCCTCAGGATGTCAGTGTGTGTGTATAATTAAGAGTATTTAATCACATTATAATTCCCCACAGAGAGATGGAGGTGGGGCGGTGGGGCAGTGGGGGGTGGGGCGTGGGGGGTGGGGGGTGGGGGGTGGAGCAGGATCGCTGGTTTTTACAATCACAGAGAGTCATCGGTTGAAAAAGAAACTGAGAAAAGCCAAGTCTTGAGCTATGTCTGTGCCATGCTCCTCAGAAGCTGGGCTGGCACAGCCCCTCGAGTGACATTGCAGTGAAAACTTAACCCACATGTTTTGCTGCAGTCTCAGGGTTCTCGGTGTTAGGTTAGAATACTTGAATACTATGTTTTAATTCTCCCTCCGCTGAGGCTGTGTTTGTGGAAACCCATGTGAGGCAACCTTCAGTTTGAAAGGGTAATGACTCTAGTCTTGTGAAAATAAATGAGGCGGACACTTCGGTCATTTTAAGTTAGATCTGACCAACAGAGTCCATTTAACCAGCATCTATTGATAGGATTCTAAATTAAAAGAGTGGAACCTAAGCCATGAAATCATCTTTATGTTTATGTTAAATCCTTCATTTTTTCCAGCTTTTCTATATATTCTCTTTTCTTCATCCTGTCAATCGCCAGATTTAGCTGCTGAAAGTGACTTCTTATTTTGGACGAGGAAACCAAGTCCCATTGACAGTAAGGGACTTTTAGGATCACACAGCTCGTTAGCTAGTTAGAGTCTGGGCCACCAGAATTCTCATCTTTTCACTTTACCAGGTAGTCATCCCTAGGGTATATATTTTTACCTGTTCCTTAGAAGACTTTTGGTAATGTGAGCTTCACTTGAAGCAATACAGTTTTATTTTCTAATTCCATTAAATCAATCATGGTGAATTTCTGTTTAAATGCCATAGAGTTTCCCTCTAATTAGGTTCCAAAATCATTCCTTCATTCATTCACTGAAAGAATATCTATTGCAGATGGCACTTTGTCAGTCCCACAAGAATGCAGAACTTAATACTCTTTAGATGCTACTCGGTATAGTTGATTCACTCACCTGTGTGAACAAAATGAAGATTTTGAGGTTGTATTCCCTTATCTAGCTTTAACTTTACCAGCCATCTCACAGATTGGACCAGCATAAAAGTATCCTGGTTACTCAAAAAAACACTTTAAAGACATATCCTACTGATGGTTTGTTGAGAGCTTCTTAGGATATGAAGGTGACATGGTAAAAGCTTGAAAGGACTCTTAGAGACAAGTAGGGGAAGAAAAAATCCTCTTGTTAAATCAGCAGCACAGTATGACGTGGCTTATTCTGGCTCAACTGAGCCCAGCCCTGTTGGTTGTTAGATCACTATACTTTCTGATACCAGATGGCTTTGTTTATATTTCTTATATTCCTTTAGTTTCCTCTGATTCTTCTTTCTAGATAAGAAATCAGCTGGGGGGGGGCGGGGAATCAGTTAATACTTAATTTGCTCTTAAATGTCTCCCCCTTTTTTAAAATTAAACTTTTACTTTGTATTGGAGTATAGCCCATTAACAATGCTGTGATAGTTTCGAGTGAACAGCAAAGGGATTCAGCCATACATATACATGCCTCCATGTATAGATCTTAAATATCTCCCCTTTGGAAAGTAATCAGTGCTCTGTCATTTGGTTCTGGTTCTCCTTCAGTATTTCATTCTCTTTGGATGCTTATGAGCTGGATTCTTATTAAGCAAGATAAAGATATATATCACTTAACTTTTCAGAGCATCGGCTGTAAGTTTATATTAAGTCTCCCATTCAAGCTTTTTTCAGAATTTTAGCTCTACCTTATGTGCTAATGTACCAGTAATTCTCAAGCTGGGGTAATGTTGCCACTCCAGGGATGTTTGGCAATATCTGAAGTCATTTTGTTTCCAACAACGGGAGGGGGAGACTTCTGGAGGATGCTGCTAAACATCCTATAATGTATGAGACAGCCCCACAACCAAGGCTTACCCAGCCAAAATGCCAACAGTGCTGAGGCTGAGAAGCCCTATAGTGTACCGTGCAGGAAATGTAACTGAACTAGATGCTGATCATTTACCAGTTTCACTTCTTCAGGATATCCTCCTCTTTTCACAAGGAAGTTGTGCCTAGTTACTTCCCATGAAAGACAGCTGACCCTTAGGGTTGCGAAGTGTGTTCCACCATGAAGTTCCACTTCCATAAAGGTTGCATTTGGTTCCCTCAGAGCAGCGCTTTCGGTACCCGATGTTCAAGATCTCTACAGGCATATTTTGCTGCTCCTAATTATTAGGCATATGATGAAGGGTAGAATATAAGTATTTCTCCAGATATCCTTTGGTCTAGAATTGACCCTGCTGGCTGACAAGCTGCAGATCCTTAGAGATGATTGCTTTCACTGTATCAGTCCCAAGGTCCTGTTCTAAGAAGACAGAGATGAGCAAGGAGCCCCCAGAGGGTCACTGGGTAGGCAAATTTGGGGATATAGGCTTCTTTCTCAATATCTCTATTTAGATGCATGGTCTATTGAATAATTCAGTGACCACTTAAGTTTCTTCTCATGAGTCAGCTTTTCACTTTGCAAAAGCAAAACCCATTTGCATCAGTGACGTTTAAATTAACTTTTTTAAGCCTCTTATTTACCTTACTGAATGAAATAGAGGTGGAATAGCTGGAGTGGAGGACATTTACCAAAATACATAAGTCAGGGATTTTTTTTAAGCTTCTTTTTCTTTCTGAAGCTCTTCTATTGTTTACATATTGGAATTTTGTTACTAAAGAGATTATTATAAAAA
Organism: Ovis canadensis; assembly: GCF_042477335.2. NCBI lineage: Eukaryota > Metazoa > Chordata > Mammalia > Artiodactyla > Bovidae > Ovis > Ovis canadensis. The sequence continues at coordinate 90,563,576 of NC_091251.1, forward strand.
TGAACCAATTTTCAAAAGTATGAGGCAGGTTTTCCACTAGGGCTCAATCTCAGCTGGCCTCAATGCCAGGTGAGTCTCCGAGCAGCTGACACAATATTACCACCTGGAAACAATGACCAGTGAAAAAGAAGCAGAAAAAAAAACAAAAAACCCTACAAGAAGTACAGTGTGGAAAATAACTTGTAAAGTGGCTGTTCGCCTCCCAAAGTGGCAAGGTCTGGTCTAAGCATGCACAAGCATCATTTATCACATGTGATAAATGCCTATGAAGGAAACTGTTCCACAGTCTATAGTTCTGACTAAAGGAAACTTATTTTGGGTTCAGAATAAAAGTTCCCTTTTCTTGTTTTCATCCCCAAGTTATAAATTATACCCTTCTGAGCATTCTCGTTTGCAGCTGCGTGCCTTTTAAGCCGTTGTTATGAGGAATCATATGTTAAGTATAAAATAACAAGAATTCAATACAATTAACTTTGCTTTTCCTTTAGAACCAAAGGTCAGTATCTCTCCAAAGCTGTCTGAAAGACATTCTCACCACTATACCCCACTTGTGGGTGATAGTTATATTTAGAAAGTCCTGTTACAGCTTTTTTTTTTTTTTTTTCCACACAGGATGGTTTCTCTGTGACCATGAGGGTCACATCTCTTCTGAGATGGGCCAAGAGGGCCGGGTAGAGTTAGATAGCATGAGGACAGAGGAGAAGCTAGTGGGAGCGCATTGCAAACAGAGATGGGAGAGTTAAGTTACTGCAATAGCCATCTGTCTCTGTTTTGCTAACTCATTAGCTCGGACACCACATTGTGTTAATCCCCACTTCCCCTGGCTATGAGCTTGATCCAGATCTCCAGGAGATAGTGGGACTGCTTAGCCTGACTCTCCTGTCAGCTGGGCTACTGCCTTCCACAGTGGGCAGCGTGCCAGGCCTGCACCTTTCCAGAAGACTCTTTGGCCTTTTATTCACTAGCACCCTGTACCTGCACCTGCCCTCACCCCCACAGTGCCGCAGCCCCAGGCAACTACAATTTCAGGCTGACCATCTTGGAAGTTTGATGGCCCGACATACTATCAACCAAATGGTCTTTCATCCTTTCTGAAAATGCTGAGGGGCACAAGAGCCCATTGGGCAACTAAGAATAAGTGAGCCCTTATTTGTCCCCCAGGACAGTACTGAGGAAGAGTAACCAGGAGGACAGAAATATCTCATTTCTGGTCCTAGTCCAGCATTAAGAACATTCAATGATGATACTTATGGAACTTTTTGAGAATAGTTTTTCAAGAATGTCATTGTCTTCGTTGACAGACTAGTTGGGCTATGCGAGTCATTTCTGTTCACTTATTTTGACCTATCTGGCCCTTGGTCTATGAAAAGGTGTTTTCTGAGGGCTCAATATTTTGTAAAGTCTTTTCCAGCTGTGAAAATGAAAGTATGTTGTGCTTGTTAGTAGTAAAATTTACTAATCTTGCCAGACACTGCTGTGGGCATTTAACATATATGAACTCATTTAATGGTACCTATGATTACAGATATTGGAGAAGGAAATGGCAGCCCACTCCAGTGTTCTTGCCTGGAGAATCCCAGGGACAGGGGAGCCTGGTGGGCTTCCATCTATGGGGTCGCACAGAGTCGGACATGACTGACACGACTTAGCAGCAGCAGTAGCAGCAGCATGATCACAGACGGGCTTCCCTCGTGACTCAGTTGGTAAAGAATCTGCCTGCAATGCAGGAAACCTGGGTTCAAATCCTGGGTTGGGAAGATCCCCTGGAGAACAGAATGGTTACCCATTCCAGAATGGAACAGAATGGTTAATTCTTGCCTGGAGAATTCCATGGACAGAGGAGCCTGGGAGGCTACAGTCATAGGGTCGCAAAGAGTCAGACTCAACTGAACAGCTAAAATTTTCACTTACTTTTTGATTACTGATGTCCTCTGTGATTTACAGTTGAGGAAACGAATACACTGAGAGATTAAGTAGTTTGTCCAAAGGCACACAGCTAGTAAGTAACAGAGCCAGAGGTGAAACCCAGAGCTCAGCTCCAGAGTCTGTGCTTTCAGCCACTTAATGTGGTCACTTACTATGGCCCCTTAATCTGCCTATTTCCTCAGCATTGTTCCAGAATTTGTAGGTTCTTCAGATGTGCTGTTATTAACATTTAGGGCAGTATATTTGGAAAGTTTTTGTTGTCCCTTGTTTTTTACAAATTTAAACTTTGAGATAAAAGCAGGGACTTCATAAGGCCACACGTAAGTTCTTGTTCTCCTCGGAAGCCAGAAGCCCCTGCTTTCTGGCTGGGGCCTCCATCTGCTAAGTGTCTCTCCTACTCATCATGAGCAGAAAATTCAAATATTAGAGGTTAAGTATTCTTTGACCTGCTTAACCCTTTCAACCAGGGTAAATCAGGAACAACTCCGCAGACAATTGGGTTAAGTTCCCAACTCAAATGATGAATGATCTACGCAGGATATAAAGCCTTTACAAGCCTATGACATAGACAAATGTAGCAATAACATACCGTTCCCCATTTCTCTCCTTGGCACTCAATAGCTCACACCTCTTGGGATGGCAGGAGTTACAGAGAATTCTGCAGACTTCCTCCCACGTTCAGTCCCTGCAGGGCTCATCAGGGAATTTTAACAGCAGGAAGTAATGGAGAGCTTGCTCTTTTTGGTCCTTTCTGACTCTCTCCCCTGATACTGCCTAGTACCCTTTGGCCTTTACCATCTCCTCCAGTCTCCCTGGATCGCATGTGCCTTTAGCATTAGAGGGTTTGAAAGCCAGTCCAGAAACCTTCATTATAGAATTCTCTCTTCTCACCCCAGGAGGGTTTCCCATCAAGCAGCAGGAAGGTGATTGTTTCAGCCTCTCACTGAGTTGTGCCTTTCCACCTTGCTGGCAGTAATTGCCTGCCGTAATGTCCTGGGAACTGGGACCGCGTATGCATTAGGATGCCCAAAGACTGGTTTGTGACATGGGAAAATTAGAATCCAGATAAAACTCTACATTGATATCACCTCTTCTGTTCAGGTCTGGACCTATAGCAGAATGAAGTTAACCTCAGTGAAGTTAAGCTCTGGACCCATTCCCCTCAAATTCCAGTTCCATGTTTAACCAAAGACACACCAGAAATAAATGTGTGTTGGCAGAAAGACAAACCCTGAGATGAAGTAGGAGGGATGTTGGCTGATAGAAAGGCTGTTCTTTCATTTCTTTTACATTGCAGCAGTCTCAGATGGATGGTATCCAGGTAACTTGTAGCGCCTGCACCTTATTAAACTCCTGTTTGATTCAGAATTTACAGTTAAAATGCACCTGGAATACTTCAAGCTAGAACAAGACTTTGGTTCATTTGTTCTCAAAAGTGATGTACAAATTGATGGTGCAACCTACAGCAAGTAATGGGAAAAAACTTTCAGAATTAAATTTTTGTTAATGCTTTTATTTCTTGATTCATAAATTCAACAATGCTGATTTAGTATCTTCGACAGATGTTGTGCCTCTAAAGCAGGATGCACCTATGGGTGTGTTTTCCCTATATTTATCTTTATAAGTTAGGACTCTTTTTATTCCAAGTGTCAGAAACTATACTTGAAGTAGCTTAAGCAGAAAGTGGAAATTCTCAAAGGATACTGGCGTATCTATAGGAACTAAAAACTGGAGCATAGCTGATTTCAGGAACAGATGGAGCTGGTATTAAATACCATCAAGTCAGTGTCAGTTTTTTTCTCTTTCTCTCTGGCAGTTTTACACACATACACACAAACTCTGTTCATCTTTATAAAAGAACTTCCACCAAATGGATATGCCCCTAGACCTGCATTGTTGATATAATAGTCACTAGATACATGTGGCTATAAGCATTTGAAATGTACTATAAGTGTGAAATATACACTGGATCACAAAGACTTAGTGAAAAAAATGTAAAATATCTTAATTTTCATATTGATTTCATATTGATCTGATAATGCTGTAGACATACTAAATAAGATATATTATTCACGTTTATTTTACCTGTTTCTTTTTTTATGTGGCTATTATAAAATTTTAAATTATATTTGTGGGCTATATTGTATTTTTATTGGACAGTGCTTTTCTAAATGGTTTTACCAAAAATCTACAGCAACACAAACCTCCCCATTCCTGACTTGGCTTCCTTGAGGCACACTGAAGGGACAAACAGAGACACAAATCACTAAATATATGTCATCTTACTGCGTCTTTTCCCTTTCTGTTTACCATTCATGGTAACTTCTACTTGAGCTGTAACAGTTTCCTCTTTTTGAAAGTGGATTTATACACTCCCTCACTTCAAAAATATTTATTGAGCTTCTATTCTGTGCCAGGACTTGCATTAGGCGCTGGGGATATGAGGTCCTGGCCTTCACAGAGCCTCTCTTCTAGCAAATATAGTCACTTTCGCTTGTTTTTATGAATGCACGCTCAGTGCAGGAAGTGCTCCTCCCAGTGTGGCTGCATCTGGTCCAGGCTGATTCATCAAGCCTTATAGTGAGGCTGAGTCAAATGAACACCTGGATTTCCAGAGTCACCATCCACAGATCAGGACCCTTCTGCGATGCAGATCTGAATTTCTCTTCCTGCTTTTGTGGAGCCTGGTTCCAGGCCCCCTTCCTCAGAGAGCTACGGGGATACTATCGTCTTCTCCTTGGGGTCACCATCCGAAGGAGATAGTTGTATACCTGAAGTTCAGTTTGCAGCATCTCTCCCCACCCAAAAGAACAGTCATTTCTCTCAACTTCTTGACACTGTGTATGTGTGTGTATGTATGTGTATGTGTAAGGAAGCCTCTGGATGTGGGTTTGGTTTAGCTTGGTTTGGTTTTCATTTCAGTAACTTTAAAAGTACAGCATAATACAAGCAAAAAAGTGTATGCATCATAAGTGGACAACTCTGTGAACTTTTCCAGCAAACACACATGTGTAACCACATCAAAGTAAGAAAAAGGGACATTAATATACCCTAGAAGCTCCCCATTTCTATCACTACCCTGAACGCCTCCACCAAAGGTAATCACTGTCCAGATTTCTACAAACATAGATTAGTTTTGCCTGTATTTAAACTTCATATAAACAGAATCATGTAATACATATTCTTTGGTAATGTTGCCTTTTGCTCAGCATTATGTTTATAAAATTTATCCGTGTTGCTGTAGGTACCAATAGAAAATATAGATAACCAAAAAATAAAAATAAAAATCACAATGCCATTCCAGTAATATAAAATATCAGTGTTTATAATTTTATCCACTTTTCTATGCATATAATACTTATGTACATTTTTTCCCAAAAATTAGACCATCATGCACATACTACTTCATGATTTGCTTTTTTGTTTAATATATCAGACCTACCGAAGTATTCTAAACCTTGGTCTGTCTTGAGAAGGTTGCATTCTGAATTGACCTGAAAGGTAATATAGAAAAATGAAAACTTACTTTAAAAAAAAAAATCAGGAACACACATTATTATCTGTATTAGTCATTTTGATAGATCTGGATTTGATCCATCCTGGTCAGGCTTCCAAAAGACTTCTAAATAAAGATAGTAAGCAAATGGACCAGTGAGTCACCAGGGAAATCAGATGCTCAGGATTGAATTGGACCTCTTGTTTTTCAATGAATCTTCTAAATTTCTCTCTACTCTTTTAAATCCAGGTTTTCTAATAACCCATTCGGAATCCAGGTAATCCTGTGAATGACTTACTGGAGTCTCTGGTCTAGTCCTTACACTCTTATCCTAGATAAATCGATAAAATGTCCTATATTTCTCAAGTGGAGAATCTCATTGCCACATCTGTTTGAGATCATAAGAAATAATACTTACATAACATTTTTAATATCTTTGAATGAAAAGTTCCTTGGAGTTGCTGACCATTCTTAAAATTTCCTCAACTAACATTGTGGAAACCCATTGTCATGGAGATAGTTGATGAGCTGGGTCATAAACTAGACAGCAAATCTTGGGTAGTGGAAACATCTGACCCCTGAAGCTCTAGTCTTTATTTCAAAAGCTACCCATTGATTTCCTAGATGTTAGCGTAGAGAACGCACCCTATTGTAGGTTTTATTTACATGATTAATCTCCCCATTTGGGTCTTCATCCTTTCCCATTTGGAATGTATACACTGTCATATGCCAGCAGGTTCTCCTGAGTGAGGTCACCTAGAACATCACCTAAAACACTGGAATACCAGAACACTGGTATTCTGACTTTAACTTTCTTTTGTAGAAGTGAAGAAAAGTGGCCAGTAAAGCTTGAATTCCTGACCTGAGACTCCTCAGACACTGTAAGGCACCCCTAGGGACCAACACTGGATAAAACTACAAAGATAGAAAATATAGTATGGCTGGGGAAAATGCTGGAGCCAATCTATGCAGAGATACAGTAGTTTTAGGGCATATTAGAGATGGAGGGGGTGTTAGAGGCCCTCTAATCCTACTCCTTCATTTTTCAAATTGAGAAACTGAGTCCAAGGAAGTCACAGAATGAGTTCATCACAGAATCAGGTTGGAAGCTCACTTTATTGTTCTATTACCTACCCAGATGTCTGTACTGTTTAGGAGATACAGGGGAAAACATGTTAGAGGAGTGGTCAGGGTGAGCTCTAGGCTACATTAAACTAGTACTATCCTTAGTAGGATCCAAAGCCACACACTTCTCTGGGCCATCCAAGGATAAACTGAGAACATTAATCCATTCTTCCCCTTTCCTCACCTTGGGATTATAATGGTGAGAGATATTTGGCTTTTTATCTGCTTGGCACTGGAAACTTGACCTTCTGGAGAATTCAAACGTTGAGTTCAGGAGATATTCAGAAAATGCCTTATCCAGAATCAGGTGATGAAGATCAATTGCTATTAAATTTATAAAGCTTTCTTTCTCTCCCTCTCTCCTCCCTCCCTCTTTCCCTCCCTCCCTTCCTCCTCCCCTCCCTTCTAGTATTATTTTTTAAATTTAATTCTGATGACCTCTTAATTCCTGCTTTTCAAGTTCAATTACATTTCTGTTGTCACAGATATATCTGTTGTTTAGGCTTTAGTATGCAGACATATTGGACTTCCCTTCGGTAATTCTTCCGGGGTCAGTTTGCTTTATGGTCTAGGTCCAGGAAATTAGAATATTTCCAATTCATCAGGGACCATCTTGGCCTTGAGCAGAAGTGGCGTCTGAATCATTACCTAAGAGGGCTTTGTAGATTGTCACAGTTGGCAGCCTCCAGGCTTGAGCTAATCCTGGAAATTCTTTAACTTCCCAGAAAGAAGGTTCCACAAGGTCAGGCTGAGGTCCTCAGAGAGAGCAGATGGAATAAAGCTTGCAGCTAGTCACTTTTGCAGCTGGATTTGAAGATAAATAAAATTATACCCATCTTTTTTTTGGATCATCAAGTCTTTGACTTTCATTTGTTCTTTACTCTTTTTTCCCTGTATGTGGAGGGGAAAAAAAAAAGAATGTGCTGCAATCAGTGAAATAAAAGCAAGCAAACTTGTTGACTCAGTTCCCATGGTGAATGCAAGGAAGGCCAGGCCAATAGAAACAACTGAGATATTACAAAAATGTGTTTCTTTCTGGCGGCTACACAGTCAGTCCTTTATATCCAGTCATTGTAATCAGCCCATCACCCAAGACTCTTTCCAAGGTCATTATTCTGGTTGCGGGGGCTGCTTCTCCTGCAAACAAATGTTGATTTTACTAAAAGTCCTCTTTCTCCAACCCTCTTTGTGACAAAGAGTATCAAAGCATCGTTCTTGAAATGAAAGTATAAAAGATCAGAGAGATAAAATACTTCAGGTTTTCTAAATGCTTAGACATATCTGGCTCAAGCAACACAAATTATAAACTATGAACCCACCTGTAAAATCCCGTTTTAATTAACTTGAAGGCACACCAGTGTTATTTCATTAAAATGAAATTCTCTTTAAATGGAAAACCACCACTGCAGGGTACATTGAGGGCGTTGTTCACATGGCTTTTAGAGTTGGCAAGTGAACCCTGTATTTAGAAAAACTAAAGCAAATGCTATTTCCTTGGAGCCTTCTTAAACTTTGAACGACTTGTCATAGGTTCCTTGGAATGTAAGGAGTATCCCTCGGTAAGCCCTGGGCAAACTCGAAATGTTGTGTGCCAAATCTTTTTTTGATAATCCTTCCAGGCTTCTTCCTGTTCCCTGCCTCCCTCCATCTCTTTAGTCCTTAGCCTTGATGTTCCAGGACTACCTCTCGAACCTCCCACCTGGAAGACTGATTTGATGCCACTGTCATTTGGAAGGATACTGGATGACACAGAGGCTCTATGAAGAGACAAGGGTGCTATCTCAGGCTTACAAGCAAAATGAAGCTCAGATTGCCACAAGTTGCTGGTGAAACATAGAGGCCCTCTTTTGAAATTCTCACTCCACTCATGATCTAAGGAGCTGGAAAGAAAAGTAAAAGTGCTAATTACTCAGTTGTGTTCAACTCTTTGCGATCCCCTGGACTGTAGCCCACCAGGCTCCTCTGTCCATGGAATTCTTCAGGCAAGAATACTGGCATGGGTTGCCATTTCCTTCTCTAGGGGATCTTCCTGATGTGGGGATCAAACCCAGGTCTCCTGCATTGCAAGAGGATTCTTTACTGTCTGAGCCACCAGGGAAGCTCAGTGAGCTGGAAGGGACCTTAAAGATCCTCTCACGGAAACCCCTCATTTTCTCGTGGAGGACATTGAAAATCAGGTGAAGTGACTTATTCAAACCAGTTAGGACCACCCCCGTGGGGCTTCTCCAGTCGACTCCTGTCCTCCTTCCTCCAGCCAGAACCGCAGTTCTGTGGACCTGTTGATTACAACACTGCCCACGGCCAGAAAATCCTGCCCCATCAGCAAAACAGCTTTCCAGACTGACATAGGACATGTCCCGTTAGAAGATGGCTGAGTTTTAGTTCCAGTTCTGCCCCTGCTTTGTTGGCTCAAATGAGTCACTTCTTCCTTTGTCTATTTCCCCTATTGGTAAGGAGAAGATAATGAACCTTTCCACCTATCAGGCTCACTTGAGTGTTGTAAAGAATAATGAGGTGATATTTGTAAAGTGCTTTGAGCGGCTGGGAAAGAGGAGGGGGAGGGCTCAGTAGAAAGCATTATTAGCTGCAAGCACTTATCAATTGAGCTGTTTAACAATAGCAGAGAGTAAGAATACCCAGAAATGAATTCCAGGGACTGACCCTGCTTTGAATTTAGGAGGAGGATTAGTGGGGACCTAATAGGTATTCCACTTCTCCAGTTTCTTTAGTGGACCGTCAAACTAGGAAAGGTAATTACATTCTTCTATGTTGGATTCAGCCTGGAGTTTCAATTGGGATGTCAAAGCGTACTTGTCTTCTATTCTCCTCCTGAGGCTGTGTTCTGTTGTAATTGTTAAAGCCTTGGGCATCTTCTATCCCCAGGGGTAAATTCACTTAGGAGCTATACAAAGTCATTTCTGTGTAATGGCTGGGCTGCTGTTTATAAGGTTGATTAGTGGAGCTTTCTAAATCTAAAGCGCCTGGGGAGCAATTTGGATGAAGCTGGGAAATAAAAAAGCAAAGTCTTCATCATGGTTGATCTTTTTTTATTACACTGCTCCATGGGAATTTTCTCAGTAACTCAGTGTATGCACAGTGCAATATGGCTTGACAGCCATTGCCACATCCTCTTTCCTGGGGAAATGGAGACCTAGCCCAGGTTAAGATGAATGTGCCAGGTCACTAAATATATTTAGAGCCACCTTTTAACTTCTCTTACTCCCAACTGAGGGCTTTCTGGTGGTTCAGTGTAAAGAATCCACCTGCCAATACAGGAGACACGGGTTCGATCCCTAGGTCGGGAAGATCCCCTTGGAGGAAGAAATGGCAACCCACTCCAGGATTCTTGCTTGGGAAATCTTACAGACAGAGGAGCCTGGTGGGCTACAGTCCATGGAGTTGCAAAGAGTCGGACACTGTGACTAAGCAATTCCCATTGGGGGTTAGATGAGAGGTATTTGTGGGGGTCTAAGATGTGTAGGAATGTTTCCAAATAATGATTCTGGTCTGTTTCCCCAAACTCATGCCCCGCTGTCTCAAGATCCTTAGGCCTGAGTTCAGTTCTCTCTCATTTTCTGAGTCAGGGCAGAAGAGAGAGGCAAATCAAAACCAGAGAAATGTTTTGAGCTTGTGCAGGTCTCTGTGGGCCAACAGGACAGTGAGCCAAGAAGAATGTGGCTCCCTCCTCATTGGGTAGGAGTAGGGCTGAATTCTTTCATCATCCTCTAGGGGCTGTAGGGAGAGTTCAAGGGGTCATTTGGAACAGAAATTTTCTTGATCAGAGTTATATTAAGGATTAAGGAAAGTATACTGATGGATGCATCTTTGTGCCCTGAAGTTTATGGGCCTTTTTGCAATCGCTGCTTCCACAAACCCTTAACTCCTTAAACCAATCATCCAGGCCTCCATATGCAGGGGTATATGCACTCCCAGGAGACCAGACGTGCCTATACCAACATCGCTCCATGGTGACTTGTGAGTCTCCTGACATCCACCAGCAGTGAGCCCACCAGCAACCCCATCCTGGTGCCTGTCTCACACACACACACACACACACACACACACACACACACAGATACACACACACACAGATACACACACACACAGATACAGATACACACACACACATGCGCGCGCGCGCAAACACACACACTTGCGAGCACACCCTGGGTGCCAAAGGTCCCTCCTCTCCTCCTGTCATCCCACTGTGTCCAGCAAAGCCCCACTCAGAATTTGGTGCCTCTTTGGGCGCAGATTCAGATCTCTGGGCTCCTTCCTGAGTCTGCCCCCCAACTCCTGCTGGATTTCCTCAGCAAATCTTCTCTGCCCTGAGACTCCTTGAAATCATACGGGATTTACTTGGCAAGATTCTCTGACCTCTTTCAAAGACCCAGATTTCTTGTTTACTGTAGTTTCAATCCTCTAAAAGCATTTGGAATATTTTCTTCATTTCCCTCTCCCAAGGTATCTATTTGGTCCCCGGCAGGCCTCCCCCAGTGCCTTTGGGGGTGGGGGAGGATGCTGAGACACTGGGCCCCAGCCACTGTCCTTTCCTTCACCTTTGCCAGGGCAAAGACCAGTGCTGGGCTGACCTTTCCTGGCCGGGCCAAAAGAGAAGGCTGTGGAAACCCGCACGCCCCCGCGGCCGTCCTGCCCTCTGCGGCCACAGCTGCTTGCCCTCCCTGCCCCCGCCTGCTTTTTTTCTCAGTGATCCTCCACACCGCTGGTGCCCCAGCGAGTCGCTGGGAACAGAGGTCTGTTTCCCCCCCTCCACTGGCCTCGGCTCCCCACACTAGAACATTCAGGCGTCAATGGGAAACAGCAAGATCTGTCAGCATCGCCCCTTTCTTTGGGGCTTTGAGGGCCACATTCTCCACGGCCATCTGTTCCCTTTCACCTCTCTGGACAATGTTGCTTTTTAAAGCCAGGGATTCTTCCTCCTTTATCTCCTCCTCGCCCGCCTCCCCTTCTTCTGCGTTCCCACCCTTCCCCGCCCCCTACCCCATCATCATCTCTCTCTTTGCCCAACCCTATGAAATGAGCTTCTCTGAAGAGAAAACTTGCCCTTCTTCCACACAAAGCTGTTTTACAACCCCTATGGGTTTTGGAGTTTTTATTAAAAAAAAATTTTTTTTTGAAGTGAGAGTTAGCTGCTTTTAAACTTTGTGATTGTCTCAGATGGGGGGAGCTATTCTTTTGATAGGGATGGGAATCGGAAAACCTTTCAGTCATGCAGAAAGAGAACACAGAAGAATAATAAGTGTTAGGTTCCTGCTGGCAGGCACTTGCCTTTTTCAAGAAGGAACTTGATGATCAGTTTAAAGAAACTTTTATACCCTCGAGGTATTTCCACCATTTATTTTATTATTATTTTTTGTTGTTTCTATTGTGCTGTTGGTATGTATTTTCTTTTTTAAGTCCGCGTGTCTTGTGTTGTTTTTAATCTAGAGGCAGGCTGCTGCGAAGCTGGTGCTGTGTTCCCTATGGTCCTGTAGAGCTGTGTCCACTTACAAAGATGCTTGGTCAGACAGGAGGCCGATGTCTAAGAGAAGCACTAGGTCCTGAGGTTCTAGGACATAGGAAGGAGTGTTTGTCTCAGTACTGACCTATGACTAAGTGTGTCACCTTAGGTATGTCACTTTCCTTAAGACCGATAGTGATAAAATCTTAAAATGCTGATAAAAATCTTCTACTCCAAAAAAAAATGCTTAATACGTGACTCTTGTATTTGTACTGTGATGCTGTTTCATAAACAAGATGTATCTATGGTAATGTCATGAAAACTTTATGGACCATCCTTAACTATGGATGTTAGAATAATCCACTGCTGGGATCAGACTCAGCTGCTGCCATGGGAGGTCAGCTAGAACATGGCTCCCAGCCTGGACTGCCTGTCAGAATCATGGGCAAGGCTGGAACAGACCCTGGGGCTGGACTGTGAGGGTTGGAATCCTCTCTACCACTTACTAGCTGTACAGATGTGAGCACAGTTTCATCATCTGTAAAATGAGGGCAGTAATAGCATCCAGCTTCATATTGTTGAGATGATTAAGAGATTTTTTATCATGTAAAGTGCCTGGAATCACATCTGGCACATAGTAGGTATGGGTAAATGATAACTGTGGTTGCTATCTCGCCATGCATCTCACAACTATAGTAATATCTGCAATGCAGTACAGATGAGAAAATGGGCTAGTTGGCTCCTGTGGGTCTCTTCTGACTCTCCCACACTTGCCTTCTGCTGCTTAATTTTTTATTGTGCAGTTAACATTGAGAAAAGCACTAATGCAATTATCAATGGGATTGTAACGATGATTAACATAGCAATTCCACTTGGCAATGTCATAAAACAGAGCAACATCCTAAGATATACAAAAAAGACATATGATAATGGTCTTCTGGCAAAGAAGGTGAACCAGATGTGGAGATTGTAGTCACAGAAGGAAAGCCAATCATGATTTTGGCAACTCAGGTTATTTGACATATTTTCAGTTGAAAAGCTACAGAATCTGGAGATTTATTTTTCTTTGGTATCAGTTTCAAGAAACCTATCATATGACTAAGAGTTTCCCGACAACAGGGAGAGAATGCTAATCAAATATGCTTTTCTAGTCAGGCACAGATGACTCTGAATAAGACATTAAATATTATAGTTTAACGTGGACAAGAAAATGAGTAGAATATTTAGAAAATGGGGTAAGGCAGCCCTAAGAGTTTTCTCTTCCAGAGAGGGAAATGAGTGGTCATTCTTATGGAACCTTCTAAATGGCTGAAGTGACTAGTTAGACACCTGGGATCAAGTCCTTACTCTGCCACTTGCTGAGCAACCTCCGGTAATCACTGACTCTCCCTGTTGATCAGCTTCCTTCTCTAGAAAATTGGCATCATAATGACATCTCCTTCATAGAGATAATGTAGATAAGGCATTGAGCCTACTGCTCAGAAAGTACTAATCATCCCCAAAAATGTTACCTGGTAGTCCTTTACCGAAATGCCTTATATCAGCTGACCTCTGAGATGGGAGACAAATTACACCAACCCAGTCGTCTTGGTCATTTTGCTGAAACTGGCCATTTTCAGTAAACCCATAGTTCCAGCCCATAGATAAACAGTGGCCTTCAAGGAAGAAGGAAATTGCCTTGCTTAAGAACTCATGGTTTGAAGATGTGGATTGACAGCCTGCTGCCACCAAAACCAGTTCCCCCGATTAAAATAACCCTGTTAGCCTCAGCACATTCGGTTCATCAGTTCCCTTTCCCTTCATGAGCCTGCTGCCTGAAAAGCTGTGCTGCGCCAAGGACTGGGACATTTTCTTGGAGGAACACTTGAGGAAGTTAAAGCAAGGTCATCTCCATTGCCTAAGAGCCCCTACATCCTAGCGGTCTGCACGTGGTTCGGACCTTACAACTTGTGATCTGGGGGCCACTGTGAGTTCCTGTCACAAATGGGATTTTCCCTTCCTCGGCGGCTGCAATTTATTTTGAGCCTTGTGTTGGTGTGACAGGCATGGGGTAGCCCTTGTGTATGCACATCGCAAAATAGGAGACGTGCAGTTGCTTCTGTCCTAGCCTTGACTCAGGAAGCCCCGCTCCAAATGTCAGGGAGACACAGGCTGAACTGAAGGAACTCAGCAGCCAAGCTGAGTTCACCAGTATGGGAAAGAAACCTGAAGAACCTTTGGGGTTCTTGTGTAAAACTCAGGGTGCTGTGCGTTCTGAGATTGCCTCACCAAGGATTCAACAATCTGCTCCCCCCTCCCCGCCCTGCCCCCTTCTTAGAGCCTTCAGGGGCAACAAACATATGTGACGCCAGCATTCCATTCCCTCCCACGCATGAAAATATCCTGAATTCTGTCATGATCACTCTACTTCCCAAAGGGGTGCTTAAGATGGGGCTGGAGGAAAGCATAACAATAAATCTTTGCTCTCTGGGCAAGGTGATAATTAGAAGCATTCCCCACGATGATGTGCTCTCAGATGCCCAAAGGGAAGCAACTGGGACAGCAGGAAGTTGCAGAATACCTGGGCTTGGGCCCCAGCTCTGGCTCTGACTAGGTGGGTTTCAGGAGTCAGGTCACTTCTTTGTTCTGTGAAATGGGAATAATGATTACACCGATGTAGCCGCTTTGAAGGAAGCAGTATGTATTAATGCACTTTAACTTGGATTCACAGGATGCACCTATGTTCCCTGGAGTTTTCCAAGCACCTCAGGGCATCTGTCTCCAATCCCATTTCATTCTCTTTATTTTCTGTTTCTGTTCTCACTGAAGGAACAAAGCGGGGAGCTTGAACTCTGAAAGCTGAGCTGTGTTTGGCCTCTGGAAGAAATGGTGGTCAGGGAGCCTGACTGAGGACCTTACTGAGGGTCTCTGCCTGCGTGGGGACCTGGGCCCCTTTACTCGCCCCATCCTGTTTCATGCCCCAGGCAATCAGCTGCCCCTCCTTCACTTTCTGAATTAGGGTCTTGGGTGATTCTTCTGACAAGCAGTCTAACCGGATGAATTATGGAATTTCTAAAGAGCATTTACATCTCTTCTCTACCCTCCTTGGAAAACAGACCAAAGGGCATTCACCAGAATATTGCCTTTCATGATGAAAAGCTGCATCATGGGGTATTTAGGTAGAGATTTTCATAACATTTGCTCCATAGACTGTCCATGAGTCTGAGAAACCTACAGTTAAAAACCAAAACAACAAATGCCTAATATATAATTTTGTTTTCAAACGAATGATCTGGGAGAGCATTTTGAAAATGCAGACCTCTGGGCAATGACCGCTCAGAGATCCTGACTCACTAGGTTTGGTATGGGGTCAAGGATTCTGCATTTTTTAGAGTGATTTACCTGGTTTAGGTGATTCTGCTGCATAAACACACATATGAAATAATGCCTTTAGTTATTTCTCCAGAGATCTAGTCCTATATCCTGACTTCATATCAGTTACCCAGGTCTTCTCATAGGGTAGGCCAGCCTATATTTTCACGCTTTTTTTTTTTTTCTGGTAGAAAAAGAATTCAAACCTACAAAAAAGTTCCAAGGAAAGTATAATGAACTCCTACATATCCTTCCCCTAAATCGTTAACATTTTACCCTATTCATTTGATTTCTTTCATATTACTGTTGTCTATTTTTTTATAATATTAATTTATTATTGTTATCTTTGCTGAACCATTTTAGAGTAACTTTTAGACATCATGACCCTTCATCTCCAAATACTTCAGCATTTTCTTTTAAGAACAAGAACATCTCTGACATAACCACAATACAGTGATCTCACCCAGGAAATTAGTGCTGATATAATACCATTATCTAATATACCAGCCATATTCAAACTTTGCCAGGTGTCCTAATAATGTCATTCACAGCAATTTTTTTTTTTCTGATCCAAGAGCCAGTTCAGGATAACACATTGTATTCAGTTGAAATGTCTTTCTACACTGATGATCTTTTTTAAGCCACTGCTGTTTTCATAGGAATATTTTTCAAAAACATATTTCCTGATAAACAACAGCATTTTCCCTCATTCTCTCCTTATTACTTGCAAAGAGCCAGTGATCCAGTGTCAGCCTGAAGCAAAAGCAGACTTACCTGGACCAAATTCTGCATCAGCTGAGGCCTTGAGAAAAGACTCTGTCTCCAGGTCCTGGGTTTGCCCTGTAAGCTGATTTCCCAAAGACAAACCCTGTGACTGTTAGTGTATCCCTTCGATCTTTAATCAAATGGGCTGTCACCTGGCTTACTCATTGTCCAGACTAATTCCTTGGCTATGAAAAGCTACTAAATATTACTTTGCCATGGTTTTTAATAAACCTTGACTGTAACCCACCAGGCTCCTCTATCTTATGGAATTCTCTAGGCAATAATTCTAGAGTGGGTAGCCATTCCCTTCTCCAGGGAATCTTCCTGACCCAGGGATTGAACCTGGTTCTTCTGCATTGCAGGCAGATTCTTTACTGACTGATCCACCAGAAAATTCTCAATATTCTTGCCTGGAGAATCCCATGGACAGAGGAACTTGATACGCTATATAGTCCATAGGGTTGCAAATAGCTGGACACTACCGAAGCAACTTAGCACACATGCATAGTTTTAAAATCTGCCCAGGAAAAGTGACCAATAAGTGATATGCCACTTTAAAAACAAACAAAATAAGTAAAAAAATAAATTAAAAATGAAATCATTTTTTAAAGAAAAATTCCAAGCAATGTTGAAAAGGAAAAAAAAAAAAATGTGACTATTTACCCTTCCCAACTTTCTCCAAAGGCAATGCACGTATCTGAGGGTGATCTTTTTCCAGAAGCCAGGACTATTGTTGTTTAGTTACTAAATGGTGTCTGACTCTTGCTACGCCATGGACTGTAGCCCACCAGTCTCCTCTATCCACGGGATTTCCCAGGCAAGAGTTCTGGGGTGGGTTGTTATTTCCTTCTCCAGGGGATCTTCCTGACCCAGGGACTGAACCACGTCTTCTGCACTGGCAAGCAGATTCTTTACCACTGAGCCACAATAACAATCAGCAATCAGGATAAGTTGGCTGTATTCCTTCTGCTTCAGCAAGAAAAGAGAGTCACCTGAAAAAGAAAATGGAAGGGTCAAAAAATGAGATGATGACCAGATATAATACCTAAGATTTACTGCAATCTGGCTCTGATATCCTCAGATTCTACAAAGAGAGTAGAAAAGCAGAACTCATACCAAGATGGCTGATGGGCACAGTTTGAGGAATTCACAGCAAACAGATGGGACACATTTTTGCAAAAGAAAGCCCATTTCACATAAGCCATCTTCCTGGCTTATACTGAATGACACCTAAATTAAGAGGGGGGGAAAAAAAGCCTTTAATTTCCTTAAATGTTTGAGTTTGGGGATTTTTTCCCTTTGTTTTATTTTGCTGGCATTTACTTAAGGGATAGCATGTGTTTTCTCCAGTGAGTGAATTTATTTTTATTAAAGAGTTTTTCAAAGGGTCAGGAGATCTATCTAGAGGCCACCATTCAGAATCTTTTTTTTTTTTTTCCTTAAATGGAGGATAGCAGGAGGAAAACTGTGTCGTTGGAGAAATCGTTCAGGGTCCTGGCCTCCTGAGCAAGATGGAAGCTGAGCTGGGTGGGGCAGATTGCTCCTTTCAGACACCCTAGTTCTGTTCTTCTTAGGCCTATGTTTTCTTAGCTGCCTTTAGGACCTTTATTGTCACTGCAAACATAAAAGCCCTATGCAGTATCCCCTAAATGAGATGGGTTCTGGAAGGACCAGTATTTTGTAGGGTGAAAATCCTCATCCCAATTCTGGACATTTCCTACAAGATATCTCTGTACGGTGAACCATGCATCTTGGTTGGCCCCTGAACAGTCCTGATTTCTCTCTTTCATCCCAATATATTTATTGAAATGCCCCCGTTTCATTTTCTAAAGCATTCTGGTGGGATTATAGTTTCCATGAACCACTCTGAGACTATGGGAAACTTAAAGTATTTCCTCCCCACACAAAAACCAGTGGACTTGTTTGAGCGGTTTGTGCTGCTGCATAACCAGTCTTTATCCGAGTGATTAGCTGAACTCTAAGTCTCCCTTCTGCTGTGGAGGATTGCCCCATCTCTAACCCTTGCATTCCAAAGGTTCTGATCATCCCACCTTATCTTGTCTTCTTCACATTTCTTACCTTCCTCAGGAATGAGCTTTACAGAAACTTGGACAAGACTGGGTGTGTTGAGCAAGGAAAGACTCTGGACTGCATTCACCTTTTTCACCCCTCACCAAGAGACATTGGGAATGAAATCCTCTGTTTTCTCAAAACGCAGCAACCTTATTCTTTACTCAGGCCGAAGGTCTTCCTCAGTGGGCAGATGCTGTTGAGGCAGTTATTGTGTGGTTTTATGCCTCAGATCCTTTATTTGTAAATTTGAAAGAAGACTAATAACTTTAAAGTATTTTGAGAATCTCAAGGCTCAGAAGATTATAAATAACAAGAGATTTTTTTTTATCCTCCTCTAAAATGGCAGCACAGATACTGTGGTTACTTACTTAATAGATAGTGTGTGGTCCCCGGGCCATATGCAGCTGATGGGTTTTTTCCAGTGTGCTATTTATAGAGCTAGATCAGAAATATCACTTCCGTTGGAACTTGACCTACAGACCATCGGCAATTTTAAAGACCCAAGGAAGTAGAGTATATACTAAATACAGCTGGTTCACAGGTTCAGTTAGTGAAGCACAAGCCTCCAGGGAAATTAATTTTGCTGGAGGACAGATGTCTGAGCCTGTCTCAATCACTTTTTATTTAAATTAATTTTTATTGGAGTATAGTTGCTTTACAATGTTGTGTTGGTTTATACAGTACAGCAAAGTTAATCTGCTATATGTATACACATATCCCCTCCTTTTTGAATTTCCTTCTCATCTGCCATGTGGCCTTATGGAACTTGTCAGTCGTCTTGAATCCTTATTCTCAAATACCCTATCCTCTGTAGTCTTCCCTCTTTATAGATAGCCTCTTCAGTGTAGGTTGCTGAAATTCTGGCTTTCTGCATCAAATAGCAAGAGAGCTCACGATCCATTAGTAGAAGTAACTCAGGCTACTCTGGGAAGCTTGGGGAAAAGATCTAAATATTTCCCTCTTCATCTTTCTATTGAGGCTAAACAAGATTCTCAGTCACTTCCTCACTTCAAATGAGTGACCCAACAACAACAATAACCAAAAAAACATATGCTGAAGCTCAGCAACTTCCACAGGCCTGGTTTTAAACAGGGGAAACTGAATTTAATGAATGATAATCCCTTTCTAATCCCTACTCTCTCACTCAGACTCCCATCTTTAAGCTTTGTTCTTATGAAGTTGTGTTTGCTGGGATTTGGCCACTGGCCAACACATGTTTACCCATCAAAAGGTTTTAGTAGGTAGGATAGACTAAGAAAATCCCTAGTCTGGGGAGAAATCTGCTCTTAGTAAAAGGAGCCCACATCTGCACTCTTCAGTCTGAGATGAGTGCTGGGTGGGGCGCAGACATTGAGAAACGGCACCCGGGGTAGAGCAGTCTCAGACTTCCTGGAAAAAGTAAGGTCCAGAATGAGGAACTAATTTCTTGCCATTAAAATACCATAGATTCAAAGTTCTTTGTACAGGCGGGAACTTTTGAGATCATTTTGAACAACCCCTTCTTGTCGTGGATGACGAAACGGAGGCTCAGAGAAGTGAACTAACTGGTCATTACCAAGGTCTGCTCCGATGTTCTAGTCACATCATTCTCTTCTCCCACCTGGTCTCATTAAAAGCCCACAGCTAGGGACTTCCCTGGTGGTCTAGTGGTTAAGAATTTGCCTTGCAATGCAAGGGATGTGGGTTCCACCCCTGGCTAGGGAAGTAAGATCCCACATGCCGCAGAGCAGCTAGGCTGGTGCACCACAGCCAGAGAGTCCACGTGCTCTGGAGCCCGTGTGCCACAGCTGGAGTCTGTTCGCCGCAATGGAAGTTCCCACATGGCGCCACGAAGATCCTCCACGCCTCGGCTAAGACCGGACACCGCCAAATAAATAAATATTTAAAACAAAAAGCCCGCAGCTAAGTCAGAAATAGAATTCCAGGGTCCTGTCTTCCAGCCAGCCATATGCCATCATGCATCATATAGAACATGTTTCAGATGTGAGGATGAGATCAAAAAGAGAATGACAACTCCAGTGGTTAACAACACCATCCCCTTCCCCGAACTTCTTTAAGTACTGAAAACATTTGTATTTTCATCCTTTTTTGTTTTTTAAAATTTCCTCTTTCTAGTCTCAATAAATGGTCTTTCATTTAAAGGGGCAGGAGAGACCTAATGTCCAGAGGAGCCAGCCCTCTCGGGCCATAAACTTCTCCTTCCCCTCAGTTCCTATTCTGGGAGTTGCTGCTTTGTTTACATTTTTTTTTTTTAAGTATGAAAAAGTCTAGTCTTTTAAAGTTGACCTTTTGCCAGAGGGCACACTTTCATGTTATATACTGGAGATTCCATTTGACTTCCCAGAAACGCTTAGCATAGGAGTCATAAATTGCAATGTTTTTAGAGAAGGAGTTTCCTCATTAAAAACTCCCTCAATACTGACACTGGTTGGTACCAGAGGCCCATTACCTTTTTGGAAATCAAGGCTACATAGCAACCTGCTTATCCTCCTCCAGACTGATTGCACAAGGACTACACCCTCTGTGCAGAGCCGAGAGAGAGAGAGAGAGAGAGAGAGAGAGAGAGAGAGAGAGAGAGAGAGAGAGAGAGCGAGCGAGAGAGAGCGAGAGAGAGCGCGAGAAAGAGCGCGAGCGAGCTTTTTGCCTGTGAGATTTGTCTTCATAACCACTCCCACTCCAAAGGAGTAGGGGAAATGATCCAGAGATAGTAGTCATGAAAGAGATTCCAGAATCCAAATCCTGCTGTTTAAACCACTTCATTACTGAGCTTTACTAGCCTGCCTCATTGTAAGAATTTAAAAAAAGTACTAGATGATGATTAAACTTCTTTTCTCCCTAGAATTTTATCTTCAGTGTTTGACCATCATTGTTCCTGTCATTTATACATATCAAGTATCTTCATCTAAGGGTCATCAAGAACCTTTGGTTGCCTGGAGGCAAAAATTATTATTCACATTTTACAGATGGGTAAGCAATCACGGAGAGAGGGTGTGCTTTGACTTACCTGGAAGTGTCTCTGAGACAGTAGAGGATGACTATTCCCTCAGTCTTTTTAAAAGAGATTTGGTGGTGGTGGTTTAGTTTTAAGTCATGTACAACTCTTATGATCCCATGGACTGTCACCTGCCAGGCTCCTCTGCCCATGGATTTTCCCAGACAAGAATACTGGAGTAGGTTGCCATTTCCTGCTCCTGGGAATCTTCCCAACCCAGGGATCAAACCCCCTATCTCCTGCATCGCAGGCAGATTCTTTACCAATGAGTCACCAGGGATTCCCAAAGAGACCTGACTTCAGTGTAAATAAATTAGATTTTCTGTCTGGAGCTTACTCAGGTACTTCTATAAGCTCAATCTTGTGACCATGAAAAATCTCCAATAATGAAAATATTTTAAAAAACCATTTCACTTATTTGATTTTTTATTTGTATTGGAATCAACCAAATTCTAGTACAATGAAGTCATACTGCCTTGGCAGATCTAAATATCACAGTCATCAAAAAGGAGGGAGGGAGAGAATGCCCCAGTTTTTGTACCTTCTGCTGAAATGAGCTTAGAAAAGATTCACATAGCTGTTTCCTGACCAATTAGGTCATTGGGCAGGAAATCACCTTTTCTGAAAAGCCAATAAGCAGACTCCGTCTACCTTAAATTTTCTATAAATAGCATTAATGATCATCTATGCTAGCCCTCACACAGGAATGCTTAGAAGTCAAAAGACATTAAAGACCGCTGAGTTTTCTAGTTGAAAATAAAATTACAAATTTATAGTAACTGATAGCTTCCCCACTTCCCTTTCTCAAGCCATGCCACCACCTATAACCACTCTTCAATTGTTTTTCCATATTCAGAGTCCTATTCAGTGAAGTAACTTTTCAATCTTGACCAGATTTTTTAATCCTCCAACCAGAGAGGGTCAGTTTCAGGCCACCTGATTTGCCTGAATCCTGTTGCTGGGCCAGTTGAGTGAGGTTAAATAACTTGCCACGCCAGGACATGTAGCGTCTTTCTGGAAACCCCTTGCCCTGGGTTATTGCTGTACATCAGAACAGAGGAAGCCGAGTGTAGAGCCTGAGTGGCACGAAAAGTTCAGACGAGTTGATAAGATGCTCACAGCAGACTTCCATCAGTGTCTTCCCAGAGATAAGCCTCTGGGCTCTTCAGGCCCTGCCCAGCCACCACCACCCCACCCACCCCAGGCTGGCAGAGTGGCCAGCGATTTTACATAATAAGCCTAGAGAAGGCTAATTGGAATAGTGGTTAAGACCCAGTCATATACCTGCTAGTGTATGTAAAAGAGATAACCAACAAGGACCTACCTGTATAACACAGGGAACTCGACTCAATATTTTGTGATAACCTATAAGGGAAAAAACCCTGGAGAAGAAAATGGCAACCCACTTCAGTATTCTAGCCTGGGAAATCCCATGGACAGAGGAGCCTGGAGGACTATGGTCCATGGGGTCGCAAAGAGTTGAACATGACTAAGCGACTAACACTTTGGTAAAGGAAAAGAATCTGGAAAAGATATGATCTGAATCACTTTGCTGTACACTTGAAACCCATACAACATTATTAATCAACTATACACCAAAAAAAACCAAAAAAACAAAAAAAAGACTCAGCCTAGTTTTGAACACTGGCTCTATGAACCAACATGTGACCTTGGGAGAATTACTTAATCTCTTATAGCCTTGGTCTGTTCTGCTGATGATATTACCTACCTCATAAGGTGGTTTTCAGGATCAAAAAAGATGTACCTAAGATACAAAGCTCAAACAGGGTATAAGCCCTCCTTATTTAAAGGGCTTACCTAGTGCCTAGTTTATAGTATTATACTTTTAAAATATTGTTTTTCCTTATCAACTGTTTAACATTTAACATTTCCCATTTCCTTATCATATAAGGTCCTGCTGTTATTGCTCTTGTGGTGGCTTAGCATTTGTAAACACTCCTGAAGATATAGCTCCCTAAGCTTGCCCACTCAAGGTTTCCATTGGAAAATTTTCTCTGGTTATTGTTGCTCATGGCCCTGGGTTAAGGACCCAAGCTTACCTGTCTGACAAGCAGCCAAGCATGTGGGTCCTTTTCTAAAATTCTGTTTTCATTTGTTTAGGGACATGGAATTCTTTAAATAGGCACTACTGCCATTTATAGCTCTGACCCCTGAAAATGACTTTTGGACCTGGGCAACACCTACAGTTGTATCACCACATTTTTTTTTTTTTTTTGAGTGCTTAACTCATCAGCAACTCCTCAGTATTCACATGTAGCTCTTCCTTGGTGAACTTTCAAATTCAGGCTCGGTTCATCCTATCACTTAGTGGGCATCGAAGCCACAAGCTTCTAGAGTTTGCTTGAAAAATGTAAACCTATTAACTTTGGCTTAAGCAAGATCGGATTAAGAATGTAAATCTGCTGCTAAAACAAATATATAACATAGCTCAAAGTTTAATGGTAATAACTTATTTTCTATTTAACCAGTTTCTGAAGCATCCTTTGGGTCTTCAACCTCGTGAATCAGGCATACTAATATAAATCAGACTTGGACTTGGTCCTCTTGAAATATACATCAGAGGTGCTAAGAAAAGCACACAAGTAGCATGCCACAGGATAGAAAATGGCAGCAACATGAGAGAATAATATAAAGTGTCGTGGGCATTTGAAGGAGGAAGGCATTATTTCTGTGATGACCAGGGAGGGGGCGTGTAAGAAGGAGTATTGAAGATGATGCGTGGGCATGGAGGTGGGCGACATGAGGAGGGAGTGATTACACGGAGCAGAGTCTTTATGAAGTGGAATGGAGGGAAGACGTGTGCAGAGGCAGGCCAGACACAGCTGCAAGAGCGCCAGGCTTAGGAATTTAGAACTCTTCAAAAGAACATGGGGGCCGCCAAAAGTTTCTGAGCTTGCTGCTCGTAAGTGGAAGGGCAACACGCTTAGCTGTGTGCCTGGGCAGCTGAATCAAACAGTAGAATAAAGGATGCTTTCGTAGGGAGAAACTCAGAGCAGCATGGTGACCTCAGCCATTCCTAGGTGAAAGCTAATGTGCCTCTGATCTAGGTTGGAGTAGAACGAACGGATGTAGGTGAGACCTTTATAGTGAAACGAATCTGACTTCACAGTTTATTGAAACTGAGAAGCACAGGAGAGGGAGACATTTTTTAAATGGAACTAAGGTTTCAAATCAGCTTGACTAGAAGGCCAAAGAAGGAGGAGTAAATTTATACTGGAAGCGTATAAGCTTGATTTGAAGATACTGAATTTATAGTACCCAAATTCATCATGTTAGGCCTGCAGATCTTGTAGTTGAAAATGAGGGACAGGTGCTGAGGTAAGTGGGACACTAAGACAGAGACTTAGAAGTCATTCCCCCTGGGAGTGTCATCCTTGTCAACAGTGAGGACATCCTGCATGGAGCAGACATTGCAAGCTTGGTGGGAATGGGTCATTTAACATGTTTAAAAATTGTTTTAAATAAACCAGCATTTTCCAATCAGAAGATTGTACTTAAAGTATTGGTTTTAAAAATAAGATCAAAAGATATGGCTAACCATAAACTCTTATTGCCGTGTGACAATAGCAGCTGGAGCTGGTTGGGGACTGTCCCCTTGAAATCATAGGTGAATTGTCTAATTCACCACCATCTCCACTATTCTCCATCTCCTAGCACTTAATATTAGACGGAAAGTGGATTAATGATTGCCTAGGGCTTCAAGGCAGGAAGGAAGGGCTGGAGGCTTATAGCTAAGAGATCTGGAGTTTCTTCTGGGGGTGATGAAATGTTCCAAAGTTGATTGTAGTGATGGTTGATCAACTCTGAATATAGTAAAAACCATTGAACTGTACACTTTAAATGGGTGGATGGTACAACATGTGAGTTGTCTCAGTGAAGCTATTTTGTAAAAATGCAAGAAAAAGGAACATCAGTGGCCATTGTCCTTGCAGTGTTGGCTTTCTTATAGCAGAAAATACTTCTCTGTTAATGAGTCTCTATCAAAAACGAGGGAATGAAAGATGGACTGAGAGGTCCACGTATTTCAAGAAAAACGGGAGAGAGTACATCTCTTTGTGGTAGTGAAGACTTTCTACCAGCTAAGATGCAGACTTTTGGTCTCTTTATTAATACACATGACCTTCCTAGCCACTGAAGGCATGTGGGTGTTAGGGAAATAACTGCTCATGACCAGCTCTCTGGGGTCCACCCACAACTAAGGAGAGAGAGACAAAGGAAAAGCAGAGAAGGAAAAGGAATACTCAACATGATTGGTACAAGGAGAAGCAAAGAGGCTAGTATACTGGATGCTGGAAGAAGCTTTACCAAATGCTGACAAGACTCCAAGGAGGATGGAGACAGAGAAGTCAGGAGGTTACGGGACCATCCATCCAGAGAAATGGGGCCAGAGAGAGATGCAGATGCAGCTGACAAAGCATTCAAAACACCTAGTCCTGAAGTTAGCAGTGTGGTCAGATCAGCACCGTCCAGAGTACTTGTTTTCAAATCAATTCATTTGTGTTTTGAATTGTATATATGATGAACCAAGGTCACCCTAAATTTTATTCTCTCCTTCACTAAATTCTCCCTCAGTCTTAAACCCCAGGCTTGTTGAGGCCCTAGTGTGGATGATATCCAATTCCCATATCTGCTTGAACCAGAGAAAAATATATGTGTGTGTGTGTTTCTTTTTAACCCATGGCTTCTCACCATCGGCTCTGTTTTATCTGGGGCTGGATAATTCTTTGTTGTGTGGACTGGCCTGTGCATCACAGGGTGTTTAGCAGCATCCCTGACCTCTACCCTCTGGACACTATAAGCACTCACACCTCGATATTGCCCACAGAATCATTTCCAGCCTAGAACCACTGAACCACATTTATCTGTTGCTGTATTTGAGTCCAGGAGTTATCAAATCCCCTATGAATATGCAGTGGAGGTGAGGAATAGATTAAAGGGATTAGATCTGGTAGACAGAGTATCTGATGAAGTTTGTTACACTGTTTAGGAGGCAGTGACCAAAACCATCCCAAAGAAAAAGAAATGCAAGAAGGCAAAGTGGTTGTCTGAGGAGGCCTTACAACTAGCTGAGAAAAGAGAAGAAAAAGGCAAGGGAGAAAGGGAAAGATATATCCAACTGAATGCAGAGTTCCAGAGAATAGGAAGGAGAAATAAGAAAGCCTTCTTAAGTGAACATTGCAAAGAAATAGAGGAAAACAATAGAATGGGAAAAACTAGAGATCGCTTCAAGAAAATTAGAGATACCAAGGGGACATTAATGCAAGGATGGGCACAATAAAGGACAAAAACAGCAAAGACCTAACAGAAGCAAAAGAGATTAAGAAGAGGTAGCAAGAATACACAGAAGAACTGTACAAAAAAAGATCTTCATGACCCAGATAACCATGATGGTGTAATCACTCACCTAGAGCCAGACATCCTGGAGTACAAAGTCAAGGGGGCCTTAGGAAGCATCACTGTGAACAAAGAGAGTGAAGGTGATGGCAATCCAACTGAGCTATTTCAAATCCTAAAAGATGATGCTGTTAAAGTGCTGCATTCAATATGTCAGCAAATTTGGAAAACTCAGCGGTGGCCACAGGACTGGAAAAGGTCAGTTTTCATTCCAATCCCAAAGAAAGATAATGCCAAATAATGTTCAAACTACCACAAAATTGAGCTCATTTCACACATTAGCAAAGTGATGCTCAAAATCCTTCAAGCTAGACTTTAGCAATACATGAACCGAGAACTTCCAGATGTACAAGCTGGATTTATAAAAGGCAGAGGAACCAAAGATCAAATTGCCAACATCCACTGGATCATAGAAAAAGCAAGAGAATTCCAGGAAAACATCTATTTCTGCTTCATTGACTACGCTAAAGCCTTTGACTGTGTGGATCACAACAAACTGTGGAAAATTCTTAAAGAGATGGGAGTATCAGACCACCTTACCTGTCTCCTGAGAAACCTATATGCAGGTCAAGAAACAACGGCTAGAACTGGACATGGAACAGTGATTTCCAGCCATGACTGGGAACCCACTGGTGCCTCCTGACCAAGCACTCTCACCAAGTGCTCGCATCCCTGATGGGGTTTGTGGTCCTGTTTATTACCATTCTTCTGTCCAAGTGTGGGCCTGATTCCCTGTGGAAACCAGGGCTTCCATCACAGGGATTTTCCCTAAGCACAGGGTTAGGATCAATGTGGTCAGTAAACATGCAAATGAACATTTTTTTTTAAACATCAAAAAAAAAAAAGTTGGGAAAGGAATACGTCAAGGCTGTATATTGTCACCCTGCTTGTTTAACTTCTATGCAGAGTACATCATGTGAAATGCTGTACTGGATGAGTCCCAAGCTGGAATCAGGATTGCCAGGAGAAATATCAACAACCTCAGATATGCACATAATACCACTCTAATGGCAGAAAGTGAAAAGGAACTAAACAGCCTCTTGATGAGGGTGAAAGAGGAGAGTGGGAAAGCTGGCTTAAAACTCAACATTCAAAACTCTAAGCTCATTATGTCTGGTCCCATTGCTTCATGGCAAATAGAGGGAGAAAAAGTGGAAACTGTGACAGATTTTCTTTTCTTGTGCTTCAGAATCACTGTGGATGGTGATAGCAGCTATGAAATTAAAAGATGCTTGCTCTTTGGAAGAAAAGCTATGACAAACCTAGAGAGCGTATTAAAGAGTGGAGACATCACTTTGCCGACAAAGGTCCATGTAGTCAAAGCTATGGTTTTTCCAGTAGTCATGTTTGGATGTGAAAGTTGGACCATAAAGAAGGTTGAGTGCCTGAGGAATTGCTTTCAAACTGTGGTGCTGGAGAAGACTCTTGAGAATCCCTTGGACAGCAAGGAGATCAAATCAATCAATCCTTAAGGAAATCAACACTGAATATTCATCGGAAGGACTGATGCTGAAGCTCCAATACTTTGGCCACCTGATGCAAAGGGCCAACTCATTGGAAAAGACCTTGATGCTGGAAAAGATTGAGGGTAAGAGGAGAAGGGGGCAACAGAGGAAGAGATGGTTGGATGGCATCACCGACTCAATAGACATGAGTTTGAGCAAACTCTATAGTGAAAGACAGGGAAATCTGGCATGCTGTAGTCCATGGGGTTGCAAAGAGTTGAACGTGACTGAGTGACTGAATAACATGCTTAAGACCATGAAGAGTTGGCAGAGCACCCTGAAAGATGGTGAACCAGAAAAGAGGACCAATTCCTATTTCACATAGAGGGTGAACATGAGATGATGCCATGAGCAGGCAACAAATGAGACATTCAAGGCCTCATTTTGTTTTAGCTGATTCAGTGGACTTCAGCCTTTTGGTACTTGGTCTCCCCATTGGAAAGAGATAGCATTTTGAGGACGCAAGGTAAACTACAAGTCCACTATGCCCCATCAGCCTAAGACTCATTTCATGGCCCAGGGCCAAAGTGAACACAGAAACTTGGAGGAGACCTCAGAATGTGCTCCAGATGAGAGTCAGTGCTGACTTCTAAGTGATGGGACTTAACAAGCCTGCCGCTAACACAGAAGGGAGAAGTGCAGGAATGGGTTCCTTCTGGTTATGTCAAGAGAGATCAGTGATGCTCTGGAGATGTCAGAGGGTAGCTGCAATGCAACTTATTATAGACTAGAAAGTCAGATAAAGTTTACTTCAGATCCTCCCCCTTATAGGAAAGTCTTAGAAGGTAAGAGAATGTTTCT
Organism: Ovis canadensis; assembly: GCF_042477335.2. Classification (NCBI taxonomy): domain Eukaryota; kingdom Metazoa; phylum Chordata; class Mammalia; order Artiodactyla; family Bovidae; genus Ovis; species Ovis canadensis. Next base: position 90,592,486 of record NC_091251.1, read on the forward strand.
CTTGGGATAAGAATGTCTAATACAGATGAGATATGAAATGATGAGAGCTTCCAGATTCCTCTTCAGGGTTCATGTATGTTCAGGTTGGAAAGGCATAGAAATGTTATATACATATGCCACCATTTCTATATTGATTAGGGAAATTGAATTAAGAGTCTTATCAAGCTGGAAAAGTCTTGCAACTTTATTAAACTATTTCATAACTGGCTCTTATTCTGTGTAGTCGAGTTATGCCTTTCTGCCGTGGATGTTGAGTAGCCTGATTTATTATTAGCAATGGCTTGCACTATAACCTCTTATTGATATATAACTTTGTTATCTCTGAGCCCAGTGGTGGTTACTTTCACTGAGGCTGAAGGAAACCCATGCTGGTTTTTCTTTCTAGTCTCATATTCCTTAAACCCTTGCTTCCTTCTTTCCTTCATCAACTTTTGTAGTAGTGGCCTGGGCTCCCAAGTACTGTCTGAGCAATGAACAGTGACTGGACTTTTGCTTAAGTGAAAGAGCATGATGAGACTGGATGTCCATAGCCTGCTTTTGTTCTTTTTCGTTTCAGGCACTTCTAGATCTGGCTGTTTGACAGCCGCGCTAGGAAACACCTGGAGTCACAGTGTGAACACCCGGCTGATTCTCCAGTACCTTGGTTCAGAGGGAAGACAGGTGAGTGCTTTAACAACGTTCTCTGACTGTCAAGGTCAGGGAACAAGATGTACCAGCAATCTGGGTGTTCATCTTCTGAAAGCATTGGCTGTGCTGTCTGTCCTGGGCCAACGCTGTCAGAGGGTGGGTAAAGAAACCAGTCTCCCTGCCTACCTCAATAGCAGTTCTAATAAATTGGGAAGATAAGTCACACACAAGGGAAAAAATATGAAAAATAGAGCGTTGCCCCCTGATTTTTGCCAATAGCTTGGTGAGTGACCAAGGTTTCTACCCCTAAGGGATCTCCAACACTCTACCTCTAAAGGGTGAATAAATGATCATTTCTCTTAGCTAGTATTTGTTAAGGGCTAGATAACTTGTGTATAAATTAAATAATGATGATGCTTTTTCTTGAGGTTAGGATGTTTTGAAATCCTTAGGCCGCAAAGACTCTGCTAAGTGAATACACTCTTCTCCAGATCCTGGGTACTTTTGCATTAACTCATAAACCAGTAGGTTAAAGTACTGAATGATGCCAGAAATTATCCAAAAGGATAATGACTCTCTCAGAACTCTATTAATGCTGTCTATCCTGGACTCAATTCCCCACCTGTATCCAGAAAGGTTACTTTTTACATCTTTCTTAATTTCCCCTCCCACTCCAAAGAAAGGAACACCAGAGTCTGACCCCTTCCGTGAAAAGTTTCATAATTCGGAAGTTTATTTTTCCTGACACGACTGAGCGACTTCACTTTCACTTTTCACTTTCATGCATTGGAGAAGGAAATGGCAACCCACTCCAGTATTCTTGCCTGGAGAATCCCAGGGACGGGGGAGCCTGGTGGGCTGCCGTCTATGAGGTCGCACAGAGTCGGACACAACTGAAGCAACTTAGCAGCAGCAGCAACCTCAACTTTATCCTGCTATGTGGACCACGCTCCATCTTGACCTCTCCTACAAGTGGGAGAAGAAGACAGGGGGATTATCCTGTTTTGTTGGATGGGGCAGAATTCAGAACCCAGACTTGCCTATCTTGCTAAATATATAACAAATCCAAGTTATTAATGAAAGAGGCATGAAGTATCATGATGGTGGTCCTTTCTGGAGAAAGTGGTGGGAAGGGAGTTGTTTCCCTTTACCTGCATTAGGTAAATTGGCTGTTTTTCAAGGAATCAGGAATCATCAAAAACAGACATGAGTCTTTGCCTGTTGCAGACATAACTTTCTGAGTGCCCTTGGTTACAAACCAGAGACTTCTTAGTTTGCTCGGGACTGTGTAAATAACATTCCAGCTCGATGATTGAGTCAGCCATATTCTGAGAAGATAGAGCTGCTTGTTTTCACTGAAGGGAACATTCTTGAGTATTCAGGCCCTGGCCTGCTCATTACCTCAGTGATACCTTTTCCCTGATGATTTAAGTATTCTGCGTTCTAAATCCATTACTTCTCTTTCAGTGGAACATGTTAAAAAATGTTCCGGTAGAACCTAATAACCTTTGGTTTGTACCTTAAGTTATAAATCATGTGAAATAAACCCTGTTTATAGCCATCAGGGATACCATTAAGGATTGTCAAGCACTACTACCTAAACTCTAATTTGAGAAAGCAAAATTGCTTGTGAATGCTTTCATTTTCATGGATCCTTAACTTTATGCCTTCAAAACTTGTAATTTATCTCTGCTCTTGATTTTAGATGGTACCCTGATTTTTTAATTCAGTTTATTGTATAGGATACCATGAATTCCAGGTTCCCAGATCCCAGTTTTAGTAATTCTACTTAGCATTTATTAGTAAATAAAGAAGTCAGAGCCACAGTTTTCTTTTCCTTTTGTTTTAGTAAGTTAACTAGTCATTTCTATTTTGTCAGTGTCAACAGAAAGTAGCTGGCGGGCTACTGTTATTTGTGTATCTTTGGTGAGTGGAGGATTTGGGTGGCTCTTGGTTCTTGGCTCATAAGGTGAAATGCAGGCCACTAGTCACAAGAAGAACAGAAAGCAAAGCAGGCATAGATCAGTGACAGTCTATCAACTCCTATCCTATTAGATAGGTCAGTAGCATTATCTTAATCTACAAAGTTACAATCATTACTAATCCATCGAGTGGACTTCAATGTTTTGAATCATGTTTGCGCACAATATTCGAAAATTAAAGTAAAATATGACCAGTGTTAAAATGGCCAACCCAAGCAAAAGAATGTACATTTAATTAATTTATAGAAATGTATGTGACTTTGGGGACCAGTTGTTAAATGTGTGGCCTAACAACCAGGATAAATGTTGGTACTGAAAACATGTCTCTGTTTGATGACCTTATCTTGCCTTAGCAAAGGGTGTACCTAGTGATTCACTGAACCTTTCCTGTGATCTTACTTCCTGATCAAGTAGAAAAGCCATATGAAAGCCAAACTTTTTCTGGGATATGGGCACAAAATAAGATTTGAAAGCTACCTTTTAAGGTAATTGCACAAAATATTTCCTTCTAACTCAATTTAGTTGGAGAATTTGCCTGGATCATTCTAGTGTGGGCACCATGGAGCACCAGCTACTTGGGGAGGATACCAGGATAGGTTTTTTTTGTTTGTTTTTTTTTTAATGCACAGGTAGAGGCCGCTAGACCAAAGGATCAAGGTTATAGAATAAGGATTATGTTTTATCCCCTTTCTATGACACCGAGCTCTACAACAGGGCTCTTGAATGTGAGGCTTAGTCTGAGACCACAGAGCTGGAAGGGGGTCAGGTCAAGCTGAGCAGATCCGCGAGCCGATTAACCCGAGAGTTGAATTGTATAGTCCAAGGCAAGGAGTCCGCCGTGGGTGATTATTTTCTTTACACCCTGGAAACTTTGTAAAATTATATAACCAGAAAAGAAATCTCCTTATCAGGGCACAAGCCAAGTTAATTCTCTTGTTTCTTCTGCTTCGGGGTTGCAAAAAAAAAAAAAAAAAAAACCCTTTTAAGAAGCTGGGAAATATTTTCTTTTGGACTAATTTAGCTTTTTTTCCATTTGTCTTTTATTTACTCTTTCCTTCCTCTCCTTCAATCTTGCCCCACCCTTTTTGCAGCATTTTCATTCTTACCAAAGACATATTCTTAGAGTTAAAATGGCCTCTACTAGGTGTTTTGGTTTTTTTTTTTTTTTAATACTCAAAAATAAGTTTTGGTCCACTATATGCATGGCGTGGGGATGCAAAGAAGTAGAAGACACAGTTCCTGCCTTCAGGGTTCTTCCAGTCTAGTACAGGAGATGAACCAAAATGTGAGTAAGTTAAAGAGCAGACTCACACTGAGGTCCTGTCACAGACAGTGTTTGATTTGTGATCTAATAAGTGGTTAAAAACGATAACTGCTTTGAAGCTAGAGGAAGGTGAACTCAGAGACACATTCGTCTTTTCAGGTGAAGGTGGGACTTGAGTATCACTTTAAATCATCATTTCTCAAGCCCTGGCTGCACCTCCCACTCACCACAGGAATATTTACAAAATACCAACGCCAGGGCTGCACCCCAACCAAGTAAATCAAAATCTCTGCTGATGGGGCCAAGAGTTGGTGTTCATTTTATTTATAACACTCCCTCCAGTGCTTCTACTGTGCAGCCAAGTTTGAAAATCTCTGCCTTAAATAGATCAGATTAGGTGAGTGAAAAAGGAAAGGGAAGATGTGGGAGGGAAGTCAAACAGCAAAAGAAGAGAAACAGAATGACAGGTCACGTGTTCAGAAGATCCAGGCTGAGGTTTGCCTTTTAACAAGAGCAGAAGGTTTAGGTCACACATTCATTTGATACACCTTTATTTAATCACCTCTTGGCTGCCAATTTGTGTGTAAGATGCTAGAGATTCAAAGTGTAAGTGGATGTCCTGTAGTTGTTCACAGATAAACATCTAAAGAGGACATGCTGTACCAGCATCATGCATCCATTGAGCACAGAAGTGGCAGCTCTACAACAAAGGAAAACCATGAGTGAGGCAGTGGCACACAGAATGAATTGGCCAAGGACTCCTCTGGGGCAGCTCTTAGTAACCAGGTGCCTTGTAACAAGGGACTGGAGAAGTTAGAATGAGGGTGGTTATACTTGAAAGAATGATGAAAAAACTCGATGAAATATTCATACTATTTCTCTTCAGATCCTCATGTAGTCTGTTCATACAAACCACATATGGGATTATATAAATTTTTAAGTGCCCTGGAAGGAGTAATGAAGTAAATTAATCCCAACTAAGCTTCACACCCCCTTGATGAAATAAATATTATGACTCTCTTATTTCAACAAATTGGAGAGAGGTAACTTTTTCATATAGGAGGTTTATTTAGATGGACTTTATAATAATATTTTCGTCTTCTGCTTAGAAGGCACTCTGAAGTTTCAGAACACTGGAGGGAAGAGCCTAAAGACCAATCCTATTAGTCAAACTCTGCTTCTTACTTGAATCCTTAGGCTTTTTTGAAGTCCCTGGTTATTTTGCATCTTGAAAGTATTTGGTGTTTCCTTTCTGGTGACGGAATTCTTCACTCAGTATCCATTTTGTGTTTTGAAAGATTCAAACCCTGTCACTGTGAAGATTTTGTAATGCGTGCATGCTCAGTCGTGTCCAACTCTTTGTGACCCTGTGAAGGCTGTGACTGAATCTTAACTGTGTACCCTCAGAGGCAAGACAAATGCTTGACACTCACACATTCAATGCATGTATTTTGAAAAAGAAACTCCTTGCATCCACACATGAACGAAATCTTGAGGAAGAAGGATATACTGCCTATTTAGAATCACTCTTCCCCATAGAATTTGAGTTTTCCACTGTAAAAGTTCCTTTAAATTGTTAGTAATAGTCATATTTAAAGGTGAGCATCAAATCTTATAATTCAAGCTGCTACTTCTATAGATATACTATAAGAATACTGAGTATAGGAATATCTTTTTGCAGAACCCGCCTGCTGGGGGCTGTAGGAGAGTGGGAGCCAGGCTTCCCTTGAAATCCTAGTTGGAATTCCTTTGTGTAAGCAAGCCAGAGGCCTAAACACAGACCCAGGCTGAGCACAGGAGGAGTCCTGCAGCTGCTCTCGGGAACAGGCAGCCAGGGGACTTTGGCTGGGGGGGAAGGATAAGAAATCTTTGCTGCTATCTTCCACAGGTCTTAAGTTCTCTACTCTGTGGTTGGAAAGGCTTAATGAAGGACTGAAAAACTGAAAGAAAAGATGATAAATCTTTTCTCCCAGATAAACTGAAGGGCAGATTTGGGGCCAGAATGTCAAACATATATCCCTATTCACCCAAACAAAGACAGAGATTGGAGATGATGTTTTGCTTGATGTTAAGTCAGTTTTATAAACCTTTATGAACCTCTACCTTTGTAAAATGGCTCCAGGGCACTCATCTTGTTTGTTCCTTTATTTTCTGTCCCAACTCATGTGCTTTTCTTAAGCAAAGAGACTGTTTTTTTGTTTTTTTATTTCAATGGTGACTTGATCCAGCCAGAGAAGTTTGGCTGTGGTGCAGGGGTGGGAGAAATGTCTTTTTAAGCATAAATATCTGCAGAAATAGTAAAGGGAACAGAGAATCCCAGCCAAGTACATTGCCTTGGGTATAAATGTTCCCTCCCTTTCAAAGCCTCTCATGTGTGAAGTCTAACCCACTGCTCACACTTCTATCGGAAGCGCTCTAACAGCTATTGAGAGTCTGGGAGAATGCATGAAAGGGGACCCCAAAATGGGGACTTTTTAGAGGATTCTTTTTTCAGGTCACCAGGTAAGTGTATTAAAATCTAAGGAAATCACACCTAAAAGTAGACAGTAACAGCAAATGAATGCAGTGAACTAAGACTCAGAGAGCAGAAAGACAGGTTCTGACCTAGAAAGGGTAACTCACATACCCAAGTGCACACTTCCTGTTTCTATCTCCACGTTCGAAATAAGAATATAATTATCTTTCCCACCACTTACCAAAAAAACGTAAACTCCATAGGGCTCCCTTTGAAAAAAATCAGTGTGCTCCCAAAATCACTCCTTGTGAATGGGCTAAAAAGTAACTTTCCCCTTTTCCAATGAAGAGGTTCCATTGGAAATTGACAGTGTAAAATGTACTTTACACAACTGCCCCCAGGCTTCTGATGGGGGTGCCCCTTTCAGATACTTTGTACATGAAAGACCACAGACCTCTGCTGAGGAAAAGTGCCCATGTTCCTAGGAGATTTTGAGCCACTTGAGGTCAATAGAAGTTTAAAGAAAAATCAAACCAAAGCAAGAGCTGGGGAACCAGCATAAAGTTTTAAATGTCTTTTTTTTTTTTTTTCAATCAAATAGAGTTGCAAAATTAATTGTTGCCACCCTTTAAAAAAGGTTCAAATACCTTTAACACCAAAAAAGTAGAAAGAATACGTTTGTGAATAAAGAATACTGCTGTAAATTGAATGCATTTATTTTTATGAAAGACTTAGTACATGTCTTCATTTCTCTCTGAGGATCACAGCCTCTGGCGGTCAGGGGCTGAATGAGTGGTCCAGTCACTGAGTGTTTAGGTGACTTCCCCTGTGATGAACCACTCATTTCACCGGTGTTTTGTTACCTCCGTCATTCTCCTCCAGCTCTGACTAGTTTTATTTTTACACACTGTCTAGCACCAAATCTCCTTATTCAGTGACCCTCCCAGCTCTAACTTGCTAAGTAAACCAGAGCAAATAGGTGAATGAGAGATTTCTAGAGAAATCCTCAGCTGTGGCAGGAAGTAGAAGAGACTCAAGGCTTTGGAATCAAACTGAAGGCCTCATTGTCAGGCTAGGGAAACAACAGAGGAAACAGCTACAAGATCTCGTGGACAAGGCAGTGACCTGGGAGTCAAGGATGCTGATAATTAGTTGGCTCGTTTGAAAATGAAGGTTGGACAGGATGTTGTATTTTAGCCTTGGCTGGTTAGCTATAGAAAGTGAAGTCGCTCAGTCATGTCTGACTCTTTGCGACCCCATGGTTAGCTATGAGTGAGGAAAACAATGGGGTTCTTTGGTTAGGAGAAGCAAAGGAGAACAAAGGATTCCATATCTCTATAAAGTGTAAACTGATTTACAAATGAACCAGCACTTTCACTAGAACAAAACCATTTAAAATATGACAATGTCCCTGTCCTGAGATACCCTCTAGGAATCATCTCATCCAGTGATTAGCAACGACAGTGGGAGGGAGGCTTAAGAGGGAGGGGATATATGCAAACTTATAGCTGGTTCACATTGTTGTACAACAGAAACTAACACAACATTGTAAAGCAATTATCCTCCAATGAGCAAAATAAAAAATAATAAAATTTAAAACAAGAAAACAAACAAAATCCCAAGTGTTCATTAACAGTGAAGATACCTAGGCCTTGCCCCTAATGACCACTCAGATAGGGCAGGCACTTTCGGTGATTCTCACAGGAGTGGTCTTCAGACCCATAGTCTATTCTAGTCTCTTCATCAAAGGGTTAACAATTAGGGGTGACTTATTCACTATCACACAACTAGTACTCAGTAGAAATGGAACTGGAGTTAAATTCTCTCAACTTCTAATCTGTCGCTATTTTCACTTTGCCAACTTTTAGTAAGAAAAGTGGGCAAAAAAGTCCCCAACCCAGTCAAATTACTATGTTTGCAGGCCATGTAATATTTATATTCCCTCTGACTTTCAGTGGTACATAAAAAGGTTCTATAGAACTCTGCAGAAAAATATTTTTGAAAGGTACCATCCCACCCCACATTGCAGTGAATTATCAACCTTTTAAATGCTTGGGCCCAGGCATGTGAATAAGTGACTTTTTCCAAGTTGAACCTCACCATGAGCATGGATTCCCAGTTGAATGACTTACAGACAACATCCTGCAAACAGAGCTGACTTTTCTGCCCCTCTCCTGCAAATGGTCTTTTGTGCTCATAGAGGGTCACCCTTAAAATCTTGAGCTTCCTGTTGCCTATCTTCATAGCCTAGATATGCTCAATGGTTTTTGAGTACTGGAGTTGTGTGTCTGGTTTTCTCAACACGGGAGAAACTTCATAGCTATATTTTTTACATGTTTGCATCTTTAGTTTGAGAAGTCAGAGTAAGACAGAGGGAGCAAAGAAGGCAAGAAGTAGCCCATGTGGGGACCTGTTTTCTACCATCTTGGGGGTCCCACGTTTGGTAGTGAAAAATATCCTTTCTCCATTTCAGTGCTCTAGGCAACACTAATTTAAAGCTTCTTTAATTTCCAGAAATGGAAGGAAGTTCTTTGTGGGTATCAGATTTTATAATTCCACATGCATTTTTCCATTAACTTCGACAAGAACCTTTTAGTATCTCATCATTTTCCTTTTTACAAATAGGTAAACTGGGCTAAGAGGATAATACTGTATATCCAATAGTAGTATTGAGATTTGAAGCCAAGTTTGTGTTAGCTCTAGAGCTTAAGTGTTTTTGGCTATACCATAGTCTCTAAGATGAAGGAATTTATTTTTAATTTAGGAATGAAATGAGATGCTAGAAAATGAAGCTTTGTCTTAGTGATGATTCTTTTGGCTTGTAATGAATAGCTCTTATTATCTTTCTGTCTGATTTTTCCCTGGAGATGGCTGGATCTTGAGTGTCATTGAGCTTACCTCCAAAGTTTACTGAATTGCATATTAGAACAGCACTTCTGCTCTGGGGCAGGGACATTAGGAAGTAGGTGATGGGCCACTTCTTGCTTTTTTCTCTTACTCTTGCCATTATTTTGCTTGTGACTTCTGGCACGTGACTGATTCAGAATGCTCCTTGCCCTGTCCGTGTACATGATTTGAAAAACACAGTTTGTCACACATATGAACCAAGGAGGTCCAACTTACAGAACTCATTGTGTGGTTGGTTGCTGTGGATGGTAGAGTTGCCTGCCTGAGCCTGTAGCCTCTGCTTCTCTCCCAGGGATCTACATGGTACGAGGCTGGTTTGCCTTTCAGTCTAATTGGAGCAGCACACGGCGTGGGGCTTCAGACCCTTCCAAAATCTTAATGACTTATGAAATTAGGTGTAGGGGTATGGGAAGCAGACAAAGCATTTGCATGATGGAGATGTGAGGGGAAATGAATCAAGTATGTCTCTAGAATTCTATTTGAATGTATATATCTGATTGTGTGACCAAAATATTTTATGATATGCTAAACATTATCTAATGCATGATTGGTTGTCAACTGCAGTATAACGCATTGAGCTTTCCTGATTTCTGCTGATCTAAGTAATTTGCGATTTTCAGTTACCAGAGTTGATATATACACTCCTTCCTTCCCTCAACCTTTTCCTACCCTGTTGATCCTGTCTCCACACCCACCCCTCCAGTCACCTTCGGATTTTTAAACCAGTCAATGACTCCTGGCAACTGCCTTAGAGTTCAAATGCTTGAAGCAGAGATTTTTCCACAGAGGGTCTCTTTCTGAAAGTTTCCCTTCTTGGCTTGGCAAAGCTTAAGAGTTCTGGCGTCTAGGACAAAGAACATGTGTGCTGGAGTCTTGGACCCTTGTTTTATTGTTACCAAAGGGATCATGATTTGGCGAACACCTTCGGAGAGCCGAGCTACAGTGGCCCTACCCATGCCTACTTTCCGAATCCTCGACCTGAGCTCATGATCCATGACTCTAAGTAACACAATTCCCTGTATGTCACATTCCAGAAAGAGACGCATCCATATAAACCTGTAAACGTTAGAAGTGAGGCATCTGGTGTGTCGGGAAGGGATTGAGCACAGATCATCCTGCACAGCCCTGACTTTCTGGTTGCTTTGCTCAGTCTTCCCAACCATTCATTGAGTTTCCTTTGTGCCAGTCACTCTTGTAAGTACTTTGTGGGCATTTTCTTCTTCAAGCCTCACAACTACTCTATGAGAGAAGTATTAGTTGGTATACTTTAAGATGAGTGTATTGAGGTTTCCAGAGTTTTTAAAAACTGCTCTGAATCACATGGCTTCCAAGGGGTGGCCCCCTATACATACACACTCTCTTCCCTGCAGCCCTCTCTTCTTAACCATTATCTGATATTGAAAATGTTAGTCGCTCGGTTGTGTCTGACTCTTTGGGACTCCATGGACTGTAGCCCACCAGGCTTCTCTGTCTAAGGAATTCTCCAGGCAAGAATCCTGAGTGGGTTGCCATTCTCTTCTCTAGGGTATCTTCCCAATCCAGTGATTGAACCCAGGTCTCCTGCATTGCAGGCAGATTCTTTACCATCTGAGCCACCAGGGAAGCCTTCCTATACTGAACCCCATGTTAATATAAGATTATTCATGCACACTGCTTGGAAGTAATTGCAGAACATTTCTCCAAACACTCACTGTGGTGTGGCCACCTTCAATGTTTGAACCAGGGAGAATGCTGCATTCAAAGAGTGGACTGAGTCTTTGCCTTGAGGGAGTTTTGTATAATAATCCCTAGTTAAATAATCCCTAGTTATTTCCTGTGATGATGTGGCTCTGGGTAGCTACAGAACACCCTTGAGGAAGAATGAGCTCCATGGGACATGTTCAGCTCCTCTGAACCTCACCATCCAGTCAGTGGATAGCCTGGCCCTTCCTCTCTCAACTGCTAAGTTCTGGCCTTTCCAGCCAGTTTCTTTTTCACATTCTGATTTGGCTTCAGTGTTCTGCCATGTTCCGTCAAAGCCAAAAAAGATAGTCTCTGTGGAGTCTTGCCTACACTGGAGACAGATCTGTGCCCACCAGTTCATGGTCTCTTCCGGTGGGAACCTGCAGGCCAGGAAGTACAGTGGCAGAGACATCCCTTCCCTCATGGATGATACAGCATGACATATAAGCCATCTCTGCCTCTTTACACTTTCCTTGCAAAGTCACTTTCCCCACGGAGTAGTCAATGCCATGTTTTACATTTACAGCCTTCCTGAGTTGTCTGTTCCTCTCTGAAAACATTATTCTGCCCCTGCTGAGGAAGATTCAGTCACTGTCTGGTGAAATGGGAAGACTCTGACAGTTCTGTGTTCTCTTACAGGGGCCTCCTTAAAATACAAGTGCAATAGATCCGGTGTGGCCTCTTCCCCTTCCACAGGCATGCTTATACCATGCTTTCCCTCTTGTTTATAGCTAGACAGTGTTCTTTCCAGACATACTGTCCTATACAGCCACACATGGAAAGTTAGGCTCTTCTTTGTGACTGGTCTCCACTTTCTACCTGTGACTAACCTTACATTCTGGGACTAACCTTACGTGTTTATAGCCCTCACTCTGAGATCCCTGGGACAGCCTCTGCTAAGAGCATGTCAGCATTTCATCCCATTGCCTGGAGAAGAATAGTTCTTCCCAGAAACCAGCCTTTAACCTATTAAATAGCAGACGTTTCTACCAGAGGCTTCATTTGTCTCTAGGACCCCTGTGTATAGGGAGTCTCATTACACGCTGTGGTTGTCCAAAAGCCAAGTATTTGCAAAGAAAACCCACTGAGACAAGTTGGCTGAGTGACGGCCATAGCATCTGTGAAGTCTTGGTCACTATTTTTTTCCCCTCTCCTAAAAATTGAATATTTTCCCTCAGTTAAGAAATGGTATACATTACAGCTTTAAAGTCTTTCACAATAAATCTTCTAGAGTCTGCAATTGTAATAATAGTCCTTTGTGTATGCTCTAACCATAGACATGGATCCTCTTATAACTCTTCTCTTTTTATCTGGACTAGACCATTAAGTGTTTGACACTCCCCGTTCCTGCCATCCTTTCCTCTCTCCTTCTTCCTTTTCTACCTTCAGATCTTTGCTGGGTAGATGTGTGTGCCAAATGCTGGGGATATGAAGTCAAATGAGTCTGATTTCCCGCTCCCAAAAGCCATACAGCAGAAGGAGGATGCCTAGTAGAGAGTGACAGACATAAATATCAATATATACAAGAAGGGACTGAGGGAACTTCAGTGGAGGACAGAGTGGTCATCAGTACTGGGACACTCAGAACCCTCAGCAGGGAAGACATGGTCAGGGGAGGATTCAGAGGAGGGTATAATGTTTAAGACTTGAAAGGCATATCAGTACTGGCCAGGTAGGTGGGAAAGAAGGCTGAGGAAGCTGTATGAACAAAGGCTCCAGCGTGGGAACTGCAAATGGTCCTTCTTTAGTGCCCCTGGGGAGAGGATATGGGTGTCTGTGCAATGGGTAGGGTGGAGGGGGCACTGAGGCCTGTGTAGAGAGATAAAGCAAGAAAACATAGGACAGATTAGACTTGACTGTGAAAGCTTCGAAGCCCCCATGAGAGACTTCTAGCAGGGCTGTGACATCAGATTTATACTCAGCAATGTGCTCTTGAGCAGGAGTTTGCCATATGGGTTTGGAGGCATTTGAAATAAAATGCAAAGAAATGAGGGCCTGAATGGGAACAGTGGCCACGGAGATGGAGAAGGAAAACAGATGCGACGGCTAGGAGGCAGGATCTACAGCATTCTGGCGCAGTGATTGGCTCTGGAAGGAGGTTGGAAGGAGGGTCGTTTCTGATATAAGTGAGTAAATGAGGTCATTGTTCATCTACTCACAGACTGGGCCAGTCCAGGAGATGAGCAGACCTGGGAGGGGGACAAGAGCTGGCCTTGCCCAGAACACACACCATTCCCTACTTATGGGACAGAGTAGCAATTTCCTCTCTTCCACCAGACCTCAGTGACTGCCATCAGGGATTAGGTTGGAGATCAGAAGGGATTTTTTTTAACTGTGCAGAAGCTTAGGTCCAAATGTTCCCTTCCCCCCTGCTGACCCTGCACCATCTCTTCCAGCCCATCCTTCCCTTCTTCCCAACCTTCGGTGCTATTTCCTTCTTTTAGAACCCTAGTTTCCATAAAGAGACAGTGGTCATCAGAGTGTGCAGGAAATTAAGTTTAGAAACACATGCTGGGGAAAGTGAGGACAGGTGTATCTCCTGCTCCAGGGAATTCTGGCAAACTTCAGGTCTAGGGGTGTAGAATCAGTAACCAGTTTGGAGAACTACCAGTTTAGGCTTCAAAGTTTTGTTTTTTAAAGATCCTCATCTGCAAATTGGGAATCAAGAGGCCCTGCCTTGTTGGGTCCTGCCAGTCAATTGCTTCTTTACTCTCAGATACACTCCCTGCCTTTCCTCTGCTCAGGTTAGTACCACAGGGAACTGACCATGTGATCTGCTGTTCCCAGCTCCCTTTCCATTGATTCTGCTTAGTTTGGGGCCCTGGAGGGAGAATGAAGAACAGAGGTATGGGAGAAGCCACATATTTCTGCCTCCCTCTCTCTTTTTCCAGTGATGTCTCCAGTGACCCCAATTCCTCCTCCATGATCCCTTTGTATGAGCTTCTAGATGGTACTAGAGGTAGAGAACCCATCCATACTGGAGATGTGAGAGACATGGGTTCAATCCCTGGGTCAGGAAGATTCCGTGGAGCAACCCACTCCAGTATTCTTGCCTGGAGAATCCCATGGACAGAGGAGCCTGGAGGGCTGCAGTCTGTAGGGTCGCAGAGAGCTGGACATGACTGAGCAACTGAGCACAATCCCTTTGTGGACCCAGCTCTGTGAAGAGCTGGAGATGGGCAGCTCCATCCTCTTAGCCCTAACAACAGCACCCCTTCCTTTGTTACTCCAGCCCTAGGGGTAACGGTGGCTTCTTACTGTTGCTAGTCTCTATGTTGCTTCACTGTTCCTTATTCTCCTTTCAAGCTCTTCCAACACATTTGTCACTAGTTCTCAGCATTAAACTCTCTCTCTTAAACTACCTGGGGTGAGTCCCATTTTCCTGATGGACCTTGACTGACATGATCTACATTAGCTCTTTGGCTAACACATGGATATGAGACCCTAAATAGTCTCCATTGGTTGTGTCCCCAAAGGGCTCCTCTGTCTGCATGATCCTCCAGTCCTGAGAGCTGGGTTCCTGGACTGGGCTGTCTTGGAGGGCAAACATTTTGTGCAGTGCTTCTTGAATGGCATGAGAAAAGGAGTTCTCTTGGCTCAGTCTCCTTCCTGTGGGATTTTCCAAAACTTTCCAGATGTATCTAAGTTCAGGAAGCATTTTAATGGCTGGAAATAATGCCTCACAGGGGCTTGGGGGCTTGAAACCCACAGAACACCTAAAAGAGGTGTGTTGAAATATTTCATGGCCAGTATGTACGTATCCAGATCCTGCCTTTCCCTGTTGGAAGCCTGGCAGGCTCCCTTCCTCGTCGTGGAAGAAGAGTTGGCATTCTCTGAATGCACTGATGTCATGGAGCAGAGGAGCAGCTCTGAAGGTTGGAATTCTATCCAGGAAGGACAGGATGATTAAGTGGTTAACTATGTAGCTGGATACTAATTCAGATTCCACCTCTGATTCTATAAGGAGAATTCTATTATCCCCTTCTAAGTCCAATAATAATGACTATAAGATTGATCTGGTGGTGGTGGTGTAGCCGCTAAGTCATGTCTGACTTTTGCAACCCCATGGACTGCAGCCCTCCAGGCTCCCCTGTCCATGGGATTTCCCAAGAAGAATACTAGAGTGGGTTGCTGTTTCCTTCTCCAGGGGACCTTCCTGACCCAGGGATTGAACCCAGGCTGTCTCCTGCATTGCAGGGAGATTCTTTATTGACATGAGGAAAGCCCCATAAGACTGATCTAAGTCGTAATAAATCAGCCACCATTACCGACTTAATGAATAGGAGCCTTCTGAGATTCTCAGAGGATGGGCATCATCCAACTGCAGAATACATTATTGATTTTCTCCAAACAAAAAGCTGAGGCTTTCACTGTGCTTTGTTGCCTACATTCCTTAACAACTTTCAGAAGGGACTCTGTTGGGGGATCATTATTATCTTAAAGCACTCATCAAAGAAAAGTAGAAGTGGGGGTGCTATATTTTTGTACCTTCTCAGATCCTTCAATATTGGGTCAAGAATTAGAGCGCAATCATTTCTAGTCTGTGGGGGTGAACCCCCCAGAAATTGCTAAGAGGCTCTTTCATACTACTGGGAATATCTGAAACTCCATCCTTTCCAGTGACTCTGAATCCAACCCCATATTGATTCATCTGGGCTATGTCCAGGAAGTTCCCAAATTCTTCAACACAGTAACCACTAAAGAGGATACTTGTGCGGTTATTTGATGACGCACAGAACTTTATAGGTCTTGGGGTCAGATATATGTTTTCTATTAGAAGAGCAGAATTGTAATGAAAAGGAGGCAGGTGGTGTGCACTAATGTGAATAGAGTTTCCGGTGTCTCTGAAATGTCCAGCATTGTATGGTATTGTTACTTCTTTCTTCTAACCAAGTTTCTTCCATAGCCTGCAAAGGAGCTGATAGAATGAATAACAGCCCAGACACACTGTGGGAGAACTTTTACGTTTTATTGCATCAAAAAGCTAGGATGATTTTTTTTTAATACTCTCAGCGATTAAAATTAATTCATAGTTCCTAGCCTATAACAAATATACATGCATAGCCCTTTGTCTTCACCTCTAAGTACCTAGAAAAAAGATTCTCCATTTGTGAAAACAGGTAATGATATTTTAGAACTACACTCTAGCTTTGTCTCTAATTAGATGCGTGATCTTGGGCAGAGGACTCTGAGTCACAGGTTCTTCTATGAAACAGATCTAGAAGATAAAGCAGTGCCATGTTCTACCTCAGTTACTATTTTGTACAATGGGAACATTCTTCATTATTTATGGTAGGGCTTGCCACACTGCTTGTGCTGAATCATGGGATCAACCCTAGCACTCTGCACAGTTATTAATATTTATTTGGCTAATGACTTCCTCTTGTAATGTTTCTTGACCAGTGGTCAGAGGACTACCTCTTGGAATCCACTAGTAGAACTTGTTAACATTCAGATTTCTGGGCCCTCCTAGACTAAATCAGCAGCACTGGGGGGTGGTTCTAGATATCTGCATGTTTTATACATTGCCCAGGTGACTCTTAGACATACTGGGTCTAAGATCCAGTGCCAGCTGATAGCACGTGGTGTCCTCTGTAATAGAATTACTTTAACTCTCTTTACTCTTTGCATCCAGTCTGCAAGGTCTTAGCTCAGGATCTATCACTAACTGGATGACATGGTCACACATCTTTATCTCTGATGGCTCAGATGGTAAAGAACCTGCCTACAATGTAGGAGACCCAGGTTCAATCCTCAGATTGGGAAGATCTCAATCCTCGGATTGGGAAGATCCCCTGGAAAAGGGACTGGCTACGCACTCTGGTATTCTCACCTGGAGATTTCCATGGACAGAGGAGCCTGGCGGGCTACAGTCCATGGGGTAGCAAAGAGTCGGACACGACTGAGCACCTTAAACTTTTCATCTCTCTAGAACTGTTCTCTTATTTATAAAATGTGGGGGCTGGAGTATTAATCTCTAAGGAATCCTTGGGTTCTAATCGTCTGTGATGGTAGTTCTCTGGTGACTTGTTAGAGTTCCGGAACCAAGCTTAGCAAATCCTATTTCTTGAGTCCCTGCTATGCCCTGGGCATTGTGCAACTTTTACACACTCTTTATTTTTTTCTTTACAGTAACCTTTGATATTAGCACTGTTACTATTCACTCTTGACACTTCAGGAACTGAGGCTGAGAAAAGTGAAGCAGCTTGCCCGAGTCTGCTTGGCTAACGAGGGGAACCGCAGTGAACTGGGATTACAGTGGGGTCATAAACACACGAATAATTGCCGGAGTTGCTGTGCCCCCCATGACTTCGAAAGGCCTGGGGCTTGTCCAGTGTGCCTTTCACTCACTCTGTGTTCTACTCTCCCAGCAAAGGAGCCTGGTTTTGGTTTCCTTAGATGTTTACTTGGCCTCTTGCTTAAGCATTTGCCTTTCCTACTCAGTAACAGTGAAGGGACCTTAAAAAAAAAAAAAAATCCCAGGGCTGGAAACATTTTGTTTCCTACAAAAAGGATATTTTGCAGCCAGCTCTGTGGTTAAAAGTATTTTTCCTGTGGTCTAGGGATGGGTTGGATCCCATCTCTTCTTGGCCAGTGTCTGAGAACTTAGCCCATGGCTTCCCATCAAGTCAGCACCCAGTACGTTGTGTTTTTTTAAATGAGTGTCTAGTGATGTTGAGTGTGTGTACAAGTGGATGGATCCGTTTATCTGGGTGTATAAGAATGTGTACATGTACCTCTGGCCTTTCCATGGCAGAGAGAACCTAGGAATGGTTTTCCACATGCTGCACACATCAACATAGCTTTTAAGGTTTCATCACTCACACGACAACCAAACAAATTCAGATGCTGACAAAATGAGAAGAGAGTGATATGTGAGCCTTATGTGGATTTGCAAGTAATTAGAAAGCCAAGGGAATCTGAGATTTTGACCTGTCACATTTCTTTCCACTTTCAGATGTTCAAAACCATGACCTGGGGCTGGTTTTATTAGATGGCAGGGTGGTCTGATGGTGATGGCAGAAAACGTGAATTCTGAGATCTGCCTCCAGCCTGGCCGCTTGCAAAGTTCAGGACACTGACCTTTGCCCAGCTTTGCATAAGTCATTGCTTCTCAAGGACTGCTTTTTCCTGTCTAAAAACATAAATTGAAAAAAAAAAAAAAAACCAGCTGTGTGCTTCAAATAATAAAAGCTCTTCCATGGGAGATGAATCTCAAGCATTCCAACAGAATTTGCAGATAAGAAGTATTGCTGGTACTAGGTACATTTTCTTTATTCATAATTTATGTGCTTTCACTAAAATGTTGCAGTGTGTGGTAGTGCCTAGAACTTTCTACCCTTACTTTCTTTGCTCAGGCTGTATTACCTGCCTGGAAGGCCCTTCATTTGAAGAAATCCTACTTGTTGTCCTTTATGGTGTGGCTTGAATAATACCATTTCTTTGCATTTGTCTCAACCACAAGGCTCTCTGTCTTCCCACTGAGTGTGGTTTTAGGTAGTACTTTCCTGCCACATTAGGCGTTCAGCTAAATTAGAAGGCAGGACTGACTCACTCCTAAAGGTCCCAGCACAGTGCAGAGCAGATGCTCAATATGTGTTTGTTGATTCAAATGGAATCGACTTCTCCAAGCATGACAAGCTACTGTTTGTAACTTCGTAATTCTCTGGTGTGAGTCCTCTATGTAGCTGTCCAACTGAGGACATTTTGAAAACTCAATGCATCATGGCTATCCAGGGAGAAAAGTTGTAGTCACGGGATTTGGGGGTACCATTTGAAGAAACAAGCAAATCCCAGTGGTGGAAGGAGTTATGAATCCTTTTGTGTTTACAATTTTTGAGCAGGGGTGGAGGGGTGGGTAGATATTAGGGAAGAACTGAAGGGGTATTGGAATAGAAACTAAGCCATCATGAGTGGTTCCCTTGAGAAGGGCAGTGATTGAGATGGAAGTAGACCCCATGCC
This sequence comes from Ovis canadensis, assembly GCF_042477335.2. Lineage (NCBI taxonomy): Eukaryota > Metazoa > Chordata > Mammalia > Artiodactyla > Bovidae > Ovis > Ovis canadensis. The sequence continues at coordinate 90,611,406 of NC_091251.1, forward strand.
CAGGTTCAAGCATTGGTGACACTGGCTATAGAGCTGCCCCTACCCTGGGATGCAGGAACTGGCCCATCCAAGTGAGTCCATGGGAAAGGATGACCACAAAGAGATCAGGGTTCACCAACGGGGAAAAGCTGGCCTTTGCTCCATTTCTTCACAGAAGGCAGTGGAACTATTCTCACGGTAGGGTTGGGGTGGGGTTGGGGTAGTGGTGGTGATTTTAGTAAACCAATTTTCCGATGACAAGGATGTTTCTGTTTTTACCCCTTAACAATGAGACAACAACCCAAATAACAGATCCCTCAGTACATTGAAATGCCAAGGCTAAATGAACTGGTGGAACTTTGTGGCTTTGGCTCTTGGCTTACAGGCGTATCCATGCATTAGGGCCATGGCTTGGCAGTAGACAAAGCGGCTGTGTGGGTCCGTAGGGAGCTTTCTGGCTCTGTGGCTTTCTTTGATATGCAATTGAACTTTGGCAAATTTCCCTCTCAAGTCTCTGTTTATAAGGTTCAGAGGTAGATAGAGACTCTCATGACGGAGCCCAAAGCTAACAGCAGACTAAAACTACAGGATATCTTCCCACTTTCACACTTTGCTTTCAAGGCTAAAGAGCTGGCCCACAAGGCTTACAACAAAGGGACAAGTTAGGGGAAGGGACTGCTGAATTCTCTTCCCAACTTCATACATCTCTAAACCTGTAAGCTTGGCCAGAACTCTTAAATTTTCTTTCTTTCAAAATGAAAAAGATCTCTTGCTTGTCAAAGGACCAGTAAGATCATCAATTTAGTGGTTTTCAGTATAGCTGTGCTTAACAACAGCTAACATCAAATGCTTAGCCACTTATATGGTCCCATGTAATTATCCATTCAGTCATCACATCCTTGTAAGATACGTACTATTATCTTCACCTTACAGATGAAGGAATCAAGGCACGAAGAGGTTAAGCCATTACTAGTTGTTGCTGTGCTTAATTATTATTCACTAAGTTAAGGTACAACTCTGCAGGTATATCTTAAAGTTGACTGGCTTTCCTGAATGTGTTTCTCCTCAGATTTTATCACTGGGCCAGAAATAATAGAATTATTGGATTTAATAGAGTTAGCATTCTTAATTGCTGACTCGCCTCAAAGTGTAAGTAGTCTTTGGCTGTGTTCAAGTTACCTCATTCTTATATTGAGAAACCTTAGAAATTAAGACTTTGGAAAGTGATCGATTTGGTGAACAAAGGGGATTATCCATTCTATTGAACTTGTACAGTAAAGAGAAAACAAATGTGGTATTGGGCTGAGAAGAATTTTAAAAATTGAAGGTAGGGATTCTATTTAAGTGCCAAGCGCAAGCCAGTGGGCTCCAGGGGGGCTGAAAATGAGGCTGTATGCCATGGTTTGCATCTAGGTTATGGCTGTACACCTTCTTCTCTACTTATTTCTGTAAGAAAGAGCCTTTGTGGGGTAGCGTTTGTGCTTTCTATAAATGCCCCAGGGAATGCTGATGATAACATTTAATTGTTGGCCATTTTTGTAACAGACACACAATGAGAGCTATACAATATACTATGAGATGGGTTTTTACAGTAACACTATGAGATGGGTATTATTACTCTGATTTTACAGTTGGGGAAATAGGCTCAGGCTCTCTGAAGCAAAAACAACTAGTAAATGGTGGAAAATGGAGTTAAACTCAGATTTCACTCTGAAGTGACTGAGCCCTGACTTTCTATAAGGAGACAGCTCTCTTCCATTTTCAGCCTGCACTGTATCCGCTGGCTTGAGGTCTGACCAATGGTGGGATCACACACTCTTTCTGTAGAGATGGTTTGCAGCAGTCAGTTTAGAATCAACCTGGGACTTTGCTAAAATAATCAGAGTTGCTACATTGGTAGAATGTAAGCCTGGCACTCTTGGTGGCCATCTTTGCCACTATCCAGAGGGAACCTACTTGAGAATGACAGTGAAGTCAACCCAGAGGGAGACAAAACCAAGAGATTCCATGATGGGGAGAGGGGGAAGTTCAGAGGTCATCATTTGAGGCCCTGGATCCAGCTGTGCCGAAGGTCACATACCCTGAAGATTCCAGTTATGTGAGCCAATAGGTTTCCTTTTTATTTAGTCTCAGTTGCATTTCTGTGACTTGCATCTGAATAATAAATGCATTAGATGCTCATAGTTGTGTACCAATGTGAAGCCAGAAAATTCTAATAAGGAGAACCTTTATTATTAAAGGGGCTTCCCTGGTGGCTCAGATGGTAAAGCATCTGTCTGCAATGCTGGAGACCCGGGTTTGATCCCTGGGTCGGGCAGATCCCCTGGAGAAGGCAATGGCACCCCACTCCAGGACTCTTGCCTGGAAAATCTCATGGACAGAGGAGCCTGGTAGGCTACAGTCCATGGGGTCGCAAAGAGCAAATTTGCTCACAACTGAGCAAATTTACTTTCAGTTCAGTTCAGTTCAGTTTAGTCATTCAGTCGTTCAGTCATGTCCGACTCTTTGAGACCCCATGAATTGCAGCACGCCAGGCCTCCCTGTCCATCACCAACTCCTGGAGTTCACTCAAACTCATGTCCATCGAGTCGGTGATGCCATCCAGCCATCTCATCCTCTGTCGTCCCCTTTTCCTCCTGCCCTCAATCCCTCCCAGAATCAGAGTCTTTTCCAATGAGTCAACTCTTCCCATGAGGTGGCCAAAGTACTGGAGTTTCAGCTTTAGCATCATTCCTTCCAAAGAACAAGCAGGACTGATCTCCTTTACAATGGACTTGTTGGATCTCCTTGCAGTCCAAGGGACTCTCAAGAGTCTTCTCCAACACCACAGTTGAAAAGCATCAATTCTTCTGCACTCAGCTTTCTTTACAGTCCAACTCTCACATCTATACACGACTACTGGAAAAACAATAGCCTTGACTAGACGGACCTTAGTCAGCAAAGTAATGTCTCTGCTTTTGAATATGCTACCTAGGTTGGTCATAACTTTCCTTCCAAGGAGTAAGCGTCTTTTAATTTCATGGCTGCAGTCACCATCTGCAGTGACTTTGGAGCCAAAAAAAATAAAGTCTGACACTGTTTCCACTGTTTCCCCATCTATTTCCCATGAAGTGATGGGACCGGATGCCATGATCTTCATTTTCTGAATGTTGAGCTTTAAGTCAACTTTTTCACTCTCCTCTTTCACTTTCACCAAGAGGCTTTTTAGTTCCTTTTCACTTTCTGCCATAAGGGTGGTGTCATCTGCATATCTGAGGTTATTGATATTTCTCCTGGCAATCTTGATTCCAGCTTGTGCTTCTTCCAGCCCAGTGTTTCTCATGATGTACTCTGCATAGAAGTTAAATAAGCAGGGTGACAATATACAGCCTTGACATACTCCTTTTCCTATTTGGAACCAGTCTGTTGTTCCATGTCCAGTTCTAACTGTTGCTTCCTGACCCGCATACAGGTTTCTCAAGAGGCAGGTCAGGTGGTCTGGTATTCCCATACTTTACTTTTACTTTTATTATTAAATTGGTTTATATCCTCCCATTAGGTAGAGACCAGTCCTGATTATTCAGGCCCACCTTCCGTGTTTCTAGATGATTCTATTCCTGTGCATCTCTTCTTCCTCCTTTTACATTTGTTGAACCTCTCACTGGTTTCCTTTCAGACATTTTCTTATTCACCTCCACTATTCTAGAGAGAAAAAAAGGCGTGAAACTCACATTCAACAGCCTTTCTGGTTTATGAGACTCTTTGAAACAGTTCAGATAAAGAGTAAGTTAAAAATAATGACTTAAAAGCAATTAAAAAATCATTTTGAGCTTTTAGTTAGCCATGGCTTCTTTGCTACATACGAAGCTTTATGGAAGTACTTGATGTCATTTCTTCCATGATAAAAATACGGCATTTTCTGGTTTAGTTCCACTTAATCATTAATGATGGGCTGTAAAATATTCTTTCCAGTTCAAAAGTGGCATCAAATAAGTAGCTGAATTAGTAATAATTTTGGAAATGTGGTCATTTAGCAAGCTGGCATTTACTGAACATCTACTGTGTACTGGACTAAGCTCTGGAAAAAGCAAAGATGAATAAAACATAATGTTCAAAATCTAGCTGGATCGGCAAGGCTAGGAACCGCTGACCATAATGTAGTGTGACGAGCAGGAGGGTAGTGCAAGCATTATACGACTGGTCCTGAAGAGGGAGTGACCAGGCGGGACGGATGCCAGACCATGGGGGAAGGGGCTCTGAGCACCTCCTCCCCCATGCCGGGCAGTGACCCCTTAGTACTGGATCACGTGGGCAGGGCCTTGGGCTGGTGAAACAGTGGAGCCCTAGGTGCCTTAGGAGCAGCAGATATTTGCCAAATGACATGGCAGTATTTCAGTATTTTAACAACTGGAATGGCCTGAGGAAAAGCCTGGGAGTCATTCCATGATCAAGACCTCTTAAAATAGAGGGGAGGGAAGAATGACAAAGCGTGCGGAGACAGGAGGTGAAGGGCAGCTTTACAGAGGAGGTGTCTTTTGAGCTGGTCTCTCATGAATTTCATTCAGGTGAGAGAGAACAGCCCAAGGTAAGGCACGCCTGACATCTTTAATTAGCAGAGTTAGATTGGGGAGTGATCAGGAGGGGAGGGGGAAGGAGGTAAGAGGTGAAACCAGGGCAGTGATTTGGGCCAGGTTGAGAAGGACCTGCCCAAGAGTTTGAAAAGTAGATACTAGAGAGCCAAGAATGGATTTTGAGAAATTAAAAAATGTGATAGTTCAATGCTGAGGTCCTTTGGTTTATCTGCAATGGGTCTTGTTTCCCCAATGGAGAGAGTACACTCATTTTAAGATTAAATGGATATATGATCCATATGATCTACAGGGACCCCTCTTTTATAGATTGATCTGATTCATCTGGAAAAGCTAGAAGTACAGGGCTTTATGCCATGAAAACCTTGGACTGCCACTCACCCTGAGGCAAGGGGCTGGGAAGCAAGTGTTTTCTGCATGTGTTATCTTCTGGATCCCCAAGGCCTTGGGTTACTTCAGAGCTGACCATTTAGTTTCTTATGGGCAGGGACCTCATCATATTCATTTTCATTTTCCCTAATGTCTAGCTTAGTACCTAGGACATAGGAGATACTCAGTAAATATTTGTTGAATTAGTATAACATTAACTAAGTCATTCAGTTCTCACCAACTGTTGCTTACACTTATTTTAAATATGGTTTTATATAATTGCAAAGTGTCTATCCTTTTTAGGTCCTGTGTTTTTGTTCTGGCATGATCTACTTTCAGTGGCATTCAGCTTCAGTCTATGCCACTCAACAGGAAATTTTTGGCAACAACAAATAGCATATCCTGGCTAAGTATGGCAGAACACTTACTTTCTCTTTAACTTGACTTTCCCTACCTGTATGAAGGAAACAATGTTTTTGCTTATTTATTCTGAAACAGGAAACATAAAAGTACTGCTTGCTTGTGGGGAAAAAAAGCAAGCAATATACATAGTAGAAGGGAAAATCTTCCAGGGGTATATAATCTCCTAGGTTTTTCTGTGTGTATATTAAAATATGTGTGTGCTCACAATATCATCCATACATCATAGGTAATCTTTCCATGTAAATATAGTTACTTATCCTTTTTTTCACAGCAGCATAGTATTCCATGATAGGGATATATAGAAATACAGGCAAGAGGATGGCAAGTGGAAAATTCTTAAAGAGATGGAAATACCAGACCACCTAACCTGTCTACTGAGAAACCTGTATTCAGACCAAGAAGCAACAGTTAGAACCTTACATGGACAATAGATTGATTCAAAATTGACAAAGGGGTATTACAAGGCTATATATTGTCACCCTATTTATTTAACATCTATGCAGAGTACATCATGTGAAATGCTGGGCTGAATGAATCACAAGCTAGGAACAAGATTGCCAGGAGAAATATCAACAACCTCAGATGTACACATGATACCACTCTAATGGCAGAAAGTGAAGAGGAACTAAAGACACTCCTGATCAGAGTGAAAGAGGAGAGTGGAAAAGCTGGCTTAAAACTCAACATTCAAAACACTAATCTCATGGCATCCAGTCCATCACTTCATGGCAAGTAGATGGAGGAAGAAGTGGAAACTGTGACAGATATTCTTTTCTTGGGCTCCAAAATCACTGTGTCCAGTGAGTGCAGCGATGAAATTAAAAGACGCTTGCCTTGGAAGCATTATGACAAACCTAGACAGCATATTATAAATCAAAGACATTACTTTGCTGACAAAAGTCTGTATAGTCAAAGCTACGGTTTTTTCAATAGTCATGTACAGATATGAGAGTTGGACCATAAGGAAGGCTGAGTGCCTGAAGAATTGATGCTTTCAAACTGGGGTGTTCGAGAAGACTCTTGAGAGTCCCTTGAGCTGATCAAACCAGTCAGTCCTAAAGGAAATCAACCCAAAATGTTCATTGGAAGGACTGAGGCTGAAGCTGAAGTTCCAGTACTTTAGCCTCCTAATGTGAAGAGCTGACCCATTGGAAGAGACCCTGATGCTGGGAAAGATTGAAGGCAGGAGGAGAAGGGGACAACAGAGGATGAGATGGTTGGATGGCATCACCAACTCAATGGAACATGAATTTGAGCAAACTCTGGGAGATAGTGAAGGATAGGGAGGCCTGGCATGCTGCGGTTTATGGGGTCACAAGGAGTCTGGCACAACTTAGTAACTGAACAACAACAGGCAAGAGGATGATGACATTAACATGATTGAAATGGTACATTCCTGAAACTCAAAAAATTTAAGCATTTTTGTTTTTAATTATTTAAATAAACAACTTTGATCTAAGCTAGAGAAGTAGCATTCAATAGCTTCACTTCAGAAATAGCTGGCAGTCTACTAATATTTGTCACCATTCTTTGCTTCATTGTTAACCTTGTCTAACCCCTTCTATCTAGAAACCCCAAAGAGCACAGTAAATGTTATACAAATACTCCATAAAAGTTGTTCTTTACTGATCTAGACCGAAATGGAACTTAAAATATAGTTGGTTTTTTAAATGTCTTTTAATAGGGCTCGCCTTAATTGGTCCTCTCTCTTGATCCTGATTTTAAAAGGAGATGATGGCTCAGAAAACTGCTCCAGGTCACCAAATAAATCCAAGCTCAGAACAATAGGTTTCCTTTAGGCCCATCCCCCAAGCTGTCCCCCCAAATCACACTCTCCATCACATGACTTCTGTGAGCTGGAGATTCTGCAGCTGTTTGGAAGAGGACTAAAATCTCTGCTCTTGTGTTGCTGAACATGGCTTTTGTTTTTTTTGTTTTTTTTTTTGCTTCCATTCTTTTTTTTTCTTGCCTTTCTTCCTCTTTGGTGTCCCAGTTTTTATAGAGTCTTGGCTGGCTCCCCTAGAGATGAATCTGCCTTCCTGTGTATGGAGTAATCCATGGTGTCATTAGGGGAGTTACCTCTAATCATTCTTCCTCATTGCTATTAGAGGAACTCTGTCTGAGCTCTAAGAAAACGTCAATGTGTGGGCTCTTGTCTTTGCGATGAAAGCTTTTGTCCCATAGTAATGAGGCAGAGCTCTCGTTTACTTCTAAAACATGATTAACTCCTTGGGAAGGAGGGGGAAAAAATAGAGTTGTTATTTAAGATGGTGCCCTGGGGGAACAAAGGAGAGGCTTTTCACATTATTGTACCTCCTAATTGGGCCAAGCCAAGGTTGCTGTGTGCCATTCCAGAAGGCAGTTCCCTGCTTGGTGGCGGGGACAGGAGCAGAGGGGTGACAGATTGAAGCTGACATTGGAACGGCATGGAACCAGAAAGAGCTTAGGACTTTTTAAGGCCAAATCTTCTGGACTTGCCTCCCATCCTACCTCCCAAGGGCCCCAAGGGAGAGAAGGGAGCTTCGACCACCCACCACCTCCCCTAACCCCAGCTCCCACTCGGTTCTGTGGCCTCTGACATCAAGAGTTCCCTTACCCAGAATTTCTGGGAGCGGGCTGGTTTGCTTTATTCCTCACAATTCTATATTTATTGAATTGTTTATAGTAAATGTGTATTATTTATATAATCAGGGAAACATAAAGAAAGCTATGTTCATAGTGTGGCAGGGGAGAAGAGAGAGAGACTCAGTAGTTTGGTAAAACTGGCAAATAATTCCTTAGTGCAGTCCAGTCAACATTAAAGATAAAAAGTGTGTTTGGGATTAGGATACTTTAAAAGGCACCTAAATTCTTAACAGAGCTGATCATCAGCATGAGGACCAAAAAGGAAGACTAAACACGCTCACCTCCTTCCTTTAGGGGCTCCATGCCAGGCCTTGCTGGACCCTACAAAGCGCCCTGTCCAGATTTCCCAGCCCAGAGAACATCTACATTAGACAGTTTTCTACCCTCTTGGTGATCAGTATTCATCTGTATTCTTCAGGGTCATGCATTTTAGGCAAGATTATCTACTGACTTATTCTGGAGAAGTTTCTCTGCCTGACAGAACACACTGTTTGTGTTGAACAGGGAGGCCAGTTGGAGACACAGGTTTTACCTGAATGTCTGATTCCAATGAGAATTTCAATCCCTAACAAGTCAGCGAGAGAGGGAAAATTTTGACTAGGGACCTTTGGCAGCCCCTCCAATCAGATCCCATGAGTGGCTGCCTAGTGAGCGCACTTGTTCTCAATTATTGCATAAATAAAAGTTCTGGACCTGGACATGGGCAACCAGCCATGCCCCTCTGTTGATCAGTAGACTTTCATGATCTGCATCTCAATTTCTTCATTGGTTAAATGGGGATAATAATAGCATTCACTTCGTAAGGTTGATATAAGGATAACCTGTCTCAGGACAGTGCCTGGCACATAACAAGAACTTAATAACTGTTAGCTCTTATCACTATCATTACCAAGTCTGTCAGGAGTCCTGATGTTTAAAGTAGGCCCCAAATGGAAATCTGATGGGTTCTCAGAGAGATAAGATAGTTTTAGACTCCTTCCAAATCCAGTCTGGTTGCTATCAAGCTCTTCTTCCCAAGTCCTTTCTAAAGTCCTTCTCCTGCAGATTCCTATTTCTTGAATTATTTTAGTCTATAAACCTGTTTCTATAGGTTAAAGATACCTTAATTTTCCAACAATATGTAATAAATGTACCACTTTATATTTATATCTAGTATAAGATTTAGATACAGTAACATTAAAAATACAAAAGACTAAACTGACAACTTCTGATTCTGCCCTAACAACACCAGAGAGAGTTATTATATGAAGTTGCAGCTTCCTTCCATCTGATTGAGCTTGTTGCAAAGACTGGTTCCAACTAGACTGAGTTGAAGCCCTAAAGGAAAGGATTGGAAAGGTACTCTATTGTCTCTCTGTTACACCCATGAAGTCATCTGAAATCCTGTCTTGTGTTTCCTTCTTGTCCTTTGCCCCCTTATTTTTTTCACTGGAGGAAGGCTTTAGGGAAATAGTAAGAATGCTGCAGTGACAGAGGGAATTAATTTGACCCTGCTCTGAAGAAAGAGTGTGTTGATTCCCACTAGCAATAGTTTCTCCACCCTTCAGAACAGAGCAAGGGATGTGGTCCATTACACAAGCCAGTCCCACTTGACCAGACACTTTTGGAGATGTCAAGTCCAGAGTTCAGCCTCTCTACATAGAAACATGTTGCCTTCCTCGAATCAATTCCTTTGAGACGAAAGAAAATCCCGTGTGGCCCAAGCATGATGTAACAGGGATGTGTGCTTCAGAATTCAAGACACACCCTCTGAGTTCCTGGCATCATTTTTACCGTAATAATCACACAGTCACAGCCTTCCTTCAGTGACCCTTGCAGGCCAGAGTTCCCTTGGCTGTGTCTCCTAGCAGACCTGGGACAAGAAGGGCCAGCTCTGCTTCCTGTGGGTCTGTGGACAGTGCTAGGAAGTCAGGCCCATCTCACCAGGTGTTCAGAGAACTTAGCATTTATATCTGGACAGAGTTTCTGTGCATCTTATTTTTCTGGTCATTTTTATACTCCTGGTTTATGGTAGAGAAAGGGAATTGGTTTTTGTCACATGAAATTGCCTGTAACAGTATTTAGTTGCTTTAATTGGAGCCAGATTGAAATTTCCAAATTTCTAAACTCAGACAATGCAACCAGCACATACTTGTTCATACTTGAAAGTTAAAACCAGTAATACTCATACCAACTTTTGATTTTTAAAAGAAACTTTAAAAATAAAGATTAAATGTGGTATTTGATGGCCATGAACTTACTAGTAATACAAACATCTCTCCTTTCTTTAGCAGCACCCCGCAGCAATACTAACAAATGATAACACTAACAATTTCAAAAAGGGTTAGAAATATCATTTTAAACCTAAATGTACAGTGCTGTGGCCTGTGTATAAAACTGTACGTTAGCCTTATACACATAGACCCTCTCACATGGGAAGTAAAGTAAGCAAAGGCAAATAGATCATGGAACTAATTCTTTAGCCTTCAAGATAGAGAAAAATCACTAACCTTCCTACATTTTTTACCTGCTCCCCCACCACAGTGGAAAGAAACTTCACATTTCTTAGGTTCTTATGATGTGCCATATTTTTCATTCATTTCATTCATCTCACTAATTTTCACAATAAGCCTATGAAGCTGGTATTACTGTGCTTATTTTAGACATAAAGAAAGTGAGAGGTAGAGAGGTTAGAATGCCCCAAATCATACAGCCAAGATTTGAAGCCACAGTGACTAAATTCAAAGCATCTTACATTTTGTAATAATGATGATCATATTTGGCCTCAAGCCACCTTTTTTCAGTCCCCTGAAAGGATGATTTAAAGATAGTTAAAAATTATATTAACCACCACTGAGAGGAGCTTTTAGGTGTATGATAATTTTATATATAGTATGTGCATAGGTGTGTGTGTGTGTGTGTGTGTGTGTGTGTGTAACTGACCCTCAAAGTTGATATTGTGATAATACCACCAATTTACTACCCAACTGGAGATAAAAGAACTAAAGCTCACAAAGAGGGCCTCCTCTCTAATGTGAAGGTTTGACCACTTATATCTCCACTCTTTCTCATGATCTATCTGAAATTATTTCCATTTAATAATAATAAAAATGGTTAACCCCAAAGGGCAGGAAGATTAGGTCTCTTTGAGATATCAACAGGTTTCAACAAGATATTGGAATACAGGAAGTGATGGAAGATTGACAAGATATAACAGAGGAATCTATAAGCCAAAGTATTCTCAATGTAGTGTAACAGCAGAACACTTAAAAGATTTCCTGAGACTTAGAAGCACCAGCCATCACAGAAAGCAGAGAAGATGAAAACAGGAGATTGGCTGAAAATTTTACATGAAATATAGGAAATAGTTGGACCACCTTTCTCACCCTGACAGCTAGGTGACCAATCTCCAATCCAAGTTGACAACCGAAATTTATCTTTGGAGAAAATGAATTAAAGAAGTTTCAGACTTGGGACTTCAAATAAAAGTGGAGGACATAGTGGGAGGCAGCGCCTAAAAGAAGAGATTACACCTGTCAAATGGTGAACCTGAAGCCCCTTTCTCTGCCCTGCTTCTAGATTGTAGGAGCTAGACAAGAGATTGGACAGGTCTTTTCTGTAAATACCAACCCACCTCTGAGAAGATATCTCCATGTATTGACATTTATCAGTCCCCAGTGAATCCCACCAGTTTACCATATGCACGTTATTTCTAATTATAGTTTTAGAATAAAATATATTTTCTATTATATAATTTTAAAATGACTGGATAACCAAGGGATCACCCAACTCATAGAATGTACCTCACACATGAAGGCGAAAACAAATAAAAAGAAAACTGAGGAATTATAGATAATACAAGATTTAAGGGAAGAAATCCCTTAAACTGTAATTAATATCCTCAGAGAATTAAAAATTATATAAAAACAAGGGTAGGATGTGTTGAATTAGAAATAGAAGACAAGAAAGAGCTCTTGGAAATTAAACACATGATGGCTGACATAAGCTCAATTAAAGAGGTAGAAGATAATACCAAGTGATATTATTTGAATTATGGATAAGCATTGTTGATTAAAAACAAAATAAAATAATCAATTTTCTAGAATTGTGAAAATATTTTAAACAGAAAGAGAATTGCAGAGTTGAACAGGGGAAGATAACAAAGATAGATAGTGAATCAATGTTTAAAAATTTGTCTTGGGAGCCTTAACATATAGAATGGCAGAGTAAGGCACTCAGGCAACTTGCATCTCCTCAAAAGCAACAAGAACATTGATTAAAACTGTCAAAATCAACTTTTTCAGAACTCTGGAAATTACTGGAGGCTTGGAAAATCTGGTAAATTTTTACTCAAGAAAACCAGGTGAATCTCAGTAAGAATTGTTGCAAGATTTGTGGCATTAAACTTTTACAAATTCCATCATTCTTTCCCCAGTTGTGTAGTAATCTTGAAAGCCAACCATCTCACAACTACAATAGCTTTGTACTGTAGCTTGGAAAGGTTTGGAAGTCCCTTATAGCCCCATGCAAGAGAATTGTCACTATTTGACCTGACTCAGAGCTTGGTCTGTGTGAGTAGCCCTACCCTACAGGCTGGTGGCAATTGTTTACATCATGGCTGCCTAAGGTCTTGTTACCTGGTAGAGCTAACAAGAGGCTGACAAAAATATTTTAAAGAAAAAAATTGGGTGATGAGATGTCCACAAGGAGCTTTTTAAATGTCCTACATATACCAGGCTAGAATGCTACACATCTTCCCAGAGCTTTGCTCATGGCCAAGAAGGACCCAGAAGACCTTAAGCTGTCACTTCTTGCTGACCTTGAGGCTCTGTGTGAACAGGAAATGAACATTAAGACAAAGCTTTAAATTCCCTGAATGCATGCCCAACACACACACAACACACACACACACACACACACACACAGCTTGGGAGACTTACTGATCCAGGTTATTTAGGGAAGTCTGTTCAATCAAATCCAGTTCAATCATTAATCACTAAGTGACTTCATTTACAAGGCATCCTCAATAAAATTATAGGCTGACTTCTAATCAGAAACTCTGGCGATCAGAAGGCAACAGAATGATGTATTCAAACTGCTATCAATCAACAATTGTATATCCAGCAAAACTATCCTTCAAAATTGAAATTAACACACTCTCAGAAATACAGAATCTTAGAATTTGTCACTAGTACACCAAGCCTACAAGAAATACTAAAAGCAGTTCTTCAAACTGAAATGAAGATTCTAGAGGGTAATTGGAATCCACATGCAAAAGTAAAGAGCACTGGTAAAGGTAAATACATAAGTAAATATAGAAGTATGAATGTGGGAGGTGTTTGTTACTTTTTTCTCAAATATGATTTGAAAGACAATTGCATAAAACCATAAATCTAAAGTTGTGTTAGGGGCTGAGGGTATCATCACGGAAGGATGGTGTGCAAAAAATGTGAAAAGAAACTTGGTACTGTTATCACTCCAGATACATGGAAAGATGGTGCAAGGAATACCACAGAAAGTGGTGGAAGAAAGCTGAATGAAAATAAGGCTTTGACCTCAAAAAAAGCAAGGTTTGATCCGTATGGAAAGAATAAGTTCTCCACTTGCAGAATTTGTAAAAGTTCTGTACACCAACTGGGTTCTCATTATTGCCAGGGCTGTGCCTACAAAAAGGGCATCTGCTCTATGTGTGGAAAAAAGGTTTTGGATACCAAAAACTACAAGCAAACGTCTGTTTAGATGTATTGGCATTTCGGGTTTTCCGTATGATTTTACTTTTTGCTTTGAATTTTCAAGGCATAAGTTAGATGTTCAAGTTACAAGATAACATGTCTTAAGACAAATAAACCAGGGAAGTAGACTGATATTCTTTCTTTTGCTGTCAAAGAAGTTCAGCAGCAGTGTAACTAGTTTTCTGCCTTAAGCTTTTCTTTACAAACATCTTATTTAACTGGAGTAAGTAACAAATCTAACAAAAATATTTTCCTAGTTCTGTATGTACTTTTTAATTTATCATTACTCATATAATTTTTATTTTTCCCTCTACATTATAGATATTGCAAAAGTAAGAAGGAAGTTGTTGATATATGGCTTTGAATTTGGCATTCAGACTTGTGATCCTTCCCTCATTCCCTTTTGGTTGTGTAGTTTTAGGATCAGCAGTTCCTTAATTAATCACAGCATCATAGGGCATTCAAATATCTGAGCCCATTATTGTGAAATAGTTCCTTAAATAAATTAGCCCAGACCCAAATTTAAAAAATAAAATAAAATAAAGTTGTGTTAGTAAACTTCTAATGTATAAATATGTAATGTGCATAACAATAATTGTGCAAAGGAGGAAAAGAAAATGGGGCTATAATGGAGCAATTTTTTTGTAAACAATTTAAGTTAGCATAGGTCTAAACTAGATTGTTTTAAGTTAAAACAGTAATAGCAACTTCCAGAGCAACCTATAAGAAAATAACTCAAAAGTAGATAGTACAAGAGAATTAAAATGGTAAACTAGAAAAGTATCTAACATAGAGACATCAGTAATAGAAAAATAGAGAAACATAAATGACAAGATATACAGAGAAACACATAGCAAAATGGCAGACATATATCCTGTCTTATCAATAATCACATTAAAAGTAAATGGACTCAACACATCGATCAAAAGGCAGAGACTGGCTGATAGAGTCAAAACGAACAAACCCCATCCCCATGATCCAACTATATGTTGCCTCCAATAGACACACTTTAAAGTCAGACACAAATCAGTTGAAAGTAAAAGAATGGAAATTATATACTGTAATATTGTGATTTATAAGATATTTGGTCATTCAGATAACCAAAATATATTTCTCCAAAATAATATATATTTATATTTAGTTTTTATTCATAGTTCCTAACTCACAGGTGCCAAAACACTTGGAATTTTCTGAGTGATAAGAACAACAGGAGCATCATTTGTTGCAGTATTTCATCTCTTCAGTTCAGTTCAGTTCAGTTCAGTCACTCAGTCGTGTCCAACTCTTTGCAACCCCATGAATCATAGCACGCCAGGCCTCCCTGTCCATCACCGACTCCCGGAGTCCACTCAAACTCATGTCCATTGAGTCGGTGATGCCATCCAGCCATCTCATCCTCTGTCGTCCCCTTCTCCTCCTGCCCCCAATCCCTCCCAGCATCAGGGTCTTTTCCAATGAGTCAACTCTTCACATGAGGTGGCCAAAGTATTGGAGTTTCAGCTTCAACAGTTTTTGAAAATGCTTCAGAGCCATCACAGTGAAATGGTTTACTTGTTACTTATAACAAGCTGTTTCCACCACAATGGGGTTCATGTAATGAAGTTGACTTTTGTATAGCACCTAAGGATGGGTGCTAGTTGCCAGGAGAACCAACCATGAAAAGAGAGTGGGAACTTCCAGTTCCACCCCCTGATTTCTGGGGAGGGCAGAAGAGCTAGAGATAGAGTCAACCAGCAGTGGACAATGAATTAATCAATTATGCCTGTGTAATTCAGCCTCCATAAAAACTCAAAAAAAGAGAGGTGTTCAGAGAGCTTCCACGTTGGGGAACCAGAACACTCCCCTATGCCACCAGGCTGGGCTCCAAGCTCCGCTAGGACAGAAGCTCCTTTGTTTGGGACTTCACCCTATGTATCCCTTCTTCTGGTTGTTGATCTAAATTAATAATAATAAAAGGAAATTTGGGGGATTCTCAAATATGTACAAATTAAACATACACTCACATACTTCTAAATGAGCAACAAGTCCATAAATAACAAGGGAAATTAGAAAAATACTTTGAGAAAATGAAAACAAAAATATAACATACCAAAACTTATGAGATGCAGCTAAAGCAGTGGTTGGAGGGAAATATATAACTTAAATACCTATATTAAGAATGTTATTGTATGGGCTTCCCTCGTGGCTCAATGATATAGAAACTGCCTGCCAGTGCAGACGACACGGGTTTGGTCCCTGGGCAAGGAAGATCCCACATGCCAAGGAACAACTCAGCCCACGTGCCAGAACTATTGAGCCTGTGCTCTAGAGCCCAGGAGCCGCAAGTACTGAAGCCCGCATGCCGTAGAGCCTGTGCTACACAGGCAACAAGAGGTAGCACTGCAATGAGAGACCCTCGCACTGCAGTTAGAGAGTAGTCCCCACTCACAACTAAAGGAAAGCCAGCATAGCAATGAAGACCCAGCAGAGCCAAAAATAAATAGATGCATGAAATTATTAAAAAGAATTTCATTATATGCAGACTCACCTCATAAAGCTGATATTTAATATAGAAATAATGACCCATATTCTTTGACTATACAATTTGCATGCTACTATATAGGTGTAGACACTAAATTCTAATTTTAGTATAATTTGGAAAAAATCACTAACACTTTCAAACCACATATAAAGTTCACTAGGAAAAAAAAAAAAAGAACCCTAACATGATTTTTAAAATATATGGACAAATACTAAGCTTATAATTAATTATATGCATGCTGAAGTATTTAGAGGAAAGTGCACTGATGTTTGCAATTTACTTTAAAATGCAACAACATAAAGCTAAGATGGGTTGTTGGATAGAAAAGTTATAAAAACAAGTATTATAAAATGTTAGTGGTAGAATCCACTTGATAGGTTGATGGGTATTCACTATAAAATTCTTTAAATTTTGCTGCATGTTTGAAATTTTTCATAATAAAATGATAGGAAAAATAATAAACTCAAAATACCACTCTGACCTGAACTATTGCCATTGCATAATTTACCAAGTTAATAGCCTATTGATCTGAAGAAATTAATGTTTTCTTTAAGGAGCAAGTTATTTTAGTTTATAAACTTTGGGAATCTAATGTATTATATAAACATTTTTAAACAATCACCTCACCCAGAGAGATGTTATGAAAGAGCATAATGATGCTCTGGGGGGGAATAAGATCTTGTAGCCTCAGGGCCAAACTTTCTAGGAGAATCTTCCCAGGGTCTGGAATTATATGTCATAAGGGATTCAGATCAACTTTAGATTTCTGCCCCCAGTTTCTGTCAGAAAAGTTGTGAAATAGGCCACATGTAGATAAATCAATAAGTTTATGCCTGCTCAAATACAGTGCCTTTTTCCACCTTGTCGTTTTCCAGCACAGTATTACTACTACAGATCTTGCTTCCCTATTTTGAGAAGGCAGTTTAGACACCATTCACTTCTTTCTCTACGCTCCCCTCGTAATCTTGCAAAGCTGTTGGTACTGAGGCTTCAATGTTCCGTGAAGAGTGGTTTTCCAAGTGATGAAGCAGATTCTAATCAATATACAATCCAGATATGTACTGGGACCTGGATCTCTGCCACCTTTCCCTCCAGCTCTCTTAACACAATGACTAGGGAATTCCTTTGAGATTCACTGAGTATGCTTCAAGCCACCCTGTTCCTGTGGCCTCCTTCCAGCCACAAGATCTTCCTGTCTGGAGCATTTCCGGCCCTTCTGTCCCTTGGCTTGGAGAGTTCAGCTCAACCTGGGGAAAGGACAGAAGACTTGGGGTTATCAAAAGCCTGTTGAATTATCTGATGCAAGACTGGCTGGCTTGTTTGCCTCCCTGGCTCTCTTCCTGGGCTTCAAAGCAGCTGAGAAAACAACCTTTTTCTAAGTCTTGGACAAGGAGGAAAATCTCTGGCATGAAGGATTTCTGTCGCAGACATTTGGCACAGCTAGAGGAAAGGTTTGGTTAGCTTGCAAAAGGTTTTATTAGCCCAGACATCCAGGCGAAATGAGATAATGGGGTCCCTGTTGAAGGACATTTTAGAATCAGTGGGTTTGCTCCCCTTCCTTCTCAGCAGGTCCCTTGTGTACAGATGTAAATATTAGAAGTGTTTAACGAGGACACCGCCGGTGAGTTCATCAACTACCACACAATCCTGCTGACCACGGAGGAGACTGAGATAGGGTTAAAAAAAATAGCAAGCTAGAAATCTGTGGATGGATGCAAAGTCCTATTTCTGAGCTATCCAACTCAACCGTTTCTCACCCCAGCTTTCTTAGCTGAACACATTACAATGTCTTTGGTCCCTGCATTTTGTGGATGGAAAGAAAGAGAAAGAAAGCCAGGCCTACCACCTGCCCCTGCAGGAAGAAACTGTGCTTACACTTTCCTTCTGCCAGCTCATTTCACTCTGCCCTTTGCCCCTGACCAATATGAGACTTGGGGTAATGGGTGGGAAAGGGAAGGAAATAAAAGAGGAAGGATTCATTAGCAGCGTTAAAGGAAGCCTGCCTGGCACAGGAGTCGGAGAAGAGAAAGTGGAAGAATTGGTGCCAGCTAACCCTCAGCACATGGCTGCCTATTCATGTCTGCTTCCCTGGGCCACAAAGGCAAAACTCACTTTTTCCTAAAGTCAGGGCTCTTTTGCAGAAACTCATATACCCTGCCAGGACCAGAATTCTATAAAAGCAGCCTCCAAGAGAGCCTGTACCTAAGGTTCCTGATGTCTTTGTGCTGTCTTATCCACACTGACCTTCCTGGCCACCCATGGAGGAGAAGGGTAGGCCGGGTTGCTCCCGAGGAGGGTCACACCTGTACTTTAAAGGGACACAAGTACTATCTCTAGAAGGTGTCACCATCCTGGAGAATGCCTGAGGTTCCTATGTCCAGCACTTTCTGTTCTGTGGCTCCTTTTCCACTTTCTGAGCCTCTTGGAAGTGGGATCAGGCCAGGAAAAACATGTGATGCTATAGCAAGCTGAAACCAAAGACTTGACTGTGGTCCTGCCCAAGCCAAGTCTTGGCAATGATTGACGGGGCAGCCTGCACTTTTCTATGTGACATATCCTAAGTCCCCCAACTTTGGGGATGGGTTGCCAGATAAGCCTCAAAATAGGTATGAGTCAGAGCTTCAGAGAGTCACCATTTTTTTATATTTTATAATTGAGTTTCTGTTATGCATACAACATCATACTGGAGGTTGCTAGGACTAGGAGAAGCAGCAATGATGATGATGTCCTTCGCCTTCAAACACATGTTAATAAATTCAAGGGGCATTAACTATAAAATGGTGGAGAAAACAGTGAGTACTATTAGAGAGGTTATAGATACAGTGTGATAGATTTG
This sequence comes from Ovis canadensis, assembly GCF_042477335.2. Taxonomy (NCBI): domain Eukaryota; kingdom Metazoa; phylum Chordata; class Mammalia; order Artiodactyla; family Bovidae; genus Ovis; species Ovis canadensis. Next base: position 90,630,438 of record NC_091251.1, read on the forward strand.
AGAGACATTACCTCAGGCTAGAGAAACTGGCATGAGCTTTCTGGAAGAGGTTGCATTTTTACAGCATTCCAAGAGTATGTAGGATTTGGGCATTGAGACAGGAAGGACGAAAGGAAGATTAACAGTGTGGAAGCTTGTGAACCTCTTAGTCAACCTGCATGGATGCCCTTCTTTGTCTTGAACTATGTAGTATCCATGCTGGAAAGCAAATGCCTTTATTTGTTGTTATGTATTCTGCCTCCTTGATGTCTTATCCCTTGGATGTAGATGTATCTATGCATGACAGATTAGAGGTTACCATCATGCTGGTTGAAAGTACAGACTATACAACTAGTTGGCTTGGGCCAGAATCTTGTCTTCAGCACTTATAAGCTGTCTGCCTCAGAGGGCTATTGTGAGGAATAACATCTATTCGTTGTTGTTTCCATCATCATTACTGTGGGACCCTTGGAAGGTCCTCCAACCCACCCCAAACCATAAGACTTTCCACCATTTTTAGGTCTATTACTCTCTTCTGACAGTCTTACATTAAAATGCAAAATGTAAAGTTTCCTTAGCACTAGAAGGTTTAAACCAGCTCTGCTTAGGAGCAAAAGAGAATCAGCTGATAACTTATTTGCTTAGAGCAAAATAGGCACCTGAGTGGAGGGATATGAAAGGAGGAGAAGAGAGTCTGTACAGGTAGGCCAGTGAGCTCCAGGAGCCAACTTCTCCCCGCCATGTTTTATTTAGAGTACTCAGGCTTCTGGGGTTTCACTTGTACACTGAGAGAAACCTTCACACATATAGCATGGGGATAATGTGAAGAACAGCGAAGAAAATGTCCTTCTGTCATTTTCAGAGACCACATATGCAAAGCACTGAACTGGGCTCTATGAAATGGAAGGGTATGGGATCAAAGGCAATGCCCTTCATCTTTGCAGTCCCACTGAGAATTCAGAACATGTTTCTAGGAAATAAATTGAGGTAGAAATGTATAACAGTCTTTTTTTTTTTTTTTGGTCATCATAATGGTGAAAGTGATGATATTCTAGTTGAGCTATTTCAAATCCTAAAAGATGTTGCTGTGAAAGTGTTGCACTCAATATGCCAGCAAATTCGGGAAACTCAGCAGTGGCCACAGGACTGGAAAAGGTCAGTATTCATTCCAATCCCAGAGAAAGATAATGCCAAAGAGTGCTCAAACTACCGCACAGTCGCACTCATCTCACACGCCAGTAAAGTAATACTCAAAATTCTCCAAGCCAGGCTTCTGCAATATGTGAGCTATGAACTTCCGGATATTCAAGCTGGATTTAGAAAAGGCAGAGGAACCAGAGATCAAATTGCCAACATCTGCTGGATCATGGAAAAAGCAAGAGAGTTCCAGAGAAACATCTATTTCTGCTTTATTGACTATGCCAAAGCCTTTGACTGTGTGGATCACAATAAGCTGTGGAAAATTCTGAAAGAGATGGGAATACCAGACCACCTGACCTGCCTCTTGAGAAACCTGTATGCAGGTCAGGAAGCAACAGTTAAAACTGAACATGGAACAACAGACTGGTCCCAAATTGGGAAAGGAGTACATCAGGGCTGTATATTGTCACCTGCTTATTTAACTTATATGCAGGGTGCGTCATGAGAAATACTGGGCTGGATGAAGCACAAGCTGGAATCAAGATTGCTGGGAGAAATATCAATAACCTCAGATATGCAGATGACACCACTCTTACGGCAGAAAGAAAAGAAGAACTAAAGAGCCTCTTGGTGAAAGTGAAAGAGGAGAGTGAAAAAGTTGACTTAAAGCTCAACATTTAGAAAACTAAGATCATGGAATCTGGTCCTGTCACTTCATGGCAAATAGATGGGGAAACAGTGGCTGATTTTATTTTGGGGGCTCCAAAATCACTGCAGATGGTGACTGCAGCCATGAAATTAAAAGACGTATACTCCTTGGAAGGAAAGTTATGACCAAACTGCTGCTGCTGCTGCTGAGTCGCTTCAGTCGTGTCCGACTCTGTGCGACCCCACAGACGGCAGCCTACTAGGCTCCCCCATCCCTGGGATTCTCCAGGCAAGAACACTGGAGTGGGTTGCCATTTCCTTCTCCAATGCATGAAAGTGAAAAGCGAAAGTGAAGTCGCTCAGTCGTGCCCGACTCTTAGCGACCCCATGCACTGCAGCCTACCAGGCTCCTCCATGCATGGGATTTTCGACAGCATATTGAAAAACAGAGACATTACTTTGCCAACAAAGGTTCGTCTAGTCAAGGCTATGATTTTTCCAGTAGTCATGTATAGATGTGAGAGTTGGACTATAAAGAAAGCTGAGCACCGAAGAATTGATGCTTTTGTAGTGTGGTGTTGGAGAAGACTCTTGAGAGTCCCTTGGACTGCAAGGAGATCCAACCAGTCCATCCTAAAGGAGATCAGTCCTGAGTGTTCATTGGAAGGACTGATGTTGAAGCTGAAACTCCAATACTTTGGCCACCTGATGCAAAGAGCTGACTCATTTGAAAAGACCCTGATGCTGGGAAAGATTGAGGGCAAGAGGAGAAGAGAACGACAGAGGATGAGATGGTTAGATGGCGTCACCGACTCAATGGACATGAGTTTGGGTAAACTCCGGGAATCGGTGATGGACGGGGAGGCCTGGCGTGCTGTGGTCCATGGGGTCGCAAAGAATCAGACATGACTGAGTGACTGAACTGAACTGAACTGAATGGTGAAAGTTTAATTAATTGTCTACTCTATGATTGTGTCTGCTTTCTTTCTCTTTTTAAAATTTTTTTTTGGATTTTTGTACAATTGTTAAAGATATTTTCCATTTACAGTTACAACAAAATATTGGCCATATTCTCCATGTTGAACAATATATCCTCAAGCCTAGCTTACACTTAGTAGTTTATACCTCTTTTCCATCCACCCCATGAACTTCCCCCACCCCCACCACAGGTCACCACTAGTATGTTCTTTATATGTGTGAGTTTCAGATGGCAGTCTTTTAAAAAGTGCAAATTCTCACAGTAGATGGGATTATGGCTTACACCTGTCTTGTGGAGTTCCAGAGTTTTCAGAGCTGCACATGTCTGTACTCATTCTTACCCAACTATATATTTCCATAAACCCTAAGAAGGTTCTAAAACCAACTTCACATATTACACACAGGGTTGAGTGGGATAAAAACTTCTCACAAAATTCCTGGATTCTATTAAGCTGCAGGGCTTTTGTATTAAGGAATCCAGGAGGGCACTCAAAAACAGCACAAGTCAGACAATGATTAGAACACCCCAGCTATATAGGTCGACTGAACTTCTGAAATAGCAGCCTCAGTTATCGGCCAGGGAGGGTTGTTTGCTTTATAAGAGGGTTATTTATTGTTTGAAAGGCACAAGGGCATGGGGTGCTCATTGAAGTCTAAAAGAGGGAAAAGTCAATATGTATTCACAAAGACAGTGTGGCAAACATTACTTTTTTTCCCCTGAAATCTGTTAAGCTAAAAAGCTAATTTACACTTCTTCACTCTGCCACGTAAGACTAGAGAATCTTCAGGTCAGAAAACTCATGTTAAAAGCAATATGCACTTACCTTTATCCCAGGCCTCTTACCAGCATGTCTGCTTTGAAGTGTTTATGGTCATAGGTAGGTTTGGGGCTCTAACCACCTTGATGGAGTTCTCCTCCAGTTGCTCTCTTATCAGTTTCCCTGTAGAAACTTGGGCTCCAATCCAAACATATTTCATCCACCATGGTTTGCTGAATGAGCAGAGTAGGACCTGTTTCTAGATACTGTGTCTCCATTAATACAGCCTGAGATCACACTGCTGCTGCTGCTGCTGCTAAGTCGCTTCAGTCGTGTCCGACTCTATGTGACCCCATAGACGGTAGCCCACCAGGCTTCCCCGTCCCTGGGATTCTCCAGGCAAGAACACTGGAGTGGGTTGCCATTTCCTTCTCCAATGCATGAAAGTGAAAAGTGAAAGTGAAGATGCTCAGTTGTATCTGACTCTTAGCGACCCCATGCACTGCAGCCTACCAGGCTCCTCCGTCCATGGGATTTTCCAGGCAAGAGTACTGGAGTGGGTTGGAGATCACACTAGATTTTTGCAAACCACATCTCCCAGCTGACTGGTACTGAACTGTAGTGAGCTAACACGTAATTCGTTTTCTGAATGTTAAATCTCATCTTCCCCATTCTGTAACCAGAACAAATTAGTCCCCTGTTCTTGAGGACAAGGCTTTACATGTATTTCAATAAAATTGTGTCCTAAAGATTCATAGGGTTTGTCCCAACATTCTAACCAAATTGAGGGTTGTTTTCATATAATGGTTGTCTAATATATTAACTGTTCCTCTAAATTTGGTGTCTCCTGTTGCCGTATTCAGCATCTCATCAGTGGGTTTAGTTTCATGATCCGTGAGTCCAAATGTCACTTTTCAGGTGAGATCTTCTCTTAACTCCCTCTTTTCATCCAATATACTTCCTATACTCTTTCTCTGTTTTTTTCTCCATAGCATATATAATCATTTAATATGAGATATATTTCACTGCATATTCATTTTATTTATTATCTTTTGCCTCCTTTAGAATGTAAGCTCTCCTAGGGTAGCAATTTTTATCAGTTCTATTCCCTGTTGTATGAATGTGGTTGAATACATCATTGTGTGCATCCAGGTCAGTAATTACGTTGAATATGATAGGACTGAGGATAGAATCCACTACCTTCTACTAGAGGTTGTTACCCCATACCAGATTGTTACTAAACTTTTGGATACTTTCAGATCTATTTCATGGTATTAGCATCTAGTCCACCTTGTCTTCGCTTTATCCAGAAGGCTACTAAGAATTTGTTACTTTTTTTTTTTTTTTGCTGAAAATCTGATAGTTCATGCTGGTGGTAGCCCTCTGAGCTATCGATCTGGAAGTTCTTTCCCAAAAAAGGAAGTGGGATTCATCTGACGTAACTGATCACTTCCTCTTTCTAACTGCATACAATCATCCTTTTGATAGCTAATTTTAAACCCTGTCCAACCCTTGATTTCCTGGAAAGGAGGTACTTCCAAGTTTGAGAACCTTCCATGTGAGGTCCTTCTGGCTTGAGCTCTGGGCTTGTTCACAGAACGGGCACATGCTTCCTGGAAGAGGAAGTCATCAGATGATAGTGGGTAGCACCACTAAGCTGAAAGGCTTAGGTTCAGATGGCATTTATTGTGTCGCATTGGAATATCATATCCTTTTTCTGATTCTAAGATTCAGTTCAGTTCAGTTCAGTCGCTCAGTCGTGTCCGACTGTTTGCGACCCCATGAATCACAGCATGCCAGGCCTCCCTGTCCATCACCAACTCCCGGAGTTCACTCAGACTCACGTCCATCGAGTCAGTGATGCCATCCAGCCATCTCATCCTCTGTCGTCCCCTTCTCCTCCTGCCCCCAATCCTTCCCAGCATCAGAGTCTTTTCCAGTGAGTCAACTCTTTGCATGATTCTGTGGTCTATAAAATAAAATTTCAAAAATATAGTATGATAGTTTATTGAATACTGTTTATTTATACCCTTCTGGCTTTTCATGTCCAATTTTTCATGTAGGCAATGAAGATCTGAGGTTTGGTATATGTTTATTTATATTGATTTTTGATCTAAAGCCTTTTTATTTCTCTTCTCCATTTCCGCTTTTCCCCATTCTTCCTGACACACCTGTGGCTTAGGTGTCTCCTCATCCCTGAATTATTACAGTAGCTCCCTAACTGACTCCAGGACTCCCGTCTCTTGCTTCTCCACCTTAGACTCTTCAGTCAGGCTAATTTCCTGAACCCAGCTGTTCAAAATGTGGTCTATGGACCGCAGCATCAGAATCTCCTAGGAGCTTGCTAGAAAGGCAGATCCTCAAGCTCCACTCAAAACCTAGTGAATCAAAATCTACATGTCAACAGGCCCAACATTAAAGCTTGAGAAGCACTGTCCTCTCTTCTGCCGTGCCATTCCCCTACCAAGGAGCACCCATAAATTCACATTGAACCATCCCTACATTATCTCTGTCAGAAATGATCCACTTTAATTATCAGGTGAGAAGTTTTGACATAAAGATGTAAGTATCCATCTATAGCATCTACTCATTTGTTCTGAGAATGAGAGCTAGTTTATCTAGATAACTTTAGAGCAGTTGAATTCAACTTGAATTGAATCCTTCAGGTAAAAGCCAAGTATATTGTTTTTTGGTAAGTGAAAGTTAAGGGGAACTTGGGAATCGTATGTAGTGAGTTGGTTGGAAATATTCCAACTACGGGTTTTAGTTTGACACAGGTATTTTTAAAGTTAATTTCTTTTCGTTGTATTTATTTACTTTTGGCTATGCTGAGTTTTCACTGCCGCACAGGCTTTTCTCTAGTCGCAGCAAGCAGGGGCCACACGTCACTGCCGTCCACAGGCTTCTCCCTGTGGTGGTTCTCTTGTGCGGCACAGGCTCTAGAGGGCAAGGGCTTCAGGAGCTCTGGCTCCCGGACTCTCAAGTACAGGCTCAGCAGTTGTGGCGCACGGGCTTAGCATGTGGGATATTCCTGGACCAGGGATCAAACCCATGTCCCCTGCACTGGCAGGCAGATTCCACCAGGAAAGCCCAACACAGGCATTCTTTATACTTAATCTTCAACATTATCTCATTTAGGTGGGTGTTGTTATCTCCATTTTACCTATAAGGAAACTGAGGCTCAAAAAGGTAAGGTTGTCCAGAGCCAAAGTATTGGGTACATTTCAGGCTATACCATAGGAATCCGAAATACAGTGGTTCACACAAGTGACTCTGTACTGAGCTGGACAGGTGACCAGGTGGGAGGCTTTGCTGATTTATGAGATCAGCCAGCTTCCTTCCCACGTGTTGCTTCATCATCCCCCAGGATGTGGTTGAAGCTGGGTCTGGCCTTGGGAAGAGGGAAAGAAAATGAAGAGCCCATAATTTTCTTATAATCCAGAAGTTTTACCTGTCATTTTTGTCATCTTCTGTTAGTCAAAGCTTAGCCACCTCACCACACCTAGCTGCAAACAAGGCATAAAAAGGTTGCAACCTGGGGAGTTGTTAACTCTAAGGAAGAAAGGAGGTGGCTACTAGGGGGAGACTACATAGGCATCACCTGATTTGCCATAGGCATCAAGTTGATTAGTGGAGGAACCTTGATTCAAACTCCACGACTACAACCTGTGCTCTTTCTACCATTCTGTTCCACCCTTTCTCATAGTTGACAGTGAATGTTTGTTGAATTGTTGTAGATTGAGATAGTACATATAAGCCTTTGGTTATTTGAAATTATTTCTTCCTTCTCCCCTCTCTCCCTGATTACCTAAGTGGCTCTGTGCCAAACTTTCACTATTTTTTGATGACGTTAGTTTGTAAAACAGGGAATAGATCGTCACCTTCCTTCAGGAGAAATACAATAATAAAACATAATCCACCAGTTCTTAGAGGTTCTGTGGAATCATATGCAATGTGTTAAAGGGTTAAATAATAGTAATTTTTTAACTATCAAATGACCATCCCTTTTAAAGTAGCTATCTTCATAGTAGAGTGCCATTATGCAAAATATTTTTGATACTTTGTGTTGGTTGGTATGTCAGCCAGCTGTTGCTGCAGTAATGCTTTGTGACAACTTCAAAATCACAGAGGTGTGCATATAGTCATAATCATTTAACCAATGTGTATGTAGATCTCCTGGGGGTCAGCTATTTAGATTGGACCTAACTGACCAGCTCTACGTCAGGTGTCTCTCTTCCTCCTTCTGAGATAGCAGATTAGCTTGAACATATTTTTCTCTGGCAGTAGAAGGATAAAAAGAACAAGTGAAGTTTTGTGAGGCTTCTTGAGGCCTAGGCTAAGAACTGGCACAACCTATTAGTCAACACAAGTCATGTGGCCAAACCTATGGTCAAGGTCCCTGGGAAATACTCTATACCTCCAGTAGGAGGGAAGGTAATCATGTGGCTAAGGATGTGACTACAGACTTAGTGAAGGGTTGGGGCCAACCAGGCAACCTGCCATGGCTCTGCCTTTAGCAAGTTATTTTGAATATTTGCAGTGATGTTAAATCCTTATCTTTTAGGGGTAGATTTGAATTTTTTAATAAAATAGCTAAATTTATGAATATAGTTAGAGGCTCAGGCTAAATTATCTTTGGGCAGAAATGTAGCTATTTAAGCATGTGAGATAATAATCAAACTTATATCTAAAACTGACTCAAGGATATGGCCTTCATTGACAGAATAGTTGGAATTGATGTACAGCCTACCAAGGTGGTCAGTTGTTTGAAGGAATAACCCTCATTTGGTTCTAAAATAATTTCAAAGTAAATAAACCACAGTTTGTGGTCACATGTTCCCACTCTGCTTCAGAGTGGGAAGAGGAGTGAATAAGAGGCTCATCTCTATTTCCTTTGACTAATCCTGAGCAAATATGCTCTCTGTGCAGATTCTCATTGCCAAGTCCCCTCTGGCACCCTTCACCGCCTTTGTCTACACCATCGAGAAGGAAGGCTTGGTTCTTCAAGGTAAGATCTTCGGACAAGCCATTTCTTTCATCTAATTATGCTCAGCACTGCCCATTGTGGGTGGTAATTACTGCTTTGCTCCTAATGGAAGCTCCTTCGGGACAGAATCAAAGGCCAAGAAGAACTAGCCAGTGATGTTGATCCCGATAAGATAAAAGAGATTGGCAATTGTGGCAAGAATTTGACAGAGGTCAGGGAGAATTACAGAGCTCCCTAACAGAGTGGGACAACCCAGGAATGAGGGACAAGTCGAGCAGGCTAGGAACTGCAACTCCTCCAGTCCTCTTTGCAGATCCCATGGGAGAAAGGACCCAGCCCTGCCTCAGAGCCTTCTCACTTAGCTGGGAAGAACCAGCTGGGCTGGCAGCCTGAGGGGCACTTTGTCATGGCTCCACGAGCACCACTTCCTCGGCCTACTTCTGGTTACTCTATTTCCTCCCCTTGTACTCAAGTCCCGACCAGGGACCAGGCCTTACAGACCTGCACTTTGTGACATGGGCCTGAGTGCTGACTCACGGAAGAGCCCCTCAAGGCCACAAGCTGAACTAATTCAACAAACAGAGGAGAAAGCGGATTGAGAGGCATCATTCCTTGATGTAGGATCAGGGTGGTTAGGAAAGGTGTCGTGATGGCAGGTCTGCAGAAAACAATGAAGAGGAGGGGGTAAATTCAAACCCCATTGAACTTAGCCCGGAGGGTCAGATGCCCCAGACTGCTTTGTAGATTAAGAAGGGTCCCCACAGAAGTGCTCAGAGTACACATCTGTCCCCCTACTGTTGGGCTGGAGACGTCACCCAGAGATGCTTGGCACACGTCTGCTCAGAACCTCCGAGGAGCATATTGTCTTTGCTGTCTGTGGGAGGAATATCTGCCCTTTAGGATTTTATAAGCTGAGTGCTTTCCCCAAGTTTGTGAAATAGGGTGAGCCCTTATAGTATTCCCATGGAGACACCTTGCATTATAAAGCTCTAGCAGGACTTCTAGGCAGCCGGCTGGACAGTGCTTCTGACTGAGGAACAGGCTCTGCCCTCCCTTTCCTTGCCTTCTAAAGCATCCACTTCTTAATGGATCCAGAAAGCAGCATGTTTGTTTGGTGTAGCTGAGCTCCACAGCAGGGACTCGGGTCCAGGGAAATTTGGAGTAAGAACTCCTGACCTTTGGCTCTTAGCCTTTGACTTATGCTATCCAAGTTCCTTGGTAAATATTTTTTTTTACAATTGCAAATATTGTTTTCTGACAAAGAAGCAGAGATTTTAAGACCAGATTAAGCAAAGCAAACAGCAGGCCCCTTTGTTACGGACTCTCTAAGGGTGTATAAGTAATAAGCAATCAGAGAGCTGGACTTGTGTTTACCCTGTGCACAGTGTGCCCTTCAGCTTTTCATTTTTAGAGCCTTGCTTAAAAGATTAGAACTCCAGCAAATAGCAAATTTAGATGAAGATTTCAAGAAGTTCTATGCAGGATTACAAGATAATTTCAGGAGGGAAAGAGCCCATTCTGCCCAGATAGTTTGTAGGAGAGCGTTGATATGGTGCCTATATCTTGATCGCTGGGCATTTTGGTAGACAACAGTTGAAAGCCTGGTCTTAATTGGATAACTTTGGGATAATAGTGTGGAAGCGAGATTCACAGAGTTGCCTCTCTGACTCTCATTGCTAAGATCATGATTTTGACGGGAAAGAGGAAGTTGTTTAGGGAAAGTAGAAACTGAACCCACAGTAAATTGGTAGGGGTTAGAAAGCTGCAAAGAAAGACTATTAGAAATAGTTGGAAAACGAGAGAAAGTGGATTACTTAAGGAGGCTGGCCTGGAACCGGGTGTCCAGGAAATAGAAACATGCAGGAAAGTGTCTGATGATGCAAGAATCCCAACCAGTAAATAAAAATGTCTGGGAGACCTCAGAGCCTTACCTGTTTGCTTTTGAAGCCACACCTTCCTCTCTGAGGTTTTCTGGAGGCAGCAGGAACCTTCTGCCCCTATCAGCAGTGCCATTTCATGTAAACCTCTGGGCATTCCCTCCCCTCTAGCTATGTGCTCCCAAGGCTTTAAGTAAACAAAGAGGAGCTCTGGTCCTCAGAAAAATGGGGGCCCCTCCTGTATTAGACCCACCTTGGATTTCCGTTCCGGCTCTGGTATGTTCTTGAGAAAATCTCTGGAATCCTAGTTTTGTCAGCTTGAAAAAGACGATGTTGACCTTGACTCAGTGCTTTGCAAACTGTTTTGTGACTCATTGGTGGGTCATGAAATAAGGAATCACAACCAGCATTGAGAAAAAAAAAAAAGAAAGAGAGAATAGAAAATAACAGATTATATCACATATGTTGTACTGCTTTGTGAAATATTTCTTGTGTGATTGTGTGTGCATGTACATGCATTATGAGTTTATGTACAGAGGTTGCAGTGCAAAATGTTTTTCTTCATTGGATTGTACGCATCAGCCTGGGTGATCTCTAAAGGTCTTCCCACTTCTTTATCTGATTCTCTGAGGAGATGATGTACTTATCATTCACTTGAGTTCAGTGGAGTTGTGCCCTTGAGATCTCCACAACCTGGAAGGTAAAAGCTTATTTCCCCCCCAGTTTTAACAGATGACTGAGCTAAAAAACACCTGCACCATTTCCCAGGTTTAAAGCAAAGAAACCTTTGATCCCTCGGTGATAACCTTGGAAAGGTCTCAGAAGTCAAAGCCAAGAAGCTTTTCTTGTGAGAGGTTGCTCTGGCATGATAGTCCTGAAGTGGCATGCAGGTTGGCACCCACAGCTGTGGGAAGGTGGGGACATGTACAATCCTTGTCTGAGGGGCATAGAGACAGAGAGGGGAAGGGCTGGAAGAGTGAGGGCAGTTCCTGGGTTACCAACTAAAGAAGAGCCAGCTGCTGTGGCTCCACTTTCCGTCTTTGTAATGGAGCCAACCTGGGGTGGCAGGGAAAAAAACAATCCAAATGGGCTAGCCTGGCTTTTGGCGGGGGTGGGGGTGGGAGTGAGGGACAGAGCTATTAGTGAATCTGGGAATGATCGCTGGGTGCCTTTTATCCCCTTAGCAAGCCCTGAGATTCCTACCAGCCTGCTAACCAGGAGGTTTTATAATACCTGAAGAGCTCCAGAGTGCAGAAGCAGAGGGAGGGAGAGAATAAAAGGTGAGGCCCGCATTGGATTTACCGGCTCTGCAGGCCACGCCCCACCCCGGTTCTCAAGGATTAGGATGCTGAGAACAAGCCTGCCACTGGGGGCCTTTCAGCCTTCCCGCCCTTTTGTTCACAGGGATGGGAGGGACAATAAAACGGCAGGCTGGGGAGACTGAGGGGCTTGGTTAGAGATTTCTCAGGCTGCTTTTTGAAACACTTGAAGGAGCCGGTCCATGCTATTGTTGTAGTAAAATAGAAAGCGGAACTATTCTCCTTTCGCAAGGAAAAAAGGAAGAAAGAAAGAAACCACCCCCCACCTCCCGCGCCACCCCAGCATCTTCAGGAGGCTGCTGGGCTCAGGCTGTTACCATGGTAATACTTCGTTGTTCGCATCTTCTTTGTCTCCCGCTGGTCCAGGATCCTGGCGTCTCCTGGTTGAACTCAAGACTCTGGAAATACTTGGGCCCCTGGACCCTGGAAACATTTGGGCCTCCAAGGAGAGGGATCTCACAGCCCCCAGCTTCTTGATGGTTCAGACTCTGAGAGCGACCAGGTCCCAGCAGAGGAAGAGTTAAGCTGTTTTGTGCTACTCAACTGGGAAAGGTGGAAGGGGGTCAAGGAAGATCCCATTAATCCATTTTCCCTTTTGTTCCCAGAGTTCACTGTGAAGTCCCAGTGCCCAGTGAATGGGAAAGCTTAGAGGTTTGACTAGCTCAGAGTGAGGCCCAGGGTTGCCAGGACCTAGTGGAGAGGAGAGGGAAAAGCGAGACTTGGCTTTGGGAATTGGCTTGCATGGAGTGGGTCCACAGAACTGCATGGCTGCGGATGGGAAGGAAGTGTTGACTCTGAAATCCAGCTTGATCCATGTCTATTCTGGTCATGTCCTCTGCTTCCCCAGTAAGCCCCAAATGTTGTGCCACCCAGAGCACAGCTGGGGCCCCTGGACCTCTGTGTCAAGGCCAGGTATAATGATTCTGTCCCTGAAAGCAGCCAGACTGTTGCTGATGCCACAGGAGGTGAAGGGACAACCCAGAGCCTGTGTCTCCTGGAGCCACTGTGGCTTTCACAGGTAATAAAGGCCTGCCAACTTGGCAAAAGAGAGGATACCCTAGGAGAGGTTGGCCAGGGAAAAGGCAGGAGTGGGCTCGGAGTCTGCGTCGGGGGAGTGTCCTCCTTGATCACTCTTCCCGGCCCTCTAGTCTCCTTTTACTTAGGGATCTAGGAAGTGTTTGAAAAACAAAAACCAAGTTGTTTTGAACAGGATAGAGGACAATGGTTTAGTTTCTCAACAGGGCAGAATTATGGGCTTTTAAATTGTTTTAAAAAAATAAAGATCAGGTCAGGCAGGTTGAATCTTGATTCTGGTGCTGTTTTATTAGTTTAGTTTGAATGAGCAGCATATATTTTGGGATGGGGAACCTCGGGGAGCCCAGAGCACCCTGAGATAGGTCCAGAGAAGGTTCTGGAAACAAAGCTAGTTTCCTGTTTTTCCAACTACCCAGTATATGGGGACTCAGAAAATAAAAAATAATGATTTGAGAGCTGGGATGCTATATGCCTCATCTTCCTTGTAAAGTCAAAAATGATTGTTTGATCGCTTTTTTGAAGCACCCTGGGAAAGACATTAATCTCCTCTGTTTGTTCCCTTGTCGCAAAGTTGGGTTAGATTCTTCCACCCCATTTTCTTAGTCACTGAGCCAACTGGATGATTCATTGAAAACTTCTTTGCCCCCAAATACCACCATCTGAGCTCATCAGATTTCAGTTACAATCAGTAGCCCATTTAAATGTTTCTGCCCAGTGGACTCAGAGTGACCCAGAAGATTCTCAGTCTGAATCCATCCATCCAGGTATGGAGGTGTCTGCCTGGTAAATATCACCCACACACCTGGCACAGCCTGGCATGCTCTTGGGAGCCTGGCAGAGAGCCCTGGGATTCAGCAGAGCAGAGTGAACTAGCTGTCACAGGGCATGGAGGAGAGGGCTGCGGATGCCTGTCTCATTGTCCTGAGCTGCTTCTGCCTGCCCCTCCAAGAGGCGCTTCCGAGGGCAGAGAACACAGGACTCCCATTCCACAGCGTTGCCCCTTTTTGCTTCACATCCTCTCCCTCCATGACAGGGTCCCACACTGGTCCCTTCTTTCACTCTCGCTGTTAGCCTCAAAGACAGATTTTCTTTTTAATGTGGAAAATATATTTAAAATACGTAACAGTACAGAAAATAGTAAAGCCAAACGCATGACTCTAACATCCAGAATTAACAAATGTTAATGTTTTGTCAGATTTTTTTAAGCTGAAATATAGTTGATTTATAGTGGTGTGTTAGTTCCAAGTGTACAGCAAATTGATATCAATATATATATTCTTTTTCAGATTCTTATCCCTTATAGGTTATTACACAATACAGAATAGTTCCCTGTGCAATACAGTAGATATTGTTGTTTCTCTATTTTATATATAGCAGTCTGCATATATCAATCCTGGGGCTTCCTAGGTGGCGCTAGTGGTAAAGAACCCACCTGCCAATGCAGGAGACATAAGAGACGCAGGTTCAGTTCCTGGGTTGGGAAGATCTGCTGGAGGAGGGTGTGGCTATCCACTCCAGTATTCTGGCCTGGAGAATTCCATGGACTGTATAGTCCATGGGATCACAAAGAGTTGGACGTGACTGAACCACTTTCACTTTCACATGTGCTTTATGCATATAGTTACATGATTAACTGATAAAAATTATTACTCTACTCCTCTATCTCTCAGAAAGGGACCTTTCCATTCCATTCATCGTTATTTTCAGGTGAGGGGACTGAGTGCCAGAAAGGTGAAGTGATGCTCACTGCCTCAGAATTGGGTTTGTAGCCATTTCCAAGTATTAAGCCTGGGCTCCTGTGATTTTTCATAAAATCAGAAATGAGTTTGGGCCCCCTTGTCTCCCATCATGGCAGCCCCTGTGACAACTTACCTCTTGAGCTTCATAAGCCTCCATTGGGATAGTCTAGGCCCATTCTGAATCTTGAATCCCGAAATCCTAAGCTGTGATGGATCAGTCACATTGATATAGTGATCCTTCAAGGAATTTCCTTAGTTGGATCATAAATTTGGCTGGGTAGAAACATAACCTAGATCAACAGTGGTGTACAAGGTAGAGGTTGACTGCTTTCTCATGTAGCATTATGGAAGAATGCAGTCCAGAGCTGATGTAGCAACTCAGCCCCACATATTAGTCCAGCTGCTGCTGCCGCTAAGTCGCTTCAGTCGTGTCCGACTCTGTGTGACGCCATGGACGGCAACCCACCAGGCTCCGCTGTCCCTGGGATTCTCCAGGCAAGAACGCTGGAGTGGGTTGCCATTTCCTTCTCCAATGCATGAAACTGAAAAGTGAAAGTGAAGTCACTCAGTCATGTCTGACTCTTCGAGACCCCATGGACTGCAGCCTACCAGGCTCCTCTGTCCGTGGGATTTTCCAAGCAAGAGTACTGGAGTGGGGTGCCATTGCCTTCTCCGATATTAGTCCAGAAACTCTGGCAATTCTCTTGTTGCTCCAGCATGCCTGGGAGGCTGCCTTCATTGTAATGATCCAAAATGGGTCACTATCATGTCCTATATCAAGGCAGCAGGAGTTATGTGGGGCAGAGATTCAATAGGAGGAAAGGGCAGCCCCCTTCCTTAAGGATATTAACAAGAAGTTACACATATTATTTCTGCCAATCTATAGATGTATGGAAAGTAAGGCTGGAAAATGTAGTTGTTAATCTCAGTGGCCATGTGCTGAGCCAAATTTGAGGAGTTCTATTATCACGAGAGAGAGAGAGGAGATGCATATTCAATGATACGTTTCGTTCAGAGGAGCATAGTTGCAGAGATTAGGCCCCAGGGTACAAGAGTACAGACCCTAGAGCTGGACTTGTTGCATAAGGTCCAAATGCAGTATAAATATTGCAGTTTCTCAGAGTTACCTGGAAAATAGTTTGGCTCAGATAAATCTCTTTTCCGTTCTTAAAAAAACAAATGTATGTTTAAAATGGTATCAGGACATTCTTTAATAGAGTCTAAAACAGAGCCGTAGAGTATCACAGTCAGCAATGCCACCAAAGATCAACACCCAGAAATCTTGGTTCCCCTTCCAAAACAAAATCTCTGTCAAGCAGAAACTTAGGACGTGTTTTGCTATTGTGCACTATTCAAGAAAAATACTTGAACAAGAGCTAGTGCTTATAGCACAAAGCAGAGTATAAATTTGGTTCCAAAGTCATAGACTAAACACATTTTTTTCCCAAAATGTTTTTTCTGTCTCCACCTTCAAAAAAAACCATGAAACAAAATGTCAGTTTGAATAAGGTTATAGAGAAAAACTTATTCCAAGGCCTGGACTATGGTTAGAATAGATCCATACTCCACTTTTGGACCCGGGAAGCCTTTTAGCTATCTTTGCAGAGTTAACAATTTGCATTTGTGAAAATGCCCAGGTAATAATACCCAAAGATGTTAAATCAATTCAGGTTGTTGATTTTCTTTGAAAACCTCTTCCAGAAGGACTTGGGGTTCTTTCTGGAATACGGCTTAGGCTCCATTTCAGTGAGTTCAGGTAAGCAGGTATTTCTTGAACATCTATTGTATATAAACCATGGTGCTCAGGATAGAGAGGCTGATTAAAAAAAAAAAAAAATCCGGTATTTTAGCAGTTGACAATCTAAATAGTTAGCTTAAAAACAAAGTAGCAAACTGCCACACCTATTATCAAGGCTTAAACAATGGGACCTGAAAAGATAGAGGATATACGACTCATTCCATCTGGGATGACGGAGGAAGGTTCCTGAGAGGACAAGGGACTTGAACTGGATGTCAGCTCCTGAATACTGACGAAAATGGCCTTCCATTGTCTCTTGACAGAGGCCAGTTTCTTTTGCTGTTTGAGGATAGATTTGGGCACACTGGGGAATGCTGATTAGTGCCGTGTGACTCATGTTGAATCATGCTGACTAATGTGTTCTAAATGGATTGATTCAACAATAAAGGGAACACTGAGAGTCAAGAGTTCAGATCCTGAATTTTATCGTGTGATGAAGTGTAAATCACTTAGCCTCAGTACTTCATTTTTTTGTCAATTAAAATGTGCTCCTGATGAGAAGCCAACAAATCACCTTGACTAGAAAGTGCTTTACAGAGCTCAAGGATAACAGAAGTGCTTAACAACAATTCCCAGGACAGGCTTATGCAACCTTGGGTTATTCATAGTCCACACAGAATCAGAGCATCCATCACATGCTGCTCCCTAGCCATGTGAAACTTCTATTTCCTCACACATGCCATGAGAACTGACAAATAGTGCACTGCACTCACAAAAACTGACAAACAGAGGAGCTTTTGAAAAATCTTCCTATATACCTACTGGGGTGTCTCTGTTTCTCAACAACAAATGTCGCCACAGAACTGAGAGCCTGCACTGCACACACAGCTCTTTCTCTCTTTTGACATCTCCGCAGCTAGACTGCTTGAGAACCTGGCCTTCCGTGTCCAGATGTTTACTGAATTCTGAAGGCCCCCCCAAAGGGCCCAAGTTCCTTTGTTGCTCTCCAAATCACTTCCCACAGAGACTGACCGATGTCCTGAAGGAGCCCTTCAATAGGGAGGATAAATGGAGGCAGATGAAGACATGACCCCCTGAGGCTCGCCCACGTCCACGCTAACAAAGGGTCTGAGGCACAACCTTGTAAGCAGCATTTTGGTCAGCAGCATCCCCTCGAGAGGCCAGGTCCCCCCCACCCCCGCCAGGGCTGTTTTCAATGGCTCCCATCGCGGTGGAAGCCCTCGGCATTTGTTCAGGGCTGGGGTGTGCTAGGTGTAGCACAAAACATCTAAGTCACAGCCCCCAGCCTTTGTGAGGGCTTCCTGGCTGCAGATGGCAGCTGGCTTTCTCAGGGGAAAACCTGGGGGCAGTAGAGGAAGCTGAAGGGGGGCTCCCGCGTCTCTGGATGACCTCTTCCCACCCTGCCCAGAAAGGCTCCCCTTTTGTTCACAGCTATCGGCAGTCTAGCCAGGGCTGTGGGGCCTTAGCCCACACCTGTGCTGAGTTTCTGGGTGTCTCTGGTTTACGAAGCCATTGGCTCCCTGTGTAATAGATAGATAGGTACACATGTCAGAGGACTGCCACCAGAAGGAGAAATTTATTTAGGCTGCTGGTGAGAAGCTAGTGCATTTCATGACAGCGATGGTTTTTCAAACATTCTTTCTCTCCCTCTCTTCTTTTTTTTCCCTTTAGACCAACAGAGGCCATAGGGACACTATGACCTTTGTCTCGAGCTGATGGGGGCATGATTTGTGAAATGAAACAGGACCGGGCTGCTTGGAAGAAGGAAACGGAAGCCAACATAATGGGGATTAATTAGTTGATTGCTGTTGAGATGGTAACAGATTTGCCCCCCCACCCCTTTACCATTGAGCCAGCCATCTCAGACCTAGCAGGGAAGGTGAAGATGAAGAGGCCTTTGTTCAGGTCTCTAGATGCTTGGGGCTGAAGGCTTTGCCGCCATGGGATGGCAACAGCCATAATAATAATAATTTGCACTTATATAGCACCTTTCAACCAGGCACCTCAAAGCGGTTTAACCACATTAATTAATTAAAGCCCACAATCCCCCTGGGGAGAGGAGGAGGAGGACTAACAGGATTTGTAATTACAGGAGGGAACATTTCCGAATAAAGTATTGTCCATCAAATAAAAAGACTAGGTGTAAAGGAATTGGGGTCTCCAAAGAGTAACTGATTCAGAAATGAAATCTTGGAAGGATGAGGGAGGCTGAGGGAGGGCATGGGCGTGGGGGTCTGCTCTTGTGTCAAAGGGAGGTCAGTGGGCTCAGAATTCACTGACAGGTTCGGATCCAACTGAGAAGCAGGACACGTATGGTATTAGTGGCATTTGGAAGGTCATTAGTGGTACATGTATTGTGGTGTAAATTCAAGTTTCACTGGTATATTGTGTAGAGCCCTGCAGGACAAAGAGTGAGATTCATGCAGTGTTTAATAAAGGATGAAATGATTTCTTTATATTTAAAGCCTAAGGCTGGGCCAGTCAATGAGCAAATCAATCAATTGGTGACCCATAGGATAATTTAGTCATTTTCAGCAGAAGACCCAGCCTACTCCTCGCACTGCATGAGGTTTCCAAATGAAGCATCAAAGCTGGGGGGTTCAGCCCCTTCAAAGCCAGGCATCAAATCTTCCCAGCCTTTGGCCTTGGGACCTCTTTCCCCCAACTTGTTGCTGACACTCAGGCTGTCCTCTATAAAATCACTCTGTATCTGCTTCCCCTTCAGAAGTTTATAAATGCCTTGGGTGCTAGAATCAAGTTTTGTCCTATCTCATGTCTGACATCAATGCCCAACAGAGTGTCGTACATAAAGTAGGTACCTGATCAGCAAAGAATGGTTAAATGACAAAGTCTTTTAACAAAACTCAGCATTTGTTGAACACGTACCAAATGCTAAGGCAAAGCTCAGAAACATAGGTTATGTGTATTATGAGGAATGGAAATGACTCATGTACTCCCAGCTATAATATAAAGCAGAATAAAATAAAGTTGACATTGTAGATGTACGCCCAAGTCACAGCCTGAAAGGGCAAAGGAAGGACATTTTATGCAGCTGGAGTGAATCAAGGAAGATATTCCTGGAGAGCAAACAAGGCACTGGGCACTGGAGAGTGAGAAAGATTTTGCTGGACCTGGAAGAGGTGGAGGATTCTGAGTTTCCAGACTGTGGTCATCTGTCTCCTTCAGAGCGAGGGGCCTTTGGAGAGCTTGTGGTCTTCAACAGAACATTTGTGAAAACCAAGCTGAGTTTTTGCAGCTGATTCAATGTACATTTCCTATGAATTCTTGAAGATGAGCTGACTAATTTGAAACAGCCAGGGACTATTTGGGAAGTTGAGAAAGATATTTTGTTCTCTGTAACTATTAATTCGCTCTCTCTGCACTTTCACTGTCCACCAAGAAAGAAAAGCTAAGCAGTTCACACATTAAACAGGGCACTTAGGAATGTCTGAGAAAGGAATGAGGAAAACGTATCTCAATCCCAAATGTTAAAGATTAAATAGCTTCCTACTTGAGGTCACTCTTTTTTTTTTCTCTTTTCAATTTTTGGCTGTGCTGGGTCTTCATTGCTGTGTGCAGGCTTTCCCTGGTTGCAGTGAGCAGGGAACACTCTCTAGTTGTGGTGTGCAGGCTTCTCACTTGAATGACTTCTCTTGTGGAGCACGGGATCTAGGTGCAGGGGCTTTAGTAGATGTGCGCATGAGCTTAGTTGCCCCATGGTATGTGGGATCTTAGTTTCCAGATCAGGAATCGAACCCATGTCCCCTCCATTGGCAGGCGAATTCTTAACCACTGGACCACCAGGGAAGCCTGAGGCCTTTTTTTTTTTTTTGACCCCAGAAAACAGTAAGACAGTGCTCTCTGCTCAGTGATTGACAGACAAACCAATCCCTGTGCTCTCCTGCTCCAAGGTCCACCAGGGCTTTCATCACAAACTAAGCTGCCAGGGAAGGACCTAAGCACTGTCTGCATCGTCCCAACACTCAGTGTTGCTGTGTGTGTCACACACACACACACACACACACACACACACACACTGTAGTTGCATCTGCTTATCTTACCGCCTCACAGTCTCACATGGTAGGACTTTAGGTCATTCCTTCTTCAAAGATGAGGGATGAGGCAAGAAAAGTTGTCTCTTGCTAGAACGTGATGGAATGTGGATTTGAACCCTGGCAGTCTTGCTTCTTCCCCTCTTTCCCCTCACCCCTGTACTCTTTCTGTTCATATCTGTTACAACCTTTCTTAGTCACCCTCACTAACATACTGAGCACAATATTGTACACATAGTAGGAATTCAGTAAAAGAATCAGTAAATAAAAGAATTCTTTTATTCAAATAAAAGAATCATCAGAGCAGGACTGGTAGTTGGATCTTCCAGGAGAAGTGACTGCAGAGAATATGGTAGAGGATCTGTCACTGCCTTCTTCTCTTTTTATTAAAAATGGGGAGACATGCATAGGAAAGCTGCCCCAGGAAATATTCACAAGGAAGAAGACACAGGTGGCACTCCTGAGCTGAAAATCTGCCAAACTGGTACCACTCATGGAATGCTAGTGAAGCATCTTGTATTATTACTTACTTTTATTGAACTTGGATGTAATACAGTAATTTCTTGGGATGTATGTAGCTATACATATGTAAGGCAAAGTCCAACTTTTGTCTTCCTAAGTGTGCTAGCATCCTACCTGCTCTGTTGATGTGCTGTAGTCCTGGTGAAGATTCAGAAGTGCGTGGTCCCTGTCAGCCCATGGAGTGAACACTTTTGAATTAACCCAGAAGTACCAATCTCTATGCCTACTGTCTTTTAGTTTGATGTTGTGAACAAATCCCGGAAATAGGATTGTAGAAGTTTGTCCTGCAAACCCAGGATTGCCAAATGAGAATTCTGGAGATTGGCAATGAGGATTAGGTAATGGAGGAGAGGGGAATGAAAGTAAGAGGAAGTGCAAAATATCAGATTCTGACCTCAAAAATCGTGATCTTAGAACCACTTGGGAGTGTCATTTTTTCCCTAAGCTTTGGTTTTAATACTATCACCATCACTTTTGTCTGATGCCTATGAGAGCAACGTCTTTATATTCCATTACAGAATTCAGCAGAGGCCACTTTTGCGCAGATGGAGCGAAACAGTCCATCACTCCTCTCAGATGAATAGCCTAAGTGGGAGAGAAAGCACATGGCCTACTTCTCTGAATTTCAGTGAAGGTGGGATTCAGATGTAGCACAAGTGCTCCAGAACTCCAAACAGAACCTGGAGGAGAGAAGACCAATCAATAGTGGGCCCAAGTCAGGACAGACTTGCTTTTGTTACTGAAAGCAACTCCCTGAAATCTCAGTGACTTAAAACCATGTCTGTGTATAACTGAGAGACCCTCCCAGGAGGCTGTCCTCTGTGTGATGATTCAATTATTCAATTCAGTATCAACATGCATTTCACATTTGCCAGTGAGGGGAGGTGTTGTATATTAGCAATTAGGTGCCTCTTCCAAGAAACAACACATAATCACTTTCATGGCCAAGTAATCATGCATCCACCCGTCCCCAACTCCAAGGAGCTGGGAACCTCGACTGTATTGGGAAGGAAAGGAGAACTGGAGGTTGGTAAACACTTGCAATGCCTGACACATACTCTAGACCCAGCAAGTGGTAAACGTCTCCTTCCTTCACATCCACCCCTTGTTCCTTTCCCTTGGATTACTGGGCATTTAGCAAAGACTTATGGGGTAGGGTTGAGAACTGAAGACCAAATAATTTTGTAGCCCATTTTAGTCCACAAAATGGTGACCTTTTTGAAAAAGAGGAGTAGCAAGGGAAAATCAATTAATTTTGGGTTCTTTTCCCTTAAGCTATCGATACTAATAACTCTGGGAAAGGATAATGGGTTAAAGGCAGCTATGGCCCAATTTAAATATCTAAGACAGAACGACTCACCTTAAATTGCCCAGGACCATCATGCTTTGGTATGAAAAGACTTCTGGAAATGTGCCCTTCTGCCTCCATTCCGTCCCTTGTTACCAGACATGATTCAAATTCCCTCTAAGCCCTGTGATTTTTCCAGAAAGCAGCTTTCCCAGCAGCAGAGAAGAGAAGAAAAAAGAAACTTTCCCTTATTATTCTTCCAATAATGAATTCCTGCTCTGAGCAGGCTGCGTGCATGTGTTTTCAGTCAAGTGCTGATGGCAGCCTTGCTGGGGGACATTTCCAAGAGGCTGTGGACATAATGGCTGCGGTCTCCTATTGACAAGAGCTGCTCTCAGTTTTCCTTCCAGTTTAGCCCTCCTGAGCCCTGAAATCCGAGATGAGAAATGATTCACGAGATCTCGCTGGTGAACCAATATGGCTGCCACACCTCTCTGCTCTTTTGAACTAAGTAAAAATGTGTGCTTTTGAAGCTTCCCTTAGAGAGACTTGTTGACATGGATCTTAGTAACTTTAAAAGGTCCTACCTTTCTTAGACTAAACCAGTTTTTTGTAGATGCCAAGATCTCCTTTCTTCAGGACTGAAATGTAGTTTTGACTTGCTCTGACATCAGAAGAACAAAAGGAGAAAATGGGTCACACCATTTCCTGCCTAAAACCTAATCTCAAGAACACAAGATGCTTCCAAGTAAGCCGGAGTGGTAGTTCATGTTTGCGAAGGGAACCAACCTACTTCTTTTCCCCAAAGCAAATGTATTCAGATAATAATTCAATTTCAGCTTACTTACAAGAACTTGAGCAAACGATTATAGTTAAGCTCTTTCCATTGAGAAGAAACTCAGTTACTCATGTAAAAGGGAACAGATGTTGTTAAGGGTACAAGGGATTTGGAATTGGAAAACCTTGAGGAGCAAAGGCAACGCTTGGGCTTCATTACCTTAGAGTCTCTGCTTCTCTCTGCATACATGCCCAAGGCAACTCTCTCCCAGCAGACATGCCCTGCATACTACAGTTCTGCTGATTCAGAACTTCAGCTGGCATATGCTCGTCCTGATCTCTTGAGCTCCTCTCTGTCCACCTCAGCCTTTCAACTCCAAGTCTGTTGGCATTTTTCCTTGGTATTTAGTAGTTGGAATTCCTAGGGGAAAATATGATTGACGTGGACTCATCTTATTGTTTTTTCTCAGATAACATCGTTGGTCACTAGCCAGCCAGTCTCCTGTGGGCTGAAGGAGGAGCTGAGAGCATGGCTGCATAGCAGTAGCAGAGATGGCCAAGGCAACTCCATTAGAGAGACCATGGAGAGTGGGACAGGAATGGTGAACCATAGTCCACTGTTGGTACCCTTAACCAGACTGCTGTGCAGATTCTCATTCTCTCTCTTTCTTCTATCTCCCCTTCTTATCACCATAGACACCCCCCGCATCACAGCCTGGTCCCCCACAATAGCTCATCCCCCACCCCTGACTTCTAGCTTCCCAGGTGGTTCTGTTGGTAAAGAATGCACCTGCCAAAGCAGGAGACATAAGAGATGTGAATTCGATCCCTGGGTCGGGAAGATCCTCTGGAGGAGGAGATGGCTACCCACTCCTGTATTCTTGCCTGGAGAATCCCATGGTCAGAGGAGCCTGGCGGGCTACAGTCCACAGGGTCACAAAGAGCTGGACATGACTGAAGCAACGTAGCATGCGTGCACATACACCTGACTTCTGTATTCTGCTTCTTCTGTGAAAGTACCCAGCCGCAGAGGTGTATGACTGGGATGGAAGGAAGAGATCTTAACATGTATGTGAGAATAGAAGGAAAATTGGAGGAGGTGTGATACGGAAGGAGGAATGGAAACAAAATCCTTTCTTAGTTAAAGAAAATCTCATTCCCACCAGAAGCACACTTTCACCAGAAGCACCACTTTCCTCTTTCTCCCAGTCTTTACAGCAATTTCCCTCTCCCCAAAACCAGACATCTGCAGAAGCCAAAAAAAAAAAAAAAATGTCCACTAAAGAAGGCTGACCAAACAGAGAGGGAAGGTATTCTGGCTCAACTAGTCCTCCAGACCTTCTGACCCCTGATGATGAACCGTAGAATACTTGGGTGAACCATAGCATTCCAAGTCCCCACCCCAGATCCTTGCCTTTCCCCGGCCCCACCTAGGCTTCAGGGAGCCCTGATCTCAGATCCTTGAATAGTGAATGCCAAACAATTTACTTTCAAACTAAGGGTTAGAACACAAATGAAGGACTCTGTTCAAATAAGGTCTTTGCCAATTGTGTCCTCCCAAGATGCACAAAGCTCTGCATTGGCAGTTTTCACAAATCTTCCTGATGCTTGTGGAGGACTGGGCATGTGTAGTGTTGCCCTATTTCAGCTGAGTCAGAGAAACTGTGCTTGGCTAAATTCCATGCATCAAGAGGGACTAGGGAGAAAATTGACTTGTGATACTGAGCTTCACCTTTTATTCGTTATAGACTATTCCCTTTGTCCCTCATCAGATGATAAAAACCCAACCCAAACCATCTACATTCAACTTTCAGTATTTCCATATTCCTTTCAGTGGACATGAAGCTAGAAATGAATTCCAGGGAAATCTAGACAACCCTGTATTTTCCTGCTCTCTCCTGAGCTCTGAGTATGTTACTGTTGATTAAAACACAGGTCACCCCTTGTCCTATGACTGACACTATTATCTACTGACTAAAATTTGAACTCTGGTGTTGGAGAAGACTCTTGAGAGTCCCCTAGTCTGCAAGGAGGTCAAACCAATCAATCCTAAAGGAAATCAGTCCTGAATATTCATTGAGGGGACTGATGCTGAAACTGAAGCTCCAGTTCTTTGACCACTGATGTGAAGAGCTGACTCATTAGAAAAGATCCTGATGTTGAGAAAGATTGAAGGCAGGAGAAGGGGTTGACAGAGGATGAGATGATTGGATGGCATCACCGACTCAATGGACATGAGTTTGAGCAAGCTCCAGGAGTCGGTGATGGACAAGGAAGCCTGGGGTGCTGCAGTCCATGGGGTCAGACACCACTGAGCGACTGAACAACAACAAAATTGCAGTTTCCCTAGGAATCTAAGATGGCAGAGGAGGTGGTGGTAATGGTGTTTCTAAACCTGTTGCTATGAGATTCCAGAGCCAGTTTCACTGGATCACTTCCAGATCTCTGCTTATTCCATTTGAAATCTGGGTTTGAAGTCTCTTGCTATTGGTTGTCCCCTGGGATCTGAGGGCCCAACTGGGGTTTGTCTGATGTCTCTCCCTCCCATCATCCCCCCTCCACAGTCATTACTACTCTAACAGCTTGAAAGTTGATGCAAAGATGGAGCAGAAGCCAGTTTGGCTTTCTCCCAGTTCTCCAGGCCCCTCTGGGGTTAATCAGCAAACAACCACCCATCTTTGTGTTAAAAATATAAGCTTCTCTAACTAGAACACCTGGAGGAGACCCATAGGAAAGCTTAAGATGAAACCAGTTCTGCAGTAATTATTCTGACCATCACTCTGTTTAAGCTTAATTCAGACTCTGCAGACAAAAACAGTTTGCTAAACCCAAGCAATGGCCTGGATGGACCTGTAATAGCTGGATGGACCTATAACTCTTAATGTGCCTTAACCCACCTTGAGTTTTGCTAATACCCCACATCTCAGCTCCCAAGTCTCCTCATGCTGTGTACTTCAGGCAGCATCTCCCCATTTCAAGTTTAGCAAAATGCCCTGAGTGCATCTCGCTGGTAGTGGCCTCTTCCCAGCCCTTTCCCCACCCTCCCAGACCATCTGATGGTGGTGTTTGCACCCTGCAGAAGTAACAGAACTTCTTGGGCTTCTGACCACTCCTTTTAATAACTGATCCAAATGCCCTTAGGTGTTAGGTGATTACCTGTGCTGAGCAAAGGGGCCAGGGGCTGGGGAGGCAGAACAGATGGGCGGGGGGTGCATGGAAAACAATTCCTTGCTGTCTTCGTCTGCTAAGGCTGCCATAACAGAATACCACAGAAGAGCTTAAACAGCAGAAAGTTATTTTCTCCCAGCTCTGGAAGCTAGAAGTCCAAGCTCGAGGTACCAGGTGCTTTGGTTTCTCCCGGGGCCTTTCTCCTTGGCTTGCAGATGGATGCCTTCATGCTGAGTTCTCATGTGGCCTTTCTTTACGTGCACTCCTAGTGTCTCTTCCTCCTCTTGTAAGGACACCTTGGATTAGGGTCTCCTCTTATGACCTCATTTAACCTTAATTACCTCCTTTTAAAGGAGATAATGTTGCCAGAACTTCTGATTTTTCAAGGGAAGCCAGAATTCTGGATCTTCAGATGACATTTTTCTTTAAATAAATCTTTACATTATGGAAAGTAATTCAAAAATTATAAAATACTGTGGGTCAAATAAACACATTTACAGTCTAATTGAACCCTGGAGGCTGGCAGATTTCCATTCTCAGAATACTAGAAAGACATCTATAATGTCATCACATGAGGATGTAGGTGTTTAAGAGCTCAGGGTCAAGAGTACTGTTGGGTTCATATTAGAGCCCACCACTTACTAGCTTTGTAATCTTGGGCAAATTATGCATGTAACTCAGAGGTTTTATGAGAATGAAATCAGTTAATACATGTAGATGCCTAGAAGAATGCCTGCTTCCTAATAAGAAACTAATAACGGAGCCAGTATTATTAGGTAGTATCAATAAACCTCTTGGTTTCCTCATCTGTAAAATGCAGACCATGTTTGCCTTACCCGTGCCCCAAAGGAAATAAATGTAAATGAAAGGATTTACAAAAGTGTGAACATTACTAAGAAACACACCATGCATAATTTTTGTTACAGTACCTATAAGTGAGACTCAGCCTTGCGCCACACAGGCATGGGAATCCCTAGGAGGAGGAGGAGGAGGACAGTGGTGACTGGATCTGGTCTTCCTTTTCTTTCAAGGGTCACTTGGCCATATTGCTGTTCTTAGAATTTGGTGAGTTTTTCTTATTTTATGACATTTTAAAACATTCAGCAACATAGAGGAAACAGTCTATGAACACCCAAGTATACTTATCTAGATTTAATCTTTGTTAACATTCATCTTCGTGAGCATTCCTGGCAGGATGTAGGAATGGAATGTGACAAAGATGCAGTAAGGAAATGGGGTTGGGGGGAGGAGTTGGGCTTAATGGTGCTGAATGGGAGAGACTGGGAGTTTTAACTCCCTCAGAGACTCTTCATATTTTGCAAGAAAGTAAAACCCAATCAGATGCAGATGATCCCTTTTGTTAGATAGGGTCCAGAGAAGTGGTTTTTGTGAGGGATTGCTTATTAGAGATGATACATTAGTACCATCTTAATGATAGTGGTATTATAATCCAGGACACAGAAACTTTTTCATTACTTATAAGGTTTTTATTTATTGTTGTTTTTAAGGGTCTGGTTTTTTTGTTGTTATTTTTAAGGTTTTATACATGAACATATTCATGTATTGCTTGTGTAATTGAAAACTTAAAATGTCTAAAGAGGCTTTTAGCGTACAAATGTCTGTCATAAAGGATTTAGGTGATGAAACTGTGGCGGATGTGTGAGAAGCCCAGTAAAATCATGGCGATATAAGAAATGTTGGTCACTAAAAATGAAAGGCTTGAGGAGCAGAAACATTCAAAGAAAGTATATGCCAATTATAAAGGGCTCTTCTGTTGAAGCACGTAAAAGGGTCTCTAAGACACATTGCCCCATTTCTCAACATGAGCTCTTAACTGCATGTAAATGCAAAAGCTTCTACCCTGGAAAGGATGCCTTCCAACACGAAAGCAACTAAACCTTGCTTTAAAATTCTATTATTCAGACCCTCATTCATTTAAGCTGACATTCCTCCTCAATTGAGGCAAATCATCAAAGCTTTATTGTATTGAGAACCTTGAATTCAGCAACAAAGAGCGTGGGGTTTGGAGGGAAATGTGGAGGGGGGAGAGGCTGAGAGCTCTGAGACCCAAAGAACCAGGGAGGGGAGGTAAGGGAGGGGAGGGCTGGAGTCCTGAGAGGCAGAGGGGAGAGCAAAGGAAGTAGAAGAGCTGAGAGGGACTACTGGAGGCAGCTCTTTGCTGCAAAGCTGCCCCTTGTTAATCAACATAGCAGAAAGCAAAACCAGCCTGCCACTCTGTCCTCCCACATACTTTTCCAGAGTCAGGATAAGAAGGAAGAGAGGGAATAGGGAAAGCATTTCCCTTTCTTCCTTCATTCAGGGGTCTCTGGAGTCTCCTGTCCCTGGTGGCCTGAGCCGCAGCACAAGGCCTGGCAGGAAGTCGCCCCTGAGCCTGGACCCCAGAGCTCCCCCTCCCTCCTTTCATCAGTTCCATCTGGCCCGGTGGCACCTCCACCCCAGGCTGCCAGCAGGCTCTCTCTTCCTTTCTGGCGTGATTTACTGCAGGATGTACAAAGTGGGATGTAGAATATATTGGGTGCATTGTTGAGGCATCAGTCAAGAAAGGATATTTGAAATGTGAGGACATCACCCACAGACTTTTATTGAGCATCTACGATGTCTAATGAGAATAAAGTAAGATTTGTAAGGCAGACTTGAAAGCCTAAAGGGAAAACTGGATTTTTCAATTAAGTAAAATACCGATTTTGAAAAGCAAATTACAGTAGTCCCTCCTTTTCCATGGTTTCACATTCTATGCTTTCAGTTACCCACCATCAACCATGGCCCAGAAATACTAACTGGAAAATCTCCGAAATAAACAGTTCCTAAGTTTTAAATTGCATGCCCTTCTGCGTGATGCAATCTTGCACTGTTGAGCTCCATCCGGCCCTAGACATGAATCATCTCTTTGTCCAGCGTATCTATACTGTATGCTCTACCCACCCATTAGTCTCTTAGTAAAGATGCTTACTCCTTGGAAGGAAAGTTATGACCAACCTAGACAGCATATTAAAAAACAGAGACATTACTTTGCCAATAAAGGTCCCATCTAGTCAAGGCTATGGTTTTTCCAGTGGTCATATATGGATGTGAGAGATGGACTGTGAAGAAAGCTGAGCACCAAAGAATTGATGCTTTTGAACTGTGGAGCTGGAGAAGACTCTTGAGAGTCCCTTGGACTGCAAGGAGATCCAACCAGTCCATCCTAAAGGAGATCAGTCCTGGGTGTTCACTGGAGGGATTGATGCTGAAGCTGAAACTCCAATACTTTGGCCACCTCATGCAAAGAGTTGACTCATTGGAAAAGACTCTGATGCTGGGAGGGATTGGGGACAGGAGGAGAAAGGGACAACAGAGGATGGGATGGCTAGATGGCATCACCAACTCGATGGAGGTGAGTTTGGGTAAACTCTGGGAGTTGGTGATGGACAGGGAGGCCTGGTGTGCTGCAATTCATGGGGTCACAAAAAGTCAGACACGACTGAGCGACTGAACTGAACTGAACTGAACCTTCTGGGTTATCAGATTGACTGTATCACAGTGCTTGTGTTCAAGTGACCCTTATTTTACTTAATAATGGCCCCAAAGTGCAAGAGCAGTGATACTGGCACTTTGGTTGTGCCAGAGAGAAGCAGTGAAGTGCTTCCTTCAAGTGAAAAGGTGAAATTTCTTGACTTGAAAAGGTATATGATATACTGGGTTCAGTACTTTCCCCGGTTCAGGCACTGGGGGTCTTAAATTTACATTCTCTGCAGATTAGCAGGGGCTACTGTAGTCCCACATGGTCTTTTTCCTGCGACCAAAAGAGTCGTCAAGGACACAACAAACTTATGTGGACACCGTGGAGCAGACAGATCCTGGTGCCCAGCGACCTGCCAAGAGTAACTCAGAGAAAGCTATAGGACTTTAGTTTCTAGACTGCCACCTTCCAACTCTGTGACCTCAGTGAATGCATGTGACCTCCCTGAGTCACAATTTCCCAATGTGTAAAATGGTTACAGAGACAATCTGTCTCATTTTCAGCCTGAGGGACCCATGAGGGTTAGCAAGTAGGCAAACAGGTGATTTTCCAGCCTACCGTGTGATCTGAACCAGGGTTACTACACTGACCCATCCTCCGGCTTTAAGATAAATCAGGTCATGTTATTCTTCTGCTCAAAACTCCAAAGTGGCTCCCTTTTCACTGAGACTGGAAGCAAAGTCTCTCCCCTGTCCTTAAAGCCCCACGTGCCCAGAAGTACCTGGTGTCCTATCTCAAAGCTCCCCCCCGCCCCCGGCTTACCTGCTGCAGCCACCCAGGTCTGCAAGCCCTTTCTCCAGTTACCAGGAACCCTTCCCCTTGGGGTCCCTGCAACTCCGAACCCTTTGTCTGAATGCTCTTTCCCCAGACAGTCTGTAGCTGATGCCCACACCTCTTTCCCCAGATTCTGGCATGACTCTCTGACTGCTTGGTTTTTGCCAAAATGTCATCTTCTCCATGAGACCTACCCAGTTTAAGCTGCAGCCCACTGTCCCTACCCCCATCCTGTTCTACCTGTGCTTTCCCTAAGCACTCATCACCATGCAACAGGACAAATAACTCACTATGTTAACCATTCATTGTGTGTCTTCCCCGCTATAATTTAAGCCCTGATGGGCAGGCATCTTTGATTGTGTCCTAAGCACCTTGAGCAGTGTCAGGCACATTAAGGACCCTCAATAAATAGGTTGGATCTTTCACAGAGGTCCAGGGTATAAAGCAGACCAAGAAGGGCTACTCCAGTTGAAGGGAATATGAGCTCAAAATCTCCTCCACCATCTCTGCAGGCTCTCTGTGGAATATTTCTTGCTCTAATGAGGAGGTTTGAAAACTTCTGACATTCCCTCCTATGTAAAACCCATGTGTAAGATACAAAGTGCCATGTCAAGTCCAAAGGCCTGGCACAAACAGGTTGGTACAAACAGATGCCAGGTTGGTAGAGTTATAAAGGAATTGGACGGGTAGCAGGGCAGGGACAAGGATCCCAGGAATGGGTCTTTGCTGCCTTCACCACTCAGCCAAGCCTTACTTATCTATTTTTCCTTTTTTTCACACAACATAACTATGATGATTTTAGACTGGAAAATACATTTTTCTGGGCGTTTGTTGAATAGCTACTGTGTGCTGGGCAGTGTCTACGCTCAACTCACTACATAAGTGATCTCACAAAACTATCAGCCGTCTGACCACTGGCACTATGGTACCATATACCAGTCCTGGCACCTATTAGGTGCTCAATAAATGCTCACTTATTTCCCTAACAACTCTCTGGGGCGGTACTATTAACCCATTTTTCAAGTGAGGGACCAAAGTTCAGGTTTAGATCATACAATTAGTGAGGGACAAAGCAAGGGTTTCTTTTTTATTTTATTTTATTGTTGGTGTATAATTGCTTTACAATGTTGTTAGTTTCTGCTTTCTACAACAAAGTAGATCAGCTACATACATGCATCTATCCGTTCCCTCTTGGACCTCCCTCCCACCCATCTAGGTCCTCACAGAGCACTGAGCTGAGCTTCCGTGCTTTAGAGCAGGTGCCCACTAGCCATCTATTTGGCACGTGCTATCCCAGTGTTCACGGCAGCACCATTTACAATAGCCAGGATTGGAAACAACCTAAATATCCATTGACAGAGGCAGGGGTAAAGAAGATGTGGCGTGTATTTCCAATGGAATATTACTCAGCCGCACAAAGGAACAGAATGCGTCATTTGTAGAGACACGGATGGGCCTAGAGACTGCCATACAGAGTGAAGTCAGAGAGAGCAAAGTAAACATCACATATTAACACATATGTGTGGAATCTAGAGCAAGGGTTTCAGTTCTACTTAGACAAGCTCCAGCCACAGTGGTTCTGAGGGAGAATTCAAGTTAGATCAGCCCTCCAGGCTCCCCTCAAGCAGATCAGTCTCCTGGCCACACCAGGAGATGAGGGAATGGGTATTTCCTTCTTCTTGGCTTTCTCTTCTCCACCTGGCTCCTGTCTTCCCTTTGTATATTAACTCACCTGGAGGAGGCTCCTGCCACCTTTTGATTAATTGGCCTGCCTGTCTCACCCTCTGTGGCTTGGTAACCCCAGTGTTAGCAGTGGTTCATCTTGAATCATAAATCAAGTTTTGAACGACATTGTGTTTGTGCTTAAAATCTTCCTAGAATTCAAATTCTTTCTGAGGGTCCTTTGCTTATGAGTAGAATGATGGATTTCACATCTCTCCCTTTAAGAAAAATCTGGATGGTATCTGCTGGCTTCCCTTTGCCCCCTTCAAAAACACAGCCCTAGTTAGTGCATATGATACAGCTAGTATTCCCCCAAGGACCTCACATTCCATTTCCGCTCTGGCCACACTAAGGAAAAGCTCCAATCATGTCATCTTTTTGCATAAACAGAAATCATTTGTAACTCACATGTTCACTGTGCTTTCCATAACCCACCCTTAGCTGGATTTTTCTTTCTTCACTATTGCTGAAAGCCATGCCTGCTATTAGTAAAAGGCTGGAGTAGTTCTTCAGTTGTGTGGGACTCTCCTGTGTACTAGGGGACTTTGTCCTTCCTGCCTCATCCATGAAATGCCAGGTGCATCCCCCAGTAACTGTAAGAAGCAGAAGAGCCTGTAGGCAACGTTCCAAGTGTCCCCGGCTGAAGCCAGCAGTGATGGGATCTCTGAAGATGGTGCACCAGATGCAGATACTAAGTTGTGCCACTGGCAAGGGCATCAGTCTATCTCCAGGGACACCCCCTTTCTCCCAGTGTAAGTTGCTTCCCCTCTTGATCTTGATGAACACTTGTTTTAATCTCTGACTTCTCCTATGTAAAAACATAGCCAGTGGGAAGAAGAGGAGAAAGTACTGAAATTTTCCCTGGGCCCGTATCATTTTAAGAAGGATTTTGTTCTCTGAAATGATTTTGTACTCTTTCAAATTCATGATTGAGAGAGTTTACTAGATGTAAGTTACCAAGTCCAATCAGCAGTCTGGGATAAAATCAGAGTCTGGGATAAAAGAGAGAAACCAATGGATTCACCAGGTCCAAAACATTGGACGGCACCCATTGCAGCTTCCCTACTTGCGCCCCACATCAGGCCTGACTTGCTGTGAACCCCTGAGCTCCACTCCTCTCCTACCCTACAAAGCATGGCGAGTTCTAGTTTCCAAAATACCAACATTCTCTGCAAATGGCCAGAGTCGGAATCTTCTAGTAGGGCAGGGATTCAGTAACTCCCTGGACCCAGGAAGAGTGCGACTGTGTATCAAAAACCATCCAGAGAGGCTGTCAGATGGATCAGGGTGTTTGTTCATCTTGCTCTTGTTTCTCTTGGGCATGACTTGCCATACATGCCAGTGCCCCAGCTCACAGACCGTCTATCCCAGCCCTGCATCCCATCCTCCCGTCTTGCCAAGGCAGTGCTCTGTGGTGCTCTCAGCACATCCTGTTTGTTCAGTCCCCCGTGTCTCCCACCGTAGCAACAGGGAGAAAGGATTCTTCAGAGTGCCTTTGCTTTGGGCTTTGAAATCAGATCCTGGCACACCTGATTACACTCAATAGCTGGAAATGGTAAGGATGTCCGATGGGCAGACGGCTCTTGTTCTAAGCTGTGCACATCAGGAAGGCAGGGGCTGGGTCTCCTCCTGGAGTCTGCACTGGAGGGGGCAGGATGCACTAGCAGGAAAAGCAAACAGTGTAACTGAAGGGAAATTCACTTGAAAAAGAACTCAGAACATAACCATCAAGCAGGGTATAAACCGTCCCCAAGGACAAAAAGTGGAGCTTAGACTCATTCCTCTCGCCTCCTGCATCCTTCCCTGGGAAACATTCAGTCCCAGTAACCATCTGCCCAAGGGCCAGGAGGGTCAAACCTCCTCCTTGTCCTTTTTTCTGTACAAATGTTGCCACTGAGACCTTGGCAAGGGGAATAAAAACATAGCGACTTACATGCCACACAGTGGGAAGCTCAGCAGGCATTGGAACATGAAAGGGCAGCTCTTGTGCTTCCAAGAGCTCCTCAGCCTGCATGCACTGCAAGCTTTCCAACACTGAAGCTACCCCAATACTTGAAAAGTCATTAGGAAAATTTCGCACATACAGAAAGGCTTAAGGAGCAACACTGACCCACACCCAGCTTAAGAAATGAAATATTTCACATGCAGTTAGAGCCCTGCCTGAACCATTCTCCTCCCTGCCTCCACCGTGCTAACTGCTCAGCTATGCAGGGCATTTCTTTACACCTTATACATCCCAGTGATGTGTGCAGCCCTCTTAGGGATATTGCTTAACCTTTTTGAGCCTCAGTGTCTTCATCTGTGTAAAGGGGCTATTGAGAGGATTAAAGGGAATGCCTTATGATAAATATCTGGCTGCTGTTCTTAGGAAAAGGAAAAAGTCAGCAGAAAGAACTGGGTCAAATGCAAGGCTCTTCCTAGCCTGGCTCTGACCTGCCTGGACAGCCTCCCTTCCTCTCTGCAGCCCTCCCCAGCCTTCTAAATGCCAGGTTCCCAGAATCCCAGAGGGGCCACCTGTTTTCCTGGCTTTTGGACCAACACAGATGCTGTGCTTACCTGCCTGAAATGCTCGTCCCCTACTGCAGTCCTGTTCGACTGTGGGTTCATATGTCACCATGCTGGGAGGCCTTTCCTATCACCCCAGGCAGCGACTCTGGAGCTCTCACGGCCCTCTGCTTCTGTCTGAGCACTGTGCTCATGACATTCCCAGGGTGCCCACCCCTACTCTCTCACTGAGCTGCAAAGGCAGGAAGGCCAGGGCCTGGGGCTCCTCCGGCTGCTCCAGCTAGTATCCTGACCCGCTGTCTGCTGGTGCAGGTCAGGCCCATGCTGAGTGAGCGACTGAGTGACTGTTCAGTCATCAGACTTACAACTTTCTGCCCCAGTTAGCAGGGAGAACTCCCTGTGCCCCCGGTTCTCCTCATAGGCGTTTTTCTCCTCTTACGTCCCAAATCTCCTCTGTCCTAAAAGCACAAAACTGAAAGGTCTCTTCGTATTTCTCAGAGTTGGAGCAAATGTAATAGGAGCATGAACTTTCTACTTCCTAACTTCAGCAAACAACAGTTTCAAAGAGTCCTAGACGGGCTTTGTGTGCTTTAGGCAGGCCTTAAATATGTTTTTCTAGCTGTATGCCACTTTTGTTCTTTTTCTTCTTTGCAGCCTGTAGAAATTCTTAAAGACAAAGAAATATACAAGCCCATTCATCTTGTTTGGAAAGGCCATTTTACCGCCACAGAACCCAAATATTGTGAAACAACAGTCTGGCTATGAAGGTGTTCTCACCTGCACCCATTGTTTTCTGCCAGAACGTTTGCTTGCCTCTATGCAGACTCAGCTTTAGTCACGGCATTTTACAGGATGTGTCTCCGAAGTGGGATCAAGAGCAAGGCTGACGGTAATCTGCACCCTAAGCCAACTGGGTGCCTTGGCACTGAAAATGGGCACACAGGTCTGCCCAGGAAGGCACTATGAAGTGAAAATGAGAGCAGTGCCTGGGGTGTGTGCCTGGAACACAAAGGTCAGCTTTGAGTTTTCTTTCTCTTTTTTTCCCCCACATTTTAAATTTTTATCAAGGTGAAATTCACATAGTATAACCATTTTAAAGTGAACAATTAAGTGGCAATTAGTACCTTCACAATTTTGTGTACAACCACCACCTCTGTCTGGTTCCCAAAGATTTTCATCACCCTGAAAGGAAACCCCATACCCATTAGGTAGTGCTCCCCAATCAGCCTTCCTCCAGCTCCCAAAAAACACCAATCTGTGTTCTGTCTCTCTGGATATACCTCTTCTAGATATTTCATATAAACTGAATCATATAGAGTGTGACTTTTTGTGTCTGGCTCCTTTAACTAGCATGTTTTTGAGGTTCATCCTTATTATAGCATGAATCAATACTTCATTCCTTTTTATGGCCGTGTAATATTCCATCGACATTCAGAAAATGAAGATCATGGCATCCGGTCCCATCACTTCATGGGAAATAGATGGGGAAACAGTGGAAGCAGTGTCAGACTTTATCTTGGGGGGCTCCAAAATCACTGCAGATGGTGATTGCAGCCATGAAATTAAAAGACGCTTACTCCTTAGAAGGAAAGTTATGACCAATCTAGACAGCATATTCAAAAGCAGAGATATTACTTTGCCAACAAAGGTCCATCTAGTCAAGGCTATGGTTTTTCTGGTGGTCATGTATGGATGTGAGAGTTGGACTGTGAAGAAAGCTGAGCACCGAAGAATTGATACTTTTGAACTGAGGTGTTGGAGAAGACTCTTGAGAGTCCCTTGGACTGCAAGGAGATCAGTCCTGGGTGTTCATTGGAAGGCCTGATGCTGAAGCTGAAACTCCAGTATTTTGGCCACCTCATGTGAAGAGTTGACTCATTGGAAAAGACTCTGATGCTGGGAGGATTGGGGGCAGGAGGAGAAGGGGACGACAGAGGATGGGATGGCTGGATGGCATCACTGACTCAATGGACATGAGTTTGGGTGAATTCCGGGAGTTGGTGATGGACAGGGAGGCCTGGCATGCTGTGATTCAGGGGGTCTCAAAGAGTCGGACACGACTGAGTGACTGAACTGAACCGAACTGAATATTCCATTGTATGGATGTACCACTTTTTGTTTATCCATTCATCCACTGATGGACATTTGGACTGTTTCTACCTTTTGGCTGTTGTGAATAGTGCTACTATGAGTTTGTGTGTATATGTATTTAAGCAAATACCTGTTTTCAATTCTATGAGGTTAGTAGAATTGCTGGATCATATAGTAATTCTATGTTTAACTTTTGGAGGAACTGCCATTGTTTTCCACAGTGACTGAACTGTGTTACATTCCCACCAGCACAGGTCAGATTTTATCCTTCTGGGAGTCACATTCTAAAGTGACACGAGGCCCTCCCAGGTCTAAAGGGCCATTTTCCATGTACACAGAACTCACACTCTGTATGTGAAGATACAGATTCTGCACACACATGTGGACAGGGAAAGGGGAGAAAGTGGAACCCTTGGTAGACAAGCTGAAGGATGGTTCAGAGACTAATGAACTTCTTACCCATCTGTCTTGCCGTGTTATTCTCAGCTAAACAAGGAACACACTGAAGAATTTCACTGTCTACTCTGTCTTCTTTCACTTCTTTCCAGTTAGTTTTCACTCCTACTTATCCTCACGATTGTAGGGTCGCAGTGACTTTTCCACCCTTGGCCATTTTCCAGTAAACATGTGGGACTGTTAGCTTGTGATCCAGTGTTTAGAGCTCCTACATTTGTGAATGCTGAATGCTCCACACGCCACTCAGCAACATCTGCGAGCCAGAAATAGGAACAACACCTTTAAAGAGAGAGATGTGAGAGCAGAATTATTAATAGTAACCTGCTGAGAAGAAAGGTAAGGCAGAGTCCCCTGCTGAATCTGATTCTTCAGAGGGAAAGGGCACAAAACTGCTTTCTTTCTCAAAACCACCTAGAAGGAACCAAGGCCTGCCTTAAATCTACATATCAGTATTATTTGATTGGAAGAGTTAAAAATACTGCAGTATTCTAATCTTCTTTTTCTCACAGTCTGGCAGCTGAGGTCTCAGCCATCTGGGGGGAAGGCCTTCCTGAGAGGGCTGAACCCCTGGGACGATACTCTATTAGACAGAGGCCTTCATGGCTGAATAAGGGTCTGAAAGAGGAAATGGAGAAGAGGAGCCAGGGAGGAGGGCCTGAGGAGGCCTCTGAGAAAAGAGAAGAGTGGGTCCCCTGGGTGTTCTCCATAAGTGTGGGGCCTCGGGAGGGTGGCAAGGAGAAAAGGGGAAGGGCCTGAGCGCAGCGAGAATTAGTGCTTCCAGGGATTTGGAGGGAAGGAGACTCACCACACCATTAGGAAGTAGGTTTTCTAAGCTCACTCATAAGCCTCAGAGGCAAAATGAGGTTGGAAACCCCAGTGTATCTGGCTAAGAACAGGAGGCCCCAGGATGCAGCTCTGAATTGAAATTGAACCCTGCCTCTGGGTATGGTTGAGCTGGGGTGGTCCTCAGTTTTTCACAGAGCAGGAGGGACTCACTATGGTCCTCACTATCTGCCAGTAAAGAAAGAAGGAACAGCCAGGTTATCTTTCAAAGATGAGCCACACTCCCTTTTAGGGGGTCAAATGGTAACCTGGTGATGTCAGCCTAGAAAGAAGAGAGCCTCCTCCCCAGCCACAAGTGAGAGCTCTTAGCTTTTTAGTCATAATCCAATGAGACAGTTTGCAGAGTTAGTGGGTGTGGTGGGCTTAATGGTGCCCCCGAAAAGGTATGTCCACACCCTAATCCCTGGAACCTGTGAATGTGACCTTCTCTGGAAGATGGGTCTTTGCAGATGTGATTAAGTTAGGGATCTTGAGATGAGATCATCCTGGATTACCCTGGTGGGCTAAATCCAGGGACAATTGTCCCTGTAACAGAAGGCCAGACTGGAGTGATGCCGCCACAGGCCAAGGAGCATCTGGAGCCATGTGAAGCTGGCAGAGCCAAGGACATATCCTCCCCTGGGGAAAAACCTGACCCTGCCAACACCTTGACTTTGGACGTCTGGCCTCCAGAACTGTGGAAGTATAAAGTTCTGTTGTTTAAGCCATAAGGCTTGTTATCACTTGCTGCAGCTAATACAGGGGAGCTGCACAGAGAGAATTAGCGACTGCAGAGTGGAAGGGTCTGGAAAACCAAGTTCAGTCCTGGATCTGCTGCTGCTGACTGAGGTGAACTTTATGCTTCAGGTTCATTTCCTCTTCTGTTCCTCACATGCCTGGCCCTCGCAGCTGGGCATGGGGCTCACATCTCACTTGAAGAAGTTACTCAAAATCTAAGGAGGTCAGGTGAGATACTCCCTACCTGTTTGAAACAGTGGTAACAGGAATAACCACACTCCTAGAATGTTGAATACGTACTAGATACGTACATTATCTTGTGTAATCCTCAAAATAATCCCACAAGATTAGCATTCACATCCCTATCTTCTAGGCGAGGAGACTGAGGTTCTGAGAGGTCCTAGAGCCTGTTCAAGGTCACTCACCGAGTGAGCCCATGTCTACCTATGCTCGACCCACAGCGTTACAAAAGGTTCAAGCTCCACAAAGACAGTGGGTCCAGATTCCCGCAACATCCCGCAGCACTCAGCTGGATGATGGCAGGCGGTTTGTTTATCTTCTGAATGTTAGCAGCACTGGCACTACAGCTGGGTGATGGATGACAGAGTGTTTGCTGAGAGAACCTGTTTGGACTCTGCTAACAGTAGCATGGTGCGTGCAGTCATGCCCAACTCTTCACGACCCCGTGGACTGTAGCCCGCCAGGCCCCTCTGTCCATAGGATGCTCTAGACAAGAGTACTGGAGTGGGTTGCCATGTCCTCCTCCAAGGGATTTTCCTGAACCAGTGATCGAACTTGCATCTCTTATGTCTCCCGCATTGGCAGGTGGGTTCTTTACCACTAGCACCACCTGGGAAGCCCTGCTAACAGTAGAGGGTTAGCAAAATATCCACATTGTGGACAAATATAGTCACAACTGAGACCCATCTTGGTCCTCTTGGCCCCAAGGCTTTCTTCTCTCAGACCTTGCTGGAGAAAGAGATGAAACCCCTAGCCAAGTGGCTTCTGCCAAGTGAGAGACTGGATGGACAGTCACACACACACACAGAGAACATATCCACATCACTCCCTCCCCAGCCAAGACGAAGAAGAGAGGGAACCAACTGAGAGACAGGCTCTAGATAAGCCCTGTCCTGAGCAGCCCGGCACATCTGGGGCCCCCTCTTGTCTGGCTGGAGTCCCTATGCCTTTCCCAGAGTCCCCGTCGGAGGTTTAGGGGATCTATACCGATCCCCTGCTGGCTGTGGCTGAGGCAGGGCCGTGGCTAACAGGGCAGCTGCTTCCCTGTCCTTCCAGCGCTTTGGGTTGAAGAGAGAGCTGGAGCCCAGAGATGACCCAAGGACCTGCCAGATTTCCTCCCAGGCAGACCTCTGTGCGAGATAAAGTCAGGCGAGGCTGAGCCGCAGGACAGCAGCATAATAAATCCCCCCCGGCCTCCTCCCAGGTCATTGTTCTATTGCTGGAGTTGTTTTGAGTACGATCAAAAGGAAGGAAGAGCTCCGTGCTATCAGGCTGGGGAAGAAGGATGCTCTCCTGACCGCTGCCATTGCCCTTGGCCACACTCACGTTAAATATGAGGAAACCGAAGGGCCGTGTGCAGCCTAACCTCGCCCTCACGGTAAGGCGCACGGCCCTCAGCGAGGCAGCACCCCCATCAGAACCCACTGACGGCCGCCGTGGTCGTCCAGCCCTCGTCCTCTCGCCCCGGCCAGCCCAGCCCTGGGAGGCCGAGCCCAGGGTCAGCGGCGTTGGGGAGGTGGGGGAGCCGGAAGTGGGCCCTGGAGTGGCTGCATTAGCTGTTGTTTACCCCTGGGGCTGAGAACTGAAGCTGTAAGGCCACAACCCTTGGAAATAATAGGCCAGAAAAGGAACTTCCCGAGCTTGGCTGGCCTAGTGCCTACGGCTCAGACAGTGAATTGCTCAAGTTCTCAGGAAACATAGTCAGCTCCAGGATTTGTGGCCTTCCCTCTGCTCTGCCTGTGTTCATGGGGTGGTGAGCGCCTTCAGGCCCCACGACTGGATTCCTGGGGGGAACTGGAGCAGAAAGCATCACCTTCCTTCAGCCCCGGACTGAGGAGACAGGAAGGGCGGGGCCAAGGGTTCCTCCTCATGGACCCGCGGGGCTCATGGCCCCTCAGACGTTCTGCTCTGCCCAGTGCCAGGGTCTGATTCCCCAGGTGCCTGGCTGCAGTGGGCTCGGTCACCTTTGTCTGGGCTGGCGGCCATATCTGCGCCATCAAAGGAGCCTCAACGGGAGAGGATGTCAATGTGTTTCCTCAACCAGAAAGGTGGTTTGAGTTCAGCCAGAGCAGCCCAAGCAAACAAGCAGAAGCCTGTCAATGGAAAGCTGGGGGCTGCCGGGAGATCACACGACAACAAAACAAGAACCATTATCAGTCCTGGCCCGGCCCGAAGGAGGGACAGCCTTTGAAGCCACAGACAGGCTGAACAGAACTTTCCACCTGAGAGACGCTGGAGATGGGAGGTCAGGCTGCCTGCAACCCCCGCAAAACCTGATCAAAGCCTCCTGCCGAAGGGAGGAGGCCCACAGCTGCAGCCCCGCAACCCCCCCCCCCCCCACCCCCCGCACGGGGCCGCCCAGGGCTTTCTGAAGACAACTGGGCCGCCTTCGCAGGGGCCTGTGGGAAAACCCAGCACAGATGCGCTGTGCAGCCAAACCTCTGAGCACTGTGGGCCAGGGGAAAGTAAACCCCTCAGCGGTCCTGAAAAGAAGAGGAAGGGAAGCAAAGCACACAGAAAATGCAAAGACCACCCACCTGATGAGCGCCCACCTTTCGGAAACAAATAGCTGCCAGCTTCCCAGGCGCACTTCTAAAAGAACAAACAGGCTAAACACACCGCCTCAAAGCCCCGTGCACCGAGGGAATTGTGGGAAGCCCGGCCTCTTGTAAACAGTGGAAGCTTAATTTAAAGTGCATCGGCCTCCGTGGTGCCTGTTCGAGGGTTTCCTTGCATCCGCTCTCCTCCCTGGCAACTGAGAAACAGCAAGAAGCCTCATCAGGGCGGGACAAGACCCTATGTGAATGCCTTTAGTGTACTTCTCTCAGGCTGGATAGGGACATTCTGCCAGGGAGTGTTGTGGGGGCATCTTCTAGGTGGATCTGGGATGAGGGTAGCCCTGTCGGTCCTGTCTGGATTGGTCCCTCTGGGACACCCTCAGCCCACTCTGCCTGGCCTCATGGTTCTTCCCTTTGGAGAACCAGCACTTCACGGAACCCATAGTTTGATCTTTTCCGAAGCTGGGTGCAGCAAAGCAAAACCATCTCCAGTGTGTTCTCCTTCTTGAAAGACTGAGAAGGATTTTTTCTTTTCCTTTTTGGGGATGGGTTTGAAGTGTGTGTGGTGGGGGTTGCGATGGAGGAGGACAGTCATATGGAGGCCTTGTAGGTTTTGGGGGGAAAGAGGGAGTGTGTGGAGGAAGTAGTTGCCCAGCAGTGCTGGGGGAAACTGAGATGAGAAAGTTCCAGAACCTCTGGTTTAACTAGCTGGCATTCTTTCCACAGTGGATGAATGAGGACTAGACAGAGGGCCTCAGGGAGAAGAAACAGAACGGAGGACAGCGGCATCTCATCTCCTGACTTATCCAGAGGCCAGATCCTAAAGAGGGGAGACAGTTGGGAGTTACTGATCGCCCACCCACTACCCACTGGGAGATCTATACCTTTTTATTACTTTGCCCTTGAGATGACTGGGATTACCTCCATTTTACAAGCAGCAAAACCGAGATCCCAAAAGGTAACTGAGGCTCTGCTAGGACATACATGAAACTGCAGAGCCAGAACTCAGCCTCAGATAGCCTGGCTCCAAAGTTCATAACCTTCCCCGCTATTTCCAGCCCTGCCCTGCCTCTCAGGATTAGGCATGTGTTTGTCGATGCTACCAACTGAACACACGCAGGCCTCTTTCACCCTGATCAAGCAGCATCCCTACAGGGTCTGGGTTATGGAAAGAAATTCTCCAAGGCACCAATAAAATCCTGCTCTGGGGTGCAAGAAGGCCTTTTCGGAAATAATTCCTAATAAAGTTGAACTGACCTCCCCAAAGCAAAAACAGAAGGGAACTAGATCAGTCAAAAGCAGAGTAGGTAGATAGTAAAGCCTCACTGGGTCAGCTTTCTTCCAGGAAGCCAAAGCCCTCACAGGCCCTCATTATGTCCTCATCCCCACGGCCCTGTCTGGAGGTGGTGGACACGTGTGGACAGTGGTCCTCATGTTAGGCGTGGACAGTCTTGAGTACTAAAACCATCAGTTCTCCCTAAAGTAAATGGAGTGCAGAGCCAAACCGGGAGCACAGCCTCATTCCCCAAAGCTGTATGAGATGCTACCTCTAGTTGTGTCTCCTGACTCAGCCATTAAAGCTAGGTCATTCTTTGAGAGGTTTGGAGGGTCCAGGGATAAGGGGGGCACAGCTGAGGAAGGAGGCCTCACTTTGACCCAAACATAATGTAAGTCCCCCTTTGTTCTCCCATAGGCCCATTCTTTAACTTAGGCTTGTGCTCTTTAACTTAGGCTTGTGTCCATCATTGGTGCTCACAGTCATGGGGCACAGAGGCCTGGGATGGGCCACTCACCAGACAATAAACACCTCTGAAGATGAAGATGGGAAAATGGCATGTGGGCTGACACTCATCCAGGAAGGCCTGCTGGACACAGGGGCTATTGAGGCTCAGACAGCTGGAGAAGGGAAAGGGGATCTAATGGCAAGAGAGTCATCCCCCTTTGCTGGTTCATATCCAGTCATGTCATTTCTTGGCTTTAATAACACAGTCCATCCTAAAGGAAGTCAGCCCTGAATATTCACTGGAAGAACTGATGCTGAAGCTGAAACTCCAGTACTTTGGCCACCTGATGCGAAGAACTGACTCGTTGGAAAAGACCGTGATGCTGGGAAAGACTGAAGGCAGGAGGAG
Source organism: Ovis canadensis (assembly GCF_042477335.2). NCBI lineage: Eukaryota > Metazoa > Chordata > Mammalia > Artiodactyla > Bovidae > Ovis > Ovis canadensis. The sequence goes on from NC_091251.1 coordinate 90,674,022, forward strand.
AAAGGGACGACAGGGGATTAGATGGTTGGATGGCATCACCGACTCGATGGACATGAATTTGAGCAAGCTCCAGGAGTTGGTGATGGACAGGGAAGCCTGGTGTGCTGCAGTCCATGGGGTTGTAAAGAGTCGGACACGACTGTGCGACTGGACTGACCTCACATTCCATTTCCGCTCTGGCCACACTAAGGAAAAGCTCCAATCATGTCATCTTTTTGCATAAACAGAAATCATTTGTAACTCACATGTTCACTGTGCTTTCCATAACCCACTCTTAGCTGGATTTTTCTTTCTTCACTATTGCTGAAAGCCATGCCTGCTACTAGTAAAAGGCTGGAGTAGTTCTTCAGTTGTGTGGGACTCTCCTGTGTACTAGGGGACTTTGTCCTTCCTGCCTCATCCATGAAATGCCAGGTGCATCCCCCAGTAACTGTAAGAAGCAGAAGAGCCTGTAGGCAACGTTCCAAGTGTCCCCGGCTGAAGCCAGCAGTGATGGGATCTCTGAAGATGGTGCACCAGATGCAGATACTAAGTTGTGCCACTGGCAAGGGCATCAGTCTATCTCAGGGACACCCCCTTTCTCCCAGTGTAAGTTGCTTCCCTCCTTGGGGCCCCTGTCATTGTGTGACTCCTTCTAGGACCCCAATTCTTATGTCTTGCTCCTCTCCTAATTTCTGTACAGGGTTTCCCCCAAAATTTGTGAGCTGCAGACCTGTGGGGGCCATGGAGTTTCAGCAAGGGGTTCCTCCCTCTGTACCCTACACCAAATAGGGGCTACAGCCTGAATCAACAGTATGAAAAATTCAGGTTAATTTGAAAGGGTCATCAAATTTCTAGCAGTTCTTTACATTGTGTGTTTTCTTGGTTACTGAAGTTCAATAACTGTTAGGAGAAGAGGCCTGCCTGCATTGTGATGTTGTTCAGTAGCTAAGTGTAATCCGACTCTACAACCCCATGAACTGCAGCACTCCAGGTTTCCCTATCTTTCACTGTTTCCCAAAGTTTGCTCAAACTCATGTCCACTGAGTTGGTGATGTTATCCAACCATCTTGTCCTCTGTCTCCCCCTTTTCCTCCTGCCTTCAATCTTTCCCAGCATTAAGATCTTTTCCGATGAGTCGGCTCTTCGCATCAGGTGGCCAAAGTATTGGAGCTTCAGCATCTGTCCTTCCAATGAATATTCAGGGTTGTGACAGCGGTTTTCAAACTGGGATCCAAGGAAACCCTCAGAGAGGCCCTGAAGGGAGAAGGTTCAGGATAAAACCAGAAGAGATGGGGACCCCCATCTGCCCCCTGCACACGCACACACATGCACACACACACACAACTAATTCATCCCCTTCCTTTGCAACCAAAGCAACTCTGCTTTTATTACTCTTGCACACTGGGCTTTCTGATAAGATTTTATTTGAAGAAAGGACTCTGCTGGGTAGGAGGGTGGGATGGTGTCTACAAGCAACAACTGAGGACAAAGTACAGGCACTGTCGCCATCTCCTTGCCAGTGTGCAGCGGAGCACAGTGGGACATCTGTCACAGCCCCAGTGTGTAAACCATGAATAAACTGTGATGTCTGACTGACGCAATGGCAAGCACCTGCTCCATCCAGACCCACGACGTGAGCAAGTTGGGTTAGTTTCCCAGATGCCTGAAGTCCGTCAGGCTCCTGGAAATAAAAAGTGACCTTGGACATTAGCAGGTCCTACAGTCAATGCAGACCCATGCCGACGTGTATACATATGCGGTGCAACTTCTCCTGCTGTGCAGGCGCGGGGGGCACCGGGTGGGCAGGGAAATCCAGCCCTCCCAGTGCACCAAAGTTCCCAGAGCAAGGGTGGTCGCTTGGGGCCCATTTTCATCTCCTTTAGTTTCTACCCAAATCAGTCTTTGCCCATGTGGCTGGTACTTTCTACCCAGGCCCTCAGAGGACACGGTTTGCCCTCAGGCAGCCTGGGCCTAGAATAATGAGAGGCGGCAAAGCAGGACCCTGAGCTGGTAGTTAGGTGGTCATTTATGAGTTGGTCCTGCCTCATCCTGGACAGGGTCATCTTTCACTCCCCCACCTGGACACGCCCAGAGAATCTCTTTCTTGTGGTCAAGGACCACTGCTAGGTTTCCAGCCACATCAGGACCAAGCAAGGTAAAACAGCCAGCACAGGTTGGGGCATAAGACCTAAAATGTGATTGAAATTCACCCAGGGTTCATCATGCTGCATTTGTAATAAACTAGCTTTGTGGATTTTGCACCCTCTGACAATAATATTTGTGGAAATTCCTCAGCTGAGTCTCCATCCTCCCAGTTTGGTTTCAGACAGGGCAGCAAATAAATTCTCTAACCCTGCTTATTAGCACATGAAACTCAGGCAGGAAATCGGGAGGGCCGCCTTTGTCCCTGCTTTGTCCCTACGTGTGGCTCTACCGTCACACGTGCTTTTAAAAAGCCTCCTTCCCAGCAACTCAGGCTCAGGGCAAACGCGACAAAACAGATGGCAAACCTCTCTGTTACATGAATGTCCCATTAGAGGCATAGGGGAAACAGTGGCCTGCAGACCCAGGCCTGTCAAGTGTATGACTGAGCCTGCTGGAATGTGGCTCTGTGTGTGTGTGTGTGTGTGTGTGTGTGTGTGTGTGTACACATGGGAACCTAAACACACTTGGCTCTGAGTTCTACGTGCCGGGGGGTATGCTGAGTGAGCAAAAAGCTTCACGTGTGTCTGAGAGGGTGACAGGGAGCCCCCAGACGCTTAGCTGCTCAGATTTCTAGATGAGGAGAAGCAAGGGGAAGTTTTTAGAATGGGAGGGCAGCTGTGTGTGAACACACATCTCCATTTGTGTGTGTCGGGGGAAACTGAGGGGAAATTCTGCGTTCGGGGGTGCGAGCCCTCGTGGCGGGTGTGCGTGCATTCAAGCGTGCCAAGGGGAAGCTGAAAAGTTTTGCGAGTTTTGAAAATTCTCAGAAAAAATCTGGCAACTGCCCATACCACAGGTTGGTACACATTCAATGCTTGTGAAGCTCATTTCCTGTACTAGTTACCAGCCCTTGTTTATACAGGACACAAAATATGATTTAGAGCAAAAGCTCTAGGTGTCAGAGGTGAGTCAAGGGACAGTGTATTTCCAGAGGATGGGGAAGGGAGGGCAGTCTCTGCCAATGCCTTTTGAAGCAGTGAAATCAACTTTCAGTTTTAAAATCCATGGTTCCCAACTTTATAGGCTTGAAAGGGAGAGATGATTGAACTCAACTCTTAAAATTAATGCCATCCTGCATCATTGCTCTGAAGCCATTTTAGCACCCAATCTGCTCAGCCAATAGCAGCACGGTGTTCTTGTGTGTTTATGCGTTTTTAAGCTCGGCTGTCTGGCTTCACTCTGAGCCTCAGTTTGGGAGCCCAGCTCCGGAACTTGTTTATGAGCTTTTTCACTCGGCTTTATTCTGACTCAGCTTTGTTTGTTGGCACAGAGGGTAGCGCCTAACTTCAGCACTCTGTTCTTTGCATGGGGACCCCAGATCACAGAGGATCCTCGGGCTGGCATCCACAGCCAAGTTGAGGCGTTTGCACCACCATCACCTTGTGGTGTGCACGTGGGCAGGCATTTCTGAACGCCTCAACGTGGGGAGACACTGCACTCTATAAACTCCTTGGCGTGTGACTTTCTCAGAGTCTGTCTTGCCAGAGTGTTCCTCCATGTGGCACCCAGCTTGTAACAAACTTTCAGTGGCCGCTAATTAACCATGGTGCACTCCATTCCGTTCAAGGATCACCAGAGACAACGGAGCCAATATCGCCCACTCATCAGCCCGGCTCAGGACCTTGCTAGATCAGGTGTCCCGAACACCTGCGTGGTTTCCTGATATATCCATGTGACAGTCATGAGCCTCTGTTCTTTCTCTAGAGTAGAGGGAAGCAGGAACAAAAGTCTCCCAGCTGTTGGGCTCCAGGGAGCAAAGAGCCCGACCCTATCAGGAGACCAAGTCTAGGCAAAGCACAACTTTGAGGATTACACCCACAACTCTTGGTGCTGGTGGAAGTGAAGAGTACCAACCAGGGAACATGCTAGGAGGCTCACCAAAAGGTGGAAGCCAGAGGACCATACCTTATCCTTTATCAAGCCAAGATCTAAGTCCTGCTTAAGGCTCTTCCTGAGCACAGAGTCCCTGTGATGGTGGGACCCAAAGATGCTGATGGCGGCATTTCCCAGGCTTTACTCTGGTTCAACTTGGGACTTACTTCAGTTGTTCATGATGATAGGAATTTGCTTTATACTTCATCCTGGCCATTTGGAGCCCCTCCGTCATCCTCAGGCAATTCACAATCTCTAGTAAGCTGGGCGTAGACTTCCCAGGTGGCTCTAGTAGTAAAGAACCTGCCTGTCAATGAAGAAGACACAAGAGACTCCAGTTTGATTCCTGGGTTGGGAAGATTCTCTGGAGGAGGGCATGGCAGCCCATTCCAGTATTTTTGCCTGGAGAGTCCCATGGAGAGAGGAGCTTTGCGGGCTATAGTCTGTAGGGTCGCAAAGAGTTGGACACAACTGAAGCAAGTTAGTACTCACTTAGCATGCAGTGAACTGGGACACTTCTGAACAACAGCAGGACTCTAAAGATTGTGACCCATGACTCCTTAGTGAATTCTACAATCCTCTGAGGCACTACCTAAAGTTCAAGGAGGAGCCTGCCAAGGAAGAGGGACCTGGGGACAGCAGTGGGGATGCAGATGTGGCGTACACATCATTATTCTTCACAGGAATTCTCAGATCCTGTCTGCTGGAGGTCTTTACAGAGAGTTGACCTTCTGTGCAAGTTAATGTGGCAGTCTGTTGAGCTGCGATTCTGTTCAAGGCTCAGTATAACCAAGAAGATGAGAGGGAAGGGAGGAGGGGGAGGGGATATTCCAGGTCACAGCCACTGCAGCCGGGGTAACATCCTTCCTTGGGTAGAAGTGTCTTCTCCTGTGAAATAGGAGTATAGTGTTGTCAGGGCAAGTGCTTTGAACCCATAACTGAGTGGCCAGATTGTTAGCCTTGTTCTCTGTTGCCACCGGTTAAGTGAGCATAAAGACACTTCCCTAGAAAGCAATACTTGCAAGGAGCCTAGTACTGTGTGGGAACTGAGTGGATCCTAAATCTGTCTCCTCTTGTCCTGTGAGTGGAATGGCCACCCCATAGTTCTCCAGCTGAGGGGTCAGCAAACTTTTACTATGAGGGGCACATAGCAAATATTTTCAGCTTTGCAAGCCATACCATCTCTGCCACGGTCACTAAAGGAGCCGTAGAAAATACGTAAACAAGTGGGCATGGCTGTCTTCCGATTCAAGTTTATTTACAGTCAGACCGTAGACCAGACCTGATCCACGTGTGTAGTTTGCTGACCCCTGCTTTAGCTCATGGTAGATGTCCAGCAAACACTTGGGATTAACCTGTTGAAAATAAGTGAGTAGGGATCTCTCTGTCCATCCAGATCTTTGATTTGAACGCTGTTTTCACAGGCAGGTTATGTGTTCCTACCGCGGGGTCAGAGCAGCAAGACCCTCACCTCTCCTTCACTCCTCTCCCCCATTCAAACCCACCCCCATAATGGAGAGCAGCATTTGTGTGCCTTCCAGGATCTGCTTCCCTACCCCTCCCCACCTAGGGCCTTTCCCTTCCATCCCGTTTGTGGGACACACAATTTGTAATCTCCTTAAAGCCCAAGAAGCCAGGTCTCTGATTCATGTAGATTAAAATCAGCTGCAACCTATTAATGGCCCAGAGCCCAAGACAGATTTTAGGAAACAAAAACACTGGACCAAATTAGACTGAACTGGCCTCTGTCTCCAGGGGAGGGAGGTGGGATAGGAGGCTGGGGGTGAGGGGAGTGGCCATGTGGTTTTAATTAATTTGGATTCTCTTCCTGAAGCTAATTCACCCAACACAAAGCATGTGTAGCACCATGGAAGTGGGCAGCCATGGAGCTGGGCTCTCCCTGGTGCAGCCCCAGGTCCTACTGGGGGACTGGGGTTGGTTTTGTGTCTGTAATTAACAGGTTTCAAAGTGGTTATTTTGGAAAAGAGAATTTCAGTGGCGCGTTAAAATCCTTTCATCAGCCATCAGCCAGCGTCCCAAGGCCTTTAGCAAGGCCCTGGCCACTTACGGCTTCAGAGAGCTTTGAATTCCCAGGGTCTTGTTTGAGAATGTGGAGGCTTTTGCCATGTGTTTTATTAGGCTGATGGTTACCATGATTTTCATTATGTTGTTTCGTTACTGGGATCATAAAAATGCTTCTCTCTTCCTAGAGTACCTAAGAACATAAAAAATAAAAGAAAAAGAAGAGTCCCTGCCTTTATAGAAGTTGCATCACATACAAAGCTAACACTCCCTCATGAGAAAGAGCTGGCTGTGCCTCTGGGTGGATGAAGAGTGGGTGGAGGGTAGGCAGAAATCATGAGGCTAGGAAGAGGCAGGGAGGGTGCCCGACCAGCACCCTGTCCTGACCTCACATCTGAGGAAACTGAGGCCAAGAGAGATGCCACCTGCTGGACTCTGGCTCTCCGACTCTCAGTCCAGTGTTCTTTTTCCTCCTGGTGGCATCAAGGCTGTGAACAAGAGTTGCGGAGGTAGCTGCAGAAGTAGAGGAGTCTGAATTCTTTCAGGCTGGTGCTTCAGGACATCTCTGAGAGTAGAAGGAAATGGTCGGATTCACATGCAGGTTAAAATGAAGAGCCGAAGTGTATAGGGAACTGATCGGGGCCAGTGCTGTGTGTTCTGATGGTGCCTCTGGGGGTGCCGGGGGCGTGGGGGGGTGCACTCCTAGGGCTGCAGCAGCTGCACGGAGGCCCTGGGAGGAGAGGGGAGTCACTGGGGCCCTCACTTGGCACCCACAGCCTTGGGCTGCGGGAAGAAGGGAAATAGGTACCAAATCCCACAAGCCACAGAGATGATTTCTTGCCGCTCTGAGTACAAAACCTCTGAAACCTGGTCAAGCTCCCAGAATCACCATATGGGGCAACAGGAACTTCAGTTAAGCCTGCGTTATCTGATAAATGGAACCCCAGCCTGGCTTTCCTTCCTATTTTGATGGTGGCTACTTTCCAGAGCGTTCTTTCATGGGGGACACGAAAAATACTCTGGGAGAGTTTCTATGAAATAACCTCTGTTGCTCCAAAGCAGCAGCCCTGGCTTTCAGGAGGACATGAGTAAGACCTTCATCCACATGGAAGCTATGATGGCATGTTCAGAGAATCACAGAGTATCAGAGCTGGGAAGGAAATGCAAGTCTAGCCAGCCCATTTTACAAGTAGGGAAACTGAGGTCCGAAGCCAGGGCCAGGTCCAGCCCATGGTTTCTGACTATCAGTTTGCTCAATAATACCATTCCTCGCCAGGCCACAGTTCCCCTTTGTTTTGATATTTTTGTTCATTTGTTTAATATTTATTGATTATCCCGTATGAGCCAGACACTTTAAGGTGCATTAATTTTGTTCCTTTAAATTTTTTGAGATGGAATAAAAGAAGTGCATTTCTGTGGAATACAGTAAAGAAGAAAAGGAAAATCTTCTTCCCTCCCAAGTTCAGGTTTTAGGAAAACTTTGTGAGCCTGGGCACCCTTGGGAAACACCTGCTGGGCTGGATGTGCCTTTTAGATGGCCTAGTAATATCGCTGTCGCGTAAGGATGGACTTAACTAGGCTGCCTCCACTTGCAGTCACCACCTAGACAGCCTAGCCCAAAGGATTCTGGGAGTGACAACCATCAGGGATTCTCTGGATCCAAATTTGAGCCGATGCTGTGGGGAACCCAAGCCAGTTGAAGGAATACGGACTGTAGGGGTCCCTTGGTCTGTTTCCCATCATTCTCATGTAATTTGCTTGTCAGTCCTTTGCTCTTGTTTACCTCTGAGTGAATAACTCCTCGATTATAAATCAGAGAACTTGGCACTGAGGTTTGGATCGTCTGTGATCCTTAACTTTCCCAAGGCAAAAGAAATTTAACAAATCTCTTCTCCCACGATGTAGTATCCAAATCATGGATGCGTTGATCTGTGTAGAGCAAGCCAAGTCTGAGGCTCCCCACCCCCACCACACTCACCCTGAGCAGTCATTCATTCGCCGATTCATGGGTTCATTCAACAAATATTCAGTGAGCAGTTAGGCGCCAGACTCCATTCTAGATGATGGAGATACAGAGTAGAAAAAGACAATGTTCCTCCTTACTCTGTTTACATCTTAGGGGCGGCAACATGCAATAAGCCAAATATATATATGTATAGTATAGTATATATATATATACACACACACACACACATGCATACATGAACTAGCGACAAGAGCCTTGAAAAAAGTAAAGCACATGAAGAGACAGGGGTGAGGGGGACACTTTTACACACAGAGGAGTCAGGAAGACCTCTCGGAAGAGGTGACCTTTGGGCAAGGGTTGAATGAAGAGCATTCCAGGCAAAAGGAATGATAAATGTGAAGACCTGGGACAAGGACCAGTTGGATGTGTTGGGGAACAGCCAGGAAGCCAGACTGCAGCAGAAGGAGCAATCGGGATGTCAGAGAAGTGAGCAGAGCCCAGGTCGGGGAAGGAAGACTTCACTTCTGTTCTGAGCGTTATGGGATGTCTTTGGAGCAGGAGAGTGATGCTGCAGAGATGTACGCTCGGGCCATGGAGAAGCTGACCAAGTGATGATGGCCCAGCTCCGGTTAAACGTTTGCATTCAGACCCCTGACTGGTGGTGGTTGCACCTCAAGGGCTGTGCCTGAAGTGGAAACCTTCAAAGAGAGCTACATGTTTCAACAGGGTGAGGCTGGGCCTGGGAGCTCACTACCTCTCTACCAATTAGTCTTAAGCCCCAAAAAAGGAAATGGTGCTATTTAAATAGCAGGGTTGGGATCCGTGAGCCAGAGAACTCTCAATCCATCAGGTCACCCCCAGTTAGGCTCTGGAAAATTGCTGATACTCAAGCTCCCAGTGGGGAGTTTGGCCGCAGGCTCAAATACAGGCCTGGCCTTTAGGGGATCGGGCTTTATTTCTGGCTGATTGTATCCTGTCTTGTCAGTTTCATTCTCAAGCCCTTCCACTTTGCAAAATGCAGGCGACTTAACTGGGGAGCAGAGGGAAGAGGGAAAAGGCATGAACTGTCGTTTCAGTCAGCCCTGGGTTGCAATTTTTGCCTCCATGCTTAACAAATTTTTGGAAATTCTACTGAATCTGCTACAACTACACTATCCAATACAGTAGCCACCGTCATGTGTGGCTACTTACATTTAAATCTTAAGTTTAAATCAATTAAAATGATATGAAATTTAAAATTTAGTTCCTTAATCCCACTGGGCACACCTCAAGGGCTCAATAGCCCCATGGAGCTGGTGACTATCATGGTGTTGGACAGTGCAGACATAGAACATTTCTGTCACGGCAGGAAGTTCCGTTGGAGAGTTTCACTTCTTTGAAAAAGAAGTAACCCGTGAGAAATGAACGTGTTAACACACAGAAAGCACAGGGTACTTCTGTCTCATTATAGGTACCCAGCAAACAGCAATCTCCATGGTTTACTATATGGATCTCCATCCTGGCTCTGCTACTTACCAGCTGTGAGGCCATTCAACCTCTCTGAGCCTCAGTTTTCTGATCTCTAAAATGGGAATAACAAGTAATACTGAGTGAATTTCTCATAGCATAACATATAACATAATCTGTATTTTTCTATTTTCCCTGGACCTGAGAACATCCCCATTAACCCTCTGCTGACTTATCGAGACCCAAATTTGGAATCTCCAATCCTGCCATGCTTAGCAGGAGGCATGACTGAGATCATGGCTCCGTGATGAGTGCTGGAGCTTTTAGCCATTTTGAAGGGTTTGAGTACAGTCAGGGGTGTGAAATTCTAATGAAACAAGTGGGCAAGTCTGCTCGAGAAATATAATCATTTTTACTCAAGTCAAATATTCTCCTGCCCTGGTACCCTGAAAGCAATTGTGTCTGGGTTCCCCTAGCCCTGGGCCCCCGCTTCCTTGCCTGAATGCTCCTTCTCAGGGTGCAGCCTGCAGGGAGAGGCTCTCAAGCAGCCCTTCTGGTATCTTAGCCTCCAATCAGTCTTCTTTTTTCTACTTTGGGGCTTTGTTGTTGTTGAGCGTTTATTAACTGCAGGCATTTGGTGGGTGGAAGTGGATTTGCCTGGGGCTGGAAGGAAGTTATTTGCCAGGCCAGGAGAAGGTGTGGTTTCAGAGTTGAAGCTGGAATCCCCTTCACCTGCTTAATGCATTTCAGGGGAGATTTGTTTTCAACTCCCAAATTACCTGCTAGGATTTCTAGACCTGAGATCCTATCTCTCCTGGCTGTTTTCTTTCATTTCCGACAAGAAAGACAAACAAAAAATTAAAGAGTGAGAGGCTCAAGAACAATAGTCTTCTTTTAAATTAAATTGCACACAGAGAGTGATTTTTTTCACTGTCTACTGTCAGGCTGGCAGGAGAAGGGTCTGTGCAAGTACTCAGAACCTCTGCTTTTGGGGACCCATGGGAGAAAGTACAGCTGGGCTTCTACAGAAAACTCAGGGAACAGTGTAGACTTACTGTGTCCAGTGAGACTTTCTAAATCTCCCCCCTGCAAGCTGTTCCACCTGCAACTTTCTCTTAAGTGATAGCAGCTCCGACCCTTGGGCTGTTTATGGCCCAAACCTAAATGGAGTCATACTTAAACTCCGACTTTCTTTCACACCCCATTTCCAAGGTGCTGGAGCATGTTATTGGCTCTACTTTCAAAATCTGTCCAGAATCCACCCAATTCTCATTATCCCCTCTGCCAGCATCCTGGTCCAAGCCACCACCATCTCTTCTCCAATCACCTGTGATAACCTCCTACCAACCTCCCTCTTTCCACTTCCCACTAACTGGCCCACGTACTTCTACTTGCCTTGAAGTGTATTCTCAACATACTCTCAACATACAAATCCCCAGTGGCCCACAATGAGTCCCATCCCATCGAGAGTAAAATGCCAAAGTCCTTCCAGTGGTCTTGGGAGCCTGAAGAATCTCACCCATGCTAATGCTGACCTTTCCGCCCTCCCCTCTCCCCCCTTGCTCATTCATCTCCAGTTACCCTGGCCTTCTTGCTTTTCTCAAACACACAAGATATGTGCCCATGTTGGGGCCTTTGCTGCAGCTGTTCCCTTACCTCTTCAGTCTACTCACCAAAATGTCGCCTACTCACCAAAGCTCCCTCTGATCACCTGGTTCATCTCAAGTTCTCCTCATACCCCCTTGCACTCCCACCTACTTTGAGCTGACTCAGCCTCCCCTCCTTAACACTTGTCACTCTCTAACCTACTACAGTCTCCCTTCTAGGATTCCCCATGGATACCCAAGTCCACAGATCTGCAGGGTTTTATTCCACAGAGAGATGACTGTGCATCATTTGGGTGTTGGTTTTATTGTTTTTCTCTCTTCTCACTTCTAGAATTATCATCTCCACGAAGGTAGGGACCCTGTCCTATTGAGTTTGCTCTCTGTCCAGTGCTTCCAGGCACTGGGCTCAGAGCCTCTCTTTTTTTCCCACCAATAACCCCCTCTTGGAGATGTGTGCTGTTCAGGGAGCCTGATCTGAGAAGACTAGAGCTGACTTGAGCCCCAAGTATTGCCAGGCAAAAAAAAAAAAAATCCAATAGGTCAAGGCTACAAGGAGGATTAAACTCATAAAGGAACCCCCGATAAGTTTAAGTTCAGAAGAAACAGAGCTAGAAGGAACTGTCCCCAAGGTCATGGAGGGTAAGTGAGCAAGAAGTTGCCTAAATGATCATATGACTATGAGCAAGGAGACAAAGAAGAAGGAAGAGGAGAGGGAGAGGGAAAGAAAAATGAAGGAGAAAGAGAAGAAAAAGAACCAACAAGGCTATCAGCTCTCAAATGTTTTGCTCATGTACTGCGCTGTGCTTAGTCACTCAGCCGAGTCCAACTCTTTACAATCCCATGGGCTGTAGCCCACCAGGCTCCTCTGTCTGTGGGGATTCTCCAGGCAAGAATACTGGAGTGGGTTGCCATGCCTCCTCTAGGTTTTGCTCTTAAGGACCCCTTTATACTTAAAACTTGTTGAAGTGAAAGTCTCTCAGTCGTGTCCGACTCTTTGCAACCCCATGGACTATATACAGTCCAGGGGATTCTCCAGGCCAGAATACTGAAGTGGGTAGCCTTTTCCCCCCCAAGAGCCTTTGTTTCCATGTTTGCATCTGTTGATAAATCCGGGGGTAACCAGCCTCCTGGATAGTCCCCAGTGATCCTTATCTCCCAGCATTAATGCCCTTGTGTGTTAAATGAGGGCTGGTCTGTGTGGCTACAGAAAATGGCAGAAGTGAAGATATGTGACTTCAGCTGGCTTCAGAGGCTAGGCCTTAAAAGGGGCTAAAGGTTTCTACTTGGTCTCTTCTACTGTCCACTCCAGAGAAAGCCAGTTGCCGCATTTTGAGGACACTGGGAGAGACCTATGTGAAGAGGAAATGAGGCCCTTCACAATAGCCAGACACAACTGGCTAGGCTTGTGAGTGTACTACCTCGACAGCAAATACCCTAGCCCTGGTCAGGCCTTAAGGGTACAACCTCAAGAGACCCTGAACCAGAAGAGCCCAGCCAAGGCACTCCCAAATTCCTTATCCTCAGCAACTCTAAGGGGTAACAAGTGATGGTTGTGTGTTTGGGGGTGGGGGGAGTTATATTCATCTTATTGAAGTATAGTTGATTTACAATATTGTGTTCGTTTCTCCTGTGCAGCCAAATGATCCAGTTATTCACATATGTACACATACTCTTTGATATTCTTTCCCATTATGCTCTATCCCAGGATTTTGAATATAGTTCCCTGGGCCGTATGGTAGGACTTTGTTGTTTATCCTTTCTCTATACACTAGTTTGTATCTGCTAATTCCAAACTCCCAATCCATCCCTCCCCCACCCTCCCACCTCTTGGCAACCATAAGTCTTTTCTATGCCTGTGAGTCTGTTTCTGCTTTGTAGGTAGGTTTATTTGTGTCATATTTTAGATTCCACATATAAGTGATATCATATGGTATTTGCTTTTCTCTTTGTGAGTCACTTCACAGAGTGTGATATTGTCTAGGTCCATCCATGTTGCTGCAAATGGCATTATTTCATTCTCATTTATGGCTGAGTAGTATTCCATGCTGTATGGACCACATCTTCTTCATTTGTTTAGTGACTATTGTTGTTTTAAGCCACTATGTTTTGGAGTATTTTGCTATGCAGCAATAGATATTTAAGTCATTTACCATATTAAAAATTAGAACAGAAAACTATTTTTTTTTAAAGTTGTTGATACTCAAATGTGGATGTTTTTATATATACTTACATAATAAATTGCCAGCCACAGGCATTAGTTTCTGCAAAAATCTCCCAGTCAATATTGTGTTAATGCTTATTTGTTAACCATTTAACATATATTTATATGGATAAATTCCTATTTATTAATTGACAAAAATCCAAAACTTTATTCATTTGTTTAAAACTTTAAAATAGCACAGTCTTACTGTAAAAATAGCTGTGTTTTCCAAAACAAAACAGAACAAAATTTAATGAGAAGAATGACAGTGTTTTACATTTTTGCAAATCTCTTTAATGTCTGGCTTAATAGAAGACAGCTGGATTCTCATATCTACTTCTGCATTCAATCAGCAGTGATAATATTGTTTTGGTTGAAGTTTATGAAGGAAACCCAGCCTCACATAGATACGAAGCTGGAAAAGGGAGGAATATTTTTAAAAGCCTTTTCAGATAATTGTAGATATTCTTCTTTGACACGATACCAGAACTCGATAAATGGTCATTTATTAAAGGTTACTTGCAATGTGGAATCTGAAACTATCTCAATGAACTCTTTGTACTCAGTTTCATTAAAATCTGTTTGGTCTGTGTTGCACTGAATGGATCTTTTGCCCATGCCTGATTTTGTAATCTATGCATGGTCATTTGGAAAATATTGCTTCACTAAGTTATGTGGATCTGAATCTGATCTATTTCATGATTAAAACTAAAAATTCACATTTGTTGATATCACCACTGATCTTATCTGAAACCTAAGAACTGAGACAGTATTAAGCTCACTGAGACAGATACAAGTTTTCAGAAATTTTAACTTTTGCTTGAAAGTTTTTATTTTGACAACAAGCACTGTCAATTATCTTTCTTGAAATGACAAATTCAGATTGTTCCTTTTGGAGAAAATGACTGTCAAATAACCAAGTCTGAATAACCATGGTAATTCAGTCCTTTCAAGTAAACATGGTATTTCATGAAAGTGGCTAGTTCAACTCACAACTCAGACGCTCTCACAAATGCTTTTTCTCTGAACAAACAATTGTACCTCAGAAAGCACCAGAAATGCCTTATGCTTACTTTCTAGTTTGCCACACATAATACTCAAAAGACTTGGACTTTGGGCAAGATTTCATAAAATTATTAATTTTTACTGCTCCATCTCAGACACGCTTAAGTGAAATTGGTTTCTTTTTTTTTTTTTGGTCCGACTTTGTGGCAGTGAAGAATATGACAATTTTACCCAAATGTCAACACTGTGAAGCAGACAAATAACACCTTGGAATTATGAACATAGTTTTGACCTTGCAAACACCTTCTTAGGGTCTCAGGGACGCCAGGGGTCCATAGACCTCACTTTGAGACCCATTGCTTTAGAGAAATGGATGCTGTTTCATTGCTTATAGCATTTGTAGGTGAGTGTGCTACATGCTAACACATGCGTGTACCAGGTCTTTGTGTCAGACTGTGATGGCCACCATCTGTTACACAGACTAGAAACATTGTTGGATGTTTCTTAGATACATAGCTTGTTAGATACCAGCTTACTCTTGTGGATGGAGTAGATATGAGAAAGTTTCTTTATATAATAGGGTATTTTTATGTTTCTGTTTGCCCCACTTATGAAAGGTGTGTGGCTGGTAGGAGAAAGCTAGGCTCTGAGAAATTCCTCGGACGATCGGGGTGGTATAATTAAGGTAAATGAGGAAGCTAACACCTGCAGCCCTTTCTTGATAATGCTTTTCTTCTCTCCCTTTCATCCAATGACCTGTAAAAGCTCAGTGCACTGCAGAGGCATCCTTTTCAGAGCAGTGGGGTCCTTCAAGCTCCAGACTTCAAGCGGGCAAGAGGGCTCACTCCCTCTGGCAGGACCACCAATCAGGACAAGAGAAGCAGCAGGCCCGAGAGGCTGCATTGGTTCTAAAGATCAGGGCACCCGTGAGATTTGGTCGCCGTGGAAAAGCTGACAAGCCAGCCTCTCCTAAAGTCCTCAGCATTTCCACAAAGTGGACTTAGAGCAAGGCAGGGAGGGATGGGGTTATTTTTCAGTCCACTTCGGTTCAGTTTTTCACTGCAGACACACAGAGAGTGTTTGAACCTGCACCTAACTGGGCCCAGCTCTTTGGTGAGTGATGTGTAACTGTTCTTTCTGCGATCACAGGCCTCATCGGCAGGGGAGAAACAACCAGCAGTTGTGTCTGGAGCCCTGGGAACTGGAGACCTTTCCACATCTGTTTGCCTAGTCGGGGGTGGGAGGAAATCACCAAAACCCTCCAGAGCTGGGCCAGAGCCGGAGGTGGGGGTGGGGGCACAAAAGGGCTTAAGCCGCTGGCGACCCCGGGTCATATGACCACCCCATGATCCTCCCCCAGCCCCTTTCATCCCCTCAGGTGCCCAACACTCAGCCTTTTCATCATCCCCTAGGTCAGCAGGATCAGGTTTATGTGAGTCGACCAGAAAGCTTATCAAACGAAGGCAGAAGCAGGTGTTTGAAAACCTCCTCCTGCTAAAAGCTGGGTTGAACACGGTTGTCAATGTGGCCAAGGCCAGGGTCCCTCACTAATTGCGTTTTCTTTCCTGTTCCTTTTTCCTCTCTTTCTGCTTTGGAACCCCTAGAGGTCTCTGGGAATCAGTCACTAAAACAAACCACTCCAAGAGCTGGGGATACGAGGAAAAACAAAGCTAAATCAGGGTGTCATTGTTGGTAGCTTGAATCGACCGTGATGGGGACAGTTGCATCATGGAAGTCAATAGGCTACAATGCAGACTCTCTTCACTCCAAAATCAGTTCTTAAACATTTGCCAGCTTTCACTGTGGAGACTGTTGCTCAAAGTATGATTCTCAGAGCAATTGTATCTGAATTTCCCAGGGAAAGAAAGAAGGTAGGGGGTGGAGGTATTGCTATTTAAATGCAGATTTCCTGGTCAACCTGAACTCACTGAATCAAATTCTCTGGAGGGGAGCCTGGAGAGATGTGTTTTTAGCAAAGTTATTAATAAATTTGATAAAGTTTAAGACTTTGGGCTTAGGGAGTGGGAGAGAAGAGTGGGTGTACATCTGGCTTTTGGCATCTAGAAGGAACAGCTGGCTTCAGTCCCAGTTGGCCTGAACCCGGACAGCTGTTTTCCCTCGAGATATAAACTTCATGACGGGAAAAGGAGGTGGGAATTCTGGGGTCCCATCCATCCACTGACAACATGATTGGTTCTGCCTTGGATCGCAGGATGTCTCCACATTCTAACCTTGAGACTTGGACCCAAGACAACATGAGCAAATGCCCAGACATATGCATTAGCGTGAGGAAATTCACCACCATTCACGCCATCGATAGGGCCAGTGGAAGCCCTACCCAGGGCTCCAGGCAGAGGAGCCCAGGCAGGACCCAGTGTTTCCACATTAGATTGCCTAGGACAGCACTTTTCTTTCAGGTTTCTAGAGGCATTAGCGGGAGCTTTCACAAGCAGATATGATTTATGGAAAAAGGCCCTTGTTTACTTTAGCCCACTGGATCAGGAAGAGAAGGCCCTTTAAAGAAGAAAGAAAAAGAGAAGAGAGATCTTTCTTTCCTCAGAGGTGAAACAGAAACTTTGCAGAGGGCTCAACATTGCTTTTGACTTGTTTTGCATCTACCTGAGGGAATAGTACAGATTAATTTTTTTCTGAAAACTTGACTGCATTTCCAAACAGTTCTGGGAGGAAGGTGTTGATGAGAAAGCAAAGACCAGGCCAGATCACATGAAAAGAGAGCTGGTAAGTGGAAGGAAGGGCTGGAGTTTGGACTCTAATTCTGACAAAGCCCCGCTCCCCAAAAAATGCCAATGCAGTTTCCTCCCAAGCCCAACGCAGTATTTTTTTTTTCTTTTGCATGTGGTTGGAGCCCAGAGGAGTTGTTAACAGGCAACTGGGACAGTGACACTGGACATTTGAGCTCAAATTATTGTGAATTCTTAAACCGTTAGAGCTCCTTGTATCCTGATGCAAATTCAGAAACATAATATAAAGCCACATGTAAAACTTTCAAGATTATGAACTATTAAATTAAAACTACTAGAATATTGGCTATTAAATTATCCACTGAAAAGGATAGTTGAGAGTCCACCATGTTGCTGAGTATAATTTAGGCACTCCCCATATCAGGCATTTAGGCTCACAGCACTTCATCAAGTTCATGATCAGGGCCTACTTGTTTGTTCTAACTGTTCAGGGCTTTTATCAAATATGAAACTTCATCAAGTAGAAGGGGGAAGTGGCCAAATGGCCTACTTCAGGAAAGCAAGATGTGATCTCAAGTATTTTTTTCTGAGGTTTCATGGCCTTCTTGTACCTAAGAACTCTCCTCCTTACCCAAAGCCTCATCTCCACTTTGAAATCACTCATTCATTTAGCAAATAATTAGCAAGAACCTACTATGCATCAGGGCTTCCCTGGGCCTCAGTTGGTAAAAAATCTGTCTGCAATGCAGGAGACCAATGTTCGATCCCTGGGTTGGGAAGATTCCCCTGGAGAAGAAAATGAAAGTCCACTCCAGTATTGTTTGCCTGGAGGATTCCATGAACAGGGGAGCCTGGCAGGCTACAGTCCATGAGGTCTCAAAAATTGCACAGAGCTTAGCAACTAAACCCACCACTATGTGTCAGGGAAGAACAGGAAGCAGATAGATCACATCTCATCCTCATGAAGTTCAGTCTATTGAGGGACAGATATTATACAAAAATACATAAAAATAAATATAGCTTGTCTGAAATGCTGTGAAAGAAGAGCACATGGTATAAAGAGACCAATGGTTTTGATGGTCATCTGCGGCGAGAACATTTACAAAGAGACCTTATTGATGGGATTTTTTGTTTTCATTGTTTTGGGTGGCACAGGGTGGGGAGAAGGGGTTGCTGAAAGTTTAGTTGGGAACACTTGAAAGGGAGATGTCGTGTAGGCAACTGAATTCCCAACTCAGGAGAGAAGCTGGTTTGGGAGTCAGCAACACAGAAGAAGACTGGAGCCCTCATCAGAGGGCCCAGATGAGGTCATTTAGGGATGATGTGTAAAAGGACTGAGGCCTGCACCCTGGGCTGCCCATATGGAGCTCTCTTGGACAGAGGAGGAGCCCTGAAAGCCACTTGAAAAGGCTGGTCAATTGCACTTAGGAGTAGTGGACATGCAAATACAAAAATCAGAAAAGCAATTCACTGCTCCCAGGACACTGACTCCCACATCCTTTTTTTCCCATGAGCCAAGCAAGCTGTCTGTGAGCCAGTGAGTGGATTAAACCAGAACTTCTAGAATTGGAACAACTAGCTTTGTCCTGGGAAGTGCTTCATAGCTCTGTTATTTTCTCTATCTTCCTCAGTTCCAAGTTCCTTGGCCCCTTGGAGATGCTGCCTGTGTAGGTGTTAGGGAGAAAGCAAGTAAACCAGTTCACACTGGTGTGTGAATGCTGTTTAACCACCTGAGCCTCATTGAGGTATATCAGTGAAAAAAGGCAAAACTAAATCTCAAGTCTGTGCAGTTTCAGGAAACCTAGTATATTTATGGTGATGCCCCTGGGAGGGAAGACACTTGTGGGTATGGGTGATCACTCTGTTCCCCCTTCAGCTTCCTTCGGTTCCTCCTGCAGCAGCTTCTTTTCTTCCTCCATTGCAAGACTCCCAAGAGTCTTGAAAATCTCCACCATTTGCAGAGTGGATCCTCCAGCATCATAACCAGGCCCCTGACAATTATGTTAGCTAATAACAGTGGACATTAATTGAGCACTCACTATGTGTAGTGAGTGCTACACTCAAGCACTTTCCACAGTTGACCTCATTTAGCTGTCACAGCAACCCTACGAGGTTGGGCCAGTCACTCTTCTCACTTTATAGGGGAGGCCAAGAAGGATTTGCCGTATGACTCAGCTGCCTATGGACATGCAGCTCATAGGCTGAGATTTGAAACAGGGTCCTGCTTCCCAGTCCACACTTGGGAAGGTGAATCTGAGACTCTGTATTTGGGTTTGCTGAGAGTATAAAAGTGAACCCAAATCTGGTGCTCCGAGATGGGCTCTCAGTATGCCTGGCTTAGTTTGGCCCCATCCTGAGATGTCTCAGGAGGACAGCCCAGGCCAAGCCTGTCATTTCTGATCACAAACAAAATGGGAGTCCTGTGAGGTGTCAGGCTTCTGTCTCTTTAGAGAGAGGACCAAAAATTCCCCTGAATTTGTTAGATTGAGGACACAATCTTTTCAAGCCAAGCCTCTTGGGTAGGGCTTGCAGTGACCGCAAAAGAATATGGAAATTCCCCTCACCATCTCTGAGGTGTTCGAATTCTTCTCTCTCTGGAACAAAGCCTTTGGAAGGCTCCATAATCCTCCCTCTCTTGGCTCAGAGGCCCAGCTACACTTTATAAAACAACCCAGGGCCATCTGATTTGAAGCATGTACCGGCTCGTGTGGGCAAGACAGTAATTACCTCCAATTCCAGTTAGGAAAGCTGAAACCTGCCTTTTTCATGCCTCAAACAATTACGGAAGCGCCTTTTGAAGCTCTGGATAGAATAGAAAGGCAAAACAAACCAGAGCCAATTAGAGCCTGGGGTTTGAGGATGGCTCAGTTTTGTGCAGCGGGACTCAGGAGGAACTGTGGGAGAGGGTCAGGGGTCACCCCAAACCTCCAGCTGCCAACCTACTTTGCCTGTGCCAAAAGGACCATTATTTTGTATTTAAAATCAAGGCCCCTTTCCCTGGCTCGGGAACAATTTGCAGGAACGGCCTCTGCATCAGCTGTGAAGAAGACTCCCTGATTAGATAAGGCCTGGAATGCATTTGATGTTGAGCAAAACAGTTCTCTGACAGCTTTCCTCACATGCCTTTAAAATGTTTTTCCCTCAGCTCAAACTTGGTAAGAGAAACTGAATCCCCAGAGGCTCTTTTGCTTTGGGGTGCATATCTGAGGAATTTATGTGGCCTGTGTGCCATTTGGGGTTGCAGGTCTCCAGCCCTGAAGCTCTTCTGGGCTTGGTTGTAGAATCTGGCCTTTTGGAGGCAGGCTGGGGAACTACCATGAGAGCGGAAAGAGCAGATGACCAGGCATGAGGTCAGAGGTCAGCAAGCAGTCCTGGGGTGGGGCGGGAAGCCCAAGGACTCATGCTTCTTTACAGAACCCAGTGACCATTCTGTGTTGTTTAACACTGTGCCACAAAGTACAGAGATGGAAGTGGAGCTGGGGCATGGAGGTTTGAAGCTGCATTAAAACTAGTTTGGCCAAAATCTGTTCATGAGAAAGATTGTCCAGGTGGCCTTTTGAATTAGTAGGATTGGGCTGACCCTGAGGGCTACATGACATTGTTCTGGGAGGCTTCTCTTTTGAGTTTGAATTAAGATAAACTGGACACCAGAGAGCCCCAAGAGAATGCCCTCTGCTGTATTTGTGCCCCTATTCCAAACTGAGAAGAGACCTTGGTATAGCTGCTCTGCTCTCCATCTGCCTGTCATTCACCCACTTGAAATAGGGCTTGATGTCTCCCTTTGACTATAAGAAACAGCCATATGGGAACAGTATTCCTGTAGAGCAATACAAAGGAAACTTTGCTTAGGAATATATCTGCTGCAGTCAAGATTGGGTGAATATCAGTGTTCTTGAGATATCAAAATGACTGGTTCTCTGGCCAGAAGAGAAAAGCTTCATATCTTGTTAGGTCTTTTGATAACTGTAACAGCCAAGATGCATCAGAGCTTTTACCAAGTATTGTGCTCTATTCTAAGGGCTTTGTGTGGTCTCTCATCTGCTCCTGACTCCAGCCTTTTGAGGCAGGTGCTTTTATTATCCTCAAGGTACAGATGAGGAAACTGAGACGTGGAGAGGTCAAGTAACCTGACCAAACTCACAGAGGGAATCAGCCCTGCTCGTAAGAGACCGACAGGGAAAGCTACTGCCATGATTTTGGAGTGGCTTAGAAGCACTGAAAATATAAATAATAATATGCTTAAAATTTTTAAATCTAAACGTTTCAATCTGGTCAGACTAAAAGTATATGGCTGGAGTTAACCCTGAATGGGTAGCCAAGCAGTGTTGGAATCCGAGGCCTCTCTCCTGCATACTCCTGAAGGAGCTGTGTCAAGACCAAGAAATAGAAGCATGTTACAAGTACTACGTTAACCCTAGAAGGGAGACACATGAAACACCCACAGGCTCAACCTGCTTTTGAATAAAGTGTCCCTAATGTATCCAAAACACATGATTAAGAAATGTTCTGGATACACTTTCAAGATCTTGGAGCTGAGTTACCTGTGGAGAATGCTCACAGTCTCCTAGAAACTGTGTCTTGTGGTCATTGTTCAGCAGGATTCCTGGCTCCTGTAATTAATTTGACCCTGTGGGATGATTCTTTTTCTAGGCTCTGGTAGGGAGCACAGGCACTGATGCTCTAGACTTTGAGTTGAGTCTTCTCAGGAAGATGGGTGTATCTGAAGCTCTTTAAGCATCATTCATGTGATTTCCCAACCTTTTCTCTGCAGCAGACCCCAGGTGATTCTTCTCCAGGAAGCAGCAGAGACTGCCAGCTGCTTAGCAGGCTCTCAGTTGGGCTTGAATGCCCGTGATCAGGGTTCTCAGCTTTTCCATTTGGCGGGGGGCCTATGGTAGGCAGAATAATGACCTCACAAAGATGTCTATGTCCTAATCCCTGGAACCTATGACTATGTTATATGGCAAGGGAGAATTGAGGAAACGGATGAAATTAAGGTTGCTAATCAGTTGACTTTAGAAATAGCATCCTGGATTATACAGGCGGGGCCAATGTAATCACAGGATCTGTAAATGCGGCAGAGGGAAGCAGAAGAGTCAGGAATGATGTCATATGAGAAAGGCTTTGATGGGCCATTGCTGGCTTTGAAGGTGGAAGGGGCCCACAAGTCAAGAAATGTGGACAGCCTCCTGAAGCAGGAAAAGGAAGGAAATTAATTTTCCTCTAGAAAGGAACACAGCCCTTCCAACACCTTGATTTTAGTCCAGTGAGACCTAGTCAGACTTTTGACCTCTTGAACCATAAATCTGTGTTGCTTTAAGCTATTACATTCATGATAATTTGTGAGAGCAGTCATAGAAAACTAATCCAAGGCCCTAGACAGCTACAACATGAAAGACCACAGGCTCCTCCGGGTCCATGCCCTGGGAGTGAGAAGCCATGTTGGCCACCTCAGCATTTTCCCAATAGCTGTCTGGAAGCTCTCACTGCCCCCACCCCTTGGCCAGTTACCATCTACATGTGCACACTCCAATCATCAGGGTTTTCCCTGGATGGGGCCTCTTCTCAGCTGGCATGGTCCACTTCTGGGCAGTGTTGCCAAGGCCTCTCCCCAGTATGGTCCATAAGCCCTATGGTGTGACAGTGAGAGAGAGGCTCTTCACATCCATCCAAAATGCCAGACACTTCTGGCCAGCTCAAGGTTTGGCGGGACTTTTTCTGTCTTTCCAAACAGCCAGCCACAACTTCTCTGCGATCTAGAATATGAAATTAACACCACAGAACCTTGATATGCTAAGTGTGGGAGGGCCACCTGAACTATCCTTGGATTTGAGAAGCCATATGTTGCAAAACTTATGGTTTTCTTCTATCTTCCACTGTTCCTCTCACATGAACATTCAAGTCAAACTTGTGGTCTGGGTTAAGAAGCTAGAATTCCTGGGATTCTGGCTCAGTCTCTTACTAACTCTGTGATGTTAGGTAAGTTATTTAAATTCATTGTGTTTCATCTCTTGTCTGTAAAATAGGGAAAATATGAGTTAATATAGGTAAAGTGCTTAGATTACTTCCTGTAACATGTTCAGTGCTATGCAAGAGTTATTTGTTGTTATTACTACTGTTTGTGTTCTGGTTGCTATTATTATTAAATGGGTCCCAAGCCTCAGGGGCAAGTCATTTGGCACATTGGGAAAACCAGCCTCTTCGTGGTTTGCCATGTTTTATACTTCCAGCAATTGAGATGAATTACCACCACATGGAGTGTGGAAGCTCAGGTGTGTAGCATCCTTTTAAAACTTTTCTTCCCACAAACATCTCCTCAGGAAGCAGACTCTGTTGTGCCAGGGTCAAATGAGTAATTGTTGGGAAAGACAAAGCCCTATGCTTAGAGTTATGCAAATATAGTGGAGAGAGGGCATCTCAGTTGCTGAGTCACATCCACTGTCAACCCAGATTCATCCAGGTGGCTCAGAGCTCTCCACTCGGAGAATCTCAGCTCACCATGTGGACAACCAGGAGTCCTGACATTTAGGCCTCTTGGTTCTTCAACACTTAGCAAATCAGTCCCCAAAAGTGGTGAGGAAGAGGGGAGAAGATTGGCCAGTTTTCAGGCAAATGCACCCCTGGCACACAGGACACTACTCGCATTGGCCAAAGGCCACATGCAGTTAACTGCCCCTTCTGGGTGTGGCAGCCAGCCTGTCTTGGCGACCATGTAGCCTGTATTGAGCAGAGGGAGCAGGTTATTAATAGCTCCTTAAGGGCTGCTGTAGGATGCTTCAGTCTGTGACTCACCCAAGAGAGAAGTTTCTGAGCAGATAAGGGGGCTCAAGAGAGAAGGAACTTAAAACTGCACAAAGCTTCAATTGTAAAGCACAGTAATAACAATGACAAGCAAGCATGTTCCCTGCTCTCTGGTATCATGGAGACTGAAAACAGAACCATGATTTCTGACTTTCTCTCACCTTGATCTGCATAAAAGATGTTTGAATTACAATATTTTGTCAGAACAAAATCCATCAGAACAGCTGCCTGAGCTAACCTGAAAACCTCACATGCTGGAGTTAGTGACCTCCAACATGTAGGGGAAGGGGAGAAAAGAAAAGAGAGAGATAAGGGAAAGAACGAGCTCCTTCTGCTTTCTGTTCTGGCCATTTGGCGCCCACGAGCCGGCTGAGTTGATGTCAGACCCAGGCACCCCTGCTCCCAGGAGTCACAGGCAAGTACCAGGCACCAGGGAGATGCCTGTGTCTCAGAGAAGCAGCACCTAGTAAGAGAGAGGCACTACCCTGCAGAGTCAGACACACCCAAGCGTGTGTTCTTTCTCCTCCTCTCACTGGGTGTCATTTAAAACCAGTTATATAACCTCTTTGCAAACATGAAAAACTGCCTTGTACCTGTTGGTATTAGATACCAGTTGGTATTAGATACCAGTAAGTATCTGGAGCACATTGAGCATTCAGTAGGCAAGCAATAGATATTCTTATTATTAAATATAGTAACCACTTGGACCAAAGACCACCTAATTTATAGTCATCTGACTGGAAGACAACTACAAGAAGTCAGCTAATATATGTACACATAGAAAAAGGTCTAGAAGGAAATTCATTAAAGTTTTGATAATGATTGTAGGCAATGGGATTATGAAGAGACATTTTTTGTTTTCTTCTTTATATTCTTGTGTTTTCCAAATTTTGACAATAAATATGTATCTTTTATTACCTGAGGTTTTCAAAACATTAGTTTAAAAGTCCTCAATCCCAGCTTCCTGTCTCTGAGAATCATATTTGCACTAAGTCACCCAAATCCAGAGTTGTTCAGCCTATTTCTAAAGCCAGAGGGATAGATTTCATCTCTATGTAGAGAATTTCTTCTTCCACACCATGTACCTGGAATGGAGCTCAACCCCTAAATGGTTTTTAGCCCATTGTAACCTTGCCAAACTACTTAAGAGAAAAACTTTAGCCATTGAGAACTATGTCACCCATCACTTTCCACTCTTTTGCCTTCAGCTGACAAGAAGCCTTAAACAAATTTAATTCTCAATTACAGAAACAATTAGCTCAGGTTTCTGGCATAAGTATTCTCCCTTTCTCCTCTGTGGTTCAGACTTCTCTTTTTCTTATTCATCTAACTTATTGTACATGTGTCTGTTGTTATAAACTATCTCAAGAATACTTTGACTGTTGGATATAAATCATAAAGTCCAAATTAAATTAATGAAATTTTACCTGATCTGTTGTAAGAACCTATGATCAGCCTGTTAAAATTCATATTATTAAGCATCTTGATCAGCAAGTACCAGGAGGGAGGCATGAAGAGAGTACTGAGGAGGAAGTCTGTAAGTCCAGATCCCATATTTAAGGGAGGGAGACTTCTGGTTACAAATATGGATTTGTTTGCAACTACATATTTATGTTTTAAAATGATTGGTTGATTATCATTCTAATGCATGTTGTGAGCATCTACGGGGTGCCAGACACTGTTTGAAACTTCATCCCATCAAAGTTATGAGGTAGGTATTATCATTTCTAATTGATGAATGAGAAAACATAATCAAACAAGTTAGATAACTTTCCCCCAGACTTCCAGCTAGTAAGTGGTGGGTCTGTGGTTGACACCCTGGTCTGTCCAACTCTAAATAATTCTGCTTCCACAAATGAAGCTAATTTTCTTTTTCTCTGTGAATTAATGTTGAAATGGTAGACAATGCTGAAGCTGCAGTTGGCTGAATTTCAAATCCAGAAGGATAAAAAGAAGCTCCCAAGCAGAGCTGACGACTGGAGTTAGGTTCATGGCTTAAAATTAAGCACTGAAGTAGAACTTTCTCATTAGAGAAAGAAGGTTGGGAAAAAAAAAAAAAAAGCTGATGACACTACCTAGGACTGCTTCCATGAAACTGTAAGCCTTTAGATGAACGAGGAAGTAGTCACAGCTCAGCAACCAAAAACCACACGCTTCTACTACTCAGGGAGAGATCACTAATACCATGGTTGGGCAGGATCTCAAGCTACCATTTTGTTCTGAAGCAGAGACCTCTATAAAACCTCTAGGATAGAAAAGATGAAGTGAAAGAAATTAAAAGGACACCCACTCAAATGGGCTTTCAAAAAGATACCCAACACTAGGAAAAACAGTCAACAAAATTAACACTTGTTAGATCAGTTTTGTCCAGAAGAAATTAATATGACAATCTGACAAAAACTTAGTGTGGTTTAAATACTCAAAGAATAACATCCATTTTTAAAAGATAATTATGAAACAGAGCAGGCATAAATGAAAGAAGAACTGGTAAATATAAAAGAAAACCAGTTAGAAAGGTAAAATCGTTAGATAGAATATATTCTAGGCAAGTCAGAAGAAGAGGGAATTAGTGAATGGGAAGGTTGTCTTGAAGAAATCACCCAAAAAAAGTAGTCCAGAGTCAGAGTTAAGGCCATAAAAGATAGATTGAGAAGTTCCAATTTATGTCTAATATTAATAAATGTTCTGGAAGAAACTTGGGATGGTAAAGAAACAACATTTGAAAACATTAATTGGAAAAATGCATTTTGAATATTGAGCAGGATAAATAAAAATAAATCCATATCTCTAGATTTTGCAGTAAAACTGTAGAATTTCAAGGCTAAAAAGGCAATATTGAAAGGTACTTGAAGAAAAAGAAATTACTTATAAAAGAATGAAAATTGCATTGATGGTAGACTCCTCAATAACAATAGATTCTAGAAGACAAGGGGGTGATATCTTCAAAGATCTGAGGGGGAAAATTGTTAATCTAGAGTTTTATACCTAGTTAAACTATCATTTTAAAGTGAGTGTAAAAATAAAGGAATTTTTAAACATTAAAAACAATTGAGTTTATCAGCTTTGAATCATTAAAAGTTCCATTAAAGGATGTATTACAACACAAAACTGAATCTTTAGTAGCATTATAAATCAAGAATCCTTAGTGAGCATAGAAATAATTTTTTTAATGGTTAAACAAAATATTAAGATAATATGATGGGAGAGGGAGTGTTCATTAGTTAAAATGTGCTAAGACTCTTGCCTATTCAAGAGAAGGATAAAATACTGAAAATCTTTATACTTTGAAACACTTACAGTTAAATGTAGATGGTAAAGGTGCTTCCCTGGTGGCTCAAATGGAACTTTAGGGTCATAGAACTTCAGTCTATAGCTTCCAAAACCAAAGAGGAAAAGATGGGATACAGAACAACTTATACATTTAAGAAAAGGCAAAACAGAAGAAACAAAGGAAGACAATTAGAATAAATAAAATGGAAGAAATAAGTTGAATATAATACTAACCACAATAAGTATAAGTGGATTAAATGTACCTGGGCTTTCCTGGTAGCTCAGACAGTAAAGAGTCTGCCTGCAATGCAGGAGACCCAGGTTCAATCCCTGGGTCGGAAAGATCCCCTGGAGAAGGAAACAGCAACCCACTCCAATATTCTTGCCTGGAAAATCCCATGGACGGAGGAGCCTGGTAGCTTACAGTCCATAGGGTCGCAAAGAGTCGGACACGACTAAGTACCTTCACTTCACTTTCACTAAAAATTAGAAATTATCAGATAAGAATTTTTAAAGTATCCAGCTATGACCTATTTTCAAAAGACACACCTAGGCTAAACCACACAGAAACGTAGAAATAAAGAGATGGCAAATGATATACTAGGAATTACTAACCAGAAGAAAGGGGGAGGGTCAGAGTATCAATAACAGACAAATAGAATATAGGTCAATACATATTATATTAAAAGAGATAAAGAGAAACTCATAATGACAGAAGGAACGCTACATCAAGAAGACATAACTTTCATGAAGCTGTATGCCTCTAAAAGCATAATCCCAAAACCTCAAAATATGTAAAATAAAAACTGAGACAATTACAAATTATTATGAATTTGTAATTACAAAGGTACAATTATTGTATGAAATTTAAACTCGTTTTTATGAAGATGCTTATTAAAAACTTAAAAGATATAACTACAAACTGACACTTTATTCAAAATTCAACAATAAAGGATACATATTCTTTTATAAGAAAACATTCAACATTTACCTAAATTGACATCACAGGCCACAAAAAGTCTCAACAAATTTTTAAGAATTGATAACAAACTAAAAAAATCAGTAAAAAATAGTTTAGAATATGTTTGGAAACCAATCTCCTGAGTAACTCATTTGTTAAAATAGAAACAATGTAGTTATATATCAAAGCTTAAGGACATAGCTAGAGCAATACTTAAGACAGAAATTTAAAATCTTAAAGTTCATTAATAAAAAATGGAGTGAATATGAAGGAGCTAAATGTTTAAATCTAGAAGCAAGGAAACCAACAGACCAAATCCAAAAAAAGCAGAGAACAAAATAATACAATTCAGAAATTAGTGGGGAAAAGAGATGCAAACAAAAAAAAAATGGAATCAACAAGTTGATTATTTGAAATTACTAGTAACACAGATATAACTTGATACAACAGCTCAAGAAACTAAGAAAAAACATAATAAGTAATATTAAGAATTAAAAAGAGACTGTGGCTCATAACTACATATGTAGTTGGGATGAAAAATATTATCATAAAGGAAGATGAACAATTTTATGAACAGCTCTATTAGCAACTTAATGCCAATGGATGAAATCAATACTTTTTAGTAAAATAAATTTTCAAAATTGAATTAAGGAATTTAATTGGAAAATCCAAATTAGTCAGTATTCCATGAAAGAACTGATTACTATTCAAAATTTGCCACTCAGATGACATTGGGCCTAGATAGTTTTGCTGGAATGTTTTACCAATCTATCAAGAAACAGCTAAACCTCTATGTAATACAAACAATCTTAGAGTGTAGAAAAAGAGGGGAAATCATCCAATTTATGAGGCTAGTATAAACTTGATATGAAGTCTAAGAGTGTACAATTATAGATTAGTCTATTATAAATTAGGTGAAAATTTCCTAAATAAAATATCAGAGATGATGATGGTGTATATGTGTGTATTTTAAAAATCTTCTATTGAAATTTATCTTAAAAATAGAAGGGCTACCCAACTTCAGAGGCTGCTAATATAATACCATCACTGTAATAAATTAAGATATTAATAGAAAAGGTTTATGATCTTTTATAGATGCAGGAAAGTCATTGGATAGAATCCAAAATTCCTTTGTTATAAAAACTCAGTAAACTAAGAATAAGAGGAAGCGTCCTTTACTTGATAAAGAACATATAACAAATACCTTTTAGAATCACACTTAGTGGTAAAACCTAAACTATGTTCTCATTAAAATCAGAAAGAAAAATAATGATACCCCTGCTACCACGCTCATTAATCAATATCATTCTGGAAGATCTACCAGTGCAATAGAAAGAGAGAGAAAATGAGACATAAAAGTTGGAAGAGTCAAATCTATCTTCCTTTAAAGATAAGATTGTTTACATGGAAAATCTGGTAATAATTTATAGGAAAATTATTTTAAAAAATAAGAATTCAGCAAGTTTGCTGAATACCACATCAATATGGAATTGGCCTGAGGCCAGCAAGGAGAGAGAGATGAACAGTCAGTGCACAGAGGATCTTAAGGGCAGGGAAACTATTCTATATGATACTGTGATGGGTACATGTCATTACACATTTGTCTAAACCCAAACCATACCAAACGACGGGCTTTGAGTGACAATGATGTGTCAATGTGGGTTCATCAGTTTAACAAAGCTACTACTCTGGTGGGGGACGTTGATGATGCAGGAGGCTATGCGTGTGTGGAAGGCAGAGGAATGTCTCAGAACCTTCTGATCAATTTTGCCATTAACGTAAAACTTCTCCAAAAGTAGAGTCTGAAAAGTCAGTATTATTTCATATATACTAGGTAATACTAATTAAAAGGGAGACAGAGAAATAGGATAGTAGCCAGAGTAGAAAGTTGAATCAGAAGGAAAGATTTTTAAAGATGAGAGATACATGGGCACTTTGTTGCTGATGTGGATAGAATGACTGAGTAGAATGGAAGAAGCTAATTATGCAGAAAAGAGGGAGAACGACCTCAGAAACAAAGTCCTTGAGATATCTAGAGAAGATGGGCTTTCAAACACAAGTAGAGAGGTTTGGCTTTAAATAAGAAGGGCATTTCTGTTGTAATGAGAGGGAAGACGTACTACACCATATACTTGGAGATATCATTATGGGGAGATAGATAGGAGAATTTCTGATTATCTCTATTTCTCAATGAGACAGGAGTTGAGATCATCAGCTAAATGTAGGTAATCACTGGAGGTTTGTGAGGGAGAAGAGATATAGTGTGATCCTGAAAGAAAAAAAAAAAAAAGGAATGAACTTACTAGGAAAACAATGTAGGATTTCTGGGTAATATTGAGTGCTCATTTGAGAACTGCAGTAGTCATCTATTTAAAGTTCGATCAATCAATTCCATATATTGTTTTCTCCAGTAGTTGGATTTAATCAGCTTGAGGTTGTGGTAGGCAAGTTTGACTTGAGGAAAGAGGGGCAAAGAAGTAGAGGATGTTTGTAGTCTTTGTAGGCAGTGTTTATAACCATGGGCCGTAACACTGATGATGAGTAAAGAGAAATACAAAGACATGAGAGAAGGTGGCAAGTAGAACAAAACAGAGCAAAACAACACAAAAATAATAAATAAGCAGGTGTGCTTAACTGATTGGAGGAGAAATATTAGAGAAAGTTAACTGGAAAGATGAGGCGGGTGGTTGGATCACATGACTAATGAAATCTAGACTTGAAAAGTTGTGATGACAATACCTAGGCTGCTGCTGCTGCTGCTGCTAAGTCGCTTCAGTCATGTCCGACTGTGCGACCCTACGGACAGCAGCCCACCAGGCTCCTCTGTCCATAGGATTCTCTAGGCAAGAATACTGGAGTGGGTTGCCATTTCCTTCTCCAATACCTAGGCTATAGCCATCTTAACATAACTGAGGAATGTGGAAGAACAGATCACTGGAAATGAGGAGGCCAAGGAACTCGGGATGTAAAGTCATGAAGAATGATGACAGAAATAGGGGTGAAAGGGAGGAGGGTGAGTTGGGTGCTTCAGTGTGCAATAAATGGGTAAAGAGGAGGTTGTTGATGGCAGCAACAAAATGGGAAAAGAGGGATACAGCCTAAGGAAGAGCTGTGGTTTATACAAGATGAGGAGGAGAAAGGAAACCAGCTTCTCTATCTTCAGGCTTTGGGGTATGTGGACAGTGAGAGAAAAAGCATAACCCACTTTTGAGGGCAATGGGAAAAACCACATCCTCAGGGCCATACTGAGGCCATACAGGGTTTCACTTAAGACACCAAGAAGAGCAGAATGCTTAAAGAAGAGGTAAAGATTTAAAAGAATTTCAGAAAGTTTGGTGGAATACGTGGGTATTGGGTCAGATAATAATAATTGGGTCAGATATTAAAAATAGCACCAACATTGTTAATTATCTCTGCCTTTACTCCCACCTGCCCTAGCATGTAATCTTCATGAAGGCAGGGATCTTTGTCTATTTTGTTCATTGATATATCCCAAGGACCAGAACAGCACCTGGAATGAAATATCATAGATGCAGCGAATAATTATAACTAATATTTGTTGAGCACTAATGTACCAGAATATCCTAAATGCTTATATGCTTTATCATTATCACCCTATGTTATAGGACAGGACATTGAGGGACAGAGAGGTTAAATAACTTGCCTAACTCAGGTCATTGGGATAGTAAGTGGTAGAGCTGAAGTTCAAACACTCTAGTTACAGTTTGGCCCTAGAGTCCCTGTATTCTTAACCTCTAAATTACCCCTGTGGTTGGTGGACATCTAGAACAGTATCAAGATAAGAGCCCAGGTGATGGTAAATGATGAAAGAGCAATGAGATTAAAAGTTAAGCAATAAATATTGCTACTGATTTCAAAAGCTGGTCTAGGGATCTGCGGTCCCTAACGTCATATACTCATGTCCATCTCTCACTGTGACCCAAGTACTTTCTGCTATCAGTTCCTAGTTCTTTTCATTTCTTTCCTCTATATCTTCACCCACCCCTCACTTATCCCCCCTCTTCATTATTTTTCGTTCCACCTGGCAAACCCTCAGCCCTTTCCACTAGCTTTGATCAAGGGCAATCAGGCGCACTGGAAGCTAGTTTCTAAGCATGTGATCCTGACACATCGATCTTACAGCAGGCCTTCGGCTCACCAGGCTGACTCACTGTCATACTGATTCCAACTGTATACTCATTCTGGGAGTGTCCTTTGAAGTGCTGAGAGTCTGCTGGCTGTTTTCTGAACAGCTCATGCTGTGAAGAGAAAAATGAAATGAACATTCCATAATTCAGGAAAACCAAGAAGGAAACTGAATCTGTGTAACTGGATAAAAGAAACCTGGGTTAGTGCCACTGTTTTGTGTTCAGTCTCTACATCATATCCTTCAGTGAGATACCCTGAGGTCAAGATATATGGAAGGTTTCGATAAACTCTGTGTAAACTGGACTGAAGGTCAGTTCCCATTGTGCATTGGTGGTGGTTTACTCACTAAGTCATGTCCAACTTTTGTGACCCCATGGACTGTAGCCTCCCAGGCTCCTCTGTCCATGAGATTCTCCAGGCAAGAATACTGGAGTGGGTTGCCATTTCTTTCTCCACCCATGGTGCATTAGGTACAGTGATAAATGGATACAATAACTTGTGTCCCTTAAGGTTCTTTGGTTGCATGTAACCAAAACACTTCTGGCTAACATAAGCCCAAGGGAGTTTAAAAGAAGGAGGTAGGATGCCTACAGGCATGAGGGGAGAGTAGAGACCCAGTCACAGAAATGAATGAGAAACAATCAAGTTCTGGAATCTAGGAGGTAAGAATTCTAGAAAGTAAGAATCACAAAAAGGGTCATAAAAGTCTGTTCAGGACATGCTACTCAGATGGAGTGACATTCCTAACATTTTCATTCTCTTCGTTCCTCTGCCCAAAACTCATATTGCCATGAAGAAGCATCTGATTGGTCTAACTTAGATCACAAATCTCCTAATAACCAGCTCTAGACACAGACTGTATCTTATGGGGAAGAGATTATCCCCCCAAAAGAAAACAGGGTGTTGTCAGGCATGGGAAATGGGTGTTAGGTATTCTAGCACAACCAGTTCCCTCAATTCCCAACTCCTCCATGGATATTTCAGTTCAGTTCAGTCACTCAGTCATGTCCGACTCTTTACGATCCCATGAACCATAGCACGCTAGGCCTCCCTGTCCCTCACCAACTCCCGGAGTTTACCCAAACTCATGTTCATAGAGTTGGTGATGCCATCCAACCATCTCATCCTCTGTCGTCCCCTTCTCCTCCGCCTTCAATCTTTCCCAGCATCAGAGTCTTTTCAAATGAGTCAGCTCTTCGCATCAGGTGGCCAAAGTATTGGAGTTTCAGCTTCAACATTAGTCCTTCCAAAGAACACCCAGGACTGATCTCCTTTAGGGTGGACTGGTTGGATCTCCTTGCAGTCCAAGGGACTCTCAAGAGTCTTCTCCATACCATAGTTCAAAAGCATCAATTCTTTATCACTCAGCCTTTTTTACAGTCCGACTCTCACATCCATACATGACTACTGGAAAAACCATAGCCTTGACTAGACAGACCTTTGTTGGCAAAGTAATGTCTCTGCTTTTTAATATGCTGTCTAGGTTGGTCATAACTTTCCTTCCAAGGAGTAAGCGTCTTTTAATTTCATGGCTGCAATCACCATCTGCAGTGATTTTGGAGCCCCCCAAAGAAAGTCAACCACTGTTTCCACTGTTTCCCCATCTATTTGCCATGAAGTGACAGGACTGGATGCCATGATCTTAGTTTTCTGAATGTTGAGCTTTAACTTTCTCACTCTCCTCTTTCACTTTCATCAAGATCTTGGTAAGGAGAACCCCTGCCTTGAAACCCATGCTTTAAAGGGCCTAACTCTGGCCCTTGTCTAATACCATGGACCAAAGAGATGTGACCAGTGTGAGCCTATGCTCCTCCTTCTAGACCATGTGCTAGGTCTCTAAGCCCATTTGGGTCTGTCCTCCCCAAGGGCAGACTACACCCTTGATGTGGGTAACACTAAGCCAGAGGGACAGCAAAGGGTGACCGTTTGAAATGTAGGGGTAGAGCCAAAGCTTGGACTTGTGGGCTGGAGTGTTAGTGTGAATGTATGAGGCCCTGGGCCTCATGGGACAGAGCCAGGAGTGGGAAGAGAAAGCTGGGGACCAGGAACCAGCACTCCCTGCTGCTGCCCCAGTTCTGTAAGGAACTCCAAGGTGACTTCGAACTCTGAATGTATACCTGGCTTTGCACGCCACTCCAGTATGCTTGCCTGGAGAATCCCAGGGACAGAGTAGCCTGGCGGGCTACAGTTCATGGGGTTGCAAAGAGTTGGACACGACTGAGCGACTAACACTTTCACTTTTCAATTTCCAGGTCATTATAAGAAGGCATGTTTTTTCATTATAGGCAGACAGAACATATTTTAACAGTTAGTGAGCTTGATTTTTACCTTTTCAGTATTTAGACATGTGATACATGGGCCTCCATTTGTGCTTTTGGCCCAGACCCTGAGAATGTGAGGAGTGGGCTTACAGTATGCTCACATATTTTGTTTGGCTACTGTGCCTAGTTTTTTTTTTTTTTTTTTTTTTAACATCTTGAATTAGTTTCCAACATTAACAACTGGAAGATTTCATATAAGAATTAGAGATTTCTGGTTTCTTTTTTTTAACAAAACACAGAAAATCATTTCATTCAGAGCCTGCCTATCTGTGTGGCAGGAAGGGGCAGAGGCCGCATCTCAACTGCCTTCCCTGGATGGGCAGGTGTTTTCCCCTTGGCCACAGTTCCCACCTGTCTGCTTTTATTCATTTTGGTGACCGCTCTGGCCGCTGGGGGCATTTGAGTTTGTCATCCCTGATTCAGGTCCTTCATTAGATGTCTCCTTTCCAGATAAAGCCACCAGGCTCACACATTTTTGTACATTTAGAACCTTTTCTCTCCACCTTTCCTCAAAGAAAACTTCTTTGGGTTTTGTTTTTATTAGCTAACTGTAATTCCCTAAATTTTAATATGGCTGAGTCCCATCATTTTAGTATCCTGTTCCCTAACTTCTGAATCTTGGGGAATCATTAAAACAGCAGTTAGGAACTTCAAGGGAGCAGTCTCTAGGCAGAGATCCCCCACTTTCACCAGGCTTTGCAAGCTGGAGACCAAATGAGATGGATTTTCTCACTTTGACCCCAGTGAGAGAGGGAGATTTTCGATAACTGACAAAGAGCTTTTGTTCAGGTTTGTGTCAGGGTAAATCAGCTTGCCCCACTGCCTGGCCCCTTACTTCTACCAGGCTCATCTTCCCTTTCTACCCCAGAAGAGCCCCCTGCCCTTCCTCCTCCCATGCATGGGGGCCACAGCCCTCAATGCCTCCAGGTCTCCAGCAACCTAACCCTCCTCCACTCCGCCTCTCAGTCTGGAAAACAGCTTTGCAAGTTAACCTCCAGGGGCATTCACTGGGTTTCCAGTGGGGTCCCCAGCCCCACAGGCTGCCAAAATAGGCTCTTTACACTCCATAGATGGGAGAGAAAAATCTGCTTGTTCGGTTGCAACTGTCAAGCAAAGGACGTGCTGAGCTCAGATAGAAATAGCAGCAGGGTCAGGGCAGGGCAAGGCCCTAGCATTTCATTAGCTCAGCCCACTAAGGGTGATTAAATGCACACAGTGGCCCATGAATGGGGCCATGGAGGGCAGCCACACAGTGCAGCACAGAAAAATCATTCTTTGGCCGCTGTCAGCTGGCTGAATGGGACTTAATTATCGGGATAATGAGAACTGATTTTCATTGTTTTAATTTTGGGGAAGGGGTGAGAAAGGAGGGACTTTTTTCCCTCATCTGGGTGAAAGGATGCTAAGTATGGCCTCCAACTGGGCCCCACATCTTCTAGGCTGCTGTGAGCTAAGCCTCCTGCATTTGCTGTTTTTATGGATGCAATAAGGAAGGGTGTTAGGCTTGTCTTCTGTATTGGTACTTCCTGTAGGCCCTGTAAGCCTGGCAGGATGTGTCCTTGTAAGAGCATGTCTGTGCTGGCATCTGATCCCAGCAGCTGGGCCGAGGTAACATGGACAGAATCCACTGGACAGATCTGTCTGTTCTCAGCTCTTTCCAAGTGCTTTCGAGTCATCAGTGAATCCTGTCTTGTTCCTCTTTTTGTTATAATGCAATATCTAGAGAATTCCAACTATTTGCTGAGGTCAAACAGAAAAATTCTGGTTTCTTCTGTTCATTTTGAGGCTCAAAGTCCAAGGGGTCCACTGCAGACCAGTGCGGGGGTCATCAGAACTCTTTAAAACCCAGAAATTCTTGACGAATGAAATAAGCTCTGACCCTATGAACTGTGAACATCACAAATCCATCTCACTCTTATTCAGTTTAATTCACCTGCTACCTTCCCAAGAGCTTGTTCTTCATAGAGAAATGAGACGGTTATTTATTCTCCAGCTTGATCACTCCTTTCTCTAAATAACACATACTATTGGCTGGATGGTCAGACAAAAAGTATTTCTAAACTTGGGTTTAGCATGGTTCTAGATGCTACTGAAATGCATGATACATCCACCCCATGAAAGTCATCTGGGAAGACCTAAAACAATCAGAGAAGCACACAGTAGGCTAGCCAGGGGGAGGAGGAGAGAGTGGGTTTAGGAGTGGTGAGGGAAGCGTTATGAAGCTGAGAGAGGCTTGTTCAGTTCAGTTCAGTCGCTCAGTCATGTCCGACTCTGTGCAACCCCATGAATCACAGCATGCCAGGCCTCCCTGTCCATCACCAACTCCCGGAGTTCACTCAGACTCACGTCCATCGAGTCCGTGATGCCATCCAGCCATCTCATCCTCGGTCGTCCCCTTCTCCTCCTGCCCCCAATCCCTCCCAGCATCAGAGTCTTTTCCAATGAGTCAACTCTTCCCATGAGGTGGCCAAAGTACTGGAGTTTCAGCTTCAACATCAGTCCTTCCAAAGAAATCCCAGGGTTGATCTCCAGAATGGACTGGTTGGATCTCCTTGCAGTCCAAGGGACTCTCAAGAGTCTTCTCCAACACCACAGTTCAAAAGCATCAATTCTTCGGCACTTAGCCTTCTTCACAGTCCAACTCTCACATCCGTACATGACCACAGGAAAAACCATAGCCTTGACTAGACGGACCTTAGTCGGCAAAGTAATGTCTCTGCTTTTGAATATACTATCTAGGTTAGTCATAACTTTTCTTCCAAGGAGCAAGCGTATTTTAATTTCATGGCTGCAATCACCATCTGCAGTGATTTTGGAGCCCAAAAAAATAAAGTCTGACACTGTTTCCCCATCTATTTCCCATGAAGTGATGGGACAGGATGCCATGATCTTCATTTTCTGAATGCTGAGCTTTAAGCCAACTTTTTCACTCTCCACTTTCACTTTCTTCAAGAGGCTTTTTAGTTCCTCTTCACTTTCTGCCATAAGGGTGGTGTCATCTGCATATCTGAGGTTATTGATATTTCTCCTGGCAATCTTGATTCCAGCTTGTGTTTCTTCCAGTCCAGTGTTTCTCATGATGTACTCTGCATATAAGTTAAATAAGCAGGGTGACAATATACAGCCTTGATGTACTCCTTTTCCTATTTGGAACCAATCTGTTGTTCCATGTCCAGTTCTAACTGTTGCTTCCTGACCTGCATACAGGTTTCTCAAGAGGCAGGTCAGGTGGTCTGGTATTCCCATCTCTCTCAGAATTTTCCACAATTTATTGTGATCCACACAGTCAAAGGCTTTGGCATAGTCAATAAAGCAGAAATAGATATTTTTCTGGAACTCTCTTGCTTTTTCCATGATCCAACAGATGTTGGCAATTTGATCTCTGGTTCCTCTGCCTTTTCTAAAACCAGCTTGAACATCAGGAAGTTCACGATTCACATATTGCTGAAGCCTGGCTTGGAGAATTTTGAGCATTACTTTACTAGCATGTGAAATGAGTGCAATTGTGCGGTAGTTTGAGCATTCTTTGGCATTGCCTTTCTTTGGAATTGAAATGAAAACTGACCTTTTCCAGTCCTGTGGCCACTGCTGAGTTTTCCAAATTTGCTGGCATATAGAGTCCAGCACTTTCACAGCATCATCTTTTAGGATATGAAATAGCTCACCTGGAATTCCATCACCTCCACTAGCTTTGTTCGTAGTGATGCTTTCTAAGGCCCACTTGACTTCACATTCCAGGATGTCTGGCTCTAGATGAATGATCACACCATCGTGATTATCTGGGTCATGAAGATCTTTTTTGTACAGTTCTTCTGTGTATTCTTGCCACCTCTTCTTAATATCTTCTGCTTCTGTTAGGTCCATACCATTTCTGTCCTTTATCGAGCCCATCTTTGCATGAAATGTTCCCTTGGTATCTCTAATTTTCTTGAAGAGATCTCTGGTCTTTCCCATTCTGTTGTTTTCCTCTATTTCTTTGCATTGATCGCTGAAGAAGGCTTTCTTATCTCTTCTTGATGTTCTTTGGACCTCTGCATTCAGATGCTTATATCTTTCCTTTTCTCCTTTGTTTTTTGCCTCTCTTCTTTTCACAGCTATTTGTAAGGCCTCCCCAGACAGCCATTTTGCTTTTTTGCATTTCTTTTCCATGGGGATGGTCTTGATCCCTGTCTCCTGTACAATGTCACGAACCTCATTCCACAGTTCATCAGGCACTCTATCTATCAGATCTAGGCCCTTAAATCTATTTCCCACTTCCACTGTATAATCATAAGGGATTTGATTTAGGTCATACCTGAATGGTCTAGTGGTTTTCCCTACTTTCTTCAATTTGTCTAACTCAATGAAACTAAGCCATGCCTGCGGGGCAACCCGAGACGGGCAGGTCATGGTGGAGAGGTCTAACAGAATGTAGTCCACTGTAGAAGGGAATGGCAGACCACTTCAGTATTCTTGCCTTGAGAACCCCATGAACAGTATGAAAAGGCAAAATGATAGGATACCAAAAGAGGAACTCCCCAGGTCAGTAGGTGCCCAACACACTACTGAAGATCATTGGAGAAATAACTCCAGAAAGAATGAAGGGATGGAGCCAAAGCAAAAATAATACCCAACTGTGGATGTGACTGGTGATAGAAGCAAGGTCCAGTGTTGTAAACAGCAATATTGCATAGGAACCTGGAATGTCAGGTCCATGAATGAAGGCAAATGGAAGTGGTCAAACAAGAGATGGCAAGAGTGAACATCGACATTCTAGGAATCAGCAAACTAAAATGGACTGGAATGGGTGAATTTAACTCAGATGACCATTATATCTACTACTGCGGGCAGGAATCCCTCAAAAGAAATGGAGTAGCCATCATGGTCAACAAAAGAGTCCGAAATGCAGTACTTGGATGCACTCTCAAAAACAACAGAATGATCTCTGTTCGTTTCCAAGGCAAACCATTCAATATCACAGTAATCCAAGTCTATGCTCCAACCAGTAACACTGAAGAAGCTGAAGTTGAACGGTTCTACGAAGACCTACCAGACCTTTTAGAACTAACACCCAAAAAAGATGTCCTTTTCATTATAGGGGACTGGAATGCAAAAGTAGGAAGTCAAGAAACACCTGGAGTAACAGGCAAATTTGGCCTTGGAATGTGGAATGAAGCACGGCAAAGACTAATAGACTTTTGCCAAGAAAATGCACTGGTCATAGCAAACACCCTCTTCCAACAACACAAGAGAAGACTCTACACATGGACATCACCAGATGGTCAACACCAAAATCAGATTGATTATATTCTTTGCAGCCAAAGATGGAGAAGCTCTATACAGTCAACAAAAACAAGACCAGGAGCTGACTGTGGCTCAGATCATGAACTCCTTATTACCAAATTCAGACTTAAATTAAATTAAATTGGACAGAGGCTTGAGAGGACTCCAAATGAAGCAGAATTTCCATCAGGAGCAAAGGGTGAAATTGAATGGTGTGTTTGCAAGAAGGACACAGACATCATTAGAATGAAGAATTCACATGAAGCGTAAGATTTAAGATTTTGTAGAGTAGGGCCAGATGATTAGAGTTGTGAAAACCAGAGCGTGGTTTTTTTGCTCTTGTGTTTTATTTTCTTTCCTAACTCCATCTTTGGCCATAAAAAAATGGCTGTAACTGCTTTTGTTTTTGTTTTCATTTTCCGCTCCAAGTGCTTTAATAAGAAAAGCAGAAAGGAAGAGGGTGTACTCTCCTTCATGGAGCACAGAGAAGAACACTCTCTTAGATGTTTCAGGGTTTTTAGTGCTTATTCCTGCCTGACCTCTGTACCCCCTGGAATTCCTTATCCTGCCCAATTCAATTTATCCCTTCTTTCCTTAAAGACTTGACAGGACATAGGTTAAGTTATTCAAATCTGGCAACTCGGTTCTTTGTGGCAAGGAATAGATGGTTAAAGAGAACTGGCTGTGATAGGTAAATGGTCCACCTGCCCCTCTCCAAGGAGAAGTGCCATAGTCCTTCCAAGAAGCCACATCCTACTACATGCAGAGTCTTGATAGATTGAGCCTGCCCATCACAATCAATTAATCATGCCTGTCCACAGTGGGAATGTCCTCTGTGACTGAAACAGCACTTGTGTTCCTCGTGATTGAAGGTTCCTTGCTTTGGAAACCCTTACAGGTCAGAGAGGAAAGTTGAGTCTGGATGGCATACAATATTCTTTGGGTATGTTTTCTCATCCCCAAAACTTCCTCTGTGCTTTATGTCACCCAAATAACTCTGTTCATTGCAAAGCTATATTGTCAGTGTAATCTTTGTGGCCAGAGGTCAGCAAACTTTTCTGTAAAAGACCAGAAAAGTTTTATAGGCCATACTGTTTTTGTCACTACTCAATTCTGCCATTGTAGTTCAAAAACAGCCACAGACAATACAAACATAAACCAATGAGCATGTGTTCCAACAAAACTTTCTTTGCAAAAATAAGAGGTAGACTGGATTTGGCCCTTGGGCTGCTGTTTGTTAACTTCTTCCATAGAGAGCTTCTACCATCCCACTTCCAGTTTTTTCTCCAGGATCGTCTGTGTAAAATCTCCCCTTCCCCAACACACAGAATTCCTTTTATATGTCTTCTCTAGAACCTAGAAGTCCTGGGCCTAGAAGTCATTCAGTAAAGACATGCTGGGGCTTCCTAGGTGGTGCTAATGATAAAGAACCTGCCTACCAATGCAGGAGACACAAGAGATGCAAGTTCGATCCCTGGGTTGGGAAGATCCCCTGGAGGAGGGCATGGTGACCCACTCCAGTAGTCTTGCCTAGAGAATCTCATGGACAGAGGAGCCTGGTGGGCTATAGTCCATGGGGTGGCAAAGAGTTAGACAGGACTGAAGCAATTTAGCAAGACATAGCATGGCAAAGGCAAACTATTCCACTTTAATTTTTATTAAAATATAATTGATTTACAATATTGTGTTAGTTTTAGATATATAGAATATATATATCCTTTTTATTAACTTTCTTTTCCATTATTACCAAGTATTGAGTATAGTTCTCTTGCTATACAGTAGGTCCTTGTTTGTTATCTGTTTTATATATAGTAGTATATATATTTTAATCCCAAACTCCTAATTTATCTCCCCTCTTTCCCCTTGGGCAACCATAAATTTGTTTTCTATGTCTGTGAATCTATTTCTGTTTTGTAAATAAGCTCATTTGTATCATTTTTTAGATTCCACATGTAAGTGATCTCTTATAGTAATTTGTCTTTCTCTGATTTACCTAGTATGATAATCTCTCAGCCCATCAATGTTGCTGCAAATGGCATTATTTCATTCATTTTTATGGCTAAGTAATATTTCATTGTATATATGTGTATGTACCATCTTCTTTATCCATCCATCTGTCAATGGACATTAAGGCTGCTTCAAGTCTTGGCTATTGTAAAAAGTGCTATGAACATTAAGGTGCATGTACCTTTTCAATTTATGGTTTTCTCTGGATATATGCCCATATGGTAGCTCTATTTTAAATTTTTAAAAAATCATCCATACATTGTTCAGAGTAGCTATACCAATAGCAAAGGCATATTATTGATTTTTAAGCATCACCATCATATTCTTGACAGGAAAATCTAGAAAACTTCTTCCATTGAGTATAAGATTGAATGGCATGCTTCTAAGACTTACTCCAAATAAAAGAATATAAAAATCCTAATTAATGAGATTAAAGCATTTTGCTTCAGTAGGAACTAGACTTGCTAACAGGCCAGTGTCCTGCTGATCTGAGCACCCACATTCATATTCCTATCATGCTATTTTGACCCACTACTTCAGTGGAACCTGGAGAAGCCCTTCATTTTCAATTACAGAGGCATTTCTAAGACTGAAACCTCCCTAAATTTATATGATACTTTATGGTTTGCAAAACATGTAGCACAATTCCCATTTTGTAGATGAGGCAACTGAGGTGTTGTAAGGGAGTTGCCCAATGAATGACGTAGCTTGAGCTTTGGCCTGGTTTTCTGATTTCCCCGCTTAGGCTCTTTCATTATACCAGACACCTCTTAATTAATTAGAACAAAATGACACAGTGCAAAATTAATTCAAAGAATAAATTACCCCTATTTAAGATTCCAGAGAGACTTGGGACAATACATGTGAGAGTTTCAATGCTATTTTGTGGAGCTGGCCCAATGGAAGTATAGATACCCTGCCAACTTTACACAAGATACATAAATCTCAAAATTGATTTAGCTAACCTTCATGTATTTTGGAAACACAAAATTTTAAGCTAGAATTTGGCTTGAATGAAGAGATTCACACCAAGCCTGCATCCTTGCTACTCTTGTAAAATGTTTCATGAACCCCAGTGTTGAAGACCTCACTGTTTTAGTTTGACTGTGAAGGCCGCCTACATATACTTGCTGCCAGTGGAAGGTTAATACTGACTCAAAAGCAAGAGGTCCACTGACTGAATCACCACCACTTACTCCAGTCCTTTCCTCTGTGTTCCTTGGAAACCTCTTGCCTCAGTTTGGGTTTGACCCAACCCACTTAGAAGGAGAGAGAGCAGTTTTACAGGCCCGCGTGGAGTGACTCCAAGCCAATCGTATCTATTTCCAAATGATCTGACGCAGCAAGTAGATCGTATTTCCTTTGGAGGCTTGGCTGAGGACAGTTGAGTTGGCAACATTGAACCAGAGTGAATAAAATACGGCTGTCAAGAAAAAATCTGAAATGGTCCCTAAGGACATAGGAGTAATGAAATGCTCAGGTCAGGGGTGGGGTGCTTTCTGGGGAGACTGAGAAAAGAAAAGAGGATGAGGTGACCATGTGTGAAATTCAAATGAATCAACAGTGATTTGAGAAAGCCAGGCAGATTGGCACATGCCCAGTACCTTTCGGAGAGCAGGCACCAAGCCTAAAAAAAAGTTTCAGAAAATCTAACTCCTATTTTCATTCTTACCTTTAATCGGATTTTTATTGCAATTTTTATTCTTGGTTCCCTATCCACTTTTCCCTCATCCTGCCAAAGGAGCCAGGGACTCTGAATGTATTCACCAAAGACCAACAGACCCCTGTGTTCAATTATTCTGGTCTTAGGGAATAATGATTAGGAAATTCCAAGAATGAGAGATGGGAACAGCACAGAAGATAGGTTCCATTTAAGGTCATTGGAAAGAAACAAGTACCCTAGTTGCTAGGATGGAAATGGTGCTGTTTCTTTGCACATCTTTTGAAGGGATGAACTGAACCCTAGAACCAACTCACAACCCAGGGGAGTGTCTGTTCACATGAATACAGGCAAATCTTTGAGCACCAGTCTCCACTGACACATATCTGCTTCATTGTTCTCTCCTTGGTTGTGCAAAAATATTTTCAAAGGCAAAGACACAGTGACAAAGTTAGGCTCTTTGAAGCTGTTCCTTGAACAGGAGGAGATGTGTGCCTCTGGCCATCCACTTGGCAATGGATGTCTCCACACTGCTTCTTTCCATCCAAATATTTTGGCCACTAAAATTGTTTTAGCAGGAAATAGTCTACAAAGGACAACAATCACTTGCCTTTGCTTCATGCTCTTCACAGTCAATTCAACTGGCATGTTTCATGCACCCACTCTGTGCCAGGCATTTTTTCAGAATGGAACAAGACCTCCCTCAATGCCTTAGCAGGCTAGCAGGAGAGACAGTCAAATATTACAAGTACCTGGGGCAGAAACATTGGAAACACCATGGAGACTCAGGGGAAGGAGCCACTGCAAAAAAGCTTCACCAGAGAGCAGACATGAGAAAGGAGAGAGGGCATTACTCTGGTTGGAGCCCTATCCTCATTCATTCATCCACACATTGATTCCCCAAACAGTTATTACCCATCTGTTATTTGCCAGTAATAAGGGACTTGGAATTCAACGATGAATGGGATTTGGAGCACAGAATGGAGGGGCTTGAGGATAGAGGAAGTTGTGGAAGAGGAATTGAAAAAAGATTGGGCCAGATTGGCAAGGGCCTCACATGCCAAGCTGAGGAGTTGAACTTCGTTCTATAGATATTGAGGAGCCTTTGGAGACCCGGGTTCAGTCCCTGGGTTGGGAAGATCCCCTGGAGAAGGAAATGGCAATCCACTCCAGTACTATTGCCTGGAAAATCCCATGGACAGAGGAGCTTGGTAGGCTACAGTCCATGGGGTCGCAAAGAGTCGGACATGACTGTGCGACTTCACTTCGCTTCACTTGGAGATCTGTATTTACATGGCTGGTGGCACAGATACTCACACTACCCCACAGAGGCATTAAGGACTCCCCTGGTGGCTCAGACGGTAAAGCGTCTGTCTACAATGCGGGAGACCCGGG
Source organism: Ovis canadensis (assembly GCF_042477335.2). NCBI lineage: Eukaryota > Metazoa > Chordata > Mammalia > Artiodactyla > Bovidae > Ovis > Ovis canadensis. Next base: position 90,718,855 of record NC_091251.1, read on the forward strand.
TTCAGTCCCTGGGTTGGGAAGATCCCCTGGAGAAGGAAATGGCAATCCACTCCAGTACTATTGCCTGGAAAATCCCATGGACAGAGGAGCCTGGTAGGCTACAGTCCATGGGGTCACAAAGAGTCGGACACAACTGAGCAACTTCACTTCACTTCACTTCACTTCATCCCTTATTACTACAATTTAAAAGTATTTTATTCACTCATGTGTCTTGTGCTTTTTCCCGTTTGACTCTCCAACTGAGATGTGAGCCCGATGAGGACAGATATCCTCCTGGTCATATTTATTGCTGTGTGCCCAGTTCTAGCACAGAGTGGGCCCTCAGCAAATGTTTACTGAATCTAATCTGTGTTTAGACAGTTGTCTCCTGTTTGTAAAGTGAAGGGAGATGCAAGCCTGGGAGATCCCATAGGAGGGATTGTAATAGCAGAGAGATGCTAAGAGCCTAAATGTGGCACAGATGGAAGGGAGAGAAAGTTAAAGGGCTCATCAGAGTTAACACCGACAGACCTTGATTGGGGAGAGAAAGGGGTCAGGGGTGATTCTAAGGTTTCCACTGGGATGTTTGAGTGGCCAGTGATATCACTGACTGAGAGAGAAAGGATAGCGGAGGGACCATGGAGGGGCTTGTCATGGGAAGCAGGAGAGCGTAGATAATGAGATCAGTTTTGGACATGTGTGATTTGAGACAACTGTAGAACGTCCAACTGGAGATGTTCAGCAGACAGTTGGAAATATATGCGGGCAATTCAGGAGGTGGTGGGGGCTGAGGTCACAGGGTTTCAGTGATGAATGGAGCCAGCAGAGAATAAGGGCACTCAAAGTAAAGTTCAGAGAAGGCAGAAGCCCAAACCTGGAAGAAATATAATTTAAGGGAGGTTGGAAAAGAGGAGCCAGTGGAGGAGACAGAAGATGAAGTCTTAGAGATAGGAGGAGAAGGGAGGAGGGATTCCTGGCTAATTGAGAAATATGGGTCTACCCAGGGCTTCCCAGATGGCACAGTTGGTAAAGAATCTGCCTGCCAATGCAGGAGATGCAAGAGACACAGATTTGATCCCTGGGTTGGGAAGATCCCTTGGAGAAGGAAATGGCAACCCTCTCCAGTGTTCTTGCCTGGGAAATCCCAGGGACAGAGGAGCCTGCAGGGCTACCATCCATGGGATTGCAAAGAGTTGGACACAGCTGAGCACTCACACACACAGGACAGAGCCAAGAGAATGGTAGCCGCCATCCTGGTGACTAACTGCCTACTTCTTCCCATATTAATGATGTACAGGAGCTGGTTCTTAGCAATTCTGGGCCACAGAGAAGAACAGAAACACCTGTGTAGTTTATCAGTATTTTCACATTCTGAAAGACCCTGAGGGCAGGGCCAGATTTAGACATGTGCCGCATGGTGTGCCTATTTGAGGATGTCCTCAGCTTGGAAACACTTTTGGGTGGGCAGTTATGACTCCAACACCAGCATGTCCTGCCTCCTATCACCTTCTGCTGAGAATGACTCAAGGGAACTTGACGGTTGCTTGGCAGACAGCCCCCACTCTGGGGTCCGGTTCAGGGTCCAGCAGGGCGATGGCGGCTGTCGACTGGCGGGTGGTTCCAGTTCTCTCGGGGAGATGGTTTCCTCTGAGAGCTGGTTCACACGGAAGAGCTGATCCCAACCTCCCCTCAAGGGTTACTCCTTTTCTCAGCGTCCTCTGCCACATCCCACTATGTTTCTACAGACCCTCGTTCTGCCTGCCTGCCTTCCAGCCTCTGTGTACTGCTTTCCACTTCCTGCTTGCCAGGACAGACCAGTGATTTCCACACTGATTTTTGTCACTGAAAATGTTGTGGAAAAGAACTGAAAACCTAAAGAGAAGCCTGGAAAGCAGACCAAAGTGGAGGTGCTCTGACTCCAGGGAGGAGCATAAGGGTCCAACAGTCCTGCTCACTCAGAGCCCTAGGGTGCCAGGGAATCTTCTGTGAGCCTCAGGATGGGAGAATCAGGTCACGTCTCTGAGTCTGCGGACCTAGATTCCTTAGCCCATCTTTTCCCCTTATCACCTGTGGATTTAGGTTCCTCCTGGCTCTGAAATTCTCTGAGAAAGCATCTGCAGGTCTTGAGTCTCCTCTCTCTTTGTGGGGGCATTTTCCCTCCCAGGGAAAGAACAGGCCGGGCTGGGACAGAATGTTGGATACCCTGACTCAGAACACACTCCCATCGTCCCCCTGGTTTCTCCCAGAGCTTCATCACCCAGACTTTCAGGCGATGAAGGCCCATTCCTTTCTGTGAATGGAGTCATTTAGTCTGTGTGGCTGAGCAGAGCTTACCTGGAAAAGGCTGCTCAGGGACTCAGAGACATGGGTGTCCCACTATAAGAAGTTAAAGCAAGTCTCCAGTGGAGGACTCCCACACACACACATAATTTAAAGGATCCTGTCTTACAGGCCTCAACAGTTTCCTCTTAGGGAGGAAAGCAAAAGGAGGAAAAGGAGAAGCTTTGTAAAGTTAGCATCATATTCTCATATTCTATCTATCTACCCATCTGTCTAGGCTTCCCAGGTGGTGCTAGTGGTAAAGAACCCATCTACCAACACAAGAAAGGTAAGAGAGATACAAGTTCAATCCTTGGGTTGGGAAGATCCCCTGGAGAAGGGCATGGCAACCTACTCCATTATTCTTTCCTGAAGAATCCCATGGACAGAGGAGCCTGGCAGGCTATGGTCAATAGGGCTATAAAGAGTCGGGCAAGACTGAAGCGACTTAGCACAGCACAGCACCTCCATCTAACTATATCCATCCATTTCTCTATAGCTCTCTATTTCTCCCCTCCTTTGTTAACTGCTCCATCTCTCTCTCTTTCTAGACTGACCTTGCTAGGGCTTCCCTGCCCCTCCCTCACTTCCGTTTAGTGCCGGGTGAGTCCTGCCTGTCACCTGCCTGGGACTGCACCAGTCTCCCTTTGTGGCTCACTCTCTCTGGTGCCCAGCCCAGCCCAGCCTTGCCTCATACTTTACTCAGCTTGTGCGTCATGGCTATTCATCTTGTTTAGTGCTCGGCTTGGCTGCAGATGCTGTAAATATGGTAATTTTAGACTGGCTGATTGGAAAGGGTTGTGGGGTGGAATGGGGAGAGGGCAGGAAGGAGAGCTTGGTTTACTCTGTTGGAGCTGGTTCCTAGCTGGCCCTGCCACTCACTCTCTGTGTGCCCTTCCCCAAGCTGCAGCCTCAGCAGCCCCTCTCCTTGCTTTCAGTCCTAACTTCTCTGAGCCTCTGAGAAAGGAAAGGAACAAGGGATGTGCCTGGTTTCTGAGCCTAGCCTGGAGAATTGCAAGTTAGCACAGGGCACTTCGGGCCAAAAGTGTAGCCAGTGACACATGGGGTGGGGGTCCTGACCCTGCCATGGCAAGGCAGAGGGTGAGTGGCCCGGGGATTAGTCCCCAGCCCAGGGCCCCATGTTCCAGAGCACACTGGAGATGAAGTGGGGGCAGCCAGAGGCCTCTGACCCCTTCTGAGCTCACTCCCTTTTTCCACTCTTTCCCTCCTGACCTACCCCTGTGGGGGGCTGTCATTCCTGAGGGCCTGAGGCAAGGCTCCCAGGGTTGTCAGCTAATCCCTCCTCCCACCCCTATAGCATTTAATGGCATAATTTGCATTTGAGTGCAGAACCCCTGATCAGTCTCTGGGAGGATTCAAATCCCCAGGGAATAACTAGGAGGCTGACATTTCAGGCACTGGGAGTCAGGGTGGGAGCTGAGAGAACTTAGAGCCAAGGGCCATGTCAGGTCCTTCTAAAGCCACCAGATAATGCTTCCAGCTGTCCCTCCTGTCTGAAGGACAAAGCTAATCCCAAGGCTCTGAGCTGGACTTGGAACGGCCCCAGTTTCTGAGCACTGTCCAGTCAATCCTAAAGGAAATCAGTCCTGAATATTCACTGGAATCAGTTCAGTTCAGTTCAGTTCAGTCACTTAGTTGTGTCTGACTATTTGCGACCCCATGGACTGCAGCACGCCAGGCCTCCCTGTCCGTCACCAACTCCCAGAGCCTACTCAAACTCATGTCCATCGCATCGGTGATGCCATCCAACCATCTCATCCTCTGTCGTCTCCCTCTCTTCTTCCCTCAATCTTTCCCAGCGTCAGGGTCTTTTCAAATGAGTCTGCTCTTCACATCAGGTGGCCAAAGTATTGGAGTTTCAGCTTCAGCATCAGTCCTTCCAATGAATATTCAGAACTGATTTCCTTTAGGATGGACTGGTTGGATCTCCTTGCAGTCCAAGGGACTCTCAAGAGTTCCCCACCACCACAGTTGAAAAGCATCAATTCTTCAGTGCTCAGCTTTCTTTATAGTCCAACTCTCATATCCATACATGACTACTGGAAAAACCATAGCTTTGAATAGATGGACCTTTGTTGGCAAAGTAATGTCTCTGCTTTTGAATATGCTGTCTAAGTTTGTCATAGCTTTTCTTCCAAGGAGCAAGTGTCTTATAATTTCATGGCTGCAGTCACCATCTGCAGTGATTTTGGAGCCCAAAGAAATAAAGTCTCTCACTGTTTCCACTGATTGATGCTAAAGTCCAATACTTTGGCCATCTGAAGCAAAGAGCTGACTCACTGGAAAAGACCTTGATACTGGGAAAGAATGAGGGCAGGAGGAGAAGAGGGTGACAGAGGATAAGATGGTTGGATGGCGTCATTGACACGATGTACATGATTTTGAGTAAACTCCGGGAGATAGTGGAGGACAGTGAAGCCTGACCACGGGGTCTCAAAGAGTCGGACAAGACCGAGTGACTAAACTACAACTACAAATCACAGAATGTTCACCCCAGGAGCCAGCTCAGATTTCTATGAGCCCAAATCCCCATCTGACCAAAGAGAAGTGACCTGCACAAAATCACAGGACCCAGTAACCATGGGATTGTTAGCCTATATCTGGTACTTCATCCATGCCCCAGATACATTTTCATAGGAGGCTCCAGAAGAAGAAGGGTCTGATAGGTATTTCCTTGTTTCTGAGGAAGCCATAATCGCTGCTGATAGATGTTGAGCTGACGTTTGGTCATCGCTGGGGACAGGAAACTCATCATCTACAAGGAGGCAGCCTGTGAAAATGTTGGTCAGCTCAGACTGCTGTCTAATAACTGCCTCTGTGAGGTGTCCTGCATCTGTTTCACAGGGCAGGGTGGGACCTGGGAGAAGAATGGGGGCGGAGCAGGGAGTCTCTGAAGGGGGACATAGGCTCTCCTGCTTTGGGAAAAGAACTAGCGGGTCTCAGACATCTGAGAGTCCAATGTAGCAACCTAGAGAGACCCTCTCAGCTCTCCTCAGTAGGCCCTACTCCCTTCCTGTGTCTACACCACAGACAGACATTCCCTTCTGCACGGTGTCCATCCACCACATACTTGTGCTTGTTCACTTTGCCTCCTGGAAGTGGGGACCCAACAGCATTTGACTCACTTCAGAGCAAGGGGTCCTTTCCTGGAAGCCTTAAGGTCCATAATCCCCAATGAGAGTTGTACCGTCATTGTGGGACCGAAACAAAGAAAGAAAAAGAAAGTTGTTGGGTCATGTCCAACTCTTTGTGACCCAATGGACTGTAAGCCCGCCAGGCTCCCCCGTCCATGGAATTTTCCAGGCAAGAGTACTGGAGTGGGTTGCCATTTCCTACTCCAGGGGATCTTTCCGACCCGGAGTTCAAACCGGGTCTCCCGCATTGTAGGCAGACGCTTTACCGTCTGAGCCACCACGGAGTCCACCTGTGGGACCGAGGTGTTCAGTGATATTTCGTGGAGTTTTTCTTTCTTACAGATGCATTGCAATGAAACTGCACTGGTTCGGACTAATACAGGTTATGGCTAGAGAGCCTCAGGCATCACGCATGCCCAGCCTAATAGTCTTATTACTCTCCATCCTGTCGAATAAATCACAATCAAAGCTAACAAAAATCTTCTCTGGGAGAGGTGTGGCTTGCTCTACTTTGAGAAGTAGATGGGCCTCATGTATAAACAGCATTTTGCCTGTTGGACTATAAATGATGTGGGAGTGCTCAGAAACAGTTTGTTCTTTTAATGGATTACCAGTTTCCCCCTGGAAAAAAAAAAATTGTTTCACAGAATTTGCACACTCTTCCTTTGTGTGCAGTAAGGGATTTTATATCAGTCAGCCTGGAAGGGTCAGAATTCTGGAAGCTTTGCTGTGCTCAAGCCATCGACCCTGGCAATGATCTCTGTTATAGAGAGTTGGGGACAAAGAGGGGCTGAGTATTTTCTGGAGAGATTTGAAGATAATAGTACATTAGCAAAAGAAGGAGATGCTTCCAAATTTTCAAAATTAGTTAAGGGAAAGGTATTTACAACCACAAGACCTGGTCAGCAGAAAACACAGACGTGCTGGTGGAGGAGAGACAGAGGAGCAGGCATGTGGGAAGAGACGAGTTTAAAATGTTTTCCTTCTATAAAATTCCCATTATACCCCCGAGGCAGTCAGTTTGGGCAGCATCCCCCACCACCTCCCAAATTTCGTCCATCCAGAGACCTGGTAAAGAAAGCATCCTTCACAGGGCTCCCCACCCATTCCCAGGCCCCATGCGGGGTCTCCCCACAAGTCTGCTGTCTCGTTTCCACTTCTGCTTTATCCTGTACTCACCGACCCCTGATGACCATTCCCGCAGGTCATTTCTGTGCTTCCCCTTCCCTGCCAATAAATGAGATAGTCTGCCATGCTCTGGCCTGGCATTCAGCATCCGCATGTCTCCAGGGGACCCTTCCCATCTCATGCCTTGTCCCTTATGTGTATGAAGCCAGAGGAGCGTGCCTACCAACCCATAGAGTACTTAGAGAGGGCCTAGCATGTCGCAGCTATCATTGTAATAACCAGTTATTATGATGATGTTATTATCTTGCTTTTGCTTGGGTTGCCCATCCTGCTCCCTCTCTGTCTGGAAGGACTCCCCCAACCCTGACCCCCCTCCACACAAAGGACCCTCCTCTGGTCTCCTGTAACTGATGCAGTAACATTCTTATAGCTGACTGACTCACAACATCCAGAGTTTCTCTCACTTTTCAGAATGAAAACCCCTTTGGGTCAAGGACTCTCCCTCGCACTTATTTGTTAAGTCCTTAGTACTTAGCACAGTGCGCTGTACACAGTAGGTGCTTGTTTTAGGCTGTGACATACTTAATAATAATGGTCATTCTACTTTATTATGCATTCCCCATGTGCAAGTTGTTGGAGACTTCTGCTAAGATTAATCTTCACAACACTCCCAATGAGTGTTCTGTTTTATGGAGTAGGAAAGTGAGGTTCAGAGGATGTTTTCTTGCCTGAAATCATAGGTAGTGAATGACAGAGCTGCAATTTGAACCCAGGTTTGTCTACTCTTGAACCTGAACCTGAACTCATAAGGGCTCCGTTATACTCTCATGAAGACAGGGACTGTGTCTTTCCTTAAGATGGGGTTGCAAATTGGCAACCCGAGGGCCAGATCTGGCCCACAGATGTGTTTTGCTTGGCCCATGCAGTGTTTTTTTAAAAATCAGGAAATTTTACATCATCATCTACATTTCTGGCCTTGCTGGAAAACCTGGGCGATCCAGTAACCCTGTGATACTAGGTGATACTAGGCTGCTGCTGAGAAGGGCTGCTGCCCTCCTTTCTCTCTGTCCCTCCCAGACGTGGCCAGCATCAACTATCCAGTTCTGTTCTTCTCCCCCAGGGTGTTGGCACTGGGGGTAGGGCAATTCTTGGTTACACGGGACTATCTACATAGTGCAGGCTGTTTAGCAACCTTGGTCCTCACCCCCTGTAAGTCAACAGTGCCCTTCCTTCTGTGACTTTTGACAATCAAAGAAACACCCGCCAAACACTCCCAAAGCCACACTGTCCCCTGTTGAGAACCCCTGGTAGACAACCCCTTACACTACCAGTGCTGGCACACAGTAGGGCCTCAGATAAATAGATTAAGTAGACTTAGAATGAAATAGCCATAACCAGATGGTTCCACATGTGAAAAGTTCCCATGAAAAAGAAGGCAGAAAAATGAAGTAATCAAAGCATTTTTTAAAATAAATTATCTGGAGCAAATTTAGCGCATTCCCCTAAACACCTGTCCAACAGTGGAAAAAAAATTAGTACTAACACGTTCCCGTTGAGGCATTTCCATTCTGCATGCCTCGGTTCCCGCTGTAATGTTAATTGGTTATGGTTTTCTCTGCTTCTAGTCCTTACATGTAACAAGAGTTACTGTGCAGCTGTCAACCAGACACCACCCAAAAAGGCTGCATTTAAAGGGAAACAAGCAGAACTAAATCACAAGTGGCCTTTCTTCAGAGAAACATTGTTAATACTATTTTTACCTTTTGTTCTAATTCTAAAAATACTATATGTTTACAGTAGAAATTTCAGAACATGGTAAAGTACTAAAAGTAAATAAAAATCACACACTCATCACCTGAAGATAATCACTATTTATATTTTTGTGTATTTCCTTCCAGTCTTTTTTACCCCATGCACATATTTGTGTTGTTGTTTTAAAAAAATTTGTTTATTTTGGCCCTTAGAAAAATTGGAATCTTACTATTTATCAAGTTTTTCTTGATATCTCATGGCTGAACCCATGATGAATTCAACCAATCCCCTTTTGTTAGGCATAGAGAGTTGGTTCCCAGCTTCAGCTCTTAAAAACAGCACAGTGATCAGCTTCCTTACTGATAAATCCTTTTTGTTCACTCTGATTGCTTTTATAGAAAGTATGATGTGCCCACCCCTACAGAAAGACCTTATCCCCTCCACTGGGAGATAATGTCGGCTCTAGATCTAGAAAAGATGGGTAAAGAGTAGATTAAGGTTTGGTAAGGAATGTCCAGCATTCCCAGGTGGCACTAGTGGTAAAGAACTTGCTTGCCAGTGCTGGAGACATAAGAGACAGAGGTTCAATCCCTGGGTCAGGAAGATCTCCTGGAGATGGCAACCCACTCCAGTATTCTTGCCTGGAGAATCCCACAGACAGAGGAGCCTGGAGGGCTACAGTTCACAGGGTTACAAAGAGTCAGATATGACTGAAGTGACTTGGCATGCGCACACACAAGAAATGTCCAGGCAGGGAAAAGCCCATGTTGTTGAACTTGCACCTTAGTGTGGCCAAAGCCAAGCCATCTGCCAGGAACAAGGGGAGTGGATGTGGAGTTGGGGACTTGGGTTTGGAGTTCTCACCACAGGAAGCAAACAAGGGCTTAACCAAAGGATGAAAGCTGTTGGCAGCACTGAGAGCCCGGTTGAGGTCACACCATGGGATTCAGTAACAGAGGCCATTGGCACAGGCACACAACTCTCTCCAGTGAGGCTGGGAGACAGAAACTAAGATGGGGGTTGGGGTAAGGGTGGGGGTTGTAGGATTATCTGAAGTTTGGGAAATGGCTTGATAGATCATGCAGAGAGCCTCATGCAGTCTTTTTCCACTCTAAATAATAAGTAAAAATAGTCTTTGCAACTTGGCACACAGAACTAAGAAATTATATTTGCCTGTTAGAATGGCTTTATAGATGCAGCAGGAGCTGAACAGAGCCCCTGAATTGCTTTATGGTATAATAATAACAACAGTAAACAATTTCTACAGCACATCTCAGTTTACAAATGTTTTACACAGTATAGTCCTATTTAGTTCAATGTCTTCAGGTGAAAGTTATTAAGCACATACCCATTTTGCAAAAGAGAAAATTGAGAATGTGATTTATCTGAGCTCAGAGAATGTGATTTGCCTAAGCAGACAGGTAGCAGCAGTGGCGCTGGGCTCCAGTCCAGCATGGAGGACAGAGCTGTGATAGGCCACCCATTCCCTTGTATTGTCCCTTCTGCCCTTGTGAGATGACATTTGTTGGGAAACAAATGTATCCTAAGCTTATGACTTTGACCTCCTTAGCAAGATGAATTAGCCAGGTGAGCTACCAGGAAAAGCTACTTCTCTCCATGGTCAGAATGGACTTGGTGTTCTTCCTGTCAGACTGCCCTCCTCGCTGAGCCTTGAACACATCATGTATGCACAGGACCGTACTCTCTGCAGGCAGTTGCTGCACCTAAAGTCTCTCCCAAATGTCACCACAGCTCATTTCCTCACCTCTTCAATCCAAAAAGATAACACCTTTCAGCGGTGCCTTCCCTGTCCACTTGATTTTAAATTGTGTCCCTCTGACAGCCAGCTCCCACCGCTGGCACTTCCTGTCTCCTCCCCAGCTTTATTTTTCTCCATAGCATGAATCACCTTCTCTATCCTATACATACTCTTCATCTTCTTGTTTGTTTGTTTACTCTCAGTTCAATTCAGTTCAGTCGCTCAGTCATGTCCAACTCTTGGCGACCCCATGAATCGTGGCAGGCCAGGCCTCCCTGTCCATCACCAACTCCCAGAGTTCACCCAAACTTATGTCGATCAAGTCGGTGATGCTATCCAGCCATCTCATCCTCTGTCGTCCCGTCTCCTCCTGCCCCCAATCCCTCCCAGCATCAGAGTCTTTTCCAGTGAGTCAACTCTTCGCATGAGGTGGCCAGAGTATTGGAGTTTCAGCTTGTTTACTCTGCTGCTAAGTCGCTTCAGTCGTGTCCGACTCTGTGTGACCCCAGAGATGGCAGCCCACCAGGCTCCCCCGTCCCTGGGATTCTCCAGGCAAGAACACTGGAGTGGGTTGCCATTTCCTTCTCCAATGCATGAAAGTGAAAAGTGAAAGGGAAGTCGCTTAGCTGTGTCCGACTCTTCCCGACCCCATGGACCACAGCCTACCAGGCTCTTCTGTCCATGGGATTTTCCAGGCAAGAGCACTGGAGTGGGCTGCCATCGCCTTCTCCGCTTGTTTACTCTACTAGATGTAAATGTGATGAGGACAGGATTTTTGTCTGGTTTTTCCCTGCTGTTTCCCCAAGTCTAGACCATGCCTCGGGCATGGTAGGTGCTCAAAAAGGAACTGTTGAATGAGCGACAGTAGAGGCATAAGGATAAAGAAAGACTCCCCAAGAGTGCTAGCATGGTGACTCGTTCATAATAGGGAATTAATATGTGTTGAGTCCCTTTCTCTCCTTTCCTTCTCCTCTGTTAAATGCTATATGCTCAGCACAGCTATCTTTTTTATTAGACTATAATTACTTTACAGTTATATTTTCTGCTGTACAGGGAAGTGAATCAGCTCTATGTATACATATATCCCCTCTCCTCGGACCTCCCTCCCACCCATCTCCAGCCCCATCCCACCCATCTAGATCAGCACAGAGCCCTGAGCTGAGCCCCCTGTGCTTTATAACAGGTTCCCACTAGCTGTCTATTTTATGCCAAGTAGTGTATATACGTCAGACCTACTCTCCCCTCGCCCCTCGTCTCCGCATGTCTGCCCTCCACATCTTTGTCTTTATCCCTGCCCTGGAAACAAGTTCATCTGTACAATTTGGGAACAACCTAGATGTCTAACAACTAATGAATGGATAGAGAAGGTATGGTCCATATATACAATGGAATATTATTCAACTGCTAAAAGGAACAACATAGGGTCCATTTGTAGAGACGTGGATAGACCGAAACGCTGACACACAGAGTGAAGTTGGAGAAAAGCAAACACTGTACATGAAGGCATGTATGTGGCGCTTAGTACAGTCGCCTTTCACGATTAAAATACTTCTGAAAGAGATAGCACATTAAGCCTTGACATCCAGTCCATAAAGCAGATATTGCAGGGAGAAGAAGCCCACGTTGGCCCTCAAGAGAAGTGGGCAGTTTACATCCTAAACCAGTGAGGGTCTAGGTCCATCTAGTGGGGGGGGGGGTGAAACGTGTGGTCTCAGGGGGCGTTTTCAGTGCTGTCTGCGATTGCAGCCAGGCGTGACTCAGTGTGGCCGAAATAGGCGACAGGTGTGGGAGTGAGTCCCCTCCTCTGCCTGCCGGAGTTCCTGGGATGTCTGGTCATCAACTTGTAAAGGAGAAAAAAATTTTCCTGCACTCTCTCAAGGTCCCTGTTGGGCTTGAAAATTAAAGTGCCAGAGGCAGATTAGCAGGTGAGAAGCATACACATTTATTTAATGTAAGTTTTATGTGACACGAGGGCCTTCATCAGGAAAGGGAGACCCAGAGAAACAGATTGGATATTTTTATGCTAGGTCTGATGAAGAGTGGGCAGTCATGGAGGGATAGGATGGGAACATGAGGCCAGTGGAACAAACCAGGGAAACTTGGCAAAGCTTGTTTGCTAGGATTCTTCTTGGCATTCCTTTGTCTTCAGAGACAGATAAACTTCCAGTCACAGGAAGGACACCCCTCAAGTGAGGGTTTTATGGGCTGGGTCAGGGGAGAAGGGTCAGGGGGACAGTCAGAGCGACTTTCTTGCTTCTGTTGTTTTCTCAGACTCCTTCAGCTTAAAATATTTCATGTCTTAAGTTGCCATATTTGAGGGTAGAGTGTCCAGAACCCCATCATCTGCTGTGGGCTTGAGAGAAGGTCCCTTCTCTTTGGTGGGGACACCACTGAGTTACTCACTTACCCACTCACCCCTTCACCCCCACTTCGCTATTCAGTAGATATGTGCTGAGTGTCCATACATGTCCAGAGCCTTCTGGGGCCTGGAGAAGTGGTGTTGAAGGCATAGACAAAGGCCCGTGGCTCCTGGTCAGGTGAAGGGAACAGACCTCACTCAGGAAAGACCCACCTTCAGGCCTAACTTTCCTATCCTCCTTTTTGAGGTCTCCTCCTTCCCAAGGCCTTGCTTAGGCTGTCCCTGGAGCCAGCGGCCTCCCCACCATCCTCTTGTTCGCACCCTCCCAGCATGCCCCCCTCTCCACAGAGCAGCCTGCTCCCTTCCAGGTTGTTCCTAAAAGCCCGGATTGGATGGAGCATGGTGGCTCCAGCAGAGCCAGAGAGCTAGTCTTGTGGAGAAAAGCAGGCCCAGCTGAAAATGCCTCGTGCTCCTGAAGGACAGGCCTACCTGCCCCGAAGGCAGGGGCCAGGTGAGCAGGGAGGGCCAGAGGAGATGGGGGTGGAGGGCAGGCAGGGGACACCCCAGGTGGGGGCCGTCTGAGAGGCGAGGTGGCCAGAAACAGCAAGAGGGACAGGGAACAAAGAAGGGTGATTCTAGTGTGGGAGACTGGAGGAGAAAACATCCCACAAGGTTTGAGGGAAAGTTTACTCTGAAGCGCGTCAGAACCCACAACATGGCCACCAGGAAGCCTGGGGTGGAGCCCCCATCAGGCCTCACAGGCCCTTTTCTGAATTCAAGTCCAAGGGGAAGCCATCGTTTGGGAGGAGCAACCCGTTTACACAGATTCTGGGCACAGTTTCAATCTGCCCCTCTCCACCGCCCACCATTCTTAGCCAAGCTCTCAAGACCACCCCCCGCCCCGCAACGCAGGGCCTCTGCTCACCTCTCCAGCCGTGTTTCCTGTCCCTGCCTGGCCTTCTGCACACACCCCAGCTTCTCACCATCCCCCAAGAAGGCGCATGAGTGTCTTCACCATGCATTCCAGGGTGTTCACAGGAGCTGCGGCATCTTCTTCCTCTTAGCGTGTTCCCAGCCCCTTCCTGGTCTTCATGCCTGTAAGCATTTCTTCTATACATACCCAACTTCTCCTGGGAAATTTCCTATAAACCCCCTTGTCTGGGATCATTTTCTTAATGTTCATGACTTAGCCGTTTTGCCATCTAGATTGTAAACTCCTTAAAGACAGGACTAGGGATTAAAATTCCTTTTGTCCTGCAGAGTTACTACCATGCCGTGGACATGGAGCCCCTTAGATTGCAGCTGATTTCATCCACTTCCCAGGGCCAGCCCAGGGAGAGGCTGCCCACGGCAGGGGTGGGCAGCAGAGGCAGTCAGCATCCTAAACGTGCCTGCCGCCTTTGGGTCTGGTGCCTGGAAACAACTCCAGTGGCCTTGAAGTATTAATAGTGCTGTCAGAGGGGCTGCCCTTCAAAGGGTCCTGATAGCTCTTGTTATATTCAAAGTGGAAAAGGTAAGGGGACTGTTTTCAGCATTTCCTGCCTCTCAATTGAGTGAGGACAGGTGGATGATTTATTGGGCATTTCCTACCCTCTCCTTCACCATAGGAAACCAGTCTGGTGGGGGGGGGGGGGGGGGAAGGTGCAAATTTTAAAAAGATGTGTGGCTGTTTGGAGGAGGGTGGGGAGGATTCCTGTGTACCATTAAAATGAAAAGACAAAACTCTGTAACAGCCTGAAACTCCCATCTAGAACACTAGCCATAAATTTCCACCATACTTTGAGGGCTCAAAGCTCTCAAAAAAGTTGTCCTGGTGCTGGGAGAGAGTGGGGCAGGGAGAGAAAGGCTATGAAGTGTCACTGTCTCACCTCCCCATTTCCAGATGACCAGGCTTGGACTTAGGGTAGGTGGCCAGTTGCCCTGAGCCATCAGCCGTCACCATCAAGGACTGGGGGGTATGGGAGCTTCATAATCTGTCAGATGTTGGTTTCAGTTGGAAACAGTGAAGTATCTCCACCCTACCCCTTCCCCTGAGAGAGAGAGAGAGACTGCCAGGGAAAGGGGCCAAGAAGTGGGGGCTCAGCAGATGCAAAAGCTTGGTGAACACGAAGGCTTTGCTTCTCTTCCATTCCACAGCAGGAGGCCTGTTCATTTCCTAGAGCTGCCCTAGCAAAGACTCACACACTGATGCTTAAGTGGGTGGCTTAAAAGAACAGAAATGCATTCTCTCACAGTTCTGGAGACCAGAAGTCTGAAGTCAGGGTGCCTGTAGAGCCGTGTAAGCTCTCAGGAGGGACCCATCTCTGCTTCTTCTTAGCGTCAGATGGTTGCTGGCAATCCTTGCAGTTCCCTGGCTTATAAGATGCATCACTCCAGTCTCTTTCCATCTCCCTAGGGCCTTCTCCCCTGCATGCCTGTCTTCTCCCTGTGTATATCTGTCTCTGTTGTTCTTACAAGGACACCAGTCATATTGAAATAAGGGCCCTCTCTCCTCTAGTATGAGTTTATTTTAATTCACATCTTGATTACATCTGCAAATACTCTATTTACACATAAGGTCATATTCACAGGTTAAGACTTCAGTATATCTTTTGGGGGACACAATTCAACCCTCAGTAAGAGTCAAATGTTTATTGTCTGTGGTTTCATTGGGAAGCCTTAGGTAACTTAACCAGTGGCTCATGCAGGTCTGTATATAGGATTTGTCTTTCTGTATAGTGTTTCATATATACATACTAATACCAACATATATGTGCCTCTGTGTGTGTGTGTGTGTGTGTGTATTTGTTGTTGTTTAGTCGCTAAGTCATGTCCAACTCTTTTGCGGCTCCATGGACTGTAGCCCTTCAGGCTCCTCTGTCCATGATGTTTCCCAGGCAAGAATACTGGAGTGGGTTGCCATTTCCTTCTCCAAGGGATCTTCCCAAGGCAGCAATTGAACCTGCATCTCTTGTATTGGCAGGGGGATGCTTTACTGCTGAGCTACCAGGGAAGCCCATGTGCATATATATATATACAAATAACTATATATAGATATTTACCTCTATATACCTATAATGCAATAGGTACTTGTAATATACATATGAATATCCTCAATTTGTTTTTGTATAGTGTCATATATATGACACTGTGTAAATATATATGACACTGTATGTGAAACATTATATAAACACAAATGACAGGTATTCATGATTTGTATAAGTGCTGTGCAACACAATGTAAATAAATATATGACACTATATAAATACACATCGCAGGGGCAACTTTGAGTAATGCTCTAATTTTATTACTCTGCAGAAGACCACAGAGCCGCTGTTAGTCTGTTTCCTGTGGTTTTCCCACTGAAGAGACAGTGGGAAATGTCTGGGTTTGCCCAGGTTGGAGTCTGAGGAGGACTCAAGCATGCAGAGTGGACAGAGGCTCCGTGTATCCACTCAGGTGGCCCCTGTGCCACGGGGCAGCCACTCTGCTGGCCACACGGGGCTCTCCCCTGCTCATCTGTGCGCTCCCCGGACCCAGAGACTTGACGTGGCTCATCCGAGTCCATGTGGACACAGAAGGAGAAGGAGAGGCTGGCCTCCGTGTACCCAAAGTCTCCCCATGTTCATGCCACCTCACTGCTTTCCCTCCTCCTAGTCCCACTTTTATGTCGTCGTTGTTCAGTTGCCACGTCATGTCCCACTCTGTCACCCCGTGGCCTGCAGCACCCCAGGCCTCCCTGTCCTTCACTCTCTCCCGGAGCTTGCTCACATTCATGTCCATTGAGTTGATGATGCTTTAGACAGCATCTCTATCTCATCTTCTAACCACTTTCCGGACTAACAGTCAAATTTTCACTTGCGTTCCTTCCACTGAGCATGCCCAGATGTTATAGGTGGTTACCAAATGAGCTGAGAAATTATTTTCATGGAGGTTCTACCACATGCCAAGTTTAAAGTACTCTGTGTTCAGTTGTTTTGGAGTTGTTGGTGAGTTGAGGAAAAACTCTTCCAATTTTATAAACGCTTTTTCTTTTTTTCATTTCCTCAAACTCCAAACTGACCAAAAGCTTAATCTCATTATCTGGACACAGTGGCCTGCCCAGGATTTCTTCCATTAATGAGTTGGGGACTCAGGGTCTCTCAGGGGCGGCTTCTCTCCTAAGCCTCTAAAAGTGACCTTCAGCAGTATTGGAATGTCCTTTCCTTTGCCCCAGGTGGCCTACCTGGGTGTCCACCACGTTCTTTCTGCTTTGCAGGCTATCTGCTTTCCCTTCAGAAAGCCCTACGGCCTGATTTACTCTCCATCCTGTTTGCTGGGATCATCCAGCAGGAAATGGCCAGATTCAGAAATGCCTGTTAAAATGGGGTTCTGGAGTCACTCTACTTGGAACTTTTGCTGGGGAATTTTTTGCCTTCGCCTCTCCAGGACTTCCAAATGGACTGGCAGAGAGACCACGTCGCCTCCTACATCTTCCTGTGACAGTCCTCACTTCCTCTCAGCCCAATCTCCCTATTTGAGAATCCCCACACCGGGATCCAGATAAACTCCCAGCTCTTTGCACGGCGCCTGCTCTACAGCCTCTGAGCCACAAGAGGCAGAGTTTAGTGTGTTGCTGTCTGATTTCGGTGTGGCTACGCCTGGCTCGTGTTCAATACATCGTAATTCATAAAAAGCCTAAACTATGGGCCTCAAACTTTAGGGAGTATCAGAACCCCTTGCTAAGTCACTTCAGTCGTGCCCGACTCTGTGCAACCCCATAGATGGCAGCCCACCAGGCTCCCCCGTCCCTGGGATTGTCCAGGCTCAGAATCCCTTAGGGAGCTTGTTTAAAATGAAGATTTCCAGTCTCACTGCTGAGAACCTTAATGAGCTTTACAGCAGCACTTGAGAATCTGCATTCTTGAAGCACCCTAGAGGATTCTGGTGCTGGTTGTCTAATTGCCACCCTTGGATGCTTGGTCAGGCTGGCTGACTTGGGGCCTCTACTCTGGAAAGCGCCACCCAGGGCACTTAGAGGAAGAGGTGACAAGGAGGAAGGAAAGACAAGAAGTGTGAGAGTACGGACTGAGGCACAAATATAAACCAGGTGGGCATGGGCTTGGGCCTGGGGAGCTGGGTGGAGGGAGGGCAGCTCCAAGTGTGACGGCTCAGGGACCAGCACTGCAGGGCTCTGCATGGAGACACAGCTGGGACAGTGACCGGAGAGACCTGGACGCTTTCTGCTGGCATGGGACAGGCCATCAAGCCCGATGAAGGAACTGCTCCTAAATGCTGTATGTGAGGGGGGTGCTCCTGCAGCTTCTCCCCAGAGTCAGCCCCGCATGAAGAACAAAAGCCCTGGCTTCAGACTCATCCTGCCTGGGTGATTGCCATTGTCCAGTCTCTCAGGGCGACCTTGAACAAGCTACCTACTGTCTCTGCACCTTGGCGTCCACCTCTGGAAAAGAACAATAGTACCTGCTTCCGAGGGTTATTGAGAGGGTTACATCTGAGATGACATGTACAAAGTCCTGAGCCATCCTGGGAACAGCGAGGGCTCCATGAACCTGGGCTATGGCCTTGGTCCTCACCACTGCCTGTCTGCCTTGAAGCACATCTCCAAAGCTGCCTTTTGCAGAACTGGGCCACACGAATGGTTTGGATGGTCCATGAGTGCCTTTGTTCCCTTATTACCGGAAAGCCTTTGGTTTTCCCTTTTCCTCCCTCTGAAGGCCCTTGACGCCCTGCAAATGCCAGTTTGAAATAAGCAACGCCTGCAGTAACACCCGCCTTCCTCTCCAAGTGACCCCACCTTATGGAAAATGGATGCTCTCCCAGTGATATTGAAGGAAGCTCTGCTCAACAGATGGGGGCCAGAACTCTGCAACCGAAAACTGCGGGTTTGAATTCCAAACCTCCGCCTGCTGAAGGCTGTGTGATCTACAAAGTGATATAGGGAGTTCCAGGTTGGAATCAAAGACTCTGGAACAGATGGAGAGAGGAAAGGCACAAACGCAGGTCCAGACGGCCCCCAACTAACGCCTCTATGCCTCTGCCACCTTGGTGGTGAGGGCTGCTGGTGGTACTGGTCTCAGCCTTGAAGGACACTTTGGCCCAGTTTCCCCCTGCAGGGTGGAGCCAGCACACGTGTTTCACTGCATGGTAAACTAGCTCCTTTTGCAAGTGGTTACAGTATTGGCAGCACTATCAGTAATGGTTCTTTGATCTAATGATCAGCTGTGAGCACCTAAGAGATGCTATCGCTTTGTAAATAAAAGATCTCAATTTGTCAGGATAACCAGGTAGCCAGGAAGCAACTGTCTCCCTGCCCCCTCGTCAGTAGCACATGTCTTAAAGGTCAGCGACGCTGTTTTGCACCCATCTGGTACAAAAGTCCAAGGTAAGATAGCCCAAGGTAAGTATCCCTGGGCCAGAAAAGTGAAAAAGAACAAAGTAACATCTCTGCAAGGGAGACTCAAAACCCATGGAGCATTTTGGAGACCATTGCCTCCACATCCAGACACCAGCTATGTTGCTAAGGAGGAAGACCCTCCTCTGAGTTCCATGAAAGGAACCGAGGTCCTGCAGGGTTCACAGTGGGGCCCCCTGGGGCCAACCCCCGCCTTCATTGGGGTGGCTCCCTGGTGAGTGGGAAGACGAGGCTGGGAGAAGAGCCAGGGTGTGCTTTGTTGACTCTGTGGAGTTCAGAGAGGGCTTCCCATTTGACTTGGCGAAGGAGAAAAGTCCTTTATTTCCCCCTAGCTTTGGGGCCTGCCAGCCCCACAGCTGAGGGAGGGGGCTGCCCCCCTTCCCTGACTCCCACACCGTGACTTGCAGAGTTCAGTGAGAAGCCCCATCCAGAACGGGTCGGGCTGGGTCTGGGACGTGCCTGTTTGGTCCCCAGAGCACGCTCATGCGCCCCCCTCCAGCCCAGCCAGGAAGGCCTTCCCAGAGATCCTCCCGATCTGGCTTTTTTTCTTTTTCTTTTTTTCCCCTAAGCCCAGAGCCCAGTTATTTACCCAAAGAAAACAGGGAAGTGACAAGGTAACAGAGTACACATGTTGTGAAAATATGCAGGCTGAGGCTGAAGAAAAGAAAACATTCTTCCATAAGTAGCTGCCTTGTTAATTCATTTTTTTCCCCCAGATTAGAACCAGCCATTTCTTGTGCTCCTTCAAGCACCTTCTGTGGTTTCCTAACAGCTGCCTGCAAGGGGTGAGATTTGGCTTGAAAAATGGGCCATCGGTCATGCTTCAGGGGCAGGGCAGAAACCAAAATTCCCAGATTGCTCAAATTCACTGCTCCCTTTTTAGAGGGGAATGAAAGAGGGAGAGGTGGTGGGGAGAGGATTGTATAAACTCGGAGGCGTCACCTCATTTTCCATAAGACACGACAGCTCGGTAATGAACCGTCCTTGGGACTGGCTTTCTTACCTCCTCTGAAGTCGGTTTCCGACCCCTGGCAAGCCCGCACTCTGCAGCTTTGAGGAACAGCCATGGGCTGATTCTTGGCAATTAAAAATAACATTGGCCCTGATAGAGGACTCATGGGTGTCTCCCCCCGCACCGCCGTGCTTACACGCATGTGCACATGTGCGTGCGCACGCGTGCACACACACACACACACACACACACACATGCCTTCTTCATTCCGTGCCAAAGATCACTTTCCCAAACCTGTTTGAAACAGCTGGCCGCATCCGAGGAGCAGGCTGCAGCCCTGAGCACCCCGAGTGGACCTGGGAGTGGCCAGGGTTATTAATAGCATTTGCTCGGCCTGGTGTCTGGGGCAGAAGAAGGGTGATCTGCTCGTTTGGGGGATATTTGGCCATCATGGTTTGGAGCCTGATTTTTCCTTGTTGGATCCTTTAAACCTCAGGGCCAACAGAGAATGGCGGAGACAGCCTGCAAACCGGCTCGCCCAGCCAGGATCCCTCAGTACAGACCTTCATGTTTCTCATTTTTTCCCTCCTCAACGTTCCCACTCTACTTCTCGGCCTGTGGGCACTGGCCCACCGCTTGGCCTGGCTCCTCACAGGAGAGGTCACACCGCAGAGGCCTGGACAGCCCCTGTTAGCATTGCTGTGGCACTTTCTGTTAACCAGAGGCCTCTGAAGCCAGGCAGTCCACCCCAGCGTGGGGCAGGCCTGTGAGAGTATGTGTTCCCGTTTCCTAGACAGGAGGCCTGTGCAGGTCTGAGGGGGAGCTGGGCTTATAGGTGCCTTCTCACGCCTTCCTTACTGCCACAGAGTTCGTCAGCTTCCCACCACCAGCACCCAGCAGCCTTGACCTCAGGATGGGTGGAAATCCTACTGTCTCCCCAGAGGGCTTGCCACCACCACAAAGCCCCTTGCCAAAAACCCAGGAGTGGGCTGGACATCAGGCCTGGAGTGGCCTTGCTATCAGGTTGTGTTCAGGCAGAAGCGATACACCTGGAGATGGAGGCCCATTATGGGTCGGATGATAAGGTGTGGCCTCCAGGCAAACCTCTCCCACTGAGAAAGCTGCTAGGCTGGGGCCCTTCCCATCAGAGCCTGTAGCCTTGTGGGTAGAGGAAATCTCAAAGAGCCAGTGTTCAGGGCCCAGGCTGAGAAAGCCCACCCGTGCCCTCTAATGAGCCTCCTTAACGTGGGTCACCAGGTTCTCACTGGGAGAACACATCCTCTCCCCCACACTGGGCCAGGTTCCAGCCTCTGGCTGTAGGTGAGAGACTATTTCCGATGATTGTTTTCAGACATTCTACATCTAGCGCGTGAAAACACAATAGTGACAGGAAAAATTCAGCACACACACACACAATACAAAGGTGGTTCCATCCTCACTGTGAGGAGGTCAGAGGGCTCTTTCATCACTCCAGTCCTTGATGTGGCTCCAAGGGAAGTAGCGCCTTTGAACTCCGGGCATCCACTGCAGGCCCGGCTGCAAGGGTGGGGACGGGGAGCCAGACACGACGAACGGCCTTTTCAGGGCCGCTCCTGTGAGGACCAGGCTTCCTCTCCCACAAGGTAATATAGAGCTGTTTGTTCAGTCATCCGAGATGGCCGAGGAGGGCTGGGAGCAGCTGGGGTCTGACTTAGCCAGAGCCAGGCCCTTCTGTTCTGGAGTTTCTGCACAGACCCCTAAGGACTGTGTTCTAATTCTGAGCAAGTCTCTCCTTTGACTTTCTCGTCTCTCCATTTTGGGCATTTTTGAAAAAATGACTCGCAGCAGCAGGAATGACTGCTAAGCCCTTGGGGATGAAGGGCTGGCAGGGAATGAATGCTGTCGACATTCAATTTTGAGAACCAGCTTTTGCACCTACAACCATGCCTTGCATATAGTAGGTGTTCAACAATGGTTTGGTACTATGAAGTGGAGGGAGACCACCTGTGTTAAAATCCTTGCCTAGCCCTCTCTAGCTGTGTGCCCCTGAGCAAGTGACTCAACCTCTCTGTGCCTGCTTTCTCATGTATAAAATGGCAATAATAAAGTGCCTATTTCATTGCTGGTTGTAAGGATTAAGGTGTTTAGAACTTTTGTTCATGTAAAGTGCTTAATAAATGTTAATTCAGTTCAGCTCAGTTCAGTCGCTCAGTCGTGTCCAACTCTTTGCGACCCCGTGGACTGTAGCACACTATGCCTCCCTGTCCATCACCAACACCCAGAGTTTACTCAAACTCATGTCCATTGAGTCGGTGATGCCATCCAGCCATCTCACCCTCTGTTGTCCCCTTCTCCTCCTGCCCTCAATCTTTCCCAGCATCAGGGTCTTTTCCAGTGAGTCAGTTCTTCGCATCAGGTGGCCAAAGTATTGGAGTTTCAACTTCAGCATCAGTCCTTCCAATGAATATTCAGGACTGGTTTCCTTTAGGATGGATCTCTTTGTAGTCCAAGGGACTCTCAAGAGTCTTCTCCAACACCATAGTTACTCGTCTTAAAAAACAAAAGAACCAACTTTGGGAGTCCTATACTTGCTGCCAAAAGGTTTTTCTCTGGATTCTAGGTGAGGCTGATCCTCAGACTCCTCCTTCTACCTTTCAGATCTCTGCTTTCCTTAATTAGAATCTGAGATTGGGAGGGTGGGAGGGCTTTGACTGGCCATGGAATCTAACGTAACTGTTTCAACAGATGACCATCCTGTGGTTTGAATTCTCCCAGAATAGGCTGTCCACTACTTTGACGTCTGAGCCATTGTTTGAAAGTTTTCATCCTTAGGCAGGTTTTTTTTTTCTTACTGAGGTGGAATCTGCCACTCCGTAACTTGTATCCATTGACCCAGTTTTATACTAGTTCTTGAGACCTGGATAACAGTACAGCCAGGTCTCCATATCAGGCAGAGCAGGCACACTGAGAAGCCTAACCCCTATTCTCTCTGCCCCTACTTCTCTCTGTGTCTCACGCCAGATTATTAATACTTTGATTACACATTAGACAGACTGAATCTTGCTTTCCCCCTTATGTGTTTTCATAATGGACTTAACATCTTCAGGTCAATAGTACTTTTTTAAGATCTTCCTGGAAAGATGCTATTTTTGGAGAATGCTCAGAGGAAGCAACTGCTCCCGTGTGCTTCTCATTCCATCCCTTTATCCTGATGCAGCTGGGAGAGTATCTGGATCTCTCCTCTCCAGGGGAGTTTCACCTCTCCCATCCTTTCCTGATATCACTATGACTACAAGCCACTCTTGCTGGTATATCTGTTTGCATCCCTTGGGCATGGTGGGGTAGAAAACGTGAGGACTGCTTTTCTAAAACAAGGTAAGCTTGCTCCCTCCTCATGGTGCCAAAGCCCCATATTTCTCTGGTTTTTCCCTTCTCTCCTGGCCTCTCCAGCTTAAGCAGTTCTAGGACCCACGT
Source organism: Ovis canadensis (assembly GCF_042477335.2). Classification (NCBI taxonomy): domain Eukaryota; kingdom Metazoa; phylum Chordata; class Mammalia; order Artiodactyla; family Bovidae; genus Ovis; species Ovis canadensis. The sequence continues at coordinate 90,742,102 of NC_091251.1, forward strand.
TTCTCTGCAACTGATGAGAAGCTAACTTTACACAGCTCCTTACTAGAATGGTAGCTCTGGAAGAGTAGGGAGTCTGTTTTGCTGCTCTGTCCTCAGAGTCTGTAACTATTTGCTGAACGACTGCCTTACTCCCAAGGTGCAACTTATGAAGAAACCCACATCTTCATCTCTCACCCTCTGTACTAAAAACCCAGAGGATAAACAAGAAGGTGAATGTGGCCCATTGTCCACAGCGCTGTCTTATTTATTGTTCTTGTTAGACGTTAAGAAAGCAACATCAAGGCCGTATTTCAAACAGCAAGAAAGCAGCATAACCAGGCCAAATCCTCACGCTTGTACACACCTTGCATCACATGGTATGCCTGATTCACTCGTAATGCGATCTTGATCCATTTCTAGAAAGTCCATACTCACGGAACACTGTAGGGTCTCAACCACCGCTGCCAGATCCACTGCAATCTTCCATAGCTCTGTTCACAGATAATCATGAGGTCACAGCACACGGCTGCTGGGCTGGGAGAAACTCTTGCTGCCTTGATGACTGGGAGAATGGTCTAGTTTCTCTTAATACTCGTCAAACTCTGCTTCTGCAGCTATAATTTTCATTACGTCACTTCTCAGCTCTAACACCTACAAAGCCTCTTGTGTTCTTCAAAATTGAGTCCCAACTTCTCTGCTTGACTTTCAAGACTCTTCGCCATCGGGCCCGCCCTTGCCTACCCAACGTAAGTTCCTATTACTCTCTCACGCACACTCTTTCCCACAATCTATGATCAAGCCACGTTGTTTGTTACCTTCCCCATGTACTTTGCTGGCTCTTTTTTTCAATATGCTTGAAAATGGACTCATACGTTCATAAAAAAATGGACTTAATTTTTTTAAGAGCAGTTTTAGATTCACAGCAAAACTGAGCAGAGAGTACAGAGATTTCTTCTTTACTCTGTCCCCCACCACACACACACAATCTCCCCCACTATCAGCATCCCCTGCCAGAGTGAGTGCATTTGTCGTAAGTCATGAACCTATGCTGACACATCCAAATCACCCAAGTCCACAGTTTACATTAGGGTTCATTCATGATGGTATACATTTTGTGGATTTTGACTAATGTGTAATGACCTGTATCCACCATTACAGTTTCATACAGCAGTTTCTCTACCCTAAAAACTCTCTCTACACTTTCTTCTTATAATCCTATTTTCATCATCATAAATAATGGAAGCTCTACTTTCTTCCCCAAAACCCTTCTAGTAACTGTAGTCCTCACAGATCTCTCTTTCCCCAGGACTCTTGCTGTACCCACAAGTAGGGACACCCTTGACAATGCCCTTATTGCATCCTTCCATGTTAGCTCCCTCTCTGTAACTAGAGTGGAAGCTCCTAGTACTTGGATTCCCCCATTGTGCCTGTATAGGAGTTTCATAAACAGGGCCACCATACTGAATAGCTCTGGGGGTCTCATTCTCATAATATCCATGTGCATAGGGTCCCTAGAATTAGGTAGCTGGATTTAGAAAAGGCAGAGGAACCAGAGATCAAATTGCCAACATCCGTTGGATCATAGAAAAAGCAAGAGAATTCCAGAAAAACCTCTGCTTCACTGACTACACTAAAGTCTTTGACTGTGCGGATCACAATAAACTGGAAAATTCTTACAGAGATGGGAGTCCCAGACCACCTTACCTGCCTCCTGAGAAACCTGTATGCAGGTCAAGAAGCAACAGTTAGATCTGGGCATGGACAACGGACTGGTTCTGAACTGGGAAAGGAGTACATCAAGGCTGTATATTGTCACCCTGTTATTTAACTTATATGCAGAATACATCATGTGAAATGCCTGGCTGGATAAAGCACAAGCCGGAATCAAGATTGCTGGGAGAATTATCAATAACCTCAGATATGCAGATGACACCACCCTTATAGCAGAAAGCAAAGAGGGACTAAAGAGTCTCTTCAGTTCAGTTCAGTTCAGTCGCTTAGTCGTGTCCGACTCTTTGCGGCCCCGTGAATCGCAGCACGCCAGGCCTCCCTGTCCATCACCATCTCCTGGAGTTCACTCAGACTCACGTCCATCGAGTCCGTGATGCCGTCCAGCCATCTCATCCTCGGTCGTCCCCTTCTCCTCCTGCCCCCAATCCCTCCCAGCATCAGAGTCTTTTCCAATGAGTCAACTCTTCCCATGAGATGGCCAAAGTACTGGAGCTTCAGCTTTAGCATCATTCCTTCCAAAGAAATCCCAGGGTTGATCTCCTTCAGAATGGACTGGTTGGATCTCCTTGCAGTCCAAGGGACCCTCAAGAGTCTTCTCCAATACCACAGTTCAAAAGCATCAATTCTTCGGCACTCAGCCTTCTTCACAGTCCAACTCTCACATCCATACATGACCACAGGAAAAACAAAAGCCTTGACTAGACGGACCTTAGTCAGCAAAGTAATGTCTCTGCTTTTGAATATCCTATCTAGGTTGGTCATAACTTTTCTTCCAAGGAGTAAGAGTCTTTTAATTTCATGGCTGCAGTCACCATCTGCCGTGATTTTGGAGCCCCCCAAAATAAAGTCCGACACTGTTTCTACTGTTTCCTCATCTATTTCCCATGAAGTGATGGGACCAGATGCCATGATCTTCATTTTCTGAATGTTGAGCTTTAAGCCAACTTTTTCACTCTCCTCTTTCACTTTCATCAAGAGGCTTTTTAGCTCCTCTTCACTTTCTGCCATAAGGGTGGTATCATCTGCATATCTGAGGTTATTGATATTTCTCCTGGCAATCTTGATTCCAGCTTGTGTTTCTTCCAGTCCAGCGTTTCTCATGATGTACTCTGCATATAAGTTAAATTGATGAAGGTGAAAGAGGAGAGTGAAAAAGTTGGCTTAAAACTCAACATTCAGAAAACTAAGATCATGGCACCTGGTTCCATTACTTCATGGCAAATAGATGGGGAAACAATGGAAACAATGAGAGACTTTATTTTGGGGGGGCTCCAAAATCACTGCAGATGGTGATTGCAGCCATAAAATTAAAAGATGCTTGCTCCTTGGAAGAAAAGTTATACATAGACAACATATTAAAAAGCAGAGACATTACTTTGCCAACAAAGGTCCATCTAGTCAAAGATATGGTTTTTCCAATGGTCATGTATGGATGTGAGAGTTGGACCATAAAGAAGGCTGAGCGCTGAAGAATTGATGCTTTTGAGCTGTGATGTTGGAGAAGACTCTTGAGAGTCCCTTGGACTGCAAGGAGATCAAATCAGTCAACTCTAAAGGAAATCTATCCTGAATATTCATTGGAAGGACTGATGCTGAAGCTGAAGCTCCAATACTTTAGCCACATGATGCAAAGGACCAACTCATTAGAAAAGACCTTCATGCTGGGAAAGATAGTAGACAGAAGGAAAAGGGGATGACAGAGGATGAGATGGTTGGATGGCATCACCGACTCAACGGACATGAGTTTGAGCAAACTCCAGGAGATGGTGAAGGAAAGGGAAGTCTGGCGTGCATCAGTCTATGGGATCACAAAGAATCAGACACAACTAAGGGACTGAGCAACAACAAGAGTTATGTAGCGCCATAGCCCTGTTCACAAGTCCTTGGTTATTGAATAAATCCCAATCGAGGACCTGAAAAGAAACTATTATCCTATCATGATTCAATTCAATTCTTCAGGTGATGGCTAAATAGCTAACCACCAACAATACCAAAATTAATAATGATTGACTGAGTGTGATCCTACCCTCGAAAGAATTATAGTCTTGTAACAGAAAACTAAGTAAACAGATCACCATAATACAAGGTGAACAGTGCTAATATATAACTATGTGTAAAGAACATAGCACTAAGTATGTAGCTTGAAGAAGCAGCAAGAATCTATCAGGCAAGAGAGTGAGTAGAGGACGCTCCAGCAGGAAGAGGGAAAAATGAAACAAGATGGCATATTTAGAGACTTACAAGTGGTAGTTTATTTCCCAGTGGTAAAACTGGAAGCACGATGGTTAAATGATTGCCTATGCCCTCCAGGTAAACCGACAGCAGGTCATTGACACAATGGGACTGCAGCGTCTGCCTGCAATGTGGGAGACCCGGCTTCAATTCCTGGGTCGGGAAGATGCCCTGGAGAAGGAAATGGCAATCCACTCCAGCACTCTTGCCTGGAAAACCCCACGGATGGAGGAGCCTGAAAGGCTACAGTCCATGGGGTCACAAAGAGTCGGACACGACTGAGCGACTTCATTTCACTTCACTTCACTCACTTCTGGAATCAGAAATGAAAGAGTAGAGCCCCTATCCTGCTTAGTCATCTCTTGCTCTTCTGAGGACTGGGTGGGATAAGCCCCAGAGCCAGTGTATTTCTTTCATTCACTCTGTCCCATGTTGCTTTGTGCACGATGGGGTGGACCATCTGGGCAGCAGGGTTGGGTCTTCCCAAGTCCTTGAACAGCCTCAGGAATGGGTCCTAGTTTTCTATAGGCTTGCTTTGGAAGCTTGCACTGTTTTGGCCTACTTCATGAATTTCTTCTTTCTCTTCCTCCTCTTCTTCTTCTGCCTTCGCGTCCTCCTCTTTCTCATCCTCTGATTTTGGGGGGATATTAAATGTCCGGTTAATCAGCTAAACACCAGTGTGGGCCAACATAGAGCAGTTTATGCCCCTCACAGGGCTTCCTTTTCCCAGTCCCGCGCTAGGTGGACAGTTGTTGGCCGCCATGTTGGAGTCTGGACATGACTGGGCCGCCACAGTGCGTGGCCCAGTCCCAGGGTATGAACAGGGTGTCGAGGCCTTGCTGGATGAAAGGGCTGAAGCCCCATGTTGTGATTCTGGGCACCTCTAATTTCCCCCTTCTCCGTTTCCACCATTTCGTCACCAGCAGGAGTCTGTTTGAGGCTTCTAGAGCTTGTCTTTGTTTCACCTGGGAAAGTCCCTTCAGGGAGAGCGAAGATCTCCCCGGAGGAATGGCTGGAGGCCTGACCTCTGTCACCTGAATTGTTTAGATGAAGAAGCCCCCAGAGGGGTTAGGAGGGTGATCAATTGGGAACTTAAGGAGCAAAGACCTCTCTCTCCCTCTTCTCGCTCTGCTCATTGTGCTCAGAAGGGCAGCAGGGTCAGCGGTAGCAAACTGAAGGGCCAACTAGCCGCGCCTTGAAAGGCGCTCGTTTTGTGTTTCAGTAATGAGCGCTCTCTTTCTCCCCTTGGATGCACTCAGATTTCACGAGTTACAGGGAACCTGTCAACTGCTGTTTTCATTGTATGGGACTCACAGGGAACTTGGGTACAGGGCAAGCTCGTTTCAAAGAGAGCAGGGGGAGGAAAAATCCTGAATAGATGCAAAGTGCTGTCATATGCAGATCACAGCCCCAGTTGCTATGGGACACCTCTGCCCGCCTAAAGGACGAGATGCTGAAGTCCTGTGTTGAGGTGGCTGCTTCCTTGGAGATGGGAATGCCACTGCCGAAAGGGCACAGCCAGCAAGTCTGCACTGCCTCGGGCTCTCGGGTTTTCCACGGAGCCCGGCTTAACGCGGCTTGGATCCCAGCAGCCTCTGCCCCTGACTGGCTCAGCAGTCAGGAGCCTCTCACTCAGGAGCTGAGGGAACAGGCCCATTAACCCTGGAGGAGTGGAGACAGGCAAGTAGAAAGGGGGTCTCTTTAAGGACCACCAGGTCTCTGCTCCCAGATGAGCCACCAGAGCCCATGGACCCGAACTGGGACCTGATGTGAAAGGCAGGTTTTCACCTTCTTTGTTTGCCATGCCCTCTGAGGGCACTTGGCAGTAACACTGCTTTCCTGATGGGTTCATTTTGTAGCTGACAGACATTGTTTTCTTTCCCCTGTTTACCTAGAGTGACCCAGAGTAACAGGATAGGCTGTGCCCACAAGAGGGAAGAGCAGGCCTGCCTTGGCTCCCCACACCCAGGTCCTTCTGCCCTGTATCCACCTATGGGGACAGGGACGAGCCCGGGGACTGTCCTGCCTGGAGTAGAGACCAGAGCAGGACCTACAGAGGAGGAGTCCAACAATAGAGGAGCACCCAGAATTAAGACTCTCCATAAGACTCTCCAAAGGGTCCTTCAACTGGAGGTCCTTGGAGTGAAAGCATCTGGTAGAGCTCATGGTAGGACCTAAAAGAAACCAGGGAAGAGACCTAAGGGAAATGTTGCCAGCAACTGTTTACTGAACACCTTACTCTATCTACAATTAAAGGGCCAAAGTATGGCCCTATCTCTGGGGAGTCTGAGTCTGAGAGCTGTGGCTAAGCCAGGAGGTAGAGCCAGTGCCCTTGGCACCATGTTGTGACCTCCTCCTGACCCTCATGTTTTCACTCCCGTGCCCACTTTTATCACAGCTTAGCTTCTCCCTAACCCACTCCAGTATTCTTGCCTGGAGAATCCCATGGACAGAGGAGCCTGGCAGGCTACAGTCCATTGGGTTGCAAAGAGTCAGACATGACTGAAGCAACTCAGCAGACGTGTAAGCTTCTCCATACGAGGGCTGACAAGATACATACTTCAGTCTAGGACTTTGCCCTCAAAGAGGCCTCTGTGTAGTGAGAGGGTAACTTTTGCGTATATGGAACTGTTGTGGAAGGTGCTTTGCAAGGCTGAAAGCTCTGTGCAAATGTAAGACATAATGACCGTTCCAGGAGGAATCTCAAACACTGGCAGAGGTGAGAGGCAGGCACAGTTCAACAGTGGCAAGATTCCATGACTGGCTGGAGCAAAGGACAGGCGACCTTCTGAACTAAGACTGGAGCAGCAGGCTGAGGGCCACATATGCTGCAGCCCTGAGACTGACCATGTGGAACAGAGAGTTTAAATCGTTACTGTGTTTTCTATTTCAGCTATAGCACGTTGCCATAAACTAAATGGCTTCAACAGTACAAATTCATTATCCTACAATGCTGGAGCTCAGATGCCTTGACATGGGTCTCCCTGGGCTGAGATCAGGATACTGGCGGAGCCATGTTCATCTCTGTAGGCTCCATGGGCAACTCCGGTTCCTTGCCTTTTCCTGCTTCTAGAGGCCACCCACATTCCTTGGCTTGTGGCCCTGTCCTCCATCTGCAAAACCAGCAATAAAAGGTTGACTCTTTCTTATATCTCATCACTCTGACCTCCCCTTCTGCCTCCCTTCCATTTTTAGGGACCCTGTGGTTACATTGGGCTTCTCTGGTGGCCCAGCGGTAAAGAATCCACTTGCAATGCAAGAGACGCAAGAATCACAGGTTCGATCCTTGGATCTGGAACATCCCCTGGAGAAGGCATGGTGACCCACTCCAGTATTCTTTCAGGGAGAATCTCGTGGACAGAGGAGCCTAGCAGGCTACAGTCCGTATTGTCACAAAGAGTCGGACATGACGAGGCAACTTAGCATGCAGGTACATGATTACACTGGGCCCATCTGGATGATCTAGGACAATGTACCTGTTTTAAGGCCAGTCAATTAATAACCCTAAGCCCCCTTTTCCTTGGAAAGTAACATGTTCGTAGGTTCCACAAATTAGGACATGGGCATCCTTGAGGGCCCATTATTCTGCCATTGGTTAGTTAGTTGGTTATTAGTTACTGCTTGTTTGGTTGTTGGTTGGCTGTTTTCTGAGACAAACCCCTGCCCTCCGCACTCGCTCAAGAACTGGATAATCTCATTTATAAGAAGAAGGGAAAAATAAGAGTGAGAGGCCCCTAAGGGGAAGAAGGGAGGCAGACACGGATAGAGAATATCAGTGTCATCTCACTGCCTATCAGAATGACTTGATAAACCACAATCCCCAGAATAAGACAGCATATGATTCTGGAGAAGTCTGTTAGTCCATATACCCTCTCAGACCCTGGTGCATAGCTGGGTCATTTTCCATGTAAAAATTTAGCCTCGAGTTCTTGGTTTCTGTCCCATGTCCTCTGGCTTAGAAGCAGAAATGCTTGCAACCCATTCTAAAATGTCTGATCAACCTTTTGAGATAGTATCTCTAATCTAAATACACTAGTGGATTTTGCTAAGTGTCCAACAGTCCCCTGGAGCCTCCCAATTCCGCAGTGGGTTTTGGTCTGTCTCCTACACATCAGCCCCAGCCCTGCTTCATGAACCCTGCCCAGCAGCCTTGAGGACTTCACAGCTTGCAGGCTGGACTGTGTCAGCCGCTGCTCTGCTTCCCACCTTGTTAGAAGCTGAAGCTTTCTCTTTAGGAAGTCCATCAAAACCCTGGAAGTCAAACGTAGATATCTTTTGCCCCTGAAGATATTGATCTCCCATCTCTAAACTGCCTCTCTCCCACTAACAGCATCAGCAGCAGCGTAATAATGGCTGATGTTGGAACATTTCCTGTGTGCCAGGTACTGTGCATGTATTACCTCATTTAGTGCTTGCAACTACCCTAGAAAGAGCCCTATGAAGAATGGGCACCAGTCCATTTCACCGATGAGGAGACAGAAGCAGAGAGAGATTAAATAGCTTGCCCAAAGTAAAGGAGGGTTTCCCTGCTGGCTCAGTCAGTAAAAAAAAGTCCAAATGCAGGAGAGCCGGATTCAATCCCTGGGTCAGGAAGGTCCCCTGGAGAAGGAAATGGCAACCCATTCCATTATTCTTGCCTGGGAAATCCCATGGACAGAGGAGTCTGTTGGGATATAGTCCATGGGGTTGCAAGAGTCAGACACGACAGCAACAAAACCACAAAGTAATGGAGTTCATATGAGATGGAGTCAGGATTCAAACCCAGGCTGTGGAGGCCCGTCATCCTCACCAGGATTACTGCTGTAGTCACCCTCTTTTCACTTTACTCTGCTTACCATCCAAGTCCAACAGCCAGAGTGATCCATGTGTATGAGATTGTGTGCCCCCTGTTTTCAGAACCTTCCAGTGGCTCCCATCTGACTCAAGAAAAGCCAGGGGCTCACAGCGGCCCACAGGCCCCCATGATCGAGCCCTGCTCCTTCTCTGCTGGCACCTCCTGCCATCTCCCCATCCCTCTCTCTTCCTTTCCAGCCACACTGGGCTCCTTGCTCTTTCTCCTGCCTTGAACATGCTAGTCTTTCTCCCTGGTTGCTCTCCCCAGTCCCCATTATCTTGGCTCATTCTCTTCTCAAGGGAACAGTCTACATAAAGAAAAAACAAAACAAAACTTATATTTGTGGCACCCTTACCCAAAGACTCCCTAAACCCATTCCTTAGCTTATTTTCTCCATAAGATTGTCACCAAATAACACATGAGATATGTATCTGTTGCTTTTTATCTGTTTCTCCCACTGGAAACAAAGCTCCAGCATGTGCTCATGGATGAACGAGTGAAGCCCCAGGACTCCCCTGAAGACCTTTATTTAAAATAGTAAAACTGAGAAATCATTGTTAATCTCTTTCTAAGGATGGCTCCACCTAGGACTTCTGTGGCCCATGTAGGTGGCACCCTGAGGGTTGCTTGAGTGCGTCTGGGGCACTGGGGCCACTATGTTGAATCCACCAGGACTGCCCTAATGAGAGCCCGCCTGGTCAATGGATCCTGTGCTGAGAAATAGGAATGTGTTACTGAAATGGCCCCATGGTTTGAGAGCCCCATAGGAACAGGTTCTGGGCCTGCATCCCCCATCACCTTTCTCCAACAGAGAGTAGTCTTTTATTTTATTTTTTTATGGCTAATGGCAAGGCTGCACCTGTGGTAACCTCGTTAGTCTATTCCAGAGCTCCACAGAGAGAGGTGAAAGCCTGCCAATTTAGCCAGGGGTTTTTCTTCTTAGGCTGCTAGGTGTGGGGGGACTGGGGATTCAGCCAGACTCCAGGCTGAGAATCCACAAAAGTTTGGGGTCCAGCTTATCTGGAGTGAAATGAGCTCAGGGGATGTTTCTTTGTGTCTTGGACCCCGCTTGGTAAGCTGAAATTGATCACTGGATGAACCCCCAGCCTCACAGATTTCAGAACACAGAAACACAGATTCTGTCTCTTTCCCTATAACCCTCCTCTTTACTTCCCCTTGTACACCTTTGCTGAGCTGGGACTATCCCAGAAAGGAAGGCTCAGTAACTGTCAGGGCCCTCTGCTCTGCTCATTCTAGAAACCTATAGAAGCCAGCAGTGCCTGGCCTGGCCTATTCGCCCAACTGGCAGCCAGTTTCATCCTTCATGGATCGCCAGGTTTTGGAGAATGAGATGTTAAGACTTTTGCAGGAAGGCTGAGGATGCATAAACATAAAATCCTTGTTCAAAGGCAAGTCTCTTTGGCATCCTTCCCATGCTGCCTGGTGATGAGGAATGAATCTTACTTTAGGGACACAGACACTAAAGCTGTGGGCATGACTAGCCCTGAGGGATGCAGAGAAACATTCTCAGGGAATGATCCAGGCCTTGGTACTTGGGAGCTTCTAGTGTGGGAAATACCTTCGCTTCTTAACAAGTAGGTCACTATTGCTCCTCTGAACTCTATTGTTGGATTGAGCTGTGTTGGAGGCATGATCTAGTTTAGACTTTGATTTGGGGCAGGAGCATGACCTGAGGTCAGCAAGGGGTCAGAGATGGGCCTGAGCTTGATCTCTGCCTCTTCATTCAGAATCATTACTCTTTACTGTGCTCTTTTCTGAACTCGCCACAGCCTCAGTACAGCAGATCCCAGCATGCAGATATTTCAAGAGCAAGAGAAGACATTTAATTTTCTCTTATTTAGAAACAAGGCTGGATGAAGGAGGAATAAACAGGGCCATTCTCTTTGTGGTTTGCTGAGATTCCCTGGAAAGCAAGCTTAGGAGGCCGGAGCCTATGTCAGAGCAGGAGAGACCAATGCCCTCTGCAAGATATGTGCAAACAGAAAGGGCTTCAGAACCAGCCGGAAGTCATGGAGAGGGAAGCAGAATTTCCAGTTTGGGTCCAGGTCTTTTCAGGCCTTGACCTTTAACCTAAAAGCCAGAGAACCAGACTGATCTCCATAATGATCATGACTCCAGAGGAGATCCATGGGCCAGGAGATGGGGGAAATGCTAGGTCTGCACATCCAGGGTCACAGGAACCCGAGGAACTGCCCTCCCCTTTGCAGGGTAACTAAAGCAAAGCTCCTGGTTCCTCCTCATCCCAAGACCTTATCATGCCCTGGTCTGTAACTTGAATCATTTTGAAAATGAAGTCACAAAAAGGGTTAACTAAGGATGAATCCTGTCACCTCTACTCTAGATGATTCCACAGTGAAATGTAAAGTTATTATTCTGGTGATTTTACTCATTGTTCCACTGATTTTTACTTAAAAAGAATAACAAATTTGAGTCTCAAGCTGGTCCTTGCCATGAGGTTCTAAATCCCAGGCCATGAGCCAGGGTTCCTACCTCTCTCTTCACACCGTCCTCCTACCTCTGCCCAGATCCCACATTGCAGCTTCCACCTACCTGGACCTGGGCTGAGCCCTTCTGCCTTCAGCCCTTCTGCCTTCTACCTGCCATGTTGCTTCCCTGCGGAGGCCTAGGTTTTGTCTCAAAATGAAGGGATAAGGCTGGTCCTGGAGCACAGCCCTTCCCTGGTGCCCTGTGGTGGAGGTCAGCCTCTTCACTGACACAGGGACTGGCTCAGCCCACACACCCACCTCCCTGACTCTGTCCTTTGGTCCGTCTCCTTGCCTTTCTCTTTTTCTTGTTTCATTTGGAGACAAAAATGTGTCCCTGCTGAGAGTCACGTTCTCCCAAGGTGCACTTCTCTGAGTAAGGGAGGGGCTCCCAGCTTCATAAAAATACATCTCCTTCTTTTACCTTCAGTACAGCCTTTTGGAAGCACAGCCAGTATAGCCATTTGGAATTTGGAGCTGGACTCGCGTCTTAAAGGGACCACGTGTTGTCCTTGCTTTTTCTGAAATCTATCCCCGAATCTTTATCTGAATAGACCTGGATGTAGACAGAGTAGCCTAAGTTCATGAATGATCATTGCAATCCTAACAGTTGCCATTTACTGATTGTCACTTGCAGGCCCAGTGCTAACTAAGCTCCTTGGTGATAGCTCAGCTCAGTAACTTTTTGGGGGTGACCCTGGGTCAGCCTGACTGCAGAAGCCACTCCCTGAACCACCACACAGAAAGGTGCCTCTCTGCCTTCTCTCTTCCAATCTGTCTGGACCCCGCCCTACAGCACCCACCCACCCAAGCATAGCCAGCTTCTTGGGATCTACTTCACTACACATTGCTTGCCGACACCTCTGGTTCATGAGGCCCCAGAGCCTGTCATCAGCACACGATCATCATCACCCACAATCTACCTGTATAGCCTGGCTTTCATGCCTTCAAAAGGTCTCCCATTGTATACACCTAAGTCTCACTGGGACACCAAGATCTGCCTGTCTCCAGGTGCAATAGAATAGGTGTGCAATCCATTTCCAGCCTCATTCACTCCCAAGGATGTTCTTGATTTAGGAAATCTGTACCCAAAAAGAACCAGCCTTTGCTGTGGGTAACCTGACTTGCCACCAAATTCTGAGCATGGCTCTTCAATAGGGCAGAGAAGGACCTCAGGGCTCCACCCTCAGACCCCTTCTCTTCTCTGTCTTCATTTACTCCCTACATGATCTCATGCTATCTCATAGCTTCATATGACATCCATCTGCCAAGAGTTACCAAACTGAGTCTCTGGCCTGCACCTCTCCCCTAGATTCCAGAATTGCATATCTAACTGCCTACTTGATATCTCCACTGGGATATAGCTCTGGGGCATGTTCAGATGAATGTATCCGCAGTCAAACTCCCAGTTCTCATCATCCTCACAACATGCCCTGCCCTCAGTCTCCTCATATCTATAAAAGGTAACTCCATCCTTCTAGTTTTTCAGGCCAGAAGTTTTAGAGTCCTCCTTGCCTCCTATGGGAATATTACACCCTGCATCGCAGCCACTGGCAAATCCTGCTCACAATTCCTTCTAAATAAACCCAGAATCCAGCCATCTCTTATCACCTCAATTGCTCCTTTCCTGGTCAAAGCAACCATCATCTCTTGCCTAGATTATTGCAAAAGCCTCCAGCTGGTTTCTGCTTCTAGCCTCCCATGCCTCCCTTCAAACTATTCTCATCATCACAGCCAGAATTATTGTTTTTAAAACGTAAACTGATCATGTCATATCTCTGCTCAAAGTGCTCTGGGCCTTCCAGCCTCACTGAGAGTAAAGGCCAGTGTGCTTACGGCGGCCTGCAAGTCCTGCCTGATGGGCCCTATTCCTCCCCTGCCTCTTCTTGCCTTCATTCTCTGCCCTGCACACTGGCCTGTGTTCTTCCTCCTGCATGATGGGCTTGATTCCACCTCAGGACCCTCCCCTTGCTGATCCCTCTGTCTGGAATGCTTTATCCCCTAGATCTTTGTAGCTAGTTCCTCATTTTAGGTTTCCAAATTATCAGCTTATCAGAAAAGGGTTTATCACCTCCCTCCAGAAAAGAGCAACCTTGTCACCCCTTGCTGCTTTATTTTTCTCTGTAGCACCACTGTCACCAGATAGATGGTGTTTGTTTATTAGTCATCTCCCCCTCAACACACACACACACACACACACACACACACACACACACACACACAATTAAGGACTTGGTCTATTTTCTCCAAACCTATATCCGCAACACTTTGAATGCCTTCCATGTAGTAAGTGCTCCATTGAGTATTTAATAAGTGAATGAATGAATGATTTGTTCTCAGGGGTAGGATCAAAGCTGAGGGAATGTTGGGTGTGGAATTTGTTTTGCTTTGTGGGATTTCAAGCTGGTCCAGTGGGGCATTTTCATCAGGCAAACTCCTAACAAGCTCACTGACCTTCCTGATGCTGTGGGGTGGGGGTAGGGGTGGGGGTGTGTCATCAGCTCATAGCCAGACACACTGCTGCCCTTGCAGCAGAATGCTGCCACAGCTGTTGAAACTCGTTGCTAATGGAAGTGACAGCCAAGAAAGCAAAAATGAACAAAGCAGTGTGCCCTCAGAGAGAGTGTGGCAGGGCAGCCTTCATGGGGGTTTCAGAATGTGCCAGGCCCCCTCCTACATGACCTGCTACACAATTAGCTAAAAACAAACCACCGCATCTGAGCCCCAGGTTTTGAATGTCTTTTGATAACCTCTCTCCTTGAAGATTATATCAAATTATAGGGAAAAGTCCTCGATGATGAACTGTCAAGGTCAGGATGGAAGGAGTAGGTCACAGGACCAAAATCCAGAAAGGCATTCAGAGAAAACAGTCTGGATTTAGACACTGTACCCAATGCACGTACCTTCCAACACATGGCAAATCAAAGGGTGATCAGAGACAGGAGGAGAGGAGAGTGAGCTAGAGAAATAACTAATGCATTTATGTGTCACCCTACCCCAGACCTAACTCTTGGGAAGTCCTGGGATGTTCAATGATCTGGGTTGCAGGCTTAGCTTCCCTCCAGCGGGACCGCCCCCACTTGCCCTTGGTAACCTGGCCTTGCTTCGTTGCTTGCCGCAAAAACACAAGGATCTGAAGGCAGATCCTTCAGAGCCTCTCTTGCAAGGAAGCAGCCCCTAATTTTCTGCTTCAAAATCTTTGGCCAGCTGCTTCCAAAGTGCCAAGCTATCCCTCTGCCTCACTCTGGCTACTGCTCATGGAGACATAGGCCCCCTGCCAGAGTGGGCCAGAGGAGGCACCTCTTAACTTGGCACTTAAGCTTTTCAGACAACAAAACAAGACGACTCAGAGATTTCTATTATTCAAGGAGCATAAGGCCATAAGCAGGTCCAGTAGATCAAAGGCACGGCACCTGCCTGAGCTTCTCTTTAACTGAGTTCCGGGAGCCAGGCTGGGGTTTCTGTTTCAGGGTAGCATTGCCAGATTTGGCCAATGAAAATAGTGAAGGCCCATTTAAATTGAATTTCAGATAAATAGTGAATGATTTTTTAGTTTAAAAGTATGTTCCCGAAAATATTGGGCATATACTTATGCTGAAAAATCATTTCCTTGTTTTCTGAAACTCCAGTTGCATTTGGTGTTCTCCATTTTATCTGACAACCCTATCTGCATGGTTCCTAAACATACCAGCCACACCCCAGTCAGCCTGGATAGATCTGGGCCTGCGGCATGGGACACAACTCTTGACCCCAGTTCCTGTTCCCCACATGCATCCCTTCCAATGGAGCTGGCTGGCCATCCATCAGGGGAGCGAGGAAAGAAAATGCTTGTTGTACACACATGACTTATATAATGTTATAAATCAACAGGATCTCAATTTATACATGGATGAATGAAAGAAATGAAAAAAGAAGATGCAAAGAAGAAACTGTTCATGGCATTGTGCTCCCCAAAGTCAAGGGCACTGGGATCTGTGAAGGGCCTTGTTCAGATAATATACCCGGGAGGAGGAGGTGGCCAGGGAAGGGTGGCGACAGGGAGCGGAAGCAGGAGAGAGGGAAAGGGCCCAGCAGGGCCAGCGTGGAGCTTTGAAGGGGGCTTCCGGAAGGTGCCACCTGGGAGGTACTGATTTCCTGCAGAGCAGCTGCGAGCACTGCCCTCCCTGAGGCCTCAGCTGGCTCCAACTATCCCAGGACAAAACAGGGCCTGAGCTCTGGGACCCTCTCATTTCCCCCTTTAAATTCATCCTCTCTCCATTCTCGGCCCCCTCAATGTTCTGGAAGGTGGTGGACATGGACACCTTGTGGAAAGTTCCAGACATGGCAGAGGCCCCACCGCTCTATCCCCCGCCCTCATGTCCTGCTCATAGACCCACTATGGTCTGACTGGAGGGTAGTGACCAGCACACGTTGGTCTCCCAGGCTTAAATCCCCATCCCTGCCTTGGCCTAACTGTGTGACCTTGGAATACTTAGCACTCTGCCCATCTGCTTCCATCAGCAAATGGGGACTCTTGTCAGGGTGAAATGACTTAATACTCTGGAAGCACAGTGCCTCGCACGGAAAAGGCGCTGTTAAACACTTGGGCTTGTTTTCTATCCCTGCTTCTCCCAAAGGGCCGCCTCGATCACCCTTGCTGATTATATTCTTGGTTCTCGCCCTCTCGAGCCCCTCGCTGCCCCTGACATGCACCTCCCACTATCTCCTCTCGTGGCATCCGTGATGATCGCCCTGTGACTGTGCTTCTCCGCCGCTGATATCTCTGCTTTCTTCTCAAGGTCCTTTACCTCCTTTGGACTCTTCTAACCAGACCCATTTCTCCAAGGTTCTTTCTAGGCATGGTTGTGTTCTCATCGCTGATCCCCTTCCCTTGGAGCTCTCCAGTAACAGATGGGAATGCTAAGAGGGTCTAGCCTTGGACATGCACAGAAAGTTCTACATGGGACATAACCACTGTGTTTCCATGGTCATCTTTGCAGACGGGCGTCTGAGCCTCAGTAAGGTGACGGAGCTTCTGCATTCTACTTTCTATCCTGCTGGAGGATATGTAATCCTTTCCATGGGCATTAACTACTTTTCAAATAGTAATTGCAATGACAGTGTGGTTTTCTAGAGGAGAAGGGATGGATGTCTTCTGACTGTGTTCACAGGCAATTCTGTATTGAACAGTCTGTCTTTAGGATGGGGTGGAAGAAGGACATTCAGAGTATAACAGACAATCTGGGCAAAGGCACAGAGTAAGAGAGAGAAGGGATTGAGAGGCCTTGGTGCTTATATAGAAATTTCAGGCCTCACTGGTGGAGACAGAGAACATGGGGGAAGCAGATGTTTTGGCAAGCTAAGGAGATCCTCTAGGTTCCCTCAAAATCACTCAGGGGCCGAGTCTGCCTCCCAGTCAGGCAAACCCTGCATGCTCACACAGGATCCCTACGTGATCTAGGCCAGAGTAACGTACCTGGGAGACTCTCTGCAGGCCTGGGCTCTGTGTCGCTGTGCCTTCTGAGACTGACTACAGGGAGGGGGGCGATTCACCAAGGCCTGACCTCCATTGGGTTTGTCCATATGCTTGCCTAGGGTACCTGCAGGTCTGCCAGGAGGGGATGAGCTCATCCAAGACTAGGTGATCCTTAGTAGCCTTCTAAGTTAAAGGAAGAACTATAAAATGGGTAGGAATTTTAGACTCATCCTCTAACATTTGGGATCCAGCTATGAATACAAAGGAGGCCTGCTCCCACATGTCTAAATATTGGAAAGTTACAAACCAAGCTAACAAACTATTAAATATCATATGTTCTCTCCTCTAACCCTTGACAAATATACCTTCATGACATCCTGAAGGCCAAGTTTGAATTTAGAATTTGTGGACCCCTTGGAGTTCCCTACTGTATTATGGTGGCCTAAGCAGAGGGCTGGCTTCATACCCTGGCTCCATCTGGTAGGGTCTTGAGTACACATGTTTGTACCCTCAGCTCACAAGTTCAAGCTCCAGGTCCACACACACACACAACCAAAACCCACCACTTGGTCACTGCTGAGGCTCATAGGTATGCATACCGTAGCATATTCTACTCTTGTTGGCAAGTCAGGCATAGGTTAGAGATCTGCACTGACCTTGGGATTAAGCTCAGGGAATTGGGCAGGAAACTCCAGGGTCTGAGTACCTGAAGCTAGGTCTGGCAGCAGGGCATGTGTGGGTTTGGGGGGAAGTGTCCCTTTACCCCCATGGACTCCTGGCTTGTGGCTGCTAGACTGTGGCTGGAGGAGAGCAAGGAGACCCCTAACTTGTGGGCCGCAGCAAGGGCCACTCTTGTCCCTGGATAGGGGTGCCCACTGTGGGTGAAGGTAGTCAATGAGGAAGAGCCTCCAGATTTCCTAGAAGAGTCCTCCGTGCGCCCAGGCGTCTCCCTGTCCCAGACTGGGCAACTGCCTGACACCTCATGCCTCGGGGTCATTCAGGTGTCATCGTCTCATGCTCCTGACACAGTAGGGAACTTGTTTTCCTCTTCTCTCACTCCCTGACTCTAATCCCCACCAGCCTGTGCCACTTGGCTGGCCTCCTTGGCAGAAAGGTGACAAAAGGAAGTGTCTCTGAAGAGTCAGATCCCTCAGCCAGAACCCACGCCTCCTTGGGGCCGCATGAGCTGATGGTTGAGGGCCCTGACCTCCAGTCATGGACCCTGGTGTCTCTCGCCTCCTGCTGCTGGGGTGTGGGTGGCGTCACTCAGGGCAGGTTCACTGACAAGAGAAGCAGGAGCTGTCACAGTGCTGAGAGCAAGCCTCCGCTCTCCTCTCCTGCCCTCGCGCCGCTCCCATTGCCTGGACCGCCCATCTTCATCAAGCCTTACCTTCCAGTGTTTCTCAACATCTACTTCGACTCCAGCCAGCTCACCTCCTCCCCTGCTCCCAACAGCTGCTCATCTGCCCCCAGCTCATCAACTTTCTCCTGTCCAAATCCCTTTCATTCTTCAAGATACACTTTAAATTTCACCTCCATGAAGGCTTCCCAATACTTCCATTAATCCTCCTGATTTCTCACCTGCATGGCTTACCACCTGGACCCCACATTTGGCCCATGAATTATATTCATGTAGCACTTTATACCATTCAGTGTTCGTATTTGTTCCTTGTTACACAGGAATCATAGGCCTAGAAGAGACCCTAAAGACCATCTCATCCAACCCTCGCTTTTTGAAGATGAGGAAACCAAGAAAAACAGGATTCATAACTTACCCAGGCTGAAACTATTGAAATGATGCTAAAACTACAGTCAGCTGTCTTAACACAGTGCAGGACTTCCCCACATCCCCTTGCTGACCCTTACATGGAATTTTGTGTCACCCACAGGCTGGGCTGTCATGCAGGGCAATCACATGATATACTGATCAGTTGGGTACGTGGTGCCTCCCCTTTACCAGCAGGACAGAGCCCAGACCTGCAGCCCACCAGTAGACTCCATGTATTTCAAGTTTCTTGCTATCCATTTTAATAACCACCCAGCCAAAAAAAAAAAAAAATGTGATTACCAGAGGTCCCTTGGATTTTCTCAGACCAGCTCTGATTTCCTGCTGTATCCCCTTTAATTCACCATGGCAGAAGGCCAGCTTCTCCTGCTGCCAATCCCCGTAATCCCTTACATTTTCGTTTTGGAAGACCTGAGAGCATCTTAGCAAGCCTCTTCTCTGACTTTCCCAGGACAGACGAGAAGGCAAGAGGCTGGCGGGCCACAGGCAGGACGGGCACTGGGTACACAGCCAAGGAGGGCCTGAGTGGAGGGGCCCAGCTGTCACGGAGGGCAGGGAGCAAGGGAAGAACAGACTGGGGGCAGAAGATCCGGGGCAGGGCCAGGATGACCTGCCCAAAATAAGGCCCCTAAATTCCAAGCCAATCACCCCATTCAAAACCAGCCAGAATAGGGCGAAGCAAGCATTTTTCTTTTCTCCCTTCTGCTCTGGTTGCCCTGCTCACTGCAAGGAAGAAAGATAGAATAATGAGCCTCGTCATCAGAGAGTGACACCCAAGCGGCTCCGGAAGGCCATGGGCAGACGCCTGGCTGGGTGGCTAGCTTTCTCTGTTCCTGGTAGAGGTTTTATACATATTCGGGGAGTTTGATCTGAGGCTGGTGTTGGGGAAGCAAGGGGAGCAGCAGAAGGGGGAGATAACTCAGCCCACGGGGGTTCTGGGACCTCTTCGAGGCCTGCTTTTCATTAGCGTCTCCAAGACAACAGCCCATCTGTGGCAGATCCCCTCACTCCCTGCAAAGCGTCCTCAGCGCATGACGCCTTTCCTTGAATAGTGAATCTGCTGTGATCAGCCTTCCTCCAAACCCCCTCCCCTCAGCCTGCACCTCCTAGGCTGGAAAAGAGAAGAGAATTATGGGGGAGATTGAAGTCCAACTCTCAGGCTGATGTGGAGAGACAGAGCCTCAATCTTCCTGCTCCAAGGGTGATGATTGACCCCAGGGGGCAGTTGGAGGCTGGGTGGTAATGAGTTTGGGATAACCAGGCTGTAGGAGCACTGCCTCAGTTTCAGTCCCTCCTCCACTTTGCACACCCAGCCTTAACTCTCGTCTCCTCCCTTTCTGACCTGACCTTTCCCCTCCGCACATACATTTATTCTTGATCAGGGCAAACATTTGCAGAGTTCCCAAGGAACGACCTGGCCAGTCATTGTGCTGATAAGTTCCAGATGCCTATGGAGGCACAAGCCCATGTGTGTCTCTGGTTTTCACCAAGATGTCCGGTGGGTTTTAAAAGGGTGGTGTCAGGGAGGCTGGCCAGGGAAGAAAGGGAGATCTGAATTTGCAAGTCAGTGTGAGAGAGGGCAAGTCTACCCAAAGAGGTGGCCGTCTCACCTTGGAGAGAAGAGAGCTGAGCTGGGTGATCAACACAGCCAGGGAGGGAATGTAGACCCAGAACCTGTAACCCCAGCATCGCAGACACAGGATTTTCTCCATGCAACTCCGTTTCTCTGCTTAAAGATCAGCTTCCTCTGGCTCTGGGCTCCATGGGGCTACAGGCAGGGACCCCTGGTCTCTGCCACACACCTGTGCCAGCCGAGCACCCGTGTGTAGGAGGCCCTCTGTAATGCCTGTTGAAAGGAGAGTTGTCGGCAGATGGACTGCAGAGCCTGGGATTTCTGGGCTGTCTTTCTAGCCTGTCTTTGTGCTCCTGAGCAGACCTGAGCCCCAGCCTCTCCCAGCCCCTCCTTTCTGTGGAATGCAGGTCACCCCAGCCCTCCTGAAAGGTCTGTACTCAGAGCCAGCCCTGGAGGCTGGGGCGAAAAAGCCAGAGAAGGTCCTCCTGGCTACAAATGGAGCAGAACCAGGAACCCGAGGCATGTGGCTCAGACAAAAGCCGCTTCTGGCTTCTTGCTTGTGTTCTTTATCCCACCAAGATTGGCCCTGGAGGAGCAACCCCGAGTTCCTCTGCTGGTCTGAGCAGGAAATTCCTGTCAGCTCGTGGGAGAGACCAACCGGGGGAGATATCATCACATCGATTTCCCCTGAGATACAGGATCGTATCAAAGTCTTATCCTGGCCCTGGGGAGCGACTGCTCCCTGCCACCATCCCCTCTGTGCCTCTCTCAAGCAGACCCTGCCAGTCTTCCTCACCCAGAGATGATGTTAGGTTTTCAGCAGTCACCTAAAGAGCAAGGAGGAGTGAGATGATTAATAGTAAGTAAGCGTAGCTAACTGGGCCACATGGGTGGTTTTCGGGTGCATTCTGGTGGCAAAGTTGTATCAAAGAGGCTGGGACGCACCAGCCCCAAGGGCACAGATAAGTATGGATTAAAGAAGGCAGGGGGATGAAAATCTTCGCTCCTCACGTGTGGTCCAGGGGCCTGCAGCATGGCCATCAGCTGGAGCTGCCTACAGAGGCAGAATCTCAGGCCCCTGCTGAATCAGGAAATATGTTTTAACAAGATGGCCAGCGGATCCAAGGCGCACTTGAGTCTGAGACACACTGGCGCACAGGAAGGGGCATAGGGTGTTTCTATGTCTGACCCCACGGATTCTAGCCCAGATCTGCCAGTGGTAACTGTGTGACATTACGTAAGTGAAGCCCTCTCTCTGAGCTTCCGTTTCCTCACTTGAAAGCAGAAATGCTGTAGTCTATCACAAAGGTTTGACTGATGTGACATGGGGCCTGGCACCAGTAGGCTCCAGCCCTAGTAAACTGTTGCTGTTTGCCGTTTAGTCGCATTCAACTCTCTGTGACCCCGTGGACTGTAACCCTCCAGGCTCCTCTGTCCATGGAATTTCCAGGCAAGAATACTGGAGTGGGTTGCCATTTCCTTCTCCAGGGGATCTTCCTGACCCAGGGATTGAACCCGTGTCTCCTGCATTGGCAGGCGGGTTCTTTACCACTAAGCCACCAGGGAAACCCCTAGTAAATGGTAGCAGCACAGAACTGCTTGCTCAGAGAACAATAATAATATCCTTGGCTTCCCCAAGCCAGCTACCCAGGAGGTGGGGCTTCAGCCAGACCTCTTGCTATTATTTCACTTTTGCATTTTCTGGAGAGGATCTATAGACCTCCAATCATGAATCCTGAAGCCAATAGTCATAGCCTTTCATCTCCAGTTTCCCCATAAGTGAAATTAGGACATGAATGCCCTCATGGTGGGATGGATGCTGTGGGTGAAGGAGCTGGAGTATGTGGCCAGGCAGGGCCAGGCTGAGAGCCAGGGCTTCTAGGAAGAGATGACACCACCTCTGACTTTGGCAATGGAACCTTATGAACAGCACTTTGACCATTTCCCACGAGCAAGTAGTACAGAGTCTGGGTTTCATTTCTTTTATCATCTCTGTGTTTCCTTGAGACACTATAGGATTCCTATATGGCTGATGGGGTCAGGGGTGCTGACCCACTCCCCTATGTCCTGTCTTGATGTTTCTGTAGCAGTATTACCCCCCACTTTCCTAGGATAATGTAATGGGGTCTACAGGGAGCTTGAGGTCTTTCTGAATGCTGGGCTCACAGAACTGCTTCCTCAGTAATACTTGGCTGAAGTTACTTTTCACTTTAGTTTCAGGGAGAAGAGAGAAGGACAGGCCTCAGGTGTTCCCTGGAATGTGCTGGCTGATGACCTGGATGAGTCATTTAACCTTTCTAAGCCTCAGTTTCCTCCTAAGATGAAAACATTAAGTCAAAAAAATGCCCCGAAGATGCCAGACAAGTCTTTACCTGTTCCAGGGATGATGGGATTGCTGAGGGATTAAATGAGGTGATACTGATAAAGAACATGGTCCAGAGAGGGATATATATGGTCAATACATGTTAGCTGCCCTTTTTGTGGGTTGTTAGAAGAGGTAGGCCTAAGACAGTTGGCCCCGGGCAAAAATCACAAATAAGAGAGTGGCCTCCATTTGCAAACAGCAAGGCCAGCCTCCTGGCTCCTGTACAGGTTAGCAACTGACCCTTCCCTCCCCTACCATCATATTTCTTTCTTTCACACAGAAGTTGAGACTTGTGGCTCACCAGGCGACCCCAACGAGTTTAAAGCTTGAAATCAATACACTCTCAAAACTGCTGTCACGCCCCTGCCCCCATGACTGCCGCAGGCCCCTCCTAACCTGGGGATGGCTCTCCCTCCCTCTCCCCGTTTCCTCTCCTGCTGGAAGCCAGGCCGGGGCTGAGCCCTAGAGAAGGTATCTCCGCTGCACGTATGCTGGTCCCAGGGGCCCTGCACGGAGCGGACGGGGCTCGTCCTGATCCAGCACAGACTCTCCTCTTCCTGGGTTTGTTAGAAGCCTGACCAGGCCCCGAGTCTTATGACTTCAACAGATGTTTCTGCTTAAGCAGCCCTGGCATCTTTATGGCCTGTTTTTTCCATTCTTGCTTCTCTTCCTCTGTCCCAGCAGCCCTGAACACAATTTGGACTTCATTTTCTTTCTAATGGTTACAGGGAGGGATAGAAAGGACTTTTTTTTTTCATTTGTTCCCTTTTACTTAGCTTTTCAAGTGGCGTACACACACCCACGCATGCATAAACATACACACACACACTCCATAGGCAGCGGATCTGGGCTCCCCGTGTGCATTCGTCAATGTCGCACTGACATTTATTTTCGCTTCAGACTGAGCCCCAGTTCAAAACTTCCCTCCCTGCCTCCAGCAGCACCTCACATTTATCCCCTCTGTGTCCCCACACAGGTCACCCCAGGGCAGCTGATTAGCGTGTCTTCCCAACTGCTGATTCTGAAAGCTTGTGCTGGCCTCAGGCTCTGGCCTGTCCCTCCAGTGAGACGTGAAGAGCCGCGTGTCTGTCCGGCTCTGTGGGTCTGGGAAGGTTTCGCCGCCTGATGGAGGGAAGGCTGAGAATACAGTGACCCTGTATCTCGTCAAACTGCCTGGCCAGCCGGTCTGCCCAGGCTCAGGTGGGGCCAAGGTGACAGCTTTTAAAAATGGAGCCAGTTTTCCACGGGTACGTGACAAGCTTGAAACCAGTCTGGCCACTTTTCACGTCAACACCTATAATTCCACCTGGCTTGCCACCGTGGCAGGGTGTTCCCACCCACTGGCCCTCTAGGGCTTGGGGTCACTTGTCTTGAGCCTGGTTCCCAGAGCAAAGAAAGCCTGAAGACTGCAGGTGCTCTGCCAAAGGCTGGTCTGTGTCGAAGGCCCCTGGAGCTCAGAACCCTTGATCACCTCCCAAGACTGAGGAGCAGAGCTGGATTCCTCCTCTGGGCTCCCACCGTGGGTGTGGACAGATCTACCCGGAGTGCTGAATGTTGACACCACCTGCTGCCTCACCTGGTTGCCCATTGCCTAAGAAGTGTGTGTGTGCGTGCTCAGTTGCTCCAGTCGTATCTGACTCTATGCGACCCCATGGACTGTAGCCCGCCAGGCTCCTCTGTCCATGGGATTCTCCAGGCAAGAATACTGGAGTGGGTTACCATGCAGTCCTCCAGGGGATCTTCCTGACCCAGGGATTGAACCCAGGTCTGCCTCACTGCAGGCAGATTCTTTACCACTGAGCTACCCGGGAAGGCCCAAAGAAGTGCATCCAACCTTAATCCCTCCAGGTCCCTGCAGCCTTTCTACCTGAGTGTCTGATGATACTGACTCACCTCTCAGGACATGTTTAGAGCTGAGCTAACTATCAAGGACCACCGGCTCTCGTGAGCCATCTTCTGCTGGCATTGGGGGAGAGGGAGTCATCAGGATGTCCCATCTTCAACGCCCTTACATGAAGGGGCCTTTTCAGAAGGACAATGACAGGGGCCGTAGCTCAGCCTCAAAAAGTCCTTACTCGGTGACTGCCCCACTTGAGAAGAGCCAGCCAGCCAGCACCCCCTCCTCTTTCCATTGTGTTCCTGTCACCGTGTACATTACATGCATCACCATTCTCTTCTCGCCTTCCTATTGACTCAAGTTAAAACCCGGGTTCGTATTTCTTCATGTTTTGGAGGCTGAGTAGTGACACCCTCCCCACAGTGGATTAAGGGAGGCTGCTCAGGGAAGTCAGCCAGAGAGGGGTGAGCTTGGGCTTCAATAACAGGGTGACACACACATGAGGACTGCGGGGAGAGGCGGAAGGAGGAAGCCCTGGAAGCAGGCGTGAGGGGTGATGGTCCCCCACACAAGCTCTGCTGAGCGGGGCGTGCAGAACTGCAGCCACGTGCTTCCAGCAGGGTCCTGTGGATGCCCCCTGCCGTTTGCTTCCCTGCCACACATATTCACTGATGAAGAGGGAGACGGGAGCTATCTCCTTGGCTTTTCCATTCATATGACTCTCCAGAATTCCCCTCCAGTGTAGACATATCTCCAGAAGCAACCCTATGGTAATGTCATAACCAGAGATCCTGCTGATGGTTCAAAATCAATTCAACATCAACAGCCCCATTAGTCTGAAGCCATCCTTCCCTGAGTGTCTGCCCCGCTGTGTGTATGTGAATGATAGGGGAGGTGAGTGGGGGAGAGGGGGCTGCTTGTTTCATTTCTGCTGCTCTCCAGGGTCCCCCAAATCAGGTGTCTGCAACAGCATCTCTCTCCTTGTCGCTAAGGAGCACTGGGTACTTGCGTCCATGTGAGGCTCTGGCTCTGCCCAGGAAGATCTTTGGGGATCTCCAAAGGCCGCTGGATTTGGAATGCGGAGCCCTGGGGAAGTGGGACTGTCTGGCCAGCCAGATACCCAACAGAGCCCTCTGGTCACTTCCCTTTTTCTCCTGTCACTAGGGGATCCCACCAGAGGAATGAAGGCTGGAAAACTAGAACTGTGTGGAGCCAGGCAAGATACAGGTGGCAAGTGACCTCCAGACGGTCAGAGAAAGCCCACCCTCCGTGTTCTCTGGAGGTCTCCTTCCCAGAGGGACCTGGCTGAGCCCTTCTTTCTGGACAGCTGTGATGTCGTGTCTCTTCTATCCCAGGAGTGAGGAAATGGATGCTTTCCTCATTCTTCAAGAACCAAACCTCCAGGCTTCCCTGGCAGTCTAGTGGTTAAGAATCCACTTGCCAATGCAAGGGACAGGGGTTTGATCCCTGGTCTGGGAGGATCCCACACGCCCTGGAGCAGCTAAGCCCATGTGCCACAATTAAGCCAGCACTCGAGAGCCACGTGCCACAGCTGAAGCCCATGCCTTCTAGAGCCTGTGCTCCACAACAAAAGAAGCCACCGCAATGAGAAGGCTGTGCGTGGCAACTAGAGAGCAGCCACGACCCATCACAACTAGAGAAGGCAACGAAGACCCAGCGTAGCAATAAACAAACAAGTAAATCTTTTTTAAAAAAGAACCAATCCCCCTTCCTGCCTTAGGAGGCCCTGCTTTCATGGTTGATAGGGGAACAGTGGAACCCCTAGGCCTTTATTCCTCCATATATGTGAGGGTAATGATGCAGTAAGGATGGGTATTCAAGGGAAGGGAGAGAGGAGCAAGCAGGTCTTTCTGGAATATCCAAGGTAGGTCTCTGTTGCAAGGAGAGAACTAAATGGCCCTAGTGCTTCAAATATATGCACCCCAGTTTTCAAAGAACCACAGTAGTAATAATAATAATTTTTTGGCTGTCATTTGGGGAGATCTTTCTCTATGCCAAGCATTTAGCATATATTTGTCATTTAATTCTGTGAGGTACCTATGGGGCACAAGTATTGTTATGTCATTTTTCAAATGAGAAAACAAGTACTGAAAAGTTAGGTCAATTACCAATGATCATGGATCTGAGAAGTGGCAGAACCAGGATTAGACTCCCAGCTCCTGACCCAGAGCCCACCGTCTTCACCAGGCTGCTCATCCACCTGTATAGAGGAGTGACAGTATCTACATGGATAACAGCAACTGCTTACATTTACAGAATGGGCTTCCCTGGTGGCTCAGTGGTAAAGAATCCACCTTCAATGCAGGAGACTCAGGTTCAATCCCTCAGTCGGGAAGATGCCCTGGAGAAGAGAGTGGCAACCCACCCCAGTATTCCTGCCTGGGGAATTCCGCGGACAGAGGAGCCTCACGGGCTACAGTCTGTGGAGTTGCAAAGAGTTGGACATGACTGAGCAGCTAACGCTTTCACAGTTGCAGTATACTTGCCACGTGCCAGATTCTGTTTTATGTGCTTTATATAGATTCATTGTCACAAAACTCTATTTGCTATTATCTCATTGTACAGTTGGGGAAACTGAGGCACGAAGCATTTCTATACTGATTTCCTTCCACAAATATAAATTGAACACCTCTTGTGTGTTAAACTCTGCACCAGGGGGCTCTATGTGGGACCCAGAGTTGAGTAAGACACCAATCTTATCCTCTGAGTATCAGCACGGTCCATGGCATGACCAGCAGAGTGAGCTTGGGTTGGGATTTTGGAACTTGAAATGGAGCATGGTTACAACAGGGCATCCTAAGATATTCTAGAGAGATGGGCATACCAGGAGGTCTCCAAAGCAGAGACCCAAGCGCAGGAGCAAGATAGAATCCTGTGGTCAGATTGAGGCCTCAGGTCACATCTGGACTAGCAGTTTAACAGATAGAACCAGGGCCATTTGATTCTGCCTGCAATGGAGCCTTAAGAACAGGACTCCAGAACCCAGCTTCCAGGTTTAATTCCTCACTCTTCTACTCTTCAATGGTATGACCTGGGGCAATTCCATGAACCTCTCTGGGACTCAGTATTCTCACTTGCACAATGAGGATAATAGCAGTGCCCATCTCATAGAGTTGTTGTGAGAACTCAATGAGTTAATACAGGAGACATCCTCGGAACAGGGCCTGGCCCATGCTTGGCTCTCAGGCTCCCATCAGCCTGTGATCGTATTGGATCCTTGAGGCTGAGGCAGGCAGAGGCTCCAGGTAGGGGCCAAGTTGTCTCAGCAATAGAGAGAAAAAAACTGTAAAAGGAACCAGTTAGAGCCTATCCCTGGAGTCTTCAAAGAGAGGGAGAGATGAACTCTGATGGGATACAGAGGGACTTCACAACCTTGGTGGAACAGGCTGACAAACAGCATTAGGCTCTCCCTTCTTAATCACCAGAGGCCAAGATGCAAGAGCCTGGCCCCCGGGCTGGGTGGAAGCGGCACGTTTGGGCTGGCATTTACAGTGTCGCCCCTGATGTCCGATTCTGGGCATAAAGAGAGGTTCCTGCTGGCTTTGCACAGTTTCTCAGTCACTCAGGACAGGCTTATTGATCTATTCCCAGCATCCTCTCTATAAACTCCCCCCAACCTCAGCCTCTGGCTTGGAAGAAAGACGGGGGTGACTGGGGGAGGTGGTGGACGGCAGCCATATTCTGTGGCAGTAAATCCTTCCTAGAAGCCCTGCCTGCTTTCCTAGAAGAGGAGACAGCTGAGCTCATCAGCCAGGGCTGGAACGGCCCAGAAACAATCCTTTCCAATCCCCGGAAGACCCCTCAGCAGCTTGGGAAAGGAACGGCTCGCTGGGGTGCTTTGTGGACGTGGGACTGTCAGGGCAGGGGCGTCGGGTGACAGAGTGGAGCAGCTGAGGAGCAAGGATGGCCTTTTGGAGGTGGGACAGACATGCAGCCTACGGGGAATCTTGTGACTGGCCCAGCTCCCCACTCCCACTCTTTAGAGAACTGGCTCCAGGACTTTTCCTATGCACTGGAGGCTACGATTTCCTCTCAAAGCCCCATTAAACTGTGAGTGAGCCAGTGTGAGCGAGCATATGCATGCACATGTGAGCCTTTTGCCCCACCTACTTTTAATTTCTCATACTTCTTTGCACATTTCAACCATCTTGTGGATTCCCATGACATTCCCCTTGAATTCATTCTCTTGCCCTGGAGTCTTCCCCTACTGGCCTCTTCTGGAAGTCTCGGGACCTCAGAGGATAGCAAGAGGGTCTTACAATTTGCCTTGAAATGAGAATTTCTTCCTTCTTGTCATTTGAAGGCCACTGAAGATGTGCGTGGGGCCGTTGGGATGAGAAGGGGGTGATGGTGTGGGAAGTGACCACTGACCCCTTCCACTCAGACCCAGCTGTCAGGCCTGCAGCACCTGCCTCTCCACCTCAGAGCCCTTTCCCCTCTGGCTTCCTCTGGCCTGAAGTACCAGTGACATGGAGACCGGAGGTGTCTAAGGCACACCCCCACACGGCAGCTTGAGCTTCTCTAAGCTGAGCTGAACTGGGAACCAGTGACCCAGATTTTGCCCCAGATTCTCAGCTGGGAGTCCGCTCAGTGCTGTCCTCTGGCCAGGCCAAGAACAGTATAAGCTCCTTGGCACGCAGGGAGCCCTGGGTCTCTGTGCTAGTCCCTCACGGTGACCTACTCTAATGGAGCAGAACAGCAACACTGAAAATACGAAACGTAGACGACGGTTCCAAACGATGGACGGTTCAGGCCGGAACGCATGCTCCCAGTTGCCTTCACTGCTCTACCTGCTAATTACAGGCTTCCACGGCTATTAAAGTCACCCTCCCTCTCCTGTCAAAAAGACGATCAAGTCAAAGGGGAGCCAGTCAAGGGCGCCCATTTTGTCTGAAACAACGCATCTGTGAAGAAATAAGTTGAGCACAGCTATCTTTTCATATTGGTGGGTGTTTCAGTGGCATGGAGGGAAGTCTCAGGGCTGTGCAGTCTTGAGTAGATTGCCTGTCCTTGTTTTCTGAGCAAGAGTTGGGAAGTCATGAGGTGGAGTCTGTCTGGCCCACAAATGACTGATGGCTGCTGAGGAAGAACTAAGTGATATACGTCTAGGACAATGAGGCAGCCTGAGTTAGTCTCGCGAGTGGATACAAACTGTTATCTACAATAGCAGAAAATATTAGGCACAACCTAAATATTCACCCACGAGGTATTAGTTGAATGACCATCTGTATGATGGAAGACAGTCGATAGAATTATGGGCTAGAAGCAGGCTTAATCTCATGGGAAAATGTTCACAACATATCATTAAGGAAAAAGTGGATTATAAGGCAGTATGCATAGAATGTAGCAGTTGTGCAAGAAAAAAATATTGTGTACATTTTTTAACTGGAAGAATACATACAAAAATGTTAACAGTGCTGTCTCTGGGTATTAAGATTTGGCTTGACTTTTATTTTCTTTCTTAGATTTGTCTCTGTTCTTCAAATTTTCTCCCATGAATACATATTATTCCAAATCAGGGGGGAAAGAATTGTATTTAAAAAATTACTATCTCAGGGATCCACAGCTGTGTTTCCTGTTTCTTATCCCATGTCTATTCTCCATTTGATTTTGGAGATTCAGATGTCTTAGCCTTTCCCACCACAGACCCTGATGGAGCAGGGGGCCTGGAGCAGCTGATGTCCTAAACAACAGTGCCAAGGTGAATTAGTCACTGACAGTAACGACAGCAACAGCTTTGGAAAGATTTCATTTCCATCTGACACTGGGAATTAATTGTACCCAAATCTTTTTTTTTTCCCCCCTAATCAGGAATGAGTTTCTCCAAGGGATCTTTTAATATGTATACAGGGGCTTACAGAGGACAATTACAAATCTCAACAGCTGCTCCATGGGTTTTCAAACGTGAGAGTGAATCATCTCTTCTCCCAGCCCTTTTCCAGCCCTTTTTACGGCATCCCATCCCTCAGAGCTTTAAAAACCTGCTGTCACGGTGACATGGGAAGGAGCTGGAAGAGCCATGACCCCTGCTTCTTTCATGGAAGGATGAGGAAGAGAAATGAAGAGAACAAAACTGAGGGACTGAGACAATCTGGCTTGGTGTGTCTAGTTCCTAGGACAGGGTCTCACACAGAGGAGGGAGTGCCCAGAGAGTGGATGAAGGGGGTAAGAAGTGAGTTCTCAGGAGGGAACTGCTGGAGCGTGGAGAAGTCTACTGCTGCAGAGAGACAGACCTTAGCGCATACCATTTCTGCCACAGATTGAGCCCTGGTGGCTCAGATGGTAAAGAATCTGCCTGCAAGGCAGGAGACCTGGGTTCGACCCCTGGGTTGGGAAGATCCCCTCGAGAAGGAAAGGGCAACCAGTTCCAGTATTCTTGCCTGGAGAATCCCGTGGACAGAGGAGCCTGGTGGGCTACAGTCCGGGGGGATCACGAAGAGTCAGACACGACTGAGCAACTAACACCGTGTAGCTTTTAGCGGCTGCTCATCTAAACAAAACGGGCTAGACGGTCTCCCTCCTCACCACAGGAGTCAGCACTACAAGTGTCCCAGCTGTCCTGGAGGCTCCGTTCATGTCAGTGGCAGATGTCACGGGAAGCAGAGAACTGCTGCCCTCCAGGCCACCATTCCCGCCTCCAGCTCCGTCTGCCACCCCGGCGGTGCCATGTCCCCCTACGGGTGCAGTCAGACGATGGCTTTTCTCAGTCAGCCTGTCCTTGGAAAGTTCATCCCTATTGTATTGGAAAATTCCTCTTGTGCCTGTCACCACGCACATCAGGAGATCAAGGTTTCCATTTTCTCAGAAGTAATTAGCCGGCTACTGTCATGGAGACTGAGCTTGTTCCTGGAATTTTTTATTTATTCTTTGAAAACTATAATCCAACCTTAAGAGACAAAGTCTGAGGCAGGGGCCTGAGTCCTCCCAAAGCGGAGAAATAAGCTGAGGCTAGGCCGGGCTGTGTCCACACCCACTGAAACCGTTTCATGTCATCTGCTCTTGATTGCCTGGGGACATCCGAAGATGGCAGAATAGAGACCACGGAAGGAATGGCCAGCTGAGGAGCACTTTCTTTATTGAATAAAGCTTCCTCTGCCCTGGCCCTCCATGAGACTTCTTAAAAGATATATAAATAAATAAAAGGAGATGGACCTAGATCAACCCTGATGGTGGGAAGTCTATCTTATCCTTGCCAGATTACAAGATGGGGAGACACAGAAATATAAAGTACTGAATTTCAGGGGGCCCAAACAGAACAGATTCAACAGAAGATCCTCACTGTTTCAGTTCTGGGATTTGCTGAAGTGAGGAAGTCAGCTTGGAAAAATAGAGGAGGATCCCCTTTGCCCCTGAGAATGCCATAGCAGGCTCCATGTGATTTTTAAATCTAAATTCTCCAGTGTAAGTAGCTCCTGGGGAAGAGAGATCTACTTGTGCACAAAATAGTGCTATCAGTAGGAAATCCTGAGGCCCTACTGTCTCATTATCAAAGCTGATAAATGTGAAGCTTTCAGTTGATATCATTGTCAGACGATGCAAAACAGACCAACCCAAACCTCATTCATTCATTCCTGTGTCTGTTTAACAAGCATTCATTGACCATCTTGTATGTACATGAACCAAATATCATGCATTACCTACCAGCCCTGAGCTCATAGCACAAGAGGAGGGCAATCAGGGAGACGGGGAAATTACAAAAGGAGGAGAGGGCAGCAGAGGATGAGGTGGTTAGATTTGCATCATTGACTCAATGGACGTGAACCTGAGCAAACGGGAGATAGGGAAGAACAGGGAAGTCTAATGTGCTGCAGTCCATGTGGTCACAAAGCATCAGACACGACTCAGTGACTAAACAGCAACATGATTAATGCCTAAAGCAGAGTAAGAATGACAAGCCCCAGGGCACAAAGACGGGGGCTGCTCACTCTACCTACGGCTCCTGGGGCTCTTTACAATCAAGCAGACTTGTAAGTTGGGGTTGAAAATGAGCAGAAATTTTCCGAGCAGTTGAACTGATGTTTTCATTGTAGACATGCTTGTGTTCCACTATGCATCTGAGCTCCAGGGAGTCAGGGCACAGTGGCTGTGACGGTGGGTGACAGCTTTCTGAAGAACGTATACACCTCCACCGACAGGAGCCATGCTGCTCTTTGGCAGTGAGCCTGCCCAAGGGGCTGGTGACCCAAAGCAAGCCATCATGTTTAATGCAGCCGGAAGACGCTTCAGACCAGAGACCTGAAGCCAGTGGCCTATCCATCCATGACAGCTCCTTCTCAGGAAAGGGAGGGCTCAACTCTACTGAAGCAACAGGCAAATATGCCTGGACAAAGATTAGAAAGAGCTTGTACAAGGGAAGCTCCAAATTCACCATGAGTCTCAGTCCCATGCTTATACCCCTCCCTCCCTCTGCCTGTCACATCTGCCCCCTTCTCCCCTGAGCATCTGATGAACACGAACTCAGGACTCAAGACTCGGTTCAAATGCCGTCTCCTCTCAGACAACTTTCTCAATATTCCCAGAGCAAATGATCATCCCTTTACTTACCCCACCCCACCCTTGGCACACGTGCCCTCTTACCTTTATCAGAAGTCACTGCATTCATTTATTTACATGTCTGTCTTCCATAGTGGCTCAGATGGTAAAGAAATCTGCCTGCAATGCAAGAGACCTAGGCTCAATCTCTAGGTCAGGGAGATCCCCTGGAGAAGGGAACGGCTACCCACTCCAGTATTCTTACCTGGAGAATCCCATGGACAGAGGAGCCTCTCTGACTATAGTCCATGGGGGTCACAAAGAGTTGGACACAACTAAGCCACTAACACTCCCTGAGGGTACCATCTCTGGTGTCTACCTGAGTGCCTGGTAAACATTTATTGAATGGATGCAGGCTACAGTTGTGTACTGAGCATGCCCTGGAATCTCTCAAGAGCAGAAGATATTCTACTGCAAAGCCCCTCCTGATAAAAATCCCTGAGTGTCTAATACATATAAAAATATCACATATAATGAAACTAACGTGTAAGGGGAAGCAAGTCCAGAATTGAGTTTGTGATGGATGCCAGAGTGTAAATCCCAGCCAGGATCGTGCTGAGACCAGAATTCCTCAGAGCCCCTGGGCCACCCCAAATCAGATGAAATTCTAAACAAGCCAGAGCCTCACTGAACAGCTCCACAGTGTTGGGCTCCAGAGTGTTCTGGAAGGTTCTCCTGGGCTATGCCTCCAGAAGGTCGGGGAGGGCAGAAGCCCCACAGGCCCCAGTGCAGTGTCAAGTTCCCCCTTTGCTGTCAGCAGGCCTGGAAGAGCCTTGAAGAAAATGGAGTATTATTATTTGTTCGTTTTTACAGTGACTCATCTGTCGTAACTGGGTTAAAGTCCACTAAGAGAAAAGGAGAACAAAAGACCTCCTGTTAGTGCTGGAAGTTTGCCTCTTAAGATACCACTGAGAGGAACTGGGAAGAAAAAAAAAAAAAAACCCAGCAGGGCAGAGGAAGCTGCAGGCCTTGAGGAACACAGAGGCACTTTGGAAAGCCAAACACGGCAGCTTTCATCTCCAGCGCCTTTTCTGCACCGGCCGCTCCCTCGGCTTCTGCGCTGTGACCCGCTGTAGCGCTGACCCTCGGATGCCGGCCAGTGCCTGATTCCCACACTCTGAGAACAGGGGGAGGCTGCCAGGAGCTGTGTCCGTGTGGGCAAATCCCTACATCCAACTGAAACGCCAGGCTGAGAAAGATGACTATGGGACTAACATCTAGACCTTACTAGGTGCCAGGCTGTTCTAATATTATATAACTAATTTCATAATTTCCCCAGCTGCAGCAGAAAGGAGAGGCCATAAGGCAGAGACGCAGTCTTGCCGACTTTGGGAAGCCCGCTGGCCTCAGTTCTCCCAGAAGAAAAAGCATGGGGCTTGTAGGCTCCCTAATGGAGTGGAACCAGCTTTCCAGGGTACAGACTCAGGCCATCTGCTGCCACAACCTTCAAAGGGTGAGAACTCACCCTTTACTCTCTTCAAATGAAAAAAATAAAGATAAAGTCCAAGAAAGAGAAGACTTTCGTTCTCTTACCACAACCTTCCATCTGATCAGCCCTGCCAACGTTCAACCTGCACCCATGACTTTTATCTGTGCAGGGTCAAGTTGTGTCAAGAAATGCCATTCTCACCTTTGTCCACCCAGTCCATGGGGTGGGTCTGTACCATGACTGCCCATTCTGCTGTTGGCCCACTTCACCCTTATGGTAAAAGGCTGGACTTCCTCTGTTCCAAGGCTATGAAAGAGGGATGGGGACAAGAAAAAGAAGACAGAAACTCCCTGAAAATCCCAGGTCTTTCCTCCATTCAGAAGCCCTTTATACCACCCTCTTGACAAGAGTCTGCTGGTCCCCAGAGATGAGGCCTCGACTGTGGGTCCCAGGCCTCTGCCCTTCAGGCTGGCTGGGCCTTCTGGGTCTCTCAATTCAAATAGCCATTTCCTGAACAAGACATGGGCTCCCCTTGTAGCTCAGTCAGTAAAGAATCTGCCTGCAACGTAGGAGACCTGGATTCAATACCTGGGTCAGGAAGATCCCCTGGAGAAGGGAATGGCAACCCACTCCAGTATTCTTGCCTGGAGAATTCCATGGACAGAGGAGCCTGGAGGCCAGAGTCCATGGGGTGGCAAGAGTCAGACACGACTTAGGGACTAAATGATGACGATGAACAACACATGTTTTTGGCAATTTCTGATCAGACACCAAGAATTCTGCAACAGAAACTGCAAAATGAAAGTGTTAGGATGCTAATTCATCCTCTCTTTCCTCATGCATACCCATGTTCCATGGCCTGCAGCAGAAACCACCTACATGTTATAGTGGGTGCCCCAGTTTAGCTGATCCTGTGCAGGGCTGGTCCTCCAGTTTTCTGTTCACTGCTCTGTGACTTTGAAGGGATTATTCCCACTAATGAGGAAGGCCTCCACAAACAATGGGTTGACAGGAAGACTCTAAAGAAGCTGATCCAGTGCTCTTTGAGTTGCTTCTCCCTTTGCCTAGCCTCGTGGGGTTCAGCCCCTTGGTGGAATCACAGGAGATTTTGGGCTTAATTAAACCCTGGCTTCAGGCCAACAAACCGGTGGCCTCTTGAATTTCCCAGGTCCATCCAAGTGGATAAACACTAGACTGGGAATGTGAACTGCTTAGCTGCTCCCACAAGAGCAGTCCTCGTTAGGTAAGAATCTGAGTATCACCAGCTCCCACGGCTCAGCAGACATGGGCAGGCCCAATCCCAGAAACGCAGCATGACTTTAAGGTAGTGGTTCCCACATCTATACTCCCTGAGGCTGCAGCTGAGGGGCTTTGCAGATCACCTGCACCACTGGGATCTTAGGATCCTCTTCCTTTCTTGTCCTGATAAAACCCAAGCTCGTCACTCAGTGGAAGAAACCAAATCACCTTCTCAGTGGGCTGTCCTTGACTATGCTTTGCATTTAGAGATCTTTTTGCTTCTGAGCAAATGGTTGGATCTTGCACAGCCCCGAACATAAGGATTGGGAGTATTTCCCTACTTGAGGGCACTAGAGAATTTCTTGTGTGAGGGAACACCCCCCCCAAAAAAAAAAATAGTGGAACAACTGCATGCTTTCTTGAGTTTGGCGATTTTGTTGTTGCCTAGACCCAGCCTGGAAAATCCCATGTACCAAGGAGCCTGGTGGGCTGCAGTCCATGGAGTCACTAAGGGTGGGACACAACTGAGTGACTTCACTTTCACTTTTCACTTTCATGCATTGGAGAAGGAAATGGCAACCCACTCCAGTGTTCTTGCCTGGAGAATCCCAGGGACGGGGAAGCCTGGTGGGCTGCCGTCTACGGGGCCGCACAGAGTCAGACACAACTGAAGTGACTTAGCAGCAGTGGCAGACCCAGAATTTGCTCAGGACCCTCAAGGACTCAGCAGAGGAGGCTGCTTAAATGCCCATGTGGTCCAGGACTGAGCAAACAAAAGACCCTTTTCCTGAGCCCTACAGCCGGCTGGCCCTTAGGATCCCTCTGGGATTATCCCCCAGTCACCCGCTGAAGCATTGGACCCCTGTACTTGGTCTCATTGCCAAGTTTCACCAGCTACTTGGGGGGCCTGGCAAGATGTGGGTGATTTAGGAATGGCCTAGCAGCGGAAGGGGTGGAACCAGACACAACTCCCACCCGACCAGCTTTGTGACCCTGGTTGGCAGCACAGTTCTTATCTTGGCCAAGATGTCTGTGCCTGTAAACATAATGATGATGGCTGCCACCAATTTTTCCCTAAAGGGGGCTGCAAGAGTGAATTAATTAATGTTTATTGAGCACTTGGAGTTCTTTGGAGAAAGGCCTTTATAAATATAAGGCATGATTAAAGGATATCAGTTTGCCAGCTCTCAGAGGAAGTACTTAATGGGATCAGGGGTGAATATCTTGATGACTGAGTTTCATTCTTTATTCAAATATGCACCAGGCTCCCATAACTCAGCTCTGCTATCTACTCTTGTTATTATCCTGGTGCTTTTCATTTCCACAAGTATAGTGGAGTCCAACAAATGTTACCCGCTTACCCTGCTTACCCACTTTCTCTTTCCCGCACACCAGCCTCTGACCCTTCCAATGAGGTTGCAAGGTCACCAAATTGTCAAGCCCAGTGGCTTTTTCTCAGTCTTTATTTTCCTTATCCCTTCTAAGGTATGATACTGGTCACTACCCCGTCCTTACCTTTGAAAATCTTATTCTGCAATGTCTGCGATGTCCAGCAAATCTAAACTGAAGTCACCATCGTCCCTAAGCCAATTGACCATTCCTGGGCAGCCCAGCCTCCAGACCTCCCTCTTCATTGCCATCCCCTCAGTGCAGCCCCTTATTGCCCCAGCCTAACTAGTCCTAGCAAAAAACTGTCCCTGGGTGGTGGAAACTCCAGACTCAAGGCAGATTGATGTGTATGTCCCTGAACTGCTCCCTTCACCCAGACCTCTCGGCATCACCTTGGCCTCCAGTTATCCTATTCCCAAACCCACCTGAGCCTCCTGCCTTCTTGCTATTTTCCACGCCATGCACATGCACCTCGAGACTTGCTTACCTGCTAGTCCACCCTCCTGCCTGGTTCCCAGACCCAGATTGCACCGCTGCTATCAGAAACCAACCAGAAGTCCAACAATAGAGGTCCTTTTCTAGGATACCATGACAGACCCTGCCCCGCCCACAAACACAGGGACTGGTACATTTGTGTGGGTAGCCACAGAGACACACAAACACACAGAGAGATGCAGGTACACACGCAGGCCCACACAGACATACAATACAAAGACACACACCCTCACGCAGATATACACAAACAGATTCCCAGATATAGTCACAGACATAAATACTCAAACAGATACACACAAACAACATGCACGTAGGCACACACATCCAGAGACATGCAAACCAAGCGGGCACGCACATGGACATAATGACACACACATGGATGTATATACACACACGCACCCATTTTTGCTGTGTTCCCAGCATCCTGACAGACTGAACCGGTCCTCCTCCTACTATCTCCATTCCCATCTGCATCAGTTAGGGTTCTCCAGAGAAACAGAACAAATAGTATATGTAATATTCTTTTATATGGTTACATATACCTACAACTATATTAAAAAGCAGAGACATCACTTTGCTGACAAAGGCCCATATAGTCAAAGCTATGGTTTTTCCCATAGTCATATACGGATGTGAGAGTTGGATCATAAAGTAGGCTGGGTGCCGAAGAATTGATGCTTTTGAACTGTGGTGTTGGAGAAGACTCTTGAGAGTCCCTTGGACTGCAAGGATATCCAACCAGTCCATCCTAAAGGAAATCAACCTTTAATATTCACTGGAGGGACTGATCCTGAAGTTGAAGCTCCAATACTTTAGCAAAGATTTGACTCATTGGAAAGACCTTGATGCTGGGAAAGATTGAAGGCAAAAAGAGAAGAGGACAGCTGAAGATGAAATGGTTAGATAGCATCATTGACTCAACGGACACGAATTTTAGCAGACTCCAGGATTTAGTGGAGAACAGGGGAGTCTGGTGTGCTGCAATCCGTGGAGTTGCAAAGAGTTGGACACGACTTAGTGGCTAAACAACAACAACAATACCTACACCTATACCTCTCTGTCTCTGTCTCTCTCTAAATATATACGTGTGTGTGTGTGTGTATGTATGGAATTGGTTCATGCAGCTGGCAATTCTGAAATCTTGCCGGTCCCCAGGGAAGAGCTGATGTTGCATCTCAAGTCAGAAAGCAGTCCAGAGGCAGAATTTCCTCTTCTTCAATAGCACCCCAGTCTTTT
This sequence comes from Ovis canadensis, assembly GCF_042477335.2. NCBI lineage: Eukaryota > Metazoa > Chordata > Mammalia > Artiodactyla > Bovidae > Ovis > Ovis canadensis. The sequence continues at coordinate 90,780,739 of NC_091251.1, forward strand.
TTCTCTTAAGGCCTTCAACGGATTTGACAAGGCCCACCCACATAGTGGCAGGTCATCTGCTCTACTCAAAGTCTACTGACTGAAATGTTAATCTCATCTATAAATTACCTTCACAGCAACATGTAGACTGGTGTTTCACCAAATATCCGGATACTATGGCCTAGGCAAGTTGACACACACAATTAACTGTCACACCATCCATCTGGTAAGCCATTGCTCGTATAAATCTCCTAAATGTCACTCTCATCACAAAGGTTCCCCGCTCTAAAACCTAAACACCTTTCACCCCTGACTCACAGCAGACACAAGGTAAATAATTACTGAGTAAGTGAATAATGAATAGCCTTGGTGATGGGCACCACTCAGCTCAACGCAGCAAAACATTTTGAGAGCCCAACAGTGCGCTTTGCCACGAGCTCAACATCCAGATATCAAAAGCCTCTCTATGTGTCTGAAGTTCCAATACTTTGGCCACCTGATGCCAAGAACTGACTTATTGGAAAAGACCCTGATGCTGGGAAAGACTGAAGGCAGAAGGAGAAGGGGATGACAGAGGATGAGATGCTTGGATGGCATCACTGACTCAATGGGCATGAATTTGAGCAAGTTCCGGGAGTTGCTGATGGACAGGGAAGCCTAGCGTGCTGCAGTCCACGGGGTCACAAAGATTCAGACACGACTGAGTGACTGAACTGACTCATGTGTTGCTTGTCTTCTCCCTCCACCTTCTCAGGGCCAGGCCTGTGCTGCAGACATCACTAATCCCCACAGTACTTTAGACAAAGCAGACCCCCAGTTACTTGTGGATTAATTAATTTTATTCCTTTTTAATTAATCCTTATATCAAATTCAGGGACTTCCCAGGTGGCTCAGTGGTAAAGAATCCTGCCAATGCAGGAGATGCAAGTTCGATCCCTAGGTCAGGAAGATCCCCTGGAGGAGGAAATGGCTACCCACTCCAGTATTCTTGCCTGGAAAATTCCATGGACAGAGGAGCCAGGCAGGCTATAGTCCATGGGGTCACAAAGAGCTAGTCGCAACTTAGTAACTAAGCACACACGCATATCAAATTTACCTGCAATTTTAGGGCCTCATTTACAAAACTATAAATTGCTGTGCTAGTCTGTTTCCATTTTTATTTTTAAGGTGCAGATGTGACGAGACATTTTCATACCAGGGACGGGTGTATATACTCCAGAACACTGACCATGGTCTCTAGGGGTGGGATTGTGGGTGGCTGCTATTGGATTTTTTATTCTTTTGTGTGTCTTCCAACGTGCCCTCTGTGACCATGTGTTACTTTTATAACCTGTTTTTCTTTCATCTTTTCCTTTATTAGCATGAGGAGATTAAGGTCCCGTTCTCAGCGTTTTCTGGGGGCTCTCAGCATATCTACACAGCCTTTGAAAAGAAAGTGTTCTGGGACGAACGTCCTTATAAAAATCCACGAGGTCATAAAAGATAAAGTGAACCGCAAATGGTTGTTCTGTTTTAATTATGTTCAAGTGTCAGGTAACAGGGAACTTTTCATAAAAGGCTTCAAGGAGTTAATGATTATGGCTGTTGTGAAACAAGAGACGGCAGGGAACCCAGGTACCTAGGTCTCGCCTCGGGCCACTTCTCCAGCCTCCAGGCCAGCTGGGTGCCTATCAGTGTATTGTCAGTCTTGCCAGAGAAGCACTACCCAGCCCCACGAGAGGAGCTGTGGGGAAAGCAACTATTCTTTGAAATTCACCTCAGATCCTGCCTGCCGAGGTCTCAGGAGGAAAGTGTTCACCTCTAGCCCAAATGAACTGGAGCTTCAAAAAACCCATAGCCTCAGGCCTGAACTTGGTATTTCTTAGACTGCCAGAATCCCTGGCTTTGAGGACTCCCCAAAATGGGAAGGAGAAACCAGAGAACCAGAGGAGCACAGACATTTGTGGCTGCAGAGTCTGAGAGCAGCCTTGGATATGGGGCCATGTGTGCGGGGAGCAGCTGGGCCTCATGCAAATGTGGGTGACCCAGAACAGGGAGGCCAGGCCCGCTTCAAGACTGCCATTCCAAGACACTCCCCCTGCACCAGACCAAGTGTGTGAAATCCTCCCTGTTCTGCTCCTGCATGAGTTCCTGGGGTTTCCAGTGTGATACTTGATAGGTGCAAATGGGCTGAAGATATTCCCAGGATTTGGGGATTTGTTCGATTAGCGGTGGCTGCCGAGGCCTGTCTCACCACCTACAGTATCACACCAGTGGTTGTAGTTTGTCCTGGGCCACTTCACCCCTGCAGTAAACTCTGCAGAAGAAAGCAGCGCCCAGCTCTACAGCCTCACAGGCGCATGCCCCCCTGCAGCCCTTCCTGGGCCCTGTCCAGGCAGAGAGGGCATGTGTGTGCGTGCGTGCTAAGTCGCTTCAGCTGGGTCCCACTCTGCAACCCCATGGACTGTAGCCCACCAGGTTCCTCTGTGCGTGGTTGCCATGCCCTCCTCCAGGGGATCTTCCTAACCGAGGGATCGAATATGCGTCTCCTGCGGCTCCTATATTGTAGGTGAATTCTTAACTGCTGAGCCACTGGGGAAGCCCAGAGAGACTGCAGTAGCCCCGCAAAATGCCCTGGTGGCAGCACAATGGCCCCCAGCCAGGATGCCCTCTTTGCTCCTTTTAGTCACCAAATATCAGAGCCATGCCCATGGACCCAAACTCCTCATTTGGGTTCAAGCTCCCTGAGCGCAAGGCAGGGCTGGCTCTGGGCTCTGTACCTTCATGTTCCCAGAGCTCAGCACACGGTAGGGCTCTATATATCAGTGGTGAGTGAGTGCGTTAATGACTGGATTGACTCATTTGTTCTCAGCTTACCTTCATAGAGCAACGCTTTGGACAGGTCACATCTCACTCTGTCCCCTCAGCTTTTCAGCAGAAAGAGCCCATTGTGTCCCCTTCTTGCCTTGCAGAATCCTTGGCACCGAGCCAGGCACACCCTGCCACTGCCCAGGTGCCCCCAGTATGGCTGCGGCCAGGGCCTTGCAGGGATTTACTACCGTCGGCCTCTGTACTTGTTCCCTAGGGCTGCTGTAACAGCATCACAAACTCAGTAAAGCTTGGGTTCAAACAGCAGACTCGCATTCTCCCACAGTTCTGGAGGCTAGAAGTCTGAAATCGAGATGTCAACACGGTCGGCTCCTTCTGGAGTCTGAGGGAGGATCTGTTCCAGGCCCTCCTCCCAGCTTTTGACGGTTGCCCACAGTCTTCGACATCCCTTGGTCTACGGCTGTGTCCTCACTCGTCTCTGCCCCCCTCTTCACATGGCATCGGCCCTGTGTGTCCCTTTCCTCTTATCATAAGGACAGCAGTCCTGTCGTGTTAGGGGCTCCCCCTTCCCCAGTGTGGCCTCATCTTAACTAGTTACATCTGCGATGACTCTCTTTCCGAATAAGTTCGTGTTCTGAGATTCCTACGTTGTTGTTCGGTCGCTAAGTTATATCCGACTCTTTGTGACCCCATGAACTATATAGCCCACGAGGCTCCTCTATCCAAGGAATTTTCCAGGCAAGAATAGTGGAGTGGGTTGCTGTTTCCTTCTCCAGCAGATCTTCCTGACCTAGGGACTGAACTCACATCTCCTGCTTTGCAGGTGGATTATTTACCTCTGAGCCACCAGGGAAGCAGAGAGGACAAGAATTTTAGGGGGACACTATCCAACCCAGAACAACCTTCCTACGCCCCTAACCAAATTCTTCCTATTGTCACCTACTTGCCCCACCACCACCTGGCAACCTCACTTCCTTTACCCTTTAGTTGGGGGTGTGGCCTTCTGGAATTCAGTCTCCCGTGGTCTAAGCAGCAGCTGGGAGGCAGAGGGGAGGGAGCTGTCAGTTTCCCATCCTTGGACATGGACCCTCTGGGGCTCCCAAACTCCCAAGTCTGAACTGTAAGGCAGTGTACCCAGCTCACACTGCATATCAGAATCGCCCAGAAGCTCTTCACCTCACAGAGCACTCACTAACCACACACCCAGGATTCTGGCTGTCTGGGTTGGGGTGGGACCCGGTCAAGCTCATCAGGTGATTCTAATGTGAAGCCTGGGATGAGAACAGCTCTTCCGTTAGCACCACCCCACGGCCCCCACCCATACCACATTCACCAGCACAATGGGTCTCTGCAGCTCAGCTGCCTGGGGGGCCCAGAACACCATTAGAAAACTCTCCCACCCCATTCTCAGGCAGCAAGAGAGTGCAAATATGTACACACTCTGGGGGAACCCAAAACAGACAGCAAGGACAGAATGCCCTTGATGTTTCCTGTTGTAAAGTTTAAATTTTGCATCTTCTTCTATAGTCTGGCCATCCTGTTTCACAATTTTTTTGTACATTGGTGTGTTTTTTTTTCCCCCTCCAGAAATAGCCAAGTGTAGAAATGAGGCTCCAGAAAGATGTGCCATGTTTATACTCCTTGACACATTATTCATTTCCCCTGAGTTTCCTGACTTTGAAAAGCCCAGCCACAGAGTCAGAAGGAACAGCAGCCAATCTGTTTAAACTTTGGAGGGATTCGCATCTTACAGAGGAAAGCCTGCACCCAGAGAGATTCAGTCACTTACCCAAGATCACACAGTTTGTTATTAACTGAGTGGGAATAATGCCTCAGGACCCACCTTTTCCTCTGCACTGACCTAGGTCAACTGCTGACTTGCTGTGTGACCTTTGATAGATCTCTTTCCCTTGCTGTGTCGGTTTTCCTGCCCATAAAATGCTGATGCTATCTGCTCCACTTCAGATGAGAAAGGGTGTGTGGAAGCACTTTGAAATTATATATAAAGGCAAGACACTGTAATTGGGGCAATTACAGCCTCACACTTCTAGGCCAGGCACAGAGATTCCAGCAAGAGAGATGCCCTCCAGGGTCATGATGAGCCGGCCACTGTCCGAGAGCAGGAAGAGCAGCGTGGTGCCGCCTGGTCCTCTGAGCCAGCTGAGAGGTCCAGGCAAACTCCCCGATGTTCCACTCCCAGGACAGGCTGAGGCCTGAGAGCTCGCACCCACGCTTCACTTAGCTCTCCACTGGCCCAAGCCTTCTCTCTGCCCGACCCCAGCCTAAGAAAGCATTTCCCCTGAACAACCTTCTGGCCCAGTCCTGAGAATGTCTTTTCATCAGGATAAGTCATGGAAAAATGAGTGGCAAACAAGGCAGGGCCAGCGTCTTCTCTCTCCTTTACGAGGCCATGGAGACCTTCCCCCACAACCCAGCCCTTCCAGAGGAAGTGGGGGCCGCTCCAGGCCCTTCCCTCACCGTCCCAGCCTGAGCGAGGCTCCGCAGCCCACGTCTGCCCTTTTCTGTTTATACTGCGAGATGAGCTTCTACTGAGCTTAAGTGCAGTTCTGGCCCTTTTGTTTGTTTTTAAGTCAAGTTACAACTTTGCTCCTGGATTTATTGCGAATTCCATTTATCTTCTTCTGCCCAGGGTCTCTGCACAAATCCTTTTGAGCTCTCCTCCCCTCCTGAAGACGTATAACCAGGGGGCACAGGGAAGAAAGAAGGAATACTTGGACAATGATGGACAGGACACGGGGAGGACACCCTGGGGAAGGGCCAGAGCGGCCCCCTGTGGACCTGCGGAAGAGGAAGGCTGACCACACAGGACTGGCTGCAGGTCACCCAGGGCAGGTCAGGCCAAAGGAAGGCCAGTGCCCGACCTCCCATCCCTTTCCTACTAAGACCTCCACTGGAAGGACGAGCCAGGTGGCCTGGCAAAGAAACCCCAGGCCTCAGTGGAGGGAGGAAAGAAAAATTAGTTCTGATTTGGAGGGAAAGAGCCCATGGCGGTTTCTGGCAGTGGTGGTCTGAGGCTGGGGGTCTCAAGGGCCTGGAAGGGATGTCACGTGGGGCTGTCCGACAAGGGCTGAGGGTCTGAGGGCTGGCCGTGGACAAGCGCCCATGGAGGCCACTCAGGCAAGGGGAAACCCACTGGGAGGGCCGAGCACAACATCTGAGAGTTCCCTTCCCTCCCCTTTCCTCCCCAGACACCACTGGTTCCCTGAACCGCTGAGGAAGGGCAAACAACCACAGGCTGAAGCTCACCAGGGAGAGAAAGAGAATCAAACTGAGGGTAACAACCCACGAGCCAGGCAGCCAGCCACGCTGCCAGCAGGTCCTCCTGAGGCAGGCAGTGCCGGCACCCCGTCCCAGTAGAGCTCCTTGGTGGAGGATGTGCAGGGGACACTCCGGGCTCTGCTACAGGCCTTCACAGTTTGAGGGGGATGGGATGCAGATCCCAGGGGCTGGGAGAGTGGGACCTGCTAGATGCTCAGTGCCTAAGGACCTGATGTCCTTAATCTTCCCTGGCCCAGGAGAGCGGCTGCAGGTGTCTGGATGACCGTGGAGTGCAGGCTGTGGGACAGTGGGTCAGTCGCTGAGACGTTCTCTCTCACACCCTCCACTCCATGTCACAATCCAAACACATGAAACTCAGGCCCCACTGTCCTGGCACAAGACCGCATTCAAGGAGCCTCAGGAAATAGGGACAGAGTGAATGAGAACAGGGCAGGCCCCTCTGCCTTTGGGAGCCATCCTGGCCTCCAACCAGGTGCTGTTGCAAATGAGGACTTACCCAGGAATTTGACAGGCTATGGCCTGGGCTCCACCCTACCAGTGCTGCTGGGCTTTGACTATCCCTCAGTGGTCCTCACTCTGCCACAAGACCAACCTTCTCCTCTCACCCTGCCCTCCATGCTCTGGCCCCTCCTCATCTCTCCAGCTTCCACTCTGCTCCATCTCAGTCACGTACCTGACTGGCCACCTTCTTTGCCTGCAACTACTCACCTCTGAGACCTTCTCTACTTGTGGTTCTCGGACCACAGCTTCCCCCTCTCACATCTTCCTTTCTCCTGCTCTCCCCTCTAACCCTGTCCCTGTGCTTGCACCCTGCCCCCATGTCTGTTTAGGAGCTTGCCCTCCATCAAGCTCTCATCTGCACCCTCAGGCCCACCAGCCCGTTTTCCCGGAGCTTCCAGGGCCCGCAGAGGGCAGAGTCGCCACCCTGGCTACACAGCTTACCTGAGTGCTGCTCTGCTCTGCAGCCAGCAAGTCAGCCAGACCACTGCCCCAAGGTTTCACTTTCCTCAGAGTCCCCCAGGCCCCATTCTACCTTCTGTCTGCAGAATCTCTCACTGCCCACCTGACAGAGGAAGTCCAGGCCTTTCCACAGGGACTCCCTCAGTCTCCTTACTCGGCCTCGTAGCTCGTTCACACCACCCTTCCCTCAGTCTGAGTGCAGCTGACCTCCCACCTCCTCAGCACAACTAACTTACTTCCCTGGTCCAAGATGGCACACCAACTCCCATCTCTTCCAGGCCATGTTGGCCCTGCCCTCATTCCTGGGTCATAAGCTGCATATTGACAGGTTTCCTGTGATCTGAATGCACATTCACGGGTGAGAGGCATGGCCTTAACCTAAAATGGTTTCCCTTGGCCCTGCTGCCTCTCAGTTTGTTCTCCTTTCCTTTATTGCAAACGTCTCTGTAGGGTCCTATATACACCTTCCCCTTCTACTTCCTCTTCTTAGGCCTTGGCAATTGGCTGCTGGTCCGCGGCCATTTTTAGAACTTCCTTGCAACAGTGACCCAGGAGCCACCTCACGTCCTTCTCCTCACGTGGCCTGGTGCCCCTCCCACCACTGAGATTTATTCTTCAGGCTCTTGTCTACTTCCTGCTGGGCTCCTGCTTTCCTCTCCATCCAAGTGCTCTTTACCTGCTTCTCTGCCCGGCCATCCTCCCCCCTCACCACATCCCCCTCTCTATCTCATCTGCACCCACATCTTCAACCATTATGTCCATGAGCTCCAGATCTCTAGCTACCAAAATTTCCACATTTCCACCTGCCTGCTAGTCATCTCTACATAGGCATCTCAAAGTCTTTCTGCACAAAACTAAACTGGTCGTTTCCTCTCTATGTCCACCTCTCTTCTGGAGGTTGCCCATCTCTGTGAATCTCCACTCTCCCCAATGCCCAGGCTCAAAATCCTCAAAACTGTCCTTCTCTCCTTCTTCTCCCTCTCCTTGTACTTCTGATCAACCTAAAGTCTGCAGAATTTTCTTTTGCTCTATTTTTTTTTATATCCTTCCTACACCGATGTGGTTATCTAAATTCAAGCCATTATCAAGTCTTCCTTGGACCTTTGGGCTCCTCTCTTGCGGTCCACCTGCCCTTGAACACAGAGCCGCCGATAGTGGTCCATCTTCCTTTCAGAAACGCATGTGGACCCCACACTGCTTACGGCTCCCCAGACAGGGAGACTCTGCCCCTGTTCTGGCCCAGTCCTCACTGCTCCATCATCACTTAGCTGATAGTCACTGAAGACCTACTGTGTGATGAGCTCTACTCATGGATGCCTACTTTCTGCTCCCAGAACTTGCTGCCCTCTCCCCACCAGTTTGCTGGTCCTTATTTTGGTTCACTTGTTTTTCTGCCAGAGACATCTCCTCTTTACTCCCATATCCACCTAGCAACACTTTGTCCAACCTTATTCATGCCCGAGCTCATAGCCCACCTCCTCCAGGAAGCCTATAAGATTCCAGAGACAGACTCAATCTGCCCCCTTCCCCATTCTCCCTCTCAGTACTGTCGGTTTCCTATTACAACTGTGTCTGAACACAGGTATGTGTCTCATCTCCCTGGCTGAGTGGTCCTACAGCCCAAAGGATAGTGCTTGCTCAACTCTGTAGACCAGACATACTTAAGAAAGTTTTATTGGATTTGAATTGGGTCCTATTCCCTCATGATAAAATTGTGGCCCAGTCTTAGATGCTAGTCGGCAGTAGAATCACATCCCAGCCCTAGTCTCCTGGTTCCTGGTTACTCAGGAAATAAAGGAATCCCAGGCTCACTTGCCCAGTGTCCAATTACACATGACCTCTACAGAGGTAGTGGGGTTTTCCTGGCAGCTTGGTAAAGAACCTACCTGCAATTCAGGAGACCCATGTTCAGATCCCTGAGTCGGGAAGATCACTTGGAGAAGAGAATGGCTACCCACTCCAGTATTCCTGTCTGGAAAATTCCATAGACAGAGGAGCCTGGCAAGCCACAGTCTATGGGGTCACAAAGAGTTGGACATGTCTGAGCAAGTAACACTTTCACTTTTTTTTCACTACAGAGATAGGTACCCACTGTCTTCAACTCTGCACTTCCTCCTTTAAGCTGGGCAGACTAAGAACAGAACAGAGAGACCTCAGATGTGTAGCCAAGGTGCAGCCAGGGGTTACCTAGCCTATTTTTCCAGCACCCACAGGTCTACACTGAATACCCAACAATGAGTGAAACAATCCTGTTTCCTGAACCTTTGGGGAAATTGCTTCCTCATCTTTCCCAGCAAAGAACATCATTGCCTTACAACATCTCCAGGGAAAAATTACTCTTTCCTCTTCTCTAAATCTTCCTCCTACCCCTCCAGTCCTTGACACCCACGATCAGTCCCATTTGTGGGGGCCAGGTCTTCTGAGGAGGTAGGATGAACGCCTCCTGCCTTCATGACAGCATCGTCTGTGCCACAGGAGGACTTCTGAAGCTGGTTAAGGCTTAAGGCTCCTAGGAGGAAATGATGCACCATCCAAAAATAAACAAATTAGTGTGTTTTGTAAAAGTCAAGTAGGGGCTTCCCTGGTGGCTCAGACGGTAAAGAATCTGCCTACAATGCAGGAGACCTGGGTTAAACCCCTGGGTTGGGAAAATCCCCTGGAGAAGGGAATGGCTACTGGCTCCAGTATTCTTGCCTGGAGAATTTCATGGGCAGAGGGTGGGCTATAGTCCATGAGGTTGCAAAGAATCAGACATGGCTGAGCAACTAACGCTTTCACTTCACTTTCACTATCTGTATAGCTGGCTGTCCACACTGGGTAGTCATGCAGGAGTTCTCTCAGCAGGATTTGGGGAAAGCTGAACTTTCTCACTTGGTGAAGGTTCACATAGCTTTGTGCCTGGGCACCCCCAACCAGATCGCACTCAGTCCACCACCAGATCTGGTCTGGACATCACAGTGCCTGTGAGATTCACCTTTTCTCACTTCCTTGCTTCCAGTCTATCTGTGGCCTTACATCAAATCCAGTGAAATTTTCTCTCTTTCAGTATAAGGAATTGGTTCATTCATCTTCACAAAAGCTGGTGGCAGGATCATGCAAGAGACTCATATCTTTGCAGTGAATTTCAAAGACCTGACTGAGTAAATACCATGTCGTGCCAACCTGCCAGGGCATAGATTGCATCAACCACAATTAGTCACAGCTAAGGACATTTTGAAAGTCCTTCACATTGCATTCTACATAACTTGAAACAGAAAAATATTCATTTCTCTGAAGGAGCTTATGTTCTCTTTCAAGGTAAGTGGGAGCAGGCTGACCTGGGAACGGGCACTTGAATATTTTCACTTGCGTGGTAAGTCCAGCTGTCTCGATGGGGCCCAGGAGACAGACCAACAAGGGGAGAATTCCTGCGTTTGGGATTGGGTTTGTAAAGGCTCCTGTTTGCAACAGCCAACTTACAGAAGAATTTCCAGCTGTTGTCATGGTGAGAGAGCCCTCCTGATTCTGACTCAGGCTGTTTCTATGCTCTGGTCTCTCCCTATTCCTTTCCCTGGGTGGGCTACCCCCATCAAACCCCCATCCTCTGGGCCAGCAGTGGGGCCAGGTGACACTTTGCCATCAAGAAACAGAAGTTGTGGTAAGGTACCTGGAGGAGTCACATTCACGGAGACAGAAAGTAGAATGGTGGTTGCCAGAGGCTGCTCGGGGAGGAATGGGGAGTTTGAGTTTAATGGGTAGGAAGTTTCCGTTTGGGAAGATGAAAAACTTCTGGAGATGGATGGTAATGTCACAGAATCATTTACTTAAAACTGGTTTAAACAGTACATTTTCCATTCTATAGTTTTAATCATAATAAAATAAGAACAAAAGAAATATAAGTAGGGACTCAGCCGTGGTCACAGCACTGCTGAAAGAAGGCAGTCAAGTGACTCAATTCCCATCTCTAAAGAGGGCGTGTGTGGGGGTGGATGGGCGGGTATGCGGGTAGGTGGGAGGGTGTGTGTGAGGGTAGATGGGTGGGTGTGAGGGAGTGTGGGTGGCTGGGTGGGGGGGGTGTGGGGGGGGGGTTGAGGGTGAGCATATGCACACACGTGTGCACAGGTACATGCATGTCATGGGCAATGTGACCCTGCAGGAGTGAAAAAAGGAGGTACAAACATCAGTTAAGGAGGTGAGCCTACTAGACCAAGCCAGTTAACTCTAGGGCTTCCCATGACTAGTTTGGAGATCATTCTGCAGAATGCAGACCAATGGAAGATTCTCAGTGGAAGTTGCTTGAATGCCAGAAAGCCTGCATAATATCCTTGGAGGGCTGGGTGGGAGGCCTTTTCTCCATGACCTGTTGAAAAATGAATATCAGATGTTCTATGAAAGACTAGGTTTTGGGAAGGTGAGAGAAATTGGGGCTGGAGTTCAGAGTCTGCCCCTGTGTGGCAAGTCATGATGCTTAATCGAAATTTAAATGCCTAAGTTCAAAAGAGTGTAAATATGAAAATACTCTCTGTAGACAGTACAGTGTCTCTTCACCATCTTTTATTCTTTCAATCAAGCCTAGCTACGGAAGCAAGTTGGCAATGCATTTTAAAGAAGTCACACTGCAGGGAAGTTTGCACAGACCCTAAAATACAAGTTCTCCTGTACTACCTGTTACAGGAGTCTTTTGGTTTGGGAGGCAGCCCAGTAGCAAGCACAATTGAGAATGAAATCTAAAGTCCTAAGAGCTAGACTTTTTGAGAAAACAGATTCTATAGCTTCTGAGGGGAGAGATCAAGTTAAATCAAATATTCCTGAGAAGACTGGCATATAAAGCCTTTATCAGCATCAGTACTGATATATTTCTATCAGATCCTTATTTTTTTGATCCACATACCATAAAATCTACCATTTTAAAGTGTATAATTCAGTAGTTTTGACTATATTCACAAGGTTTTATAACAATCCCCACTATTAAGTTCAGAATATTTTCATCACCCCAGAAAGAAATCCCATATTCATTAGCAGTCACTCTCCATTCTTCCCTCATCTAGCCCCTGGCAACCAGTAATCTACCATCTGCCTCTGTGAATTTTCCTATTTTTTAATTTCATATAAATGGAATTATACCATATATGACCTTTTGTGTCTGGCTTCTTTCATTTAGCGTGTTTTCCAGGTTCATCCAAGTTGTAATGTGTATGAGAATTTCATTCCTTTTTATGCCTGGTGTTCCATTGTATAGATACACCACATTTTATTCATTCATCAGTTGATGTACATTTGAGCTGTGTCTATTTTTTGGCCAATATTAATAGTGCTGCTATGAACATTCATGTACAAATGTGGGTGGAGATGTATTTTCAGTTCTCTTGGGACCGTATCTAGCAGTGGAATTGCTGGGTCATATGGTAACTCTATGCTTAACTTTGAGAGGAACCGTCCATTTGTTTTCCAAAGCAGTGGTACCATTTTACATTCTCGCTAGTACTATATGAGAGTTCCAATCTCTCCACATTCTTATAACACTTGTTACTGTCTGTTTCTTATAACCATACTAATAAGTATGAAATGATATCCCATCGTGATTTTGATTTGCATTTTCCTAAAGACTATACATGTTGCATATTTTTCATATCTTTATTGGCCCTTTGTATGTTTTCTTTGGAGCAATGTCTATTCAAATCCTTTGCCGCTTTTTAAAATGTGGGACATTTGTCTTTTTATTGTTGCACTGTAAGAGTTCTTTGTGTATTTTGGATACAAATCATTTATCGTATAAGTGCTTTGCAAAAAATTTTCCCATTGCATTAGTTGTCTTTTCACTTGATAGTATCCTTCGACATGCAAATGTTTTTAATCTTGATGAAGTCCAATTTATCATTCTCTTTTGTTGCTTGCGTTTTTGGTGTCACAGCTACGAAACCATTGCATAGTGCTGTGTTTTCAACTTCACTTTTTTTTTTACTGAGAGTGTCCAGTTTGCTTTAAATTTCACCTAATGACTTTTAATTTCAGATATCATACTATTTCATTGCTGGACATTCCATTTGGTTATACACACACACAAACACACACACATACATACTTCACTTCTTTCCTTATTCTATCCATGCTTTTCTTTAGATCTTTGAGCACACTTTACATAGTGCCTGTCTGCTCATTCTACCAACTCTGTCATTTCCAAGTCTGTTTCGATTGCCTGATTTTTCTCTTGGTTATGAATCACATTTTCCTTCCATTTGGTGAGTCTAGTGATTTTTTTTTTTAACTGGATGTTGGATTTTTTTAAAGTTACATTGCGGATTGTCTACTCTTGTTTTTTAACTTTCCTTTAAATAGTATTGGACTTTTATTTAGCAAGCAGTTAGGTTACTTATGGATAAGACTGGTTCTTAGGAGATTGTTTTAAGCTTTGTTAGAGTGAGTCTAAAGTCTTCATTTCCTAGGGATAGTTTAGTCCTGGGCTTCGCCGGTGGCTCAGCCATAAAGAATCCATTTGCAATGCAGGAGATGCAGATTCAATCCCTGGGTCAGGAAGATCCCCTGGAGGAGGGCATGGCAACAGACTCCAGGATTCTTGCCTGGAGAATCCCATACACAGAGGAGGCTGGAGGCCACAGTCCATAGGGTTGCAAAGAGTCAGACATGTGAAGTGACTTAGCACACACGCAGCACAGTTTAGTTCTATGATTAGGCAGGGCCCTCATGGGGTGTCTACCAAATGCCCTAGGGGATCAAGCTGGTTAATATTTGAACATTTCTCAGTACCATGTGCAGTCTGCGAATTATTCAGCTCCTGGTCATTCTTTGCCCAGCCTTATAGAGCTTCATTCTGTGTGTACATCTGCATATTAAGTAAGTACTCAAGAGGACCCTTATGCAGATTCCTGGAGCTTTTTCTGCAGAATCCTGTTTTCTAGATCTCTGCCCCATAACTTCCATCCAAAGTTTCTCTTTGCTCTTCCTTTTCTTGTCTTTCAACTCAGCAAAACCATCATACTCTGCTCAGGATTCCTTCCCCTAGTGTATCATCCAGAAACACATCTCCAGTCACAGGGCTCACCTCCTTTATTTCCTTCATCTCAGGGATCACAGTCCTGTACTGCCTGTTGTTCAGAATCTGAAGCCATCCGTACATTTATGTTGTCTAGTTTTCTTAATTGTTGTGGTTGGAAAGTAAATCTAGACCCTGTTGCTCTATCATGGCTAGAAGTGGAAATCATAAGAACTGATTTTGATTAAAGAAATCATAGTGATTTCCACTTCTAGCCATGATAGAGCAACAGGGTCTAGAAAAGAGAGGATGACTTAGAGATGCTAGAGTTTTACTACTCCCTTTCTAAACCCTGGGACCCCCAGCCTAATCATCAGTGTCTAGATTTTGATGACTAGGCTGGGGGTCCCAGGGTTTAGAAAGGGAGTGGTAAAACTCTAACATCTCTAAGGCATGTAGGACCAGGTACGACAATAAAGAAGGAAGAAAAAAATGTGGAGGCTACGATGAACCAACCTTGTCTGTTTTCTTAGGTGGTGAGATAGATTCCATGTGCTCCTCCAGATCCAGCCTCCACCCTTCACCCTAGCTGGTACCCCAGATGATGAACCTGTCCATATGGCATCCATGGTGCTCCTGTGACCTCAGGTCTCTAGTCATACCCAGGCAAAGGGAGGTAACAGCAGGAAGTTGGAAGACGGGAGGATTATTTACCCTCCTAGTTCCTTCCCTGCCAATCACCGTGGATTAGTGTCTCCACCGAAGGTCACAAGTCGGGTCAAGCAGCCTTCTCCTTACAGGTCCTCTCTCTGGGTTCTAGAAATTATTCCTTCTTCTTGACACTTCAGACTTAGAGATGGTAATAACTTCCTCCAAGTTATTAAATCTGAAGTATCACACCATTCTTTGTCAGTTCCTTAAGCCTTGTCCATACCTTGCTAAATAATCCCTTCACTACACTCCCTCTATTTTCCCCACCAGGCCCCTAACTGATACTACAGAGTGGTTGATGCCCCTAAATATGAACAATCTACAGTCCACTAATTGTGTGACCTTAGGCAGATCCCTTGACTGACTTCATCCATCCTCAGTTTGCCCTAATTCAAGAGACTACACCACAGCAGCAGCCCTGGGACAAACAGTGGCCCCTCTATGTCCCTTAGCTTTTTTTTCTGTCCCCTACTCCCACACTGCAATTCCTGGCTTAGCTGGTCTGCTTTACAGGGTCATTCAAGTCCCTCCCTCCAGATCTTAACAATGGATACAACCTGCTGAAGGCCAAGCTAGCTGGCCAAATGAAGAACACTTACATAGAGATGACCATCAAGCAGGGATCATAGTCAAGGTCAAGTTCATACAAGCCACTCAGTTTTTAGCCTGAACTAGTAGGGTTCAACAAATAGGAGCCTCTTTTCCCTCCTGACATATGCTTCCTGGAAAAACATTTATTTTTAGTTTTTAACTAGAAAGACATGAATAGCATAAATAAAGAAAAATGTTGAAAGTTCAAGATTTTAAATAATAAGGAAGGGAAAGTCATGAGTTTTAAGGGTTTGTATTATATAAAGGTAGTCTGTCCATAAAGCCAAAAAAAAAGGTCAATAAAGCAAATCAGACAGAGCTGGTACTACAGCCCCCCTCCACCTCACAGGCTGAAGCAGATTTAGAAATGGATGCCAAAGGTATGGTGGAAGGAATCCATAAGCAAGAGGAGTCAGAGTTGATGGCAGCCTGTCCTCAAAGACCTTCAGGACCTGTGAAGACCCTACATGTGAACACATGACTGCTCGGGCAGGCATCCACCAGCTTCCTGTCCTGTGAGAATGATGAAGTGGCCTTCTGCCATCCTCTGAAAACCCACTAAACCCACTTGCCTTCCTGGGGAGGTTATTTCTGCATAGTGCACCTTTTGTGTCTATCCCTTGATCAAAGGAACACTTAAGGCCCCTTTAAGGTATCTAACATGACAAGTCTATTCACTCTCCAGGGTTGACATTTTCCTAGAGTTTCACTTGACCCTTGCCCAAATACAATGTGCCCTTTCTCAGCCCACCTTGGAACTCAGCGCCAAAGCCTCTGGGGCCACTGCTCCTGGATCAGTCCTTCTCTCTCTTGCTCACTTTTCCTCCTACAGCTCCTTCCAAGATTTTTCAGGTAAGGTTTACACTTCTTTGGGAATGAGGCCACCTCAACCCTATTCTTACACACTCTTAAACATGACATTGCATCTCTTTTTAGAGAAACTGCCATTCTCTTCCTGTTCTTTTCAGACATTATCAGCAACCTAGACTTACCAGAGAATTCGCCCAGGCAGGTTGCTGGATTGGACCTACCCTGGGATTCCTGAGTGAGTCTGGAGGGCCCTGAAGTAGCAGGGTCCTGAGAATGGGACCCATTCCATACAGCCTCTGTCTGACGTCCCTTCTAACCTCCCCCATCACCTAGCTGTTATATACTGACTCACAGTTCCCCTCTGGAAGGATAAGGGCCTTTCATGAAAGAAGCCTCACTCATCCCTGCCCACACTGCCCACACTCTTGGTCCAAGGCTTAGAGGGTGTAACCCTTTGACCTGCTAACCCTTGACTCTGATCCTAATGAACTGTTCCCAATGGGCCTTCCCTGGGAATACACCTATACTTGACATTTTTTACTGAAGGGAGAGAAGAGACAATCCACTCAATGATTTGCTTATTGTTAGAGTAATTAATACTCCAAATCCCTGAGTAGGAGTGACTGAAAAGCTTAAGGCTCTTTAACTCTTCCTATTCTCAAACTAATCTGGAGTGTATTTTCCCCGCCTCCTCTAATCATGTTTCAGGCCCTCACCTGTCTTCCTCAGCCTCATTCACTTGGTCTGGGAAGGGATTTGGGGACAGTAGACACAATGCCTTGCAGTTGACTAGTGGCAGCTCTAGAATTTCTGTAAAGGAGAACCTAGATGTGAAATATGGGTGATACAGAGTCCAGGGGGCTTTCTTCAGGATGCTTGTATAGTAAACACTATTTTTCACTTAGATTGCTTGCTTTTTTAGGACAGAGATTAGAGGGAGGAGAGAAGGCCCTCTCAAACCACCCCTGGCACCAACATTGTAGCTGACAGTCCCTGCCAAAACTGGCTTCATCCATAACTGGGTTCTCTCACGACTTTGTTTCTCCCCTTTTTTACCCACTCAGTTCCTGGCAAATTCTATCTCACTGATCTTTGTCCTACTCACCCACCCACCCACCCAGGATGACAGCTCCTTCCCAATGGGGAATGAAGTCCCTTGCTAGAGAGAAGCCCTAATTTTTTTCATCCAGGCCTGTGGGGCCTATGGGACCTACTTTGGCTTCACATCCCAAGTAGTACCCAAGGTTGCTGTGGGTGTTTCTGCACTTCTCCAAGTTACCTTTCTCCTCATCCCCTCCCCAACCCTTCTCTGTACTTACAAGTTTCTTTTCTGTTTTCTCTCCCTTTTTCCTTTCCTTTTTTCCGCCTCTGCTCCCCGTTCTCTAGGCCTACCCAAGGAAGCCCCACGGCTACTGTGTCGCCATTAAAACTAAGGAAGGACCACAGAGTCCCATCTTAGAAGAGCTAATAGCTCTAGTTCACAGGTCCCCCCTCCCGCAGCCACCCTCTGTTTGCCTGAAGTACAAGTCATTCAGTCATGTCTGACTCTTTGTGACCCCATGGACTGTGGCCCGTTAGGCTCCTCTGTCCATAAGATTCTCCAGGCAAGAATACTGAAATGGGTAGCCATTCCCTTTGCCAGGGATCCTCCTGACCCAGGAACTAAACCCGGGTCTCCTGCATTGCAGGCCGATTCTTTACCTTCTGAGCCACTAGGGAAACCTCAGTTTTGCCTGGGGCAGAACTAAACTTACCTACTCCTCACTGGCCATCAGGGTCTGGACTTTAAGGCTTCTCTGGGGTCCCTAGAGCATCCAGCCTCTGTGTGGGGCCGCAGCCTGGCTACAGCCCATCTACAGGAGAAAAAATGAGCTCCCAACATGGAAAGGACGGCCTTCCCTCCTGTTGCTATTGACAACAGAACAACAGAAGGCCAGGATCTAGTGGGCCAACAAGAATGAAACAGTGCTATTCACAACCAAGGCCTAGATAATCTCCTTCCATGGTGACCTAGGTTCTGCACAGTGACAATTAGTGCTACCAGACCCAGAGCTCGGAGGTGCAGGAGGCAGGTCCACAGCCACAGCCTCCCCCTTCTCCCCTGTCTCTTCTGCCTCTGGTTGGTTGGAAGGCAGTGGGGGGTCACATGGGCTTGGAGTACTGACATCAGCATCCAGCTCACTGATGACGGCACCTCTTCTGAGCTGAACTCTTAGGTCACAGCTTTATTTCTTTCCTAAAGAGGGAGCAGGACCAGAGCCAGGGCACGTGGAATGGCTCTGCAAGCATGCCTCTTACCTGGCCTGCATGCCATACGCTGATTACCCCTTTACTATCCAGGCTTCCAGAGTCTCATCCATCCTAGAATTTCTGGCTTTAGGCTGAAATTTAGCCATCATCTGGTCCTGACCCTCTCAGGAACAGAACAATCCCTGCTTGGGATTCAACCCCCCACAGGAGATGTATTTCCTAAACACTGGACTATCACAGGACAGGAAGCCGTTCTGATCCAGTCTACTTGGTGGAGAACAAATGGATTCAGTCAACACACAATACTTGGGGCCATGCTTAGCCAGGACTGGTGCAGAAGCATCTGACAAGTGCAGACATTGTCCCTCCCCTCCTGAAACTGACTAGTGGGGAAAACAGAAATGCATTGAGCAACTAAAGTGAAATGCTGTTCATCAAAAAGGAGTGTGCATAGGGGTGGTCAGAAAAGGCCTTTCCAAGGAAATGGCATTTAAACAGACAGGAGGAGAGTATTTTTCTCATTCACCTCTTCACCCCAGGCCTAGTATTGAACTGGCACATGGTAGACACTCAGTAAGTTTGCTGAATGAATGGACGAGGAAATGAACAAAGGTTTACATGTTTCCTCAGAGTCTGGTTCCTAGCAGGACTGGGGGCTGAGTCTATTAATGTATCCATTTGTAGAACAATCTAAGCAAACTTGAAGTGGTGAGTCTTCATGAGGTCTACTCATGTTATGGACGTGCTGCATGCTGTCCATTCCACTTTAGAGGTGAGTATGCTGGGGCAAAGCTGGGGAAGATGATACCCCTGAGATTCCACAGAAGTCTTCCGGACTCACCCCCTCCCCCGCAGATCACACCCTGGAGAACTCCATAAATGGGCTCATCAAAGCAGGGAAGGCCAGCCCTTCGACAGGTGATTGGATTTAGATCTGAAAGCAGAGATGGGTTACAACTCCCTGCACCCAGATGTCCTAACCACAGACCAAAGCTCAAGAGGAGGCGAGGGGAGACTAGCTCCACGGCCCTACCCTCTCTTTCTCAGAAGAGAGTGAAGGGTTCTTGGAAAGTCCCATAAAGCATCCAGATGAGCAAATCCGGGGCTGGTGGCTGTCAGATTTCCCAGCAGGATTATGGACAGACTGGCCAGCTGTTCCATCCTCCAGGTCTGTCTTAACTTCAAAGACTGGGTTCTCTGTCCCAGGAAAAGTGTGCCCTACTGGAAAATGCCCTGAAACTCTCAAAACATGCCTGCATTCAAGTGTTGCTCTTGGGCCTCCAAGAACCTGTCTCTAACACACAGCAATAGGCATTCTCTTCCCTCGCCCTCTCCAGCAAACACCTCTCCAAGGAAAGAAACTGAACTGGTGACAATGTGTGCAGGCAGGGCCACCATGCACAGCTGCACAGGCTGTTCACCACACAAAGCAGGGGCTGAAGTCCAGCCCTCCCTCTGCTTGCCAAGCTGTGCCCCCTGGCATAGCTACATCCACACAGGGGAAGGGGTGGCTTGTTCTAATTTCCAAATAGGTGCCATGTGGATGAGCAGTGACCCTGGGTGGAGAGCCCAAAGAATTGCATCTGAGAAAGGAAATAAGCCAATCCTAACCTTGTCATCACCTAAATAGTCTAACCAGGCGTTCCTCAGCTGATTAGATATGCAAATAGGGCAGCCTTCTTAGAAGGTAATAGAATATGATGGATAAACCAGTAGGTCCAGTAAGGTTTTACTTCTCTATGTCCTGAGTTCAGATGACAGAGAAAATGAACTATTGAGGTGTACTAAAGGAGGATTGAATGTCTTCTTTCTGTTAAACTACTTTAAGGAGAGTAAAGATTTACAGTAAGTATAACCGTTCTGTGTTGAAAACACCAGAGTTTTGGAATCTTTCCCAGACACGAGGCTCTAGCTTCACGTACCTAGAGCCTGTTGGTCAGGAAGTAGGCCCCTGAAAGATGAGGTAAAGCCGGCATTTTCTCAGGAAAACGACCCTCCCTGTGGAAGGCCAGGCTTCTCACCAGAGAACGCACTCCATACTGAGAACGATTCTCTGACAGGACCATCTGAAAGGTGGCCTAACTCGATGCACCGCTTGGGAAAGGCATTGTGACCCCAGCAAACACTTGATGGACCCTGAGGACAGGGCGGTGATGTCCCTCGCGCGCCGCTCTACACTGCAGGCACGTTTGGCCAAGGGTAACCTATACTGCTGGGCAGGCGCTGCTGCCCCCTCTCAGAAATGCCTTCCAACATGGTCTCCTTTGGTAGCTGTCTATCTGCCCCATCTTCCTGGAGGTTGAAAAACAAACTATGGGCTGGGGACACTGAGAGGAAAGATAAGGAAGGAGCAGGGGCTGCAAGTCACAGCTCACCTAGTGCTCCTGACGTGTCCACAGGCTGGAGCCTGAAATGCGATCAAGGGATGGAACCAAAATGCTTCCCGAGGCTCTGGGGACCCCCCAACCTCAATTCCCTCCCCTGCCAGCTCCAAATACTCTATGGCACCTGGGCCAGGCAATTCCCTGCGATTGACCCTGGGGGGATTAGTTGGGGCAAGTCTATCCCTGGCTTCAGAAAGAGGAGCCAAGGCTCCCAGGGCCACGTGAAACTCATAGTATGCTGGGGCAGTTCTGGGTGGTGGGACACATGTGAGCATCTCAGCCAGGAAAATCAAGTCAGTGTCGTGTGGGTCCTGCTTGATCTCCCAAGAAGCAGACGACTGGAACATCCAGGACCCTGGGCAATTTCATTCCCAGGTGAGTCTCCCTCCTCTAGCCCCATTATCCCTGTTGATTTTTCTAGGTAAAAACCACTCCTGCTACGTCAGTCAGGACCTTGCAGATAACTGCACATCCACAGCCTACCCATGCCTTGAGGGAAGTGCATACAACAGGGGCCAACAATTCCTGAGCACCCAACAGGCACCAGCCATAGAGCAGAATGCTTACTTTGCTAGCAGGATCTCACAGAATCCCCAGGCAACCCACAGATGAAGAATATCACTATTCTTTTACTGATGAGGAACTCGAGGTTCAGAGAAGTTAGGCAACTCGCACAAGATCACACAGCAAATAAGAGATAAAGTTGGGGCTCGAACTCAGATTGTGAAGCACCAGAACTTCCAGGTCTCGTTAGAAGACTGAGGTATAGTGAGGAGGCACCCTGAGCAAGCACCAAGTGCTGCAGAAGCAGCCCTGCATCTCCACCATGGACCCTGGCATCCATACAAGTCCATAGGTGAGCCTGGGGAGTCCTGCGGGCTCACATCTTTGTGGGGCTTGCTTCCATCCAGGCAGTTGTAACCTCCTTGGCAGCCATGATAAAAGACATCAGCAATCACATGTGAAAGAGCAAAAGCCAAGCCACAAAGCACATTGTGTTGCTGTTCCAACTGTTATTCTCCAAGTTTATCCAGGGGAATGGCTTGACAAATCTGCCAGTGTTAGGAAGGATAGGAATTAAATAAGATCCTACTTCACGATGTCCACCAGGGCATGGAAGAGACAAATGCACGTGGAGCAATTAGCAGGAATACAAGGTTTTTGTGCTGCGTGCCAAGGTGGCATTGGGAGCACACAGGGGAACGGTAAAGACTTATATTAGAGCCCCTCGAAGTGAAGGGCTCCTTCACTACCGCAAGCGACTCCTCTCTGTCTTCCCTCTCCATCCAGCATTTTGTTGTTGTTCAGTTTCCAAGTCGTGTCTGACTCTTTTGGACCCCATGGACTACAGCACACCAGGCTTCCCTGTCCTCCACTGTCTCCTGGAGTTGGCTCAAGTTCAAGTGCAATGAATCGGTGATGCTAGCTAACCATCTAACCCTCTGCCGCCCTCTTCTCCTTTTGCCTTCCGTCTCTCCCAGCATCAAGGTCTTTTTTTATGAGTCGGCTCTTTGCATCACATGGCCACAGTATTGGAGCTTCAGCTTCAGCATCAGTCCTTCCAAGGAATATTCAGGGTTGATTTCCTTTAGGATTTCCTTTAGGATTGATCTCCTTGCTGTCCAAAGGACTCTCAAGAGTCTTCTCTAGTATCACAATTCGAAAGCATCAATTTCTCAGTGCTCAGCCTTTTTTATGGTCTAATTCTCACATCCATACATGACTACTGGAAAAACCATACCTTTGACTATATAGACCTTTGTTGGCAAAGTGATGTCTTGACTCTTTAATACACTGTCTAGGTTTACCGTAGCTTTTCTTCCAAGAAGCAAGCATCCTCTCATTTCCTGGCTGCTTTCGCCATCCGCAGTGATTCAGCGCCCAAGAAAAGAAAATCTGTCACTTCTACTTTTTCCCTTTCTATCTGCCATGAAGTGATGAGACTAGATGTCATGATCTTAGTTTTTTAAACGTTGAGTTTTAAACCAGCTTTTTCACTCTCCAGCATTTTATCCCCATTCAATTACCAATTGCTACAGAACAGACTACCCTCAAACTCAGCAACTTAAAATAATTTATTACTATCCCTTACATCCCTGCTGATTGAGCTCAGCTGGCTGGCTCTCACTCAGAATCTCTTGCAGTTAGAGTCAAATGGCGGCCCCTGTTAGAGTCATCTGAAGGCTCTACTGAGCTAGACAGCCACGTGATCCTCACTCACAAGCTGGCAGTGACATGAATGCTGGTGGAGAGTTCAGCTAGGGTTCTTGACAAGAGAACCTCTACCTCTGGCCTTTCCGTGTAGCCTGGACTTCTTACAGGATGGTGACTGGTTTCTAGAGGTAGCGTGTCAGGACTGAAGGTTCTAAGAGACGCAGACAGAGATCACAAGGTTCTCATGACCAAGTCTTAACAGTTCCAGGATGTCACTCCCACCATATTCTAATGGTCAAGCAAGTCTCTATGGTCCGCCTAGATTCAAGAGGTGAGAAGCAGCATACCAACCCTAGCCCGAAAATGGTTGAGGGCTGCCATTTTGGAAACCGTCTACCACAATGTCCTGCAGATAAAGATAAAATTCTTTTATTGAGCTGGGAGAGGGAGAGGAAATGAGCTCTGGGCTAAGGAAGTCGAGAGGAAAGAGACTTTGTCCCTGTGTCCAGAGAAGATACTTGGCCAAGTCCCTCCCCACACTGTTCTCTTACCTCACATCCCAAGGTACATTCTTAGATTGTCCTAGACTCAGAACGTGAGGGAGAGTGGAAAAAAACCACTGACATCATCCTAACTAAGCAGCCTTCATCTGAGAATGAGTCTGCTACGTGACTGTTGCCACAAAACTGTTTTATCTGCCCTTGCTGCAGCGTGGCCTTTAAGGGACACAATCTGGTGCCAGTGACATCCCAGCAGTGGTTGCCCTGGAGACCCAGGGGTCAAGGATGATGAGGGAGTGTGTTGCCAAGATGACCTCACATAGAAATCTCTTTGCTTTCTTGTGACCACCTGGTAACTGAGCTACAAAGGAAAGAGAAAAAGCCATAAATTCCTCAGATGCATGTTCACAGGCAGAGCAGAGAGCTAAAGCAGAGTCCCGGCACAGAAGTTATGAGATACCACACTGATGCCTTCCATTCCCCCTGACTTACTCTGATGGAGCCTCCATCTAACCTGCGTTATTCTGAAGGCTCTGGGATCACCTGGTGCCTTTCCCATTCATCTGGATAATTCAAGCATAATAACTCACAGTTCTAAGTCTGCAGTTAGCTTCTCCCAGCCTCTGCCTGACACTCCCCCATTACGGGGGTGGGGGGAAGGGAGGAAATCATTGCCAGTATACAGCAGGATGGGGTATTTTGTGCACCCAATCCCCACTAAGTCATTCCTAGTCTATCTTAGCTGGGAGACTTCTTCAATAATCTTCCTCTCAAGCAACAAAATATTTAATAATTAATATCTTTCTTCCTCTTCTATCTCAGAAACTCCAGCGCATTGATTGCATGAATTATATTTCTTGGTTCGTGACCCAATCTTATCTTTGTACCATGCACACTCCACTTCTGCTTAGTTATTTTAAAAATATATTTATATATATAAACATCGGCCAGCCCACAACCCGAAACAAAAGCCAGGGCCTTGACAATAACCAACATATCTTTCAAATCCCAAGTGGCAGTAAACAGGAAAATAAAACAGCCAGTCACCCAGCATACACAAAACAGAAGAACTAGGCCTTTAAAAAGGTTTCGCTAGCGCCTGAAGAAGGCGTCTTTTCGAAATGCCTCGATTTTTACATGGCCCAAGCGTCCCATTAAATCCCGGTCATTTAAAATCTGGGTTCCCAACTGGTATATCATTTTATTTTAATGATCTGTGCTTCCTATAGAAACACGGAAAACGACTATTTCTTTTTTCAATTAAACGTGTAACGGCCAGCAGATGAAAGCCAGCTTCTCTCTCCGCCGACCCCGGGGAGCGGCCCGGGAAGGGGTTAATGAAGGCTCCGCGGACCGGGATGGAAAACTCTGGGTAACCCGAGCGCGGCCGGTCCGCTGGGCGCATGCGCTGGGGCAGCACTTTGCGCGCCCGCCTGCAGCTCCCCGCTCCAGGCTGCTTGGTACACAAAGACCTGCTTTGTTCCCTCGGCTCTGTTTTAAATATCTGACGGTTATTCCCCCCATCCCTGCGCCAAATCCCCGGCCTGGCTGCAGGCGCGGCACAAGGGCGCATTGTGGGGCCGAGCGAGGGGAGAAGGGGGCTGGGGGCGGCCGCCCCGATGGGGACGCTCGTGTTTCGCCAAGTTGACTCAGCCTTTTGGGTCACCTGGGTTGTGTCGTGGGGGGTGGGTGAAGAGGAAGAGACGAGGGGCGGGGGTGGTGGTGGGGTGGTAGTGTCTCATCGTCTTTTTTTTTCAAGTCCCAGACGTAAAGATCGGAACCTGGGGACCCTGGGAATGAGCAGAATCCAAAGTTTCCAACGCAGGCCCCGGGAGGAGGTGCTGAGGTTTCAGCCGAACCACTGGGGTGGCTGGCCGGCCCTGCCCCAGCCCCGGGGCTGCCAGGAAGGCCACGAATCCGCGAAGCCAGACGCTGGGTTTCTTATCTCTCCATCGCTGTATATTTAGAAAGTGCCGATCACTCAGACACTTTGAAAAGCGTGGCATTCCAGCGCAAACCAACCCGAACGAGGGGAGGGGGAGGAAGGTGGGGGGCGGTGATCCCTTCTTCCTCCAAGCTGGGGGCCCAGAGGCGCTCCAGAATAGGCACTACCCTGGTCTTTCTGCACCCCAGCTTTCAGGCCCTCGAGGTGCCCCGCTCAGTTTTAGGAATAGACCCCTCGGGGAAATCGTACCCGCCCCGGCGAGGCTTCTCCCTCCCACGGGCAGGTAGTGAAGACTGGGATGGGGTTCAAACAAAAGTAGGCTTTCAGCTCGCTGGCTAGCTGGCCCTGCCCCACCCCCGCCCCTCCCTTGTCTTGCTGGCGCTCCCTGCAGACTCCCAGGTAGTTTTTCTTCCCAGCTCAGGTATTTGTTTACCTGCTGAGAAGGAGGAGTTCTTGTGTTCTGGGAGGTTTGCAAAACGCCAGTCAAAAACCCACTTCTCTTTCCCATTTTCTTCTTTTAATGACAGGGAAAACATTGCCTTTCAGACCAAGTCTTGGAAACTTAAAGCAAAACACAAAATGTGGGCCTTAGCAATTCTGAAAAGTGAGCTTGGTCTTAAGTTTGTGACCAAAGCCCCCAAGACCCCTCAGAGTCTGGGAAGGAAATTGTGACCCTTCCACAGGGCAGGTGAAGGAGGAGGAACTGGCTCAGAGGATTTGATTCAGAAGCAAAGGGTGCTGTGATCTCGATATGGCTGTTCTAGGCCTGACTGGGAGCCCCCAAAACCCCTTTCATGGTTTGTTACGAATTTCAGGGTGGGTCTCACAATGCCTTGGTCACATTCCTCAGATGTGAAGACCAGAAATATTTCCTGAGATTTATTTTTTTAGAATCATGCTTTATAATTTTCACATTTCACATGTTATCTCAGTTCACCAATACTCTTGAGTGTTAGAGCTCATGCAAACCAACCCTCTAACTTTGCGATTGAGAGAAGTCGTCCAGAGCCATTCAGAAAGACAAGGCAGAGGCCTGGAGGTCAAGTCTCCTACAGGCACCGCTGGTTTCTTTCCCCTCTGAGGTGCCAGATAGTCGTGGGCTAAAAGACCAGGGTTTCACCTACCACTTCCTCCAAAAGTCCTTTCCAAATGAAGTATTCTAATTCAAGGATAAGAAGCTTTGAGAAAAGATTCTTGAGTGTCAGGCAGCTCTGATGAGTGTCTAGGACTCACTCTTCAGTGTATCCTCTAGAACTGCTGCTGAGTTTGCAAGGACCGCACTAGGTTCAAGCCTAGAGATGTAAGTCACACTATGCTGCCAGGGTTGCTAAGTGGCAGAGAAACCCTGGGTGTCTGTTTCCAGGCACTCTTCGGTCTGCTGAGGAATGTCTTCAAGCAACATGGAGTGTCCTTTCATCACTCTGTTTGCCAGTAAGCCCCATATCTCTGGAGGTGATAGCAGGCCCCTGCCACCAGCAGTCCAGCCTGCCATGAGTTGTATGGAAAAGTGATACCTAGAACTTGACTCCTGGTGATGAGTGTATAGAATCACTCCAGCTGTAAAATAGGATAGGGGTCCCTACAGTCCCCTTCCGCTCATGTACCTGCAGCCTCAGAGATGTCAGAATGTTTGCTGGAGCATATCTGTGACGTCATACAAACTGCTTGGAGAAAAACCATCACCAACCCCACTGCATGGCAGTGCCTGCCCTTTGGGGCAGAAGGTGGCAGGATTTATATCCCCACTGAGCTTCAGAGGGTGGGGTCATTCCTGATGACCCTTAGTTTGTATTTCTGACTTTGGTACCGCCCTCTTTTTCTGTACATTCAACACTGGCCCATACCACCTCTAGCCCTCACCTCACCCCCTCCTCCTTGAGCCAAATGTTGGTTTCAAGCTTTCCCAGGTTGGCGGATGAACTAACATTTCAAGCCATCCCATGGAAACACAGCCTGGCAGCCAACAGTTCAATTTCAGCAGTGTCACCTTTTGACCATTCAGCAATGTTTGTGCACATATTTAAATATTTTATTGCATTTCAACCTTATTATTTTATAATAATGAGTGGAAAATGGAAAAATGAAGTGCTGATGCTAGTGATAAGAAGTGCAGGTCTCATAAACCTAATATAATTGAGACAAAGATGGAAATCATTAGGCATGCCGAACATGAGGAATATTTAGCTTCAATCAACTGCACACTGGATGTGAGCCAGTCAACTGTGTGTTCAATCGTGAAGGAAAAGAATAAAAGATTATATATGAAATTCTGAACATACAAGGTCAAAGATTCTATCTAAAGGTGGTGTGTTTGAGGATTTACCATATTTCTTCAATTCTAAACCTACACTGATTTCATAACAGATTTTCTGAGCTGGGGTGAGGGAGATGCCGTGAGACTGGAAATCCAGAAAATAGAGTGATAATATTTTCTAACTTCCTGGGAACAGAACCTTCCTTTAGAATGTGCAGGCCAGCTACTTGCCTCTTGCATGTGAGACCAGTGGATCCTCAGAAAAGCGTTAGGTATGAAAGGAGATGGTGACCTATGGAGACGAGCACCATGGGGGTCACCCCAGCACCAAAGTCAGGAACAGGCCTTGAGTGGATGTGCCAGAGGGGACTCAGCAGAAGCCCTTATGCCAGGAGGCTTTCTCAGCCCACTTGTGCCTGGCTGTCAGAAAATCAGGAGGGTCCAAGGCAAAGACTGCAGGGCGGGCCTCTTCTTTGGGCACAGGCTCCCATCACAGTCCTGTCCCAGCTGTCTCTGGGGTGAGGGCGGGGGCACATTCCCCTCTCCACGGTTGCACAGACGTGCCCTCTGCCTGGATTAGCTGTCCTTCCTCTTGGGCTGCCTGGCTGACTCCCGGCTCTTCCTTGCAGACTCAGCTCACGCTCCTGCCCACTCACTGCGTGCTCGCTGCCCACTCTCTGTCCTTGCTCTTTCCGCACTGTGTCACCATCACTGGCTTGCCTGGGAGACCTCTGAGGGCAAGGAGAGCCCTCAACCTCAGCATCCAGGCTCAGCGGCCCTCAGGAAGTGTCTGCTAAGTGACCAAGGGACTGAAGGACCGGTAGACCCTTGGGAAGACCTCTTTGGCATGAGACTGTTGATGGGTGCTTGCAAGGGCAACCTAGTGCTGTCGTTTCAACTCCCTGAAAGTGAAAGTGTTAGTCGCTCAGTTGTGTCTGACTCTTTGTAACCCCATGGACTCCTCTGTCCCTGGGATTCTCCAGGCAAGAGTACTGGAGTGGGTTGCCATTCTTTTCTCCAGGGGATCTTCCTGACTCAGGGATTGAACTCAGGTCTCTTGCATTGCAGGCAGATTCTTTACTGTCTGAGCCACTAGGAAAGCCCCTTGAACGCCTTAGACTCTTTAAAAAAAAAAACAAACAAACCTGTTTTCTCCTCCAGACGCAGACATATTTGTCTGTACATTTCTCCCCCTTTGCCACAAGTTTCCCTCATCATTGGGCCTCCTTGCTCACACTAGCGTCTTCAGTCTTAGCCCAGCACTGCTGCCCCTCACCTCCCCCACCACACCATGGTTCTTTACAAACACTTTTATTTAAGTAAATCCACTGACTTTTCCTCCAACGATAGACCTCTTGCTGAATTCTTACCACTTTCCTCAGGCAAAAACAACCCAGAAATGCTGTCTGATCCAAAGCATTTCCCAGGGAGGGCAGCCAAGTGAGTGCAAGAACCTCTCGGCCGTCTGGGACTGTGATGTGATGTCTGAACAGCCTCTTTAGACACACTCCAGCCTTTTCCAGCGATGCCATGCAGACGAGGTTGCTCCATGTCAGACCCTTGCAGTTGTCGGGGGTCCTGGGGGTAGGTGGGAGAGCACCCAGCCAAGGAACTCAGCTGACTGGGCCTCAGTTAGGGTCACTGGGCCAGTCGTACATGAAAAGGGGGTCAGAACTCTGGTTTGCAGCCCTCCATCCACTGACTCTTTCTTGGCCTAACATACCCTGCCCTGCTGCCCTTGGCTGTCACAGTGGGAAGCAATGCCTGAAAAGCCTGAGTGGGGGCAGCTCAGAGAAGCCCATCACTACTCCACCTCCCACCCCTCCCAGCATGGTGCCCAGGAGCCACCTTGACCAGCTGGGTAAGATGCATTCAGCACCGGTCAGTCCCCCTTACTCTCCCAGTCCTCTGGAGAGCCAGCTCTCTGGGGTGGAGCCCAGAGTCCACTTGATAGAAAGCTGATTCTTTTCCTGTGGGGCAAACAGCTCTGATCAGGACACGTCAGCCAGGGGGCGACTTGGCAGAGCTACAATGCCAAGGCCCGATGCATCCTTTCTCTGTGATTTCCCAAATCCAGGCAAGAAAGCATGCCACCCCACCCCCAGCTCCTGGCTCCCCCCACCGGCATTTGCATCCCCCCCAATGCTATATAAAAGGAGCCAGTCGCTGGCCCCAGCCAGGACAAGGCTGTGATTCAGCCAGGCTCCTGTGACATCCCAGCCGTGAGAGTGCAGCTGGGGCAGTTTATGAACAGCGCGGGTCCCAGGGGGAAGTCGGCCCTGTCCTCTAGCCCACAAACGTCTATTGTTCACTTTCTTGTTTTTCTCCAAATGTTGAGATGTGCTCAGAGCACAGAAAAGCCCCAGACCAAGGCCATCAGCCAGGGCCAGCTTGAGGCTGGAACTCTGGGGGCCTCCTCTCCCCTCCTCTGACAGTTGTTTCCACCCCTCCCTTAGATGTGACCGGGCTGGGGCTGGAGGCTGAGACGGTGGCGTCTTCTCAGCGGAGGCTCTTTGGACCACAGAGGGTTTGGGCTGTTCCACTGAGCAAGGTGTGAGGCCACGGCACAGGCTCACTTGGTTGGCAGCTAGGCGCTACTGCCCATGTTACCCGGAGTGGGCCACAACGTGGACGAGGAAAAGTGTCTTCCAGTTGCTTGTGGCTGACCGCAGCAGTGTGACAAGAACACTCATGTGCTGGGTCCTGCCTGCCTCACACATTTGGGCTCCAAGGGTCAGCCCCAGCTCCAGCTCATACTAGCTGTGCAATCTTGAGCAAGTGGCTTAGCCTCTGTGAACCTCAGTTGCCTCCTTGGCAAAATGACACATCCCTCTTAGAGCTTTTTTTTTGGCTTTAACGTGACAATCCTGGGAGACACCTGACACAGCCCTCTGTAAATACTCATTTTTCTTTGCATAATTCTTCTTCTTGTCTGTGACTACTCTCACACCATCCTGAAACCGCCCCCTCTCTGCTTTGAGGGCCCGCTTTTGTACCTAAACTGAATGCCTTTGACAGTCTCCAGTTGGGGGTCAGAGAACAGCTGTGCAGGCCGGCAGTGCCAGAGGAATGAAGGATGAGGTGACTTGTGACGTAGGGGAGGAGAGAACGTGCTCAAAAGCCCGTAGCCTCCGCCTCCCCCGCCCCGCAGCCCCAGATCCCTTTCTCATATTACCTGCCCTCCCCCATCACCGATGGTTCTCAGCCCTGCCATGCCACGTGGCCAGTTCCAGCAAGCCCACCAAAACCCCATCCCTGCCAGGAAAGCCCCCCTTGTGCCACCTGGGCAGCTAACAATAGCCAGTGTGGGGACGGGGAGGTGCACAGAGGTGGGGTCTCCGGAAATTTTGCCCAATCGAGAGGGTGTGAGGATTCAGATCCCCAGTGCCAACCATGCATAAGCCTGGGGTGTCAAGTGTGGTCTAGAGATTGGGGGTTCATTTACAACAGCCCAAAGGACTCGATGGACATGAATTTGAATAAGCTCCGGGAGTTGGTGATGGACAGGGAAGGCTGGCGTGCTGCAGTCCATGGGCTCTCAAAGAGTCGGACACGACTAAGCGACTGAACCGAAGGGCTTTGCTGTGAAGGGGGGGTGGACAAGTGTAGGGGGGAGAGGAGCCCAGGGAGGGCAAGAGAAAGTTCTGAGTGCTAGTCCTCCCTGCCTGGGATCAGTCAGTTCCCATCCCTACTGGGGGCTTTGGGGCTTTTGCCTCCTCAAAGCAGAAAAGAGATGATCCCCTTTTGGATTCATTAATCCTTTTGAGAATAAGGCCCTGGGAGTCTCCTGACAGGGCCATATGGTTTCCTTATCTTCCTTATCGCCCAGCACTCACCTTCCATTTGGAATGTTTATCCCAAGATAAAGATCAGATTCCGCTTAGGATGATTGAATGGGGGCCTCCTCTGGGTATTTCCCCCACAATTTCAAATGAATGGACCATCCAACCCAATAATAAATGAGCCAGACCAGGCTCTGATCATGGATAGGACACCCTCACAGTCTCCCAGGCCCCCTCCAGAGATCCCCCAAATCCTCTTCCCTCTCTCCCACCTGAGCAGCACCACTTTTACCTGCTTTGGATAGTGGAGTTCCCACTGGACAAAGTGTAACTGCCTTAAATGATGCTTTAAAACAAGCATTTTTTTAAAATTTAACTTGTGAGGCATTTCACATTCACTTTTGGATATCTAGTCTTCAAAATCTAGTGTGTGCTTGATGTTTAAATCATGCATCGATTCAGACTCACCACACTCGGAGTGTTCTGCCGGCCCAGTGGCTAGTGGCTCTGTGTTAGATGGGGAGGGTCTAGACAGCCCACACTCAGACGGCTGGGACCAGGAAAGACTGTCGTGGGCAGCGTGGCCATCGCCCTTGATCGGGCTGCCGTCGAAAGGCTCTGGGGGAACATGAACAGTCCACGAGTTTATTCCCAGTCAAAACAAAGGTCCAGACTCCATCTTCCTGCCCCCTAGCCTTCTCCCCCAGGAAGGAAAACACACACACCGCAATGTTTTTTAAAATGGTAGCCATTTGTATTGCTGTTTATGTAATGTTAGTCATTTCAGGTGCTAATAAACTTGTTCTCTGTAGCCTCTATCACTAAGGTACTTTTCCTTTGGGCTCTTTCAAGGTGAAGATGGTGTTGGTTGACATCAAGCATCCATTCAGTGGGTTCCACTGTCAGAAGAGCAGCTCCACCTGAGTAGTCGGCCAGCGCCAGTACATGCACCCTAATTCTAGGAAGGAGGAGACATGATTCAGACACAGACAGGACACTTGGACAAAGCTGTTACTACGTATTCAGACGCCACACTGTGTTCTGAACAGGGAACCAGAAGAGGCCCATGTCTGTGTTTCGTGATTCCCCTCTAGGGTGAGTCTCTAATAGCTGATCATGCGTAGTTCTCATGCTGCGGCTGAGCTGTGCCCAGTGCCTCCCCTGCTCTTAAGCCTGAGATACACACCAAGCAAAGAGAAGGATGGGAGGGAAGACCTCTGGCAAAGCAGGGGGATGTTAAAGATGCCAGCCATACACCTCACATGGAGAAAAAAAAGGTGGGGGAAATGTTCCAGGCCTCCTGGGAGGCCTTCCTGATCACTCTGTAGAAGAGTTGGTCTCCGGCCCCCTCTCTCTGTTTCATGTTTAGAAGTGTTTATTTATTTGGCTACTCTGGGTCTTATTTGCATCACACTCAATCTTTCATTGCATGTTTCATTGCTGCCTACAAACTCTCTAGTTGTGGCACTTGGGCTTAGTTGGTCCACGACATGTGGGATCTTAGTTCCCTGACCAGGAAGCGAACCCAGGTCCCCTGCATTGCAAGGCGAATTCTTAACCACTGGATCACCATGGAAGTCCCCTTTGCTTCTTTTTTCTTCATAGTCCCTGTAAGTCTCGACATGCTCTTACATTTTTCTTTGTTGACTGCCTGTCCTCAGTTTGGTTCTTGCTGCACCCCAGGGCCTAGGAGGGTGTCTGTCACTGTTAGTAAACATTTGCTGACTGAATAAATAGTGCTGAGAGGTTGTGCAGGCCCCGAAGAGCTGTGGTCCCCGGAATCGCAAGAGGAGGAGAACAAGTGCTTCAGAAAGGCAGTGAGGGCGGGACAGGGTGGGGAGGGGTGTGAAGACACAGAAAGAGATGGTGGTCTGTGTGTGCGATTCCCCTAGTAATTGGAGACAGAGAAGAATTTGAGAAAGTGGAGGAATGTGATTGCAGCACAAAAGCAGTGAGATTATTTTGTCAGCAACATTTGGATCCCATTGGTGATGAGAGACATGTGGGCCCGGCAAGGAGACAATTGTGGTAGTCAAGACAGGATGTGAATAAGACATAAAGAAGTGTTTCATCAGTGGGGATGGAAAAGAACCAGGGCTGCGGTAGCCAAGTCAAGGAATAGGAAGGGTCAGCCTCAGCATTCCCGTGGGCTACGTCTCATCCACCCACAGTGTGCTACACACGTGCACAAGGGCAGACACGCGTGCAAACCTGCACACACACCCACATGCACGTCAGGACCCACTAGGTTGCCAGCAAGAACGGTGCAATCAAAAGTCCCCATCACATGTTCTAGCACAACTGCAGACTCCACTTTCCACCTCGATCTCTGGTCTTTGTCTTCTTTTGGCTTCTTCCCATTTCCATGAAGACAGCCTGGTGAGGACAGAGAACAAGGACCCAGAAACTCCGGAGGAGGAGGCAGTATCTTGTCCGTTCACCAGATTTGCGTCTGCCTAGTTTGAGAGGGAAGAGGCATGGAAGAAGGCCGCATAGACCCCTGCGCTACAGTGAGGAGAGGAAAGCCGCAGGGAAGGAAAGCCTGGAAGAAGAGAGAAATCTTTGAAT
This sequence comes from Ovis canadensis, assembly GCF_042477335.2. NCBI lineage: Eukaryota > Metazoa > Chordata > Mammalia > Artiodactyla > Bovidae > Ovis > Ovis canadensis. The sequence continues at coordinate 90,814,705 of NC_091251.1, forward strand.
TGATCGCTGCTGTACTAACGCATGGTCACACATGTGTGGGCCACGTGAAGGGCTTGTCATTGAGACTGGGGACCCGGAGGAGGCGAACAAGCTTGTTCGGAGTGGGTGGGGACAAGCTCGGGGATCCAGCTGAAACAGGATTTTATTTTTAAAGAGGCTTAGATTGATGTCTCTGCTAGCCTAAATATAACTGAGCAGCCAACTTCTTCCCAGCTCAGCCAGGCCTCTGAGCAAGCTCCAAGGGCCTGTGTTTAAAAAGAAAAGAAAAAAAAAAAAAGGAGAGGGGGAAGAGAGAGGAATCCACAGATGCAAAAGGTCATGCAGTTAACCCTCCGAGTGTGCTGGGAGGAGGAAGATGGATGAGCTGGCTGTGTATACTCTGCAACTCCAGCCTCACCCTCCCGCACGAAAGATGGAAGGTTGTTGCAGGGAGGGGGAACAGACACCCGCCTTGTATCTGGGCTCTGCCTGGCCTGGTGGGCACAGTGGCAATCCAGGCTTGTGCTCAGGGGAGCCGACAGTCCAGTGGGAGGGAGGGAAGCAGGGGTGAACAGGCTCACGGCGTTGCAGCACAGCAGTGAGGATGGGAGGCAAGCGGATGGTGGGCTGTGAGCATCCTTCCACGTGGCTGGAGGACCCGAGAAGCCCTGTGTTGAAGAAGGAAGGATTTTAAGTGGGAGGATTTTGACAAAGATGGAGAAAAAATAAAGAAGAAGCAAAGACAACAGTGGACAGGATAACATTTGGGCAGCTCTGAGTTTGGATCTGACAAGAGTGCAAAAATGGGAGAGAGACAGAGAGAGTGTAAGTGGTGGGGAGGGGCTTGGAGCTCCAGGCTCTGTGCCTCTTCCGGAGGCTCACCCTGGAGTCTGTAGACAAAGGGGAGCCGTTGAAGACTAAGGGGGACAGCAGCGACACGACCCAGGTAGACTGAAGGAGGGTTGCTTTGGCAATGAGGTGTAGGGTGAAGGAAAACGGGGAGTCTCTGTGATGGGGAGAGCCAGGGACACAAAGATCAGCGAGGGCTCTGAGCTCGCTAAGGTTCGCTAGCTGCTGCAGCAGACTCCCAAACCTCAGACACACCATAGGAGTTTATTCCTTGTTCACGTACAGCTCACTCAGCCCAGGGTTGGGTGTAGGGCTCTGCCCCTCCAGTAACTCAAGGACTCAAGGATCCTGACTGAGGGAGGCTCTGTCCCCTTCAGCATGCAGCGCTGGAGGTCACCCTGCAATTGACATCCACGTGGCACAGGGTTTTTCTTTTTATATGAAGCAGGCATTCTGCTGACCAGGGCCCAGGCACCTGCAGGGGCCCTGTGGATAGTCCCTGGCTGGCCACACATGTCAGAACATGGCAGTCAGGAGGTCATCTCAGCTGCAAGGACAGGGAGAGGGACTCAGATCTGAAAGGGTATGTTGGCAGCAGAAAAGGAAATCTTTCATTTATATGAGGTGGGCAAGTGGGCAGAGCAGCCACATTTAGGAGTTAGGAGGAGGAGAAGCCAGAGAAGAAAGTCAAGGGAGGCAGCTTGAGGGGAAACAGAGAGAATGGGTCAGTGTTGCAGTCTTCAGGGAAGGGGGACTCAGGAAGAGCCTTTGGATGCGACTCTCACAAGGCCTGGGAGTGGGGTGAGGAAGCAGCCAGCAATGACTCCCTAGGACTTTCCATAAGCACACCCCTGAGCATGACCCCTGGGAAGGCGTGAACTGCACTAATGACTCGCTGTGGAGCAGCAGTGGGAACATGGACTTTGGGGTGAGAAGACCTGGTTTTGCATCCAGGCATAGCCATCTTCACTTGAGCAAACACGTATCTCTCTGAGTCTCTGTTTTCTTCCCTGTTACCTACCTCTCAAGCCTGTGGGAAGGGTTAGAAGTAATCTATCCCTTGTGTAAAGTGCTTTGCTCAGTGTCAGTTTTGGGTAATTCGTGCAGCAAATGTTTATCGTACACGTACTGGGGGGCAAGTAACCTTATTAGGCATTGGGTATTTAAAGGACCCAGACAAAATTCTTGCCCTCAAGAAGCTTATACTCTGGTAGGGCTGATAGCCACAGAAGCAGATCCTTAAAATACAACAGGATAAATGTAGTATTGGAAGCATTTCTAAATGGGGAGGTCCAGCCCTGGCTGGCTGGAGGAGATGACTGGCTGACTCTTAGTAGAAAAGAGTTCTTGGAATAGAAATCTCAAAGATAAACCCAAGATCCTATGGGGATCTTATCTTTGACAAAGAAGGCAAAAATATGCAATGGAGAAAAGACAGACTCTTTAGTAAATGGTGCTGGGAAAATTGGGCAGCAATGTGTAAAAGAGTGAAGTCAGAACACTTCCTGACACCATACACAAAAATAAACTCAAAATGGATTAAAGACCTAAATGTGAGACCAGAAGCTATAAAACCGCTGGAGGAAAACATAGGCAGAATACTCTTTGATGTAAATCACAGCAAGATCCTCTATGACCCACTTCCCAGAGTAATGGAAATAAAAACAAAAATAAACAAATAGGACCTAATTAAACTTAAAAGCTTTTGCACAATGAAGGAAGCTATAAGCAAGGTGGAAAGGCAGCCCTCAGAATGGGAGAAAATAACAACAAATAGAACAACTGACAAAGGATTAATCTTCAAATTATATAAGCAGCTCTTGCAGCTGAATACCAGAAAAATGAACAACCCAATCAAAAAGTGGGCAGAAGACCTAAGCAGACATTTCTCCAAAGATGGCTAATAAATACCTGAAAGGATACTCAACATCTCTCATTGTTAGAGAAATGCAAATCAAAACTACAATGCAGTATCATCTCACACCAGTTGTAATGGCCAGCAACAAAAAGTCTACAAACAATAAATGCTGAAGAGAGTGTACAGAAAAGGGAACCCTCTTTTCTGTTGATGGGAATGAAAATCGATACAGCCACTATGGAGAACAGTATGCATATGCATGCGTTCTCAATCAAGTCCAACTCTTTTTACCCATGAACTTTAGCCCGCAAGGCTCCTCTGTCCATGGGATTTTCCAGGTACGAATACTAGAGTGGGTTTTCATTTCTTTCTCCAGAGGATCTTTCCAACCTAGGGACTGACGCTGTTTCCTGTGTCTTCTGCATTGGCAGGCAGATTCTTTGAGCCAGTAGGTAGATTCCTTTAAAAACTAGGAATAAAATTACCATATGACCCAGCAATCCAGCTACTGGGCATATACCCATAGGAAACCATAACTGAAAAAGGCACATGTACCCCAATGTTCATTGCAGCATTATTTACAATAGCTAGGACTTGGAAGCAACCTAGATGTCCATTGACAGATGAATGGATAAAGAAGTTGTGGTATATATACACAATGGAATATTACTCACCTATGAAAAGGAATGCATTAGAGTCAGTTCTAATGAGGTAGATGAACCTAGAGCCTATTATACAGAATGAAGTAAGTCAGAAAGAAAAAGACAAATATCATATATTAACACATGTATATGGAATCTAGAAAGATGGTACTGATGATCTTATTTGCAGGGCAACAAAGAAGACACAGACATTAAGAACAGACTTTTGGTCACAGTAGGGGAGGGAGACGGTGGGATGACTTGAGAGTGTAGTATTGAAACATATATACTATCATATGTAAAATAGAAGGCCAGTGGGAATTTGCTGTATGATCCTGGGAACCCAAAGTCAGTGCTGTGTGACAACCTAGAGGGGTGGGATGGGGGGGAAGTGGGAGGAAGCTTTGAGAGAGAGCTGTATGAGGGAGAGGATGTGTGTAAACCTGTGGCTGATTCATGATGATATATGGCAGAAACCATTACAATATTGTAAAATATTTATCCTCCAATTAAAAATAAGATGGGGGGTGGGAAGAGTTCTTGGAGGGTTAGGGTGCCATGGGCATTGCTAGCATGCTGATTCACACAACAAATATTTATGTGTTCATCACAGTTAATGCAATGAGCACTTACTGAATGCTCAGAAGGTTGCCCCTAAGGTCTTGGGGGAGAGGCGAGCATTCTGCAGGGCTGTGGGGTGTGCCCCTCTACTGGTGCCAGGCTGAGGCCCAGGACCCTTGCCATGGGGCCTGTTCCTGGTCACCCAACTATAGGAACTACCTCTTTCTGCCTCTTCTCTGCCACCCTAGGAACCCCTAGGATCCTTCTTTGAACCTGGGACTCCATCCTGGGACCCCATGTGGAAACAGGACCCTGGTTTCTACTGCCACTTTTTGAAGCCCTCATACCACCCTGAGGGTTGCCCTCCTTTGTGCACCTCTGCCTCAAGAGCAGGGCTGTATTAGAATAGGCATCACCCCTCCATCCATTTCCTACCCTGCCGCGGAGTGTCATTTGTTCAGACTCTCCTAGATATGTCCTCAAACAATGGTTCAGGTTGGGACCATGCCTCAATTTTGGTTTTATTTTATTCTCTTAATTAACTCCACACCTGCCGTTGATCTATGCTCATGCTGGAGACATTAGGAAAAAACAAAACTATTAATATAGAGAGAAGAGAATAAAAATAGTCTCAGCACACAGGGGGAGTCACTGTTGGCATTTTGTGTTTCTCTCCTGTCATGAGTTTGAGTGAACTCCGGGAGTTGGTGATGGACAAGGAGGCCTGGCGTGCTGCAGTCCATGGGGTCACAAAGAGTCGGACATGACTGAGTGACTGAGCTGAACCTGTGTTTATTGTTCTATGTACTTGAAATCATAGCTTTGGCCTCACTTGTTTTAAATTTTTTATTGTGGTAAAATGTACCAAAAATTTACCACCTAAGCTATTTTTAAGTGTACAGTTAAGTGTAAATTAGGGACATTTACATTGTTGTACAACCATCATCACTTTCCATCTCCAGGGCTCTTCCTCTTGCACAACTGAAATTCTGTACCCATTAAACAGCAATTCCTCACCACCCTCCCCACAGCCTCTGGCAACCACCACTCTAGTTTCTGTCTCTATTATTTTGACTACTCTAATTTTCTTAAATAAGTGATGAAAGTGAAAAGTAAAAGTGAAAGTCGCTTAGTTGTGTCTGACTCTTTGCAACCTCATGGATTGTACAGTCCATGGAATTCTCCAGGCCAGAACCCAAGTTTCCTGTGTTGCAGGCAGATTCTTTACCAGCTGAGCCACAAGGGAAGCCCAGGAATCCTGGAGTAGGTAGCCTATCCCTTCTCCAGTGGATCTTCCCGACCCAGGAATCAAACTGGGGTCTCCTGCATTGCAGACAGATTCTTTACCACCTGAGCTCTCAGGGAAGCCCACTTATATAAATAAGTGATATCATATAGTATTTGTCTTTTAGTGACTGGCTTATTTCACTTCGCAAAATGTCCTCAAATTTCATTCATGAGGTAGCATGTGTCAGAATTTCATTTCTTTTTTTAAGGCTGAATAATATTGCATTGCAATACCACATTTTGCTTATCCCTATATCCATCAATAGACACTTGGGTTTCTTTCACATTTTAGCTATTATGAATAATGCTGCTATAAACATAGGTGTACAAATAGTCTCTTCGAGACCCTTCTTTTAATTCTTTGGGGTATATACCCAGACGTGGAATTGCTGGATCATATGTTAGTTGTATGTTTAATTTTTTGAGGAACTGCCATACTGTTTTCCACATTGGCTGTACTGTTTTACATTCCTACAGACAGTGTACAAGGGCTCCCATTTCTTCATCACATTCTCCCCAACACTTGTTATCTTCCATTTTGTTTTGTTCTGTTTTGATAGTAGCTATCTTAAGGGATATGCAGTGCCTGCTTGTTTTTTAACCTTACCTTCTATTATAAGTATTGTCCTTATGACCTTGATGCTGGGAAAGATTCAAGGCAGAAGGAGAAGAAGGCAACAAAGGATGAGACGGATGGATGGCATCACTGTTTTAATGAACATGAACTTGTGTGAACTCCGGGAGGTGGTGAGGGACAGGGAAACTTGGTGTGCTGCAGTCATGGGGTCACGAAGAGCTGGACACAGCTTGGTGGACTGAACAACAACATACGTATTGTCATTAGAAACTTCAGACACAGACCCTCTCCCATTCTCCTACTGTTGGAAATTTATGATTATTTTCTTTTTATATTTTTGCTATCATCATAAATAAAATTGTAACAAATATCTGTGCCTGAATCTTTGCAGCATTTTGGATTATTTCCATAAGCAAGGATTGACAGATAAAATATAGGATGCTCGGTTAAATTTGCACTTCAGAGAAACAATAAATAATTTTTTAGTATTTTAGTCCCCCAAATATTGTCAGGGACAAACTTATTCTTAAAACATATTTGTTATACACCTGAAATTCATATTTAAATGAGTGTTCTATATTTTTATTTAAGAGGTCTAGCCAACTTACCACAGGTAGAATTCTCAGGAGTGGAAGAATGTATCAAAGTTGATGAACATTTTTAAGAAGCATATGGCAAATGGTCTTTCCAGTAAAGTGATGCTAGTTTCACCCCCAACAGTGAATAAGATTGCCTGTTTCCCTATAAAACTAGCATCTTTGTGTTATTTCATTTAAAAATAAGCAAAACTTTGCTTCTTTAATAAGAAGCAAATGATTGATCATAAAGTTTTTATTATCAATGAATCTGGTCCTTCCTTTCCAAAGGTTGGTCTTTTGCACTTCCTTTTACATAAACTATGTGTTTCTGCCTTTGCTCATTTATCTTTTTGTTTTTCTTGTCAAGTAGATGAACTTTTAAAGGATAATAACCTTTTGTCATTCACTATTTTGTTGCAAATACTTCTCCCAGCTTGTTGTTTGCCTTTTAGTTATGCTTCTATAATTTTCAAAGTAAGTATTTAAACATTTTTATATAGTCAGATCTCTAGTTTTTCATGACCCTTCCAGTTGCTTTGAGTCTAGAGTCCTCTCTCATTTAGAGATTAGGTATGTTCATTCATTTATATTTTCCTCTAGAAGTTTGTGTAGGTACTTTTACCTGTTTTTTGTTTGTTTGTTTATTTTTATACTTAACTCTTTAAAACATTTGGAGTTTATTTGGAAATGATGTCCAATGAGTCTCTGAATAAATTTTTCTCTCGAATCTCTAATTTGTTTCAGCTCTATTTGCTGAATACAGTCCTTCCCTTCTCAATGATTTGTGGAACCTCTTAATCTTACATAAAGAAAAATCCATGTTTCTTAAAAGTGAACTTATCAATGTCATTTAATCATTCATATATTAAAAAAATATTTATTGAGCACCTACTGTAGGTCAGGTACATATTTAAGATTTCTTCCAACATTAAAATTCTAAATATATGGGAACTTCTATCCATTTATTTTCACATCTTTGGAAGAAATGGACATAATTTGCTTCACTTGTTGGCTTTTATTTGGGGCTTCCCTGGCAGCTCAGAGGTTAAAGCATCTGCCTGCAATGCGGGAGACCTGGATTAGATTCCTGGGTCAGGAAGTTCCCCTGGAGAAGGAAATGGCAACCCACTCCAGTATTCTTGCTTGGAGAATCCCAAGGACGGAGGAGCCTGGTGGGCTACAGTTCACGGGGTCACAAAGAGTTGGACACGGCTGAGCGACTTCACTTTCACTTTCTATATTAAACTACTTTGTGTGCATGTGTGCTAAGCTACTTCAGTCGTGTCCAACTCTCTGTGACCCCCATGGACTGTAGCCCACCAGGCTCCTCTGTCCATGGGATTCTCCAGGCAAGAATACTGGAGTGGTTTGCCGTGCCCTTCTCCAGGGAATCTTCCTGACTCAGAGATCAAACCCATATATCCTACATCTAAAGCTTAATTTTATTCATCTCCTTTCTAGGAGTTTTACCTCTTATTGCTATATCATGTCTTATTGCATTAGAAGAAACTTCAAATGATTTTTATATAATAAAATTGTATAGTTTCATGTAATCTTTATCTCCACTTTTAATGACAATGTCTCTAATGTTGTGCCATTAAGAATAGTCTCAGTGGTCCCGTGATTAGGACTTAGTGCTTTCACTCCTGAAGGCCAGAGTTCAACCTCAATCAGGGAACTAAGGTCCCACAAGATACATGGCATGTCCCCCCAAAATAATAATAGCTAAATAAATAAATTTAATATAATAAATGTAATAAGCAAATAATATAAAATTTAAGAAAAGAATAGCCTTGGCTTTTGATTTAAGAAGCATTTTCATGTTAAGAAATTAATAGTCTCTTCTTATTTCTCTAATAGGTTTCTTTTTTTTAGAGAAATGGAAAATCAGAATTGATTAATCTTGCTTAATGTATTTTGTAGTTGGGGCTCCCCTGGTGGCTCAGCTGGTAAAGAATCCTCCTGCAATGTGGGAGACCTGGGTTTGATCCCTGTGTTGGGAAGATCCCCTGGAGAAGGGAAAGGCTACCCACTCCAGTATTCTGGCCTGGAGAATTCCATAGACTCTATAGTCCATGGGGTCGCAAAGAGTTAGACATGACTGAGTGACTTTCAATAATTAATAATATAAAATTGTGCCATTTTTATTTCTATAGTTTTTCATTCAAGTAATGTTGGTTCACCAACCTGCACAAAGTAGAATTTGGGTAAATATACACAATCCTCACTACATTAATATTATATGGTGCATTTGTGAGCAGCAACTCTGAACTTGAACTATGTGTTAAAATCTTGATTGCACAAGCCTACTAATAAAAAACTTGAAAATCCTCCAAATATATATGTGTGTGTGTATATATATATATATGTGGAGTTTTACAATTATATATAATAGTAAATAAACATATACTTTATATGCATGTGTGTGTATTTACTATAATATATACATTATAAAAGACAACAAATTAAATTTAAAAAAATAAATATTCTAATATTTTTCCTTTAGCCCAATAAATCAGTTTTCACATACCCTACTTCCATGACCAGTCATATGAAAGATGACGTGGGATATTTAGAAGTCCATTCTACCATGGGTGAATATTGAGTGGTGCACACTCATGCCTATCAGTCATCAAAGATAACAAATAATGTATTTGAATTGGAATATTAACAACTCAAAATGCCCTCTGAAGCTTGTAGAATGTTATAAACTAGTGGGATTAAGCAAACCACCACCCACCCCACCCCCTCCCGCGGCCCCCCCACCCCCACCCCCGGCCCCACACACACACACAGGAAAAGCAAGTTATTCAACTCTGCCTGAACTTGTGCAAGGTATGTAGCTCTTTGGGACTCAGTTTCCTCATTACTAAAATGACAGGGTTAGGCTAGATAACTGCCAAGCCCCTTGCTGCACTGATATTTTGTAACAGTGATGACCCTGGAGGAGTATCAGGTTAGGAGAGGAGCAGGTCTGCGTGTCAGTCAGCTCTGTTGTTAGGAAATCAAGCAGAGTGCGGTCCTAGGGTAGACGACCAGCAGTGCAGTGTGCATTGCAATCAGTCCTGGCTATCCACAAGGGCAACCCTGGCACCAGATGGAGCAACGGGACATAAAGAATTTGGAAATCTTTAGGAGGGATCAGAGAAAGACAACATAAAGATTAAAGCCTTGGAAAATGGGTCCTCTGAGGAAATGTTAAAGACTTGGAATTCCTCAGGTTGAAGAAGGACATATTAAGATGGATCTAGCCTGGAGCTCCTGGTGTTTGAGCAAGTGTTTTAAAGAGATTGTGGCAGTCTTAGACAAAGCACTCTGTTGCAAAGAAGAGACTTCCTCTAGACAGAGCGTAGAAATCCACAAGGACTCAGGAACAGACAGCTGTCAGGGGCTCAGCCAGCCCTCCTTTAGTGACTTCACGTTCTACACATTCTCCAAACCTCTGCTCTCCACTTCTTACACCCACTTTCCACTTAACTGTAGAAAAGTCAGCTCTCAGCCAACATCATGGCCCCATCATAGCTACATTTTCAACATCAGTGTCCAATAGGTTCAGTCTTTCCACTTCCAATCCTAGATTTCCCTGAAAGGACTGATTTATCCTGGCTCATCTTTTTGAGCCAGGCCATCTCAATCTTTGGTCGTCATTGGTTGGGTCACCCATAAGTGGGTGCCCACCAGTGGTCCAATCATGTGAGGAGGGGAGATGGATCATGTGTTCCAGAGCATGGTCTGTGTAGGGCACATTTCCTCAGATCAGCCAGTGGGCAGATCAGCCGTGAGGCACAGCTCAGCAAAGGGACCAATTGTCTTTTAATCTGGCGCTGATATGAAAGTAAAATATGTCTGACCCTGAGCTGTTGTATAAGAGAAAGCTATAATAGCACTTCTCAAGACCCTCTCTGAAATCATGTGAGACTCCTCCTGTCTTGAGTCAACCTAACAGAGCACTGCCTTGGTGCGGTGGCCTGGCTGCAGGGCATCTGAGAGTCCCATTTTGGCCTGTTGGGAAAATAGAAAGTCACTTCCCCTGGTGGAGCCTAATTTCTCTGTCTGAACTTTGCTGATGGGAGATCAACTATTTGAGGACTTGACACAGCACTGAATCTGATTGACCACAGAAAGACTATCACTGCTTAACCGGAAGATAGCAGAAACAACCCAAGGACCTTTAAGCCCTCCCAGGTTGGCCTGATTTGAATATCCAGTCTCTACCTAGGACCAATACACAACCCAGTTCCTTCCTATCCTCCCATTTTTTGATGCTACATATGGCTCTTCTGCTCAGCATCCTGCCTGGAAATCATCATCATTTTCCAGCACATAGAAAATGGGACATTCGTGAGCCAGTGGGTAGGGTCATTCTTTATGATCTTTTTCCTGTGCTGGGTTTAATCACACCACCAGCCTCACATACAGGCAGGCAAAAAATCCATTGACCTCAAATGCAAGGGCCTTGAGAACATAGGGTTCAAAGGAGAATCAGACTTCCTCTACCCAAAACATAACTACCCAGACACCTCACTATCTAAAATCAGACCAGAACCTGGAGATGAGCCAAGTGACGTCTAAGTAGCCAAAATTATCTGCATAGGCTAATATTGGTTTATTTAAAGTAGCATATAATTCAAAGCAACTGTCCCCAGAGAACTGGATGAACTATTACCCTCTAAGAAAGACTGAATAAATCCTATAGGAATAGAAGAGGCTAAATTCCTCACTCATATTCTGTTTACTTTCTGTTTACACAGAATTTTAATGACTTGGCCCATCTGATTTCTCAACCCAGAACAGACTAAAAAAAGTTAGGTCTTGGAGTAAAATGTCATGCTCCCTGATAAAAAGTAGACCCAGGAACCCCAAAAGCACAACAACATGAAGCGACTTGGGATACAGACAATGGCCACACATATCTCCAAGGTCTTGGGTCCATTGGAAGAACAACATGGTGACTAAAGTTTATTGAGATAACTTTAAGCATAATAACAATATTAAATTAAAATCAGCATACTCCATCTCAAAACCTAGGAAGTGAATGTTTTTTTTTTTTTAGAAAAACTTCCATTCAAAATAATTACATTTTAAATGTAATGTTTCAAAGGGCAAACCTTGAGCTAGCCAGAAAGTTCCACTGTCCGGAATAATACATTCCATTCTGGATAACTGAAGTTTTATTATAGCTCCTTTTGAACCCCCTAGACTTTTTCCTAAAGGACGATGGAGCACTTAGCCGGGGAAATCCTGTTGCTTTGACTTATATGCTATTTGGAATAAAGCAACAGGGGCTTAAGGAGGTTTTACTGTATTTGGTTTGCAGGCTTCTTTTGGCACCATCTCTTTAAAAGGCTGCCTGCCTTTGAACTAATCCTCTATTTATAATCCAGCTGGAGAAAGGCCTCGGCAATATATACAAATTCCTAGGATTTACAGAGTGCTGCTCACGGAGCTCTGAGCCCCCACGCCAAACCCCTGCCTTGGCCCTCACTCTCAGAAAGCCCCCTGTGACATCCTCACCCACATCTTGGTGCCATGGCTGACAGGCCACCTGGCACACCCAGGAATGTACTGGTGTCCTTGGTGGAGAGTACAGGGCTTGTCTGGGGACATGGGCATGAGCTGGATCAGGCTCCGTAAACACCATCACTCACTCTTGACGGCCTGCACTGTTCAGACGCCCTTTCCTAAGGGCCCTGGGCTGAGGCTTCGTGCACGGCTCTCCCCTATCAAGCCGTTCTTTTCTTATAACTCATTCCCTCCCTGAAACAATGCCAACTTCACATTTTCCTTTTTCCCCCCTTGCACAAATTATTGCAAGTCATGGCAGTCTAAATATAGCCCCCGGTCTGTTTTCCAGATGCGGAGGCCTCGACGTTTTCCTGATGTCTCTCCAGCTGCCTCTCTGCTCTTGCTTTCCTTTCTCCTTCTTTCTCGCCTTTTTTTCCTCCCTAATACTCCTGCCCTCTGCCTCCCAGGCTCCCCTTGTCTTTCCTGCTTCCCCAGTTCAAAGGAAAGTTCTAGAAGCAAGGCCTGAAACTTGGCCAGCCTTCTCCCCAGAGCTCCAACAGTGCCAGTAGTGGAGTGGGGATGTAATCAAAGGAAAAAGGCACTTACTTGCTCTATCCCGGGGCCATTTACCTCCATCCCTCTCCCTACCCCTACAGGCTTCTTCTTCAGTCCTGGGCACCAAAGAGTGGTTGGTCATGTTCTCCACTTAGAAACCTGCTGTGTTACTGAAGTACAGCCACTAGGACTCCCTTCAGCTATCACTTCCTTGAGATTAAACAATATCATTCCTTTGCATTTCTTCATCAGGCCTAGGCGTCCAGAACTTTAATCATTGTTATAGATTCTATTGGTAATGACTCCAAGTTGGTCCTATCCCACCAGTAGGACATGAAACCGATGCTTAAGTCCTCTGCCCTAATAAGGGTCAACTCCAGACGTGAGCCTCCATTGAAAGAATTTACCTGATACTTCTCAATTACAGGCTTCTGTCTAATTAAAAAACAGATGCTACAGTGGAGATATGGGTTCATGCCAAACTTGACATCTACTCCAATGATATTATATAGGTTCTTTCCTGCAGCGAATGTAAACATCAACTCAAGAACATGCTCTATTCCATCCTTTTCAATATACTTCCTCACTATTGATCAACTTTCTTAAGTTCTAATTACCTAATCTCAAAGTGACCCACATGTTATAGACGGAGAAGACATAAAACTGTTAGTCAGTCTGCCCATATGTTTGTCAGATACCTCTTTAGGCCAAGCACTGCAGACAAAAACACACAAATAAGAAGTCACTTAAGAGATATACATTCTAATACAGAGTGGCTCAATCTTGGCGCTGCTAATTATGGGGCCAAATAATTCTTAGTCCTGGGGCTGTCTTGCATTATACAGTGTTTAGCAGCATCCCTGGCCTCTACCCTCTAGATGACAGTAACAGTACTCCCCAGAGTTGTCTCCAGACATGGCCAAAAGTCCTCAGAAGGTAAAGTCACCCCCAGGGGATAGACAAATATGTAATTGATGGTTACAGTTTTTTTTGTTTTTTTTTTTAAGAAGTCTTACGAAAGAGGCGCAAACATGGGACTGTGCATGGAGTTAGAGGGCATTTGAACTGTGTTCTAAAGGACAGATATGCATTTCTGAGTAGAGACAATGTTAAGGGGAGGAGGAGGATATTCTAAGCAGAGAGAATGGCATGTGCAAAGCCATAGGGGCATCGGAGAGCAGTTTCATGTGCCTGGCGTGGCAAGTACCTGGGGAAGCAACAGGTGATGAGGATGAACTGGGGCTGGCCCCAGTTTACAAAGGGTCTTGTGTGGCTAAGATGCTTGCACGTGAGCCTGGGGATGAGGAAAAACAAAGAGATTTTCAGGCTGGGAAGTGTCGTGCGCAGATGCATTTTTGGTTTGATAGGATGGTGGCAGGGAGGGTGGGGTGAGCAGGTATGGTGGTAATTCAGAAAGAGATGATGGGAGCTTGAATTAAAGCAGTGGTGCCCGGGGACAGAAGGAAGAGCCAGGATTTGGGAGCCCTCTCTGAGACAGAACATGCAAAACTCAGACACAGCGGCGGATGGGGGACAAAGAAAGAGAGCAGAGTTGGACATGACCCTGGTGCTTCGGAGTGGATAGGATCCATCTGCGTCAGTCTTGGAGCTGAGGCCGTTTTTATCCTGGAAACCCTCTGGAGTTCGCACCATGTCTGCCTCACAAGGGAAGATGAGGCCCTGGAAATACGTTTGCCTTAGGGAAAATTTATATTAAGCCTTCTTCCTCTCCTGCCTTTCTGCCAGGCTCATGGGAGGCGGCTGGTAGAAGGAACCTCACCTTTAGGAGCTGGGTTAAGGGACTGAGCTTTGTGTTTTCTCACCAGCAGCGTCTGGCAGTCAGGTGGCCCTGAGCCTCAGTTTGTCCATTTGCGGTAGTAGGGGAACCCGCCCCCTCCCTCACTCCCACCTCGCCAGGATGTGGTGAGTGTGAAGAGGGCAGTTTCTGTGGGTGGCTCAGACCCCTGTAGGTACTTGGCACTTAATGCCTGCAGTTGGCCGGGATCGTGAGTGGTTGTAATCAGGCCTGATGGAAAGGCCCCTGACTCCACCGCGGCCTTGAGCAGCTGCCAACTCCGTGACTAGCCTGCTTTGAGACTTGCCTGCAAATTCTTTTTTTTTTTTTCAGGGTGTCTGGTTCCTGCAAACAGGCTTCCCAAAATCTTCTTGGGCTCCAAGAAGCCCCTTTGGCTGTGCATCCTACTGTCCTTCATGGTCCCCCAGCTCAGAGGGAAGCTGAGACAATCCCAATCCATTTGGCTTCATGCAAACCCTCCCTTCCAACTCCCCCTCAACTGCTTCCCAGTTAAGTTAGAGGGAAAGAGCACATGGCTGGGATAGAAGCAGTTTAGAGAGAGGCTAGCCCAGATGGCCAGTCGTCATGAACTAGGGCCCACTAAGGACCACCTCTCCCAGAGTCTACTCTTCTGGGCAAGGTGTGTGGATGGTACCAGGAGGCAAATGGTGGGTGTGAGTATGTGTGTGCATATGATTGCGCTTGGGGGCGGGGTGGGGGGGCCGTTGAGCTCACTGCCCCTCACTCCCAGGAGCCCCAGCACTGATGGTGATCTCTCTCAGTGCACGAACAAGGGTCTGCATTGTTAACTTGCCTGTCTCTTGGTTTCTGATTCACCCTGGGCCACTGCAGCCTGAGCAGGTTTGCAGCTGCTCCGGGATATACTTTCCAGCACATTTAGGACTTGGAAGAGCCCCAGGTTTCAAGAACACATGGTGAGGGGGGAGGGAAGCGGCTCGAATGGAGTCGGAAGGGGAGAAGTGAGCTACTTCTTTCTTGCTTCAAGACGAAGCTCCATTTTCATCATCTGATAGCAGGAACAGCACCTGAGGACGCCGGATGAACTGCAAACCTGTGCAGGTCGGGGGAGAGGGCAAGCAAGTGGGGGGAGGTGGGCAGATTTATTTCACCCTGGCTGAGGTCTTCTTGTGCAGCCCTGGCCCCTCTGACACACGGCTCCTGCTACAGTTACAGTCTCCGCCCAGCCCCAGCCTGCCTGCCCAGGGCCTGTGGGGCTCTGGCCTGCACCGGAAGTCAGCCCCGGGAGCCAGTCTCTGGCTTCCAACAACCAAGGCCAAGGGGCAAGAGAGAAGCCGGAGACTGGCTCTCAGATCTGGGGTCCTGGCGGAGCACCAGTGCCAGTGGGCCTGGTTGTACAAATCAGCAGCCTCTCTTCTCTGCATCCTGTTGCTGGTAAGGAGGAAATAGAGACTGTCCGGAACAGGGGTGGTACCGTCCCAGCTCTGGCATCACCTCTTTCTCTCCCAGACAGTTAACTGTCTCATAGCAGACAGGACCTGGGTGACACTGCTGTGCCTATATTCAGCCCATTCAACCCCAGCCATTCATCCATCCACCTAATGTCTGTTCAGGGCCTTCTTAGTGCCAGGCATGGTCCAGGTTCTGGCTCTTGCAAGGAACAGAACAAGATCCCTGCCTTCTGGGAGTTCCACTTAAGGGAGAATCCAGAGGAATAAGTCCACACATCTAGTGCAGAGTGAAGGGGCTCAGGCAGGGCGAGTCCAGATCTGACCCTCAGTTCCTCGGAGAGACCAAGTGACCTGCTCACTGGACTTCAGACAGCCTCTGTCTCTGCCACCATCAGTGCTAGCAGTGGAGTGGGGTTGTAATCAAAGGACAAGGCACTTACTTGCTCTGTCAAGTAAGGCTGGCTGCCCAGGGCCAGTTTCCCTGTGCCCATTAGTCATCTCAGTCCACCAGAGAAGATGATCATAGGGAGTCCCACCTGCCTCCCAGGGTAGCTGCCAGACTCCAGTTAGACTGCACACAGCCCCTTGGCAGTGTATACAGCTCTGATTCTCATATCCTTCGGCTCCCTCTTTCCCAGTAGGGTAACCGAGGATGACGGTCCATCCCACACGAGCCAGCATGAGAACAGGGAGGGAATGTGTGCCGCCGGAGCTCACTGCCCCTCCCCGGCCGACCTCTCTGGGCAGAGCTGCACAGGGCTGGCCTCTGTGCGGGGCTCAGAGCAGCTCCTGGGCTCCCAGACAGAGGGCCTTTCTGCACACTTCTGCACAAAGCTCACTCACAGGGTCTATTCAGAGTGCTGAGAGACTAAAAGGACGACCTCTGAGCCTGCCTGGATGGGTGAGGGAGTCAGGCCCCACGGCCCTGCTGCCCTGAAGGATTTGTAGCTTAGTCACTCAGTCGTGTCCAACTCTCTTCAACCCCATGGACTGTAGCCCACCAGGCTCCTCTGTCCATGGAGATTCTCGAGGCAAGAATACCGGAGTGGGTTGCCATGCCCTCCCCTAGGGGATCTTCCCAACCCCGGAATCCAACCCAGGTCTCGCGCATTGCAGGCAGATTCTTTACTGTCTGAGCCATCAGAGAAGGCCAAGAATACTGGAGTGGGTAGCCTATCCCTTCTCCAGGGGATCTTCCTGACCCAGGAATCTAACTCGGGTCTTCTGCATTGCAGGTGGATTCTTTACCAGCTAAGCTACCATGGAAGCCCCCTGAGGGGTTTGCCAGGCCCTAAATCTATAATAGATGCCTCAAGGAAGGTACAGAGGGGCCCAAGGACAGGGCTGAATGCCTGGCCCCAGCCCCTCTGCTCTGCTAGGCTACAGTTCCTTCCCAGAGCCTGGGGATTAATTACCACACTCCCCTCGAGGACAGACAAGCTGGGTAGGCAGAGGGTAGAAGACATAGGTTTGAAAAATAGCTAGTTTGTAGCTATTTTATTAGTTTATTTTTATTTATTTTATTAATAGTTGTTAATTTTATTAATGGTTTAGATGGCATGACTAAAACGATGGCAAGTTAGCATGGCCCAGTCACAGTCCTGCCTAGTAGAACTTTCTGGGCAAGTGGCAGCTTCCATATCTGTCTGATAGCCACCAGCCACACGTGGCTACAGAGCACTAGAACGAAGCTAGTGTGACTGAGGAGCTGAGTTTTTGTTCAGTTGAATTAGTTGAGTCACCTGTGGCTGCCCCTGGACTAGTTCAGTCAGTTCAGTTGCTCAGTTGTGTCCGACTCTTTGCGACCACATGAACTGCAGCATGCCAGGCCTCCCTGTCCATCACCAACTCCTGGAGTTTACTCAAACTCATGTCCATCGAGTCGATGATGCCATCCAACCATCTCATCCTCTGTCGTCCCTTCTCCTCCTGCCCTCAATCTTTCCCAGCACCACGGTCTTTTCAAATGAGTCAGCTCTTCATATCAGGTGGCCAAAGTATTGGAGTTTCAGCTTCAGCATCAGTCCTTCCAATGAACACCCAGGACTGATCTCCTTTAGGATGGACTGGTTGGACCTCCTCGCAGTCCAAGGGACTCTCAAGAGTCTTCTCCAACACAACAGTTCAAAAGCATCAATTATTCTGCGCTCAGCTTTCTTTATAGTCCAACTCTCACATCCATACCTGACCACTGGAAAAACCATAGCCTTGACTAGATGGACCTTTGTTGGCAAAGTAATGTCTCTGCTTTTTAATATGCTATCTAAGATGGTCGTAACTTTTCTTCCAAGGAGTAAGCATCTTTTAATTTCATGGCTGCAATCACCATCTGATTTTGGAGACCAGAAAAATAAAATCAGCCACTGTTTCCATTGTTTCCCCATCTATTTCCCATGAAGTGATGGGACTAAATGCCATGATCTTAGTTTTCTGAATGTTGAGCTTTAAGCCAACTTTTTCACTCTCCTCTTTCACTTTCATCAAGAGGCTCTTTAGTTCTTCACTTTCTGGCCATAAGGGTGGTGTCATCTGCATATCTGAGGTGATTGATATTTCTCCCAGCAATCTTGATTCCAGCTTGTGCTTCATCCAGCCCAGCGTTTCTCATGATGTGCTCTGCATATAAGTTAAATAAGCAGAGTGACAATATACAGCCTTGACGTACTCCTTTTCCTATTTGGAACCAGTCTGTTGTTCCATGTCCAGTTCTAACTGTTGCTTCCTGACCTGCATACAGATTTCTCAAGAGGCAGGTCAGGTGGTCTGGTATTCCCATCTCTTTCAGAATTTTCCACCGTTTATTGTGATCCATACAGTCGAAGGCTTTGGCATAGTCAATAAAGCAGAAATAGATGTTTTTCTGGAACTCTCTTGCTTTTTCAATGATCCAGTGGATGTTGGCAATTTGATCCCTGCACTAGAGACATCCCCAGTTGATCAGGCTGGTCTGGTAGAGAGGGGATGCAGAGGCTCCGAAGCCACACAGACCAGGTTCACAGCCTAACTGGAACTTATTGCTGTGTGACCAAAGCATGGTGCTTGGCCTCTTTGACTCAGTTTCCCCATCATTAACTAGATGGTTGCATAATGATACAAAGTGAGCTTGGCAGGGGAGCCTGAGTAGCCTGACATTGACCGGAAGGGTCCAGCTCATAGGCGCAGAGGTAAGCTGGCTGATGCCTCAGTCAGGGTGCCTCCTTCCGTGGTAGGGGTCAGTCTGGGGGCCTCAGGCATCCAAGTTCACAAGGAGGAGACACATCCAGGCTTCTGCTTCCTAGGTCTGTACTTCACAGTGGGAGGCCTATGCGCAGAAGACGGTCACCTCTCCATGGGGTGCGAAAGGTTTGACAGATCAAGTCCAACAGCCTTGGGACAGGCTGTCAGCCTGGGCCTTCTGCCCTGTGCCCACCTGCTTTAGCATCTATGAACAAACATCCTGGACTCTGTTGGCCAGGCTGCCAGATGCAGTTTGGACAGTGATCAGGCTAGGAGGAAGTTTCTCTCCTGGACCTCTGCTGTCAGCTGCTTTCCACCTAAGCCGTGCACCTGTGCCAACTTTTCTTCTTCCTGTTGTACCTGAGTCAAACTTACCCCACCATGTGCCATCCTGGTAAGAATTTGCTCATCATTTTCCCAAATGAGAGCTGCCTTGCCCTGGTCCAGATGCTGGTATCTTCCTGAGATCTGACCATGGCTGCTGCAGGACTCCAGGAGCAGGACTGCCGGGCAGTGTGGAAAGAAGGGAGGTTCTGGGCCAGGTGGGAGGTGACGTCGGGGGGGAAGCACTCCCCAAGCCACCCTCTGAGGGCAGCCTCATCCTCTGCCTTTTCCTGTGGGAACCTCTAAGCCAGCATCCCAGAGACCCCAGGCCACCGGGCCCCAGCCAGCCCTGACAGGTCTGTCTTCATGATGCATGGCACAGGGGGTTCATCTACGTGACAAGGGCTTCTGACCTCCCTCCGCTGGAGCCTACAGACACAGAGAGAAACGGCCCCTACAGGGCTAATAACGGTGAAGTTTCCCCATCGCCCCTTCATCTCAGCTATGTCAAGAATATCTGCTCTACTTCATGATCCTAATCCCTCTACAGAGAGAAGGGGAAGAACTCAACTCAATCTGCAGAGAAGATAGAGGTCCTGCAAGTCACCCAGAGACTCAGCATCAACTTTCTCCTTCCCTCCCACTCCACATCCCATTGGGTCATCATCTTTGCCACCAGCGCCACCCCCTCGTCACCATTTTTTAAGTATTTATGAAGTGCCCAGTTTTGTTTGGAGCATGCTTGTTATATTGTTCCATTCTGTGTGAAGTTAAGTATCACTATCCCCATTTCACAGATGGAGAAACTGAGGATCAGAAAAGTTACTAACTTATCCAGAACCACACAGCTCCTTTGAAGCGAGAGAGAAGACATGAAGCCCAGGCTGTCGTTTCCTGTAAAACTGAGCAAGCCGTCAAGAGAGAGAAGCAGAGGGGAGGAAAGCTGGTGGGATGGTCCCTCCTCCATAACATGCCTCAGAGTTCAGAACAAGGGGTTTGCTGCCAGTGGACATGGCCATGCTGCCTGCAGCGCATGCAGGCAGAGAGCAGAGAGCCGGCAGGAAACGCTGAAGACCCAGCCGCAGAAGCAAGCCGAGCCTCTTTCCACGGACTTTTCCTCCAGGCCAGCCTGTTCCACTGGAAAAACAACCTCCCCTGCCTGGGGACTTGGGGCCGGCTGGGCCACCTTCTGGTCTGTCTTCACGCAGATCCCATTTCTCCTTTCCCCGGGAGGTGGGGGAGGGAGTCCCGCTGGGGAGGGCGAGGGTGAGGCTGAAGTCTTCATCTGTCCCCCTTTAAGCCAAGCAAAGAAAAATAGCTCTTTGCCAAGATCTTTCATCTCAGTCATTTACTCTCGCAGATGTTTTCTGCAATATAAACAAGAAGCAAAGAATGTTGGGGAGGAGAGGAGGGCAAGAGGCGGGCGGGAAGAGAAGGAAGAGTGAATTGACAGCTTTGAAATCTGGGCCTGAGGAGGGCAGGAAGTGGGCCCTCGGCAGGGTCCCTACTGCCCTCAGAGCGTGGGCAACCTCGGGTCACTGCCCCGGGCCAAATGGAGGGTCACTTCCCAGGGCGTCTTTGAAAGGAGGTTCTAGGGAAGTGGCACTTGGAGTGGGTGGTCTCCCCACACAGCCTCCCCCTACCCCCGGCCTGGGACCTGACACACACAAAGCAGCTGCTGGGGTCTCTGGGCTCAACCTGAAGCCGGGCCCTGCTGGGGCGCACACCTGCCCGCCTAGTGCTGCCCATGCGCTAGGCGAGGCCCCCGGGGCAGGGATGCTCAGGTTACTGCCAGAAGCTCTGTCCGCAAGACCGACTGGAGGTAGGCGGCCCACTGTGGGAATCAGGACTTGGCGCACCAGGAAGAGAAAGGATCTTGGGCTGAACTGGGTTGGAGAGGCATATCCTAGAGCAGATCAGGATATAACCCAGGAAGTCAGATATCTCTAAACTCAAAATGCCGTGGGATTCCTACTGATGTCAGTCGCTCTCAAACTAAATGCAAATGCCGAAGGAGGCTAGCAGGAACCCAAAGGGGTAAAGCTGGGTAGACCGCCATGACCTAGAGAAGGCCTTTCTACAGAGGGGAGCCACAGCTCAGTATCAGCCGAACATTTAAGAGAGCCAAGAAATTCAGAGTAAAGTCTGTAGGCATTTTTTTTTTTAATTTGCAATAATTTAAAACAAAACAACGGCAAAACTGACTGTTGTCCTCGTGAGACATGCCTATGGGCAGTTTTAGTTTATGAATCATGAGTTTGAGACATTTGTGAAATGTTGGTTGAATGAATGAATGTTAACTTTCTGTTTACTCCTCCTGCTCTAGACTTAGACTTTTGTGAAAGGAAGGTTGGAAAAAAAAAAAAAAAAAAACAAGTAGCTTTTAAGTACCTACTGACTGAGTGACTGACGCTTTCAGTTTGCCTTCCTGGATGGCTCAGATGGTAAAGAAATTAGCCTGCAATACAGGAGACCTGGGTTCGATTCCTGGGTTGGGAAGATCCCCTGGAGAAGGGAATGGCTACCCACTCCAGTATTTCTGCCTAGTGAATTCCATGGACAGAGGAGTCTGGCAGTCTATAGTCCATAGGGTTGCAAAGAGTCAGACATGACTGAGCGACTCATGCTTTCACTTTTTCACTGTCTTCCCAAGACAGAGATAAACATTGTGATGGATTCAGAAAATCAGATGACCTGGTCCCAGCCCTCGAGGGTTTACTCTGGGGTTGGGGAGACTGCAGTGATGAAGGCAAAGAGACTGGCCCTTGACAGTGCTTGCTTGTATGGCACAGAATGTTCAGGGAAAAGGGAGAAACCAGGCACTGCTTCCCAGAGGAGGTGGTGTCTGGGCTGAACCTCGACAAATGGGTGAAACACCCAATCGTTCGGGCTGCTTGTGAACTCTGAAACTGGAAGGCTTCTCACCCCACCCAGGACATGGAGAAGTGTACAGAATCAGGACCCAGGAGCACAGGAAGAGGAGGTTCCGCCTGCTAAGAAAGAGTGGCCACCCTATTATTGTCACCAACCTCCCAACCCCACCCACCCACCACCACTGCCACCAAATTATGGGTCAGATCTTCAAGGAAAAGCTATTGAGGGGGAGGAATGAGCCATGAACAAGCTGTGGAGAAAGAGCGGCCATTTAGGAAGGAGCAAGAGGCAGGCCTGGTGCTCAGCACCTTTGAAGGACAGAGGGGGACAAATTTCGCATAAAGGCCCATGAAATCTCTGGGCCTTCATGATTTCCTGCCAATGTCTCTAGCTCTGGCTCCTTGCAAGAAATAAAAGTCAAAGGGAACTAAGTGTGGGCTGAGCCCAGGCTCCCCCCACGTTACCCCTGTATGTCTCACAATGCATGCTGCAGGGCGGGAGGCAGAGAGCGCGACAGCTCCCTGAACTCCACTCCCCGGCATGGGGCCCGCACCCAAGAGCTGAGTGAATCTTCTGAAGTCTCTCAGACAGACCTGGCCAAGAGGAGGCAAGCCCAGGTCTGCCTGAACCCACAGCCCAGGCTCTTTCCACTCCACTGGGGAAGCCTACATCCCAAGGTTCTCAAACAGTTACTGGATGTGCTCCTTCCCCATGACCACAGCCCACGGATGGTCAGTGGGGAGGAAGAACAGTGTACAAACATTGCTCATGCAGCTGGGCGTTTGGACTCACCAGAGATCCTCTGAAACGATACGGGCTTCCTTTTCACTCTGCGCCTCAGTGTCCTCTGTACCAACCTGTGGCCGGAACACCTCCAGGGAGTGAGACCCACAACCTCATTCCCTCCTCTGACTGCCGGCAGGCTGAGCTCCAATTGGCTGGCCTCTCTTTAGACTTCAGAGACATTATTTTGCCAACAAAGGTCCATCTAGTCAAGGCTATGGTTTTTCCAGTGATCATGTATGGATGTGAGAGTTGGACTGTAAAGAAAGCTGAGCACCAAAGAATTGATGTTTTGGAACTGTGGTGTTGGAGAAGACTCTTGAGAGTCCCTTGGACTGCAAGGAGGTCCAACCAGTCCATCCTAAAGATTAGTCCTGAGTGTTCATTGGAAGAACTGATGCTGAAGCTGAAACTCTAATACTTTGGCCACCTCATGTGAAGAGTTGACTCATTGGAAAAGACCCTGATGCTGGGAAGGATTGGGGGCAGGAGGAGAAGGGGATGACAGAGGATGAGATGGTTGGATGGCATCACCGACTCAATGGACATGAGTTTGAGTGAACTCCGGGAGTCGGTGATGGACAGGGAGGCCTGGCGTGCTGTGATTCATGGGGTTACAAAGAGTCGGACATGAATGAGCGACTGAACTGAACTGAATGGGCACGGTGCTCGCATTCTACACAACATGGACAAGGCCACTTGAAGACCCCTTTCTTGTTCTCCCTCTCCCTTGTTGTCCTTGTCTGCCACTCCTTTTCTTTCACATGTGTTCCTCACGTGCCACGCTCTCTGACACCCTCCCCTGTCCCCGTGCCTCTCCCCAGATGCAGGGCCATCTGTGCTTCTCCTTTAAAAGTGACGCTCTCTGTGGCCTTCCAGGGCTTCCCTGGTGACTCAGATGGTAAAGAATCCACCTGCAATGTAGGAGACCTGGGTTCGATCTCTGGGTCAGGAAAATCCCCTAGAGAAAGGAATGGCTACCCACTCCAGCATCCTTGCCTAGAGAATTCCATGGACAGTGGAGCCTGGCAGGCTGCAGTCCATGGGGTCCCAAAGAGTTGGACACGACTGAGTGACTAACATTGAGGCCTTCCAGATGGGAATGACCAGCAAAGGGTCCAGCAAGAGAAATACCTCCCTGTCCTCAATGCTCTTTGTCAATTAATGTCACCTAAAATCACACCAATTTTCTTGCTAATCATGCAGGTCAACTCATGTCAAGTTTACCATCAACATAAACCCCCAAGTTTTTCACATCCCCCCATCCAAGATGGATAGGTCCATTTGTTTAGGCCCCAAGGTTTCAGATGTTTTATCCTGTTACAGTTAGCCAAAATTCTCCCAAATTATCTATCATTGGGGGGGATTTTAATTCTTTAGTCCAAAGTATGAGCTATTCCTAGCCACTAGCAGATAAGCCTGACCTCTGATGGTTCTTCCTGGTCTCTGATGGAACTGTTGATATAAAGGCTTTGGGGGAGCTTTGAGACACTGATGAAACTATTTACCCAGGCTGACATTCATCTGTTTATCAGCGTTTTAAGGCTTCCCTTGTGGCTCACAGCACTGAGTGACTTTCATTTCACTTCACTTCACTGAGCACATTTATGCTGTCTTTGCTTCACTGTCCTCAAGAATGCCCTAAGGTCCTTCCTGCCTACTGCAACGCCATGAGCTCCCAACTCAGGATTCCCATGCCTTCCCTGAAAGGGCGACTGGAAGGCCATCTCTTCCCTTGGTGACTCCATGCTGATTTGTAATGGCCAGAATTTTCTTTCTCACATCCTTAGAAGACATTCCTTTACCTGTAGATGAAAGAGATTATCCTTGAACCCCAAGCTACCCTCAGACAGTCAAACTTGTTATCTCATTGTGGCTGGGCATGTCCATCTGTCCATCTGCTCCTCCAGTTCCCCTCTTCATCCTTCTCCCTGGCTCTGTACCTCAGGAGGCTAACTTTGAGGACATCATCAGTGGGCACCCTTGCCCTCTGGCTTCAGCTGGGTTCAGTCAATGAGAGGCACCCAGAGAGAGGAAGGCAGGGCAACATCAAGGGTATATATTCCCCTGGTTCTTCTCCACCAGCCCCTATTTGGCTGCGTCCCTCTACTGTCCCTCTACCCAGGGCTATAGCACCTGTTGGGCAGTTCTCTCTTAAGGAGCTTTCTTTCCTGCCTCTGTCCCTCTCCCCATAGGCTCTTACTCCTACTAGCCCTGGGAGGCTTCCCCATACGTTATTAGTTTCCTTTAACCTTACTCAACCTGTCAGTCTTCCCGTTTCTAAATTCTCCTCGATTACCCCTTTGGAGTGTGCCATCTATCTCCTGCCAGGATGCTGATGGATGCACTCCTGTTCTGAATCATGTTGCCCAAAGCCTTAGACAACCGTGTTCAGATGTGTGGGAGGTTGTGTAGGTGCTGGTGAGAACATTATAGTGGTTAAGTGCACAGAATCTACAGTCTAACCAACTGGGGTTGAATTCTATCTCCACCGTTTTCTCATTTTGTGGCTATTTCATTTTGTGAACCTCTGCTTTCTCTTCTGGAAATGGGAACAGGGGCTTCCCTGATAGCTCAGTTGGTAAAGAATCTGCCTGCAATGCAGGAGACCCTGGTTTGATTCCTGGGTCAGGAAGATCCACTGGAGAAGGAATAGGTTACCCACTCCGGTATCCTTGGGCTTCCCTTGTGGCTCAGCTGGTAAAGAATCCTCCTGCAATGTGGGAGACCTGGGTTTGATCCCTGTGTTGGGAAGATCCCCTGGAGAAGGGAAAGGGTACCCACTCCAGTATTCTAGCCTGGAGAATTCCATGGACTATATAGTCCATGGGGTTGCAAAGAGTTAGACACAAGTGAGAGACCTTCACTTTCACTTTCAACCCCTTCTCACAAGCTCATTGCAAGGACTCAATGAGATTATAGTAGTAAAACACTGAGTTTAGCATCAAGTTATAATGCATCACTCTATAAATGAGAGTTATCGTAGATTATTATTAAAAGAAAATCCAGCCATTGAGGGTGTTGCTTTGGCAGTAGGATCAGCTATCAGTATGCTTCTAGATTTTACTAGTTATAGCTACCAGGGAATTTGGACCTCAGGTTATCCGTCCACATGCTACAGGAGAAAGAAAATACACATTATTGTTGTTATTTTAATAGGTAAAGAAACTGTCAATTCTATTATTTATACTCACTTTCAGGAGAAGTTTTAACAGACAATACTCTGGAAGGCTGTTTTTTATACTCGATCTGAACTCCTTTCCTACCCCTTTTTGGCATGATCTTAAAGTCCCCCAACCACAAAGCATGATTCCTACACATTTAAACTCCAGAAATGTGATGCCCTTTAGCCTGCCCTTGCAGAGCTCCCCCAACCATCCCATCCTTCCCCAAATGATGTTCTTAACCAAAATAAGGCTCAGAAGAGAGTCTCTTAACTCTGTCCAAAAGCTAAACCCAATAGAGGACAAAGGTTCTCTGGTCAGTCACATTTCACCCAACTATTTTTAGCTGGCATAGGGTGAAACAAGGTTCCCCAAAGATCTGGGTCCTGTGAAAGTTGGAACCTCTGCCAAGATGGAGGAATACAGTTCCCCTCATTGGAAGAGAGAGAACAATCCCCTCCTTCATCGCCCCAGGGTATCCACTTGCTGCCAAGGAGTCTTCCACCTGCTGTCTTGCTTACATTTGATCCCATTGGGTTGGTCTGTTTGTTCACTGTTTCAGCCCCAACCTTTGCTACTGAGCTGTCAATTTGTCAGTTCATTCTGTGGACCATCTCATACCACATTATTCTCCAGCTCTTGTGTTGGAAGCTTGGTGGGTTTCTGAATCTCTATCCTAATGGAAATGCATGACAAAGTGTCCTGGATTCTCAACCTGGACACACTTCTTTTTCCTGGTTTCTCTCTCCTAAGAGCCCCAAGCTCTGCCATACCCTTCTCCTTTCAGCCCTTTCCTCCTCCTACTCATATGGATGCATCAAGGACAAGCATCTTCCTGCCCAGAGATATCTACGCTTCCACATACTCCTATATGACCTTCCACTCTCTGACCTCTGTTGCTGAAATCCCTTGAGTTCGAAAACCAGAGATGTTTCCATGACTTTTAAGGCTCATATTGGCAAGGCATACAGAGCAGGGAGTGAGGGACCATGCTGAGTTTCTGCCTGACTCCAGATCACCACTGAGGGCAATGCCATGGGAAGGTGGCCTCCCCACAGTCCTAGGGGCTATCCCAATGGGATGACACCACTGGAGACTCAGTGTCCACCCTTCTGTTCCTTCAGTCTTCAGGCAGGATACTGGGCTGATGGAAACTAAGTTTCAAGTTAAAGGAGTGGATAGAACTCCATTCAGTGATTTATGGTCTAAGCCAGGGCTTTCAAAACTGTATAAAGAGCTATTCCTGGCCAAGTTCCTTATTAGTCATATGTGTGAAATGGAAACATCACTTTGTCAGAAATATACTCCCCCACCTCCTCCCCAACTGTGTCTATAATCAGGTTCTGGAAATAGAGCTGGGTGTTGGGAAAGGGACTTAAGGGAAGAACACTATACTAATAGACCTTGCATCACCCTGGCAGCAGCATTTGCACCAAACACTGATGGAAAGAGATGCTGGGGCAGGCGAAAAAAGGATAAACCAATTTCACGCTGGCATTGCCCCCAGAGGTGCTTTTCTGTAAATGAATAGATTGTGAATGTTTCAGCTTTCTCATTTATCATTTAATCTATTCAGCACTCTTCTACTCTTCTGGTACCCATGCCCCATTTTCCTCTTGGGGAATCCCACCGTGTCCTCTGTTCTCAGTCCATGAGATTTCAGGGCAGCTCAAGACGAAGCACATGATCCAGGCTTAAGCCAATCAGTGCAGTCCATTCTCCTGGGCATAGAGGTTAGTTTAAGAACTGGCAGCTGATCAATCAGATTTAGTTAGATACCTTGAGGTTTTCTCTAGGATTTCTGGGAAAGACACTCACTCTTTCCCTTAAACCTCAAATCTGGGAGATGTAGGGCCTGGAACTGCGGCTATTTTTCTGTCATGTGAAAATCGAGTCTGAAGCCAGCAGAGCTGAGAGATGGAAAGTAATCATGTCCTGACAACATGCCCTGAATCCAGTTGTGCCTGATGCTAGTTCTCCTTCTACATCTTTTGGTTGCAGGGACCATTAGATCTCCCTTTTGCGAAAGCAGTTTGAGACAGATTTTCTTTCCCTGGCCTTTGTTAACAGTTGTTTAAAAGAATGCATAAGGCTTAAATGGAACTAAAAGAAAGGCAGGAGGGCCAGCACTAGGCCTGTAATGTGCAAGCACAATCTGTGGCTCAGGTGCACAGACTGAGGTTCATCACACACTTTAATGTGAGCAAAGCACACCAGGATGTACCCAGACAGGAAGAGGAAGAGCCCCAGACAGGAAGTTCCCCCAGCAAACACCACCTTTCAGAGATGAAATTGCTAAGACACTAGACCATTTCTATTGAGTTCAGTCTGTGTTACACCCCACTTTATATATGTAATGCAATAGTAAATACTACAACTTTAGTAAAACTCCCTCATTTATACCATTTCAACTTATAGTTCCCTATAATTTACTCCTTTTCCTTATGAATTGATTAAAAAAAAAAGTCTGTTCATCTATGAAATGACTTCTCATTTAATCTCTGCCTTCCCCTCATTGAATTAATCAAAGTTCTTCAGAGAAACAGAGCCAATGGGAGGTAGAGATAGAGATATAAGACAAGAGAGAGGTTGAGAGATTTTTTTCCTAATTAGCAGCAGGCAGCCTGGATTCAGATAAGAGTTGATGTTACAGTCTTGAGTCCAAAGGTTAGACACTCAGGCAAAATTTCCATGTTGCAATTTTGAGGCAGAATTCCTTCTTCTTTGGGAAACCTCATCCTTTGTCCTAAAGGCCTTCAACTGATTGGATAAGACCCACCCACATTATGGAAGGTCATCTACTTTACTTAAAATCAACAGATTGCAAATGTTAACCACATCTAAAAAATACCTTCACAGAAACATCTAGACTAGTGTTTGACCAGATAACCTGGCACCACAGCCTATATAAGTTGACAAGTAAAATTAACCATCACACCCAGTTGTAACCAATATTCCCATCAGCTCATCCACATATTAGTGAGGGTTCAGCTCCGGATTCTCAAGCCAACACCAAGGAGGACTCTATACAAATGACATCCTCTTGTCAAAGTTCTATTAGTTCCTAGCATAGAGAAAAATTCATAATGATCACTCAATTCAGTTTGGATGATTTGCTTTACTATTCCTGTTGCTGAAGTATGTAAATCAGCTCTCATTTATTCAATCTCTCTTGGTTTAGTTTTCACTATTTGCAGAATTTCCCTTCTTAACCACAATCCCAGAAAAGCACTTGAGCCCTGCCCCACAGATGTGACCACTGTATCCTAGTTGAAGGCAACAGAGGAGCCTTGGGGTGTTGGAGTGAAGCACCTCGAGCAGGAGAAAGTATTTGTCCCATGAGTTCTGCCTGAAGGAGAGCCTGAAGTGAAACAGACACAAACAAGACATTTCACCTGGCCTGGGTCTAGCAGGGAAATTGACCTTTGGTCCCCATAAGCACGTGTGTGTGCTCAGTTGCTTATGTCCAACTGCTGCAACCTATGGACTATATAGCCCACCAGGCTCCTCTGTCCATGGAATTCCCCAGGCAAGAATACCGGAGTGGGTTGCTATGCCCTCCTCCAGAGTATCTTCCCAACCCCAGGGATCAAACCTACGTCTCCTGCATTGCAGGCAGATTCTTTACCCACTAAGCCACCTGGGAAGCCCTCCTGCCCCTCACGTAAGCACAGTTACTACAGTTCCATGTGCTTTCAACTGAAGGACCTTGGTCCTGCCTTCTGAAGATCTGGGGTACATCTACTTACACTATAAGCCGGGTACATTTTTTATTCTCTTTAGCTACCTGTTCTAGGTCCCATCTTGGCTTCTAGCCCTGCTTTATGCCCCAGGATGTCTCCTTGAAGCAGCTACATTCCTTCAGGCATCTATACCAGGAGGGAATAGTGGTGGGTGATAGCAGGCCCTGTCAGTCCACGGTACTGCCCTGCTACAGCCTCATAAGAAGTTTTTCTGAGGATGTTCTTTAGGCTTCCGTGCTATGGCTGATGACACCAGGTCAAAGCCTCCAGTGATGCCTACTCATCCCAAATCTGATATTTCCCAGCTTCCCTTGCTGGGAAATTGTTAGGTCCCTTGTTAGGGCAAAGCCAGGTGACTGGGTTCTGGCCAAAGAGACATGGGCAGAAATGGTATTAGCCAATTTTACAGGCCCTTAAAAGCATCTCAGCAATCCTCCTGTTCTACCTTCCCTGACTATGGCAATCTTGATGTCCCAAGTTTCAGATGGTGTGACAACTGAGATGTGGGGGTGTATTTGTTACTGTAGCCCAGTCTTTCCTACACTAAGGCAGAGCATAAGATGGGGTGTTCCTCTGGCCCATGGCCCTCCTCACCTCAGTGAGCCATCTCACAGATGGGGGGTATTCCCCAGCATCTCTCTCAATCTCTGATGAAACAAACTTGGACATCTGCTGTGCTGATGGTGGCAGGTCAGGAGCAGCATCTTTGTGTCTACAGTTGCTGAGGATCTACTCTGTCCCAGATCCCTAAGGAAAGGCACAAATTAGTGAAGTAATTGAACCACAGTAGGTTTTTCTGAAAAGGCTTTCACAGCTTTGAGCTCTGTTAGGAGGAAAGAGAGAACTTCAGACACTTAACTGTATGAACCCTTTCTACTTCAGTTGAAGACATCCTTGCTGGGATCAAAACACAGTCTTATCTGTTGAGAATTCGTGCAACTTAAAGTTCCTACATTACAAAAAGCCTACCCTGCCTGCCACGCCATGTGATCCGTGAATGAGGGTGGGGCTGCTTGGTATTTTCATACTGTTGGAAACAGTGGCCTTGTTGATCTCAGAGAGTCCCAGATTAAGCTGATTTCGCTATTTTTAATCTCTCCGGAAATAAGCAAAGAAGACAGGCCTAATTGCAAACAGACTGAACTTTACATAGGAAATATGTAGGTCCCCCGAGGCACCTAGAAAGTGTCTGAAACCCTAACAGCCTCCTCGTCTCCCCCACTGCATGCTTCCCTCCCCAGAGCACGTAGGCCCTGCACCCAGGGAGGCCTGGTGGGGGCAGGAGGGGTTGGAATCAGGAGTTAAGCTCTGGCCTTCAACTGGCCAAACCAGCCCAGCCAGCCTCTGGGGCCTGAAGGCAGGGGCTCTGCATGAGAAACAGGAAGACATTCTACCCACAACTTGAACCATGGCTTTGGGAAGGTTCTTTGTTTTCCCATCCCCTTTATTTTGGGTTTTCTGGCCCTTCTCTACTCTGTTGCTTGTCAAATTCCAGGCATGGGGAGGATTTCAAACAGCACCATCAAGGCTGCAACACACCCACACACACACACACTGCAATTCCATTTGCCACACAGCCCTGGGATTTGTGGCTAAGTGTGGCCCAGTAAGAGCTTTCTAACCATTCACATGGCCCCCAGCCTTCCCCACAAAGCCAGTGTGAAAGTACCAGCCAGAACCCTGGGCCTTGCTGGCAGCTGTGCTGGTGGGTCGCTGCAGGAGGCGGGACGAGGCCCTGTAGCCTGCTGTGCCTCAGTTTCCCTGCCCGTCAGTTTGGACAACCATGACCGCAGCTAATTCAGAATTGTCTGCCTGCTGGTGGGATCGAGCACTGGAGGGGGCTCAGGTTTATGGCATGGAAGTCCCAGAATGAGTCAAACAAGAGAGAGACCAAAATAGATTGGGAGCCGAGGGCCCAGAAAGGCAGCCAGAGGAGATTAGACACGCTGTGGAGAGAACCATCCCGATGACTTTATTGAGGGCTCTTGCTCATAAACAGTCAGTGTGCTACTTTAACTTCCATGGAGCAGGCTGAGCCTTGCCTGGGATGGGAAGTTTGGGATTGGAGCCATCGTGGGTCCTGCTGCTGCTGAGGTCACCCCAGGAGCTGGGGCTCTTCCAAAGGAAATCAGCATGGGGCTCCGAGGCTTGGCGAAATGGCTGGACAGATGGACAATTCTTTGAGTGAGAAAGTCATGGTTACCAGGCAGGGGGGAGTGGCAAGTGTCCCCCGTGCTGCACCTCTGCTGGTGGAAGCAAGTCTTGGTTTATGGGACATTTCTGCTGAAAAGCCCTTCTTCCCTTACCTTTGCTTCTTGAGCTCATGAATCCTAACAGTGGGCAGCAGGCCAGGAGCACAGACGTGGAAAAGACCCAAGAACTGCTGCCATAGCTCCCACTCCTGGGAGTCCCCAGTCCGTGGCTATACCCAGCCATGACTTTCCCTGTCGCATCCTGACCCTTCACATCCACTGCCCCTTTATAGCACCCAGCTGACCCTCCTGGCCACGTGCTCCTTCTCATTTTCCCTTTCACAGGGAGAGCACTGGCAGGTGCCGTCCACCCTCATCTTCCCCTGTTGCTTCAGGCAACAGTGAAACTTGCTTCAGGTTTGCCAACAAGACTCCCCAAAGCCATTGTTGCTCTTCTGTAGATAGGGGCTCATAAATATCTCATTTCAGCTCTGAAGACCCTTCTTTCCCTCTTACTGTCTGCTCTCAACCAGCCACCCATTTCCCGCTCCTCTCTGCCGGAAATGCTCCCAGCCAAGCTGAGCCAAGCCAGGCAGCTGTCTGTGGGCTCACAGACCTTCCCAAGATGAGAATCTCTTCTGTGGCTACCAGATTGCACCCTGATGCCAGCCAGCTCCTGGCATCTACCACCAGCCCTCCCAAGGTGGTAGCGTGGGGAGACATAGTCCAAACCCTTGATTCAACCTCCTTCCAGTCCAGTTCTGTTGGCAAAATGAAACTCTCTGATGAAGAAAACTCAGCCTGAACTGCCTATGAGGCACCTCTGATAACCAGGCAAACCACTTGTCTTGGATGGGTCCATGCTTGGGGGCTTCCTAGTGAACCAGTATAAGGAGGAAGGTAGGAGGAAGAAGTCTAGGGCAAGCGTCAGGTCAGTGGACAAGCCATTCACCACTGGCAACATATCTTTATCTAGAAAACAGCATGCAGGAACTTACAGTGAAAAAGTAGAGTTTAAAGGCCTCCATAGATTTCTCCAGTGTTCCAGTGGTTGAGAGTCTGCCTGCCAATGCAAGAAGTAGGGGTTCAATCCCTGGTCCAAGGGGACTCCATGTGCTGTGGGGCAGCTAGGCCCATGAGCCACCTCTGCTGGGCCTGTATGCTCTGGAGCCCATGCTCCCAAACAGGGGAGGCCGCTGCGGTGGGGGTTTGGGGGGTGCGCCACATGCTGTGCCTGGAGGGAGCCCAAGCATGGCCGCCAGGATCCAGTGCAACATAAATACTAAAAAATGATTCACAACTGAACTAACCTGAATCTTGGACCACTGAGGTCATTTGATCTCTCTGGGTTTCAATTACTAGTGAGAAATGGTCACAAAGATCCTTCTAGCTCCTGCAGCTTATTATGCTGGGTGCCAGTTATTCTCAGGTCCCAGGCCAGTGAGAGGAGATGACAGAAAGAGGGCTTAGTTCTCTGGGTTACTGTCTCTCAGGGCTCTCCTTGCATTTATGGGTTTGGTTCAACCTGAATCTGACTTCAGGATGAGTCTTTGTAATCACAGCGCTCAGTGATTCTGTCCTGTAGCAAGTTCGTTTTTGAAGATCTTCTCTACAATTTATTCATTTACGAAACAATAGCAATTTTTTAAAAATTATTTACTGCACAAAAATAAATTATTGTTATTTTTTTAAATGAAGCCTTCTACGACGTAACCCCACGCCACCGTGGCTCCAGTCTGCTCCAACACGCCTTCCCTCATGTGAATTGCATCTTGGTCAGGCCCAGAAACCCAGCCAATGGCCTGCTCACTCCTGCTGTCTGCCCTTGCTCCTTCCACTGCCTTTGCTCAGAATATCTATCTAGATTTTGCCCATCTTCTAAGGCCTTGTTCCAACCCTGTCCTCCCACCAAACCCTTACCCCTGGCCAAACCTCAGAGAAGCCTAGAGCCTACACCCTCACCTTCTCCACGTCCAGCACTAATTGTCCACCCTACACAATCTACTTCTTTATGGATGACCATCCCAGATGATCTCTTTCAGATGTGCTGGCCTTTGTCTCTTTGAGTCTGTGTTCCAGAATTCTTGCCTCAAGGACACATCCCCAGCTCTCTAACACTATAGGACCTTAGACAATACCGACAGATTTGACTGATTATGCAAAAAAGAATTTAGGTAATCAGAAAGATGCATAACCTGGAAGAAAAATAGAATGTTCAGTGAAACTGTGAGTGTGGGCCCAGGTGGTCCTGCTTAGGGGAAGTGGTGTAATGGGTCTTCCTTTCTAGGCTGATCTCTGATAGGCCTAGAATCCCACAGAGGCCCATGGAAGGTGGCAGTTGAGTGAACAGTGATCTGCAACCAAAGGAGACCATAAGTGCAAAGGAGAGAGCTGAGCAATGTTAGCTTCACAACTCCGGGTGATGAGAACGGTATTTATAGACTCAGTGACATGTTTGAAGCAGTGAGTCCCAGAGGGTAATATTTTAAGCTGGACATCCTGAGACCCTGACATTCTGTTTTTATTCTCCTCCCTATCCTTCCCTCCTGTAGCCCCTGGAACTTTCCATGGTTTGGACAAGAGCATGAAACCTCTATTGTTTCTCAATCTTTGCTAGTGCTAGGGAAGGATTTAAAAACTGCTTTGTGGAAGGATGATTAGTGATGAGTGAAAAACATTCTGAGGCCCCAAAAATGACATTTGCCATTACACTGAAACTTCTAGCAGAGAATTTCCAAATAATAGAGATGGAGGCCTATCTGCCCTTGGAGAACTCCAAGGGCAATGGGGCTGGGAGGAGGAACAGTAAGTCCTTGTTTGTAGATGGACCCATTGGAGCCCAGAGGGTCCAGAGAGTCTAGAGCCACCTATTTAAGAATTTTCTTTCTCTTGAGCACATTTTTATATTGGATAAAATTTCCTGAGGAATCTATAAACAGAGGGTGGGAACCTAAAACTACTCTTTACATGGCTCAGAATACAGATGGAGAAATCGGTGTTTTCCCTCAGAGCAATCTAGAAAGTACTAGCCAAAGAACAAATTACAAACAGCTACACAAGCACTAGGGAAGTCCCACAGATCATAGCGGATGAAAAATAACCATGAGATCACCAGGCTCATCTCCCCAGTGACCTGGACAGCCAGGATGCAGCCTCACCATCCCGTTTCTGAGAGTGTTTCACCTTTCTCTTGCTTGGGACTGTGAACAGAGTCCCAGATTCATCATCCATACACCCCCACCTCCACTCCCAGACAGGCAACGCCTACAACAGAGTTCCTCATGCATAAAAATTAAGTCCAGAACGTTCTCTACGGTGTGGTTTTTACGTTGTTTGTAAACAACAGTGGATGCTTACTCCCCTCCTCCCCAACATGTTGACGAGTTCTATGGAGCAGTGGGATCTGGCCAAATTGAAACCTCAAGTCCTGCTTAGCCTCTGAGTCTAAGCCCAACTTTCAGACGTGATCCAACAGGAAAAAAAAAAAAAAAAAGTACCTGTTTTCATGCCAAGGAAAGCTGATACCCTGCAACACAGCAAATATATAACACTGATACATATTATATATGAAAGCTGTTAAGAAAGTAAATCTAAGAGTTCTCATCTCAAGAGAAAAACATTTTTTCTATTTCTTTTCTTTATATCTATATGAGATGATGGATGTCTTCTAAATTTACTGTGATAATCATTTCATGATGTATGTAAGTCAACTCATTATGCTATACGCCTTCAACTTATACAGTTCAGTTCAGTCGCTCAGTCGTGTTCGACTCTTTGCGACCCCATGAATTGCAGCACGCCAGGCCTCCCTGTCCATCACCAACTCCTGGAGTTCACCCAAATGTGCATCGAGTCTGTGATGCCATCCAGCCATCTCATCCTCTATCGTCCCCTTCTCCTCCTGACCCCAATCCCTCTCAGCATCAGGGTCTTTTCCAATGAGTCAACTCTTCGCATGAGGTGGCCAGTGCTGTGTGTCAATTCTATCTCAAAAAACTAGAAGGGGAAAAAAGCTAATTTTAATACTTATCCTCTAAATTTAGGTTAGTCAAAGGGTAAAAATGGATTTACTGCTGATCAGGATGAAGAGATAAGCATAAGATTTCTTCTCTTTTAAATGAAAAGAAATGCACAGTTGCCAAGAACAAATAAAATGGCACAAAGAAACAAGCAAAAATATTATACATGTTGGGGGAAGAAAGAAAAGCACATACCCTCTACCAGGAAAACAAACAAAACTAATGACCTAAAAATAACCTGAAAACTTTTGTTTCCACCAAAGAGAAACATACACACATTTTTTCCCTCCTAATTACAACAATAATAAATGCCCAATGCAAGAAATGGAAAATACAGAAAAAAACACAACTGAAAAACTATTATAGTATTGTGTTGTGTTATCTTCCAATATTTCTTTATGAATAGTCACCTATATATTAACAGTATAATATATACTAACGCTATGTCAAAGCTATGGCTTTTCTAGTAGTCATGTATGGACATGAGAGTCGTATCATAAAGAAGGCTGAATGATGAAGAATTGATGCCTTCTAACTGTGTAGTGCTGGAGAAGATTCTTGAGAGTCCCTTGGATAGCAAGGAGATCAAACTAGTCAATACTAAAGGAAATTATCCCTGAATTTTCACTGGAAGGACTGATGCTGACGATGAAGCTCCAATATTTTGGCTACCTGACGCGAAAAGTCAACTCATTGGAAAAGACTCGATGCTGGGAAAGATCGAGGGCAAGAGGAGAAGGGAGTGACAGAGGATGAGATGGTTGGATGGCATCACCGACTCAATAGACATGAGTTTGAGCAAACTCCAGGAGATAGTGAAGGACAGGGAAGCCTGGAGTGCTGCAGTCCATGGGGTCGCAAAGAGTCGGACATGACTTAGCAACAGAACAACAGTATACTAACGCATAGTATATACTACAGGACTTCCTTGGCGGCCCAGTGCTTAGGATTCTGCACTTCCACTGCAGGAGTGCAGTTATATAATACATAATATATATATTATGTTATCTTATATATTATATAATATATAGTTATATAAATGAAAGCTATAGAATCTTTACATATAAAATATTCATTCATTCATATATAAATTTCAAATAAAATGTTAAGAAATTCTCAGTTAAGGAAGCATATGTTAATTATAGAGATCAGAAACAAGCTTTAGTGAAAAGAGATGAAAATTATTTCCCTCACATGGGAAAGTCCACTTTCATTTGCTGTATATGCCCTCCTCACTTATTTTAAATAAACATCCGTAAGTATAATAAGAAATGATATGTCAAAGCATACAGAAGCAGCATGGTGGCGTTTGATATGCCAGGCAAGATTGGTGAACCTCCTAAACCATCGTATCGTCCTTTCCCCATGAACCATCTCCTGCTACGGCCTCTTCTTGTGGAGGGACGCCACCCGTGACAATGGGCCACTGACTGGCCTGTAGGGCCCTCGATAGCTCTTGAGGAATCCTAAACGTTAAAGCCTTCCTTTTCCATCACAGGAGCAGAGCCAGGAAGTCTGATACCAGAACTCACAGTAAGCTACAGCGGAGAGAAAACCAGAGACAGCCTGAGGAGAGTTCTGCAGCTCAGTGGGGCCAGCAGAGAGCTCTTCTGGGTCAGGAGGAGAAACTGAGGAAGGCAAGGAAGAGGGGCAGCAGTTAGACTAGCCAGGTCCCTCCCACTCCCCTTCCTTGAGGTCGTATCTTGAGGAGTGGGGTTTTTCAACACATGGAGCGAATTTCGAAATCGTCACTCTGTCGTATCCAAGGCCACCAGCTCCTCTGTCCAAGGGATTCTCCAGGCATGAACACTGGAGTGAGTGGCCATTTCCTTTTCCAGGGGATCTTCCCGATTCAGGGATCAAACCTAGGTGTCCTGCACTGCACATGGATTCTTTCCCATCTGAGCCACAAAGGAAGCCCTGGGGAAAATTCAGGGGGATCTGAAAACATCTGGGTTGGGTCTTGCATTTCTGAGATGCTGTTTGAGGAGATGTCAAGTCTCTTGGGTTCACCTGGCACAGATCCTGCATGGGGCCACGGGGTGGGTTAGAAGTGACAGCAGAAAGTGGCACAGGTTGTGGGGCATCGGCATGAGTCGCGCAGCTTGCTTGGGTGTCTCGGGGATTCCAGATGCCCCCAGGGCCCAGCACAGTAGCAGAAGCATGAAGAACAGGCCTGGGGTTAAGACCAAGAGGCCGCAGTGTTCTCAGCCCTCCACCCTAAGTCAAGGGAGGAGGTGTGTGGTGAATACACTAACTTTCAAACGCAGTTCAATTTAAGAGCCTTATATTGAGTTGTCACCTTACACAAGGAAGGCAAAGATAAGGCTTCCCCTCAAAGAGCTTAGTGTTTGGAGAATTGAACTGGTTCTATACCATCATAGTACTAAATGTTACCACTATGTTACTAAAAGTTAGCTTAAGGCAGGTGCTGGAAGGAACAGCAGATCAGTTCCACAGTTGCTCTTGCTCCTGCGCTGGGCTGTTGGCCTCATCCTCATTGTTCCCTTGACCTCTGTGTTCTCCCGCAGGCTGCCTGAGCCCAGCTTCAGCCCCTTCGCAACCCTCCCTCCCAACGTGCTTTAGGCAACTTCTCTTCCACCCCTGCTTCCATGAATCTTGGAGCACTCAGGGCAGTAGCCAGCATGAGGTAGATGGGGGACAGGCTACAACGAGAAGTCAGAAAAATGGTGCCGGAATAATAACTGGGCTAGAAAATGGATAGTAATACTATGATTCGTCACTTATAATTAGTCTTGCTACGTGCCCAGCACTGGTTGAAGTGATTTTCCTACGCATTTTGAACTCATACATTTGTGCTAACTCGTACATTAACTCATATGTCAGATATACAGGCTCAGACATCTATGTAAAAACCTATGAGGGAAATATGACTGCCTGCCTTCCTTTTAGGGATAAAAGAAACATGGCACAGACAGGTTACAGTGACTTACCAGGGTCACACAGTGAGTAAATGAAAACTAGAGCCCCTCCTGGCAGGCTGACTCTAGATCCTCACAGTGGGTAACATCTGGGGACACCGACGTCCCTGAGTTAGAACAAGGGACAGGGCTGCGTGTTGTCGGTGAAGGCAGGCTGTCCCACAGAGGTCCCAGACACTCTAAAACTATCCATTAACTTTCAGAAGAACTCTCAGGAAGAAGTGGGTTTAGGGTGCTTGAGGCTCCTACCTGGTGGGTCTGGAAACTGAGACCCGGGGAGGTGAGGGCTGCAGGGCCCACAGATTCAGAGGCAGCTGTGGCAGAGTGGAGCGTGCGCTGTGATGCACACTCTCAGGGACACAATCAGCATCCAGGGAGGCGTACGTGCTCACATCTGCACAGGCGTTTCTGGGGCAAGGCAGGCTGGCAAGCCCCCTGCTGAAGAATGCGGCAAGAGAAGGCACCCTGTGTCTCGCTCCCATGGCTTTTGAGCAAAAAGCCCAGAGTGCTTTGCAGGTGCTCTTCACGTGCTTGGCACCTGAGCCTCACTGATTGGCTGACTTGCCTCTTGGCCCAGCATCCGGGAACTGTGTCTCCACTTGCAGACAGGCCGGTGGGAGGTTGGCATCTACCAGAGGAACCCAGTTCTTCTAAGAAGGAGCACATCTCGAAGGAGCCCAGTGGGCTTGCTGCAGTGAGTGGTCCCCTGAGCACCCAGAGCCAGAGGCCCCAGGGGTTCATAACAAATGGGCCTGTGAGACCAGCTGCGTCTTTTTCGGCGCTTTATCTCATTCAGCCTTGGCAGTGTTCCCAGGGGAGGAGCCAAGCATGCTCCTCCCAGTGTCACAGATGAGGAAACTGAGGCGCAAGGTCAAAGCTAAAAAATGACATTTCAGGAACCTCAAATGAAATCTCCTGGCCCCTTCACCATATCGTCTTCATGTATATCTTCACATACACCATACAGTCCTGAGCACCCACAGCATTTAAAACACCAAACACAACAAGGAGCTTTGGCCATAAATTGGCCTGTCACTGGGAACCATTTCAGGCTGCAAATTTAGGCCTCCTAAGTGACAGGTCCTATACACTTATTATCTCATCTAAACCGGCTCTTGCTACAAACTTGTGAATTAGGCATTATTGTCCCCGTTTGGTAAATTAAAAATGAACAACAAAACTTCAAAAGGTGATCCAGTGGATAAGAATCCACCTGCCAATGCAGAAGACAGGTTCGTTCCCTGATCCAGGAAGATTCCCACATGCTAAGGAGCAACTAAGCCCAAGCACCATAACTATTGAACCTGCGCCCTAGAGACCAAGAGCTGCAACTACGGACACCCGCGTGCCCTGGAGCGCATTTTCCACAACAGGAGAGGTCACCGTAAAGAAGGAACCTGCACACCACAACAAAGGGTAGCCCCGAAAAGCCTGTGTGCAGCAGCAAAGCCCCAGTGCAGCCAAAACTAAATAAACAAAATTTTTAAAAAGACTATAGACCAGTCTTTCTCCTTAAAAAAACAAAAAATACAAAAAAAACTTCCAAAGATCAATGTTACCAAAGTCACATAAATGACAGGTTTGGGTTTTTAATCCAGGTGTGTCTGACCCCAAGAGAGTGAAAGTGTTAGTCATTCAGTTGTGTCTGACTCTTTGCAACCCCATGGACTATAGCCCACCAGGCTCATCTGTCCATGGAATTCTCTAGGCCAGAATACTGGAGTAGGTTGCCATTCCCTTCTCCAGGGTATCTTCCTGACCCAGGGATTGAATCTGGGTGTCCTGCATTGCAGGCAGATTCCTTACTGTCTGAGCCACCAGGGAAGCCCCGACCCCAAAGTCTGCACTGTTTCTCTTCATCAAGTACCAGCTTAGCCATCTATGTAGAAAGAAAAACCTTGGGCCAATAACCTTGTAGCTTCAGTTTCCCACCTGAAAAATGGGTAGGATGCTGAAAACTAAGTTATCTATTACCTCACAGTTCTGTTCCAATGGTCACATGAACTCATGAATAAGAAAGGCCTTTCGAACTTTAAGGCGGTGTGAATAAATGGTATTACTCTTCACTGTGAATTTAGAAGTGATCATGGCTTTTCTGTTCTCTAACCTTATTGGTATCCAATAG
Source organism: Ovis canadensis (assembly GCF_042477335.2). NCBI lineage: Eukaryota > Metazoa > Chordata > Mammalia > Artiodactyla > Bovidae > Ovis > Ovis canadensis. The sequence goes on from NC_091251.1 coordinate 90,855,702, forward strand.
TACACTTTAACTTAGCCTATCTAGTTTATTTCCTGCGTTTCTGTTCTGAAGGGCTAGTCTCTGCTGCTGGCTCTGAATTGTATCATCTGTGTTGATGCCTTCAACTCTGTCCTTCAGACATGCCCCTTACAGCTGAGTCACTGGTATTCTACAATGATCTTACTTCTGGGACCCCAAGGAAATGATTCATATGCCCTCCTTTCTAGTAGCATGATGGTTTTTCCAGTAGTCATGTATGGATGTGAGAGTTGGACTATAAAGAAAGCTGAGTGCCGAAGAATTGATGCTTTTGAACTGTGGTGTTGGAGAAGACTCTTGAGAGTCCCTTGGACTGCAAGGAGATCCAACCAGCCCATCCTAAAACATATCAGTTCTGGGTGTTCATTGGAAGGACTGATGTTGAAGCAGAAACTCCAATACTTTGGCCACCTGATGTGAAGAGCTGACTCATTTGAAAAGACCCTGATGCTGGGAAAGATTGAGGGCAAGAGGAGAAGGGGACGACAGAGGATGGGACGGTTGAATGGCATCACCAACTCAATGGACATGGGTTTGGGTGAACTCTGGCAGTTGGTGATGGACAGGGACGCCTGGCATGCTGTGGTTCATGGGGTCGCAAAGAGCTGGACATAACTGAGCAACTGAACTGACTGAACTGAACTGACAGTCATTGTTTCACCATCGGTTTCCTACATGGAGAACTGACATTGAATGTTGGTTGATAATCACACTTACAATCATCAGTAAGTCAAAAGTGAAACAACAAGGATGCATCCAAGAACTTCACTCATTTGTCAATGTCAGGAGTGATTTCTTTGCTGAACTGGATAGTTGTTTTTGAATACTGGAAAAAAATTACCTTGATTCGTTGGGTCCTTCACCATGTCATTGCTACAGAGACAACATACTTTATGCTTATTCTGCCTTCTAAGCATTTTCTCTATCACTTTCTTAAGTCTGGACAATCAACAAAACAATATATCCCATTTGTAGAGTGTGCCAGTTTCTGTGGTACAAAAGGTCTCCCTGTGTCTGATTCCCAGCTACCCAATGTGATGCCACTAAATGTGAATTTGGGAAGAGATGCACAGGGACACAGCACAGTGTAGTATTTCCACTATATCCATGTAAAGGCAAATAACTCCAGAGCATGGATAATAGCAAAGGGCAGCAAAATAATTAGGATGTGATCTGTCTTTAGTATTGATTACCTTTGTTTTTAATATTAATTTAAGCTTATAAAATTTAATTTACTGTAATGGCTGTGTTGAACAAGCAGCTCACGAAACTCCTGAAAATTTAACAATCAGTCACTGTAAGCCAGCTCCAGTACATCATTGTCCCTTCCCTCCTTCCTGTTAGCCTCTATGGGCTTCATGACATCTGATGGCCACACCCTTCATTAAATAGCTCCAGCTAGCCCAGGTCCACAGGAATTAAGAGAACATCACTCAGTGCTCAGCTTCTCCAAACAAGCAATGTCCACGGCTTCAGTCCAATGAAGTGACTTAATAATCTGTTTCCTTCAATAAACTGTGATTTCTGAACTTAATTCAGATACCTGAGCATCACTGTAAGCTGAGAATGAGGCCCAAAGTCGTTCATGATGTAATATACCAGGTTTAAACTTGGCAAGCGGATGACATTGTGAGAAATGGATTTTCTTAGGTTGGTTTTAGGAGTCTGGGGTGTTTTTTTAAGAGTTAAGCCAAGGCAAAAAATAACCCTTGCAACACATCACTTCACAGCTGGTCAGCCTGGGAGAAACTATTCTGGGATATCCAAGCTAAGGTGCCTCTTTAAACTCCAGGCAAACTGAAATCAGGATGTGGAGTTTCTATTCTTGTCTCAAGAATTTGCTGTGACATCCCTGGCCAGTTAGTGCCCTGGCTGGTGCCTCAGTTTATCCTCTGGTGAAATCAAGTCAACTGCCTTAGCTGAGGTTATTAGACTTGAGCCCTGGGAAGTGAAAAACGTTTCCAAAGGGTGTGGAGCATCTACTCGAGGGGTTCTTAATCTATGGAGAATTTAGAAGGAGCCAAGTTTTAGATAAAATCTTTTAAGAAATGACAAGTGAGCAAGGTCTAACAGAGAGGAACACGAAAAGCAGTAGAAAGTAAAGGAGGAAGTGAGCCTTCAGACAACGTCTGGAGAAAATATTGGACCAGGGGTTAGAGGAACCTGGGTCCATATTCACTTCACCAGGACAGAGTCTGTGCAAAGGGTGAGTTAACTACCAAAGAAAAAGCAGCCAAGACGGGGCTAGTAGTGCCTTTTGTTTGGATTTGAGATAGTTTCCTGAGTAGAAATGGAATGTGATCAAAGTTATATTAATAATTCTAACTGCGTGGAAGATGACCATGGAGTAGGCAAACTTGAAAGCAATACCATCCTGGAAATACCTCTGGAATACCTGTGACCTGATGTGTGCAGGCTCAGTCACTCATGGGGTCTGACTCTTTGTGACCCCACGTGACCCCCTGTCAGGCTCCTCTGTCCATGGAATTTCCCAGGCAAGAATATTGGAGCATGTTGCCATTTCCTACTCCAAGAGATCTTCCCAACCAGGGGATCAAACCCCCTTCTCCTACATCTCCTGCATTGGCAAGTAGATTCTTTACCCACTGAGCCACCTGGGGAGCCCCACCTGTGACCTGGGCCCCTCTGTAAATAACCTCTCTACTGTTCCTCACCTGGCACTGTAATTCTCAGAGAATGAGAATCTTCCCTTTATTGAGAGCCTGACTCAGCCCTTTGGAAGGAGAAGAATTAGGAGTGATCACTGTGTACTTCTGTCCAGTTCTCCCCATGCCTTGGAATTCTGCCATCTTACTCTTTTCACCAGCAACCCGGAGGAGAGGGGACTCTATTCCTAACTTTAACACAGAAGCCACTGAGACTTACATTAAGTGACTTGCCCCAGATCACACTTAGTCTTGATCACAACAATTCTAGCACCTCATCTACACCAAGCTGTCTCTACCAAACCCAACATGCTAGTCAGCTTTTCCCTCCATAGGCCAGACACATTTCAAAATAAAAAGCCAATTGAACTGAATGGCTAGTTCCAGTTGTCAAACACTATAAGTTAGAGAGTTTCTTCCAAAACTTCTACGGGAAGTCCAAGGATTCTGAAATCCAAAGCCAGCCAAATCTGGATTTCCTCTACAAAGAGACTGTCCCTCCCCATGAACATACCCTTCCCCATTAAGCTCGTTCCATGTTTCCTAATAACTTTTGCTTACACCACAAAATTGTCATAGATTATGGAAACACAAAGGCCTTGGGAAAAAAATGTCCTGAGCCCCTGGAAGTCATTATTTTTTCCTTTAGCAATTGCTGAGTTAAGCAGTAAAAATATGGTTTCCATCTTGCACACACACACACACACACACACACACACACACTCACACATACACATTCACACAGCCGATCTGCTGGACATATGTTCAGAAGAAAGCGGGGATGTGGGGGTGGGAGAAGATTCACATGTCGTGAGTCAAGAGCTTGAACATTTGAAAAGAAAAAGTAGGAGAGGGTGGGGAGTTTGCAGCCCTGGAAATGGACTATCCAGAGGATTTATTGCCTTTGAGTATCTCACAAGGCATTTTTTTTTTTTATAAAAATCTGTAACTTATGGCTTTTTTTTTTCCTGTATAGGGTAGTAAACAAGAGCTCTGAAAGGGGAAGGAAACCAGGAGAAAGCCAGCTCCATTAGTCACGCAGCTGCATATCCTGTCACAAAGGACCCCAGTTGAGTAATCGCCCAAAATATGCCTGTTATTTTTTTTCTGTCAGAAAAAAAAATGGGGCCTGCCAAAATGTACTGTAAAAAAAAAAAAGAAAAAAAAATCTGGTCTCTCAGCCCCAGAGGGGGAAAGGAAAAGAAAGAAGAAACAGGCGTAACTTCTCAGCACTCCTCTAACCCTCTCCCCAACTTATCTTTAAAAGAAAAAGCCTTTAGGTTCTCCACAACGATGGAGCCGGCTTGAAAAGAGCTGGGTCTGTGAGATGTTCCAGGTCTCCGAGTCCAGGCGGTTATGCAGTGCTGAGAGCTTAGAAAGAAGAAGGACGATACGAGAGGGGAGGAAGAGGACAGCCCCAGGTGGGAGACGGAAAATGAACAGGAAAAGGACAGGGACATTGAAGCAGGCCTTTGATAGACTAAAGGGGTGAGCTAAGTGTCCCGCAGAGAACTTGTGGTGACCCACACCAGTTTCACGAGTGTGCCATGGGCCCAGCCAGTGGCCAAGCAAGCTACAGAAGCTTTTCTGATGGCCTCAGCAAAACCACCCTTGTCTCCAGCCTCCAATGTGCTGTAGGCTATGTGGGCCACAGAATGAACAACAAGAATTTGTGTGGCAGGACTCTGACTAGGGAAGTCTGCAGAACAGGGGCTGGGGAAGGACCAGAGCTGCCTACCATCTCAGGAATTTTCCTGGACTGGTTTTTCAAAACCCCTGGAGGCAAGGCTCCTGGTGGGGCAAACGGAGGCACGGCAAACCAAGGTGTTCTAAAGCCTGGCTCAGTCTCTGGACCTCTGTGTCAACGCCCTTGGTCCCTGGGTTCTCAGGACCAGGACACAAAGGATGGTCAGTCCAAGCACAGGGCACCCTTGGAAAGTCACAATTTCCCTCCTGTTCACATTCTGATCCATCAGTGTTGTCCACTGGGAATGGGCTTTCTGAACCCAGTTGACCAAAAGAAAAAAAGAGCAGCCGAAAGTCTTCTGCTTGGGAAAAAGAACAGAGGCCTACAGGGGAGGAACAGACTGGTGTATTGCTTTTGCTCTGGGCTCGCCCAGCCCTGCCTCGTCTCCACAGGGCCAGGCTGGGAGGAGACCCTTTCCAGGAGCACCTCTAGCGATCTGGGTCCTAATCTGGCTGCTTGGCAATTTAGGGCCAAGGGAACTCCAACTCCAAGTACCACATCAATCCCCAGGCCAACTGCTGCAGGAAGGCCCTGATTTTACTAAAATCAGTACTTCCAGGTCTTTGAGATCTGCCCTTTCTGTCCAAGACACAGTCTCAAAGCCAGTCCTAAGGTTTGAGACACAGCCCTGACCACTGCTCCCCCTGGGTGAGCTAACTGACACCTAAAGCTGTTCAAAGGTTGCAGCTGTATCCTTCAGAGAACCAGCCTATGAGGGGTAGGGGCAGATTTTCCTCCCCAGCGTCACTGCTGGTTTGCTGTGGAATTTCAGGCAATTCACCTGAACTCTGTGACTATTTGTCCCTCGCTTAGAGACCTATCAACTTTTAGTCAGAGCCTCTACATGCCTGCAATGTGCAAGATGCTAGGAATTCCAAGGTGGAGAACACAGATTTAGTCTTTTTCTTCATGTGAAACCTGGGCAACCTTTTCTGTATCTGCTGCAGAAGTGATTTCTTGAGTTTCCAGAAACCCACTCCTTGTCTAGGTGACTCTGTGGGTTGAGGGATGGAATTTTGTTGTTGTTCAGTGGCTAAGTCACGTTCGACTCTTTGCAACCCCATGGACTGCAGCATGCCTGGCTTCCTTGTCCTTCACTATCTCCCAGAGTTTGCTCAAACTCATGTCCATTGAGTCAGTGATGCCATCAGACCATCTCATCCTCTGTTGCCCCCCTCTCCTCCTGCCCTCAATCTTTCCCAGCATCAAGGTCTTTTCCAATGAGTCAGCTCTTAGCATCAGGTGGCCAAAGTATTAGAGCTTCATCTTCAGTATCAGTCTTTCCAATGAATATTCAGAGTTGATTTCCTTTAGGTGTGATCTCCTTGCTCTCCAAGGGACTCTCCAGAGTCTTCTCCAGCACAATTCAAAAGCATCGATTCTTTGGCATTCAGCCTTCTTAATGGTGCAACTGTCACATCTGTACATGACTACTGGAATAAACACAGCTTTGAATATACAGACCTTTGTTGGCAAAGTGATGTCTCTGCTCCAAAGGGATGGGATAGGAGCAAATACAACAAAAAATAAATGCACTGAAATGTTTAAAAAGGCAGACACTAATACTAGCATTTCCAAAATGCTTCTGGACAGAGGACAGCCCCTTAGCCACCTGCATGCTTGCATGCTAAGTCACTGCACTCATGTCCAACTCTTTGCAACCTTATGGACAGTAGCCCACCAGGCTCCTCTGTCCATGAGATTCTCCAGGCAAGAATACTGGAGTAGGTTGCCATTTCCTATTTCAGGGGATCTTCCTGATTGAGGGATCAAACTCACAGCTCTTATGTCTTCTGCATTGGGAGGCAGGTTCTTTACCGCTAGGACCACTTGGGAAGCCCCTTGACCACAGTGAAAATTCTAGCAGGGCAGCTGGAATCCCCTCCATCAGACATTCCAGCTCATTGGCACACGGAAAGGACCATGGTAGCTTAATGATGCACAAACCGTGTTGATGGTAATGCGGACAAGCTAGCCCACATCAAGTCCTGGTTCCTGGACTGAGTTGCGGGGACCCTGCTTTAGAGGCAGGAATCTGCTTTAGAGGCAGGAAGTGCCTGAGGGCTGCTGTCTTCCTCAAGGCTCAGCTCCTTCTTGAGGCCGGTCCTTCATGTAAACCAAGAATTGAAATCAGAAACTTCAGCACAGGACTGTTGACTAATGCCCCGCTAGTTGTCAGGCCAGGCATGCGAACACAGGGGGGATGTTCTCTTCCCCTGAATCGCAAGTGAATGAGGTCTCTGGAGGTGCCCACCACCCCCCACGGATTTCCCTTTGTGGTGACAGTGACATCTGAGTCACTGAGCGTGGGGCCACCAGGTAGTTTCACCCCTTCCCGTCTCTCTGCCCCGGAAGGGGGCTAGGGGCAGGTCCTCGCAGCAGAGGAGCCTCCACTTCCTTCCAGCTCCCGACAACATCGCTTCTCTTCCCCGTCAGGCCTTGCAGCTTTGCAAGCCTGCGGTTGACAGGCACCCAGGTGATGAGGTCTTTCTCAGCCTATTCTTCTCTCACTTACCTTTTGATGTTTCTAAGTTGACAAAAGTCAGCATATTCCAGGCTGTGGGGAACAAGTTTGCCAGGCACACCTTCCAAGCAGCTGATTAAGACGTGAGACAGTCTCTGGTCAGAGAAGAGTCTCAAGGAGCTGTTGAAATGACTCAACTAACTCAACCCCATCCCCTGGGGAACTCTATCCTGTCAGCCAAAGGACTTCAACAGAGGATGCAGCTGGAGAGCCAAAAGGGAAAAGCTCTAAGTAACACACACACACACACACACACCCCCCAGATGAGATGAGAGATGGGAGGGGGGTCTCTCTTTTACCTGCCAGGGCCGAGGAGTCCTGTGCTCCAGTATTATGCTTAGGAATCAAGCCCAGCAACATCGGTCCGTCATGCTGATGAGAAGCAAGCAGCCTCACAAGGCCCTCAGAGTCCACTCCGCAGCCTGTGCTGTGGTGTCCTCAGCCCTGATGCTGGGGGATAATGTAACCAGAGCCCTCGAGTGTATGAAGAGTCAGGGCCTGACAAAGCACTTACTGACCAAGGAAAAATTAACTTCAGGTGCAGCAGGAAAGGTCTGGTACCAAGAATGTCTGGGGTTTCGAGACACTGGAATGGAAAAGATTGCCTAACACTGCAATGGGCTCCCTTCCCTGGAAATATCTGAAAATAGGATAAGTGCTCTCCAATCCTGAATAGGTCAGCCTTGCCTTGAGGTGAGGAGATGGTTACATTGACCCACGGAGAGAGCCTGCCAGGAACTTTGAGTCTTTAAGATGGTATATTTTCATACAAAAAAAGTTTTTGTTGTGGCAACATAGACATAACATTAAATTTACCATCTTAAACCATTTTAAAATTTACAGTTCAGCGGCATTCACATTGTTGTGCCAATCACCTTCAGAAATGTTTCATCTTTCCAAGCTGAAGCTCTGTACCCATTAAGCACTATCTCCCCATTCTCTCTCTCGCCAGCCCCTGGCAGCCACCGTTCTACGTTCTGTCTCTATGAAATCTGATTACTCCAGGTACCTCATATTAGTGGAATCACATACAATATTTGTCATTTTTATATGACTGGCTCATTTCACTTGGCATAGTATCTTCATTTCAAGCATGTTGTAGCCTGTGTCAGAACTACATTCCTTTTAAAGGATGAATAATATTCCACTGTGTGTATAAGTCACATTTTATCTATTCGCTCATGATGGATGTGTGGGTTGATTTCACCTTTTGACTATTGTGACTAATGCTGCTACAGACACGGGTGTACAAATATCTGTTCAACTGTCCTGCTTTCAATTCTTTTGGTTACATACCCAGAAGTGGAACTGCATGAAGAAAAATTTTAAAAAGCATTGTGCCCCAGGAAAAATGTCATTATGCTCACATCATGATCCTGTATGGAGGACAGACACTTTAAAGGATGGAAGCTGCAATCAGGCTGAGGCGAGAGGGCTAAGGAAGCATGGAAGAGGGAGCCAGTGGGCTCCTGGTTCAATCTGGGAAGGCTTCAGAGAGGACAGGAAATTTGAGTTGGGTGGTTTCTGACAGATGACTAGGAGTTTTGAAAAGGGGCAGGAAAAGAAATAACCTCTTTTTAGCAAAAAAGAGTAGACAGACTATTAAAAGAGCATGTCCTTTGACCCTGTATTGTGCTGGTAAGAACTTCCATGAAGATACACTCAAATACAGACACCCAAGGCATATGACCGAAGGTCTTCATGGCAACGATGTTTGTAAGGCTATAAGATGGAAATAGCTTCTGTGCCCATCACTAGGACACTGGTTAAATAAACTATGGTATAGTCACATGATGAATTAATATGCAACTATTAATTCAGTACAGGGGGTCTCCATGTACTGATATGGCAAGAATTCTAGACTTATTTTTAATTAAAAAAAAGATGTCAGCATACATCTAAATTCTTTCCCTGAAGAATACACAAGGAACTGTTAGCAATCATTACCTTGGGGAGGAACAGCTATGGTTTAAGAGAAGAGAAACTTAAGTTTCATAATATACCTTTCTATGCTCTTTTTCTTTTAAGCCATGTACACGCACTGCACTAAAAAAATGCTAACAGGACTCTCAGGTGATAGGATTATGAGGCATTTTTACATTCTGTACGCTTTCCTTATTTAAAATATTTTAAAGGGGAAAGGAGCTATTTTTCTGGAATGTTTTAGTCCCACTGGCTCCTAAAGGATGGAACAATTGCTTAAAGGGCCAGCCTTTAGAAGAGCTTCTCTTAGAACTTTGCAAGAATTCCTTTCAAGACAGAATGGTGTCCTCACATTCTGGAAAGGGAAACTGAGGGACAGTGGTAAGAGGAACAAGCGAAAAGTGTCAGGCGAGGAAAGTGCGGAGTCAGGGGAGATCCCAGAATGCCTGCCCATCTGTCTAGAAGTCCCAAGAAACTCCGTGTCTTCTGGAATTTCTGCACCCCTCGTGGATACTCAGGTCTCCAGGACAGAGACCCAACCACACAGGGTTAACCCACGTGCTTTGCCTCACTGAGCGCAGTGGGAGGATTGCTGGGGGCCATGCAGAGGGGCCCAGCCCACCCCATTCCAGGCAGCATTAATAAAATGCAGGTGTTTTACAGTCACATTACAGAGCAGGGAAGAAAGGGTCTCGGCCGCAGCAAGCATATAGCAATATAGAAAAAAAGGCCGAGCACGGTGGGGGCAAAATATGCCTGCAAATAATGAGAAAGCATTTTGGAAAGAGGGCTGGCTTTGGGGTTAAGAGGAATGTAGCAGTTTCTGGCACAGGGCTACCCTATAGCTTTGTGTGTGTGTGTGTGTGTGTGTGTGTGTATACACAGGCTCCTCCTGTTCTGCTGCACACGCGCACTCACACCCCCCCCCCTTCCACCACCATCACAGATCTTTTCCCAACAACACCTCAGACACCTCGACTTCGGCCTGCACGTGCTTTGCCCCGGGATTGGCTCTGACACTCCAGGGCCAAGGTGGCCTGCCTCTCCTCTGTGCCCGTCCTCTCTCTGGGCCCTAGGCCCACACACCTCCTCCTTTTCCAACCATCAGCGTTTCTTTCTGAGGCCACTGGTGGACTGTGTCTCCGTGTGGCCTGCCCCTGTTTCTTCCTCCCCCTGCATCCAGGCCAGCAGTCTCTGAGCCTGACTCCCACCCCCTTTCCCAAACCCCACCTTCCCTGAAATCAGGGAGAAAGGAAAAGAGAACAAATGGTGCCTCTGTCTTGGGCTTCTAGAAGACCATGGAGCTGGGTTGGTGTCCCCCAGCTCCTGCTGCTTTTGCCCCAGGGAGATGCTCTCTGTTTAATTTCATAAACCCGGAGCCTAGATGAGCCAGGTGGCATACAGCACAGGGCGGCCTCCCTCCTCCGAGCCACCCCAGGACAGGAGAGGGACTAGAGGTGGCAGCAGCTCTGCGGGGAGCTGGGCTCACTGGGGGTCCTCTGGCCCTCCTCTCTCTCCTCCCCTGGGGGTGGGGGTGGCAAACAAAAGAATCAATGCCTTGCCCTTGCCTTTCAGGGGCTCCCAGCTCTCCCTGAGTTAAAAGAACCTGAAAGGAGTTCCTTCTGTGATGTGTTTGGTTGACTCCTTGTCTGGGACTACTGAGCCGTGCAATGGGCAGCATGTGGTCCTGACACAGGAAAAGGCTTTGGGAGAACCGGGCAGACCCGGGAGGCCCGCTGCTCAGTCCCAGGTGGGCTGGAGTCCGAGGTGGAGGCGAAGCTCCTCCAAACAGATGGGGGTGCAGATTCCCAAGAGAAGGGATGGGGAGGGAAGTGTGTTGGGGGCCCAGGAACTTTCTCCTGTGACCCGCAGCTAAGCTTTCCCTGAGGGTCTGTGTATGTGAACCCTGACCCGCTGAGCCACAACCGCCGCAGGGTGGAAGACCAGCCCAGCTGCATGGAATTGCGTTGCCCAGAATTCAGCACTCCAAGCAAGGTCAGAGCAGGGTTGGGGTGACAAGAGCTTGTGTGTGAGGTGTCCTCTGCCCTGGGCTCTGGATGGGAGCCGCAAACCTCCGAAGCCCAAGGTTCTACTTTCTCAGCTCCCATCCTCCACCCAAATTACCTCCCCTTCAAAATCAAAACAAAAAAACAGCCCCAGCAGAGCAATGTGGACCAGCCGCAACCAAAGCATCACCCAGTTTGTGCCCCCACCCATCATCGGGCTGCTCGCTGTGTGGAGGGGACAGCACTGGCCGCCAGCGGTGGGGACTATGTTCAGAGGGTCCAGGGAATTGGAGACAGATCACAGGTACTGGGGCTGATGTGCCAGGTCCACAGCTGGAATGACCTGTCCGAAAAGACTCGGACTTGGCACCTGTAGGGCTAACAGTGGGCATCATCCTGAAATCCAGGCTGCAAGAGCACCCCACCAGTGCCAAGGGGCCTTGGGGGCCTCTGTTGTCTCCACACCTAGCCTTGACTCCTTTCCGAAAATCGCCCTCGGGCACTAATCCTCTGCGGCCCTGTGCCCTGCACCGAGGAGTTCTTCGAGGAGCAGATGTTTCCAATGAAGGGCCCAGACTAGGGCCCCGGGGGAGAACAGGAAAGCCGTGTGGCTCTGGCTCCCATGGAGGAGCCGCCCCCGGGCCTCTGAAAGCAGGAGCCGGCTAGTGAATGGGACACACACTCTCTTGAATTCTCAGCTCCTTTCAGGAAATTGCCAAGCTGGCCCTTGGCTTTCTCTTTCCCGGGCCGCTTGCTCCGTCCCCATAGCAACCGCCTCCCCATCCCTCAGAAGCCTCTCCCGGTCCTGCCCGCCCCTCCTTCCCTGCGCCCTCCGCTCTCATCTGTCTGGGTGGGAACCGGGATTAGAGTTGGTCCGGGCCCGCGGATGCTTTTCCCAGGGCTGTCGCGCCTTCGTGATCCTTTTGCGCCGCCCGGCCCCTGCCCCAGGCTTTTCAAGTGCCCAGACTTAATGACTGGCCCTGGGTTTCCTCCTCTTCCCTTTTCTCTGCCTCCAATAAAGCGGGAGAATTAACCCAGGTTTTAAGTGCCCCCGTTTCCAAGCTGCATATCAAAGGGGGCTTCCCCAAGCTGCCTCTGCATTTCAAAGGGATTGATTTATCGCTTTCACTTAAACTGGCACATTTTGGGGAAGTTTTACCCAGAGGTCAAACCGTGGAAAAACAAATGGATCCCCGTCCACCCCCTCCTGCGATGCTGGGGGCTATTAGTATATCAACTGCTGGGGGACAGGGAGCAGGTAAGGAAACAGGCATGCCTCAGCAGCTTGGGGACTAGCCTGAGCCCCAGATCACTCACGTCCTCTGAAGGCTGTGTTATAAAGAAACGGGGAGTGAATGGAACCACTCCTGACATGGACCAAGTCCCCATGCCTGTTTCCTGCTTCCTCAGGCTTTTCTGGAGTCCCAACCTGAGAGCTGAACAGCCTCTGGCCTGAGTTAGCGATTCCAAGTGTGTGTGTGTGGGGGCGGGGGGGGGGGGCGGGGAGGGGAGGGTTGCAGGGCCGGGGGTGGTGTGCTCACAGCCCCTGTGATTCTGCCCCTCCGATGTGACCCTGGCCCCTGTGCGTGCCTGATTGATTTTTCCCTCCAGCTCTCACGGTGAACCTTTGCAGGCGCGTACAGTTCAGCTGCTGTACCAGCCAGGCCACTGAGTCACATGCACTCCTGCTCCCTCCTACCCTCTCGCAGTGGAAGCTCGCCCACGCCCTTCCTTCCACATCCACCCTCACACAGGGTCACTCACTCTCTCCCACAGCCCCCTCCCACCCACACTCAGCTCAATAAACTGTCCTTATTATTTCCTGCCTCCCAAATCACCCCCAAACCCCGGAACCTTTCTTTCCTGTCTGTTTGCGCTGCACGCTCCACCCCCACCCGCAGCAGACTCCCTCCAGTTTCACTGGAGAGTGTAAATTTCACCTTCCTTCTATTTAATCCAGACCTGAGTCCCAGGCATTCTCAGGCTTGAAGTCACCACCAAATGTGCAAGTCTCTCATTGGACTGACCAGAAAAGCCGCAGGTGAACTGCAGTGAAGTCCTTGGAGGAGGCTGGGCAGGTGGCCCCCAGCTGGAGGAGCTCCTCACTTAGCTCTGAGGACAGGAGGTGGAGAAACAGCCCCTGAAAAGCAACCTCTGGAGAGGACATCCTGAGTCAGGTTCCTGGAGGCAGCTTTCCCCTTAAAGGATATATGTCTCGTTTCTTGTTCTCATTCATTCATTCATTGACTCAGTGGCCTTTATGGAGTGCCTGCCGTCCATATGCAGCAGGAGCTCCTGACTCTGGAGCAGGGGAATTAGACAACAGAGCCAATCATTAATCACCATGTGAGTAGATTAACCCTCCTTTTCGTAAAGAAGCTGGCAACTCTCGCTGAGCTCACGTAACTCCTTCTGTGGGGGACCCAGGGAAGACTCCAGATAGGGGGAGATCTGACTTGAGTTTGAAAGAAGAATGGGAGCTTATCAGAGAAACAAGCATATTCCAGGCAGAGGGAACCTCAGATGCAAAGTCATGGAGGCTCCCTGGGCCACCCCAGGTGCTGCTGTCAGGCAGTCAGTGGGGCCAGCACACAGAATGTGGATGGAGGAGGGAGGTGTGGGGAGATGAGCCTGGAAGGGCAGGGACGAGGCAGTGATCACCAGGCCAAGGGATCTGGAAGTTGTGGCTGAGCATCAGAGCACGTAAAACCCAAAGAGGAGACTGAAGCAGGTAGAGATGTGGTACACCCCTATCATCCTCACCACTAGCTTCTTTGTAGGCTACACGGGCTCAGACCCTGGCTTTGTGTATCCCATTCCACCAGAGAAAAGGGACAGGCTCTTCTCCTGGAAACCTTGCTATAGAATGCACTTATCATTGCATCCTGGGCTGGGGAGCTCAGTAGAACATATGAGGGGAAACTTCTCTCTCCCCAGAAAGAAGTGAAGGAGACAGAGAAAGTTTGGAGCAAATTACAGAAGGCCTGGCAAAGTGTGCAGATAAGGTGGGGAGGATGCAGGGGCACTGAGAATGAAAATACCACTCATGTCCCAGGACCCCACAGAGCAGCCTTTGGAATTTTATAGAAAGAACTCCTGGGAGGGATCCTCTAAGCCCCTTCCAGTGCCACATCTTGTGATACCAGGGCTGGTGCCATAAAGCAGGGAAGCCCACCCAGCCATCATTTTAGCTTCCTGTTGCAAGAGCAGTAAACTGCCAAGGCCTGACCAAGCAAGCCATAAGCAGCAGGCCCATTGCTGCAGCTCATATCTGCAGCCCAGGTAACCCAGAAGCCCAGGCTCTCAGCAGAACGCATTGTCCTGGGCACGGGACTTCTGAAATCACAGAGATGGGGAACAAAACAAAGATCAGAGCATGGTTCTGAACCTTCATCTTTATGATGTTCCTCAAGATCCAGGAGTTGAATAAGCTGTCATTTGCACATTTCACATGCAAACAACAGGCTTCATACAATAGATATGTTCCCCCAGAACTATTGGGGTTAAAATGGTGCTATTCAAGTAATGATTTTAGAGATCCCAGAAGGGGTCAGTCTTTGTGCAGTGTGTTCATAAAATCTGGATAATTTGAATAACTGCTGTGTATCTTGGGTTGGCTTAAAGCCAGGAGGCATCTTGAACCAAAACAGGAGCACTGTGTGTGGCCTGGTGCCTTCCGCTTGGACCTGCTCTGTTTGTCAAACGTCCCTCTTAAATCTTGGCTTCCCCACTTGATTTCACTGACATCTCCAGCCCCTGATGACTGCCCCAGAGTCACCCTCCCAGAGTCTTTCTTCACACCCTCTTTTGCGCTTTTTCTCCTCAGTGAGCATTTGTTTAGTCTCTCCAAAGCTCAGGATGCTGCTGAAGGTGTGAGGAAGGAAGGGAGGGAGAGAAGACTCCACCCTTGGGAAGCTTCCCCAGAAGGAAGGACCCCTGCTCTGGTCTTCCAGGAGTGTCAGCATGCCCTCAGGCCATAGGAAGCCCCACACAGGCTGCCCCAGGCTCCACGTGGCCAGGTCTCCCTTGGAGGCAACTGCAATGCAGGCAGAAATTGCCAGCCTTTATCCTGAGGCTTGTTCCAGCTTTGTTTCTCCCCCATCCAACTCAGGAGAAGAAGGGTAGAGCGGGAAAGGAAAGAAAAATCCAATCGTGCTCAGGAATCTTATTTTCTATGTTTCCCTCTGAACTTTCTCGCCTTCAGCCAAAACCCTGCACCCCTTTCTCTCCATGGGCACAGAATCTACGCCCTGTCACATGGACCAGGCCTCCTTCTCCTGCTTAAATCCATAAGCCTTTCAGGAAATTCTTGCTCCAGTAATATCGTCTCATCTCCTCTTCTTTCTGTAACTGGTCTCAAGCCTGCTCTCCACCACCAACCAGAGCCTGCATCCCTGATTCAACAACCGAGGCAGGTGTTTAAGAGAGCCTGGGTGAGGGCCAACGGAAGCCAAAGGAAATAACATTGGTCTGACTTGAGACCTTCTGGAGTGAGTCACTCCTCAGCCCATGAACCATCACATTTCACAATATCACACCCGCATTATTCATGAGTGATCGTCTTCGGTTTACTAGACAGCAGAGCCCAACATGACTTATGGAGCCCGAGCATGACTTATCAGTCTGCTGTGAACTCAACATCAAGTACACGTCTTACCTCTATCCAAAAAATGAAGTGCAAGAGCACCACGTCAAGGGGGCTCATCCTCAGAGTGTCTTCCTGGGGCCTCTGCTCACCCCTGAGCAGTCATTCCTGTATCTCACACCTTAGAAGAACATCCCCTGCGAATACAATGAATGGGAAGGATCCTGGGAGAAAGGAGGGGGCTGGCTGGCCAGTGTGTGCAGCATCCTGGCCCAGCCCTCCTTTGCCCACAGTCTTAGGTTGGCACAGTCTCTGGCTGAAGCTTGCAACCTGCATCCTAGGGGATAGACTGACATTATCTTTGTTTCTCATTCCTTCTATGGTAGGTCCAGTTAAGGATCCACCAATTCATAGTTTTAACTGGTTAGTAACTTTCCTTCACATGGGGCAAAGGGGACTTTTCTGGGCTTAGTGGGATAATGCCGTGGTTGTAAACATGGCTTTGGAGACCCAGAGACCTGGACTCAAGTTCCAACTCTGCCACATGCCAGCTCAGCAAATGATTTCACTTCTCTGAGCCTCAGTTTCCTCACTTATAATGGCAGCAATAAGAATGACAACCTTGTTGTTCTACTGAGCTTTTAATGACTTTGGGTTCATAAATGCCCAGCACATAATAAGTGCTCCTTAAATGGTCCTGCCATTGTACTGTTGTTGTTATTACTAATATTACCACTATTACCACCATTCTCCCTAGGCCAAAGTCATCTGCAACATAAGGAGCCTTGTCTTATTTATTTTTGCATTCTCACACCAGGCACTTAATAAGACACAGGTAGTGGTGGTTAAATTAAACTTTAGAAGGTGAGGAGCCTCAGAGAGAAAGTTTGATATATATAAAGGCCTTGTGTTGGGAAGGTAAATGGCACATTTGAAGAAAATGCTATATAAAAAATATATATACATACAAGTACCAGCTAAAGGAGAAAAACAGATGCCCTAACCAACCTTCCTACCCATAATTTGTGACTCAAGATCACTGAAGCCTGGGGCCTTGGTGCCTACTCAGGGCCTCCTGCTTTCCTCCCTGGCTGGGAAACTTCCAACAGGACAGAAAAGCCTAAGGACCCAGACGAGTGGAAATATACCGAGAAAGGATGCTGAGGCCTTTAGCGTTTGGTTGCCTTAGAGAAATAATCACCCAAACTTGTCGGGACGATTTGTACTTGGATTGTATAATTAGGAGATGAAGAAGGAAGGCGAGGAGGGGAAGAGGGGAGGACATCCAGCTTGTGGTTGCCAGGTGAGGAGGGAGCACTTTGTGTACAAAGCCAAAGGCCATGATGGGGGAGGTAGGGGTCTCTGCCTTCCATGCAGCTTCTACTGCCCGAGCCCCAGTGTCCTCACAGTGCATGGATACAGCCAGGGCCACCAACCACACTGCCAGCTACCCCCACCTCCCACTGTTCTCCCTGCCGCCCCCCCCCCAACCCCCACCGACTCTGCCACAGCCTCTCTCAACTAGTCACCCTCCCAGGGGTACTTGCATTTAAGAAAAAGAAGGGTCTCAATATGCAAAGCAGAGGCTCCTTAATAGTTCCTTTTCTGGTCCTGGAACACAAGGAGAATAAGGCCTATTGGAGCTTACTGGGGCCCTCAGGGGCAGTTCGGGATCTGAGGAGGCAGAAAGGCAACAGACACCAGACCCAAGGTGGATCTCCACACCTCTGTCCTAGAACCTAGTTGCCCTGTGTCTTTTTAAAATCAGATTTATTTCTTTTTTGGCCATGTGACATGCAGAATATTAGTTCCCCGGACAGGGATCAAACCTACAAACCCATGCACCCTGCAGCGGAAGCACAGACTACTAACCACTCGACTGCCAGAGAAGTCCCAAAAGTCAGCTTTATTGTTTGTAATTTATATACAGTAATTTACATATATGTGTTTATAATTTACATACAGTAAAATTCATCCATTTAAAATGTAATTCTATCCAAACTTATGGTTATGGGGAGGAGAGTGAGGGAGAGGGATAGTTAGGGAGTTTGGGTTGACATGTACACACTGCTAGATTTAAAACAGATAGCCAACAAGAACCTACTGCACAGCACAGGGAACTCAGCTCAATACTCTGTAATAACCTAAGTGGGTAAAGAATTTGAAAGAAAATAGATACATGTATATGTGTAACTGAATCATTTTGCTGTACACCTGAAACTAACAACATTGTTATCAACTATACTCCAATATGAGCTTCCCAGGTGGTGCTAATGGTAAAGAACCTGCCTATCAATGCAGGAGATGTAAGAGACAGGAGTTCGATCCGTTGGGATGATTCCCTGGAGGAAGGCATGGCAACCCGTTCCAATAATCTTGCCTGGAGAAGCCTCATGGGCTATAGTTCATAGGGTCACAAAGAGTCAGACACTACTGAAGCAACTTAGCATGCATGCACATACTCCAGTGTAAAATAAAAATTTTAAAAACATGTACTGCATAGAGTTCTGTGAGTCTCAACAAATGTATGTAGCCATGTAACCACCACCTCAATGAAGAGACCGAACAGTTCCGTTATCCCCCCAAATTCTCCAGTGTTCTCTGTAGCCAACTTCTGCCCCTAGCCCCAGCCCCTGAAACCATTCTTCAGGTTTCCCGTCTCTGTAGCTTTGCCTTTTCCAAAACGCCACGTAAATGAAATCATACAGTCCATAGTCCCCCTCGTCTGCTTCTTTCACTTAGCACAGTGCTCTTAAGATTTGTCTGTTATTGCCTGTGCAAACAGTTCATTTTCATGGCTGAGTAGTGAGCGTCCACTGTAAGAGGCATAACAGTTTGTCTAACCATCCAGCAATCCAAGGATATTGGGTTTTTTTCCAGTTTGGGGCCATTATGAAAAATGCTATGTTAAATATTTGCATGCAGTCTTTTGTGTGGACCTAAGTTTTCATTTGTCCTGGTAAATACCCAAGTGTGGGATTGCTGGGTCACAAGCGTATGGTTAGCTTTACACTAAACTGCCAAATGTTTTCCACAGTGGGCTGTACCGTTTTGCATTCCCACTAGCAATGAATGAGTTCCAGTTGCTCCACATCCTCCCAGTCCTTGGTATCATCAGTGTTTTTGGTTTTTTTAGTGGGCTTTTTGTTGTGTGTGTATGTGTGTTTTATTTTTATGTTAGACATTCTAAAAGTTATGTAGCGGTTTTTCATTATGATTTTAATATAGTGATTAATGATGCTAAACATCTTTCCACGTGTTTACTTGCTATCTCTATTTCTTCTGTAGTGAAATGTGTGTTCAAATATTTGCCCATTTTAAAAATTGGATTGTTTTTTTGTTATCAAGTTTTGAGAGTTTTTTTTTTAATATATTCTAGCTACAAGTCCTCTATCAGATACATGTTTTATAAACATTTTCTCCCAGTCTGTGGCCTGTCTTTTCATTTTCTTAACAGTATCTTTTGGGAAAAAAAAGGAAGAACTTTTTAATTTCGAAAAGTTCAATTTGTCAGCTTTTTCGGTTATGAGTTTATTATGCTTTTGGTGTCTTATATAAGAAATCATTGCCTAAAGACAAATCACAAAGATTTTCTCCCATATTTTCTTCTGTAATACTTTTAGAAGGGATTTTTTTTTCTTTTATTCTTTTGCTTCTGTTTCTTTTATTCTTTTATGTTTTACATTTAGGCCTATGGTTTATTTTGCGTTATAGGCCAAGGTTCTTTTTTTTTCTTCATTTTGTATATGACTGTCTGTTTTCCATTGAATTCCCCTTGCACTTTGCCAAAAATTAACTACATATGTGTGCACTCTTGTTGTGTTCCACTGTTATGAATGTCCATCCTTTCATCGGTTCTGTTTCCTATCTTGATTACTCTAGCTTAATAGTGATTCTTAAAATCAGGGAGTGTGAATCCGCCCAGTTGCACTGTTTTCCTGCAAGGCCCTCGTCTTTCCTATGGTCTTTCAGGTCAGGAGGCAGAGGCTGAACAAAGCCCCAAGGCCCTGATGTGGCCTTGCAGGTCCTGTGATGCAATCCCACTAGCTCATCTCCTATTGCACTGCCTGTAGGAATGATGACGCGCTTCTGTTCTCTGCTTTCATCCAGCAACGTCAGACCTCTAAGTCCTTACCTGCACTAGAACCTCTGCCTGGAAGGCCCTGCCTCTGTCCCCGCCCCACCCCTTTCTCTTCTCCTGACTAACTCGGATCATCCTCCAAGGCTCCGCTGAGGCATGATCACCTTCGGGACAGCTCCCCTGGCTTGCTGGCTGGCAGAGTGCAGGCCCCACTCATTGTTTCCCTGCTCCCACCCCTAACTGTCCCTCTTTCCCACACTCAGTCAATAGACATCTGACTGTCTCTTCCTCTGCCGCCAACACCCCAGGGTACATAACATGTCTACTTTAGCAGGCTACTCCCAGTGCCCAGCCCAGCGGCTGGCACAACGTTGGTGCCAACACATGGCTCTCGAATGAAGAGAATCAGTGGTACTTTCCTCAGGCCTCCATGTGAGTGACAGTGGAAGATGCCAAGCTTGCGGCTCAGCCTAAAGAGGTTTCTCCCCCTCTTCCCTGGGGTTCTTGCCAAAGCCCTCAGGAGCCTCAGCTGGTAGAGAAGGAGGATCAGACATTCTGGCTCCTGAAAGAAAAGGAATTTCTCCTAAGGAATCGAGATCTCATTAGGAATATCCAGGGGAACCAGGACTGCCTCCTCGAAAGGCTCATAAGCAATCCAACATAGTGGCTGGAGTGTGGATGGGAGCCAGTTGCCCAGGTCTCAATTCAGAGTACCTGAACCCATGGCTGCCTTACTACTATGGCAAGTTACTTCCCTTCTCTGTGCCTCAGTTTTCTCATCTGTGAAATAGGAACAATCAAAGTGCCACCTCTTTGGATTGCTGTAAGGGTTAAACGTTCCTGATGTTCAAGCTGGTTTTAGAAAAGGCAGAGGAACCAGAGATCAAATTGCCAACATCCACTGGATCATCAAAAAAGCAAGAGAGTTCCAGAAAAACATCTATTTCTGCTTTATTGACTATGCCAAAGCCTTTGACTGTGTGGATCACAAGAAACTGTGGAAAATTCTGAGAGAGATGGGAATACCAGACCACCTGACCTGCCTCTTGAGAAACCTGCATGCAGGTCAGGAAGCAACAGTTAGAACTGGACATGAAATAACTGGTTCCAAGTAGGAAAAGGAGTATGTCAAGGCTGTATATTGTCACCCTGCTTATTTAACTTATATGCAGAGTACATCATGAGAAACACTGGACTGGAAGAAGTCCACAAGCTGGAATCAAGATTGGTGGGAGAAATATCAATCACCTCAGATATGCAGATGACACCACCCTTATGGCAGAAAGTGAAGAGGAACTAAAAAGCCTCTTGATGAAAGTGAAAGAGGAGAGTGAAAAAGTTGGCTTAAAGCTCAACATTCAGAAAATGAAGATCATGGCATCTGGTCCCATCACTTCATGGGAAATAGATGGGGAAACAGTAGAAATAGTGTCAGACCTTATTTTTTGGGGCTCCAAAATCACTGCAGATGGTGACTGCAGCCATGAAATTAAAAGACGCTTACTCCTTGGAAGAAAAGTTATGACCAACCTAGATAGTATATTCAAAAGCAGAGACATTACTTTGCCGACTAAGGTCCGTCTAATCAAGGCTATGGTTTTCCCAGTGGTCATGTATGGCTGTGAGAGTTGGACCGTGAAGAAGGCTGAGCGCTGAAGAATTGATGCTTTTGAAGTGTGGTGTTGGAGAAGACTCTTGAGAGTCCCTTGGACTGCAAGGAGATCCAACCAGTCCATTCTGAAGGAGATCAGCCCTGGGATTTCTTTGGAAGGAATGATGCTAAAGCTGTAACTTCAGTACTTTGGCCACCTCATGCAAAGAGTTGACTCATTGGAAAAGACTCTGATGCTGGGAGGGATTGGGGTCAGGAGGAGAAGGGGATGATAAAGGATGAGATGGCTGGATGGCATCACTGACGAATCTGAGTGAACTCCGGGAGTTGGTGATGGACAGGGAGGCCTGGTGTGCTGCAATTCATGGGGTCACAAAGAGTCGGACACAACTGAGCAACTGAACTGAACTGAGGGGTTAAATGAGTTAATAAAGGTATAAATAAATACAGCTGCATATTTAAATATATGTTGTTTTTCAGTCATCCCCCAGCCATATCCGGCTCTTTGCGACCCCATGGCCTGCAGCATTTCAGGCCTCCCTGTTCCTCACCATCTCCCAGAAGTTTGCCCGGGTTCATGTTCATTGCATCTGGGATGCTGTCCAGCCATCTCATCCTCTGACACACTCTCTCCTTCTGCTCTTGATCTTTCCCAGCATCAGAGTCTTTTCCATCAGATGACCAAAATATTTTAGCTTCAGCATCAGTCCTTCCAGTGAATAGTCAAGGTTGATCTCCCTTAAGATTGACTGGTTTGATCTCTGTGCTGTCCAAGGGACTTGCAGGAGTCTTCTCCAGCACTACAGTTTGAAGGCATCAATTCTTTGGCATTCTGCCTTCTTTACAGTCTAGGTCTCACAACTGCTTGTGACCACTGGGAAGACCATAGCCTTGACTATATGGACCCTTGTCGAAGAGTAATGTCTCTGTTTTTCAACAAGTGTCTAGGTTTGTCATTGCTTTCCTGCCAAGAAGCGATCGTCTTCTGATTTCATGGCTGCAGTCACTGTCTGCAGTGATTTTGGAGCCCAAGAAGAGGAAACCTGTTACTCCTTCCACCTTTTCCCCCTTTATTTGCCATGCAGTAATGGGGCCTGAATATTCACTGGAAGGACTGATGCTGAAGCTGAAGCTCCAATACTTTGGCCACCTGATGCAAAGAACTGACTCATTGGAAAAGACCCGGATGCTGGGAAAGATTGAAGGCGGGAGGAAAAGGGGACAACAGAGGATGAGATAGTTGGATGGCCTCACTGACACTATGGACATGAGTTTGAGCAAGTTCCGGGAGTTGGTGATGGACAGCCTGGCATGCTGCGATCCATGGGGTCGCAAAGAGTCAGACACAACTGAGCAACCGAACTGAACTGAACTGAACTGAATGGGACCAGGTGCCATGATCTTAGTTTTTTTAATGCTCAGTCTTAAGCCAGCTTTTTACTCTCCTCCTTCACCCTCATCAAGGAGCTCTTTAGTTCCTCTTGACTTGCTGCCATTAGAGTGGTATCATCTGCATATCTGACTTAAATTTATACTTACTAAAATAAATAGAGGACTTCCCAGGTGGTGCTAGTGGTAAAGAACCCACCTGCCAATGCCAGAGATGTAAGAGACATAGGTTCAATCCCTGGGTCAGGGAGATCCCCTGGAGGAGGGCGTGGCAACCCACTCCAGTGTTCTTGCCTGGATAATCCTATGGACAGAAGAGCGTGGTGGGGTACAGTCTATAGGGTTGCAAAGAGTCGGACACGACTGAAGTGACTTAGCATGCACACATGCATAATAAATAGAACAAATACCCAATAAAGCTGGGTTATCACCATCATTTAAGTGGGCCCTTGAGTCCACAGCTGTCAAGAAAAAGTGGGAGCACAGCTTCTTCCCCCACTGGTAACCCAGCCTCAGGCAGAGGTCAAGGCCTTCAACTCCCTACTCCAGTACTGCTGCTCTCAGGAGGCACGTGCTGGAGAACAAGCCGGCACTAGGGACAGACTAGCCCTGCCTCAGTGCTCCTGCAAACCCCTCAGGGGTCCAGCACTGTGGGGATCCCTGCCCGATGAGGCCTAAGCCGGTGCTCAGACCCAGACGGCCTGGGGTCCTCGGACAGTGATGTGTCAGCGTCAAGTCAGGACCAGCTGGACCATCTACTGTGGAGGAGGAAGCTCACTTGCAAGGGGAAGCAGAGCCCTGTTTGCCCATAAGGTTAGGTTCCCCTGAAGGAAGGGGTCAAGAGAGCACCACTGACTTTATTCCAGGGCAGAGTACAGAAAATATCTGAAGACAAGAGACCTGGAGGTTCAGAGGGAGAAAACCTCAGTGCATCCAACCTTCCTCCCTGATCTCAGGCCATACACTTGGCTGTGTGCTCTTGCCCAGGGTGGGACGTAACATTCACAGAAGCCCTAGTCAATGCAACGGATCCTGTTTTCAAAGAAGGGAAAAACCTCTGGTTCTTGGAGTGACTGCCCACCTCCTGCAGCCTCTCCCAGCTGGGCCACTGGACATGGTCTGATGGCAGCCCACGGAGGGACGCCATCCTCCTTCTTGACCCATCGGTCCTGGCTGAATGGCTTGGTTCCTCAGGCCCCTCTCCTCCCAGGACTGCCTCCCCAGTCCCTGCAGAGCTGAGGGGTGGGAGACAGGGGGTCAGGCTACTGCCAGACCCGGTGCCTTGAAGCATCGGCCAGTGAAGAGTGGGTGGACAATGCCTTTGCCAGAGCTTCGGGGAGGAGGGCAGGGCATTCTTTTGAGTCCATTCAGCCGCTCAGCTATTTCCTGCCCTGTTCCAGCACCCGGCATGCTCCACCTGCTCTTACTTAACCATTTCCTGTTTACCGCCTGCCTTCTGCAGCCTCCAAGCTCCCAGGCAGCAGCCAGCAGCCCAGAGCTCCCCGGATGGACTGATGTACTGCCTGCCTTCTGCAGCCTCCAAGCTCCCAGGCAGCAGCCAGCAACCCAGAGCTCCCCAGATGGACAGATGAATGCCTGGCTGCCTGGACAGACAAGGCTGGATGGTTGCTCTCTGGGCAGGGGGCGGCACCCTGGTCCTTCCCTTCAGACGATTTAATCAATCCCAGAGCTAGATAGCACAACCCACCTTCCCCAGGGTTAGGACATGGGCCTGGGGGGAAAAAGAGGATGCTTCCCGGGCTCAGGCTGACTGTAGTATTAATCATCCCTGAGCAAGAATCAGCGTTGTCCTCTAGTAGCCTCTTCTTTAGGCGGGCCCCCCTTCCCCATGGTTACCTGCCCAAAGATTCACTCCCACCCACCCTTACCCATACCCACTGACACAGTTCAGACAGACATGAGAGCCCCCATGGTCCCTTTCACTCAAAAGGTTCCTCTGTGACACCAGCTTCCTGCAGGAGAAATCATCAGGGGTGTTCTATTAATAATTACAGATTTGGGGGCAAAGACTTGGTTCCAATCTCAGCACCGCCCCTTCCTACCTCTCTATCTTGAGCAATTTAAGAAACTCATCTGGACCTCAGCTAGGTTTGTTTTCTTTTTTCGCAAGGAGTAATAATATAATAATATTACCCATCTGATAGGGCTGTTGTGACAATGATATCATATCGTCATATGTGAAAGTTCCCAGTACAAAATAAGCAATTGATTCATGGTATTGACTACTATTAAATACTATTTTATGGCTCAGATGATAAAGAGTCTGCCAGCCATGCAGGAGACCTGGGTTCAATCCCTGGGTTGGGAAGATCCCCTGTAAAAGGGCATGGCAACCCACTACAGTATTCTTGCCTGGAGAATCCCCACCGACAGAGGAACCTGTTAAGCTACAGTATATGGGGTCGCAAACAGCCAGACATGACTGAGTGACTAAGCACATATACAGATAAAAGAAAAAAGTATTCCTTTATATATAGTGTTTTCTGAAAAACAGTTAAGAAATCCCTCATTTCCTTGCCGCTTTGAAACTCTGTGCTAACATGGAATAAAATAAAAGAAGGTAAGAGGTTTTATCAGCACTGAAGACCTTGCCCTCCAGCCCCAGATAAGGAGGCTTGGATGGAGATGAGCAGCGAGGGGCAAGACCACTCCTGCAGGGAGAACTGTGACTCCTCGTGAGGACCCAAAGGGAGAGAAGGCTGTAAGAGCACCGTCATCCCTGGATCCATGGAAACCCACGTGATTTCACCTCTTAACACGAGGCCCCCCACACCAGCTGCTCCAGCCTCTTCTCTCGTCTTTCTCAACTGTGGCACTGTTGACACTTGGGCCAGATTAATCCTCTGTTGTTGGGGGAGGAGGGATGTTCTGTGCATTGTCAGATAAGTCTAGCAGCATCTCCAACTTCTGCACAATAAACGCAGGTAGCAATCCCCTCCCCCTGCCACTAGTGACATCGCAAAATACCTCTAGACATTGCCAAGTGCCCCAGGCTCGGGGGCAGGATGGAGAATCACCTCCCTGCCTCCAGGGAGAACTGCTGCTCTAAAGAAAGGCTATGGGCACAGAGAGGGGGCCCCTGGTCCTACACAAGTCCATCCCCCATCTCCCTGCATCCTCCTGAGCCTTCCTTACCACCTCACCCCCACCCAAGGCCTGGCTGGGGTGTCTGCCCAAACATTTGTCCGAAGAAGCAATGCCAATTCCCTGGCAAATGCACCACCCAAAGTCGACCTCCAAGCACAGGCAGCCCACTGCATCTTGGGAAGGCTGCCTGTGGCGATTAGCAGATGGCCTGACTCAGCGAGTATGGCCAGCTCTGGGCCAGGGAGTGGTCAGTGTAAGAGTCTGGGGGCAAACAGAGAAATTCAGTGCCTCAGAGATGAGCAAGGGATGCAGGGAGCATGAGGCTAAGGCAAGGCCAGGTGGTGTGTGCGGGCACTGACCTGGGCACTTTCTGTTTGGTCAGGAGCCCACCCCTGGTGGCGAGTGGGGGTGGCGCCGAGAGCTGACAGGGAGCTCAGAGCTCCAGCCACCAGGCACTGCCTTCCCAGGACCTTGAAAGTCCAGCCAGGTTGGACCCCAAACATTCAGAGGACCTAGGCCGGCCATTTCTGGAGCCTCACAGGGGGCTGAGGGTCCAAAGCTTCCAGTGTAACAAGTTTTATAAGTTACAGCAAGTGGGAAAGAAGGAGGAAACCAGCAGGCTTCACAGAGGTGACTGTGGAACCAGTTTTGTCAGATGAGAAGTTTGCCAAGCAGAGAAACCAATGGAGGAAGGACATTTCCAGGAAAGGGTGCCCAGAGCAGGGCCGCCCAAAGAACAGGGGGAGGTCACAGTTCTGTGGGGCTGGGGTCAGTCCCCTGGCGGGCAGCACAGTTTAACCTTTGGGCCATGGGGTGGGGGTGGGGTAAGTCTGTGTGTCTCTGCCCCCAGAGAGTGGCCAGGTTGAGAAGGGACCGTTTGACTTGGCCTTCTTCCTGCCCCACTTCACCAGTGAAGCTCAGCTCACCCTGAGGCCAAAGTCAAGCTCTCCTGGTGTGAGGAAGGTGGCCGTTGTTCCTGCAGGAACCCAACCCCAAGTATATAGCATTGATCAGTTCCCTGGGGAAGACCCTGAGGACTGCCCCCTTTGCCCTGCTCAGCAGAAGGATAAGGTAGCATCGTCACCTGATCCAAGAGCAGAGACAGGAGGCAGGAGGGGAATGTTGGACGCCTTGCTGTCACTGAGCACTGATCTCTCCCTGTGATCAGCGATGAGGTTGGGAGAGGGAGTTAATATTCTCCATCCTCACTATGCCCTGGCCCACTGTGGCCATCCCTTTCCCCCAGGCCATTCTAGAAAGCCACCCCTGCTGTAAGACCAGCCCTCCATCGCCCCAGGTCAGGGAGAAGCTCAGAGAGATCCAGGGTACCCAGGACCCAGTCCCTCCCTACCCTGCCCCGGTGGGGCTTTCCCATCTCACCCAGTCCCAGGAAAGGGCTGGGACCGTTTCTATTTCCAGCATGTCTGGGCCTCTCCTTCTTGCCCTGGTAACTCTTCTGGGAAAACCTAAAACATCTGGGTAGGCTTTTCGGGACTGGCAATCTCTCATTTTAGAGGACCTCAAAACCTCTTGCAAGAAATAGGGGTTGTGCCAGCTGTGGGAGGAGCCAGAGAAGGGCAAGCGGGTGGTACCTTTGAGTGGAATGGATGCTCAAAAAGACTGGCTCCCAGGGAAGAAGAACAGCAGAATCCAAAAGCTGAAATTGCATCTCTAATAAAAATTGTTTGAGGTTAAAGCAGGAGTTGCCTTTCTGTGGAAATCTATATAAAGCTAATAAGCACACAGTGGGGGGGAGGCGGTGTGTGTATCTGTGTCTATATGAGTGTCTGTGTGTGTCTGTGTCTGCGTGTATATCTATGTGTGTCTCTGTGTGTCTCTGTCTCTGTCTCTGTGTGTGTGTGTGTGTCTGTGTCTATATGTGTGTCTGTGTGTGTCTATGTCTCTCTGTGTGTATCTATATGTGTGTCTGTGTGTTTCTGTCTCTGTGTGTCTGTGTGTGTGTGTGTGTGTGTATCTGTGTCTCTCTCTGTGTGTATCTATATGTGTGTCTCTGTGTGTCTCTGTCTCTGTGTGTATGTGTGTCTGTGTGTGTGCATGCATGTTGCAGAGAGCAGGTAGAACAGAACAAGATATGATCTCACTCTGCCTCCATCTGTCTTTCCAGGATGACAGACCACTGACAGTGCCTCTAACATGAGAATCTTCCCTCCAAGACCCTGCACCAAGAGTGCCTTCTCCTCTGCACCCAACAAGGCCCAGACCCCCCACTTGACAGAAGACAGTTGCTTTAGGCCACCTGTGCTCCTGATGGTCACCTGTACATCCTACCTAAGGGACGAGGCCATTACTTTGCAATGTCCTTCTGATGATCCTTCCCTTCCCTTCCCACAGACCCCTGCCACCTCATGCTTAGCTCCCCACCCCACTGCCCATTCTCACCAGTCTTACATGCTATCACCAGATTAACCATTCTAAAATGCTGCTTCAATTGGTTACGCATCCTTATGCAAAACATATGGTCCAAAATCCTCCCAAGGTCCTCAAGACCCTCCACAGGTTGATCCTCCTCCTCTGGTCCTTCCCAGCAGGAAGTCTCCTCCAGGTATTTCACCGTCTGTTCACCATCACCCTGTGTGCCGCAAGCCCTCCTCCCTCTCCGCCATTCTAGATCCTTCCCACTTAACCTTAGGAACCAGCTCTGCCAGGAAGCCTTTCCAGCACAAGCCCCCTGCCACTGAGTCTGTTGCCCAGCAGATCACATCCAAAACTGTTCTTTCTCCAAAGTACTTACCTGTACTTCTCACTCTGTCCTTATTAACACACTGCCTGGGCCATGAACTGTCTCTTCAGAGAAATTGGGTTGCCAGATTTAGCAAATAAAAATTCAAGACTTCAGGTTAAATTTGAATCAAAGAATAAACAACAACAAAATTTTTGAGTCTAAGTGTATTCCATGTATATTAGAATATACTTATATTAAAAATTTTGTGTTGTTTATCTGAAATTCAAATTTAACTGAGTATCCTGTATTTTCTCTGGCAACCCAACAAAGAAAGCACAAACCCTTGTCTGGTACTTTCCAACTCCCTTGGTGTTTGACACTCGGAGGCATTCTTCAGGATCTGTATTGTTGATTGATTCCTTTTCTATTCAGTAGAGAATTGCCGGCTTTTATCTGCTGTTGGCCTCGAGACCCAGAGTCTGTTTAAATGCCTTTGGTCCAGTCTAACATCTGTAGCAAGCACAGGGCATGCCACCTATGAGAATACCTCTTCCTCTTCTTCCCTTTAAACATTTATCCTGCAATTTGCAGTGGCAGCGGATGGGCTCCAGGTGATAAAACAGTATATTTCTTGCACACCAAAGGAGGCAGAAGCTATGGAATCAACCTGCCTGGTTTTAAGCATAGTGGCTGTGGAACTTCGAACAATGATTTAGCATCTGTGAACCAGGGATAATAATACTGCCTACCTCAGAGGGTGGCAGTGGGAATTCAATGAGATAATGCATGGAAATTGGTGAGTACTCCTAAGCGGAAGGCACTCGGTGAACATGGGCTGACACTGTCAGTGGTTAACTGAGGCTGCATGTGGCTGCTGGCATCAGCACAATCTCCTTTCATCAGCTGCTAAACTGTCAGGGTGAAACCCACAAGGGAAGTCGTGTGTAAATGGGCACAAGCTACAGAGCTGAGGCAGTCACAGAGCGGGTCACTCCAGGGAGAAAGTACTTCCCACCTTAGGTGAGGGGGAGCAAGAATTATCGTGGCTTCTTTCCTCTGAGAGTGCAGTCTGGCCCTACTTCTCCAACAGCAGTTTTGCAGACTGTTACCCTCCTGTTTGATGTTCTCTAAAGAATGGGTCTCAGCAACTGTATAATGACATGTGTCCATCATTATGGCATCATACAGAGTATTGTCACTGCCCCCAAAATCTATGCTCTGCTTATTCTCTTTCTGCCCTAACCGCTGGCAATCACAAATCTTTTTACTGTCTCCACTTTCCAGAATGTCATATACTTGAAATTATACAATAGGTAGCTTTTCAGTTGGCTTGTTTCACTTAGTAATATGCATTTAAGTTTCCTGCATGTCCCTTTATGGCTTGATGGCTCATTTCTTTTTAGCGTGGAATAATATTTCATTGTCTGTCTATACTACAGTTTACTCAGCCATTTACCTACTGAGATACATTTTGGTTGTTTCCAAGTTCCCACAATTATTAATAAAGCTACTAAAAAAAAAGAAAGAAAAGGATAGTCTAAGGTCTTTACAAGAGTGGTGAGAGTTGCTGTCTTCTGTGATGAAGTAGCTGCCAGCCTCCAGACTCACTGGATGTGCACAGAGGAAAAGCCATCACTGGCGTCCTTAGGACTCTAAGGGGGACATCAGGGCCTTGGAGAGACAGCTCCTTCACCCAGATCCTTCCACAGCCTGAAACCCAGCCTCAGCCCCCTATACTTCCAACTCTCCTGAAGCTCAGCATGACTAGGGTACCCTGGGCTTTCTGAAAGATTGTTCAGTCACTAAGTCGCGTCTGACTCTTTGTGACTCCATGAACTGCCACACGGCAGGCTTCCCTGTCCTTCACCATCTCCTGGAGTTTGCTCAGACTCATGTCCATTGAGTCAGTGATGCCATCTAACCACCTCATCCTCTGTCGCCCCCTCCTCCTGCCTTCAATCTTTCCCAACATCAGGGTCTTTTCCAACAAGTTGGCTCTTCGCATCAGGTGGCCAAAGTATTGGAGCTTCAGTTTCAGCATCAATCCTTCCAAAGAATATTCAGGCTTCATTTCCTTTAAGATTGACTGGTGTGATCTCCTCACAGTGCAAGGGACCCTCAACAGTCTTCAGCACCACAATTCAAAAGCATCAATTCTTTGGCACTCAGCCTTCTTTATGGTCCAACTCTCACATCCATATACACGACTCCTGAGGGAAAAATAGCCTTGACTATTGTTAAGCCTTGACAATTTTGTTGGCAAAATTGTATCTCTACTTTTTAATACACTGTCTAGGTTTGTCATAGCTTTTCTTCCAAGGAGCAAGAGTCTTTTTAACTTCATGGCTGCAGTCACCGTCCGCAGTGATTTGGGAGTCCAAAAAAAAAAAATCTGCCAGTTTCCACATTTTCCCCATCTATTTGCCATGAAGTGATGGAACTGGATGCCATGATCTTAGTTTCTTGAATGCTGAATTTTAAGCCAGCTTTTTCACTCTCCTCTTCCGCCTTCATCAAGAGGTTCTTTAATTCCTCTTCACTTTCTGCCGTTAGGGTGATATCATCTGCATATCTGAGGTTGTTGATATTTCTCCCAGCCATCTTGATTCCAGCTTATGATTTATCCAACCCAGCATTTTTCATGAGGTACTCTGCATATAAGTTAAATAGGCAGGGTGACGACATACAGCCTTGTTATACTTCTTTCCCAATTTTGAACCAGTCTGTTGTTTCATGCCCAGTTCTAACTGTTGCTTCTTGACCTGCATATAGATTTTACAGGAGGCAGGTAAGGTGGTGTGGTATTACCATCTCTTTGAGAATTTTCCAGTTTGTTGTGATCCATACAGTCAAAGACTTCAGCATAGTCAGTGATGCCGAAGCAGATGTTTTCCTGGAATTCTTTTGGTTAGGGTGATGAAGAATGACTAATTACGAAGAGTTACTATGATATTCTAAGGTGGAATTCTTTTTTCTTTTTTTAGAGTGCTTTAAAATTACATCTATCATTACCACTGGGTTTATTAAATAATAAAAATCACTTGTATCCCACCATTCTGACACAATTAACTTCTTTTGCAAAAGCCTTCAGTATGAATGCATAGTTTACAGGTTACCAGAATGTATAAAAAATGCTTACTTATATTCTACCTTTTCCTTTTTTGCCTGCATGCTAAGTCGCTTCAGTCATGTCCAACTCTTTGCGACCCTATGGTCTGTAGCCCACCATACTCCTCTGTCCATGGGATTCCCCAGGCAAGTAAACTGGAGTGGGTTGCCATGCCCTCCTCCAGGCGAATCTTCCCCACCCAGGGATCAAACCCAGGTCTCTTATGTCTCCTGCATTGGCAGACAGGTTCTTTACCACTAGCACCACCTGTGAAGCCCACCTTTTTCCTTTACTGCCATGTGTATGAGTTATATATAGTATACCACCTACAGATTAGCTCTCATTTATTCAACTGGCCTTCTAATCTTTTATATCTCCTTTGTGCTAAATGGTTTCCAATTTTTAGCAGCAGTAAACATCTCCAAATGTGAAGTTTTGGTTTCTGTTGAATAATGTCCTTAGAATTCATTTCCAGGACTGTTACTTGTGGTGTGGTAGGAATCTACAGTCATTCTCTGTAGTAAGAGCGAAATAGAAAAAAGGTACAAAGGCCATTCCTAGGATAACATGAAATGTGTACATTGTAATTTTCCACTAAGTCACTCTTGTGGGGCCATAGGAATAAGGATCACAGTTAGTTTTACAGATCAATTTAAGTTCAAGTCATTGAAGAAGCTGGACATGTAGGGGTTGTGAGTTCCATATAGCATCATGATCTTGCTGTAGCATGTATTGGGAAGTCCTGAGATAATGTAGTCCTTAATGAGTCCCAGGATTCGATGCATAATAAAGATAGAACAAACACTTAGTTCACTAACAGTCTGGCATAATTGAATTGCACCATGGATACTCCTTGTCACACAACCCAACCATCTCAGTAACATCTGGAAGCATCCCACTGAGTTCCAAGACCTTGGGAAGGGTGGAGTCAACACCCCTAACTCCCACCCTGCCCTGTCCCCTGCTCTTCCACCAATAGAGTATAGAAGTGGAGGTCTGTTTGTACCGAAGACCATTAGCCAAGTCTCACTTCCTGTTCAGAGCTGATGTCACTGTGTGCGAGGAACCAGGGAAAACCAGGAGGAACAATCTCGTTGCTCCCCAGACGTGTAACATAAAATGGTCATTCTGATTTCGCTTCCATGCACATGGGATCTTTGTCTTACTGACCCCTTGGAAGTACTCAGCAAAGAGCTGTTGATTGAGTACAGGAATCGATGCCCTTTGTCTAACCTCCTAGACCCCTCAGGCTCCCCATCCCCCAGACTGCCTCTCCCTGATGTGCTCTGTAGGGGGCACTCTCACTACGGCCTTTGCTGCAGCCAACACCTGGGATACGGGCAGCTGTGTCTCCATCCTGGACAGTGTGACCTTGGCTTTATCCCTTTGATCTGACCTCAGGGAAGCTGTCAACAGGGCTCAGTCTCCGCGAGACAAAAGGCAGGCAGACGGGGCACTGAAGCAGACTCTGTGCACGATGTTTCTTAGGCGGTTGCACACTGTAGCAGCTACAGAGCCTCCTTTCATGAGGCATCATGGCAACATCGCTGCCTGCAAACTGCAGTGCAGGTGCTTCTTCCCCAGCTGTCTTCTCCATCTCTCTCCAGCCTACTTGAGTTTTCCCTCCCTGGCTGTCCAAGTAGCATCTCTTGGCAGGTCTCCGCCTCCTCTTCTGAGATCCAGCTATCCCTACTGAGAAGTCAGCTTGTAAACTTAGAACTAAGAGAGTCCTTCCTTTCTCTGTTCCCTGCCTCCTTCCAGCCCCAGCATCTCTATGAACCTCACCAGAGTCACTTAAAGCACCCAATCTCATTTTACAACAACCAGGAATCAACTCAATAGATGTTAAAGGCAGAGCCTTGGTCACACCAATCATGGGCCATACATTTATGTGGGAGCCACAGCAGGGAAGCCACCTTCATTCCACCTCCACTTCCAACTCCCAGAATTCTGAATCTCCAGTAAAAAGTGGAGAGGTGTGCTTCCTGTTTTCCCAGCCCAGCAGTCAAGAGATGAGCTAGAGCAGGCGGCCTCCATCCAGTTGGCCCAGGCTGAGGCCCAGACAATCAGACACCTCCTAGTTCCCACGCTCAGACAGCAGGCCTGAAGCAGAACTGGTTTCATAATCTCACCTCTGCCAGTGCTTTTTGCATAATGATCTGCCTGTTCATTCCCACATCACAATCATAGTATTTATCTATGCAAAACAGCACCTCATTAAAAAAAGAAAGAAACACACCGCCATTGGCCCAACCCTTCATTAGGGTATAATGCACAAGCCCTGGGCACACCCAGGGTGGAAACAGCATCCAGGTTTTAGGCTTCTAGGCCTCCCTGGTGCTGCTCATACTAGCTCTGCCCCACCCTCTCCTCATTCCCCCGCCGAGGGAGCTGGGCTGCTTCCCAAATCCATGCAGCGGAAGATCACAGAGGAGCCCTTGGGGACCAAGACGGGAGTCCACGGGGGATCCCTACCTCCAAGAGGTCTTCTCCCTGCAAAATGTTATCTCTAGACCCCTTTCTATTGTTTTCAGCCTAATTCATGGATTTGCTGAGTGCTGACCTATTTTAACTTTTGTTTCCCATTAGAATCAAAACTCCATGAGAACAGGCACTATATTACATTTTTCAGGGCTTAAACCAGTTCCTGGCCCTCATACTAGGCCCTCATTAAATATTTCTAGAACGTTTGCTTTAATTTTTTACTTCATGATAATAAATTCCGTGGTTGTTTCTCTGCCAAACTGATCCCGGTCCACCACCCCCTTTTGTTTCTTTAAACAATTCTTTCAACCCTTAATACCTCAGGCCTTGGAAATAATAGTTAAAACGCCTTCATTCTGAACAATAATGTTATGCTTTTTGTACTGTTAGAATGGTTTCAATTTAGTGTGCAATATTTAAGATATGCAGAAAGGAAATAAAGAAAAACAGAACACCCCTGTTCTCACCACTGAAAAAAAAAATCCTAAAACATTATTAATACAGCTGAAGTCCCTGGCTATCCTGACACCATTGGTCTCTCCCTCTTCCTCCCCTTCAGAGGAACCTATATCCCAAATTTGGGGGAACCTATATCCTAAATTTGGTGACCACTCGAAATTCTTTAAGTCTCTATATTAGGTTTACTGTCAGATAAAAGTCCTAAATATTCATTGGAAGGACTGATGCTGACGCTGAAACTCCAATACTTTGGCCACCTGATGCGAAGAACTGACTCATTGGAAAAGACCCTGATGCTGGGAAAGATTGAAGGCGAGAGGAGAAGGGGGCAACAGAGGATGAAATGATTGGATGGTATCACCAATGCGATGGACGTGAGTTTGAGTAAGCTCTGGGAATTGGTGATGGACAGGGAAGCCTGGCGTGCTGCAGTCCATGGGGTCGCAAAGAGTCAGACACAACTGAGCGACTGAACTAAACTGAAAGGGCTAACACTGTTTTTCTTCTAAAGCTGTTTTTTTCTCTTTGTTTGGGCTTAGGGGACAGTGTGGACAGGACAGGGCACAGCGTGTCCTGCGAGCCAGGGTCAGATGTGTGTTCTCAGTCTCAGCTCCACCTGTGTGCCACACCTGCTCTGTGTCCCAGTTTATCTGTAAAATGACGCTAATAATATATGTCTCTTTCCCACTCCTCAGAGTGTGCAGATGACTGAGATAAATGTAAAGTGCTTGGAGCATCAGCCAAGGAAGAGAGGCACTAGATAACCCCCAAGACGGCAGGCAGCACACAGAGACTCAGCAGGCACCCAAAGCAGAGTTCTCACGCCTGGGAAGGGCTGGCTAAGCAAGTCCTTCCTGCAGTGCCCAAGCCCTCAAAGCCAGCACCTTCTCATTGCACAGACAGCTCAGCTTCATTTACGTGGAGAGGCCTCCCATCAATGCTGTGTCATAAGACAGTGTCACCTTCTGGCCACGGAGGACTCGTTTTATCAGCACAATTGGCCATTTCTTACTCCCACTGCATCGGGATCTTTCCCTCCTCCCTTCCCGCCTTTCTGTTAACCAGAGCTGTACTGCTTTCAAGGCAAGCCCCTAAGGAATGGAGAGGATCAGGGCCAGCTGTACTCCAGAAGAAATGGGGAGAATTTTCCAACAGTGTCACCCCAGCAGCAGCAGCGTTTGTGAGGTCTGTGTGATCACACCAAAGAAACAGTCCAGGGATACTACCAAGTCAAAGACCCCTGCTCCCCAGCCCCAAGAGAGAAAAAAGTCGAAAAACAAACAAGAAACACCAAATCAAAACAAAATAGAAACATAAAGAGTGATCATTTGCACCTCTGGCCATCTATCCACATTTGCACCAGAGAGCTTCACGTGTGGACACCACGTAAGGAGAAGTGAAGTGAGATCGTGTGGCTGGTGCAGGAGGCTCCAGAAGACACCTGATGAGAGGCAGGAGGGCATGGACTGAGGTTTGCCCAAGACGCCAGCACTAGACCAGGGGAGGCCTCTGAGATCAGTCATGTGACCACGTGCTGGAAGACAGGGGCAAGCAGGGTAGGTAAAAGAGTTTACTAACACAGATGTTATCTGCGATACAGAAGTCACTGTCATCGGAAAATATTCCCACATGCGCTAAGTGCTTTCAGCACTCAAGCGAGAGAGGTGATTCAGAGGGCTGATGTTGCAGACAAGAGCAAGTGTGGGAGCGGCGGTGCCGCCCATCCTTGAACCGGGTGTTAGTTTCTCAGTCATGTCCGACTCTTTGGGACCCCATGAACCATAGCCCCGCAAGGCTCCCTTGGCCACGGAATTCTCCAGGCGAGAATACTGGAGTGAGTTGCCATTCACTTCTCCAAGGGATCTTTCCAACCCGGGGGTCGAACCTGGGTCTCCTGCATAGCAGGTGGATTCTTTATCATCTGAGCCACCAGGGAATCTGGGATTCACTGCAAATTCCAGGCACCCTCCTGTGCCTTGTATTTCAGACAGCCCTTGGGACCAGCATTGTTCCCAGAGAAATCCCAAAGATGTGTGCTGGTGGAAGGAAGAGAGGCGCCAACCTGGAATGTCATGTGTGGCTGCAGATAAAGACCAGAAGGGTTAGGGTTGGAAAGCAAGGCCATTACTGGGGACTTTCCTGGGAGAGAAGAAAGAATCCTGAGCTAGTGAGCTGAGCTCATCCACTTACTATCTGTGTGACCTCGGGTGAGTCAATTCATCTCTCAGGGTCTGTTTCCTCATTTGGAGCCCAAGGGGATTGGAGTGAATTACCTCTAAAGTCCCATCACGTTTCCATCCTAAGGACAGTGTCAAAGGTCAAGGAAGAGACCAACACTGGAATATTCATAAAGGTAATACTCACAGCCACTTGAACAGAATGGAGTATAGAATTAGAACTTGTATTTGGGAAGAATCAGGACACACTGTCCAGCCCTACTTCCCACGGTCACACGCAGCACCCTGACTTCATTGCCCTGCTGGTCGGAGGATTAGCCAATGGCCTCCTAGTTGGGCAACCCAATTCTGTGTCTAACACTTCTACTGGCTGTCACGTCAGGCAAGGCAGTTATCTTTTTGCTGTGCCTGTTTCCTCATCTCTAAAACCCTCTGCCTCCTCCTCACCCTGTGAGGAAGCTGTGAGAATTCACTGAGTAATGTGCATAAAGTACTTAGCTTGCACGGGGAGAAGAGTCCCCACATAAACAGAAGATGATGCTGATTGTTGTGACAGCTGCTTGATTCCCTTAACTCTTCTCCAGCCCTTCCTTTGCTGATGCCGGAAACTAACCTCTCGTGAGTCATCACCGTCTTTCTCTCAAGGTTGGTTCAGAGAATTCCCCTTAAGCACTGAGTTCATGTCTAGCCTCATGGCCAAGCGACAAGACATCAAAGAACAAGGCTGAAAAAACATGATGCCAAACTTCCCTAACACCTGATTTCACTTTGCCTTTTACCCACGAGCATGTACGTTTCATAAAGGCAGGGACAGCAGGGCCACCATGTTGCCTAAGTACAGCCTTCAGTTGGTGCTCAATAAATGAATTAAATGAATGAGTGAAAGGCACAAACTGCCCAGATGAGATCTGAGTGAAAGGAAGAAAATTAACACTTTTTTAATGCTCGCCCTAGGCCTTTTCTATTTTTATTTTGTTTGTTCCTCTCCACAGCCCCGTGGAATCAAAATCATTCTCCCACTTTATGGTTGGGCAGACCGAGGATTGAGCATGAAGTAGTTCAACTAAGATCTCACACTATGTCAGTGGTTGATGTAACATTTAAAACCCCAGGACTGTCTGGCTGGATTCCAGCCATGGTGCCTTGAATGGGCATGGGAAGCAGGCAAACCCCTTGAACAAAGATAAGCTATCTTCTTCAACAGGTGTTTGAACTGGGCCAGCCAAGCAAACAAGTACATAAGACCCAGACAGGCCCAGACAGCCCTCAGTCCTATAGGACTTGGCTTGGTTTGTCGTGGACCAGCAAGGTAACACCAGGGAAGGGAGCTGCCTGTGAGCAGTGCATACATGCTAAGTAGCTTCAGTCATGTCTGACTCTTTGGGATACCGTGGACCATAGCCTACCAGGCTCCTCTGCCCATGGGATTTTCCAGGCAAGACTGACACCTTGGGTTACCATACCCTCCTCCAGGGGAATCTTCCCAACCCAGGGATTGAACCCAAGTCTCTTGTGTCTGGGTGAGCTCAAATTCCTCCTGCTCTAGCCAGAGACCCACCATAGTCAGCTCTCCCAACCCCTCAGAGACAGCGGCGTCTTAGTTAGGAAAATGTAACCCAAGCTTTGCTCACTAGGATCTACAGAATAGCTTCACTAAGCAGGGAGCCCAAGACCAAGACCTGTTCTTAAATGTGGGAGGCTACATCCCAGCTCTGCCAGTCTCTACTGCATTCATTAGATAGAGCTGGCGTAACAAAACCCCACAGAATTCAACATATTCACATATCTACTCAGGCCTGTGGCACTCGTAAAGGAATTATTGAGAGTTGACAATAATCTGGGTGGCTTAAACGAGAGAAAGGTATTTTCTCATACTTCTGGAGGCTGGTAGTCCAAGATCAAGGTGTCAGCAGGTGTCTCCTGAGGCCTGTGTCCTTGGCTGGCAGACGGCTGGCTTCTTACTGTGTCCTCACACGAACGTGCTCCCCACCCCTTCCCCCACCTCATCCTGTGTCTCTCTGTGTGTCCAGGTTTCCTTCCCTTATATAGACACCAGTCAGATTGGATTAGGGCCCACTCCAGTGGCCTCATTTTAACTAAATTACCTCTTTAGGAACTTCCCTGGTGGTCCAGTAGTTAAGAATCTGCCTTCCAATGCAGCGGATGCAGGTTCAATCCCTGGTCAGGAAACAAAGATTCCCCATGCCCCAGAGCAAGTAAGCCTATGTGCCCTGAGCCCACGTGCCCTGGAGCCCGTGTGTGCTGCGACAGGCCAGCGTGCTGTAACTTGAAAAAAAGAGCCATGTGCACAGCCAAAAAAAAAAGATAAAATAATAAATTACCTCTTTAAAAAGGCCCTATCTCCAAATATAGTCATGTTCTGAGGTACTGAGAGGCTAGGACTTCAACACAGAAATTTTGGACACGATTCAGCTCATAACACCTCCCTTGGCCAAATCATGTTCCCAAACGGCGCCTTCATTTTCTTCACTTGGAACCCATTTCCAGGCCAGTAGGCTTTCTGAGGAAGGCAGTATGGCTCTACTTCTCAAGGCAAAACTGTATAAGAAATGCCAAGGGCAGAATAGGAAGCAGGAAAGAGCCCTCTGTGAGCTGTCCTCGACGGATTAGAGGTACCTGCAGAAGAATAAGCTCCTGCCTGACACCATTCCCTCTCCGAAATCCTCTCTCCTTGCTTCCAAAGGTATCACTTGTGGATTCTGATTTAGGTACTTCCAGGTGAACTCAGGCCTCTGTTAAAAAAGGAATCAAATTTCTGTCTTGTAAAATATCTGATGTTGCAACTTCTTTTATTAATTTTTTTCCAGGCCTTAGTGGTAAAGAACTGAGCTAATCCTATTATTCTATTCATGATGTCACCATGCTCCCTGCATTTCCCCAACCTCAACAGCCACCACATTAATGTATTTATAGATAGCCTTTGATATTTATTTGTTGTTTAATCACTAAGTTCTGTCCAATTCCTTTATGACCCCATGGACTATAGCCCGCCAGGCTCCTCTGTCCATTGATTTCCCAGCAAGAATACTGGAGTTGGTTGCCATTTCCTTCTCCAGGAGATCTTCCCAACCCAGGGATTGAACCTGCCTCTCCTGCATTGGCAGACGGATTCTCTACCGCTGAGCCACCAGGGAAGGACATACAAATTCATACCTCCACATAAACTGCCAGTGGGTAATAAGCAATGATGATGTAAAATACCTCTTATGGTGAGTCGCTGCCCATAACTTTGAAAGCCACTGATTCAACGTCCCCTCACCCCTACAACCTCACTCTGATCATCTGTGTCCAGAGAGCACGAAGGATAAAATCTACTTCATACCTTTCAGTGTGACAGGAAATCGGTGAAAAGAAACTAGTTCTAATTGCTAAGAAAGTAGAGAACTGTATCCGTGAAAGAGGAAAACCAATACAAAGGCACACAGGACAAGGCCCCTGGAGATGCCGCCTGGCCTCTCTAGCTCCACACTCACCTCAGCTGCCTACCTGCATCTCCCCAGGACGTGCTCCATCAAGTCTGAGATTCCTAGGAGAGAACCAAGCGGAGTTCCTGACCACTGCCAGCTAACCTTTCCCGTCACCATCTTCATTGCCCCAGATGCTCAAGCCAGATCTGAGCTGCCCTCCAGAGCTGCTCTCTCGCTCTCCACAGCTGAGTCGGCCAAAACTCACCTCAGAACGCTCCCCCTCCCTCCATCCTGACCACCACTAGCCCAGCAGGGAATCACTGTCCGCACTCCTCAGCTCTTCTTACTCCCAGACACTCAAACAGGGCTCCAACAAACTTTGTGCACTCTGCACCATATATTTAAGTAATCCCAGCGTTTAAAATGTTATACTATGGATCTAAAAGTTTACAAAGAGTGTAATTTCTGGCATATTGTAAATACTGGCATTTTTAGTCAAACTTACACTTCTTAAAATACATTCAAAGGAATCTAAATACCACTGCAATGATACCCATCATCATCCTTTTTCTTTTAAATATACAGATAGGCTTTCCTGTATTGCTGGACAGTCCCTTAAAGAATTCTAACCTAACATAACTTTATGATCAAAGCCTTTTTCAACCAAACTATGGGTACAAATTGAGATTTCAGGATTTTTTTTACATCCTGGAACCATGGGATCTAAGTGTTAATTTTTTTCTTCTGAATTTTATCATTATAATTTTTATTAGCACACAACTGATCAAATCAATAAGTTTTACAAATGTTCATAGGTAATCAAACATAA
Organism: Ovis canadensis; assembly: GCF_042477335.2. Classification (NCBI taxonomy): domain Eukaryota; kingdom Metazoa; phylum Chordata; class Mammalia; order Artiodactyla; family Bovidae; genus Ovis; species Ovis canadensis. Next base: position 90,896,530 of record NC_091251.1, read on the forward strand.
TTTTATTGAAAATTCATCCTTTAATGAGATGAATAGAACTATCTTTCCCCCAATTGATTTATGCGAATATTGTTCCCAGAATGAGACAAGGTTAATTAGCATCAGTTTAATCTTATTTTTCTTGTCCTTTTTTTGTTAATGTAAGCACTGAGAAAGCTTATTCACATAAATAGATGTGAATGGAAGGACTCTTGTTACAGCACTGTCCCTACATGCTCTAAACTTTCTCAGCATTTTAGCCAAAAATCTATCATTAAAAAGAACTTTTGGGGAAAATATTTGCAAACAAAGCAACTGACAACGGATTAATCTCCAAAATACACAAACAGCTCATGCAGCTCAATATCAAAAAAACAAACAACCCAATCCCAAAATGGGCAAAAGACCTAAACAGATATTTTTCCAAAGAAGACATACAGATGGGCAATAAACACTTGAAAAAATGCTCAGCATCGCTAATTATTTAGAGAAATGCACATCAAAACTACAATGAGGTATCACCTCACATCGGTCAGAACGGCCATCATCAAAAAATCTGCCAACAATAAATGCTGGAAAAAATGTGGAGAAAAGGAAACCCTTTTATACTATTGGTGGGAATGTAAATTGGTACAGTCACTGTGGAGAACGGTATGGAGATACCTTTAAAAACTAAAAATTAAACTACCATATGACCCAGTAATCCCACTTCTGGGCATATGCAATGGAATATTAGTCAGCCATAAAAAGGGATGAAATTGTGCAATTTGCAGATATATGGATGGACCTAGAGACAGAAAGAGAAAAAAATTGTATAATATTGTTATGTGTGGAATCTAGAAAAACTATACAGATGAACTTATTTGCAAAGCAGAAACAGACACATAGATGTAGAGAGTGGCCATAGGGATACCAGAGGGGATGTGGGGGATGGGATGAATTAGGAGATTAGGACTGACATCTATACACTACTGTTTATAAAATAGATAAATCATGAGAGCCAACTGTATAGCATGGCGAACGCTACTATTGAGTAGCATTTGGTGGTGACCTAAATGGGAAGTAAATCCCAAAAAATGAGAGGATATATGTATACATATAGCTGATTCATTTTGCCATACAACAGAAAATAACTCAACATTATAAAATGCTATACTCCAATAAAAATTAATTTAAAAAAAAAGACTTTTGATGGTCTAACAACTACCAGTTTGATTGGGTCCTCCTTTAGTTTTATAGAAAGTAAAGACTTGGAAACCATCGGAGTTAGAAATGACTCTATCATCCAATCAGAGTTGAATAATTTTCTCCTAACCAATAGCAGTATTTCAAATTGTCCCTTTGCCCAAGATGAAGCACAAAGCAAGATAAGGGCCAGGTAAAAGTATGCCTCTCTTTGGCAAAATGGAGAAATGAGATTGTGGAAGACGTGGTGGAAAACGATCATTTGAGACCTCAGATCAGTAGCAGGAGGATACATGGATATTGGGGATCTAGAAGGTGATTCTCTGAAAGTTATCCCCTTGTCCTGGTACCACTTAAGAGTCTTCAGGTACCTCCAAGGGACCAGATAGCCCAGCAACTAAACAACAGGACCTGTGACCAAAAGCATTCTCTTTTAAAAATGTAATTTGCATCTTTTGATTTGCTGGCTACTTTTAACAACTCGTCTCATGCTTAAAAAATAAAACTGAACCTCCTCACTAGGACCTCCTCTAAAGTCCAACCTATCTCACTATCTGACAAAACCACACTGGCTTTACCATGCCCCTGGATTGCCACCAGTGCCTCCCACCACAGGACCTTTGCACCTGCCCTTCCCTCCGCTGGCTGCATGGCTGCCCCCACGTGTCCTCCAGACTTCAGTTCCAATGTCACCTCTGACGACCTGACCACACTGCCCGTTTCACTATTCTCTCCCACAGCAATCAAATTATTGAGAGTTCTTGTAAGCATAACTATACTTCCTTGTAAAATATATGACAGCATTTGGTGGGGAGCTGTGTTTTTAATTTACAAATGGCATGCTCTGAATAGCATTTGACTACCAGCTTGTTTTTCCCAGCTGTAAAATAATTGTCATAGTATAATATGTACATGTAGTTCTCTACATCTAAGAGCTATGAGTATTCCGTAGTATGTGCCCACCACAGTTAATTTATCCATTCCCTTGGTGATGGGACGACTAGGCTTCCACAAACAAGGCTGGAGTGAATATCCTAATGGCATGTATAAGAATTGCTCTTAGTGAGAATCCCAGGAGGGGTTTCTGTGACCCCGGTGGACACACCCTCATGTCACCGAGCACTTTCAGACTGGTCTCTGAAATGGCAAGACCAAATTGATCTATTTAATAGGGCACTCAGTACAGTGCTATTAATTTTATCAGCTGTTAACAAAAGAATTCTATGCTGGAAAATCAGCTCTGCTACAGGCTGGCCAAGGGGTCTTATGAAAGTTACATCACCTGTGTGGGTCTCAGGGTCCTCTCCTGCCAAATGAGTGTTCCAGACAAAGTAAGTGTCAAGGTAAAATCTAGCACCACGTGGAATGCATCTGGAGCAGAACAGTAAAATAGGCAAGGAACAAAAGGACCCTAAGTCCTGGCTTTGAAAACCTTAGTAAGTGACTGAAGAAGATAGTTTCATAACCCTTAATTTGGAAATATGTATCTAACAGGAGTTCTTGGACAATTAAATGAAATGCCATATGTCAAGTACCTGGTACTTTGAGAAGCTGTTCAAGCAAATCAGTTTTCTTCTTTCTCTTCTTCACCCCTTTCCCTGTTTTGTTTTGGTTTTAATTGAAGAATTCACCTTTACTTTCTCTCTCTCTCTCTCTCCATCTCGCTCTTGCTCTCACTCTTTGAGGTATAAATACACACAGTAGAATGCACTAATCTCTTTTTAATAACAGCTTTATTGAGATACAATTCACATACCATAAAACTCACCCTTTTAAAGTACGCAGTGCAGTGGTTTCTACTATAGTCATAGAATTGTGCAACCCTCACCACTATTTCATCTAAGAACATTTTCATTCCCCTGAAAATACTGTAACCATCAGTCATCACTCGCCGTTGCCTCCTCCCCTTAACCCCTGGCAACCATTAATCTACTTTCTGTCTACGACTCTGAACCTCTCATACACATGGAATCATTCAATATGTGGTCTTTTGTGACCAGCTTCTTTCACTTAGTATGTCTTCAAAGTTCATACATATTGCAGCATGTATTAGTACTTTATTCCTTTTTATCCTTGAAAAATTCATTCTGTAGATAGATCACACTTTGTTTATCCATTTGTCAACTGATGAACATGTGGGTTGTTACCACTTTTTTGGCTATCATGAATAATGCTGCTATGAACATTCATGTACAGACTTTTGGGTGGACATACGCTTTCAATTCTCTTGGACATATACCTAGGAGTGGAATCACCAGCCATATGGTAATTCCATGTTTATCTTTGTGAAGAACTGCTAAATTTTTCTTTAAAACACTCTATAATCCCAGCAACCATGCATGAGAAGCAGTTCCTCCCCGTCCTTATCGACACACACTATTGTCTGTTCTATTTTCGCCTTCCTTGTGGTGGTAATAGAAATGGTATCCCACTGTGGTCCTGAAGTGCACTAATCTTAAATTAACAGCTGGATGGATTTTGCAAATGTACGCACCTATAAAATCACCACTCAAGGGATTTCCCTGGCAGTCCAGTGGTTAAGACTCAGTGCTTCCACTGTACTAGACTTGGGTTTGATCCCTGGTTGGGGAACTAAGATCCCACATGCTGCAAGGTGCAGCCAAAAAAAATTTTTTTAATCACCACTCAGCCTGTGAAATAGGCATTTCCCTCATCCTACCTCCCAGTCACTATCCCCTTCAGTCAGTTCAGTTCAGTTCAGTCATTCAGTCGTGTCTGACTCTTTGCGACCCCATGAATCGCAGCATGCCAGGCCTCCCTGTCCATCACCATCTCCTGGAGTTCACTCAAACTATCCCCTTACCCAAAGTAATAACAGCTCTGCATCACCATGGATTAGTTTTTCTGTTCTTGAGCTTTATATAAATGGATCATGAAGCATATACTCTTCAGGGTCTGGCTTCTTTCATTCAAAAAATATTGTGGTATCAGCGTTTCAGCTGTTGATTCTTTTTATTTCTGTGTAGTATTCCATTGTATGAGTATGCTGCAGTCTATTTATCCTTTTGCCTATTAGTGGACATTTGTGTTGGTTCCAGTTTGGGGTTATAAGACACATGAACACAATTTCCCTTGAGTATATCCCTAGACATGGGATTGCTGGATCATGGGGTAGTTTTAGCTTTAGTAGATGTTGCCAGTTTTCCAAAGTGGTTGTACCAATTTATACTCCCACCAGCAGTGCGTGAGAGTTCCAAGTTGCTCTCCATCCTCACCAGCACTTAAGTATTTCAGGCTTTTTCAGTTTTAGCCATTCTGATGTATGTGTATCTCCTGGTGGTTTTAATCTGCACTCCTCAGGTAGCTAATCACATTGAGCCCCTTTATTCATTGCCTTTAGTCTGAAATTTAGCTAAAGGGATCTGATAGCTAATACTTACCTCTCCTTGGTGATTGCTGGGAGAACTAAAGAACTGGGTCCCCCATCAGAAGGGATACATGTCTGTGTATGGCTGAGTCCTGTCGCTGTTTACCTGAAACTATCATAACAATGCCAACTAGTTACACCTCAATACAAAATAGAAAGTTTTTTTAAAAAAGGAATTGGGTCCACCACCCCAGATCCTTGATCGCACTCTACTAGTTAAAGTGAACACTGACGTACAATCAGTTGGTGTGAGATCATTCATTTCTGAATAATCCGTATTTTACTCTCAACTCCTAAATCTCTCTTGCAACACTTAGCCCTGGGCAATCCTTAGCCCAAAACCAAAGAAGAAAGAGTATTCTGAAAGCAAGGAAAAAAATCAACCAGTCAACCTTCAAGGCAAAGATTTAACTATGTTTAAACAAAAGAACTTTCCACTTTAAAGCTAAAGTCAGATGAAATTATAATCCACTGTTTACTGGATGTTTAGGTTAGTGGAGTTTTTAAACAGAAGGGTTTTTTATTCTTTATGGTGGTTTAATGAAAGGAGCACTTAAAAGACAGTTTACTCTGTCTTCCAGTTGGGTAAGAATCTCAGGAGATTCTTTAGAATAGTCATATCATCCAGGCTCCATGGGAAGGATACGGAACTGGGGGGGATTGGGAGGATGCTGAGAGAATTGCCAAGGCAGTTGGTGTAAGACAGCTTCTGCCGTGTCCACCACCCAGGACTGGGGCAAGATACCCAGGTCCTTTAGATGGAGGAATTACAGACAGTTGCAGAGATGTGAGGCAAGACATGAAGTTCCCAACCCCTTCACACTAGGTCTCATGTAAACAAGCCAGCAGTAAACTCCCATCTTCTCTGCCCAACAAACAGCGCTGATGTATTTATATCTTGTAGAGCCTTGGGGCAAAAGAGCAAGCCCCACGTTAAGTAGAGCAGAAATCATCCCACAACTTTTATCAAATGCTAAAAACAATTTTGAATGTGGAAAATTTCTTCTTAATAGGGAAATGGAAAATTACAGATATAGAATCACATAATCTTAGAGCTGGAGGGAACCTTGGAGGTCATCGGTTGAACCTCACGCCTAGTTCTGGAATTCACATTACGACACCCCTGCTGTCCCCTGCTTTCACGATCCTGAAACTGGGTCCTTTCTCAGCACCTCCAAGGAAGCTTTCCATTCATCATTGGATGATTATGAGACAGTCATTCTAATATTGAACCAAAGCACTACTTTTGGAAACTTCCACCCTTCAGTCATAGTTTGAATGAATTTATTTCCTTTCCTTCATGAGAGCCCTTTGGGTATTTTAACACTATCAGCCTGATTCCTTCTGAGAGTTTTTTTCCCCAGGATAAGCATTCTCAGTTCCTCCAAGCAATCCATTATAAAACACAGCCCTGGAAAGGCCTGAGCTCTCTGGAGTGGAGTTTTCCTGATGTTTCTTCCCCTCGACTTGAAAACCAGACCTGTGTCAGGGGCTAGGGCAGGTAATCTGCTCTCAGGGATTTCCCCAAAGATACAGGGAGTGCTTCTGAGAAATGCAAGGTCTACACAATAGTACTGGAGGATTTTATTTTCAAAAAATGTTCAGCAAAGTTGGAGTATATTGAGGAAATAAGTGTCACACTGTTGACCCCAATCTGGAACAAACCCAAGTGGTTTTCCCAGGAGAGGGGTAGGTTCATGTTAATCAGATCACATACTCAAGCTCACTATCTTTTCCAGGCACCTCTGAGGATAGCAGAATAGCTCCTTCAGAATACTGTTGGATCTGGAACTTCCTTAGTCCTTTGTTTTGTCCACCTGGGCAAAGTGGCCCCAACCAGCGCCAGAGAGGAAGAGAATGTGAATACCTTAGAACAAGAGTCGGGTGAAGGCCTTCCGTGTTCATGCCTTACCGGACATGCAGGTAAACTGCTTCACCATCTCGTTCCCCACAACCTGGGTCCCAGGGTGAAGCAGTATACTTGTGAGCGTGTGCACACACACACACTCACAAGTACACATGTCCTTAAGGCTTTTCTTTTTTTTTTTTTATGAATAATAATACTTTTATTTTCATTTTAGAACTGATATATGGAACCTTCATCAGAAGACTTAACTGCAGAGATAATATACCACCACCAAAATTACAAAAATAAAAATCACTGCACTGGTTTTCCAAATGTAGTAAAGATTTTATCAACTCAACAGCTTCACTTAAGCATTAAATGAACATAAAATATTTTACTGACAAGTTAGAATTCACTTATGAAAGGGGAGATGACATTCATGGAGGTCTACTCTTCTAGTCTAAGGAGTGAGAGATTTATTTCAAAGTTATACAAATAAGCAACAAAGAAATGAAATTTCTAGAAGCAGTAGTGGTATCAAATTAGCAAAAACAAGATGAATAGAATGTTAAAATTTTAGACAGGAAACCTACATATAAAAAAATTCTATTTCTAAAATTGGGAAATAAGGCTATAGGTCCTACATGACTACATAAAAAGTGACTAGACATGCAGATGTCCTAAAGAAGGACCTGCAGGAAGTGAATAGGAGACTATATTTCTTTTTGGTGAAAGTCAAAGTGAAGTCACTCAGTCGTGTCCGACTCTTTGTGACCCCATGGACTGTAGCCTATCAGGCTCCTCCATCCATGGGATTCTCCAGGCAGGAATACTGGAGTGGGTTGCCATTTCCTTCTCCATAAGGCTTTTCTTATCAGCATCCCCACTTGTGTTCAACTATCCACCAAGACCAGGAAATAAAAACCAGCTCTTCACAGGCAGAATCTTGGCCTCTCCTTGGAGGCTCAATGATTTTATGGTAGAGGCAATTTTGAGCAGCCAGCAAAACAAGACAAAGGTCTTATTTGGTTTATCTAGCCCAGGTTACGCCCATTGTTCAGCGGGCCAAGCGTCGTTAATCAGTACCCAGACCTCTGAGTAGAATCTTTACTAAATAAACCTGTGTAGATATTCTTGCTACATAACGATAAAATTACTATTCTGGGGAGGAAGCAAAATCACTAAGGTTTTAGGCAATAATCTTTCCTTCCCTATAAAAATAGAAAGGAATGCCTGTCCCAGAGTTATAAAGGAAGGGAAATCTATAACTTATGATAAAATCAACTGCCAAAACAATGCCAAGCGGAGCTTTTTGGAAAGAAGGTATTGTGAGTAAAGTCCTAGAAGGACCCTCTCTCCCCAGTTCCTTTTTACATTCCCATGCAAACTCATAAAGGGGAAAACTGCATGATTTTGAAACCCAAGTATCCTATTTTTAAAAAATCATGTGTCGAAATTTAAGAATGCAAAAGAATTGTAATTACAACACCAAGAGGAGTGGTTATGAAATACCAATAATGGTTGATAAATGCTCAACCTATTTAATGAAATACATCAACAAACCTTTGACCAGAGGCATGGATGTTAGCAGGTCACCATCAGGGTGATGGAAGCCTCTGAACACACCTCTGACAAGGGTGAAGGTAAGCAGAGAGCAGCCTGTCTCCCTTTGATGAGGGCTGCTCTCTGAGAAGACCAGCTTGAGAGAGAGCTGGAAATAATCAACCATTGTTTTGGAAAGGGCTCTCCTAGATCCTCAGGTTATCTTGCAGCCCATTCTACAGGCCTCCCAACTTCCCCCACCCCTGCTTGTCAAAACAAATCTGTGGGAGAAGCATACTCAGGAATGTATGATGCTCTGTTTAATATGGAAAAAGAGAAAAAAATGGAAAATGATCCTCTGGAGGCCTGGGAAGAAATAAAGAAGCCCATTTCTGCAGCCTCCACATTACAGACTCTAAGAGAAGGAGCCTTTTAACAGGATGCCTAAGAAAGTTTGGGCTTCCCCAGTGGCTCAGCGATAAAGAATCCTCCTACAATTCAGGAGCCACGGAAACATGGATTCGATCCCTGGGTCAAGAAGATCCCTTGGAGGAGGGCGTGGCAGCCCACTCCAGTATTCTTGCCTAGAGAATTCCATGATCAGAGGAGCCTGGTGGGCTACAGTCCATAGGGTCGCAAAGAGTCAGACAAAACTGAAGTGCCTTAAAGACACATGTATGCACTAAGAAAGATCTGGAATTTGTCGCTCCTTCAGAAAATTGTCTGTCCATTTCGTTGTAGCCTTCTAAAAGTTTAAGTCAGTGCTATGGACTGTAGTTCAATCTGAGCTTCCCTTCCTATTCTCTTCTTTTACTGGCCTTACGAACAGCAGGGCCTGTTTACCCACTGCTTAGAGAAGAACGCAAAAGTACTACTCTCAACAGGGCAACCCTTGCTGAATTTTTAGAGGATTAGCACACAATGAAACATGTCACACCTAACTAGGCTTTTAATTCTGAATCTCAGCCTCCAGATTTAATAGCGATGTGATCTTAATATCTCTGAGTCTCCATTTCCTCAACTACAAAATGGGGCTAGAACCTAAATTACAAAAATTAAATCAGTTAAATGAATTCAAATTTCATCCCATTCCCTGGCACATGGCATCTAGGAAACAGTAACTTATGATTATAATCAACTTTTCACTGCTGGTTCATTCATGGCCTCTAGACATTTTGCGCTGAAGAATCGATACTATGCAAATCAGTTATTGTGTAGGGAAGCAATGCTAGATTCAGACTGTAAAGAAATAATTTAGTAACGAAGTGCTGAAATCCCTGTGGCTCTTGCTCTTGAGATTCTGAACAGATACATTCCTACAGGATCCAACTGGTACATTTCTGCTGTGATGTAATGAAAGGGCCTGGGTTTTAAACCAGGAAAATTGTCTCAGTTTCAGCAATGATACTTTCTAGCTATGTAACTGGGAAGCAGCTACTCAGAAAATAGCAAGTGAAATTTATAAAGCATTTACCTGTTTTGATAGTTTTATAATGCCATATTTTCTTTTTATAGTCATTTCAATAGCAAGACTTTGCATCTTTTAAAAGGAAAGTCTAATCACTCTTTCAATTTTCTGTTTTGTTTTTAGATTAGAAAATTACATTATGTAACTTTGGAAAACAGCAAAGAGGAAGAAACAGCATAATTTTATCTTCCTAACCCAGACACCATCTCTGTTATTCTCTTACAATAAAAGCACTCCCAGAACCCAGCATGATCTTTCTTACCTGCCTCCCCTTCCCCATTCTCTCAAATGCTTGATTACTTTACTGGCTCATTATCAGACTAAAGTGCCTGTATGTGTGTATGTGTGCACACACACCCCACACAAATATGAGAAAGGGCAAACTATATAGATTTCGAGGATGCTATCAAGAACTTCCATGGTGGTCCCTCCATTAAGAATCCACCTGCCAATGCGGGGAGCGCCGATTTGATCCCTGGTCTGGGAAGATCCCACATGCCTCAAGGCAACTGAGCCCAGGCACCACACCCACTGAACCCACGCTCTGCAACAACGAGAAGCCCAAGCACCACAACTAGAGAGGGGCACCTGCTCGCCTCAACTCGAGAAAGCCCATGAGCAGCAACAAAGACCCAGCACAGCCAAAAATAATTTTTAAAAAAGGATTCTATCAAATGGACCAATGCTACCTATGACCCTTATCAATCTTGCTCAATAGACATTTTTGTTCCTTCGATCAGCTGTGTCCAACTCTTTGCAACCCTGTGGACTGCAGCACACCAGGCTTCCCTGTCCTTCATTATCTCGTGGAGATTGCTCAAACTCATGTCCACTGCGTCCGTGATGCCATCCAACCACGTCCTCCTCTATCTCCCCCTTCTCCTCCTGCCCTCAATCTTTGACAAATGTGGACATGATCAGGAAGGAAACTGACAACCTCAGATAGTCTTCTGCCAATATTGAATCCCGTAGAGTCTTCACGTCTGGATTACTGGTACCATAGGATGTTATCCATTCAGATGTCTCTAACAAAAGACCTAAGGAAAAGTGATCAGAAAGATGGAAGTGTTATAAAAATCAACTATGCAAAAATTATCTGATGCTCCTGGCACTTCTCTGTTTAGAAGGGGACACTTAGTGAGGAGAGGTGAAGACAATTCATGACACTGCTTCATGCAAGAAATAGTACCTCTGCCCTCAGAAGTACTGTGTACTGACAAGAAATAAAAAAAAAAATTCAAAGAGGCTTGGGTATGTAGGGCTGGGGGCCAGAGTTGTCAGATAAAATACAGGACACCCAGTTAAATTTTAATTTCAGGTAACCAACACTTTTTTTTTTTAGCATGAGTGTCTCCCATGCATTCTTTGAGACATGCTTACTCTGAAAAATTATTTGTTGTTTATCTGAAATTAAAATTTAACTGAGGGTCCTGTATTTTGATTTGCTAAGTCCAGCATTTCTACTTGGAGAGAAGAAGCTAGGCAAAAAGAAAAGAGGCAGAGACTGGGCAATAAAATGAAGTGTAGTGACAGAAAATTTTAAGATTTTTTTTTAAGTTTGGGTCCATTTATTAATAATGGAATCATCAATGTTTACTATACAGACCAGGAAAAATTTCCTAATCAAGCCTCTAAAATTAAGATTGTTTCCTATCACAATGGGTAACTGTACCTCCTGGCAATATTCCCTGGGTGCCTTTGGGCAACAAAACCCTCGTAGATGGGGCTGGAAGCAGCATTAGAGCACCCATGTTCTTCATCCTCCCTGTCCACCCTCTTCCCTCTAAGAGGTCAAGCTGCAGAGCCTGTGAGACCTGTTCCCAGCCTCTATCCACAGAAATCTAAGCACCAGACACCATATAAACAAGAGCCCAAGTGCCAGGTCCCAGGGAAAGCACTCAGTATATATATCTGTTGAATAAATACTTGAATCAACTCATTCCCTTCCAAAGCCTGTCCCCAGCATTCGCTTATCACCTCAATTCTCCTTATAAAAACTCCTTCACTTCCCTCCACCCTGAACTCTAATAAATACCTGCACCTTGACCCAGACGAGTGAAAGAATGAATGAATGAACATTGGGCCATATGGACAGGGATGGGAATTTTGTTTATGGGCCCTCCTGACCCTGCATGTTCTTCACAGGCAATGATCATGCCCTGCTTGTCTTCAACTGCTTCTGACCTCTCTACATATATTGCGGTGGTTTCTGTCACTTAGGGGCTAAGTTTTTGCCAGTGGTAGTTCCATGTAAAAGGTGATCTTTATCAAGTAATCCTGTACAGATGGGTGAGTAGGCAATATGACCAGAATCCACCCTGACTTGAGCATCTGAGAAGAGTTTGATCCTGTCCTGGAAGTAGCTGGACCATGAAATCAGATATCGGGCACCAAGGGGTACAGGAATGCTAGCTAGACTGAGGGGCTATGCACACATGGCCACCCAAGTAGGCTTTGGCCAGAACTCATTCCCCTCTGCTTCCACTCAAGTGTTACAATGAGTCCAGCCCAAGCTTGCTATATCACTCCGTCCACGTTTAGGAGTGAGGTGTCATGGGGCATGTCTATTATTTCCTAGTTATTAATTAGAATTTTAATTCTCCCATTGTGAATGTATCAGTTTATTGAATGAGACACACTGGTTAACACACGAATTTCGAAAAGTCTCCACTGACAGCCGTGACTGCGGACACAGGACAGTGAGATAATAAAAATCCTTTTACTCAAAGGGACTTCGAAAAAATCTAATTTGTTTTCTCTCCCCCTTGGTGCCTTGTTCACGATAGATTCTTAGCAAATAGTAGTCGAGTGACTGAACGAATAAGTGAATGAGTGAACGGCAGACGTTTAAATCCTCTTTGATGCACGAGAACGAAGCGAGAGACCAGGCTTCAAGCCACTGTGGGAAAAGCCCCGGAGCAGTCATAGCTTTACCAGAGAGGAATCTTGTGATTGGAACAAGTCACTCCACCATCTGCAGCTTCTCAGGCTGTAAATGAGAATAATCTCCTGCCTTAATAGGGAGTTTTGAAATTCAACTGAGATTTCATATCTGAAAGTGGCTGTTATATATATAATTGTAAGATAATCAGATAGGATTTGAAACCCAGTTCTTCTACTGTCTGACCCAGCAATTCCACTCCTAGGTATATATCCTGGAAAGAAAAAAAAAAAAGGCACTAATTCGAAAAGACACATGCCCCCCAGTGTTCATGGCAGCATTATTTACAATAGCCAAACATGGAAGCAACCTATGTGTCCATCAACAGATTAATGTGGTACGCATATAACAGAATACTTCTCAGGCTTTAAAAAACAATGAAATTTTGGACTTCCCTGGCAGTGGAGTGGATGGGAATCTGCCTGCCAATGCAGGGGACGTGGGTTCGATCCCTAGTCTGGGGAGATTCCACCTGCCAGAAGCCTGTGCGCCACAACTACTGAGCCCGTGTGTGGCAACTAGCAGAGCCCGCGCATCTAGCGCCTGCACTCTGCAGCAAAGGGAGCCCCCGCAGTGAGAAGCCCGCACACCACGGCTGGAGAGGGGCCCTCGCTCACTGCAGCTAGAGAAAGCCGCATCAAAGACCCAGCACAATCAAAAATAAAATTAACTAATTTAAAAAATAAACAATGAAATTTTGTCATCTGCAGCAACGTGAATGGATTTGGAAGGCATTAAGCTAAGTGAAATGTCAGACAGAGAAAGGCAAATACTGTATGATATCACTTACATGCGGAATCTAAATAAATTCGACAAACTAGTGAAGCAGGCTCACAGGCGCAGAGAACAAACTAGTGGGGAGATGGGGGAGTGGGAAGCACAAACTGTTGGGTGTAAGGTAGGCTCAAGGATGTATTGTACAGCATGGGAAATATGGCTAATATTTTGTAAATAGGAAATGGAAAATGACCTTTGAAAATTACAGTTAAATGTTTTAATTTTTTAAACAATCATTATTTTAAAATTTTAACTATACTTCTAGATAATAAAGAAAAGCAAGCTGAAAAAATAAAAAACAAAACAGGAGGAGATTTTTAAAAAGCCTAGTTCTCTCCATTTTAAGCTATGAGATCCTGCTTCATTTAGTTAACCTACCCACGCCTAGGTTTTCTCATCTACAGTTGGGAATAATACTCACATCCCCTTCCTTGAATTGTCATAAAAATAAAATGAGATTATATATACCCAAGAGTGCTCAGAAGGTAAGCTCATATCAGTCTCTCTTCTCTGAGTTCCCATTCCCTGGATAATATCTAAATAGATTGTCCACTTGTATTGCCTTGACTTTTTCTCTGCCAGTTCACCAGTCTGTAAGTAAATTAATTAGGTGATAAGGGATTCCTTAACCTTTTTATTATTACTATCATTATCATTTTGATGATGATTATTAAAGCAGGTGGTCATCTGATTGACCATAGGTCATGCATTCAAAGCAACTGCAGTGGTATCTTGGGATTATTTCCTGATCCAGGTCCTGCCACCCAGGTGTTTCCTCATCTCAGGGTTCACCCTTGAGGTTTCCTCAAATTGTGTCTTTCAGAGAAGACCCACCCACTGGGGCTGCACTTTGAAGGGACTGACCTTGTTGTATCTGAGGAAGTATTTCACTGGGGATGGCCTCAGCCACTCTCTTGGGAAAACAGTGACCTCTCCCCTCCCTTCCCCACCCCCAGATTCTCAGGCGAAAGCAGGAGAATCCAGCCAGCCTTCAGGCATGAAGCCCGTTATTATCTCCAAGAACTGCCCAGCTATCCCAGACAAGAGTTTGTGTTTGTTTTTGCTTTTCAAAAATCGTTTTCAGGGTCCTGAACAGTGGGCTGCTTGACACTCTTCATCCATCTTCCTAGGCCCCCATATCACTTTATTGATTCTGCTTGTTCCACGTAGGGGATGCCACATGTTTGCTTTTGAGGTGTTTGCAGTCAATGCCAGGTCGCAAGTCCTCACAATCTAACACCCCAGCGGGTGGGAATGGCGGGGGTTACACCAACATTCCCGTGCACCTCTATTCTAGTGACAACAAGTTGGGACCTGTCATCCCAGAGTCCTGGGTCAAGGTCTCCTGGCCCTTATCTCTTGTTTTCACTGAGGCAAAAAGGATCTGTTTGGTATGTGTATAGATTTTTTAACTCCTTTCACAAAGCCTAGTGCTTGAGACAAAGTTAGCCCAGGTTCTGCACTTTGTCTGTGTTTCAGCAGCTCTCTTGCTTGATATTAAAAATAGCCTTGTCTTGCCCATTGAGATCAGACCCAGGAGACGGGCGCCTGCTATTCTAACCTCTGCTTCACAAATAGCTCTCTATGAACTCAAGCATCTATCAACACTTCCAGGGGTCTCCAGTTACAAAACAAGGCTGGGCCTTGCTACCTAGAAAGGTAGGCTCGGCTGAACTCTCCTGAGCCGTCCATGAAGTTCATGAGAGGCCTACTCAGATCCATTCCCATCATGGACCACCAACCATGGCCCAGAACTGGGAAGCAGTTAAGAACAGCCCCCACACTTAGGGTATCCTGTGTTTCCCAGGCGGGAACCTACAAAAGAGTCCCTCAAACCGTGCTGCTAAACAGGCTGCCCCTCCCCCACTCCTGCTCATTGCCCCCCAACCCCCACCCAAGCCCATCTTGCTCTCTGTGAAAGACCTAGCTCTTGCGGTTGCCAAGGGAACCAAGCCTTTTATTCCATCCCAGTGACTGGGCTGGTTGGGGCTGAGGAGTGGGGTAACAACTGGTTCCCCTGGCCTTTGGAAGCCCCCCACCAGACCCTCCATTCTCTCAAAGTGGGGTGGGGTGGGGTGCATCTCTGTTGCCTTCTCACCCAAGCTCAGCTGGGTGGCGTGGAGCCCCCGGGCTCTTGGGAGCTCCCTGGGCTGCAGCTCAGGGTGATCGGCGGCCTCCTTTGGCCCTGGCCCTTTCCAGAGGACAATAGCCTCTATGCAAGGGAAAATTCCATCGCCTAGGGTTCAAGTCTCCAAGGAGTTGCCGGGGCCTCAGTTGAGCCTGCAGTGGGCTCTGAGGAGCCGCTGCAGCTGCCTGGCTTGTTTCCCCTCCTTGCTGTGTTTTGTTTTTAACCCCTGAGCTGCCAAGGATTGTCTTGCCCCAGCCAATGCCTGGGAACTGAGAGGAAAGAAATAAGGCTTTGTTGCCTTTGGGGGATTAATTGGGAGAGGCAGGCAGTGTGAGGCTCCCATCCGTGCACACACATCTGCCCCACCCCACCCCCAGCCTGCACCCAGGAGTCTGGGAGTGGGGGTCAGTCCTCTGGGACTGAGCCCCGAGGGCTCGTGGAGAAGGAGGGGATGCTTCAGAGGGCAAAACAACCAAGAGCCATTTTCTGGGGCTCAGAAGATATTTGGAAAATAGGGATGCTGGGAACTGGAAATGTCTACTCTTTGCCATTTCAGACCTCCAAACCGACTCCTGCTTTTATCCTCTGTTTCTCCTTCCCAGATCTGCATAAGGAACTCTGGAAGGAAAACGAGGGAACTTAGACAAAGTTAAAAAAAAAAAATAGGAAAATCAAGACATGATGCATTTAAATATTAGGTTAATAAATGGAAACACCTAGCAGTCCCACTTTTAAATTTACCCCAAAAAATCCTTTTTGAGTGCTCAAGAATTTAATCTCATACATGCATGCATGCTCAGTCGTGCCCGACTCTTTGGGACCCAGTGGACTATAGCCCACCAGGCTCCTCTGTCCATGGGATTTCCCAGGCAATCATACTGGAGTGGGTTGCCATGCCCTCCTCCAGGGGATCTTCCCTACCCAAGACTCCTGTGTATTCTGCATTGGCAGGTGGATTCTTCATCACTGAACCACCTGGGAAGCCGTTAATCTCATCCAAATCAGCTAGAATCAATGAAAAGTTTGACCTACTACCATTTTAAGACTGAATAAATCCCAGATAGGTATCTGTAAGAGGATTTAAGGATTATTTTGATCCCATTTAGAAACAGCAAATTTCTTTTTTTTCCTAAGTAGTAATTGTTTGTGTTTATTGAATACCTGTTATGTGGCATATGTGTTCTTTTCCTTCTAGTTTATTGAGAAATACTCAACATCAAAGCAAATTTCTAAGAAATCATCAACCCCGTGCACTTGCAGCAAGCCAGTCATATTGTGGCAAGTCTCCACCCAGTGCATTCAAGTAAGGACTGTCGATCTCTCCATCAAGAATGGCTGAGAAAGAAAATGCTCTTGTCACTCAGTAAATGACAATAATGCAGATGAACACAAGCCAGGCCTAAGTGTTAACAGGATGCAACGGATAATCTGCAAAGAGCGTCTCTGCACCTGGGCACACCTGTTCCACTTTTTGAAAGAGGGCCCCTGACCCTGGTATGTAGAGAGCTGGGGAAGAGGACAACGTGGGCTAAGAGAACCAAAGGTTCATACTCATATTGGAAAATTGTTACATAATGCACGGGTGTGTGTGGTAGAAATAAGTTTTAATAAATTAATAAATTTAATAAATTTCAGCCTTGTTAACTTTTCACACATTCAGCTGTGGCTCTGACTCTCCCTCTATTAAATCCTGCTAACACAGGATCCCACGCTGCTTTTGGTCCATCCTTCCTCCAATGTGGCAAGACTACATTTTCAGGAAGCTGGTGGGCAGAGTGAGGCAACTCGAAGCTCTGAAGAAGCATCTACGTGACTTTTAGGGTCAGGGTTTAACCTCCCCCAGGAATTTCCCAGCATGCACACTGAGGTCTTGAGAGAGCAAATAGAAGGATGAGTCGAGCCGGTTCTCAGCATCCTTGAGCCTAGCCATGGCTCCCCTTATGTCATCCCACACTGCCTCTCTCTGTCTGGAGTCCCACGCTTCTGCACCTCAATCCGTACTCCCCATCTCAATGTCAGGTGCCAAGCCAGAATCCACACTGAGCCCAAGTCCTCTGAGAACTGGGCACTGCTGGCAGCGCTGAACCAGGCCATCTCAGAGGTGGGCTCCATGCCACATAGCCTAGCCCCCGCCAGGGTTGACTGTGCATTGGACCATCTACATTCTTTTTTTCCCCCAGCTTTTCTTAAGACAAACTGCTGGCCGTTGGGAGACCAGCCAGGGTTAAGGTGGAACTTCAATGTGGCCATTTTCACAGCCCCAGTAAAGTCCATAGTTGGTGCCAAAGTCTCATTGAGTTGAATAGAATGGAGGAAAGCGGACCAACCCATCAGAATAATAATAGCTAACCGTTAGAGAGTGATCACACACCAAGACTGCTCTAAATGATTCCTGGGCATTATTTTCCCCTCATGCTAATTGCAGAAGATAAGAGCTATTACTTTTCTATCTCATAGATGAGGAAACCAAAGCAAGTTTGCAAACCAGGCAACCCCATGGGCCACAATTACTGCCTCCCTGAGGAAGCCCAGTCCAAATGACCAGATTGTTGGCCCAGGGTCATCTCCCGGCAACCACGTGTCCACACTGCAGCATCACCTGGCTTATCTGCTGAAAGAAGAAAGATGCAGGGGTCCCTCCAGAAGCCGAAAGAGGTAGCCATGTGGTTTAATTGGGTAAATGTAGCTTGAGAGTCAGGAGACCCGTATTCCCATTCCGGCTCGGCCTTCTACGCACGTGAGTATTGCCGACTATCTCAGCTCCTTAGCGCCACTCCGCTCCTTGGTCAGGCATGAGGTCTCCCAGACCTCCCAGGTCCCTGGCCATCCTCAGACTCTCTGAATAACGGCGACAGGTCGCACGAGTTGGCTTGAGGATGAACTCCAGACGGGGCAAACCTGACAAATCACCACTCACTCTACACATGAGCCTTAGTATGCACATTTCAATGTTTGGGGAACTATGTGTTCTTTTGAAATGTGTCTGGGTCATGAGTAAGTACTGGGGGAGAGGGGACAGGAGCCTTTTTCCAGTTAATGAAGTGAGGCTTCATGGAGGAAGATTTTTCTTAGTCACATTTCCTGTTTCACACTGACCTTTTCAAAGGAAAACCACAAGTAAACCAGTGCCAAGGCCTGCTTATAAGATCTGCCCACAGGTATAATAAAGATGATCTAAATAAAGAGCACATTGGGCCAAGCTTAACCTGAATCAGTGGAAATAATAAGACACTAAGAAGGTCTGATGGACTGAGATAAAGAGGATGGTGGCCCTCCATGAACTGCAAAGGAAAACAATGCCATGTAAGAAATCTGAATGCTTATTCAAGAGGGATGCAAGCAGAGAGGCAGAGAAAAACCATGCAGCGATCTCCTCATTGGTCTCTAGGTACTTAGGGCTTCGTGGTTGTTATTGAGTCACTAAGTCACATCTGACTTAGTGGACTGTGACATCTGACTTTGCGACTTCCATGGACTATAGCCACCAGACTCTTCTGTCCATGAGATTTTCCAGGCAAGAATACTGGATCGGGTTGCCATTTCCTCCTCCAGGGCATCTTCCCAACCCAGGGATTTAACCTAAGACTCCTGTATCTCCTGCATTGGCAGGCAAATTCTTTACCACTGAGCCACCAGGGAAGCCCACTTAGGGCTTAACCTCTTGTTATAAAACAGAGGCTTTAAAACTAAGAGAGATGCTTGGTGTAATTTCAAAAGAAGGAATGGTGTCTGCATTGTAGAATTAGTTACAGGAGTCAGGAATATTTAGTCTCGTGAAGAAAGGACCAAGAGATACCTGAGGAGCCGGAGAGTTGGTAAGGATTGGTTATTTGATGGGCAAGATGGCTGAGATGCAGCTCTGTGTCCGCAGAATGGAAGGCCCGCACAGAGGCAGGGACGGAGAATGTCCAAGGATGTGCTGAAGACGACTGGAACTGGAGAGTGGACCAGCTTGCTGAGGCCATGGCTGGCCTCACTGTCACCAGCAGAGGTGGACCATCAGGTTTCAGAGCCACGGTCCCATGACATGAAGGACACCAGCTGTCATTGCTGTCCATGTCTACTCAAGGAGAATGTTGCAGAGGAGAGCTGAAGTCTGGGAAACTTTGTTTTAAATAGGGAGGCCTGGAATTGGACTGAAAAAAAAAAAATCAGGCAGAGGAAGCAGTGATAATGTTAGTAAAAATGAAATGGGAAATAGGGGCCCAGAGATAAGAGGCAATAAGCTAGAGAGCACCTAAGAGAGAGTCTTGATTTTTGTGTTTTTGTCAAAAGTAAAAGGGACTTTTTAAAATAGGTAATCCATGGTCAGAAATAAAAACATAGCAAGTTTTAAATAATATCTCGTTGCCACTTGCCCCCCTCATCCATCCAGTTCTTATGTCCATATACCCATCTTTATTCATTTCTTACCTAGCCTTCCAGAAATTCTTTCTGTAATTATAAGCAAATATGGTTACAGATATTTGCCTTTTCAATTCCTCTTTTGCACAAGTGTAGTATGATATCATATATATATATATATATATATAGTATTGCACCCCAGGTTTTTCATTCAAAGAAGCATTCCAGAATTCTTACCCTATCGGCAAGTAGGGAGCTTCCAGATGCCTCTTTGCACAGGTAATTGAGGGAGAGATATTCTCAACCAGAATACCTCCAGGTCTCTTCCCACCCAGCTTCCAGGTTTCTCTCCCACCCAACTCCACACCTAAAACTCTCACCCACCCCCCAGAGTTACTCTCAAATGCCCTTAAACCCTTCTGTGCCGCTCAGGAGATTTCTTACTCGGGCACCATATCCCTGAGGAACTCACAATGGTCCGTTTGATGGAGAAGAATGTAACTTTGCAGGGTGAGAGTACAGCCAGACCTCAGCATTTCAGAGGAAGAGACTCTCCTCCATTGCCCCAAAGCACCTAGCTCTTTGCCAGCCAGCATGAAGCCCTCAGCTGCCAGGATCCAAGCTTCAGGCAGCCCCTCACCCTGGTGTTCCCTCCACACCCCCAGCCCTTCTCAGCTCAGTTGACCCAGCTGTCCTCCCCCCGTGACAGAGCTCCCAGGACCCACCCTCCTCCGGCCCCGACCTGCCTGGAAGCTGAGTGACGTGGGGACTTGCAGGCCATCTCTGCCAGGTCACAGTCGGGTGAGGCAAGAGAGCTGGTCAAGTGGTGCCCACATGCTCCTCAGCAGGGCACAGGTAGCGGGGAGCAGAGTGGGCACCTTTGCCAGGCCCTCACGCTGCATCTCAGGCCTCACCTGAGGCTATACCCTGACTTGTACTGCTTGGGACCACCCCTCAACAGCGTCATGTTCCCAGGGGTCTCCACCTGCTGTTCTGTAACTCCCCTAAAATAACATTTTGAAAGGCGGTCTATGTCATGGTTATGAGCTTCCCAGGTGGCTCGGTGGTAAAGAACCGCCTGCCAATACAGAGGCTGTAGAAGGCAAGGGTTCGATCCCTGGCTTGGGAAGATCCCCTGGTGGTGGGCATGGCAACCCACTCCAGTATTCTTGCCTGGAAAATCACCATGGACAGAGGAGCCTGGCGGGCTACAGTCCATGGAGTCGCAAAGAGCTGGAGACGACAAAGCAACTGAGCACATACGCACGCACGCACATGGTGGTTATGAGCACTGGTTCAGGGTCGAGCAGGTGTGGGTTTGTGTCCTGGCTCTGCCCCTCACAAGCTGTATGGCCTGGATAAACCCCTTAACCTCTTAGGGTCTCAGTTTCCTTATCTACAAAACAGAAATAATACATATTCCAGGGGCTTACTGTGATGATTAAATCAAGGTGATGCTCAGACATAGAGAACAGACTTGTAGTTGCCAAGGGGGAGAAGGGGAGGGGAGGGCTAGAGGGGGAGTTTGGGATTACCAGATGGAAACTAGTATATAGAGACTGTATTAACAAGGTCCTACTGTATAACCCAGGGAACTCTATTCAATATCCTGTGATGAACCATAATGGAGAAGAATGTATAAAAGAATGTATGTGCCACAGAAATTAACAAAGCGTTATAAATCAACTCCACTTCAACAAGATTTTTTAGAAGAATATGGGAACTTCCCTGGTGGTCCAATTATTAAGACTTTGTCTTCCAATACAAGGCGTGCGGCTTTCATCCCCTGGTCGGGGAGTTAAGATCCCACACATCTCATGGCCAAAATATCAAAACATAAAACAGAAGCAATATTGTAGCAAATTCAATAAGGACGTTTAAAATGGTCCACATTAAAAAAAAATCTTTTAAAAAAGAAAGAATGTATATATAGGCATAACTGAATCACTTTGCTGTATAGCAGAAATTAACACAATTAACATAATAGTTGTAAATCAACTATCCTTCAGTAAAAATATAAATAAAAATTTTTAATTAATTTCATGCTATTTAAAGTCTCAGTCTGGTATAATCAGATGCTCCAAGAGTGGCCACAGTTGTCTCTCTTCCACCTGCCCTGCAGAGCCCAACACCTGAGCACTAGTAACAAGTGGACCCTGGCTGGAGGCCACACAGACGCAGGCAGGTTCTGAAGAGCCCCTTGCAGGTAGCAGCCACAGGTGAGGGAGAGCATCGATCAATCTAGCAGTCTCAGTGTGGGCCTCTGCCTCCTGGAACTTTCAGGGTACAGAAAAGGCCCTCATGCCCCCTGCTCAGAATCTCCAAAAGCATCTTCAGCTCCTGACCTTGCAAAAACAAACCCAGGCAGCACAGGAAATAGCTTCCATACACAGCCACTGCCTGCTTAGCTGGGTAATTTATGTTTTTTCTTCTGCGGCCCTGGTAGGTAGGCCTGGGGGAGGACTGAGTCTGGCTACAGCACAATCCCCTGATAAACTCTGAGAGGGAGCAAGAAGCCAGGCAGGGCCTGTGCCATGCTCCACTGGCACCTGCGATACCCCCACCACTGAGCCAACCAGGGGCCACAAACAGGCAGGGTCCTCACCCTTCCTAGGCCCCACACCCAAACCAGACCTCTCCTGAAAAGAAGTATCCCTAGGGCCCATGTCCCACCAGAGTCCGACAAGGTAGCCTCAGAAAATCACTGCCATCCAGGGCACCCCCTCTACCACCCCAGTCTTTTCAGGAATTTCTTAAACAAGGTGGGAGGCAGACCCACAACAACAGAGTCCATGAGCCCTGCCAGCACTAACAACGGAAGGAGTCAGGAGGACCGCCAGGCCGGCGATCTTTCTGTGGCGTCACTCCACTGCACTGTGTGTCCAGTGTTATAAGTGGATTGAAACCGAACAGAATTCCTGGGAAATCCAGCTGTTTTTATGCTGGGTTTCTGGGTCGTATGTTTAGAAGTTGTCTCTGCTTAACTAGTTCTGTTCAGTTTTAGAATCTGCAAGGTGGGTGCCAACCCAAGATATTAAATGGTTAGATCCAGGTTCTCAGCACCTTCCTGCCTTGGCTCCTGAGACCTGGTCTGACATGACCTTGCCCACCGGCCAGTCTCATCTTGAGTCCCTCCTCCTTCTTCTGTATTCTACCCAGATTCTCCCTCCATTCCTCCAAAGTGTTTTCCATCTCACCCATCCCTCTTTCTTGGAATAGTCAACCCCTCCCTTTGCCTGGCTAACCCTTACTTCATCTGTTCTTCTGCATTTGAGTTTTAAAACCTAAGTGCAGGATCTAGGTTCATCTCAGCCAGTTGAGATCTCTCAGGATACTGACCCCATCCCCGCCATGTCCTGCCTCTCTCTCTCCGTGTGTGTCATCCACTATTTCCAAGTAATCTTTCCAGTGTTCTTATTGTTGCTATTGTTGTGGCTTCCTGTAAGTCTTTGTCATCAGAGAGGCTGTATAGGAATGGGTGGTGTACCCCACTGCTAGAGGCTTCCCTCCTGAAAGCTGATGTTGATCCATCCATCTCCATGCTAATGGCAGAAGGACGAGGTGGTTTTTCAGTTATCAATTTTTATGGAACAAATGAGCTCAGGCTTGGCGATATTAAACATCAGCTGCTTTATCATACTCTGAGCTTCTGTGTATAAGGAATTTGGACAGAGCACTGCAGAGATGGCTTTCCTCTTTACCATGTCTAGGGCTCCACTGGGGAAGTGGATGATGAGGAAAGGGCAGGCCATGTGAATAGCAGGGGCTGGAGTTATCTAGAGGCTTCTCCATTTACATGTCTGGAACCAGTGTTGGGATAATTCAAAAGTGGGCTCAGCCGGGACTGCCCCACTTAAACCTACATGTGGCTTCTCCGCCTGGCTTGAGTGTCTCATACCCTGGCAGTTGAGCACCAAGTAAATATTCCAGAAGGCAGAAGCTATGGCGCCTTCTATGACTCAGCCTTAGAAGTCACAGAGCACCATTTTCCCTCCTCTACTGATCAAAGCCGCTGCGAGACTATCAGATTTCAGGGGAGGAACGTAGATACCACCTCTGGATGGAACGAATGAGAATGTCAAAGGATTTTAGAACAA
Organism: Ovis canadensis; assembly: GCF_042477335.2. Taxonomy (NCBI): domain Eukaryota; kingdom Metazoa; phylum Chordata; class Mammalia; order Artiodactyla; family Bovidae; genus Ovis; species Ovis canadensis. Next base: position 90,920,225 of record NC_091251.1, read on the forward strand.
CCACAGCAGCACTGGGGGCCCACCTCAGTGCAGAAGCACTTGAGGTTGAGGGTCCTTCGCCAAGTCCGGGCGTATGTTCTTGCTGCTCAGGCTACTCAGTGGCGATAAGTAATCAAGGAGAAGCAACCTTCAGGGTCTCTGACATTCCTGCAGAGAGAAATATAGGCCAGGTTTCCACAGGTAGGACCCTTTGACCAAACTAAGATGGCAAATGTGTCTCCTGAAAAAGGCAGAAGCCCAATTATCACAACTGGGGCTTGTGCAGGGACAGACCAGCAACATGTGACTTGATGCCATCACACACCTGCAGTCCTCCTCCTGAGAGCGTGTGAGTTTATCACAGCAGGTTCCTGATCTGACAATTCAGACATTGTGTCAGAAAAGAAAGGGGACGAAGGCTTGTTCCTGGTGGACCTACGCCAGCTCCTAGTGATCACCATGCCTTTCAAATGCTCATGGACCATCCTTGACCACCCTGTCTGAGATCAATGTGGAATTCCCCAGAAGGGGAAAGGGAGTAGCAAGTGCACACGCATGAAGAGGGAAATGGGAGAAAGCAGGAAGAGCTTTTTCGAGTTCTCCCCAAATTCCTCTAGAGATGTGAGAAGAGAAGGACCCCAAGGCCTAGGGTATTCAGGTGGTCCCAGCCTGCCAGCAACCTGGCTCGCTCTCAGTGTCCTGCTTCAGGGCAGGCCCTATTTCTTCCAGGAAGAAAAGCATCTGCACTGAACGGGGTCACTTTATTTCACAACCTGGAGCATTTGGGACTTGGGAGGAGCAGCAGAGGGGAAACAGCTCAGAGATGGCTCTGGGGAAGGTGAAGAAAGTGAAATTGATTTTTAGGGGGGTAGTATGCAGTTCTTCTCATGGAAGCTGTGTATAGTAACCCAGAGTTATCGCTTGCTGTAAGTCATCAACCTCCAGATCTCTGGTTGACACAGTCCTAGAAGCCCAGAGCGGGTGATGCCTGCTCTGAGATGATCTAGTCCAGCCCTCCTATTAGAGGGATGAGGAAACCATGGCAGAGTCCATTGTACTCACAGAATATCCAGTGCTCCCCCTGCATTTCCCAGTCTTCCCTGCAGCTAGTCAGGGATCATGTGGTTCATTCTGGGCAGTAAACTATAAATCACATGTCAATCCCAAGCCCAAACAGTTAAGAGATGGTGTGCTTTCACCATCTCTCTCTTCGCTTTCCATGGTGACCTTACGGGCCACGTGCTTCAGTAGCACGGCTACAAGATGGAAGAGGTTCCATCCACCCTCATTAGAGCAAGGGATGAAGCTTGATCGTGTTAAGCTACTGACGCTCAGGGTTTGTCACTTCAGCATAGCCTTGCTTAGCCTGACTAATATGGAAATCGAGGCCCACAGAAGGGAAGTATTTGTAATAACCTGAATGATGCCTGCCAGGTCTCTGCTCCATCAGGAACGCAGAATAGGTAGAGGCACAATAGTAGGATTTTCGGCTCGGGGGTAATGATCAGGCAGCATTCATCATTACAAGCACTGTGCAGTGCTGTATAATTTACAAAGCACATTCATGGAAAATCCGCCACCAACCTTGGCGGGGCCATCTTCAGCTGTATTTTGGTAAGAATTTAACAGACACAGCCAGAGTTTCCCTAGTAGCTCAGTGGTAGGGAGTCCGCCTGCCAACGCAAGAGACATTGGCTCAATCCCTGGTCCGGGAAGACCCCACAGTCCACAGAGCCCCTAAGCCAGTGTGCCACATCTATTGAGCCCACGCTCTAGAGCCCAGGAACCACAATTTATTGAGCCCACATGCACGACTACTAAAGGCTGCACACCGTAGAGCCTGTGTTCATCAAAGAGAAGTTACCATCATGAGAAGCCCGCACACACTGCTACGAAGAGTAGCCCCCACTCACCACCACTAGAGAGAAGGCCACGCAGCAACAAGGCACCGCACAGCCAAAAGCAAATAATAAAAAACTTTTCTAAAAAACTACTGACAAACTGGTTTAAAAAAAAAAAAAGACACTGGGTGGTATAGGCTGATTTTTTTCCCATGGGCCTATTTTTGCAGAAAGTTTATTTCAATATTTAAATAAATATTTACATGTTGCCTTGAGAAGATTCTGGGATCCTTGGAGAGAACGGGAGGTACCCACAGAGTCAGGGCTGGGAAACTCCACCCTCAGGGGTCTCTGACTCACAGTCCCCTTGGCCTGTCCCTGAGGAGCCACCGCCACCGTGGTCCCTGTCAGACCAGCAAATGAAGAAGTTGGCTTGGACCACATCAAAGCAAGATTTCTTCAAAAAATCCAAATCAGAACCAGGTTCCTCTTCTTCACACCAGAGAGAGTAAGTAAGAGGGATCTTCTGGAGCTGCTTCCTCTTTCAAAAGAAAGGGGAAAGGCTACAGGCCTGAGAGTGGCCGTTTATGTCTGAGAGTAGGTGACAAGTTAAAGGCCAAGCTCGGGGACCCAGGCTCCCCGACACTCTGTGTTTTCCAAATTATAGCCTCAGCCACGGGGAGCCAGGGAGGCCCAGCCCCTCTGCAGCCCCAGCGCTGGTTACTCGCCAGGCCCACCTGATCTGGAGGTCACTTCAGACCCTCATACCTGTGCCCTTCCCTCTTCGTCAACACACAGATGAATAACTCAGTTCTGGGGTCTCATTTCCCCTCCAGCTCCTTCCTCCGAAGACCTCCATAGTCTGACTTCCATTTTCACCTTGATTCTAAAACTGTTCCCACCAAGGACACCACCAAGACGCTATTGTCCAAACAAAAGCCTGCAGCTTCAAACAAAGCTCTATCACTTACAAATTTGTGGCATTGGGTAAGCTGCTTATCTTCTCTGGTCTCAGTTTCCTCATCTGAGAAATGGGGATAATAATAGGACCTGGCTCACAGAGTTGCTCGGAGAAGGCAATGGCACCCCACTCCAGTACTCTTGCCTGGAAACTCCCATGGACGGAGGAGCCTGGTAGGCTACAGTCCATGGGGTCACTAGGAGTCGGACACAACTGAGCGACTTCACTTTCACTTTTCACTTTCATGCATTGGAGAAGGAAATGGCAACCCCACTCCAGTGTTCTTGCCTGGAGAATCCCAGGGACATGGGAGCCTGGTGGGCTGCCGTCTCTGGGGTCGCAGAGAGTTGGACACGACTGAAGCAACTTAGCAGCAGTAGCAGCAGCACTGAGTTGCTATGAGGGTGAAATGAGTTAATGTGGGGAAAGAACTTGGCAAAATGCATGGTTCCCATTGTCTATCATGTGATGAATACAAGTTATCAATCTTTCATCCAAAACACTTGTGGCCAAAAGGTCATAACTTTTTATTAAATGAGATAAAATTGACATATAATAGTATACTAATTTTAGGTGTACAACTTAATGAGCTGATGTGTGTCTAGATTATGAAATGATCAGCTGCAATATGTTTCATTAACATCCAAATCTCACATAGTTACAAATGTTTTTACTTGTGATGAGAGCTTTTAAAACCTCCTCTGTTAGCGACTTTGAAATATACAGTACAGTATTGTTAGCTATAGTCACCATGCTGTGCATCACATCCCCAGGATTTATTTATCTTATAAATGGAAGCTTGTACCTTTTGGCCGCCCTCATCCATTGCTCCCACTTCCATTGCCCACCTCTGGCAACTACTATCTGTTCGCTATGAGTTTGGTGTTTTTTCTTTTATAAGCATTCATATGTAAATAATATACAGTATTTGTCTTTCTTTGACTTACTGCATCCAGTTTTTCTTATTTTAGAAGGCAATATGGTTCATAACCATCATCTCTTGACATATCTCCCATGGTGAGTGCCAGGGCAGAATGTGCCCACATCAGATATATTCATTATTCTGAAGCAACTGTATCGATCTTCATGGAGGGACTTAAGACAGAGCCTCTTAACTGAAAGAGCCTCTTCAGTTCAGGTCAAGTTTGCTACCAGGTAAGATTTGGCAACAAATTAACAACAACATCAACAACAACAAAACAATTGTTTCTGTTGTTGAGATATTTGGACTTCAGCCTTGCAGACAGGGGATTGTAATTTGGTATTAATATTACTCATATTTATCCACTGGAATTGTTCTGTCACCGAGACTGCAATGTGTGCTCGATGACTCCTCTCCAGGAAGCCCTGGCCCCAGCTAGCCCTGCTAGCTCACCCCCACCTTAACTCTCTCCCCTGGGATTCCACAGCCCGTGGGAGTGGGTGCTGTACAATCAGAGATCGTTTTATACTGAGACCAGCTGCGCGATACCAAGAACTTAAGTCAAATCAATGAGGGCAGGAAGAGGGTTTTCTATTTCTCTGGTCTTCTTAATAACAAATAGAGCTGAGTACGCAGTCAGGGCTTAATAAATGCCTCCTCCCATGAATTCTGCTGCCCGCTTGTTGATTCTCCCTCTAACGCTGACTTGTCTGGAGTTGGAAAAGACTGCCTAGTGTCCGGAAACCATGCGGCTTCTGTGCTTATTCAGCTCTAGATTTGCAGCCCACTTAGGCACCTCACTGGCCACCTGTAACCCCCCAAAATGTACTGAGCGTGTGCAATATACTAAAGCCTTTCCTAAGCCCCTTTTTGCTTCAATTCACTTAATTCTCACAGTGATCCTGCTGAGACTACCATTTCTCCAGCGAACCCCAGGCACTGCGCATAACATGCAATTTACTATTTTCCCCATTTTAAGTGTACAAAGCAGTGACACTAAGGACGTGCACTCTGTTATACCACCATCACCACTACCTACTTTCAGAACTTGTCATCTTGCACAGCTGAAACTCTACCCATTAAGCACATCTCCCCATCCCCCCACCCCTTGGTAGCCTCTGATTTACTCAGTCCTGATGAATTTAACTATTCTAGATATTTCATATCAATGAAATCACACAATATTTATCTTTTTGTGTCTGGTTTATTTCACTTAGCCTAATGTTTCCCAGGTTCACCCATGTTGTAGCATGCGTCAGAACTGCCTTCGTATTTTGGGAGGAATAATATTCTATTGTGCCTCTACAACACATTTTGTTTATCCATTCATCCGATGATGGACACTTGGGTTGTTTCCACCTTTTGGCTATTGTGAATGATGCTGCTGTGAACACAGGTGTACAAATATCCGTTCAAGTCCCTGTTTCGATGCTGAGGATATACAATTACTAGGAAATGGAATTGCTGGTCTTATGGTAATTCTATGTCTGATTTTTTGAGGAACCGCCAAATTGTTTTCCATGGTAGCTTCAGTCCATTTCAGTTATTATTTTTCCATCCCTGCACTCGTCACACAACTAGTTAGTGGGTGTCATCCACGTGCAGGCATGGTGCTAGGTTCTGGGGACTCACGGGGCACTTGCAGTGTGAGGCACACAGGCACAGACAATAGTATGAAGCATACAAACGCATGGCGTGGGCGTCCTCCCTGTTTGTCCCAGTGTATCTCCCCATCTACCTCCTCTTATCAGCTTTTGTGGTTCTCCACCAATCTGATGACTCTTCCTCAGCATCCATCTCTCCCAGCACAGTTCAAAAATCTCTCCACACACCTGCAGGCTGAGAGAAGTCCCTTCCAGACTCTCTTGATTCCCACCTTTCGACCTTCCTTAAAATGACATCACCTTCCCTGAAGCTTGTGGAACCTCTTGCCATTGTCAAACTCTGACTTGCCAGTCGTGGACTTCCAGCTCCCCTCCCATCCCCACTGGTCTTCATAATTGTCTGGTCGCCTAGGCAACCCACCCAAGCATCTTCACATACCCCTTGCCGTCCTTCTATGCCTTTATCCTGGTGTCTCCCCAGCTGCCCTGGGGACCCTGCCAGGACCAGCCTCACTTCAAAGTGGAGTGAAAGTTGGATTTTCCAACCAGAAATACGAAACCGGAGTCACATTCTTTTGTGAAGTCTTTCTATATGAATCCCACTACAGAGCTTCGGGCCACTCCTATTTTGGTTTTAATCAGTTTGGTTTTAATGAATTTCTGTACATGAACCCCTCTCACCATCGATTTCCATTATAAAACTGGAAGATGGGTTTAAAGAAAATGAAATCATGGCAGGCCTCCCAAATGTCTGCTGGGCAACTATGGACTCCCACCGCAAGGACCTGAGCGTTATGGGGAACCGCAGCCTGGGCCCTGTTCTACCGTGTTTTGCGGGGAACCATGGCCTTTCACTTTTGCCCTCTCTTGGCCCCCTTTCTGCAAGGGGTCTTCTGTAAGACTCGAGCTCAGCCTCCCAGCCATAGAGAACGGAGCCCTCTCCATTGAGGTGAGCCAGCCCTTCCTTTTCTCCTACCCTGTAGTTGGCAAGACTTTCCTCAATGGGCTGCTTGCTGCTTTCAGGCCTTTCGGAGCCCACTTGCCTCTGGGGGTTAGCATATAGACCCCCTCCTGTGTCCCCTGAAGTCTCCAGCTCACATCAAATCACATGGTTTCCTAAATTCCAGTTTTCTCAAACTGGAACAATGGGGAACTTCAGTTTTCCTTTCTCCTCTCCACCTCCCACTCAGTTCTCACAGCTTCCTCCTAGGCTCCTCGACCCATAACTGGCTGGGAATTCATGTTCAGCCAACCTGAAACATTAGCATACCTAAAAGCCACATTTACATTTTATTACTCTGTAGGAAGACCATGTACAATACAACCTACAATAAATAGAAGAAAAGGGAAATTGACACAAGTTCTCCAGGGTGTAGGGTCGGCAATATATACCTATATATTCTTTTTAAGACTTTTTTTTTTTAATGAGAAGGTGGTTAATGAAGTAGCTAGGCCTGTGGTATGCTGGGTGTCTTATGCCACTGGTGTTTCTGCTTCATTTACCCAATTCTTTTTTTAACCAGAGGAATTTTTCCCTAACGGGGAATCCCCTGATTTTGCATTCAAAGCTCTCCAAATTTAGTTCCTCCCCTCTTTTTGTTTTGTATTTATCTGTCAAACACAGCCAGACTGAGAAAGTACACTTTGAAGTGCTGGGGTGGAACCTTTCTTAAGTTCTGCTGTGGGCTGTGCATTTCTGAAATTCAAACCTTGAAAAAGAGTAAATCATTCCAGGGCACCGAGTGGCCAATTTTATGCCTTAGAAACTCTAAGGTAAGTTTGAGTAAACTTGCTGGAACTCAGCTTCACGGGCACCTTCTCTGTGGGTTGATGCTGTGTTACATGGCAGCGCAGCTCCCCAGGGTCCCTGAAAAGCAAGAGCCCTGCAAGCCTTCGAGAAAACTCTCCTTAGCTGAATGAGCTGACCCTCTTCTGCTCCCTCGGCTCACAACTCCTGAAACGAACCTGCTGCTGACCCTCCCTGCCTGAATTCGGCATTAGGACTGTCCTCTCAGGCCGTACCAGCAACAAAGGCTGGTGCCACCCGGGGACAATGTCCAGAGATGCCCTTCAGCCCTTGCAGTGTCTGGAGAAGAACACTGCCTTCTGGTCTTCGTGGCTCTGCTCAGATCACATTGAGTACGAAGGGACCACCAGATCATCCAGTGATGCTCTTCAGGGTCCTGTCACTGGAAAACTCTCAGGGAAGTCTGCCCCGGGTGACAGACCTGTCTGAGGCAGCCCTGCACTCCGCCTGGACTCCACGCCCTCGTGTTGCCCCGGGTGTCACTGTGCACTGCGTGGCCTCTCTCTGCCCAGGTTTTCCTTCCCTAGTGAAGCATCCCCATCAGTGCACACACATATTTTACTACCTTCCATCTTTAAAAAATAATTAAATAGAAAAAAATCGCTTGAAGCCAGGTCATTGTTCTGCTAGCACCCGATTCTTCCTCTCCCTTTCAGAATAAAATTCATCAAAAGAACTGATTTTCACAGTCACTACCTTCCTTCTGCCCATCATCTCTTGAACCCTTTCCAACCAGGCTTTGCTCCTACCACCGCCCTGAGACTGCTGTTGCCAAGGGTTACAATGGTGCCCGATGGTCAGATCTCAGTCCTCATCCTCCTCGCCTCTCAGCACCATTGGGCCAGTGGACTGCTCCCTCCTAGAAACTTCTTTCTGGGTCTCTTAACATGCCTGTCTCTGATTCTACCTCCCTCACTACTGTTTTCAGTCCACCTGACCAGGTCATCCTTAACTCCAGGCTCCATCCTTGCATCCCTCATTTTCTTGAGCTGTGCTCACTCCCTGGGCACTGCATCACATCGCTGTTTTGAGAAGCGTGCATATGCTGACGAGTTTGCATTCTGGCTCTGACTTTTCTTAGCTGGGTGACCTTGGACAAGTCAGGTAACCTCTCATGCCTGGGTATCCTCATCTGTAAAATGAGGAGAATAATAGTATCCCAATCATAGGGTTGTCATGAGGATTAACTGAGTTGGTACCTGCAATGCACTAAGTCATGCCTGGTAGGTTGATCAAGTAAGTGCTTTCCCCACCCCTTCACCTGGCCAACCTCAACTCACACTCTAGGTCTCAGTATAAATGTTACTGCTAGACTGCTATGCACTTTCTTCTCCTTATCTCACTTATTATTGTGATGGATGCATTACCTCTGTGGCTGTTGGCTTTAGCTATCTCCGTGCTATAACTGGTTAGCCCCTGGAGGTCAAGGACAGCACTTTTCCATGCTCTCTTCCCAGCATCCAGAGTGATGGGGGTGCTGGTGGTGGAGGGGGCACCTCTATGAAAAGTCACTGGGTGAATGAAAGAGCAACTGAACACATAAACGGCTGTACTCTAAGTGGCTTCTGAGGCTGTGGAGCTTAATTAAGCAGGTGGACCTCTCCTGATACAGGGACAGAGGAAGGATCTTGATCAGGACACACTGAAGAGCCTGGGCTACAGAAGAGGCTGTGAACTCGCATCCCCATGACCCCTGTGGAGGCTCCTGTGTCCTTCTGTGCTTGGCTCCTGTGCCCTGTATGACTCAGATTTTTCCCACAGCAGTGGTTGATACATCTGAGCCCCGGACATTCTGTGGATGAACAAGGTCCAAGCTGACTGACAAGAGTTGGTCATGAGTTGAGGATTTGGTTTATACCTGGAACTGAGACTCAGTCATGAACTGGTATTTCTGAACTAGACTTACTCTGGCCAGCTGGACATCATGGAGGCAGCCAGTGAGACAAGATCACGGTTGCCGTCCAGTGGACCTGTGTTGAATCCTGGCTCTGCTCCAGGTCACTTGTGTGACACTGGGAAGAAATGGGTGAAACTCTGGGTCTAAATAATTACATTCCTAGTGCTGCTGGGAAGGTAAAATGAGGTGCTAAGCTTAGCACATGGTAGAAACGCATATGTTTACTTCCCTCTCTCTAACATGAAACAGAAGCCTTCCACAGACAATGAAAACAGTAGATATTAAGAAGCTCCGGGAAGGAGCAGAGGGTTTTTCCCATCAAGAGCTACCCATTTGACCCTGAATATTCATTGGAAGGACTGATGCTGAAGCTGAAGCTCCAATACTTTGGCCACCTGCTGCGAAGAGCCAACTCATTGGAAAAGACCTTGATGCTGGGAAAGACTGAGGGCAGAAGGAGAAGGGGGAGATAGAGGATGAGGTGGTTGGATGGCATCACCAATTCAATGGACATGAGTTTATGCAAGCTCCAAGAGACAGTGAAGGACAGGGAAGCCTGGCGTGCTGCAGCCCGTGGGATCACAAAGAGTCGGACTCAACTGAGTGACTAAACAACAACAAGGGTAAATGTGAGGATGACTCAACTCAATTCAATACGACTCAGTGACAAAATATCTGTAAGGACCCTACTTTGGGCATGACTAAGTGATGATCAAAGGAGAAGATGGCAAAACTTCAATTTTTGTTTCTCTAGAATTTTGCATATAAAGCCATAAGGGACTTTTTAAAAGTCTTTAAAGTCCTGCTCTGTTAATCCCATGATTCAGATGGAACAAGCTTCTAATGAGGGGAGGAAATTAATATTGCTTGAATACCAACACTGTCAGAAGCCTTCATGTGCTTTCTGATGAAATTCCCCCTGCCATCCAGTGATGCAGGTATTCTGAAATATCACCCAAGTGAAGCCCCATCTCTAGAGTCCCAGCAGGCAGGGCCTCCATGAAGGACCGGAAAACCCCAGAGCCTCAGAGCATATTTAATCATGCCTTAGGGGTTTAGAAAGAGACCAGAGGAGCCAGTTCAAACCTGCAGAAGTCCTAAGCCCTGAACATATGGTACCATCTGCAATGTGATTCAAAATGAAGGCACTGCAAATTCATAAAATGCAAAACTTACATGTGTGCTGAAGTTAAAATTGCTTCTTTTCAAAGCAAAAACAATATACTAGATTTACCAAAGCTGCATTTTTTTTCCTTATTGCCCTGGGCCCCCTGACTTGCTGGTAGCCTAATGAGTCCCTTGGTCTGCCTATTGGGTCAGGGAGCAGCAAGTGTCTGCTGAGTCCTCACAAGATCAGGGGTGAATGAGTTTAGGCAAGGCCAGCTATGTCCATAGCCTTTCCAGCTGCTGAGGAGTTATCAGCTCTAAACACTTCATAGGGGCATCCCTTATAAGCACTATTTAGAAAAACAGAAGCACTGATGAGGCCCATGAGATAACCAGATACAGAGATAACTGGGGACTATTTCAAGGTCAGTGGATTTGGTGGCATGCTCAAACTCATCTTCACTTCTTTTTTCCACTCTCACATGAGGGAAAAAAAAAAGATAAATGTGTAGCCTCTCTATGGTTCAGTGCAAGATTTTCAGGTAGAAAATCCTGGTCCCCATTGAATAATTCACAGTGCTCAGAAGTTTCTTTGGGAAACCTGTTGACAGTTTCTCGTGATCTTAGACCCAGATACTACACTCTAACAGGCCTTGCGGTCACAATTTTAAGTATCTTTAGGAAGACACTGAAAGAACACAGCCACAAAAGAATACTCAATCTCAACCTCCTAAGGAATGCATAGCAGAAATGGCAACAATACCCATTGTTCATGAGGATGTGGGGGAATAGCAATTCTCATAACTGCTGGAGGGAGTGTAAATTGATACTTCTTTTTTGAAGCACAAATTATAAAACCTATAAAAATGTTCATTCTGTACACATCTTCTCTGACTCAGTTATTTCATTTCTAGAATTTTATCCTATGCATTCAGACAAGTGCTGAACAACATATGAGCAAAGGTTTTCACTGCAGCCATTTTTGTCATTTTTTTAAAACAGGAAATAAGCTAAATGTCCAGTAACGAAGGACAGTTAAATAATGTATGGTATATCTGTTTTATGATGGACTATGCAGCAGTTTGCCTTTTTATACGGTTCATGGGGCTCTCATGGCAAGAGAGTGGTTTGCCTGGAGTGGTTTGCCATTCCCTCCTCCAGTGAAGAAGCGAGTAGAAAAGCTGGCTTAAAACTCAGTATTAAAAAACTAAGATCATGGCATCTGGTCCCATTACTTTATGGCAAATAAAAGTGGAAAAGGTGGAAGCAGTGACAGATTTCCTCTTCATGGGCTCTAAAATCACTCAGGATGGTTACTGCAACCATGAAATTAGAAGAAAATTACTTCTTGGAAGGGAAGCTATGACAAATCTAGACAGTCTATTAAAAATCAAAGACATCACTTTACCAACAAAGGTCCATATACCCAAGGCTATGGTCTTTCCAATAATCATTACCAGTGTGAGAGCTGGACCATAAAGAAGGCAGAGCACCAAAGAATTGATGCTTTGTAACTGTGGTGCTGGAGAAGACTCTTGAGAGTCCCTTGGACAGCAAGGAAGATCAAACCAGTCAACCCTAAAGGAAATCAACCTGGAATACTCATTGGAAGGATTGATGCTGAAGCTCCAATACACTGGCCACTTGATGCAAACAGCCAACTCATTGGAAAAGACCCTGATCCTGGGAAAGATCAAAGGCAGAAGGAGAAGGCAACAGAGGATGAGATGGTTGGATGGCATCACTGATTCAATGGACATGAACTTGGGCAAACTCCAGGAGATGGTGGGGGACAGGAAGGCCTGGTGTGCTGCAGTCCATGGGGTCCCAAAGAGTCAGACACGCCTTGGCAACTGAACAACAACAACATACAGCAGTTTAAAAAACTAAGGTTAATATCTATTTTCATGACGTGACACAGAAAGAAGCCTACAATTGCTCATTAAGTTAGAAGCACAAGTTTTCAAACTGTATAAACCAAACCATGTTTTTGTTTAAAAATAAATAAATAAATAAAGTGTGTGCATGTGTATTCATATAAGCATAGGAAACATTAGGAAGATATTATGTCAGTTGGAAGAGGGGCTCTGGGTAATGGGGTAGAGAATGTGGGACTTTGTTGTTTTTCTATATGAAATTTTTTTTTCATATAAGGAAGATATCTGACTTTAATATTAAGGTTGTTTTATTTTGTTAAGAACGCACAGGGGGCTTCCCTGGTGGCTCAGTGGTAAAGAATCCACCGGTCAATGCAGGAGACACGGGTTTGGTCCCTGATTCAGGAAGATCCCACATGCCAAGGAGCAGCTAAGCCCGTGTGCCACAACTATTGAGCCTGAGCTCTAGAGCCCAGGAACTGCAACTACTGGGCCCATGTGCGGCAACAACTGAAGCCCGAACGCTCTAGAGCCCAAGCTCAGCAACAAGAGAAGCCACCACAACGAGAAGCCCTTGCACCACAGCTAGAGAAAAACCTGCACAGCAGCGAAGACCCAGCACAGTCCAAAGTAAGTAAAAAAAACAAAAAGAATATACAGAGGCGTTTGGTGATATTTTGTCAAGAACACATGGCAGGACCAGAGTCAAGGCCACCTCACCTCCTCAAACACTGTTCCAAGCTCCATACCCCTCTGAGTATAAGTGAACCCAAAGCTTTCAGAAAGAGATTGGCACGCACCTCCTGCCCGGTGAAAGGAAACACTCTCTGCTCGGTGCGGACAGTAAGAGCTTTGCAATTTACATGGTGCCTTTTCCCTACCTTATCTCCATACAGCCTGGGAGACAGACAGGACAGGAATTTTCTACAGGGCAGGCGGGTGGTGGGAGGGGGACTACTGAGCCAGCCCCTGATCATGTGACTGGAAAGTCAGCAAGCCACTCCTGGGTCTGGTCAGAAGCATGTTAAGCCTCAGGCCTATCTCCCTGTGAAGGTACATACTTTTCACCAGGACTGGATAGAAGGTGCCGCTGGGCCAGAGCGGGCTCTTCCTCGTCAGGGCTTCATGGAAACAACCCACATTGTCTCTGACTTTTTATTTTCAAGCTGACCTAGTCAAATCTGACTGAAACCTGACATGTTCTAGCTCTTGGAACTAGGTATCTTTGCGGGGCTCTGCCTCCAGCCATCTGTAACTTAGTGATGTATTGGTTTGGGCTAAATTGTATCCCCCCAGAATTCATATCAGTTCAGTTCAGTTCAGTCACTCAGTCATGTCTGACTCTTTGTGACCTCACGGACTACAGCATGCCAGGCTTCCCTGTCCATCACCAACTCCTGGAGCTTACTCAAGCTTATAACAATCTCAGCCTCTGTTGTCCCCTTCTCCTCCCGCCTTCAATCTTTCCCAGCATCAGGGTCTTTTCCAATGAGTCAGCTCTTTGCATCAGGTGGCCAAAGTATTGGAGCTTCAGCTTCAGCATCAGTCCTTCCAATGAATATTCAGGACTGATCTCCTTTAGGATGGACTGGTTGGATCTCCTTGCAGTCCAAGGGACTCTCAAGAGTCCTCTCCAGCACCACAGTTCAAAAGCATCAATTCTTCGCACTCAGCTTTCTTTATAGTCCAACTCTCACATCCACACATGACTACTGGAAAAACCATAACTTTGATTAGATGGACCTTTGTTGGCAAAGTAATGTCTCTGCTTTTCAATATGCTGTCTAGGTGGTCATAGCTTTTCTTCCAAGGAGCAAGCATCTTTTAATTTCATGGCTGTAGTCACCATCTGCAGTGATTTTGGAGTGCCCCCCCCACCCCGCCGCCAAAGAAAACTCTCACTGCTTCCATTGTTTCCCCATCTATATGCCATGAAGTGATGGGACCGATGCCATGATCTTAGTTTTCTGAATGTTGAGTTTTAAGCCAACTTTTTCACTCTCCTCTTTCACTTTCATCAAGAGGCTCTTTAATTCCTCTTTGCTTTCTGCCATAAGAATGGTGTCATCTGCATATCTGAGGTTATTGATATTTCTCCCAGCAATATTGATTCCAGTTTGTGCTTCATCCAGCCCACCATTTTGCATGATATACTCTGCATATAAGTTAAATAAGCAGGGTGACAACATACAGCCTTGACGTACTCCTTTTCCTGTTTGGAATCAGTCAGTTGTTCCATATCCAGTTCTAACTGTTGCTTCTTGACCTGCATACAGATTTCTCAGGAGGCAGGTAAGGTGGTCTGATAGTCCCATCTCTTGAAGAATTTTCCACAGTTTGTTGTGACCCACATAGTCAAAGGCTTTGGCGTAGTCAATAAAACACAAGTAGATGTTTTTCTGGAACTCTCTTGCTTTTTTTATGATCCAACAGATGTTGGCAATTTGATCTCTGGTTCCTCTGCCTTTTCTGAATTTTTCTGCCAAAATTCATATATTGAAATCCTAACCACCCAGTGCCTCAGAATGTGACTGAAATTAGAGACAACATTTTTAAAGAGGTCATTAAATTAAAATGAGGGCTTCTCTGGTGGCTCAGCTGGTAAAGAATCCACCTGCAATGCGGGAGACCTAGGTTTGATCCCTGGGTTTGATCCCTGGGTTGGAAAGATCCCCGGAGATGGGAAAGGCTACCCGCTCCAGTATTCTGGCCTGGAGAATTCCATGGACCGTACAGTCCATGGGGTCGCAGAGGTGGACACGACTGAACACCTTCCACTTTCACACACAGAAGGCAGAGGGTGTGGAGACACAGGTAGAAGATGACAGACCACAAGCTGCGGAAAGTGGCCTGGGGCAGCTCCTCCTGGTGTCACTCTCAGAAGGAACCACCCCTGTGGACACCTGGATCCTGGGCTTTCAGCCTCCAGAGAAACAAAACAATGAAGTTCTGTTTTTTTTAAAGTCGCCTGGCCTGTGGTGCTTCATTACAGCAGCCCCAGCATACTAATATATGCATCTCTCAGCAGACAACGTTGTATTTCTTATCTCTACCTTCTTGAGCAAGAACCTTACTATCCTGTACAAATTGTAATATCATCTAAAAAATTCTCAAGAGACCTACCTTAGGATGATCCAGCTCTACAAAATAATCAGTCCTCCTATCCACGGTGAAGAAGTCTTTGGGTGGAACCTCTCGACAGTAAGTGAGGAGGACAAATGGGCCTCAGGGAACTCTAGCTTAGCAAATGTCTGTAAGTGAAGCCAGGTGGTGGAAATGCTTCCAAGAAGGATCTGGGCCCATTTGGAGATGAAGAACCCAGTACTGCTTAGTTTCAGGGTCCTCAGTCTGTTTACAGATAAAATGAAACCCCTCAGCATATGAATCCTAGGAAATAGAAAGCCCTTTAATTTGTTCCAAAGAAGATGATTTCTGTTTTAAAAGTGGGTATTTATGTGTTTCTATGATAAAGTAATACTAACTTTTAGAAATTTTGGAAAATGTAGAAAAAAGAATGAAAGCACTATAACCCTACCACCCTGAGACTGCCTTTGTTTACATTTTTGTATATTTTTGCTTTGTTTTACATGGTTGTATTTCATAATTAAATACAGAGTTATATATACAGTTTTACATACTTTTTTTATTTATAAAGCATTCCTGCCTGTTATTGTAATCTCTTTGTAAACATCATTTGAAATGACTGCAAAATATCCCATCGAGTTGATTAGTTTTCTTAAATGTGAACTACAGAGCATCTGCATCAGAATTATATGAGGTATGTTAAAAATGTAGATTTCTGGATCTCATCCCAGACCCGTTAAGTCAGTCTCTAGGGGTGGAGGCTGGGAATCCTCAGCTTAATAAGCTTCTCAAGCAACTCGTAAAGTTACAAAAACTTGGAAACCACTGAAATCGGCTAACCGTAGTTTGATATCACCTTACCCCAAATGTTGCACATTTCTGTTGTTCCTAATTTTTCCTTTTATAAATAACTGTGTGAAGAACATCTTCATGCATAAAGCCTATTGCACATTTTACAGCATTGCCTTAGGACGGTTTCCCAGAAGTGATACTATTTTGAAAGATATGAACACTTTAAAGACTTGATAGCACACAAAACACCTGTATACACAGTCAAGCACATAGCCTACTCAGGTGTCAGGGAGAAGTCATTTGTCAATTACTTGTCTGTATTCCTGGTTTAGACTGCTTTTCTTTTCCAGCTCTCTTCTCAACAGGGTTCTAACTTATTACTGAAAATATGGAGTTGGATCACAGTAAAGTAGGCAAGGAATGAGCAGAGGGTCAATAAAATATTCTTTATTGATACATAAATGACTCTGGTCTAACCCCACAGGAAACCCAGGCCACAGATAACTATGGCACCCCAGGGATTCCAGATGCTAACTAAAACTTAAAATGGACACAGCAGCACCCCATGTACTCCCGTCCCATGTGCCACAAGAGCAGCGTTCTCCTGATGAGAAGAAGAAAGTGATAGCCAGCATGAACGCGGATGCATGGCGAGGATGAGTGCAGGTCGAGGTTGGACTCATCTTCCCCAACTGAGGAGGAATTCATCTTTCAAAACACAAAGAACACAGCAGCTAGCAGGATTTGGGGGTCCTGATGAGAAAAATTGGTTCACAGAGCCATAATGCACTCAGAATAGGGCAACTTACAAGTGGCCAACGGGTCAGGGAGAGCCATAAAATGGAACGTCAAGTGCATAGCCAGCATAGGTACTGGTTTTTGGCTGTGTATTTAAATGGCTAGAAAAGGGGCGGCTAGAGGGAAAAGAAATGATATGGAGACATGAGCAAGCTAAACAGCCCACTCTGCCATGCCATCAGGACAATGAGATCTCAGTCATTTGTTTAACTAAGCTCTATAGGCTACCCCATCTATTTCCCATGAAGTGATGGGACCAGATGCCATGATCTTCATTTTCTGAATGTTGAGCTTTAAGCCAACTTTTTCACTCTCCACTTTCACTTTCATCAAGAGGCTTTTTAGTTCCTCTTCACTTTCTGCCATAAGGGTGGTGTCATCTGCATATCTGAGGTTATTGATATTTCTCCCGGCAATCTTGATTCCAGCTTGTGCTTCTTTCAGCCCAGTGTTTCTCAAGATATATTCTGCATATAAGTTAAATAAGCAGGGTGACAATATGGGAAATAGATGGGGAAACAGTGGAGACAGTGTCAGACTTTATTTTGGGGGAGGGGGCTCCAAAATCACTGCAGATGGTGATTGCAGCCATGAAATTAAAAGACATTTACTCCTTGGAAGAAAAGTTATGACCAACCTAGACAGCATATTCAAAAGCAGAGACATTACTTTGCCAACAAAGGTCCGTCTAGTCAAGGCTATGGTTTTTCCAGTGGTCATGTATGGATGTGAGTGTTGGACTGTGAAGAAAGCTGAGCACCAAAGAATTGATGCTTTTGAACTGTGGTGTTGGAGAAGACTCTTGAGAGTCCCTTGGACTGCAAGGAGGTCCAACCAGTGTCCATCCTAAAGGAGATCAGCCCTGGGATTTCTTTGGAAGGAATGATGCTGAAGCTGAAACTCCAGTACTTTGGCCATCTCATGCAAAGAGTTGACTCATTGGAAAAGACCCTGATGCTGGGAAGGACTGGGGGCAGGAGGAGAAGGGGACGACAGAGGATGAGATGGCTGGATGGCATCACTGACTCGATGGACGTAAGTCTGAGTGAACTCCGGGAGTTAGTGATGGACAGGGAGGCTTGGCGTGCTGCGATTCATGGGGTCGCAAAGAGTCGGACACGACTGAGCGACTGAACTGAACTGAACTGATAGGCTACCCACTCCAGTATTCTTACGGCTTCTATTATGGCTCAGCTGGTAAAGAATCTGCCTGCAAGGCAGGAGACCTGTGTTCAGTCCCTGGATTGGGAAGATCCCCTGGAGAAGAGAAAGGCTCCCCACTCCAGTATTCTGGCCTAGAGAATTCCAATGGGCTGTGTAGTCCGTGGGGTCACAAAGAGTTGGACACAATCGAGTGACTTTCCCTCATAGCTTTAACAATGTGCTAGGCATTGATCTAAAAGCTTTACAAATGCTAACTTGTTCAAGCCCTACAATTAAGCCTGTAAGATATCATCACCCTCACTCTACAGATAAGGAAACCCAGACAGAGAGAGGTTAAGTAACTTGACCAAAGTCACACAGCTAATAAGTAGAGGAGCCAATATTTAAATCCAAGCAATCTGGCTCCAGAGTCCATGCTTTTGGTCAGTATTCTATTCTCCCTGAGAAGAAAGGACTAAGAAGTATTGGGAACCCAGTACACAGAAAGAAATCCCAGAAAAAGTTTAGAAAACTCAGATTGTTCATTATAAACCAGTCTTTCAGAAACAGCCTTCTCCTACTGCCCTCGCTTCCCCCCCACCCTCTTTGTCACCTTCCCGGCTGGATTCAGACTGCGGCCCTAAGCCCCTGGGGTACCCTCTCCCTACTTACAACAACCCCTCCCTTTAGGGACCACCTCTGTATTTTACAGGAAGGACTGCAAAATCCATCGCAGAACCCCTCATCCCTTGCCTCCAAGGCCTTCCACTGCTGCAACTAATTATGTGTGCTGTAAACTCCCATGTGGAAACAATCGACAGGATTTCCCATCAAACCTGGCTGGCTGGCGGCTTCCACGCCTGCACTGAAGCAAGCCTGCCTCCCCTTTTAAACAAACACATTAAGTTAATAATAACACCAACCACGTTTGACAGCCACATTTACTAATTAATTCTCATTTGTTCCTTCTGCTACGAAGGGGGGCTAGGACTTGTCCAGTTGACTGAGGAACTGAGGCTCCACAAGGATTTCTCTTAAGGCGGCACCAAAAATGTATTGGAGAGCTTGAGAACCTTCCTCTCTATTCAGCCTTGCCCACTGAGCTAGTGGCCTCACCTACACTTCACCTAAGTTCCCCCAGGGCCATGCTTGGGATGGAGAAGAGCCTAGAATCACCTCCTGCTCACATCAGGTAGTGGGTCGTCCTGCCCCTTGACATGCGTGCAGGCTGCTCCTCAAAACCTCCCCTTCCACTCACCTGGTAGAGCCTATGCTGATATCACTCCAGCTTACCAACCACCCCTAAGAAATCTTGATGTGACCCCATCAAAGAGGGGCAACTGTGGCTCTGAAAGGTCAATGACATGTTCAACAACACATGACCTGGAAGAAACAAGGTCTATTGTCTGCAGCCGCTCCCTTTGCCCAGAGACGATTGGTCAGGAAATTTGTTCCAGGTGATATGACAGCTTCCAGGAGAACAGAAGTCTCTGTGCTGGCCTTGGGCTCTGATCACAGAACCCGCCCTCTCACCCCACACCTGCCTCCAAAGACCTTTGGGCCCTTGGCACTGAAAAGCTGAACTGTTTGCAGGCTCTGGAGGAAGAAGGGCAGATCCTTCAGGAAAGCTTCTCCTACTGAAGAGCTGAACTGTTTGCAGGCTCTGGAGAAGAAGGGCGGATCCTTCAGGAAAGCTTCTCCTACTGAAGAGCTGAACTGTTTGCAGGCTCTAGAGAAGAAGGGCGGATCCTTCAGGAAAGCTTCTCCTACTCCAACAGCCTCTGCTCCCTTAATCCTGAATCAGTTTATCCAAAGAGTGCTATTGCCTGGGCTAGACAGCCCTGGACAAATGGCTTCAGCCATGTCATCGCTGGACTTGCACCCCACGCTGTTCTCAGTTCATGGCATCCCAAGATTAGGAAACGTTCTCTATCTGCTTATCTTAACCTCACGCCCTATCTTCTCTCCCTTCTGTAACATTCAGTGAGCATTTTGATGAGCCAAATGTTCCACTGGAACCATTAATACTCTAGATCATGTTTAGTTCTCGCAGCAACCCTATGAGGCATGTATTGTTATGGCAGTGCTGGTTTTACAAACATGGAAACTCAGGCACAGAAAGCTTTGTGACAGGCCATGACAGGCCGTGCAGCAGAACTGGCCTCTGCCTTCAAATCCAGGCTTCAGAGACTGTTCTCTAGCTGACAGGAGGCACGTTTCACAAGGTCCCCCACCTCCCACCCTCCCGTTGCAGAAGCTGCTGAACTCTCAGGGCCAATGGCCCTACCATCACATTTTCAACTGGTGATGGCCCCTGGGGCGGGTGGCAGCCCTGTGTCTCTTCCAAGAGGTCTCAGGGTCTCTGGTCCAAAACCCAGCACCCTTACCTCTACCTTGGTTGTCGGGCAAGGGGTATCAGCTGATTCTGAGCACTAAGAGCCCCAGGTTTCTGAGGTTGCACGGAGGGAAAAGGGGGAGTGCACTTGGCTTCCTGCTCTGTCTGGGTCCAGCTAACCATGTCCCACCAGCATGAGACTTCATGAGGAATAACACCACTGGGCTCTTCTGGAACCTCAAAGCTCTGAATTTTCCCAGAGCCTCACTAAGGAAGGACCCACAGCTCTGTGACAAACATGACCTCATGTACTCTTGTGATACCCTCGTGAGCCAGAGGGAGAGGGTGGCCAAAGGGGCCCTTCTCCTTCTTTAAAAGTGGAGGTCGTCCTCCCTGGCAGTCCAGCAGTTAAGACTCCATACTTCCAATGCAAGGGACACAGGTCCGATCCCTGGTCAGGGAACCAAGATCCCACATGCTGTGTGGTGCAGAAAAAAATAAATAAACGGTGGAGACACTGAGTTACAGAAGGGAGATTGGGCTTGCCAGCAGTTGACTGGCAAGAACTGAAACTCCAGTCCCTTTATCTGCCAGGAGGCCAGAGCCACAAGACGCCTCCACTGCTTATCCTGATCCAAGAAAGAATGATGGTTTCTAGGCCTCTCAAGGCAGCTGGAATAGAGGTGGCTCCGGGGCGCTCATTTAAAGAAAGGCAGTGGTCCTGATGGGAAAGAGCCCAGACAGCTGGAGTGAACAGTTTGGCCATTATCTGCAGGCCTCCCCACCCCCCTCCCCTGCTTAACCGCCCTGCCCCAAGATAACACTCAGGGGCCACTCTGAACGCCAGGGGCTGCCTGAAGACACCGCCTTTCCTCTATGCTGGCCTCCAAACAGCCAGGGAGCAAAGCCACCGTTAGGCTGGAGAGCTTAGCTTGAGCCATGCCCTGGCCCAGCCGTGCGGGCCTCCACAGCAAGGCCCAGCTGGGGATGCCTCTCCTCCTTGCCTGCCCCAGGCAGGTCCATTCAGCAGAGAGCTGGCGAGGCAATCCTGTGAGGCAAGGACGCCCATCTCAGTCAGTGAGCAGGGATAACATCAGTGACTCCAGCCCCCTCAGAGGTCCACTCAGGCTGGATCTCGGCCTCGGGGTCTCTTGAGATGGCTGAGCTGGATGGACAAAGCCTGAGAGGGTAGCTAATTGCTCTGATTCCCTATTCACAACCCCTACCCCTAACTCTGACCTTCCAGCCCTTCTTCCCTGATTCCTGTACCTCAGCTGGTTTCTATGACTGCCCTCCTGCTCCCTCAGTTGGTTCCCCCTTTTATACCCACCCAGGCAAACCCCTCGGCCTGAGTTTCCTAGTGGTCTCCCTGGCCCACCCTTGGTGAATGGCCTTTGCTGAGAACATTCGAGCTGGAAGAACCCCCAAAAGCCACTGTCAGCATTTCACATTCAAGGAAACCCTGGGCCCCCTCCCCCAGAGGGTTAGTGACAGGTCTAGGGCCCCCTTTTGCTAAAAGCAGAACCGAACTGGTGTCCAAGAATTCCAGAAATGTTTGCTCCACCATCCTACACACAGGAAACCAAATTAAGGTAATTGGGGTGGTAGGTGGGGTTAGGTAGAGAATGTTTCATCCATTTAAAGATAAGGAAATCGATGTCCAGAGGGGTGAACCGATGATGTTCAGGGTTACTGAATACAGGGTAACTCCGTAATCAGATTGTTAGTGTGATCTCCTATACACTGACTAAATGGATGAGAAGCCCCCAATTCTGTTGGTGACAGCCAGCATCCAGAGAGCATGATTTTGTAACCTCAGTTAGTCACCTATTAACAAGCACCTCTGAAAATCCTTTGGCAGGGTTGCCATCAATCCCTTTGGTTACAAGGTACTGTACACACCTTGGTTCCCAGGAGAGCTTCTCCACAAAGGGATTCAGTTCCCAAGTCAGAATAGAAGCCGATGGATCAGAAAAGGAATCAAAGCCAGGTGTGTGCTCAGTCATGTCTGATTCTTTTCGACCCTCTGGACTGTAGCCCACCAGGCTCCTCTGTCCATGGGATTTTCCAGGAAGGAATATTGGAACTGGAGTTGGTTGCCATTTCCTCCTCCAGGGGATCTTCCCAACCCAGAGATCCAACGTTCCTCTCTTGTATCTCCTGCGTTGCAGGCAAATTCTTTACTGCTGAGCCACCAGGGAAGCCCTAAGGGCCAAATAGTACTTTCATTTTTAAAGTGGTTTAATAAAGAAAGTTTTAAATTATTCGAGTAGCCAAATCACTAGCTCCTGGAGAACACCTGCTCATCCCTGAGTTGCGGGAGCCATAGCTCAGTAGCCACGGGAGCCCAGCTCCCCTGCCCCTGCTCCAGTTTCTCAGCCCCTTTGAGCCTCAGTTTTCTCATTCATCAAATGGGAATATTACCTCTTTCTCTGTCTCTGTGTGAGACTGAAATTAGAAAATAAACGTAAACAAATGCTGTGATTTGTTAGGTGTTCCACAAACATAAGCAGTTATTTGTGATTAACGTAATATTCTCCTGATATTTGAGAAGGGCCCTTTGTGGGGAAGGAGGAAGGGCATTTAGGTAACTGTGCCAGGTTACTCCCACCGTCCTGATTTAATGAGCCCCGCTCTTAGTCATTGAAGCTCCTCTCTCATAGGGCCTGCCTGGGTCCATCAGCTCTTCCTGAAATCTATAATCCAGAGCCCTAATCCACATACCCCATGGTCCCTCTCCACTGACAATGGAGCCCCCAAGGGCTCTCAGGAAAGGGTTTCTCCCTTGCCTTCTCCCACCTCCAGCTCCCCTCCAATGGGTGAGCTGACTGGGTGACCTGGGCAAGCTGGTGAGGTCCCTTCTTTCCCCGTAGAGGCATCACAGGGTGAATCAGAGGCTGGCTGACCCCCCGGTCCTTAAGGCAGAGCCTCTCAGGTCAGTGAGACACTTCTGGGGTGGGAACAGAGGTGGGCTTGGGCCAGGTTGGTGGCAGCATCCCTGGTCCCTCCCATTTTCTGAATCCCACACTACATCAGAGGGAGGGGCAGGGAAGTAGCATTTACTAACCCTCTATTATGTACCCACATGAGGGTTACTTCCCATAACCCACGGAGGGTATCATTATCTCCGTGTAACAGATGAGGAGAAACAGGTTCCAAAATGCTAGGAAACACATCCACAGTCATATGGGGCAGGAGGGATGGGACAGAAATACAAATCCAGGGTTCTCACCTCTCAGCTGGTGAGGGTGGATGGCACACACCACGGTCATTTTCTTAGTCTATAGATAGCAGGTTTACAGGAGCAGATGAAAAGAAAAGAAAGGATAAAATTCCATGGACTTCTGGATTTTTTATTATGATTTCACAATAAATACTAGAAGTCAGTATAAAAGGCTAAAATAGTTGCTGTCAGAGTAGATATCTTTAATATTGCTATATTACCTTCTCAGTTAAAAAAAAATCAAAACAATTATTTCCCAACAATTTCCTATTCCCAAAGTGAACAGCTGAGATATATAAAGAGTAGCAACTAATACTGATTGACCACTTAAATACACAAAGCCTTATACAGAAACAGTCTCTTTTAACCCACCGCTATGCAATAGGGACTGTTGTTACCTGTTTTACAGATGAGAAAACTGAGATGCAAACGTGACTTCCCCCACGTCACTGAGGCACCTAGAACATTTGAACCCCAATAATCTGATATTGGGGACTTCCCTTGTAGCTCAGATGGTAAAGAATCTGCCTGCAATGCAGGAGACTGGGTTCAATTCCTGGGTGGGGAAGACCCCCTGGAGAAGGAAATGGCAACCCACTCCAGTATTCTTGCCTGGAGAATCCTATGGACAGAGGAGCCTGGCAGGCTATAGTCCATGAGGTCGCAAGAGTCAGACATGACTTAGCAACTAAATCACCACCAATCTGATATTGGAGCCCATACCCTGATCCATTAAACCTAACATTATCAGCCCTGAGACTTCCTGGACCAAGGATGGAACTTCAGCCAGTGAAGAGATCTACTGTGGGCTAGTGCTAGAGTAAGTAAACACTCAGTAACCACCGACTGGAATGGAAAGAAGGAAGGAAGGGATGAGTAAAGAGCAAATGGATGACTTCCTGAGGGGCTCTCGGGGGTAACTGACACACATGGAAGGCTTGAGTTGACCATCAGCAACTGGATCCTTCTAACTGCCACCCCAACGAGGACAAGATGGGGATGCAGACAGATACAGCTTCAAGGGAATCAGGCCCTACCCACATGGGGTACAGCTCAAACCTCAGTATGGATCACACCCGTCCTACTCCAGAGAGGCCAACCACCCAGGACAACATTGCCTGTCTGGTGTCTTCTCAAACCATCCAAGGCTGGGCTGAGGGACCAGACAGATGCCTGCCACAGATGAGGCGGAGGCCAAGAGGAACACCCATGGGAGGGAGCCCGAAGCCCACAAGCGTTTGCCAAGCACTGGCACTGGGAGGCAGCCAGGTGAGGATGATGAGGCTTCCTCCTCTGGGAGTTACCACCTAAGACCATCTCAGACTTGACTGTGGTTCCCACTTCTCCATAGAGGAAAGTCTCCTGGACGCCTCCCACCTCCCATCCCAACCGGTCCACATGGCTCCCATTTTCTCCCCCTCCCTCCAGGTCCCCCTTCTTATTTCCATCTGCCTGCCTCTGCAGCCCCATACCTCACTGCTTCCCTCAGTCTCATGAAACACCACTACGGTCTTCGTCTCCCAAATACCCCAGTCTCTTTAACGTCCTTGGTGCTTTCATCTCCATGATGTCCTCTGCCTGGGATTCTCTTCCTCTGTACTGCCCCTGATTATCTAAACAATCCTGCTCACCCTTCAGAAAGTCTTCCCCAACCATCAGGAAGGTTGGGTCCCTGCCATATGCTCCTATAGCAAGTCCTGCCTTGTGCTTAGTTGCTTTTGCTCTCCATGAGGGCATGGACTATGTCTATTTTGTTCATTATTCTATCCCTATTCCCTAGCACAGCATCTAGCACAAGAGCAATTAATCTTCCACTGCGTTTAGGTCCCCAGGTATTGTACAGTTTAGGCTTTCTTTCAGGGAGGCTGAGGAATGCAGTTCAGAAAAAAATAAGGCAGGGGATCCTTGAATTAGCTTAAGCGTGTTACCATAAGGCTCTGTTGTGTCTGGAAACCCTTTCCCAGAGAGCCAGGAGGCCAGGGGAGAGGCAGAGCTTCCATACCCGTTACTTTGGGGAACCCAAGCCACAGTCCAAGGTGAAAGCCTTGTATTTTAGCTCAAGTTCTTGCCTAGCCAGCTTTCTGCAGAAGTCCGGGCTCAGGGGGGAGGTAAAGGAGAGATGTAAAAGCCACTCAGGCCCTGGCCAGCTGAAAGCAAGCCTCGGTCCAGGAACCCCATACTGCCCTCCGCCCACACAGCTCCTCTACCCCCACCCCCAGGGACCAGCAGCAAGAACTCAAGCTTGTGTAAACAAGGCCACAGGAAAGCAAGCAATCTGTTATCAGTTCTCTTTCTCCAGCTTAGCCACTTGGCTGGAATGGCAGCCAGGAGGAGCTGGCCAGGCTCCTCCCCTTTTCTGCTTTATCTTTTCTCCCTGGTCAGCTCCTCCTCCCCGGGGGCTTGAGCTCCCCCGGGGTCACTGCTCCCGCCAGCTGGAGAAGGGAGGCGGCCCTATCTTAACAACCCGAGTCAAGGCCAAGTCTCTGATTGTCTGTGCTGGGGAGGCTCCCTCCTCCCTTCTTTCTTCCCTCTCAGCTCCCTCAGGATGGGGTCGCAGATGTGTTTATCTTATAGGAGGAGATGGGGAGGGGCGGTGGGCAGCTGTCTGAAAGTATCTAAAGGGTATGGAGTGTCCATGGGGTCTTAAGTCCTGGCTTTGACACCTAGGATAAGAGCGTTGCATTTTGGTCCTCGTGGCTTTCAGATATCCAGTTGGAACCAGATGGACAAGAGTTCATTAGGTGCAAGCTCTGTTCGTGCTCTAAATTTGTGTGATGACCAGCTAGAAGGCTGCGGGGGAAGCTTCTTGGCTGGGGTGAGTCTGCCTGTCTGCCTGTCTCCTCTTTGGACTTCTAATTACATAAGTCTGGTACTGACCCAAAAAGAGGGGGCGGCCGGCTAATACGCTCGACTGTCATATCACACCAGAGGCATTCCAGCCTGAAAAGGAAAAAAAAAAAAAAAATCTATGAGTCCGAGGCATTAGAGTCCATGACGTGAAAATATCTGAGCCACATTCCTAAGAAAATAGAGCTCTCTTCTCAGATCAACCGAACTGTGAAGGGAATGGAGAACTTCTGCCTCATCCAGCCCTTCTCTTTTCCAATCGTCTAGGGGCCCCTCAGAGAAGTCAAACAAGGAATGTGGACTCATGCCCCAAAGCAAAAGAGATGAGGATACTGATTCACCTGAGACTTACAGCAACACGGTGAGACCCCAACCCTAGCCTGGCCAGGGATGTTAGGAAAGGAAAATAAACTAAAGCAGAAAATTAACACTGGAAGCAGACGTCAGGAGGTGCCCAAACTATAATATTGTGGCATTTCATTTTATGGAGATTAGAATAAATGTATGACCCTAAGATGGCCCCTGAAAAAGATATTAGGGGAAGCAAGGGGGAAAGCAAGAGCTTCAGAAGGCAGCCTTGTGGCTAGATTAGGGGTAGGCAAACTGCAACCCACCCGCCTATTCTGGCCCACAGACTGCCTTTGCAAATAAAGTTTTATTGGAACATAGGCACACCCACTCATCACCTACACATTGTCTCTGGCTGCTTTTGCATTTCTGCAGTTGAGTAGTTGTCACAGAGACCATATGATATGGCCTCCAAAGCCTGAAATATTTACTATCTGCCCTCTACAGAAAAAAAGCTTGCTGCCTCCTGGGCTAAACCAAAACAGGGGCTGAAAACAGCATCCAAAGTCAGGAGGTGAAGTCTTAGCTCCTCTGGTTTCATCAGAGAGCTACAGGTTCTCCATATCCAGAGACATAGGAGCATGGGACACAGATACTCCTTGGCTGAGGCAGAAAGGGTCAAATTGCATCTTAAACCCATTTATAATTCATTCAGCAACAAATACTTGTTGCAGGGCCTGTTCTTGGCCCTCAGGATACAGCAAACAAATTAGACCAAGATTCATCCCTCGTGGAGCGTAGGTTCCTGTGACTGGTTTATATCACTATCCCAAGACAGCAGTTATCCACAATAGGACTCTGAGGTGTCTACACCTCTCAAGAACTGGTGAGGCTGGACCCCCAAAGGATCTGAAGCAAAGCAGGCTTTGTGGGAGAGACTTTATTGTTGTTCATTAGAGGACTATGCTTCCCTCTCCCGGAGGAGTTTAGGTTTGGCCACATGACTTACTTTGGCCGATGAAACGTGAGCAGATATAACAACCGTCACTAGAAATTTTAAGGGCCAGAAAGCTGTTCTTCATGTCAGTCTCTTTTCCCTCTGCTATGAAACCATCAGTGCACCAGATGAGGAAGTCCCACTGTCCCTCCATTAGCCCAGGAGTAAAAACCACTCAGCATCCCTAAAGCCAAGACACAACAGACATGTGGGGTGAGTCACCAAGACTTTGTGGTAGTTGCCACAGCATAACCACACACACCCTGACTTCATTTTTGTACACTAGGCATGTCCCCAGTTGAGCTGACTGTGTGTTGTTTTCTTTTTCCCCACTGACTCTCATTGGGAAAATGCTCAGCTGATTCCAGTTGACGACGTGAAATTCTCCACAGGCCGCACGGACTTTCCACCACTCTTCCCTGTACAACACAGGCCTCCCCTCAAGGCTTTTTATTATGCTTGATTAGTTCTCTCATAGCTCCCCATACCTTCTTTCTGTGGCCCCTAAAGGACAAGTCTTGGTAGATCTGTGTTGAAATCTTCCTTTTTTTTTTTTTTTTTGGCTGCATCACATGGCATGCAGTAACTTCCCCAACCAGGAACTGAACTCTCAACCCCTGCAGTGGAAGCACAGCATCGTAACCACTGTACCACTAGGGAATTCCCTCACAGTTTCCAAGTAGGTAGAACCATCTTCCTCACAGTTACAGATCTTAGCCTGATTCTAGAGGCTTCCACTGGTTATAAAATATATTCAAGCTGACAGATGAATGGATAAAGAAGATAGAGTACCTACATGCAATGGAATATTACTCAGCCATAAAAAATAATAATGCTGATGCCATCACAGCAACACGGATGGACCTAAGATTATCATACTAAGTGAAGTCAAACAGGGACAGACAAATGTCACCTGATATCGCTTATATGTGGAATCTAAAAAATGATACAAATGAACTTATTTACAAAACAGAAACAGCCTCACACCCACAGAAAACAAATGTACGGTTAACAAAAGGGAACAGTAGGGTGGGCAAGGGATAAATTAGGAGTTTGGGATTAGCAGATACAAACTACTGTACATAAAATAGATAAACACAAAGCCCTACTGTATAGCGCAGGGAACTATATTGAATATCCTGTGATAAATAATAAAGGAAAAGAATATGAGAAAGAATATGTATATATGTATAACTGAATCACTTTGCTGTACAGCAGAAATTAATAAACATTGTAAATCAGCTGTACTTTGAATTAATACATACATGTATCCACATCTGTCTGTCTCTTTAGTTCAAAGTCATACACATCAAGTTCACTTGTGTTTTATCTGCACAACATCTGTGCTCCATCAACCTTTCCTCACAGTACCCTCTATTTTGAGAGTGTTTCCTGTTGGCCTGCTTGGTCCCATCTCTGCCAGAGAAGCCGTTTTCCCCTGTGACCAACCATTCTTATTCTCTAGCGCATATTCCAGTTTCCTTGTCAAAACCATTTGTCTTCTGGGATTCTATACACCTTTCTTCTGACTCTCTTACTTCCCTGGCTGGTCTGAGGCAGTCTGCAGGTATTGGCGGAAGTTTCCAAAACTAGAATGCTCCAGTTGGAAAGATTGGTGCGCTTATGGGGAAATATTGGAGCATTTATCTGGGCCAGGATTACCTGAGATCTGTGCCATTTGGAAGGAAGGAGGCTGAGACCTAGTCATTATGAGAGACAGTACTGACCTCTGCCTCGCCTGGCTGATGGACCTGCAGAGCCATTGGCAGAACAAGATGGAAAGCCATGGGCAGACCCGGTAGGTGAGACAGGTGTGGAAATAAACAGGGGTTACTCTGATGTCAACAAGGTACCAGGAGCTGTGGTTCCCCTCCTAGCCTAGACTTTCTCCCTTCTGGGAGACACAGGAAGAGGGGCGCCCAGATACACCAGGTAGGGGCACGTGTCTGGGAAGAAGAGGGAAGCAGGATTAACAGAAATGAAGAGGGGTTGCAGGAAGGAGCACCCTCCCAGAGCCATAATCCCTCCTCTCACCCTCCATGAAAGCTGAGCTTGGAAGCGCGTCCCACACAAGCTCTCAGTCCTGGAAACAGGGAGGAGAGGGATGGGAGGGTCAGGGCTAGGGCCCTCCTGGGAGTACATGGGGTGGAGGCAACCAAATTCCTCAATCCTCTCCCAGTTCATGAGCTAATAGATATGAAAACCCTTTGTTCACTACAGAATATCATAAAAAATGTAAGGGATTGCCGTGGTTGGTGGTGGTGTTGGTATTATTATTACTATTATTCACTCTCTCCTTTGCCCCAGAGGTCAGCCCAGGTTCTGTCAACCCCAGGGCTCAATTTCTCCTTAAGGACATGGAGTCTGGTCACATCCCCAGGCTTTCAGGAAGCTCTGTGTTCCATATTTTGAGTGACTTGTCTTCCCATACCCCTCCTCACCAGTGGTCTCATTTTTTGGCTCCATCCACCAGTATCCCCATCTCTCCTGAAGTGACATGTCATTCCATTTCCCTCGCACCCCATCCATCCAGGCTGGAGGTGAACAGAGGCCTACCTGGTCTGAAGGCCACATTGACACAAAGCGAATGGCCACATGGGAGATTCCTGTTCTCAACAAAGCCCTGAGTAAGTCAATTGTCTTCCTTGCCCCAATGCCTCTTCTTTGCACCCCAGACCTTTCTTCCCTGGCCACTACAGCCTCTGGTTGTTCCAGCTCGGAGCCCCATTGCCTTGCCCCCAACTGTGGAGCCCACCTTTCTTAGGCAGCACCCCCAAACTAAGCATTAAAGCCTACCAGTCCCATGACCCATCCTTTGAAGCTCTGCTCTCCTATGTAGCTCAGCTACCTACAAACTATCAGTAGATGCTTCATAAGCATAGAGCACTGTGGTAGGTGATGTGTGGACATCAGTGGGACCTGGACCTTGTCTTCAAGGGAGCTAAAGAAATAAACCTGTACTGGAGACAGACATTCATTCAAGAGAATCAAGGCCATGAGTGATGCCCTATGTTCTGTGTAGGTCATGGAGTTCTCTGGGGTTCTACGGAGCTCAGAACCAGGGTCCAGTCCGGCATGGAAGGTGAGTTTCATCTGGGTGGAGAGGATATGGTGGGCCTTGCTGCCCTAACATATTCTGGAGTGATGAAACTCTATCCTGCTTGCGAAGGACCTCCAGGGCTGGAGGTTCACTGCCGCCCAATGGTCTGGTGCACTGTTTTCGCTTTGACCTCTCTCAGACATGGCTGTCCACTGCGGCCAAAACTCCCTGCTAATCCCCAGGAGATGGAAAACAGCTGGTGGCCAGCCTCGGTGCGACCACCTGACCAGTAGATGGGAAGACGGGCAGAAGAGTAGCATGGATGTCGTGAGAGCTGGGAGAACCAGCTCAGTTAGACCTTGAGAAAAGGATTGAGGGAGCAGCCCTCACCAGTCATCTGACATCTGGTTTCCATGATTGCCAGACACTTAATTAGCCACCATTCTAACAAGAGGGTGGGAGGTATTTGGGGATCTGCAGGGGACAAGAGATTCCCAGGTGTTCTCAGGTAGTGAGGATGATTAAGAAGGAAGGCATGGCCAGGTCGTAGGAGGACAAGGCTTCACAGTCCCCTTCCCAAAAGGGAAGTTTATGCTTCCAAACTGACGAGGCTGTGAAATGAGCCTTCTGTTGAGGCTGGATGCGGGCAAAGGAAGAGCCAGGTGGGAAAGGATGTTGTGCTCCTATTCTTTCCCTATCTGCCCCCCTACCACCACGGCCAGCACAATCAATGTTTATTAAGCACAGATCATGGGCTCGTCACCATGCTGAGATCCCACTGATCTGTCGCCAACTCACGGCAACTCTTTAAAAGTGGGTCCGGTGTGTAACCTCCAGCATAGACATAAGCAAACCTCAGAAGGTTTGTTGATCTGCCCAGAGTCACACAGCAAGAAGTGGCCAGAAGCCCCCAAACAAATCCCTGCTCCAGGTTCCCGCAACTACCACGTGACCTCTTGTAATCTGCATAACCCCTCCATGAGGTCATAATAGTGCATAATAGTGCAGGACTATTATCATCCCTATCTCACAGCTGAGGATATTGAGGCTCAAAGAGGTCAAGTGCCTTCCTCAAAGTTATGCCAGAGGCCAGAGGGCAAAGTTAGGGTTGAACCCCAGGCTTTCCAACTTCAGAGCTCACACTTGTAATCAGTCAATCCTACTACCCACCTTCCCATCCACAACATGAGAAGCAGAGAGGGGTTCAGATAGTTTCTTCCAAACAGAATTACCTTCTCCAAGAGTAATGTGATCTGTAACATGAAAACGCATGTGAAGAAACACACACCCGGGCTTCCCAGGTGGCTCAGTGGTAAAGAATCCACCTGCCAATGCAGGAGACATGGGTTCGATCCCTGGGTGAGGAAAATCCCCTGGAAAAGGAAATGGCAACCCACTCCAGTATTCTTGCCTGGCAAATCCTATGGATAGAGGAGCCTGGTGGGCTACAGTCCATGAGGTTGCAAAGAGTCAGACATGACTTAGCGACTAAACAAGAACGACCCTTTTTAATGTCATGTGGCCGCAGAAGGTTGTTGAGTGGGATAGCCTCATGCTGCCTTTTTGGTGGTTCATTGTGGATTCGTGGTTACTGGGTGGGGAGAAAATGTGCCTCTTGGTAAAACATAAGGGCACACCTGCTGAGAGACCGTGTCTGCAACTCCAGCACTGTCACAGCCGACGACATGCTGTAGGAGAAACTCGCATCACACGAAGGAAGGGGAGGGGAGACCCAGGAAGGCACCCGCATCTCTGAGAAAGCAAGAAGTCCCTTCTGCTGGGGCCTCATGGGGCCAGGGCCAGGGCTGGGGAGTTTGGGAGGCCTCATTTTCTGATCTGCCAGCCTCACACTACCTCCAAACTCTGCCCAAAACGGTTTCCTAAACCACGGAGTTCAACCTGGCTCTCTTGAGGAGTCTCGTAAGAGGAGCCAGCAGAGGACGGGAGTGGGTTGCTGAGCTCTCCTGCAGAGGATCTTCCTGACTCAGGAATCAAACCCAAGTATCTTTCTGTCTAACTGCATTGGCAGGTGGGTTCTTTACCACTAGCGCTACCTGGGAGGCCATCTTTATGGCAGCAGAAAGCAAACTTGGCCCCGGCCCCTCCTCCCTCCTCCACCTGGAGGAAGTGGAGAAGAGCTTAGGCTTTGGAAGCCCCTCACCTGCAAATCCGAACAAGGGGTCTTTATTGCCGTCCTTCCCTCTAAGTGGACAAGGGCCATGAATTCCTCACTCTATGATTTCTTATACCTCATTCTCTAAGACTTGTGTTGCTTATATTGTCATTTACCTTTTTTTTTTTTTAAGTCTTTATTGAATTCATGACAATACTGCTTCTGTTCTATGGTTTGGTATTCTGGCCCAGGAGGCATGCGGGATCTTCCCTCCCTGACCAGGGATCGAACCGGCACCCCCTGTGTTGGGAAGCGAAGTCTTAACCACTGGACCACTGGAGAAATCCCTGTCACTTACCTTTTCATGCCTATTAGTCTTGTTTCTGAGAGGGACTCGGTTGTTTCTGGCTCATATGCACAGCTGCATTCCCCATCATACCCACAGGCATGTAGTGGGTCTCAGCAGTTACTTGTTCAGCAAGCGCCTGTGCGGGGAAAGTTAGGACCTGGCCCACGTTCCCCGCTCCTTCCCCACCTGGGTACCACTGTACGTGTCCTCCATCACCTCCTCTCTTGGTTCATTTCTCCGTACTGCACTGAGTCCTTGAAATAGGGCTCTT
This sequence comes from Ovis canadensis, assembly GCF_042477335.2. NCBI lineage: Eukaryota > Metazoa > Chordata > Mammalia > Artiodactyla > Bovidae > Ovis > Ovis canadensis. The sequence continues at coordinate 90,953,500 of NC_091251.1, forward strand.
ACCCACTCCTGTTGGAATCCTCCTTGCCCAGCACAGTGCCTGGCACACAGCTGTTATTGGATTCATTCACTTATCATGTATTCCATTCCTTCTGCCGGTTTTTTCTCATATGCTTCGTATGCATTCTCCTTGATTTTTAAACCACATTTCTGTAAGCGTCCATAGGTGGATATTCTCCCATTTTAGAGAGGGACGACTGAGGCTCAGAGACCTTAACTGAGGACATGCAACTTGTAAGAGGCAGAGGCGAGATTCAAGTCCAGGCTCTTCTGGTGCCCAAAACCAAGCTCTGTCTTGCAGGCCCACTGCCACCTCAGCTTCAAAGCAATAGCCTCTCTCATCCAACCCTTCCAGGCCTGTGGGATACAGCCACAGCATCACCCCAGGAGGAAGCCTGCTTCTTCTGGGCCCCAGGGAGAGGTCTTGGAGCTCAAACCTGGAGCTTTCCATCACCATGCTGGGAGCATGGGAAGCGGGTGTTTTTCTTCCTTGTGGCCTCATGGCTGTTTCCTACAACGTATCCGCCCTGGAGAATGCCCGGAAGAGGTGGCTTCCGGCTGGCACAGGGAGGAGCTGGCCTCTTCCCATCCTGCAGAGAAGGGGGTTTTGCTCCAATGCAGCAGTTCCCTGTGGCTTACCCTTTAACAGGGAGCATGGGCGAGTTTGGGTACAGGGTCTGGATTCGTCCCCTGCCTATTCAGATCAATGAATAGCTATTGAGCACCTCCTAGGTACCAGGGACTGCCTGAGATGAACTCCTCCCATCATCACCTACCAGCTGTGTGACCTTGGGAAAGGTATTCCATTGTGCTGAGGCTATTTCTCCATCTGAAAACGGGAGAACGATAGTTATCTCAGGTTACTGGAACATTAACACGAAAATATAAGCAAGGGGCTTAGAACAATGCTTGGCACATAGCGAGTATTCAGCAAACGTTCAAAAGCATGTAAGAGATAAACAGATACTACCCTCAGTGTCAGTATTCCCGTCTGTAAATTGCTCCCAATTTGCCAGGGAGAGAGCTGACACCAGTAGTAGTTGCTCCCAATTTACAGATGGAAAAACTGACGCAGACAACAAGAGTGAAGCCGGGACTTGAATCAAGAGGCCCTGGTTCCAAATCCTCTACTCTTCACAAGGCTCCGCACTCCTCACAGCTCTCACCACGTGGCCAAGCGACACAGCTGGTAAGTGACAACACCAGGAGGATCCCATCTCAATCCTGTAGAATCAGAATTAGGAAGTGATGAAGTGGGGGCATTTGTTATATTCCCTATTAATATAATTTCTAAATTACAAGTTTGTAAAATTTACTATTTAATAATGGCTGTGTTTAATGACTGACTCTCAAAGTTCCTGGAAACTTAGCAATCAGTTCTCATGAGCCAGTGCTTCTAACAGTGACCAATTACTTCTCAGGGCTGTTGTTAAACCAAAGGAGGAAAGGTCAGTGTCAACCACTGGTGTGCTAGAACCAGCTGTAGGGCCTTGGGCAAGTTTCTCAAGCACCGCGCACTTCAGATTTTCCCCAATTGTAAAATGAAGCTGTTATGAATATTGCATGAGAAAATGTATATAAAAAAGTCTAGCCAGGGCAGATCCAGGGTGAGGCAAAATTCAACCTATGATGAGAACCTACAGTACGAAATTCAAACAGGTGCTCTCTTTCAAGGTTGCCTAGTGCAGGGTCAGCAGCGGGGTGTGCCTTAAATTGTGTATGCTAAGTGTCTCGCTTACCTCACCCTCCTCCTAACCCTATTCCTGGCACACAGTAGGCAGTTGCTGTTATTACAAGAGCTTCAAGCCGGGTGTAACCTATCAGGGTAGACAAGCCTTAAAGATGAGAAAAGTTACCTAACAATCTGCTGTTTGTGAGAAAAACAACAGCATGGTACATTGTCCTGGGGCATAAGGTAGGTACCACGATGAGTCTCTCAGATAGCGGGGTTAAATTTCCACATTAATTGGCCACAGCCTGCCAAGGAGACTGAGCCATCTCTAGATCCAAGGCTGTCTCTGGAAATGGCTACTGCAAGCAGGAATTTCTTCACATTAATTTGAAAGATAAAACACTAGTCCTCAAATATACTTTCTAAGAGGTGGCAAGAATACACAGAAGAATTATACGAAAAAGATCTTCATGACCCAGATAACCATGATGGTGTGATCACTCATCTAGAGCCAGACTTCCTGGAATGCAAAGGCAAGTGGGCCTTGGGAAGCATCACTATGAACAAAGCTAGGGGAGGTGATGGAATTCCAGGTGAACTATTTCAAATCCTAAAATGATGCTGTGAAAAGTGCTGCACTCAATATACTAGCAAATTTGGAAAATGCAGCAGTGGCCACAGGACTGGAAAATGTCCATTTTCATTCCCATCCCAAAGAAAGGCAATGCCAAAGAATGCTCAAACTACTGCACAATTGCACTCATCTTACATGCTAGTAAAGTAATCCTCAAAATTCTCCAAGCTAGGCTTCAACAGTATGTGAACCGAGAACTTTCATATGTTCAAGCTGGATTTAGAGAAGGCAGGGGAACCAGGGATCAAATTGCCAACATCCATTGGATCATAGAAAAGGCAAGAGAATTCCAGAAAAACATCTACTTTCTGCTTCATTGACTATGCTAAAGCCTTTGACTGTGAGGATCACAGCAAACTGTGGAAAATTCTTCAAGAGATGGGAATACCAGACCACCTGACCTGCCTCCTGTGAAGCCCATATGCAGGTCAAAAAAACAACAGCTAGAACTGGGCATGGAACAATGGGCTGGTTCCGAATTGGGAAAGGAGCATGTCAAGGCTATATATTGTCACCCTGCTTGTTTAACTTACATGCAGAGTACATCATGTGAAATGATGGGCTGGATGAAGCACAAGCTGGAATCAAGGTTGCTGGGAGAAATATCAATAACCTCAGACAGGCAGATGACACCACCCTTATGGCAGAAAGCGAAGAGGAATTGTGATGAAATCTTGTGATGAAATTGTGAGGAATCTTGATGAAAGTAAAAGAGGAGAGTGAAAAAGTTGGCTTAAAACTCAACATTCAGAAAACTAAGATCATGGCGTCTGGTCCCATCACTTCATGGCAAATAGATGGGGAAACAATGGATACAGTGACAGACTTTATTTTCTTGGGCTCCAAAATCACTGCAGATGGTGACTGCAACCATGGAATTAAAAGACACTTGCTCCTTGGAAGAAAAACTGTGACAAACCTAGACACCATATTAAAAAGCAGAGACGTTACTTTATCGACAAAGTCCGCATTGTTACAGCTGTGATTTTTCCAGTAGTCATGTATGGACGTGAGAGTTGGACCATAAAGAAGGCAGAATGCCAAAGAATTGATGTTTTGGAAATTTGGAGAAGGCACTGGAGAGTTCCTTGGACTGCAAGGAGATCAAACCAGTCAAACCTAAAGGAAATCAATCCTGAATAATCATTGAAAGTACTGATTCTGAAGCTGAAGCTCCAATACTTTGGCCACCTGATGCAAAGAGCTGATTCATTAGAAAAGACCCTGATGCTGGGACAGATTGAAGGCAGAAGGAAAAGGGGATGGCAGAAGACAAGATGGTTGGATGGCATCACCAATTCAATGGACATAAGTTAGAGCAAGCTCTAGGAAATGGTGGTGGACAAGGAAGCCTGGCATGCTGCAGTCCATGGGGTTGCAAAGAATCGGACACAACTGAGCGATTGAACAACAGCAAAAACAACACCACCTCCCTAAAAATCTTTGCCAGTAAAATTGACACCAGGATAAGATGTGCCTGTTGACATGTGGCTTCTGAAGCTCCCTGACACCCACTGGGCACCAGCCACTACTGGGGAGGATGGGGAAGGGAAGACCAGAGTGCTGAGGCCCTAGCTGTACTCTGTCAGGAAAAGGAGAGAGATGTGTGGGCTGAGATTTCTTTTGTTGAAGAACAGGGAAGGGGAATTGGGGACTGGATTTGGGCTTCTCTGGTAGCTCAGATAAAGAATCTGCCTGCAACGCAGGAGACCTGGGTTTGGTTCCTGGGGTGGGAAGATCCCCTGAAGAGGGGAATGGCTATCCACTCCAGTATACTTGTCTGGGAAATCCCATGGACAGAGGAACCTGGCAGGTGACAGTCCATGGGGTCACAGAAAGTTGGACACGACTGAGCAACTAACACTTTGACTTCTCACTTTTTTCACTTAGGCATCTCCAGAGACAGAATCAATAGGATATAGAGAGATAGAAAGAGGGATTAGTCCAGGTGATTATGGAGGCTGAGAAGTCCCCCATCTGCCACCTTGCAGGCCTGATGCCCAGGAAAGTCAGAGTTATAGTTCCAGTCCCAACCCAAAGGCCTGAGAATCAGGGGGGGCTGATGGTGTCAGTCCCAGTCCAAGTCTGAAAGCCTAAAATTTGGAGGACATACAGTGTCAATCCCAGCATGAGTCCAAAGAGCTCAGAACCAGGGGCACCAATGTCTGAGGACAAAAGATGAACATCCCATCTCAAGCAAGAACAAATTTGTCCTTCATGTACCTTTTTGTTTTATTCAGGCCTCAATAATTGGGTGATGCCCACCTGCGTTGGTAAGGGCAGTCTTAGTCTACTGAATCAAATGTGAATCACATCTGGAAACACCCTCACATATAAAAATATTCTACCGGCCGTCCAGGCATCCTTTAGACCAGTTAAATTGACACATAAAATTAACTATCACAGGGCTGATGCCTTGAAAATTCCTAAAGTGTGTAACATTTTAAAGGAAGTCAACTCTTAAAACTCTAAGTCATTTCTCTTCAGTGCAATATTTGAGCAGATTCCAGACTGACATTGGCATTGTGATAAGAGTATTGGATTTGGAATTTAAAAGACTGGTTTCATGGAAGTAAACTGGCTATTGCTTAGGGCTGGGAGGGTTTGAGGAGGGGAGGAATGAGGGGTGATAGCTAAAGGATGTGGGATTTGAGGAGGGGTAATAATGAAAATGTTCTAAAATTGACTCTAGTAATGGTTGCACAACTCTGTGAATATACTAAAAACCACTTAATTGTATACATTAATGGGTAAATTACATCTCAAAAAACTTTTTTATTTTAATTAATGATTTTGTGTGGTATTGTCATGAAAAATAAAAAATCATTGTTCACAAAATAAATCCCTTATCACCTCCATAGCCTTGAGCTAGTCATTTAATCTCTACAAGGCTCAATTTCTCTATCCGTAAAATGGGAACCAAGCTGAGGAGCCAATGAAAAGAGAGCCCTTCAAGGTGAAGAGTTGCTACACCAACGGTCACATGGCTATAAGTTGGCTGACCATATGAAGATCCTCAGCCAGTGATGCCAAAAGCTTCTTTGATTTCCAAGAGGCATGGTGAGCACTGCGGTGAGGGCCACTCATACAGATCAGTGTTGACCCATGCAGATTTGAGCTCTGCAGACTTAGTTCACATCTAGCTGGACCCATGCAGAAATACTGCAAAAATGTCTCTGCCTCCTGGGTTGGAAGGAGGGCCTTCCATTGCAATTGATGTCTTAATATCAAAGGAGTTTGCTCCTCTCAGAAAGACCACACCACCAAGGAATGAGGAGAGGCCAGAGCCCCCCATCCTTTCTTCACATTCACATTTGGTGAATCTGGAAGGGTGTCCTAGCCCTGAAGGCAGGTTGGCCTTGAGGATCTCTCTCATCCCTGCCCAGTCTGGCTCTGCAGACTTTGGAGAATATACCTAGATTTGTTCTCTTCTGAGCTTGATGGTGCTGTAAGAACACAGTGGGTTTCTACACGGCATTTAGGAGAGCAGGATAGAGGAGGAGAAAAGGCCAGACATCTGCAGGAGGCATTCAAACCTGAGCTGTGTGATGGCGGAGAGGTGGGTAACCCGCAGGTGGAGGTATGACCCCAGGCAGCCCAAGAAACATGCCACGTCTGGGTACGTGCTCCCCAACTCATGTCTCAACAAGAGCTGTCAATCCACCCAAGGTAAACAGCAGTGCCACACTGTTCACTGGGTCAAAGCTCTTTGGCTAGCTCTTTGTATGTGTATTTCTTCTGTGTTTTATGTAGGGAGGTGAATTAATACCTCTCCATGACGCCACCTACATTTGAAGTAGCTGCCAAATTTCCTTAAGCTCAAAAGTAAACTTTCTTTAATGGTTGATTAAACCAAGGGAAGCAGTAACATCCTATGTGATTCACTCACCTATGTTTTTCCCTATAAAAATAGTTTCTCTTAAGGAAAGAAAATTTGCTTATTAGCTAAGCAAATTCAGGGCTTCTAAAAAGTAAACCACCGAATACAAATTATACGTCCTTGACTCAACTTCACTGTTACAACACGTCCCTGTCCAACAGTGGATGCTCTTCCGAGAAAAACAACGAATTTCGTCCTTGGTTCTTTTACCCTAGGATCCATGACTGTGCCTCTCGTCTCCCCTACCAACACCACTCCCCACCCACCAGGCCATCCCAGAAGCTGGTGTCTGCTCCAGGGCTCCAAACCAGAAGCTCGCGACATCCCCATGTCTCCAGATCAACCTCTTTCACTTATTCCTCTATCCTCCAATCGGCTTCCTAAAGGGGGAAACTCTTTACTTTCTGAAATTCTACCTTTTTAAAAGACAAATAAACTATCCTATGCTTTCAGAAACATTTACCCAGTTTTCTTTACCATTCCCCGTGGAGCCGGCATTGAGCAAAATAGAGAAGTAGAACCAATACCTTCTTTGGGCCAATCTCTCCCCTCCTTCCATGCATATGCTTCCCTCCCCACTTCCACCTTACAAATTGTGTTTCTTAGCTGCAAGCCAAGTAGAAATTCATTAAGAGGATATGGTATACTTCACATAATCCCTGGGAGAGATAAAAAACAAAGTTTGATTCTCTGTAGCCAGAAGCATGCACACATGCTAAGTTGCTTCAGTCTTGTCTGACTCTTTGCAACCCTGTGGACTGTAGCCCACCACAGGATGTCCACGGGATTCTCCAGGCAAGAATACTGGAGTGGGTTGCCATGGCCTCCTCCAGGGGATCTTCCCGACCCAGGAATTAAACCAGCGTCTCTCATGTCTCCTACATTGGCAGAGGGGTTCTTTACTACTAGTGCCACCTGGGAAGTCTCTGCACCCAGAAGAAATTCCCCCAAAACATGCTGCAGAATTTGTTTAGCAAAAATATCACTGCCATGAATGCTGGGCACCATGGCTGGTTCGTATCAGCACACAACCCCTGATATGGGGCTCAGCCTCTCCACATAGCCACCGCTGCTCCAGGAATTCAGACCACCTCTAGAGAGCTCACCGATCCTGCTGCTTCACATCACTAGCTCCTATCCTGAGTCCGGAGGCAGGAATGTGTGACCAGCAAAGCCCAGGTCGTACACTCACCTCCTGGCTGCAGATGGAGGCTAGGAAAGGGAAGACACGGTCTTTCCACCATCTAAAGTGGCCGGCTCTGCCACCACTCATCAGAACTAGCAAGGTAGGAATTCCCTAAACACAGGGAAAAGGGTTCAGATACTGGCCAAAAAGAGATGTACGTGTCCACAACATCTCCTTTCCCTAAAGCCACTCAGCTCTTTTCTACTCTTCCAACCCACACAGAATCACCACCTTAGTAAGCAGAGATGTAATGAGCTATCCCTCAGAAATAATTGCTTACTTACAGATGATCAACGGAAAAGACTGCTTAACAGAAAGCATCTGTGGAGGAGATGCTGTAGGACAGAGATGTTCCCACACTTGACCCAGACAGCTTCTGACTCCTACTCCGTCTAAAAGACAGAGCCCACTGGTTTTCATTGTCCACCGGAACACAAGCTGCCTCAAGGCTCAACCATGTGGTAGATTATTTGTAAGCGTGGATGCAAATATTCCTCTTCCTGTACATATCCTCCTAAATATAACTTTCTAGCTCTTCCCACCAAGAAGCAGGGTCTATGTCCCCACCCTGTGAATCTGGGCCAGACGGATGACTTCTGTTGGCCAACAGACTGTGGAGGCAGTGATGCTGTGCCAGTTCCAAGCCCAGGCCTCCAGAGCACTTGCCTGCCTCAACCCATTCCCTTCCCTGAGAATAAGCCCCAGCTAGACTGCTGGAGGATAAGATACCATGGGGGACAGATAAGCTGTCCCCACAAGGCCATCTCAGACCAGCCAGTTGATTGCAGGCATGAGTGAGCCCTGCTGAGTCCAGAACTGCCCAACTGAGCCCAACCCAAGTCGCCCATCCACTGAGATGAGAGCTAAGTAAACTGGTTGTTATTTTAAGCCAGAAAATTTGGAGAGGTCTGTTATATAGCAAAAGCTATGGTATAGGATGGGCGTAGCACCTCTGCAAAGCACGCTGGGCTCCAGACAGGACACTCAGCCTGTGTGGATAGAAGGGAGGCTCCGGGCGCAGCAGGTACCCTCCTACACATCCCCTTGCCCTCACCATTTCAGTGCATGCCTGTCCAGGTGCCAGATGCCAACACTATCTCTGTTAACTGGAGTCCCCTCTGCCCACCCTCACATCAGGGCCAAGTGGCCCCAACCCATCACTGAGGGGTTGGGGTTTGAACACCCCAGTTCCCTTGCCCCTTGGCTATGCTGTGTCTGAGGCATGTGTCCTTCACTGACTCCCAGACCATCCAGGAGGATCAAGGTCCAGCTATCCCTGGGGAGAACAAGCTTGACTACAAACACTTTATCAGCTGCCTACCCTTCTCTGACTCACTTCTCCCCTTCTCCCATTGGTGCTTCCTGGGATTGCCTCTCAAATAAACTACTTACATTCACATCCTTATCTCAGGGTTTGCTTCTGAGCAACTAATGGCTGGCACTGAGATGGGGCGTCCACACAGGACTGCTACTGCCATCCGCCCCTCTGTGTTCCACAGCTATCCCCCACTCTGGTCCTGGAGCCAGCTACACAGACACTGCCCACAACCCCACCACAGGACAGCCCCTCTCAAGGCTTCAGTGGCCTAAAGGACCACTTCCTATTCCATCGGGCTTCATCAACAATCATGCTTTTTCCTTCACTCTCCAGTGAAGATGCCTGCTGTCGCGTCTCATAGTCTGCAGGGTGAAGGTGGTGGGGAAAGAAATACTTAGAGGAGATCTAGACTTGGAACAAAAAGGTGTGGAGTAAATTAGTCTGTCCCTGCTTGTCACTCAGACCTGAGCCCCCAGCAGGACATTGTGCTCAGAGGAACAAGTTTAGTAAACACAGCCCCAGAACACAGGGCTCAGGGGCCATCTGCCAGCACATATCTTCAGAGGTATTTACTAGGTGCCTGTTAGGCAGTGAGTACTGCTCTCGGTGCTAGGACAGAGTGCACACACGTGCACGCACACACGTGCACACACACACACACACCATGCATCTATCATCCCAAGCCAAGGGCATCTGTCTTAAAGCCTCATAGCACAGAGGAAGCAAACATGAAACTGGATTCTGGAATCAGGAAATTATTGTTCAGTTGCTTAGTCATGTCTGACTCTTTGCAGCCCCATGGACTGCAGCACACCAGGCTTCCCTGTCCTTCACTATCTCCCAGAATTTGCTCAAACTTATGTCCATTGAATCGGTGATGCCATCCAACCATCTCATCCTCTGTCACCCTCTTCTCTTGTCCTCTTGTCCAGCATCAGGGTCTTTTCCAACAAGTCGGCTCTTTGCATCAGGTGGCCAAAGTATTGGAGCTTCATCATCAGTCCTTCCAATGAACATACAGGGTTGATTTCCATTAGGATTGACTGGTTTGATCTTCTTGCAGTTCAAGGGACTCTCTAAGAGTCTTCTCCGGCACCACAATTCGAAAGCATCAATTCTTCAGTGCTCAGACTTCTTTATGGTCCAACTCTCACATCTATATATTCAAATCCTGTCTCCACCCTCAAGGAGCTGTGTGACCCTGGACATGTTGGTTAACCTCTTTATGTCTGCTTCCTCCTCTGTGAGGCAGAGATAAATAACAGTACCTGCCTCTCAGGGTTGTTGGGAAGGCAGATGCACACATAGACCCTTAATAAATCTCAGCTATTAGGACTAGTTTTCTTGAGGCAGAGCCTCTGTTATATAACCTATCTGTTTCCCACAAGCTCCCACAGACTCCACTGACACAGAGTCCAGCAGGAATCTACGAGAGAGAGGCAGGTGGGCTAAATTCCTTCAACATAGATGCCCTTTGTTTGCTTATTCTTCATTTCTATGAAGAACAGGCTTGTTCTTATCATCTTTTAAAAACACACACACACACACACACAGCTCTATTGGGCCTTTGTTTTTCTTATTCTTGATAGAAATATGAGTACAAAGAGATATATTTCTCTACCATTATGGGAAAAAGATTCAGGCAGTATTGGGGACTTACCGGGAGTGGTAGGGACTGGAACAGGCTGAGGAGTATGAGCTTTGACTTAAATGAATGCTACTTAGATCCGCAGGACTGTTGCCACAATTGATGTCAAAGAGGAATTTGAGTTTTACATGGCCAGATCTCCCAAGATTCCCAGAGATGTCAGACAACTGGATTTTGTTTTGTTTTTTAAGAATTTGCTGCTTACATTATTTCCTGGTGTTTTAATTATTTATTTTATTTTTTATTTTTGGATGTGCTGGGTCTTTGTGGCTGCGTGCGGTCTTTCTCTTGTTGCGGGAAGGGGGCACTACTGTCTTGTTGCAGAGCACGGGCTCTAGGCACATGGGTTCAGTAGTTGCAGCTCACAGGCTTAGTTGCCCTGCAGCACATGGGATCTTCCCGGACTGGGGATTGAACCCGTGTCTCCTGCATTGGCAGGTGGATTCTTAACCACTGGACCACCAAGGAAGTCCTGGATTATTGCTGGTTAAATCTTTTGATTTTGAAGTGCTGGCTCAAATATTTAGAAATATTTGTGTAAAGGGCAGTACATTTAATGGGTCCATGGGCTGACCAAGACCCAGAGGTGTTGACCTTGAGGCTTCTCCATCCTTTGCTCATCTCAAGTCTCTGCAATCTGAGCCTCGTGGTGCAGGGCTGCCATCCTACACAGCCCCAAGTGGCACCACACACATTTGATTCCCTGAGACTTGTGACTCAGAGCAGTAGGAAGGGCACAGCTGTACCCCTAGAGCCAGGCCAGTGTAGAGCTGCAAGCAAGCCTTTCTCCAGACAAATGCTGACCCTCGCCTATCTCCCTCCTCTGACTCATTGGCACTGTGTGTACCACCCAACCAGCAGAGTCTCACCAGGTACTGTCCCCTAATTATCTCAAGCTTGTCTTTTATTGTATCAGTACACAATACTATCAAAGTACAAAATCCAGTCTTTTTAATTGGTGGTTTCATTAGATTATGCCTTGTCTCCTCAACTAAAATGTAAACTTTCTAAATAAGCATCACATTTTATGTTTTTGAACCATATAGCAACCTTTATGCTATAGTAGCACCCAATGCCTACCTATATGGATCTTCTAGCGGCTCAGTGGTAAACAAACTGCCTGCAATGCAGGAGCTGCAAGAGACGTGGGTTCAGTCCCTGGGTTGGGAAGATCCTCTGGAGAAGGAAATGGCAATCCATTGGGGTATTCTTGCCTGGAGAATCCCATGGACAGAGGAGCCTGGCGGGCTACAGTCCACAGAGCCACTAAGACTCAGACATAATTAAGCATACATGCATTGACTGCTTCATCACGCAGCAGTGATTTATCATACTTTAGGGTGTAGAAAATATCTTTTCCAAGTATAGGAAGAAATAGGAATATGTAGGGGAAAGCCCTAAATTTATCTAAAAGGAAAAAATGTCACCTTCTGCCTACCTTCCATGTCAGCCCATGCCAGCCACAGAGCACAATCCTTCAGCAGGGGGGCATTTTAACTTTGTCCTTAAGAGTAGCTTACTTTTAATTTTCTCACCAGTAAAATTGAATCATCCAGGCTTACTAGCCATCTCCAAGAGAGGCCAGAGAGAAGAAAGAATGTGTCCACTATCTCCATTTATAAAGTATTTTTTAAATCAGAACATTAGGTATGTTGCAGCTGAGTGCACTGTTAAGTGGCTAAAGTATATCAGCAAAAGAATCTCAATTGTTAATTTATGCCTGGGTTGAACTATCTATATTTAACCTGGCAATTATTTAATTAAACAGTCCATTCCCTTGGGGTCTCCCTGTAGTCGGTGTAATTTGTTAGAATAAAACAACCATTTGCATTTGTATTTACTCTTCCCTTCTCAAGGCTACTTAATTTTTTTTTCTGTTTTAATAGGCCTAGAACCCCTAATAAAAGAAAGTTGAACAAACAGTCTGAGAACAGAGGAGTGAATGCAGACACAGAGTACTTGAAATCACAAGGAAGGCCAGCTGGAAAGAGTCTTGAAGATAACCAAATCCAACTCTCTCCGTCTATAGATGAAGCAACGAGACCCAGAAATGTCGGATGACTCACCCAGGGGACCCACAGCCAGCAAGGGAGGCAACACACATCCAAATCCCAGGGCTTACTCCATGCTCACCAACCCGGGACACCAAGACCCCTTCAAATCGCCCCACCCAGGCTCTACAGGAGCCTAATCCCATAGACCAGTGGGCTAGTAGAGCTGGAAGTGATAAAACCTAAACCAATAGTAAACTTTAACCTGTTCAGTATTTGCTGTGTGCTTCAGTCATGTCCTACTCTTTGCTACCCTGTGGACTGTACCCCACCACGCTCCTCTGTTCATGGGATTCTACAGGCAAGAATACTGGAGTGGGTTCCCATGACCTCCTCCAGAGGATCTCCCTGACCCAGGGATCGAACCTGTGTCTCCTGCATTGGTAGGAGATTCTTTACCACTGAGTCACTGGGGAAGCCCCAGTATTTGATGAGTGACTGCTAAATGCCAGGAGATGGAACACTGGAGGAAGAATGATGGACAAGAGTCCAGGTGCCTGCTTTGCCAGTTTTACCTCCAAGTTTAGTGGGGCAATGGCCAATGAATGAGAGATACATGAACGTGACACTTACAGAAAGTGTCAAGTATTAAAATACCCAACCAGGACGGTACGACAGAGTAGGGAAGAGGGGGCTGCTTCGGACAGGGTGTCCGGGAATCACTCTGCAACGTCCCTGAAGAGGGTGGGGGGCAGGAGAACACGGAGGTGAGCAGAGGGTGGATGGTAAAGGCCAGGCTTTGGTTTGAACATTACCAACAACAGGAAGTTCAGCATCTCTAAAAGCCAGCCCCACTTGTTAAAACTTCTTTCGTGGACCGAGCTGAAATCTACCTCCCTGGGACTTCAGATATCAGTAACTCGTTCTCACGAGTGTCACAAAAACAAGTCAACTAAAGAGATGTTAAACAGCATGTTCGGGTGCTAAATACAATCCTCAAATAAGACAGTTGCTTCAATGTTTTAATTTAAAATGGTGTGTTTGGGGAAGTACAACATACCAACGAGATGACTTACATGTTCTCAGCCAACCTCCAGTTCATAAAAGGGTTTCATACCACCACTTCAAAGGAGGTACAGACTGCCAGCTTCTAGAGTCTTGGACCTGTCCGTGCGAGTCACCTGATATCATCAACGACTCACACCAAGTCCCTTCCATCTAGAACTCCAGCTGGGGCTTTACAGCATCAACACTGCTGCCCCCAGTGCCCCATCGCTCAACATGGCAAAGGACATTGGCTTCGTGTGTTCTGCTTTCTAAGATGTTCATGGAATCATAGAACTAAGAACTCATCTGGCCCAACCCCTTTATTTCACAGACAAGGAAATAAAGCCTGGAAATAAAAAGTAATGACTCAGGTCAATCTGTCAGCAAGTTGCAGCCAGGACTTGTCCCCTCCAGGCCCCAAACCAAGCTGGACATGGTGAGGGAGACGCACAAACATGTAACTCCCAACTTTGCTTGGATGTTGGGAGGGACTTCCTATCCTCCAGTGATTTCTAATGCATGTTTAAGAAGAGAAACCCAGCTCCCTATCTCCCTTCTCATGTGGACCCATAGCTAGGGCTCAGCTCCTGCCCGTGGAGGTAGCTTCAATGCCATGACAGGGACAC